>NC_090443.1:409550257-410800257 GCF_031143425.1 Pleurodeles waltl | reverse complement strand
GCGCCACATTGCTCCGTCTCACCTGTGTGCTTCTCTTCTTCCCCCACGCTCCACACTGCTGTCTCGCCATGTTGTATACTTCTCCTCCCACCTTCTGTGTTGCTTTTGCCCCACATTATCCTCGTTGCTTCCACCCGCATCATTTCATAGGTGGTAACCCATAATTACGGTTGCACCATCATGTGTTATGGAAGTGGCTTAACCATGTAATCAACAATACATATTCTGTGTGCCCTAACGTTAGTAACGTAAAGTGGAGCATCTAAATCTTATTACGGAAGGTGCATTCACAGTAGAAAATTAGTAGATTATGTATGTGTGTGTTCTAATGTTTGATTTGTAACATGTCAAATTGTAATCCACGTGTGTGTGTGTGTGTATATGGAAAATGTCACTTACCCAGTGTACATCTGTTTGTGGCATTAGTCGCTGCAGATTCACATGCTGTGCAGATCCCGCCATCTGGTGTTGGGCTCGGAGTGTTACAAGTTGTTTTTCTTCGAAGAAGTCTTTTCGAGTCACGAGACCGAGGGACTCCTCCCATTTCGACTCCATTGCGCATGGGCGTCGACTCCATCTTAGATTGTTTTCCCCGCAGAGGGTGAGGTAGGAGTTGTGTATGCTAGTAATAGTGCCCATGCAATGGAGTGAATGCGTATGTACATAATGAAGTTTAAAGTAATATATTTACAAATGTACAAATGTTTAAGATCTACTTCTGAACGGCTACAGGCTCCCGGGGAGGCGGGTGGGCGCATGTGAATCTGCAGCGACTAATGCCACGAACAGATGTACACTGGGTAAGTGCCATTTTCCGTTCGATGGCATGTGTAGCTGCAGATACACATGCTGTGCATAGACTAATAAGCAGTTATCTCCCCAAAAGCGGTGGTTCAGCCTGTAGGAGTTGAAGTAGTTTGAAATAATGTTCTTAGTACAGCTTGACCTACTGTTGCTTGTTGTGCAGTTAACACATCTACACAGTAGTGATTGGTAAATGTATGAGGCGTAGACCATGTTGCTGCCTTACATATTTCGTTCATTGGAATATTTCCTAGAAAGGCCATGGTAGCACCTTTCTTTCTGGTTGAGTGTGCCTTTGGTGTAATAGGCAGTTCTCTTTTAGCTTTAAGATAGCATGTTTGAATGCACTTAACTATCCATCTAGCAATGCCTTGTTTTGAAATTGGATTTCCTGTATGAGGTTTTTGAAAGGCGATAAATAGTTGTTTTGTCTTTCGAATTAGTTTTGTTCTGTCAATGTAGTACATTAGTGCTCTTTTGATGTCTAATGTATGTAGTGCTCTTTCAGCTACAGAATCTGGCTGTGGGAAGAACACTGGTAATTCTACCGTTTGATTCAAGTGGAACAGTGAGATTACTTTTGGTAGAAATTTAGGATTGGTCCGTAGAACAACTTTATTTTTGTGTATTTGAATAAATGGTTCTTGAATGGTAAATGCCTGAATTTCACTCACTCTTCTTAGAGATGTGATGGCAATTAAAAATGCAACTTTCCACGTTAAGTATTGCATTTCACAAGAGTGCATGGGCTCAAAAGGTGGACCCATGAGTCGTGTTAAGACAATGTTGAGGTTCCATGAAGGAACCGGTGGTGTTCTTGGTGGTATAATTCTCTTTAGGCCTTCCATAAACGCTTTTATGACTGGTATCCTAAATAATGAAGTTGAGTGCGTAATTTGCAGGTAAGCTGAAATTGCCGTTAGATGTATTTTAATGGAAGAGAAAGCTAGTTTAGATTTCTGCAAATGTAGTAAGTATCCTACTATCTCTTTTGCAGATGCGTGTAAAGGTTGAATTTGATTATTATGGCAGTAATAAACAAATCTTTTCCACTTATTTGCATAACAGTGTCTAGTGGTAGGTTTTCTAGCCTGTTTTATGACCTCCATACATTCCTGTGTGAGGTCTAAGTGCCCGAATTCTAGGATTTCAGGAGCCAAATTGCTAGATTCAGCGATGCTGGATTTGGATGTCTGATCTGTTGTTTGTGTTGTGTTAACAGATCTGGTCTGTTTGGCAGTTTGATATGAGGTACTACTGAAAGGTCTAGTAGTGTTGTGTACCAAGGTTGCCTTGCCCATGTTGGTGCTATTAGTATGAGTTTGAGTTTGTTTTGACTCAACTTGTTTACTAGATATGGAAGAAGTGGGAGAGGGGGAAAAGCGTACGCAAATATCCCTGACCAGTTCATCCATAGTGCATTGCCCTGAGACTGATGTTGTGGGTACTTGGATGCGAAGTTTTGGCATTTTGAGTTTTCTTTTGTTGCAAATAGATCTATTTGTGGCGTTCCCCACATTCTGAAGTAAGTGTTCAGTATTTGGGGGTGAATTTCCCATTCGTGGATCTGTTGGTGATCCCGAGAGAGATTGTCTGCTAACTGATTCTGAATCCCTGGAATAAATTGTGCTATTAGGCGAATGTGGTTGTGAATCGCCCAATGCCATATTTTTTGTGTTAGGAGACACAACTGTGTCGAGTGTGTTCCTCCCTGTTTGTTTAGGTAATACATTGTTGTCATGTTGTCTGTTTTGACAAGAGTGTATTTGTGGGTTATTATGGGTTGAAATGCTTTCAGAGCTAGATACACCGCTAACAGTTCTAAGTGGTTTATATGAAACTGTTTTTGCTGAATGTCCCATTGTCCTTGGATGCTGTGCTGATTGAGGTGTGCTCCCCACCCTGTCATGGATGCATCTGTCGTTATTACGTATTGTGGCACTGGGTCTTGAAAAGGCCGCCCTTGGTTTAAATTTATACTGTTCCACCATTGAAGCGAGATGTATGTTTGGCGGTCTATCAACACCAGATCTAGAAGTTGACCCTGTGCCTGTGACCACTGTGATGCTAGGCACTGTTGTAAGGGTCGCATGTGCAATCTTGCGTTTGGCACAATGGCTATGCATGAGGACATCATGGCTAGGAGTTTCATTACTAATTTGACCTGTATCTTTTGGTTTGGATACATGGCTTGTATGACATTTTGGAATGTTTGGACTCTTTGTGGACTTGGAGTGGCAATTCCTTTTACTGTGTTGATTGTTGCTCCTAGGTATTGCTGTGTTTGACACGGCAGAAGGTGTGACTGAGTAATTGATTGAGAAACCTAGTTTGTGTAGGGTTTCTATGACGTAATTTGTGTGTTGTGAACACTGTTTTTGCGTGTTGGTGTTAATTAACCAATTGTCTAGGTACGGGAACACATGTATTTGCTGCCTTCTGATATGTGCAGCTACTACTGCTAGACATTTTGTAAAAACTCTTGGCGCAGTTGTTATTCCGAATGGCAACACTTTGAATTGGTAATGTATCCCTTGGAATACAAACCTTAGGTACTTCCTGTGTGAAGGATGTATTGGTATATGGAAATATGCATCCTTTAGATCCAGTGTTGTCATGTAGTCTTGTTGTTTGAGCAGTGGGATTACTTCTTGTAATGTAACCATGTGAAAATGGTCTGATTTGATGTATGTATTTAATATTCTGAGATCTAGTATAGGTCTTAGTGTTTTGTCTTTTTTGGGTATCAGAAAGTACAGTGAGTAAACTCCTGTGTTTAGTTCTTGTTTTGGTACTAATTCTATTGCTTCTCTTTGGAGCAATGCTTGAACTTCTAATACTAGAAGATTTATATGTTGTTTCGACATACTGTGTGTTTTCGGTGGGACTGTTGGAGGGAATTCACGAAATTCTATGCAATAACCATGCTGGATAATTGCTAGTACCCAAGTGTAGGAAGTTGGCTCTGTATGTGCTATTTCAAAGTAAGGAATAGCATGCACAGAGTCCAAGGGTTCCCCTTAGAGGTAAAATAGTGGTAAAAATAGATAATACTAATGCTCTATTTTGTGGTAGTGTGGTCGAGCAGTAGGCTTATCCAAGGAGTAGTGTTAAGCATTTGTTGTACATACACATAGACAATAAATGAGGTACACACACTCAGAGACAAATCCAGCCAATAGGTTTTGTGTAGAAAAATATCTTTTCTTAGTTTATTTTAAGAACCACAGGTTCAAATTTAACATGTAATATCTTGTTCGAAAGGTATTGCAGGTAAGTACTTGAGGAACTTCAAATCATAAAAATTGCATGTATACTTTTCAAGTTATTGACAAATAGCTGTTTTAAAAGTGGACACTAGTGCAATTTTCACAGTTCCTGGGGGAGGTAAGTTTTGGTTAGTTTTACCAGGTAAGTAGGACACTTACAGGGTTCAGTTCTTGGTCCAAGGTAGCCCACCGTTGGGGGTTCAGAGCAACCCCAAAGTCACCACACCAGCAGCTCAGGGCCGGTCAGGTGCAGAGTTCAAAGTGGTGCCCAAAACACATAGGCTAGAATGGAGAGAAGGGGGTGCCCCGGTTCCGGTCTGCTTGCAGGTAAGTACCCGCGTCTTCGGAGGGCAGACCAGAGGGGTTTTGTAGGGCACCGGGGGGGACACAAGCCCACACAGAAATTTCACCCTCAGCAGCGCGGGGGCGGCCGGGTGCAGTGTAGAAACAGGCGTCGGGTTCGCAATGTTAGTCTATGAGAGATCTCGGGATCTCTTCAGCGCTGCAGGCAGGCAAGGGGGGGGGGTTCCTCGGAGAAACCTCCACTTGGGCAAGGGAGAGGGACTCCTGGGGGTCACTTCTCCAGTGAAAGTCCGGTCCTTCAGGTCCTGGGGGCTGCGGGTGCAGGGTCTCTCCCAGGCGTCGGGACTTTGGATTCAAAGAGTCGCGGTCAGGGGAAGCCTCGGGATTCCCTCTGCAGGCGGCGCTGTGGGGGCTCAGGGGGGAACAGGTTTTGGTACTCACAGTATCAGAGTAGTCCTGGGGTCCCTCCTGAGGTGTTGGATCTCCACCAGCCGAGTCGGGGTCGCCGGGTGCAGTGTTGCAAGTCTCACGCTTCTTGCGGGGAGCTTGCAGGGTTCTTTCAAGGCTGCTGGAAACAAAGTTGCAGCCTTTCTTGGAGCAGGTCCGCTGTCCTCGGGAGTTTCTTGTCTTTTCGAAGCAGGGGCAGTCCTCAGAGGATGTCGAGGTCGCTGGTCCCTTTGGAAGGCGTCGCTGGAGCAGGATCTTTGGAAGGCAGGAGACAGGCCGGTGAGTTTCTGGAGCCAAGGCAGTTGTCGTCTTCTGGTCTTCCTCTGCAGGGGTTTTCAGCTAGGCAGTCCTCCTTCTTGTAGTTGCAGGAATCTAATTTTCTAGGGTTCAGGGTAGCCCTTAAATACTAAATTTAAGGGCGTGTTTAGGTCTGGGGGGTTAGTAGCCAATGGCTACTAGCCCTGAGGGTGGGTACACCCTCTTTGTGCCTCCTCCCAAGGGGAGGGGGTCACAATCCTAACCCTATTGGGGGAATCCTCCATCTGCAAGATGGAGGATTTCTAAAAGTCAGAGTCACCTCAGCTCAGGACACCTTAGGGGCTGTCCTGACTGGCCAGTGACTCCTCCTTGTTGCTTTCTTTGTTCCCTCCAGCCTTGCCGCCAAAAGTGGGGGCCGTGGCCGGAGGGGGCGGGCAACTCCACTAAGCTGGAGTGCCCTGCTGGGCTGTGACAAAGGGGTGAGCCTTTGAGGCTCACCGCCAGGTGTTACAGCTCCTGCCTGGGGGAGGTGTTAGCATCTCCACCCAGTGCAGGCTTTGTTACTGGCCTCAGAGTGACAAAGGCACTCTCCCCATGGGGCCAGCAACATGTCTCTGGTGTGGCAGGCTGCTGGAACTAGTCAGCCTACACAGACAGTCGGTTAAGTTTCAGGGGGCACCTCTAAGGTGCCCTCTGTGGTGTATTTTACAATAAAATGTACACTGGCATCAGTGTGCATTTATTGTGCTGAGAAGTTTGATACCAAACTTCCCAGTTTTCAGTGTAGCCATTATGGTGCTGTGGAGTTCGTGTTTGACAGACTCCCAGACCATATACTCTTATGGCTACCCTGCACTTACAATGTCTAAGGTTTTGTTTAGACACTGTAGGGGTACCATGCTCATGCACTGGTACCCTCACCTATTGGTATAGTGCACCCTGCCTTAGGGCTGTAAGGCCTGCTAGAGGGGTGTCTTACGTATACTGCATAGGCAGTGAGAGGCTGGCATGGCACCCTGAGGGGAGTGCCATGTCGACTTACTCGTTTTGTCCTCACTAGCACACACAAGCTGGCAAGCAGTGTGTCTGTGCTGAGTGAGAGGTCTCCAGGGTGGCATAAGACATGCTGCAGCCCTTAGAGACCTTCCTTGGCATCAGGGCCCTTGGTACTAGAAGTACCAGTTACAAGGGACTTATCTGGATGCCAGGGTCTGCCAATTGTGGATACAAAAGTACAGGTTAGGGAAAGAACACTGGTGCTGGGGCCTGGTTAGCAGGCCTCAGCACACTTTCAATTGTAAACATAGCATCAGCAAAGGCAAAAAGTCAGGGGGCAACCATGCCAAGGAGGCATTTCCTTACACCAAGTATCTGTTGTTATCTCCTCCCAATGTTTGTAAAATTGGCTTATCTTCCCCCCATAGGTGTTATGTGATGGGGATGTGTGACTTGTGAGTCACTGCTTATTTTGAGGACTTTTGGGGCTTTGGAATTTCCCCCCTCTATATTGCCCCCGAAAACTTCCCCGCTGATATTGGCTTTGGTAAGTGGGCCTTGTTTGTGATGTTGTGGTTTCTGTAGGTTGTCCTCGAAACCCTCCCCTAAAAGGTGTTTTGCGAAAGGTGCCTCTGCTCTGCGGGGAGTAGAGTGCGCCCATGGCTTTTGCTGTATCAGTGTCTTTTTTGAGTTTCTCAATAGCAGTGTCGACTTCCGGCCCAAACAACTGCTGTTCATTAAATGGCATATTTAACACGGCTTGTTGAATTTCCGGCTTGAAACCTGACGTGCGGAGCCATGCGTGCCTTCTTATTGTTATTGCAGTATTTACTGTCCTTGCAGCCGTATCTGCTGCATCCATTGAAGACCGTATCTGATTATTCGAGATACTTTGTCCTTCTTCCACCACTTGTTGTGCTCTTTTTTGGAACTCCTTGGGTAAGTGTTCTATCAAATGTTGCATCTCATCCCAGTGAGCTCTGTCATATCTTGCCAAAAGCTCTTGTGAATTGGCAATGCGCCATTGGTTTGTTGCTTGTGCTGCAACCCTTTTGCCCGCAGCATCAAATTTGCGACTCTCTTTGTCTGGAGGTGGTGCGTCTCCCGAGGTATGAGAGTTTGCTCTCCTACGAGCTGCCCGACAACTACTGAGTCTGGAGTTAACTGCGTTGTAATATAAACAGGATCTGTTGGCGGTGGCTTGTACTTTTTCTCCACCCTTGGAGTTATGGCTCGGCCTTTAACAGGATCCTGAAAGATTTGTTTTGAATGTTTTAGCATTCCTGGGAGCATAGGTAGTCTTTGGTACTGGCTATGAGTGGAGGTTAGCGTGTTAAACAAGAAGTCATCCTCAATTGGTTCTGAATGTAAGGTGACGTTATGGAAAGCAGCTGCCCTTGCGATCACCTGTGTGTAAGATGTACTGTCCTCAGGAGGGGACGGCCTGGTAGGGTATGAGTCTGGGCTGTTGTCCGATACTGGAGCATCGTAAAGGTCCCATGCATCGGGATCATCTTGACTCATGGCAGTATGAGTCGGTGAGTGCATCAGTGGAGGAGTTGCTACTGGTGATGTGTGCACTGATGGTGGTGGAGAAGGTGGTGGATTTGTTTTCTTTGCCACCTTTGCCTGTGGCTCCTTGTCCTTTTCGTGAAAGGCAAGTTTTCTTTTTGTTTTAATTGGAGGAAGAGTGGTTATCTTCCCTGTGTCTTGATGAATGTGAAGCCTTCTTTGAGTATAGTCTGGCTCTACAGCTTGAAGTTCCTCTCCAAATCTATGTTTTTTCATTTGTGAGGCTAATCCTTGTTCCTCTGTATAGGAACCTGTTCTCGGCTCCGAGGCTGGATGTTTCGGAACCGAAACTTTTTCGGAGGTCTTTTTAGGCTCCGAAGAAACCTTTGTAATTTTCGGCGTGGTGGTGTCTCGGCGCCGAATTTGTTCGGTGCCGCTGTCACGGTGCCGAGATTTCTCAGAGCCGATGTCTCGGGTCCGAGATTGCTGTGTGGCGGTATTTCGACCGGAGTCGGATGACTTAGACACCAGCGTGCCCTTTTTCAGTGCCTTGGCTCGGTCACCGCTTTTTTGGGTTAAGCCATGGCCTGTTGGTGGTGGCGTCCCCTGGGCTTTAGCGCTTTTCTTGTGAGTTTTTGTTTTCGACGTCTTACTCACGGTTTTCGGCGTTTCCTCGGGATCGATCTCCTCAGAGTCCGACTCCTGGGTGGAGAATGTTTCTTCCTCCTCCTCGAAACGCTCGTGTCCTGTCGGCGCCGATGCCATTTGCAGTCTTCTTGCTCTTCGGTCCCGGAGTGTCTTCCTGGACCGAAACGCTCGACAGGCCTCACAAGTATCCTCCTTGTGTTCTGGTGACAAACACAAGTTACAGACCAGATGTTGATCTGTATATGGATACTTGTTATGGCATTCTGGACAGAAGCGGAATGGGGTCCGTTCCATCAGCCTTGAAGAGACACGTGGCCGAGCCGACCAGGCCCCGACGGGGATGGAAGAAAACCCCAAAGGGCCACCGGAGCTCTTCTTAATTCGGTGTCGATCTGCTGTAACTAACCCGATACCGAACGCAAACAATACCGACGATTTTTCCGAGATTCTAACTAACTTTCCGACCCGAAACACGGAGCGAAAAGGAACACGTCCGAACCCGATGGCGGAAAAAAAACCAATCTAAGATGGAGTCGACGCCCATGCGCAATGGAGTCGAAATTGGAGGAGTCCCTCGGTCTCGTGACTCGAAAAGACTTCTTAGAAGAAAAACAACTTGTAACACTCCGAGCCCAACACCAGATGGCGGGATGTGCACAGCATGTGTATCTGCAGCTACACATGCCATCGAACATATATATATATATATATATATATATATATATATATATATATATATATATATATATATATATATATATATATATATATATATGGAAAATGTCACTTACCCAGTGCACATCTGTTCGTGGCATTAGTCGCTGCAGATTCACATTGCTGTGCACATCCCGCCATCTGGTGTTGGGCTCGTAGTGTTACAAGTTGTTTTTCTTCGAAGAAGTCTTTTCGAGTCATGAGATCGAGGGACTCCTCCCATTTCGGCTCCATTGCGCATGGGCGTCGACTCCATCTTAGATTGTTTTCCCCCGCAGAGGGTGAGGTAGGAGTTGTATATGCTAGTAATAGTGCCCACGCAATGGAGTGAATACGTATGTACATAATGTAGTTTAAAGTAATATATATATTTACAAATATACAGATATTCAAGATCAACTTCTAAACGGCTACAGGCTCCCGGGGAGGCGGGTGGGTGCATGTGAATCTGCAGCGACTAATGCCACGAACAGATGTACACTGGGTAAGTGACATTTTCCGTTCGGTGGCATGTGTAGCTGCAGATACACATGCTGTGCATAGACTAGTAAGCAGTTATCTCCCCAAAAGCGGTGGTTCAGCCTGTAGGAGTTGAAGTTGTCTGAAACAATGTTCGTAGTACTGCTTGGCCTACTGTGGCTTGCTGTGTTGTTAGCACGTCTACACAGTAGTGTTTGGTAAATGTATGCGGCGTAAACCATGTAGCTGCCTTACATATTTCTGTCATTGGAATATTTCCTAGAAAGGCCATGGTAGCACCTTTCTTTCTAGTTGAGTGTGCCCTTGGTGTAATAGGCAGTTCTCTTTTAGCTTTAAGATAACAGGTTTGAATGCACTTAACTATCCATCTAGCAATGCCTTGCTTAGAAATTGGATTTCCTGTATGAGGTTTTTGGAAAGCAATAAATAATTGTTTTGTTTTGCGAATTTGTTTTGTTCTGTCAATGTAGTACATTAACGCTCTTTTGATGTCCAATGTATGTAGTGCTCTTTGAGCTACAGAGTCTGGCTGTGGGAAGAACACTGGTAATTCTACTGTTTGATTTAAGTGGAACGGTGATATGACTTTTGGTAAAAATTTAGGATTTGTTCGTAGAACTACTTTATGCTTATGTATCTGAATAAATGGTTCTTGTATGGTAAATGCTTGAACCTCACTTACTCTTCTTAAAGATGTGATGGCAATTACAAATGCAACTTTCCATGTTAAGTATTGCATTTCACAAGAGTGCATGGGCTCAAAAGGTGGACCCATGAGTCGCGTTAAGACAATGTTAAGGTTCCATGAAGGAACTGGTGGTGTTCTTGGTGGTATAATTATCTTTAGACCTTCCATAAATGCTTTTATGACTGGTATTCTAAATAGAGAAGTTGAGTGCGTAATTTGCAGGTAAGCTGAAATTGCTGTAAGATGTATTTTAATGGAAGAGAAAGCTAGCTTTGATTTTTGCAAATGTAGTAAGTATCCTACGATGTCTTTGGCAAATGCGTGTAAGGGTTGAATTTGATTGTTGTGGCAGTAATATACAAATCTTTTCCACTTATTTGCATAGCAATGTCTAGTGGTAGGTTTCCTAGCTTGTTTTATGACCTCCATACATTCCTGTGTAAGGTCTAAATGTCCGAACTCTAGGACTTCAGGAGCCAGATTGCTAGATTCAGCGATGCTGGATTTGGGTGCCTGATCTGTTGTTTGTGTTGCGTTCACAGATCTGGTATGTTTGGTAGCTTGACATGAGGCACTACTGAGAGGTCTAGTAGTGTTGTGTACCAAGGTTGCCTTGCCCATATTGGTGCTATTAGTATGAGTTTGAGTTTGTTTTGACTCAGCTTGTTTACTAGATATGGAAGGAGTGGGAGAGGGGGAAAAGCGTAAGCAAATATCCCTGACCAACTCATCCATAACGCATTGCCCTGAGACTGATCTTGTGGGTACCTGGATGCGAAGTTTTGGCATTTTGCGTTTTCCTTTGTTGCAAATAGATCTATTTGTGGCGTTCCCCAACTTTGGAAGTAAGTATTCAGTATTTGGGGGTGAATTTCCCATTCGTGGATCTGTTGGTGATCCCGAGAAAGATTGTCCGCTAGCTGGTTCTGAATTCCTGGAATAAATTGTGCTATTAGGCGAATGTGGTTGTGAATCGCCCAATGCCATATTTTCTGTGCCAGGAGACACAACTGTGTTGAGTGTGTGCCTCCCTGTTTGTTTAGGTAATACATCGTTGTCATGTTGTCTGTTTTGACAAGGATGTGTTTGTAGCTTATTATGGGTTGAAATGCTTTCAGCGCTAGAAATACTGCCAATAGTTCTAAGTGATTTATGTGAAAGTGTTTTTGGTGAGTGTCCCATTGTCCTTGGATGCTGTACTGATTGAGGTGTGCTCCCCACCCTATCATGGAGGCATCTGTTGTTATAACGTATTGTGGCACTGGGTCTTGGAAAGGCCGCCCCTGGTTTAAATTTATACTGTTCCACCATTGAAGCGAGGTGTATGTTTGGCGGTCTACCAACACCAGATCTAGAATTTGACCCTGTGCCTGTGACCACTGTGATGCTAGGCACTGTTGTAAGGGCCGCATGTGTAACCTTGCGTTTGGGACAATGGCTATGCATGAAGACATCATGCCTAGGAGTTTCATTACTTTTTTTTACTTGGATTTTTTTATTTGGATACATGGTCTGTATTACATTGTGAAATGCCTGAACCCTTTGTGGGCTTGGCGTGCAATCCCTTTTGCTGTGTTGATTGTCGCCCCTAAGTATTGCTGTGTTTGACACGGCAGAAGGTGTGACTTTGTGTAGTTGATTGAGAAACCTAGTTTGTGGAGGGTTTCTATGACATACTTTGTGTGTTGTGAACACCGTTCTAGCGTGTTTGTTTTGATTAACCAATCGTCTAGGTACGGGAACACATATATTTGCTGCCTTCTGATATGTGCAGCTACTACTGCCAGGCATTTTGTAAAAACTCTTGGCGCAGTTGTTATTCCGAATGGCAACACCTTGAACTGGTAATGTACCCCTTGGAATACAAACCTTAGGTACTTTCTGTGTGAAGGATGTATCGGTATATGGAAATATGCATCCTTTAGGTCTAGTGTTGTCATGTAGTCTTGTTGTTTGAGCAGTGGGATTACGTCCTGTAATGTCACCATGTGAAAGTGATCTGATTTGATGTATGTATTTAATGTTCTGAGATCTAGTATAGGTCTCAGACTCTTGTCTTTTTTGGGTATGAGAAAGTACAGAGAGTAAACTCCTGTCCCTTTCTGTTGGTTTGGTACTAATTCTATTGCTTCTTTTTGTAGCAATGCCTGAACTTCTAGTCCTAGAAGATCTATATGTTGTTTTGACATATAGTGTGTTTTCGGTGGGACGTTTGGAGGGAATTTGAGAAATTCTATGCAATAACCATGCTGGATAATTGCTAGGACCCAAGTGTCTGTTGTTATTTCCTCCCAATGTTTGTAAAACTTGGTTAGTCTCCCCCCAACAGATGTTATGTGTTGGGGATTTGTGACTTGGAAGTCACTGCTTGTTTTGAGGAGTTTTGGGACTTTGGAACTTCCCTCTATTCTTTTGGAATTGTCCCCCTCTATATTGTCCCCGAAAACTTCCCCGCTGATACTGGCTCTGGTAAGTGGATCTTGTTTGTGAGGTTGTGGGTTCTGTTCTTTGTCCTCGAAACCCCCCTCTAAACTGTGTTTTTCGAAATGTGCCTCTGCTCTGTGGGGAGTAGAGTGCGCCCATGGCTTTGGCCGTGTCAGTGTCTTTCTTAAGTTTTTCGATCGCAGTGTCCACCTCCGGCCCAAACAACTGCTGTCCGTTGAATGGCATATTCAGCACAGCTTGCTGTATTTCTGGTTTAAATCCTGATGTACGCAGCCATGCATGTCTCCTTGTTACTGCTGTGTTGACAGTTCTAGCAGCTGTGTCTGCAGCATCCATTGCTGACCGTATCGGATTGTTGGAGATACTCTGTCCTCCTTCTACTACTTGCTGCGATCTCTTTTGGAACTCCTTGGGCAAATGTTCTATAAAGTGTTGCATTTCGTCCCAATGGGCCCTATCGTATCTGGCCAACAAAGCCTGTGAATTGGCAATATGCCACTGGTTTGCTGCCTGTGCCGCCACCCTCTTGCCTGCTGCGTCGAATTTTCAACTTTCTTTATCTGGAGGTGGTGCATCTCCTGAAGTATGTGAGTTCGCTCTCTTGCGCGCTGCCCCTACTACAACTGAGTCCGGTGTTAGATGTTGTGTGATGTACACGGGGTCTGTTGGTGGCGGTTTTTATTTTCTCTCCACTCTTGGAGTAATGGCCCTTCCTTTTACAGGCTCTTCAAACACTTGTTTGGAGTGTTTTAGCATTCCGGGTAGCATAGGAAGACTTTGATACTGGCTTTGTATGGACGACAGTGTGTTAAAAAGAAAGTCGTCTTCAATGGGCTCAGCATGCAGGCTGACATTATGAAATGCCGCTGCTCTCGACACCACCTGTGCGTAGGCTGTACTATCCTCTGGTGGCGACGGCCTAGCTGGATAACATTCAGGACTATTATCTGACACTGGTGTGTCATAAAGGTCCCATGCGCCAGGGTCATCTTGACTCATTCCTGTATGAGTTGGGGATTGCATCATTGGTGGAGTGGCTACCGGTGATGGTTGCGGAGAGAATTGTGGAGATGGTGGCGGGGTTACTTGTTTAGCCACCTTTGCCTGTGGCTGCTTGTCTTTTTTTTGGAAGGCAAGTTTGTGTTTCATTTTAATCGGAGGGAGAGTACTGATCTTCCCTGTTTCTTTTTGGATATGGAGCTTTCTTTGTGTATAGTCTGGCTCTATTGTTTCTAATTGCTGTCCAAATCTATGTGTTTTCATTTGTGTGGACAGTCCTTGTTCCTCAGTGTAGGAACTTGTTTTCGGGTCAGAGGCCAGATGTTTCGGTATCGAAACCTTTTCGGCTGCTTTTTTCGGTTCCGACGAAACCTTCTTTACTTTCGGCGTCGTGGTCTCTCGGTGCCGACCCATTTCGGTGCCGCTATCTTGGTGCCGAACCTGCTCGGAGCCACTATCTCGGGCCCGAGATTGCTGTGTGGCGGTATCTCGACCGGAGTCGGATGACTTCACCACCAGCGTGCCCTTTTTCGGTGCCGATGATCGGTCACCTATTTTTCGGGTTAAGCCATGGCCTGTTGGCGGTGGCGTCCCCTGGGCTTTAGTGGCTTTTTCGGGAGTTTTGTGTTTCGACGTCTTACTCACAGTTTTTGGCGTTTCTTCGGGATCGATCTCATCCGAGTCCGATTCTTGGATGGAGAATGTTTCTTCCTCCTCCTCGAAACGCTCTTGTCCTGTCGGCGCCTACGCCATTTGCAGTCTCCTTGCTCTTCGGTCTCTTAGTGTCTTCCTGGACCGAAACGCTCGACAGGCTTCACAAGTATCTTCCTTGTGTTCCGGCGACAAACACAAGTTACAGACCAGATGCTGATCTGTATATGGATACTTGTTATGGCATTTTGGGCAGAAGCGGAATGGGGTCCGTTCCATCAGCCTTGAAGAGACACGTGGCCGGGCTGACCAGGCCCCGACGGGGGATCGAAAAAACCCAGAAGGGCCACCGGAGCTCTTCCAAAGTCGGTGTGGATCTGTTGTAACTAACCCGATACCGAACGCAAACAATACCGACGATTTTTCCGAGATTCTAACTAACTTTCCGACCCAAAACACGGAGCGAAAAGGAACACGTCCGAACCCAATGGCGGAAAAAAAACAATCTAAGATGGAGTCGACGCCCATGCGCAATGGAGCCGAAATGGGAGGAGTCCCTCGGTCTCATGACTCGAAAAGACTTCTTTGAAGAAAAACAACTTGTAACACTCCGAGCCCAACACCAGATGGCGGGATGTGCACAGCATGTGTATCTGCAGCTACACATGCCATTGAACACATAAATATATACACATATACATATGAAAATAATATAATACCAACAGGAGCTCACCCAAGGATAACTTGGTAAGACCAGACAGGCAACGGGGAGGCGGGTGGGACCGTGAGGAATCCACAGGTAGCTAGTGTATCCACCAGAAAAGGCGTTACCGAAGGTAAGTAACTCGTTCTTCTGATGGATACAACTACCTGTGGATTCCTCACTCATTGAATAGAGTCCCAAAGCAGTACCGCACTCAGTGGAGGGTGCCTGAATGGTCAAACCAAGAAATCCTGCAGCACTGACCGTGCAAAATGGCCATCCCTCCTAACCTCCGAATCCAAGCAATAATGTTTTGCAAAAGTGTGGAGGGATGACCAAGTTGCGGCCTTGCAGATGTCAACCACAGGAACACCCCTAACCAAGGCCGAAGAGGCCGACTTAGCTCTGGTGGAATGAGCTCTTATTTCATCAGGGGGTTCTTTCTTTGCCAGAGAATAACACAGCTTAATGCAAAGAATGACTCCACCTGGAGTGTGTTCTCTTGTGGACTGCCCTTCCTCTCCTCTTTCCCACGTACCCGATGAAGAGTTGATGCTCCAATCTAAACTCCTTTGTTCTGTCTACGAAGAAGCTCAGCGCTCTTCTCGGGTCCAAACAATGCAGTCTTTCTTCCTCTTTCGAAGGATGAGGTGGAGGATAAAAAGAGGAGAGAGTAATAGACTGACCTATATGGAAGGGTGAAACAACCTTCGGCAAGAAAGCAGCCTTGGTCCTCAACACCACCTTATCCCCATAGAAGGATGTATACGGGGCTTAACAGAAAGAGCCTGCAGCTCACTCACTCTTCTAGCAGAAGTAATCGCAACAAGGAAAACAGTCTTTAATACCAATAACCTTCTGGGGCAAGAATGCATCGGCTCAAAAGGTGAGCCCATAAGAAACGTTAAGACTAGGTTCAAATCCCACTGAGGCATAATGAAAGGAGTGGGAGGATATTTATTAGTGAGGCCTTTTAAAAACCTCAATACTAAAGGAGATTTAAATAAAGAAGGCTGGTCTGGAAGACACAGAAAGGCTGACAGAGCCGACAAATAGCCCTTAACTGTAGCAACTGCACAACCCCTCTGTGCCAGGGACAACGCAAAAGACAAGATATCCGATAAGTGGGCACGTAAGGGATCAATTTCCTTCTCTCCACACCAATTCACAAATTTAGCCCACCTGCTAGCGTAGATAGATTTAGTGGAGTGTCGCCTGGCCGATAAAATAACATCCACTACCTCGGGTGGGAGAGAAGAGGAACTCAGGTTGCCCGTTCAATCTCCAGGCATGAAGGTGCAGGCTCTGGAGGTGGGGGTGTAAAACCTGCCCCTGCAATTGCGAGAGGAGGTCTGCCCTGTGAGGGAGACGGAGCGGGGAGCACAGAGAGAGTTGGAGAAGATCCGAATACCATACCCTCTCCTTGGCCAATCCGGAGCTATTAAGATGACTCGAGCCCGGTCTTGGCGAATTTTCCTCAGAACCCGAGGAATCAAAGGTAATGGGGGGAAACGCGTAAAGCAACTGGTCGCACCAGGATATCTGAAACGCGTCCCCCAACGCTCCTTGCACCGGATACTGGAGGCTGCAGAACAACGGGGAGTGCGTAATCTCCCGAGTGGCAAAAAGATCTACCCGCGGGATTCACCACATCGGGAAGATTTGCCGGACTAGATCTGGATGAAGACGCCACTTGTGATCGGTCGAGAAGGGCCGACAGACTGTCCGCACGCACGTTCAAGACTCCGGCCAGATGGTTCGCTACCAAGCAAATCCGATGGTCTCTTGCCCAGGACCATAGCCGCAGAGCTTCTTTGCAGAGAAGGTACGATCCTACTCCTCCCTGCTTGTTTATATACCACATCGCGGTAGTGTTGTCCATCAGGACCTGAACCGACTGACCGCGAAGGGAAGGGAGGAAGGCCCTGAGAGCCAGACGTATCGCCCGCAATTCCAACAGATTTATGTGAAACATCTGTTCTACTGGAGACCAATGACCTTTGACCTCCAGGTCCCCCGCCCCCCCCCCGCACCCCCCGCACCCCCCCCGCCCCCCCCACCCCCCAGGCCCGCCCCCGCCCCCCCCTTGCCCCCCCACCCCCCCTTGCCCCCCCACAGCCCCCCCTTGCCCCCCCCCACCCTAGAGTGGAAGCATCTGTTATCACTGTGGTCACTGGGGGAGGCGGGGAGAACGGCCTTCCTTGGGAAAGATTGCCGTCCGCAACCCACCATCTTAGATCCACTGCAGCGTCTCTGGAGATCTTTACCGATCCCTCGAGATCTCATTTGTGCTGAGACCACTGCTTTCGGAGGCACCACTGAAGAGCCCTCATGTGCCAGCGAGCATGCGTGACCAACAGAATGCAAGAAGCGACCAGACCGAGCAGACGAAGGACCTTGAGGACTGGAATGACCGCTCCACTTTGAAACATTGGAACCAACGCCTGAATGTCCTGAATCAGCTGAGGCGGAGGAAAGGCACGATTCAATGTTGTGTCCAGTACTGCCCCTATGAACAGGAGGCGCTGAGAGGGCTCCAGGTGAGATTTGGGCACGTTCACCGAAAAACCCAGATCGAACAACAACTGGGTTGTCGACTGCAGGTGACGCAGCACAAGCTCCGGAGACTTGGCTTTGATCAACCAATCGTCTAGGTAAGGAAATACTGCTATCCTCTTCCTTCTGAGCTCTGCTGCAACCACCGCCATCACCTTTGTGAAGACTCGAGGTGCTGAAGTAAGACCAAACGGAAGGACCGCAAACTGATAGTGCTGCGATCCCACCACAAACCGGAGATACTTCCTGTGTGATTTGAGTATCGGGATATGAAAGTAAGCATCCTGCAAGTCGACAGACACCATCCAATCTCCTTCGTTCAACGCCAAAAGCACCTGAGCTAGGGTCAGCATCTTGAACTTTTCCTGTTTGAGGTACCAATTCAAAATCCTCAGGTCCAGGATTGGTCTCAACCGACCATCCTTCTTGGGGATCAGAAAGTATCTTGAATAACTACCCTGACCCCTCTCCTGCTCTGGAACCAACTCCACTGCATCCTTTGAAAGGAGGACTAGAACCTCCTGTAACAGGAGGTGCTCTTCTGAACAGTGGGATGGGGGGTGGAAACTCCCAAAAGGGAACGGCATAGCCTTTCCCCACAATACTGGTGACCCAGGAGTCCGATGTTATTGCCTCCCACATATGGAGAAAGTTCATTAACCTCCCCCCTACAGGAGTGGTATGTAAAGGAATTGGTGGATGACTAAGGCTGCTCCCCATGCTGCACCCCTTCAGAGGAAGAGGCAGAGTGCTGCTGGGCGGCTCCTCTGGTTCGGACCCTACCCCTCCCCTGTATGACCTATAGGGGAGGGCAGTGGCGGCCTGCTACTGAAATCTGCCCCGAAAGGAGGAGGAGCCGCCACGACCAAACCCCCTAAATCTTCTGAACAGTCAAGAAGAAGCAGAAGAGGAGGCTTTCAAGCCTAACGATTTCGCTGTGGCTCTACTCTCCTTAAATCTTTCAAGGGCTGAGTCCGCCTTGGATCCAAAAAGTTTATCCCCATCAAAGGGAAGATCCAGCAGGGCTGACTGAACATCAGATGAAAATCCAGAAGAACAAAGCCAGGCCTGTCTCCTTGTAGCAACAGCAGTGCCCATAGCTCTGGCCACAGAATCAGTTGTGTCCAGCCCTCACTGGATTACTTGGGTTGCCGCAGCCTGAGCATCAGAAACAAGGCTCAACACCTCCTTAGACACCTCCGAATGGGACGACTTCATCTCTTCCATAAGGGCGTAGATGTACCTGCCCAAAATGCATGTGGCATTGGTAGACTTGAGAGCCATACTGCAAGATGAAAACGCTTTCTTGGAAGACTTGTCCATCTTTTTAGAGTCCCTGTCCAAAGGCACCCCCGGAAAAGAGCCTGAGGCAGTGCGAGATGAACATGAAGCCTGTACAACCAGGCTCTCTGGAGTCGGGTGCCTAGACAAAAAGCCTGTATCCGCAGGAGCCACACGATATCTGCGTGCCACTGTCCTATTAACAGCCGAAGAGGACACCGGCTTTTTCCAGATCTCTAAAATTGGGTCCAGCAGAGCCTCATTAAATGGCAGAAGTGGCTCTGCAACTGTCGAAGCAGGATGTAACACCTCCGTCAATATATTGGGTTTAGATTCAGACACCAGCAAAGGAAGGTCCAAAAAGTCAGCTGCTTTTCTTATCACAGAGTGGAAAGAAGCAGCCTCCTCTGTATATTCTCCAGGAGATGTGAAGTCCCACTCTGGAGAGGTGTATAAACCACTTGCCGTATCCAAACCCTGGAGATCTCCCAGAGGTTCTTCAGTCTCCCCCTCCTCCAGGGCCTGCTTCCGATACTCTTGCTCCTCAAGGAGGCGAAGAGCTAGCCTCCTTGAATGAAGTCTGGCTTCAATCCTCGGCATCAACAGGGCGTCAGCCAACGTCGATGCCGGACGCCGATTCTCCGATCCATCTGACGCCGGATCTATCGGCACTGTGGTCTTCTTCGGCGCCGACCGAGGCAAAGGATGAACAGGAGAAGAACTCTCCCGCGCCAGAACAGCAGATCTACTCGGCGTCGCAGGCTGTGAAGTCAACGCCAAAGGAACCGGCGCCAAACCAGCACCTCCCAAAGGAAGGAAGGGCATGAAAGGTGCCAGACGTAAAGGAGCCGGAGCACCCATATTAAAGGCCAATGGCCCCGAAGGACCAGCCGGTCCACCACCTGGAGCCATTTGTTGGAAAATGGCAAACATCGCATTTAGAAATGCAGAACTGTCAGCACCTGGAGCCGGGAAAGCCAGATACTGCGGAGCCTGAGCTCGAGGTGACAACGGCGCAGCCCTGGCGTCTGAGAAGCAGGTGAGAACTCCTGATGTTGAGGAACTTCGAAAACAGATGGTGGAGTCGTAGGCGAAGTCAGTGATGCGGGATTCACGACTGCGCCGGGAGTCACGGTGACGCCGGTGGGACTTAGGCGATGATGATCAGCGCCAATGCCGCTTCTCCTTCTTTTTGGATTTTGCCAAAAAGAGTTTCGCCTCGCGCTCCTTCAACGCCTTTGGGTTCATACGTTGACAAGAGTCACATTTCTCCACGTCGTGGTCGGAGCCGAGACACCACAAGCAGTCTACATGTGGGTCTGTCACCGACATCTTGCCTCCGCACTCCCTGCAGGGCTTAAATCCCGACTTTCGCTGAGACATCTCGAAGAAAGAAACAGTAACTGTAACTACGCAGAGTAGAAACAGTAGCTCCCTCGAAGAATAACCGTCGTTTGAAGGCACAGAAAAAAGGGAACTGACGTCGGCGAGGACCTCTTATTGCCTGTATGACGTCAGACGGCGTCGCGTGGGCAATTGTGACGTCCTCGTCGACGTGCAGAAGCTAGGAAGAAAATTTCCGTTGGAAGCTGGCGCAGGGGGAAAATTCAATGAGTGAGGAATCCACAGGTAGTTGTATCCATCAAAAAATACATTTCTCTATGCGCCCACCACAGATGGACAACACAGAAGGGTGTCTGGCTTGAACAATGACATCAACCTCTTCCGTCGGCAAATTGAAAGCATTATTTTGCAGTTAATAGCTCTTCATATGCAGCCTGTGGTGTCCAGCCTTACACTCAGACCATACCTGGGGCATCTTTGCCATTCTGTATCATCTGGGGGAAGAGGTCCTGAGGTCATCCGAGACAGCCAGCAGGATCTTGCGGGCTATGTTTCATAAAGCATGATCTACCTACCCAAAAGGCATACTGCACTGAGAGAACTGAAGACCAAGTTGGCTGAGGAGAACAATTTAATTCTGAAATTGCCAATCTGTTTCATCTATCTATCTACAAGTGGACAGAAAAGAAACACAGGCTGAACTTACAAGCTGAAGACTGAAGTACCAGGCTTTTCAGGTGTAGGGTATCTACTCTGGAAATCGGGATCCACTTAGTGTGGGTGGTGGGGAATAGGGGTCAATTACCCCTATCTACAGGTAAGCTAACTGGAGGGGCAGAACATGGATTAGCCCATATCACCAAAGTGTCACTTTAGGCATAACTGAATAGCAAGATGAGTTCAGTTAAATTTACCCCAGACTAGAGAATTCCAGTTAGTAAACTCACCTTTGTTTGTCTTCATACCACTACTGCAAAAGGGGCACGTTCTACCACTGAGACCCCAGTGGAGAGTCCAGCTCTGCCTCAGGGGACATTTCTACCCCACCACTAGCATTTTGCAGGTCCAAATATCAGCCATCATAGGTATAATGGAGGGGAGGGGGGGAGATAAATTACCAACCTAATCAGAATTAGCAACATAAAGACCAGTATGTATGCACTGAACTACATCAAAATCAGAACCAGAGTGCATCAAGACACTGGTAAAACTGGAGTTGAGGCAAAGGATGAGGTTGAAAAATAATTTACTGTGCTTCTGTAATCGTGTAGGAAGACACAGGCATGGAGGAATCAGATATCACTTCTGGGTCAGAAACTGATATCTGCCCCAGATCTGCGACGAGCACAGACAGTCTGTCTCAGCGCCTGCACAGAAGGAACCAGAATCAACCTAATGGCCAGTGTGGAGGTCTGAACAGTATTGATACGGGTCAGAGTTAGTAGAAGTCTGGGGAAGGCCTACCAGGAAAATCGAAATGTTGGTCCCTGTGGCTCTGTGGCACCCAAAGTCACATCAGCGGGAAGTGTCTGAATTATCTGCCACATGGCCTCTTTGAAAGCTGCTGTAGTTGTCAATGGCACATGGAATGCGAGGCACATCGGGAGCAGTTGCAGGACAGGATTGAAGAGAGGAGATCCTTAGCTTAATGCCCTCATGCTGGAGTTAGGAGCAGGACTGGGCGAGGGGGATTATTTGGAGTCCACTAAGCTTAACTGCGCTTATGACGCCTGTTAAACTTGATCTTACCAGAGGATTGGAAGTTTATTTTTTTCATGTCAACAGCCTCATAACCAGGACCACAAGCAGCACCATGACTTGGATTGGGACACGTACTTTGATTGTGACCTCCTCTCATGTTTGGGGGAACAAGTTACTTAGCTTGGGTAATGCCTTATCTGGTCAAGACATTCTAGTTGCAGGTTCTTAACTTTTGAATTTCCCATAGGCGTCAGTCTGGATCTGGAGATTCTTCTTGAGCAGTACCCATGCATGCTGTTAGGTGGCGTTGATCAGCTCCTCATCCGTCGTTGTCCACGAAAGATAGGACGTTGTGGGTCCCACATACACCCCCACCCTGGTGTGCTGACGTCAGTCTCTTGCCATGACTTTCCACACCAAATGTGCAAAGCCATGAAGAACACTGGTGCGTCAAAACAAAGGCACTGAAAGGGCAGTCCCTGTCCCTAGAAATCACTTTGCATTGGGGGGAGTGGGGTGGGGGGTGGATCAGTAAGGAATCTGCAACTAGAATACGTCTCTACCATATAAAGCGTTACCAAAGGTAAGTACGTTTTTCATCCGACAGAGAATTCTTTTGAATAGATACCAAAGCAATACCAACCCTGGAGGTGGGTTTGCGAAGCAAGATCAAACTAGAAAGTCCTGCAGGACTGAATAGGCAAAGTACCCGCTCCTATGGACCTTGTCCAGGCAGCAGTGTTTGGTGAACTTGTGCAAGGATGCCCACGTTGCCACCTGGCAGATATCAAGGACTGGAACTCTGTGTGCTAACGCAGTGGTAGCAGCTGCTGATCTGGTAGAATGAACACACAACCCTTCAGGTGCTTGCTTCTTGGCCAATGCGTAGCAGATCTTAATACAGTGTGCAACCCATCAGGAGATGGTCAGTTTCTGCACTGCTCTCCGTTCTTCGCAATGACATAACAGACAGAGTTGATCATCTCCCCGGAACTCTTTTGTACAATCAAGGTAGAACGCCAATGCTTTTTTTGGGTCCAGGCAGTGGAGTCTCTCCTCTTTCTTAGAAGGATGTGGGGGTGCGTAAAAAGTAGGCAAGGTGACAGACTGGCCTACCTGAAAGGGTGTAACCACTTTTGATAGAAAGAAGGCCCTACTGCGAAGCACCCCTTTTTGACGGGATAGATGGAAAGGTAGGATGGCTTACATGACAATGCCTGCAGCTCCCGCTCTGCAGGTAGATGTAATGGCCAGTAAGAACACTTTTTAGAGTAAGAAGCCTGAGAGGACAATTGTGGAGAGGCTTAAAAAGAGTGCACATCAGGAATGTCACAACCAAATTCAAATCCCATTGGAGCATACTGGAAGGGGACTGTGGAAAAGTAGGAAGCCAGCTTCTTATATAGTGGACCAAAATGAGGTACAGTGTGCAAAGAGTTCAAGCAATCCCCAGAGGTATCACACAGGCCCAAATTACATCCCAAATGCTCTATTTTGGGTGGTGTGGTCAAGCAGTTAGTCATATCAGAGAGTAGTGCTAAGCATGTAAGGAACACACTCGGGGAGTGAGACACACTCAAAGAAATCCGACACAAATTTATAAAAATACTCCATACTTTTATATACATTTAGATACTAAGATCACAGGAATCAGGTGAGCACTTTGAGTTATGTATTTTTATTGCTTTCAAAAGTAGACAGTGCATTTTCAGGAAGCTGTAATGCAATCTTATGGAGTAAAAGACATCAATCCAGGTAGAGTACAACAACTTACTGGACCAATCTCCTGAACTTAAGGGGGTTATGGAACAGGTCGAAGGCCACACCAACAGGTCACCTTGGGGAGCTCTGGTGCGTCAGGGTGCAGAGGTGTGTTATGGCTTTGGGCGTCCCATTCAAGTCTAGGGGGATCGGTCCGGTAAGTCGCTGAAGGGATGGACTGGAAGGACAGCCCAGGGCAACACACAAGGGGGCTCGACCACTGAGGTCCTCTGTCATGCGGGGACAACCACAGTCCACTCCTCCTCGGGCTGTAGGGCACGGGTGTCTTCTGGTGCCGGGTCCAGCACTGGAGTTCCTCATGGTTACAGGGGGGCCTGCAGAGAAACACCGCAGATATGGACTGGGGTCCAGTTCGACCCAGCCAACAAATAGGCTCAGGTCTTGTGAGGTGGGGAGACGTTGGGCCACCCTTGGTTCTCCTCTTCTGGGTCTGGGGTGGGCGGGTGCAGAGGTGTCCTAGGGTGTCAGGTTCTGTTTCCTGATCACTCACAGTTGCAGGTGGGTCTGTAAAAACAGTCTGTAGATGCCATTGTGAAGTCCACAGTGGGCGAGCACATGGTGGGCTTCTCTTCTGGAGAACCTGAGGACCAAATTGACCCTGTTGGCCCACTTCAACATGGGCTATGCGGCTCGGTGCAATGGTGATGTTCGGCGTCAGGGTTTTGACATTCTTTCTAGGGGGCCTGCGGATGCAGGGGTGCAGCTCCTCTACTCTAAGGAAGGTCTGCCTGGCGATTGCTGAAGCACTGGAAGCTCTACCAGTTTCTTGAAGGATGCAGTGGCAGGACAGATCAGTTGCTCATCGAGGGTCGGGTGCGGAAGGCAGGCCTGCAAGATTGGTGCCAAGTCAGTTGTGTTCCACGGTTCTTGGGTCCAGCAGTCGTCTTGTTCACTCCTTTGGAGTCCAGTGAAGATCTGGGGATGTGGTACCAGAGAGTCCCCTAAATATGCAATTTAGGGGGCATCAAGGGGAGTTCAGGGTAGTCGCCAATGGGCTACTTAACTCTGGGGTCACTATATCCACTAGAGGACCACTTCCTGTGGGGAGTGGGCATCAACCTAACCAGAGTTCCTAAATTACACCACATGCAAGATAGAGGAATTTCTAAAGGGGTGTTCACTTCAGGCTGGCCACCCTAGGGGTGTTTACAGTCTGGAAGTGTGACACCTCCTGCATAGCTAATTTCCCCACCTGACCAGGTGCAAATTATGTCTTAAGACAGGGGGATTAGCAACTTCCTCTGAGGAAGGCCAGATCTGCATACCAAAGGTGGTGAGGTTCTTTGAAGCTCCTGCCTTGAAATGCAGGCAGTCCTGTGGGGAGGGGTGGGTAACACCCCATACCAGATAGGCTTTTGTTTTTGACCTCGTGAGAGAGGAGGTTGTCCCCATGCGAGGCCAGACTCTCGCCTGTTGGTGGCAGGCTGGCCAGAACCAGTCAGTGAGCTCACCAGCAGTTGGTAGGTTTTTCAGTGGGCACCTATGAGGTGACCTCTGGATGCATGCATTAATAAATCCAGCACTAGAATCAGTGAGGGATTATTAATATGAGATGTTTGATACCAAGCATCCCTAAGTGTAGGAAGTTGGCTCTGTATATACTATCTCAAAGTGAGAGATAGGGTGCAGAGAGTCCAGGGGTTCCTCTTAGAGGTTGGTAGTAGCAATAATAGATAATACTAATGCTCTATTTGTGGTAGTGTGGTCGAGCAGTTAGGCTTATCAGAGGGTAGAGTTAAGCATTTGTTGTACACACACAGGCAACACATGGGAACACACACTCAAAGATTTAACTCCAGGCCAATGGGTTTTTATATAGTAAAATATTATTTTCTTTATTTTAGAACCACAAGATTCAGATTTCAAGTAAGTACATATATTGTAAGGTACTTGGCATAGGTAAATATAAGAACTCTGAATCAAAACAGTAATGTACACAGTTTAGCATAAAACAGCAATAAGCTATTTTAAAAGTGGACACTGCAAAATTCAACAGTTCCTGGGGGAGGTAAGTAAAGGTTAGTTTGTCAGGTAAGTAAAGCACTTACAAGTTCAGTCTTCGGGGCATGGGCAGCCCACCGTTGGAGGTTCAAGTGAGCCCCAAACACTCAGCAACACAGGGCCGGTCATGTGCAGAGATCAAAGAGGAGCCCAAATAAAATAAGCGCCTATGAAGACTAGGGGTGCTCTGGTTCCAGTCTGCTAGCAGGTAAGTACCTGCGTCCTCGTCAAGCAGACCGGGGGGGGGCCGGGTGCAGTGTGCAAACAAGGCGCCGGGTTTTGTATTGGAATCAATGGAGGGACTCTGGGGTCACTCTGGTGATGCAGGCAGGGCACAGAGGGGCTTCTCAGGCCAGCCACCGACTGGGCAAAGATGAGGGCCTCCTGCAGGTCACTCCTGCACCGGTAGTTGGTTTCTCGTGGGCCTGGGGGCTGCGGGTGCAGTGCTTCTTCCAAGCGTTGGGTTGTTACCGGGCAGGAATCTGATTTCCTGGGTTCAGGTTCGCCCCTAAATATTAGATTTAGGGGTGTGTTTAGGGCTGGAGGGCAGTAGCCAATGGCTACTGTCCCTGAGGGTGGCTACATTCTCCTTGTGCCTCCCCCCATTGGGGAGGGGGGGCACATCCCTAATCCTATTGGGCTAAATCCTCCATGCCAAGATGGAGGATTTTCTAAGGAGGGGTCACCTCAGCTTTGGACACCTTAGGGGCTGTCCTGGCTGGAGGAGGACTCCTTGTTTTTCTCATTACGTCCTCTGGACTTGCCGCCAAAAGTGGGGGCTGTGTCAGGGGGGTGGGCATCTCCACTAGCTGGAGTGCCCTGGGGCGTTGTAATACCAGACTTGAGCCTTTGAGGCTCACCGCCAGGTGTTACAGTTCCTGCAGGGGGAGGTGTGACGCACCTCCACCCAGGACAGACTTTGTTCCTGGTCACAGAGTGCACAAAGGCACTCACCCCATGTGGCCAGAAACTAGTCTGGAAGTGGCAGGCAGGCAGAGACTTCCAATACTTGCAACAGTATGGGGGTATGATTCCGACATGTTTGATACCAAACATGCCAAGGTTCGGAGTTACCATTATGTAGCTGGACATGGGTAGTGACCTATGTCCAGTACACACACAAAATGGCGTTCCTGCACTCACAAAGTCCAGGAAAATGGGCCTGTAGTTTGGAGGGCACCTCTGCTAGTGCAGGGGTGCACTCACACCCAGGTACCTGGGCTCTGCCCTCTGGGCTGAGAGGGCCTACCATTGGGGTGTGCACCTGTTTCACGCAGACTGCAATGGCAGGCCTGCAGAACCCTTTGCATGGGCTGCTTATGGGTGGCAGAGTAACTGCTGCAGCCCATAGGGATACACTGGTACCCCAATGCCCTGTGTACCATATACTAGGGACTTATATGGGGGGGGACCAGTATGCCAATTGTGGGAAGAAAAAGTACAGTTACCAAGTTAGGAGGGAGAGAGCATAAACACTGGGGTTCTGGTTAGCAGGATCCCAGGGAACACAGTCAAACACACTGACAACAGGTAGAAAATGGGGGTAACCATGCCAAGAAAGAGGGCACTTTCCAACAGCATTGTACGACACCCATCTGGCTCAGTGCTGGTGTCAGCAATGAGTGGGGCAGTGCCAGTCAGTGGCACAAGTGGCGCAGAGAGCCTTGATGTTGGAACCGGCGGCGGAGAAGGTCGAAGTGGTATGACCGGCGCGGATTCGGATCCATGACTGGGTTCCTGGGTGCCCTTAGGAGCCAAAGGTGCAGACCTCGAAGGAGCCCCTTCCCACTCCACAGGGTCCCAAGGTGCTCCAGCGGTGTAGGACTGCCTAAACTATAGGAGGTGCGGAGCTGACCCAGACGCAGGCAGCGCAGATGGAGGCCTAGAACAACACTCCTCCTCCCTCGTCTTGGCATCCGACCGACGGGGTGAAGTCAAAGAACGTTGCGCTTTCTTCGACTTCTTCTTGTGACTCGACTGAGCCTATCGACCCGAAGACTTAGAGTGGGACGGCGACGAGGGGGGACTCTGGGACCTTCCTTTCGATCAGGTTCATGACTTACACTGAAGTCAAGTGTCAGGTAGCCATCAGCTTCAGGGACCGCACCCTCAATGTCTTCAGAAGCATAGCCCGACACTTTGAACACAACTTTGGGGTAGCTCGCTTTGGATCAGAGCTAGCTGGCGCAGAAAGAAAAAAAACTGAAGTCAGCATGTTGGGGTCTGCGCCTATATATGCCCGTGACATCATATCTGTTGCGGCCCATGACTGATGTGGAGCTGGTCGATGCCACCTAACCATGTGCAAGGGTACTGCTAGAGAATAATCTCCGGATCCAGACGGACGCCTGGGGGAAATTCAAAAGGTAAAGAATCTGCAAGTAGAATTCTCTATCAGTTACTTAGAGCTTCGCCTCTCAGACCATGTTCAGATGCCATAACGCATACTTGTGACAAGACTGACATGTGACCAGAGCCCAGGAGCCACAGACGTGAGGATCCATGATCGTGATCCGATTCCTGGAGAGTCGGACCCTACCAAACACAAATACATTTATGCTGTGCAAATTCTCTAGCACACTGCTGTAAACGTTTGAAGCTCCCAGAAGACAAATTAAGTTGATAGCAGAATTCTAGCTCTATGTTGAAGTACAAGGAAAGAAAGGAACTGACATCATCATGCAGGGATGGCACCTAAATGCCAGGGCAGAACAAAGTCACCATGGAGCCACGCAGCACAGAGGAACATTGTTGGAAAATTTCCCAGCATCCAGTTTGGCACCTGGGAGTATTCTAAATGGGAGGAATCTATGTTTAGGAGTATACATTATAAATGTTACACTGTAGCAAACACTGAATTCTGTACCCAGGGCACATATAAATACGGGAGCTATTATGGCCCTCTTGGGAAACACACCAATAGCAAAAGGCTACTACATGGACTACACCACACCCCTTTATTAAGCATTACTGTGTGGCTATTGGAGCCCAGCAGGAGCGTTTAGTTGTCCAACCTGCAATAAAGACTTAATTTCAACCATTTGCCTCATCTCCTCGCTATGAATTGCAGTGCCCCCATTGCCTTTGCAGTGTCATTCTTTTTGATTTGTTGCAGCACTTTGTCGACCTCCTATCCGAAAAGGGCATGACCCATGAAATGCATATTGATGACCAATGCCGGCACCTCTGATTTTAAGCATGAGACCTTCAGCCAGGCGTGCCTTTTGAGTATGGTGCCCATGCATGTTTGTTTGCTGGCTGTGTCTGCTGCATCCAGCGCAGAGTTAAGGCAAGAGTTGGTGATATTTGTAGGAAAATACCCTCTTTTTGGCATGGCTACCCCCACTTTTTGCCTGCTGTCACTGTGTTTTGACTATGTTCACTGGGATCTTGGTCCTTGGGTAGAGTTTGTAGAGGTTGCTGGTCCTGCAGGACTGGTTGTCTTCTTGTAGCAGGATTCTCAAAGTGGCAGACAGGCCGGTAGGGGTTGGGCCAAGTCAGTTGTCTGGAGTCTTCTCTGCTGGTACGGTTCTTCAGTCCTTCTTGTTAGGTTGCCAGGAATCTGGAGAGCAAGGTTCAGGGGTGCCCCTAAATACTAGATTTGGGGGCGTTACAGAGGTCAGAGGCCAGTACAGAATGGCTACTGTCCCTGAAGGTGGCTGCACTCTTCCTGTGCCCACTCCTTTTGGGGAGGGGGCACATTCCTAACCCTATTGGCTAACACATTCCAAAGCAAGGTGGAGGATTCTGCCAGGAGGAGTTTACCTCAGCTCTGGGCACCCTAGGGGTAGTCCCAGCCAGACCGGTCGCCAAATGTAGGGCCTGGTCCGGGAAGCGGGCATCTCCACTAGCTGGAGTGCCCTGGGGCAGTGTAACAGGAGGCAGGAGCCTTTTAGGCTCACCGTCAAGTGTTGAAGTTCCTGCAGGGGGAGGTGTGAAGACCCTCCAACCAGAGCAGGCTTTGTTCCTGACCCCAGAGAGCACAAAGACTCTCACCCATGGGGTCAGGAACTTGTCTGGTAGCGGCAGGCTGGCACAGACCAGTCAGCCCTACACTAGAGGGTTGGGTGAAATACAGGGGGCAGCTCCAAGATGCCCTCTGTGCGCATTTTTCAATAAATCGAACACTGACATCAGTGTGGGTTGACTGAGCCGAGAAGTTTGATACCAAACTTCTCAGTCTTCAGTGAAGCCATCACGGAGCTGTGGAGTTTGTAATGAAAAACACCCAATCCAGGTACTCTATATGGCCACAGTGCACTTACAATGTCTAAGAATGGACTTAGACACTGTAGGTGCATATTGTTCATGCAGCTATGCCCTCACCTGTGGTATAGTGCAACCTGACTCAGGGTGGTAAGGCCTGCTAGAGGGGTGACTTACCTATGTCACAGGCAGTGGTTTGTGGGCATGGCACCCAGGGAGGGATGCCATGTCGACTTTTACCTTTTCTCCCCACTGAAACACACTCTCTGCAATGGTAGTGTGCATGTGTTTGGTGAGGAGTTCCTTAGGGTGGCATAGTATCTGCTGAGCCCTTAGAGTCCCTCTCTGGCAACAGGGCCTTTGGCACCACTGGTACCTTTTAAAAGGGACTTATCTGTGTGCCAGAGGTGTGCCAACTGTGAAACAATGGCACAGTTTTAGAGAAACCAGCATGCACACAGTCAAGTTAACATTAAGTATCAAGCAAAAAGTAGTTTCCTACACATGATACAACTTTGAACCGGAGAGCATGACAATACGTCTAAACCAGAAAGCGGAGCAAAAACAATCTAACAATGGAGCCAATGCCCATGCACAATACCACTAAACAGTGGAGTCACTAGATCCTGTGACTAAACAAGACTTTATTCAAAGACAAACAAGTTGTACACATCACAGCCCAATACTAGATGGTGGAAGAATGCAGAGCATGTGAAACTATAACTGCCCATGCCACAAACATTCATTTTCAGCTCTGGAGGATTTTCTGCCACTAGTCATACAAGGGAAAATATGAGCTATAGAAGCCTCAGGGGGAAGGGCAGTTCAGAGCCTCATCTGCATTTCCAAGGTGGGTAGACTTGAACTAGATACTATATGTAAAGAAATGCGTTACGTGAATGCTGATTTGACATTTCTCTAAAAGATTCCCAATCTAACAATGAGGAATACTTAAATCATGTGATTACGTGAAAGACAAAATACCAGTGAATACACTGCAACATGCGACACAAAGATCTAAAGAGGAAAAAACATGCAAAACAGACTACATTTAGTCTAACAGAATCTAAAAACACAGCAAATTAAAGAAAATTTAAACTGTTCTCACCACAACATTTATGGGTCCCTAAATTTAACACAAGGCTCTGAATAGGAAAATGTTTTACTGTGTTTTAAAATGCAATGCTTTGATTCCTTGCCATCTATAGATGGGATGTGCATGGGGTTGTATCCCCAAGAGGGGGCAAAAGATAAAGATGGCTCACAGTAAGCGTCTGAAGCCATGAACAGTTCAATAAAAAGGAAACTTTAGCCACAACTTGCTATGAAAAGATTAAATGCAATACACAACTGTAACTGCTATGCATATGATCGGTACTGCAGCCTTTAGTTAAATTATGATCCTTAGTAGGCTTCCTCCAACAGAGATAACGGACATGGGCAGTGGAGCAACTGCCCAGGAAAGTGTTTCTGCACCACAGTAACATTCTAAAATCCCTTTTTTATGCAAATTGTATAACTGTTCAGTATAAATGAAATCATATGCATCCCATGAGAAACTCATGGTGAACCATTCTGGTCAGTCATTAATTTGGCCACGTGCAGACAACATAGCAAAATGGTTGCAATGCAATGCCTCAAAGCAAAATCTGATTAGGAGCTTTCACAATCGCATTCATTGTCGGAAGGAAACCAAACCACAATTAGTGGTAAAAAAGCTAGAGGATTGAAAGGTTAGTGAGAAGGACTCTCAGAAATCATAGAGTTGATAAAGCAGATACCTGAATGTTAATGCACGATCCTCGTTGGGGGCTTTGATTTGTGGCTCCAGTTGACCGTTCTCAGCCTGCTTGCCCATTTTATTTTTCATTTCATGAGGCTGGTTTTCCTGCAATAAAACAGGAAATTAGTATTGTTTGACCCTTCTATTACTTTACAAACATCATTTTAAAGTGACAGCCTAGACATTCCCAAAAACTCAAAGAATTGGCACAATGCTGACTGAAATATCCTCAAATGCATATGAACTCAAAAGGTATTATTTCTTAATCAGCCCTCTTCATGGTTCTGCCAATCCCAAAATGGTAGGAGCTTGATATTCCAGGACTGACACATTCACAGCTAAGCAAATGCATCTCAAACCATCAAATGTGAGCATTACAATAATAATTACAATCTCAGCTCTGCCAATGAACCATAATTCTGACATTCCCTGCCCTACATTCAGCGTCGAGCTACCCTACATTCAGGGAAACAGTCACCTGGTAAGCTTGGGAGAACACGGATGCCTTTGTATTCTTTGAAAAGCATAAATAACTTTACTTCAAATAAGGACATGGTAACAGCTAGCTGCCATACTGAAGGCACGCTTGGGCCTCCTGACTAGTGCCCTTTCCCTGGGCAACTAAGTCTACCTTGGTAATTCCTTCTATGCACTTTCATAGCCTCTCAAGATAAATCATACTCTGACCCTTCTTAGTATGACTCACCCGTCCCTGGGTATCATGGTCTATTGGATTCACACTGGATATAGGTTAGCCTTGGCATTCAACCACACTCTAATCCAAAAGGACATGGACTTTAGGCTTGCTGGTCAACCTTGCTATCCTAGCTTTTGCCTTCTGCTATTCAATTCTTGACCTTGCACCATGGCCCATGTGACATGTTTCGTAAGCTAAACATTTCTCAAGTTGCCCTTATGCAATAAAAATGGCTATTTGCATCCTCAAACTTTATAATCAGATGTAGTGATTCTCTCCCTGTACTTGCTCTATTTAATAAGCAAGATGCACGCTCTGCAAGTCTCCATACTTTGGTCCCCGTCTCAGTTCTCATTGCACAGCCTGTTCCTTTCAGCGTTTATCTTTGTTTGGCGATAGTTGTGTTTGTTCCTGTACAGTTTAAATGTGCTGTAAGATCATTACTCTGTTGTTAGCTTTGTATTTCAATGTTAAGCTCCAAGGTAGCACTTGAAACTCAACAGCTGTCAAAGTCTAACTGCTTAGGCTCTTCTCTACTTGCTGTGTTGCAAGTCCAATGTCTCTAAGCACTGTCAATTCTTACTTATGCCATTTGTGTGCTAGATATTGATGTTAACCTTGTACAATCCCTCTCCCAAAGAATCAAAGGTGATGCCATACTGTAAACGTCATGATAGGATACTTGTAACTTTGAGGAAGAGAGTCGGGATCAAACGTTTGCCTAGCTACCTAGTATAAAGTGCAGTTTCTGAGAACGACCGCTTAAAACTAGAGTGTACTTTTAGAAAAACAGACGGACAATGGGAATCTGCCTTTGTACTTTGCTGCACAGCAAACACTTTAACAGACTGTCAGTATAACAACTCTGATGGTAAAATAGGATTCGAAAGATTCTCAAGTACTTGTGAGCTCAGGTGGCCCACATGCTCACAGCAGTTTCAGTCTAGACTTTTTGCTCGTCAAGACCTGGCTGTGAATCCCCAGACTATACTTCAAAGACACACTTTCATGACGAGACTTGTGACATCGATACCGGTCAAACTTGTAAAACATCAACCCAACATTTATCAATCCAACCTAACTCATATCAGAACAAACTGACGTATTGTATGTTTGTTTGAAACAAATCATGTTTGTCTTCGGTGTATATTTCTTGGCATGAGTGAAAACTTCCATAAAGATTAAACTATCACATTTCACATTGCTGCCATGAAGTTCAAAAATTGCGGAAAAGAGGGAAATGGAGTGGGGGAAGGTTTTGTAGGGGTTTGAAGAATCTGAATGAGTGTGTGTATGAGAGAAAGTTTAGCTAACCAATATCTTTTACAGGTTAAAATGTTGCCACTAATCAGGTTACTTAGCATAAGGCTTGTGACTAGCATCATGTGTTTGCTGAAATAGTTAAGTAAAACAAGGTTGGATTTGGACCAAGGTGTATTAAGGATGATTCAAAAGGGTGATTACCTTGTGACTCAACCACACAGAACCCAGCTTGCAAATTCAAATGGATGTATTGACTTGAAAAAAAGATGTTGGTTACTATCCCACTCGATGGGGAAGCATACTGTGCATTAAGCAGTTAACACAAAACTGTGAAGATAAATGGTACTGTAGGAAAGCACCCTTTTTGGCACGGTTAGCCCCCACTTTTTGCCCCCTATCTGATATGATTTCAACATAAGTGAATTGAAAAGCCATTTTAAGTACATGTACGGGACACTGGTCACACTATGGGTTTCTGAGCTACATGATGGCTTCTCTGAACCCAGGGATGTCTGATATCAAACATCTCAGAATAATAAACCCTCACTGATCCCAGTGATAGATTAATTAATAAATGCACAGAGGGCACCTTAGAGGTGCCCCCTGAAAACCAACCAACTACTGTGTTGATTTGACTAGTCCTGACCCGTTTATCCACCACTGATGCATTTCTGGACCCCCAAGGTGAGAGCCAGCACTCTCGGTGTCTAGAGACAAAAGCCTGCATTCGGTGGGGGTGTTGACATCTCCTCCAGGCAGGATGGACATTCCAGGTCAGGAAGCTTCCAAGGCCTAGCCACCTTTGTAATGCGATCCAGGTCTCTCCAAATGGCGGAGATGATCGACCCCCCCCTGTCCTCACCCCACTTTTGGCAGCATGACAGGCGGGAAAATTTGGCAGATTAGGAGGTGTGCCCACTTCATGCCAGTCCCACCTCTATGGTGGACGAGCTGAAATGGACATCACTTTTTAAATTCCTCCATCTTGGCTTGGAAGGAATTAGGCCACTAGGGTCAGGGATATGCCCATCTCCCAAATGAAGTGGTCATAGAAAGTGTGTAAAGATGGTCAGCCTATTGGCTACCACCTGACACTCCCTGTAATGCCTGTAAATTGAGTTATTAGCTGGCCCCCCTGAACCCTAGAACTCAGATCCTGGCAACCGAAGAAGAAAAGGACACAGGAGAGTCGCACCTGCAGAAGAGGAAAAGAAGCACCTGGTATCAACTCCACTGCCCTGTCTGCTACCCTTCACCAACTCTTCCCAAAGTCGAGTCTTCCTGCAGCTGAGTCTTCAGAAGGCCAGGAGGAGTTTCTGCTTTCAATAAAGACTCAAGACTCCTGTGAGCAGTGGACCTGCTCTCCAATAATATCCCAGGAAATGGCTCTGCACCTGCCGTCACCAACCCGAGCTGTAGTGGACCACTAGTGCCAACAAGATTCCCTAGCTCCTCAGAGTCCATAGTGGTTTCACCCCTCTTGGACTCCCTGAAGTCGCCTGCAGCCTCTGCACGTAGGCCGCCTCTCCTGCGACCTTTTGGCAAGAGAAAACCCAACACCTCCAGCAACCACTGCAACTGTCGCCTACGACCCGATCTGAGGTGGTTCACTGGTGTCAGATATGTCCTCCAGCAACCCTGAGCTTGAGTCCACAGTGGTTTCACCTCTCCTGGACTCCATGACGACACCTGCAGTCTCAACACACAGGATCCCCTAACAGCGAGTGATCCAGGACACTGAAACCCAACACCAAAGGACACCCCTGCATCTGTCTCCCCTGGGCCTTTGAGAAGAGGACCAAAAGTGCACCTACATCCCTGAGCACCCCATGTTTGTGACCTACTTGTTTGTTGTTTCTGACTAGCTCACTTTCCAGAGTCTGCATCCTGTTTGCACGACAACCAATCCCCATTGAAAACCACTGGGCACCCGATGCCTTACTGCACCCAGCCACCCCAGTGCTGCCGAGTGACCTGATGGTGTGGTTCTGATCTGTGCCCACTACGTACCTTAACTCTCCAAGATTGGCCTCGCAAGTAGTTAATAACTGCGTGTTTGCTAAAAATAGTTTTCCTTCCATAGGTTAAAACTGCCAAACTAAAAAATTGCACTGTTTACTTCTGTAATTGAAAAGTATTTTCACTGAAAACCGTACTTACTTCATGACAAAGTTCTTTGTTTCTAAAATCAAATAAAAAGTAGTATAGTTTTTTACAAATTGGTCTTGGATATATTCTTCGAGGGTGTGTCTCATGTATTGCCTCTGTGAGTACAACAAATACTTAGCACTGCCCTCTGAGGAGCCAAACTGCTCGCTCACACAACTACAAAATAGAGCATTAGTCCTATCTACTTTGGTCTCTGCAAGCCAACTGGGATCCACTGGAGAGACTGCACTGAGTACTACTTTTTAGTGCACTATGTAGAGCCTTCTTCCTACAGTTATTTACCATGTAACTATCGGTTTGTAGCTCGTAGTGCGTTATATTCAGATGTGCTGAATGCTCCTGCCATCTACGGTTGAGCGTAGATATTTACAAGTTGTTTCTCTTAAAAAAAAAAAAAGTATTTGATCTCACAAGATCTTGCGCTCCTCTCTAAAGCCCAAAATGCACTAGGAGAAAGGCTCTGTTAACCCCTATCATCGAACCCCCCACCCCTAAAAAACAGAGGTCAATAGTAAATGGAGCAAGCAAGGCGGAAGAGTAAATGCACACAGGTGCATTGCGAATACATACCTACGGTAAAATGGCAACATCTAAAGTATTAGCTCTCATCCAGGGAGGCAGGAGAGTATGTAAATCTACAGCACATCAAGCCACAAATCAACAGTTACAGGGCAGGAAAAGGTTATGTCCCTAGAGCACTGGGACTGACATTTTCACTCAACTAGAACATCACTTTAATATTTGTTTTTCTTTTCACTGAATTTCTAAGGTTTTTTGTTTAATGTAAAGTAAGATATTACCATACCCACCCATAAAATCAAAAGTTTGATTTACTCCCAATCATCTGGCTGTGAACTGTCAACAGAAAACGTTACAATTGCATTGAAAGAATTAACTCATTTAACAGTGTACTATATATAGCCTTTTCACACAACTCCTTGACCTGGCAAACAACCAATGAGTTGGAGAGGCTCAGAGATCCAGTCCACTCCCAACTGAATGTTTAAGCAGATCGAAGGGCAAAGACTCAGGCTCAAGAGATCAGAATACTACAATTAGTTTGTCCATCCCAAGGCTCTTCATTTGACTTGGGCCTGGCTTGTCGTGACTTTCTTCAAGAAGAAGGGCAAGAAAGGTAAAAGGGAAGGGGGGGTGGGAGGGTGTACAGGAGGTCTGTAGTCCATCACAGGTAGAATGAATCTCCTAATAACCCTTTTTGTCTGAAACTCCGGTCTAGACACTGCATATTCTCTGTGGTGGCAAACAAAATCAAGTCAGGGGACGCACCATTCTTGATCGAGCCTGGACACCTGCTCTGTTCATCTCCTCTGGCATTTAGAGACCCCACCAGGTGATTGTTCACCAGAAAGATCCCATGTTGATTGTAGGAAGGTGGCTCTTTATATAGTATACCAAAATGAGGGATACTGTGCAGAGAGTCAAAGGGGTCCCTTTCTAGTGGACAGGGGCCTACTCTAGCAATCCCAAGGTGCTTTCTTAGGGAGTGTGTGGTCGAGCAGCCTTTGGCATATCAGAGAGGAGTGTTAGACATCTGTAAATACACACACACAGTCAATAAGTGAGAGACACCACTCAAAAAGGAGATCCACACCACTTTAAAAGAAACAGAAAAACAAAAACAAAAAACACATCTTTATATAGGTTCAGGCACCAAGATCAGGGCAGTACGTTTCAAGGTATGAATTAAAAAAATCAAGACAGTGCAATTTCTGAAGTGGCAATGTTATCCTATGGAAGAAAGGAATATACTGCATAAAGGTATTTTACAGCAACTTGCAGGACCATTCTTCTGCAGTTAAGGTAAGTATAGGGCAAGGTCCAAAGCAGCACCAGCAGGTCACTGAGACATATGGGGGCAGCAGTACTTTTCCGCTTTGGGTGCACAAATGTTATCCTATGGGAAAAGGAACATATTATGTATGTGGGTACTAAGCAACGACTTACAAGACTGTTCTTCTGGAGTTAAGGTAAGTATAAGGCAAGGATCAAGGTAGCACAAAATAGTCACTTTGGGGGGCACTAGATGGTCTGGGTGCAGAGGTACTTTTCAACATTGGGTGCCCCAATGTTATCCTATGGGAAAAGGAACATATATTGCATTTGGAAAATTAGCAACAACTTACAGGACTGTTATTCTGGAATTAAGTATAGTATAGGGCAAGGTCCAAGGCAGCACGAACAGGTCACTTCAAGTGGCACCGGGGTGTCTGGGTGCAGAGGTGCTTTTCGGGTCCAAGTGCCCTAATGGTATCCTATGGGGTACAGTCCGGTTAGAAAGGTGCTGCAAGCTGGGATTGGGGGACCAGTCTGGCTGAACCAGGAGCTCAGGTCTTGCATTACTTGGGGACATAGGGACACCTTTGTCCTCCCCTCGGGCCAGGGCCGCCAGGTGCAGAGATGTCCTGAGGCGACTGCTTTTTGTCACAAGCGGTAGGGGGGGGGGGTCTGCATAAAGAGGCTGCAGGCGGCATTGAGAAGTCCACAGTAGGCTAATCCATATCTCAGAGGTTGAAGGACCACGCTGGCACTGTTGGCCCACTTCAACTCAGGCTAGGGGACAAGGGTATAGTGGTGTTTACAGGTGTTGGGTTCTGGTAGTCTAGAGTCCTTGCAGTTCTTCTTGGGTGCCTGCGGAATGCAGGGGAGCAGTTCTGCTGCTCTACAGGACTTCCTGGGTCTTGGCTCAAGGCTGGTAGTCCTCCAGGCCTTTTGAAGGCACAGTTAGCTGCAGGACAAGTCATCTTTGGCGCAACTGTTGAGGACAGCAGGCAGGCCGGAGGGGCAGGGACCAAGTCAGCAGCTAGTCTTCTGTTCTTGCTTTTGCGACTCTTTAGGGTCCATCTTCTTTCAGATCGACAGGATCTGATTTTCTGGTGCCAGGGGCTCCTGAAAATACTGAATTTAGGGGCATTCTGGGAGTGTAGGGTAGCAGCTAATGGGCTACTTACCCTTGGGGTTACTACACCCCATATATGACTACTTCCTGTGGGAAGTGGGCATAACCCTGTCCCAGAGTTCCTAAATCTGCCATCATCAAGATGGCAGACTTAAATTTCGTGCCCACATCAGGCAGCTCACTTTAGGGGTGAAACTGACCTGAATGGTGAACATGCCTTTCTGACTACTAATTTTCCCGCCTGTCCATGTGCCAAATGGTACAGTTTAGGGAAAGTACACTGGTGCTGGGGCCTGGTTAGCAGGGTCCCAGCACACTTTCAAGTCATAACTTAGCATCAGCAAAGGCAAAAAGTCAGGGGGTAACCATGCCAAGGAGGCATTTCCTTACATCTTTCCTCTACACCGGGATTGGCGAGGCAATTAACCAAATACGACTGCTCGTTATGAGCGTCTGATGTCTGCTTGTTGCTCGACATCACTGAACATTTACTGTAGTGTACACTACGCGCATAGGCTAGAGACCAATTACATTTGCAGGGGATTGCTTTCTCTGTCCTGATATTGAGTATACAAGCGGGATACTAACTGATATGCAATGAATAATTCTGGCCAGTTGTTCACAAACTCCTTTTAACCATTTATTAAGACTCTCCATAGACATTCTCTACATGTACAGATGAATGGAGGGTTGTGAATCTTAATGCACATTGCCTTATCATTAAAAAGAGTATATTTAAAGTATATACATTACCCCTAGATTTGTATCACATACTGTCATCTTGACCCTTCATCCTATTTAGGGTGCAATGTGTGTGTAATAATTTTTTGTTTATAAACATATGTTTTTTTTTTTGTACCTGTATAGGTATCACACCAGTCCTATGGTACGCTTGTTCCCGTGAAGCCTTATCCTTACTCAGGGAGGGTAAAAGCAGTGTTGCTTTAGCTGTTTTTTCTTATCTACTCTGGGCATGGTAACACTTTGACCACTGAGTGCCACGCCACCTTAAAGATGAATCCTCTTTACTGAATGTGTTTGATCCGGAGTTTAGGGTGATCTTTTTAATGTGTTCCTTTTCTCCACAGGCTTTCTTTCACGCTATACATTTCATTTATAACCTTGTTATAAGTAAGTGACTTTCTTTTCTTGCACACACATTTTCAGACACACTGAAGTCTTTTCAAGAAGCTGAGGAGAAGCGTTTTTGTTATTTGGTCCTGATGATGTGCCACTAGATCCCTATGGACTCTATAGATGTGAAACATGTCGAACTATTGTGATCGTTGAAGATAATCTCTTCCCCCTTCAATGTGTTCTGTTGGCAGAGTGGTTGGGCATTAGCTCTGTTTCACCCCCTAACCTTCTTTTAACCTTGACGAAGACCCTTCGCTGGTCAAGAAATTGTGTTTTTTTTGGAGGGTTCTCGAGCCAATTTTATCCTCCTTTTCCCTTTTCTACTTTTTTTCTGTGTGTAGGTTTGAATTCATTCCTACTTTCTTTACACCACGGCGCGGATCCCCAATTAAGAACTCAGGCAGAGTGCCCCCTTGTGGTGGGCCCATCAGACATTACAGCGTTGGTCTGACAAGGAGCAAGCCCTATGATGAAGCATGACATCCATCAGATGTGTAAGGGCATTTGCTTCTAGATTTAGAAGTGTCTTGTGGAGTTCATTATATATTTTTCAGGAACAGTGTACTCTTATGTATTGTATCATTATTAGGGAGTCTGTACACTGGACCATTAATCTCCCTGTCCCTCTTTTATTGTGAACCTTGAAAAGTTCGGCACCAATTAGTGTGAACATGCTACTGTGGACTTCACGCCCTTGGATCTGCCATGCTCATCTACTGTTCTTGTTCACTCCCTGTGCTTCATGCTAAAGTCCATCTCGACAGGACCAGGACTTTTTTCCTTCACCAGGTAGGCTTTTAATTCCTTTACAAAGAGCTAATCACGCCTACTTGAGATGGGAAAGCCCAGTAAGCATCTGTTTGTGGCATGTAGTGCTGTAGATTCACATGCTATGCATACCCCTGTCATCTAGTGTTAGGTCCAGATGAGTGCATGTTGTTTTTCTTCGAAGAAGTCTCTCTAGTCACAAGGTAAAGTGACTCCTTCTCTCAGTGATAACGCACAGGGGCATCAACTAACACGGAAGTCCTATTAGGCTGGGCTCAGAGAGCGGTGTGCCTGTTGGGTAACACAAATTGTGCTATTTCCACTGAGCGCAGAAAGTCTATACTCATGCGAATGGACCCTAAATTAGTAGACTTGGCATCGTCATAAGCGCGTCCGGCAGCCGAAGGTCTCCTTTTTGGCTCGTCCTTCTTTAATGAAATGGCTAAATTTTGTTCTACCTTTTCCACCCTTGATAAGACTCAGTTGTCCCTCAAAAAAGTTTTTAGAAGAGGCCTTTTTATCAGGGCTGGGCGTTATGGCGGACGAATGCCCGGCCGAGGTAGTTTTGTCAGTCCCCAAAACTATTACCAGAGAGGTAGAGGTAACTGGTCCGGAGACCAAGCAGATACCACGTTCTATCCTTCCCGCCCCCGAGGAGGGAGGTCCAGATTCCGCAAGGGACACCGCAGAGGTCAACAAGGAGCTATTAAAGACTCCTCCTTTACCGGTAAGCATTATTCACCATTCACAAGTTATGCTTGGGGGAAGAGTGAGACTGTTTGTGGAAAATGGAAAGAGATCTCTGGGGATCCTTGGGTTATTCAGACTGTGACAGGTTTTCACCTGGAATTTATCAGCACCCCGATTCAATTATCCCCTCCTGTAAATATGAGTTTTTCCCCAAAAAATCTGAATTTTATAGATCTAGAGGTGCAAGCTTTATTAAACAAAGGAGCAGTAACTTAATCAACCCCTCACCCTTCCGGGTTCTGCAATCCCATCTTTGTAGTAGACACGAAGGGAGGAGGTAATCAACTGGTGTTGAACTTAAAAGACTTCAATTCTTGGATAGTGTACAGACACTTCAAGATGGAAGGGATTCACATGTTGAGAGATATCCTTTTAGAAGGAGACTGGATGGTACGATTAGATCTAAAGGATGCATACCTCTCAATTCCGATTTTTGCCCCTCACAGGAGATTCCTTCAATTTCAGTTTAAGGGTCATTGGATGGAGTTTACGGCTCTCCTGTTCGGCCTGTCTTCGGCTCCATGGTGTTTCACAAAACTATTGAGACCAGTGGTGGAATGGCTGAGAACCAAGGGTGTTCGTCTTATCATACATCTGGACGACATCTTATTGATGGCGCAAGACTCCCTGACTTTGCTGACGCATTTGAATTGGACAATCAGTCTGTTACAAGATTTAGGTTTCCTTATCAATGCGCAGAAGTCATTGTTGAAACCATCCCAAGTGATAGAGTTTTTGGGTTTCAAGATCGATTCGATTCACTCGCAATTGATTCTTCCTGCGTTAAAAATTCGCAACATCAAGAGGGAGTTGAGATCAGCTTTACTCAGTCCGACAATCTCTCTAAGGAACATTGCTCATCTGGTGGGCCTGTTAGCCTCATCCATTCAAGCTATTTTTCCTGCCCCCTTGCATTATCGAGCTCTCCAGAGACTGAAGATCCAGTACTTGAGACAGGGTTTGAGCTACTCAGTTTTGATTCCTCTGACCCCAGAGGTCAAGGAAGAGATTCAGTGGTGGCTTCACCACATGGAAGCATGGAATGGCAGGGCCATATTCGGATCTCATCCAGAAATTGTCATAGAATCAGACGCCAGCCAGTGGGGTTTGGGAGCCCGCTGCGGCTCGGTAGTGACAGGGGGACGTTGGTCAATGATGGAACAAGATCTTCATATCAATTGCTTAGAACCTCTAGCGGGGTCCTTTGCGATAAAGAGTTTATCCCCGCTCAAGACAGACTGCTGCATTCTTCTGAGAATGGACAATATTTCGGCAGTACGTTATGTCAACAAGTTGGGAGGAACGAAATCCAGAGTTCTTGCGGAGATAGCCAAGGAATTTTGGCATTACTGTTTGAGTCACAGGTTAGTGGTAATGGCGGAATATCTTCCGGGAGATCAGAACACAGTAGCAGACTGGAACTCCAGATACCTGACGGATCCCAGCGATTGGAGACTGGATCCAATGATTTACCAACAGATAGTCCAGGAATGGGGTTGTTGCGAGATCTCTTTGCGTCTCGCCTCAACACTCGGATCCCGAAGTTCTACAGCTGGAGACCAGACCCACAGGCTATAGTGACAGATGCCTTTTTACAGAATTGGCACCCTGTTCGGAGTTATGCATTCCCTCCATTTCTCTTGATTCCCAGAGTCCTGTCTCAAGTTCGGAGGCAGAAGGCAGATCTGATCCTGTTGACTCCATTGTGGAGGTCTCAGCCTTGGTTCCCTATTGCACTTCAATTAGCATGTGCTCTGCCATTGCTCATTCCTCCTCGTCAGAACCTGTTCTTGAGTCCGGAAGGCCTTCAACATCCCTTGATTGTATTGGGGACTCTAACGTTGATGGCATGGAGGGTTTCAGGTCAAGATGGAAAACCCCAGGACTTTCGCAACAAGCTGAAAGCTATATCAAGCAGGCCTGGGCAACAAGCACCCACAAGATATATGCTTCTGCTTGGCGTAGATGGGATAGTTGGTGCAATGGAAGGGGTATTAATCCCTTGGAGTCAAGTATTGATTTCATTATAATTTTTTTGGCTGAATTAGCTTCTTCTGGTCTGGCCTATAGGACGATGAATAACTTAAGATCGGCAATTTTCTTGGGTCATATACACATTGAGGGTAAACCGGTAGGTGAACATCCACTGGTGTGTAAGCTGTTGAGGGGTATTCGTTTTTCGAACCCACCCCAAGCCAAATATTCTGTTCTTTGGGATGTGAACATTGTGTTAAAATTTTTAGATTCTTGGCCCACTAACAAATACTTATCCCGCAATCAGCTTTCAGCCAAGCTGACTATGTTGCTGTGTTTAGTCTCATGCAAGAGGGTTTCAGATGTTAGAGCATTAGACTTATCGGGTAGGATTTACTCTACGGAAGGTGTTACCTTCAATATTTCCAGGAGAACGAAGACTAATTGCAGGTCAGTATCCTATCCTTGGTTTCCAGACAATTCAAAGTTATGTGTGGTGCAGTGTCTTAAAGATTATGAAGTAGTTACAGAGGAGTTTAGACAAAACATGAATAGGCAAGTCTTAATTGCGTTGCAGAAGCCATTTAAGCCAGTTTCCTTTGCCACTCTTGCGAGATGGATAAAGTGGCTAATGAATGAAGCAGGTATTGATCCCAGTCATTTCGGCGCTCATTCAGTTAGAGGAGCCATGGCGTCAAAATCATTTACTCTAGGTTCTAGTCTGGAGGACATTATGAAAACAGCAGACCGGTCGTCTGAGGGTACTTTTCGGAAGTTTTATTTTAAACCTGTGCTAGATGTGGCCTCTGTTGTTATGAGTCAGCTTTGAACTAGCATAATCCAAGCCTCCGGTCCTGATATAGAATAAAAAAAATTCTAGCTTAGGTGTCAAGAATTTTCAATTCTATTAAGGACACGGAGGCGAGGATTATCCCACCCTATAATGAATAATGGTATTTGTATTTATATGTTTATGAACCCTATTCATTTATACCCTCCCAGTGTGATATATTGGGGATTGAAGTGGAAACTTTGTGGTTGCTGTTTTTCTACCATTATGAGATATTACGTCCTGTATTTATCACTTGTTTCAGGTTCGGATCAGAAGAATTCTGGATGGTTTCATTCCGGTACCTGTGTTTTAAAGGTCCATTTTCTTCCATGAGTAAGAAGCCGACTTGAGGTTCAGTCTGGTTTATTGTTCGTTGGACGTTCCATTCCAGGATGAGATTCCTTATCATCCATTGCAGAAGAAGGTCGTTGGAAAAGAGTTTAAAGTTATTGGTTTGATCAAAGAAAGAGGATATGACGTTTGAGGTTATGGCTTATAAGGACTAAGGTCACATACTGTGATTGGTACATGTGATGCAAGGACTTGAGCATCTTGGGAAATGTAGTTTTTTGTTTATTGTGATTTAATTGGCTGCTGTGAATATTTCAGTAAAGAAAGAGATAGCATAATCCTCGCCTCCGTGTCCTTAATAGAATTGAAAATTCTTGACGCGTAAGCTAGAATTTTTTTTACTGTTACTTATAGAGGAACATTGTTACGTTGCCACTGAACACTAACTGGAGGTACTGTTACTCTCATTTCTATTGATATTCTGATGTTTGTTCGGATTGTAAGGGTACGGCTATATGTCTACTTAATCAATATTACTGCTCGCTACTCTAATTCAAGCATGTGAATCTATGAAAGATCTAATACTGGAGAAGAAAATTAGTTACTTGCCTATAACTGTGGTTCTCATGTATTGGTATCTTTCATAGATTCACATGCGACCTGCCCTCCTCCCCGCAGAGGCTCCACTTCTACATAAGCTCTTAACTTCACACTCGTACTAGAAAATCTGAGGGAACGAGCCTCTGTTGGGTGTGGACGCCTGATTGGCTGAGGTTTAACTTTGGGTCTTTTTGCAAAACGACATGGTTAGACTATAAAAGAACCTAAGGGGGCCCTTGGGGCCTAGTGTATAAAGTGTACTGCTTTGTGTATTTCAGGTTATCGTGAGGCTCCCACCTCGACGACAGGGATGATTCAAGCATGTGAATCTATGAAAGATACCAATACTGGAGAACCACAGTTACAGGTAAGTAACTAATTTTCTTATTACCCCTCCTGCTCCTCTGCCATGACATCTCTATTACAAGAAGTCGAGGCCATTTTTAGTTTCCGAGTCTGATGCAGTTCCAGGTTTGAACACAACGATGATTAGGTGGTAACACAGGGGTAATGAGGTCTTCAACTAACTGTAAATTTTAGTCAAAACTGTACATGCTATTGTGATTATTCAAAGTTCCTAAAATACCCGAGTGAAATACCTTTCATTTGAAGTATTACTTGTAAATCTTGAACCTGTGGTTCTTAAAATAAACCAAGAAAACATATTTTTCTATATAAAAACCTATTGGCCTGGAGTAAGTCTTTGAGTGTGTGTTTCCTCATTTATTGCCTGTGGGTGTACAACAAATGCTTAACACTACCCACTGATAAGCCTACTGCTCGACCACACTACCACAAAATAGAGCATTAGAATTATCTCTTTTTGCCACTATCTTACCTCTCAGGGGATCCCTTGGACTCTGTGCACACTATTTCTTACTTTGAAATAGTATATACAGAGCCAACTTCCTACACGTAGCATCACTTGTACTTCCTTGAGGAATTGGGCTACTCGTGGAGGGCCCGACGGAGGGACGTCCGGGGGTTTCTGTATGAAATCCAGAGTATGCCCTCTGGCCACTACATACAACACCCACCTGTCTGATGTTATGAGTTTCCAACGAAGGAAGTGAGAAGTGATGCGACCCCCGACCTTCGAGCCCCTGGTAGTGTAGGAAGCTGGTATGGCTAGCTGGTCATTGTTTTCTGCTGGTATCTCTTCCCCGTGGTGCTGGTCTTCCCTTTGACGGGTGCCGATATGCCGCGGTAGGTGGTAACCGGTAATGCTGCTGATGTTGGCTGTATTGCTGTCTGGGTCCTGCTGTAGAGGACTGATACTGGGGTCTATGTTGTTGAAAACCCCCTCGAAAGGAGTAATTTTCTCTACCTCTTGCCCTCCGAAAGGGCTGCCTGCGGTATTGCAAGGTACCAAGCGATCTCGCCGTGTCAGTATCTGTTTTGATGGACTGTAGCATGTCGTCAACATGCTTCCCAGATAGACTTTCCCTATCATATGCCATATCTAGAATGCGCCTCTGGACTTCTGGGCGGAAAGATGTAGACTCGAGCCACCCCTGCCTACGCTACACTGCTGCTCCTGCGAGCTGTCGGAATCCTGTTAACAAACTATCCATTGTGCAGTCAATGATTTCCGATGCGATCCGCTCACCCTCTTGCAGCACTTTCCTTGCTTCCACCTTGGCATCCCCAGGTAACAAATCCACGTAAGCTGACATGTCCTCCCACATCTGGCGATCGTACCTCCCTAGTATGGCCAAGGAGTTGGCCGCCTTTACTGTGATCGCCGCCACCGAGGAGAACTTTTTACCAATGTTATCCAACCTCCTCCCATCCTTGTCTGGTGGCACAGCGATAGGTGCCGAAGGGTTCTTTGATTGACATTGTGCAGCCTGGGGTATTACAGAATCCGGCTTTGGTTGCGAAATGAAACAGGCTGGAGTGTTGTCAGCGCCTTGTATTTCTTCTCCAGCTTTGGCATCTGTGAAGGCACTGTGGCTGGGTTCTTCATTGCCTTCAATCCCTCCTGCCAAAGGAAGTCCACTATTGGGATTGCTCTTACTGATTTCCTTGATGGTTCTTTGAAATCATATAAGAAACAATCTGTTTCCTGGGAAATGATAGGCAAGTCGAATCTCTTGGCCGCCCTTTCCATTAAGTTGTGGAAACCCCCGATGTCCTCAGGAGGTGAATCAACTGGTCCTGCTGGCAGCGGTGACGGCTTGGGAATGAGGTAGTCATCCCACTCACTAGGGGCCACCTCAGAAATCTCTCCTCTTTCCTTCTCTTCATCCTTCGAGATATGGTCATCTTGTGGCGATGGAGCCAATGGGACACCTCTGTGCGGTGTTCCTGGGAGGCTGGTAAAAGTGGTCTGCATAGGTGTCCGTTGACTGTAAGGTCTAGATGGAGTTGGCGGTGGGAACCGTCTATAGTAGTCTTTGAGCATACCCTGTAGATCTGTCACCAGAGACCTGGGCATGGGGAAAGAAGATTCCTGCTCCCCGTTGGGTATGAAGAGCCTTCCTGATACATAGTTGAGGAATGATTGCGCTGCTGCTGCCCTTCTTCCTCCTCATCCAAATCTTGGCATTTTACATGCAGCTGAGATGGACTACTGGCTGCACCGAACATTCCCTCATCCTGGGAATAATTGTCCTCATCGTCATCCAGGAGATGCTGCGGGGGATATGGCAAAGACTTTGCTTGGAGACGTATGTCTTGGTAGGATTGATGATGGTCTTTCTCCCATGGTGATAAAAGAAAGAGGGAGGAATCTTGTGGACTCATGCTGTCCTCCGAAATCTCCAGAGGGGGGCATGATGGTCGACGACTGTGTGGACAAATCTTCCATCCCTGCCGCTGACACTGCAGTGTTCGTCGTCGACAGTCCCCTCGTCGACGGGACTCTCGTCGACAGTTGTGCCGTTGACGGATCTGTCGTCGACGGTGGTGGTGTCGTCGTCGACGGGTCTCTCGCCGACGGATCTCTAATCGATGGTTGTCTTGTCGACGATGCAGGTGTGCTCGTCGACGTAGTTTTTCTCATCCTCGCGGACAGGTGCTTCGTCGACGATAGTGCTGTCGTCGACGGGTGGACCATTGCTACTTCCGCTGTTGACGATGTCTTCGTCGATGATGCCTTTTTGAATATTTTAGCAGTTATGATTGTCGTCGATGAAATCGGTGATGATGTTATTATCATTGGAGATACCGCCGTAGTAAACGTTGACGTCATCGTCGTCGCTGTGACCGTCGACGGGGTCGTCGTCGACAAATGTTTTTTGGGAACATCAGAGGAAGGCCTTACCGGATCAGTCGTCGGCGACAGGGACAGAGAGGCACTTTTTGTGGGTGCCTTTTCCCCACAGGCGTTGTAGGCTCTGAACAAAACTTTTTTAGGAGTTTTGCCTGGGTCTCTGATCCGGCAGTAGCAGGCTCTTGGCGCCCCTGTTTCTCCATAGATTTATGTTTTGTCTTTTTAATCACCTTCTTTGGGGGTTCCTCAAACAGTCTTCCCTTCTCTCCAGGACGTTTGAGGGAGCGAGCTGATGCTTCACTCTCATCTGAGGAAGGATTTTCCATGGCCTTCTGTCCCTGGAGCCACAACAGAAGCCTACCATCACGGTCCTTGAGGATTTTCTGACTAAAGGTGCGACAGATTTTACAGTATCTCACCTTGTGGTCAGGATGCAGGAAATAGATACACTTTCTGTGGGGGGTCATCAACGTGAAGTCTCTTCTTGCCACAGCTGCCACAATCCCTAAACAGACCTTTCTTAGTCTGCTGAGACATGTTAGAATGGTAAAAGTGAAATTCTCTGAGAGCAAAATTCCTGTCAGAAAGGTATACCGAGCAGAGCTCAGGGAGACTCCCTTCACACGACGTGCGGTAGAAAATCTGAGGGAAAGAGCCTCTGTTGGGAGTGTTCTAGAAGGTGTGGACGCCTGATTGGCTGAGGTTCACCTTTGGGTCTTTTTGCAAAAACTACATGAATAGACTATAAAAGAACCTAAAGGGGCCCTTGGGGCCTAGTGTATAAAGTGTACTGCTATGTGTATTTCAGTCTACTGTGAGGCTCCCACCTCGACGACGGGGATGATTCAAGCATGTGAATCTATGAAAGATACAATACTGGAGAATCTTCAGTCTGAGGCTGCATCAAAGTGATTACATAGCATAACATATGGCAAGGTCTTGCCAAAGAGTTTAGGAACCACCAGAGGAGACAGGACATATCCCGAAACTAGCACCTCTGGTGCCGAAGCCAGTACCAAACAAGGAAGAACCAGCTAAGCCTGCAGCAAGGCTGTTGAGGCATGCCCTGACATTGGTGGTGGGTTGGGCTGAGGCAAAACTGGGTCAGTGGGCAGAGTGGAAGGACTGTAGGACCTGATGGATCCCTAGGGCAAGAGCACGCACCAGAGGTACACAGAACCATTTTAAAGAGTTGCAGCATAGGTCTCAAACTGTTGCAGAATTGACTATAGCCTAAGACAATAAAGACACATTGGCTCCAGCGCTGGGACTGACTCAAAAGCAGATGTGGAAACTGAAGTCAGGTCACTGCATCACAGACTACATGACTGGGGAGTAATGAATCTCGCTATTACTTCTTATGTTTGGGTTTCAACTGGTCTTTTCATTCCACCCATTAACTACCAGAGAATGGTATGACCTGAACTCAGACCTAAACCTGTTTTTTTCTTCAGTGTCATACACCTTGGCTCCCTGCTCCCTGATTGCTTTCGGATGCATCAGGAAGCAATGGTCTCAAAACTTGCAGTTGAGGCACGGTAAACCAACACTTCACAGGTCCATGACTGACAGAGGCTTCCTGAAAGTACGGCGCAGCTTAAACGCAATCATTTAGAGGGAAAATACCCTTTCATTGTCAGGGTACATTTCTAAAGAGTACGTTAAAACAACCTAAATAGAGGAGTGCAGAAATCCGGATCCACATCAGTAAGTGTGGAAAAAGAGTAAATGTCATCGTACAGGGGTGGCATCATATGGTGCTCCAAGTTGTCACATCAGAGATGGGTCAGCGTCAGGACAGAAACAAACAGCGACATCTGCTGTCTCACAGGAGCTATTGCACCTATTACACATCCATTCTGGCACATGTCGAGATGGGAAATAGTGTTGTATCTGCAGGTATTAGTTTCCATCACAAATTATTTTTCTTTGAAAAAGTGATCGGATATCACCCATGCTAGCAGGACCATTTAGTTATGACAGTCACTTAAGTGATTCAGATTAATCCCACCTGGATATTTGTTAAAACCTTTTTGCTAACAAAGTAGCTAATTGCATCTTCACTGGAGTAAATTATTTTATATTTGCCTTTTGACTTCTTTATATAGTTCTCCTTTCCCTTTATGTTTTATTTATTATTACAAAAACATACATAGGGTGAACATAACAGTTGTTATTTGTAGAAAGAAATACGTTCATAACTGGTTCTCTGTGTTTAAGAAAAATACATTCTTCTGATTTCTTTGGTTTAGCTCTACTTTCATCTGATAGTTCTTACGCTACACCACTGTAGGCATTCTTTGTCATTAGTATTGCTCAACTAGGTCTGTTCTCGCCATTTTAAAACTTTGTTTTTCTCTCCGCTATAACTGCAGCAAAGACTGTTATGAATTTATAGCCTTTTGCTGGGCTCTGCAAGTTCATTCCCAATGCCCAGCACAAAGGTGCAGGTAAAATGGTTTTGACTTACCAAAACCTTTTTAGAGCATACGGCATAGCAATAAATGTATTTGGTACACTACACAGTTTAGGAAGCATTTCTGAAATGTTGCTAAAAGAAAGGAAACATAAAAAGGTAAATGGAAGTGCTTTAGTTATATGCAGGGGCAATGGAATTATGTTGCACGTAAGGACCAAATTATGAGGCGGGTGAATAAATAAAACAAAAAGGGAAAGGTGAGCTATACAAAAGTCAAAAGGAAAACATAAAATAAGTTACTCCTGCCAAAGGGGAAAAAAAAAAACGTAATGAATGGTGTACCCGAACTAGCATACCTCCACTCCACCTTTACACAAATTATCACATTAAACTCAAATTAATCTGAATGTGCTGTAAATACATTTGAATGAATGCATGCAGCGGTTTGCTAGAGCGCATAATAACTAAGAAAACTGGACTAACCACTAATCTTGGCTTCTGGAGCAGCTCGACACAAAGCACTTAAAAGCCTTGTCTGGCGTAGTAAGTGCTATATAAATGAAATAGCTTCAGCAAACTCGTGTGCAGAAACAAGGCATATAGACAAAAGACTTGTGGAAACACTGAGCAGGGAAGTTGCCATATTCGTGGTGATTTAGACAGATATTGTCTGAATGTAGATGACTAGTTGAAAAACTTAAGTTTGAGGTGAGCTGCGCACCCCTCCTGATGGGAGCACTCTAACTATTTGCAACAATTTCACTTCTGAGACTACAAAAGTTCCATTCGGGGTCCAGCTTTTCTCACACGAAAGAGAAGGGCTGTGCACCTGTGAACACGTTAACGCATCATGTTCCTGCGACTCCTCCCTAAAGAACTGCTATGCGCAAACTACAACTTCCAGGGATCACAAAGCAGCACTGATCCATTTGAAGTCCGAGCTTCCCCTCTCTCTGTGGGATTATTCGATGTGTATGCCTGCAGCCAGGGTCTGTGCTGTCCATGTGCACGGTATGTGCGCAAGGATTTAGCCTGAAGCATTAACTTTAGGTTGTGAACGAAAACAGAGTAGGCCAATGTCCTGCACCTTAGACATCTCTCACGTTAAGATCAGGCAGGAAGGTGGTGGGTCAACCTGGTTCCTTGGAATAAAAAATAACAAAAAGCCAGTGCTCATAAAGCCGTTGCTACCTTCTCCTGCATGCAAAGTGCTCCATTACCTCTGATTGAGTTTGCGCTGTATAAAACTTCAAAACGCCATGGAGCGCAAAGGAGAGACATAAAAGAAAAAAAGTTGTTCGCACATACTAAAGTATATGGGCCATCATACAATAATGCATTTAACAGGGTCAGTCTGCAAAGTGGTAACAAAACAGCCTCAAGGACCAACGTAAAGCATTTACTAACTAAATATGTTTTTTTTTTTTTAAAGGCAGGCCTAGGAACGAATGAAAGTGATGGGCATGAGATGGAGCGAGCCCACAGAAATAGATTACAACAGGTCAAAAAGCAGCACTTATGTGCTGCTATGCTCAACCTAAAAACATACTCCTACAGCTCAAAGAAAATGAAAGAACCAATTAGTGAGTAACAGGACCAGAATACTTAATTCTGGAAGCATCATCACTAGTTGGAATCAGATTATGGGTTGTGATGTTACTCTCTGATCCAGTATGTAAAGTCACTAGACTGCTGGCAGAGCTACGATGATATTCCAGTGATAGAATGTGATATTTGCAATTGACCGTAATAAAACAAATTAAATGGGTCTGGTTACAAAATGGACTTTTCAAGCTGAATAGCAATATTAGACACACCTAGTACAGTACAAAACACACCGCCTGATTACAATTGTTAGAAAATGCTGAAGACAAAATCCATGGCTCACCTACCCTGTATGCTCATTTGGTTATTTAATGACAGATGTAAGCTAAGCTTGAAAACTCATATTTAGAATTATTTCCTTTACCATGTGGAGATTGGTAGAGGCACCCAAGTCTAGAGAATAAAGGCATCTCAGGATACAGGAAAGATTCAGAGCATGAGTTACAGGTGTAGAACCTCGAAGTGCACTGGCAAAAAATTATGCAAATTATGTGCTATAAAATGCCAAACAACAATTTACAAAATCTCCAGCAGTGCCAACCTAATACAGACAGGAGCCACAGAGCTACGTGAGTGATTATTCTGTACACAAGAAATGATGGCCATGCAACTTGTTGACAAACTCTCAATTGTTTAGAGACTTACACAAGAAGTATATGATTAGAGTTACATATAAAGATTATCGAACCTATGCAAGAAGACCAATGCAATAAATCAACTTATCTTGGTCCAGAATTCAAGGATTAAACTCTCCACCAGGTATTACCTACATACACAGGTTTTAGGTGTCGGAAAGGAACCAACAGAAGGGAGAAGCAGGAAAAGTGAAGAGGAGAGATACAGAGTTTGTGTATGTGTGATCATAGCATATATCTCCTGCTCTGTAGAAGCATTGAAAGCTGTGCACACAAGATTAAAGATCCAATTTTCAAACATTTGGTGAGTGCAAAACATCTGTGATCAGACTTCAATATGTAGTTTCACAAAGCAAAACCCAGAGGGGGACACCTGTGCACTATTACACGAGATCTGATGTCCCCACTTGCCATAGGGATCAAAAGATGGTGTACAAGTGCCCAACGTTTAATGATAAGCACAGCAGTGCATCATGTACAACATAAGGTGTCACCGAATGTGGTATTTGGTGGCATGAACACTTGCTATTACCCCCCCCCCCCCAACCACCACCAGAGCCTTCCCAAACGCACTCACCATGGTCAGCTCCCGCGTTCTCTTGCCAATTTCCCTCTCCACCTGGTGCAGCTCCAAGCTCAGCTGCTCACTAGAGATCATTCCAGGCCACTTGGGGGCCGGTGGCGGAGGTGGTGGTGGTGGTGGCGGGGGCTGGTTGGCCAGAGCAGAGGCTTCCCTTTGCAGTAGCAGTCTGTTGTTGGCAGCCTAAATGACAGTCAAAAGGCACATACATCTCAGGTGACGGCAATCAGAATGTAAACACAAAGGGGTATGGAAACAGAAGTTGTTGCCATTCAGGGATAAGAGAAAGAATGGAAATGCAATCCCAACTATGTGTTATTTAGCACTGGGTAAGGTCATAAAAGTGACCAAGACACTAGCCTAATACTGTGATGTGAACTACGGGTTTCTTCATGTGAGCCACATCTATTCACTTGCAATTTCATGAATTTAAGTATTGCCAATACAAGTGGCTGTGGATGTGAATAGAGGAGACAAGTGGCTAATTTTGAGGGAGGTGAAAACAACAATATGGGTGTATATATATATTTTTTTAAAAGTTGTCCTGGAACCCTTTGTTTGGCTTTCAAGTATTTCACTGTTCAACTCCTTAGCAGTCACCCCAATGCAATAATAAGTTAGAAAAGGAGTATGGAGCAAATTGAACACACAGTCAGGAGTGCATGAACTTTACAGAAAAGGAAAATGTTACTTACCAGTAGACATCTGTTCGTAGAATGTGGAGTTCTCATTCATGGAGTTCTTGCTGCATCCTGCTTAGTAAGTCTGTAAACTGATTGTCCATTCCTGGGAGATACTGTGCCACTATGTAAATGTTGTGATGAATTGCCCATTTCCATACTGTTTGTGCAAGGTGTGACAGCAGAGATGAACGTGCCCCCCCACCCCCTCCGTTTTTGAAGATAGTACATGGCAGTCATGTTGCCTGTACGTCCTAGCACTACTTTGTGTTTAAATTTTGGAAGGACGCCTTAATTGCTAGGAAGTCTGCATGCAATTCCAGGTGATTGATGTGTAAGGACAGGTTGAGTGATATTCCATAGGCCTTGCACTATGAAGTTGTGGAGATGAGCCCCCCAACTGGGCTGTGATGTGTCTGTAGTGAGAAAGATCTGAGGCACAGGGTCCAAAAAGGCTGCCCTTTCATAAGGTTTGTGGTATTCCACCATAGCAGAGAGCGATGAGCTTGGCAGTCCAACAACACTAGATCTTCCAGTTGACCCTGCGCCTGAGATCATTGACAAGAGAGACACTGTTGAAGGGGACGAATTTAAATGAGGTACAATGGCGATACAGGATGCCATCATCCCTAGCAGGCACATGAAAGTCCTCACTGTATATGAATGGTTTTCTGTTAACTGAGAAATTAATCACTGGCTTAGTTGGGGAATGCTAGTTGTAAGGAAATGCCTCATTGGCATGGTTACCCCCTAACTTCTTGCCTTTTGTTGATGCCAGTTATGATTGTAAGTGTGCTGGGACCCTGCTAACCAGGTCCCAGCGCCAGTGTTCTTTCCCTAAACTGTACCTTTGTCTCCACAATTGGCACAATCCTGGCACTCCGGTAAGTCCCTTGTAACTGGTACCCCTGGTACCAAGGGCCCTGATGCCAGGGAAGGTCTCTTAGGCCTGCAGCATGTATTACACCACCCTGGGGACCCCTCACGCAGCACATGCACACTGCCTCACAGCTTGTGTGTGCTGGTGGGGAGAAGAAGCCTAAGTCGACATGGCACTCCCCTCAGAGTGCCATGCCCACAACCCACTGCCTGTGGCATAGGTAAGTCGCCCTTCTAGCAGGCCTTACAGTCCTAAGGCAGGGTGCACTATACCACAAGTGAGGGCATAGCTGCATGAGCAATATACCCCTACAGTGTCAAAGTCCATTCTTAGACATTGTAAGTGCAGTACGGCCATATTGGGTACATGGGCTGGGAGTTTGTCATTGCGAACTCCACAGCTCCACAATGGTTTTACTGAAGACTGGGACATTTAGTAGCAAACTTCTCATCACAATAAAATCACACTGATGCCAGAGTTGGATTTACTGAAAAATGCACACAGAGGGCATCTTAGAGATGCCCCCTGTATTTCACCCAACCTTCTAGTGTGAGGCTGACTGATCTATGTCAGTCTGCCACTAACAGACAAGTTTCTGACCCCATGAGGAGAGGGCTTTTGTGCTTCTGGAGTCAGAGACAAAGCCTGCTCTGAGTGGAGTGCTTCATACCTTCACCCTGCAGGAACTGCAACACTTCGCTGTGAGCCTCAAAGGCCTCTGCCTTTTATTACACTAGACCTGGGCAGTCCAGCTAGTGGAGATGCCCACCCCCAGACCAAACCCCACTTTTGGCGGAAGGTCCTATGGGAAAATTAGTTAACACCAGGAGTGCCCACCCTAGCTGGGACCACACCTATGGTGCCCAGAGCTGAGGTGAACCCCTCCTGGCAGAACCCTCCATCTTGTTTTGGAGGATGTTAACCAATAGGGCTAGGAATGCCCCCCCCCCCCATTGCCATTGGCTACTGCCCTCTGACCCCTCTAATGTCCCTAAATCTAGTATTCTGGTGACCAGAAAAGAAGAAGAAGGACTTAAGAGCTGCAATCGCAGAGAAGACTCCAGATGGCTACTGATTAGGTCCCAGCCCTACCGGCCTGCCTACAGCTTCAAGGCTCCTGCTACAAAAAGGCAACACATCCAGCACGACCAGCAACATCTACAAAACCCCAGAGGACTGCCTGCTTACCCAAGGACAGCGGACCTGTCCACAAAGAAACCTCCAAGATAGACTCCAGAACCGCACTCGCTAGTCCTGCCCACTCTGCACCTGATGCCCACAGCCTGTGCCCAGGTGTCCCACCGGTCCAGAGAAAGTCCCCAGGCGATTCTGACCTCAAGTCGACCCCTCCTGGTCAACAACAATGCCTGCAGCCTAAATCCATAAGACCAGCCCCTGACCACGACCGGATCCGGTGAAGATTTCCAGATGCCTAAAGGTACCCCTTTCGCCCGCAGTCCCCTGGCCATTGTGAACCCAACCAACGGTCCAGCAAAGTCCAGTGGGTTCTCTACTTACCTGTCCTGCCCTTGGTTGTCTTCAGCCAACTCCCTGGACCAAGTCTGCAGCATCTTTGTGACCCCTGGGGTTCCCCAATTGAAAAGCACTGGGCGCCCGACGATGTGTTTGCACTCTGCACCCGGCTGCACCTGTGCTGCTGAGGGTGTGTGTAGGAAAGTACCCTCTTTTCTTGGCATGGTTACCCCCATTTTCTGCCTGTTGTCAGTGTGTTTGACTGTGTTCACTGGGATCCTACTAACCACCTATGGCTAGCTACATAATGGTAACTCCGAACCTAGGCATGTTTGGTATCAAACATGTTGGAATCATACCACAATACTGTTGCCAGTATTAGAAGTATGATTTCATGCTCTCTGGGGGGTCCTTAGAGGTGCTCCTACCAGTTTTCTGGGCAGCCCAAGCTGCTGCCACCCTTCAGACAGGTTTCTGCCCTCCTGCGCTTCAACAGCTCACGCCGAGGAAGGCAGAACAAAGAATTTCCTTTGGGAGAGGTGGGTAAAACCCTTTCCCTTTGGAAACTGAACGACTGAAATCATCCATCCGGTGTGAGACGTCAACTGCATCCTCCAGGAACTCTTCACCTTCTCCAGGGCTGCTTTCCTGACCGTCTTCGTCCTACCGTCGACCAACTCCTGCAACCAGAGTTGGATGGGTAGCGGCTCCTGTTCCCACTTGACTCTTCTGTGACTCCTGGACTTGCTACTCTTCTTCCACAGGTCTTTCCTCTTCAGGAATCCACCGCTGGTCTCTTGCAGTCTTGTCTGGGTGTTGCATTTTCTTCTTTTCCTTCATTTTGGGTGGTTTGGGGAAAACCCTCTACACATTCCACTTACCTAGGTGGGGGACCTGCATTTGCATTCCATTTTTTTAGAATATGGTTTAGGGTCCCCCTGGGTCATTACTGCCTATTTGCTATTGCACTGTTTTCTATTGCTAATTAGGCCTATTTTTTATTACTAGTGTACATATCTAGTGTGTTACTTACTTCCTATTAGAGGGTTGCCTCCCTAGTACTTCTTGGTAATTGTGTCACTAAAATAAAGTCCCTTAATTTCATTTTAACACCGAGTGTTGTCTTTCATCTGTTTAAGTGATGTGTGACTACAGAGTTATTGCAAGAGCATTGCATGTCTACTAGAAAAGCCTTGGCTGCTCATCCAGAGCTACCTCTAGAGAGCCTGGCTTCTAGGCACTGCTTACACTACTTGGGGAAACCTGAACATGGTAGAAGGTGTAAGTACCTTATGTAGGAAGTTGGCTCGGTATATACTATCTCAAATTGAGAGATAGTGTGCACAGAGTCCAAGGGTTCCCCTTAGAGGTAAGATAGTGGCAAAATTAGATAATTCTAATGCTCTATTTTGTGGTGGTGTGGTCGAGCAGTAGGCTTATCAGAGGGTAGTGTTAAGCATTTGTTGTACACACACAGGCAATAAATAAGGGACACACACTCAAAGACTTAACTCCAGGCCAATAGCTTTTATATAGAAAATATATTTTCTTAATTTATTTTTAGAACCACAAGTTCAAGATTTGAAGTAAATACATAAAATGCAAGGTACTCCACACAGGTAAGTTAGGAACTTAGAATTAGAGCAATAACATATACAGTTTTTGTTAAAATGGCAATAAGCTATTTTTAAAAGGGGACACTGCAAAAATCAACAGTTCCTGGGGGAGGTAAGTAATGGGTAGATTATCAGGTAAGTAAAGCACTTACAAGTCTCAGTACCTGGGCATACACAGCCCACCGTTAGGGGTTCAAGGCAACCCGAAAGTTACCACACCAGTAGCTCAGGGCCAGTCAGGTGCAGAGGTCAAAGAGGGGCCCAAAACACATAGGCGCCTATGGAGAACAGGGGTGCTCCGGTTCCAGTCTGCAAGCAGTTAAGTACCCGCATCCTCGGGGGCAGACCAGGGGGGTTTTGTAGAGCACGGGGGAGGGGTAGGGGAGCACAAATAGGCACACAAAACACACCTTCAGGGCACAGGGGCAGTCGGTGCAGTGTGCAATGCAGGCATCAGGTTTTGTATAGGAAACAATGGAGGGACCTGGGGGTCACTCTAGCGGTGCACAGGGCACAGGGGGGGGGGCTTCTCGGGCAAGCCACTGACTGGGCTAGGCCGAGGGTTGCCTGGGGGGTCACTCCTGCACTGAGGTTCGGTTCCTTCTAGTCCTGGGAGCTTCGGGTGCAGTCCTTGGTCCAGGCATCGTGTCCCTTGTCACAGGCAGTCGCTGTAAGGGGGAGCCTCTGGATTCTCTCTGCATGCGTCGCTGTGGGGATCCAGGGGGGTCGTCTCGGGCTACTCATGAGGTCGCAGTTGCCTGGGAGTCCTCCCTGTGGTGTTGGTTCTCTGGAGCTCGAGTCTGGGGTGTCGGGTGCAGAGGGTGAAGTCTCACGCTTCCAGTGGGAAGAGCGAAGTCTTTGAAAGTTGCAGAAAAGTTGCAATATTGTTGCTGTTTGTTGAGCAGAGCCGCTGCTCACTGGAGTTTCTTGGTCCTTAGGTTAAGGGCAGTCCTCTGAGGCTTCAGAGGTCGCTGGTCCCTGTTGGATGCGTCGCTGTTGCAGTTTTTCGAGTCAGGAGACAGGCCGGTAGGGCTGGGGCCAAAGTAGTTGTCTTCCGTCGTCTCTGCAGGGCTTTCAGGTCCGCAGTCGTCCTTGTTTCAGGTTGCAGGAATCTGATTTCCTGGGTGCCCCTAAATACTAAATTTAGGGGTGTGTTTAGGTCTGGGGGCAGTCGCCAATGGCTACTGTCCTGGAGGGTGGCTACACCCTCTTTGTGCCTCCTCCCTGAGGGTGGCTGGGGGGGCACATCCCTAATCCTATTGGGGGAATCCTCCAATCTCAAGATAGAGGATTTCTAAAGGCAGGGGTCACCTCAGCTCAGGGCACCTTGCTGGCACTGACCAGTCAGTCCTGCATTGAAGGATTGTGTAAATTACAGAGGGCATCTTCTTATAAATCCAACACTGGCATCAGTGTGGGTTTATTATTCTGAGACGTTTGATACCAAACTTCCCAGTATTCAGTGTAGCCATTATGGAGCTGTGGAGTTCGTTTTGACAAACTCCCAGACCATATACTTAATATGGCCACACTGTACATACAATGTCTAAGAATAGACAGACACTGTAGGGGCATATTGCTCATGCAGCTATGCCCTCACCTGTGGTATAGTGCACCCTGCCTTAGGGCTGTAAGACCTGCTAGGGGGTGACTTACCTATGCCACAGGCAGCATTTTGTGTGCATGGCATCCTGAGGGGGATGCCATGTTGACTTTGCCTTTTTCTCCCCACCAACACATACAATCTACAATGGCAGTGTGCATGTGTTAGGTGAGGGGTCCCTTAGGGTGGCACAACGTGCTGCAGCCCTTAGGGACCTTCCTTGGTCACAGGGCCCTTGGTACCACTGGTACCTTTTACAAGGGACTTATCTGTGTGCCAGGGATGTGCCAATTGTGGAAACAATGGTACATTTTTAGTGAAAGAACACTGGTGCTGGGGCCTGGTTAGCAGGGTCCCAGCACACTTCTCAGTCAAGTCAGCAGTAATATCAGGCAAAAAGTGGGGGTTAACTGCAACAGGGAGCCATTTTCCAACAGGAGGGAACAGCCCTTTCGAACTATCTGCAAAACCCACCTGTCTGTAGTGATGGATTCCCAGTGGGGCAGGTGATGCGAATCCTGCCGCCAACTGGATCAGAGTGAGGTGACTGACTAGGAGGGTTTGGAGGGTGCAGCAGGGGCAGGGGTGGACTGGGCAGACCTCTGGATCCCTGTACCACACCCATGGGATTCCGCGTCCCCCGCCACGCATCAGCTGAACAGCATGGTTGGCAGAGTGGCTGGGCGCGACAGGGAGCCCCTTCCATGGCCACGAAAGGGGCGAGAAGCGGACTGCTGGGGACAAGGGGTAGCGGAAAGACCAAGGGACCGAGCCGTAGCCCAGGAATCCTTGAATCTCTCCAAGGCAGAGTCCTCTTTGTCTCCAAAGAGACGGAAGCCCTAAAAGGGTATGTCCATGAGACTGTTGGACATCCCCCGAAAAAACAGAAGTACGCAACGAGGCATGGCGTCTCAAGGCCGCCAACGTAGCAACTGATCTTCCCCGAGAGTCGGTCGTGTCCAGCCCACACTGGATCATGAACTTTGCCGAATCTCTCAAATCGTTGACAGCTTAGGAGACGATAGCACAGGCCTCCTCCGGTATCTGCAGCAGAACCTGCACAACCGTATCCCACAGCGAATGGGTATATCGGCCCAAAAGGCATGCAGTTTTCACAGGCTGCAGCGCAAGACTGGAGGAAGAAAACATCTTCTTCTCAAACTGTTACAGCCTTTTTGATTCCGTATCTGGGGAGTGCAGAAGGGAATGCACCTGAGGAAGAGACTCAGGTGTGGGGTACTGGGACAGGAATTTAGGGTCGTTCTGAGCGGGCCGATGGCGGCGTGTGATAGTCCTATTAACAGGAGACCCTGTGTTGGGTTTTGACCAAGTACCTCAAAGGACATCGGTGAGGGCTTTACTGAAAGGTAAAAGGGGCTCGGGTGTGGAATCCAATGGCTGAAGCACCTCCGTCAGGAGATTGGACCTGACCTCTACATTAGGTAGCTCAAGGACAAGAACCTCGGCCGCCCTACTGACTACCATAACATAAGTCAGTCCCTCCGCCGTAGCCATGGTAGGAGGAGACAGCATGCCAGTGTCTAGAGAAGTGTCCAGTCCACTGGCCTCGCCCAATTCCTTTGCCCGGACCAAAGATGGGTCATCCTGGTATTCATAAGTGTCAAGGGACCCCTCCAATTCTTCCCCGAATTTGTGCCCATAACATAAAGGGTCCAAATCCGACCTGGGTTGAGTAAGCCCCATTGAGGACAGTGGCGGCGTCGGCCAACACCGCACCGGCTAAGGATCGGTTCGACGTAGATAGTGGGCACTACAGACGTCGGGAGCGTGGACAATCGAAACGGCACCGGGGAAGGTCTCAGTGATACGACCAGCGTCAGTGCGGATCCACAAGCGGATCCGGAGGGGACGTCGTAGCCGAAGCCACTGGCACAGAACCCGAAGGCCCCTCAACCGAAGGCACCGTATCTGGGTCTGTCCGCCCAAAAATGAGGCACATGGCCTCATAGAACTAAGCTGGGTGGGGATCGCTCCAGCTCCCGGAAATTCGGGGAAGCGCAGAGCGGACCCAGAAACAGGCTTAGAGGACGGAGGCCTTGAGCGTCGACAGTCCTCCTGCGTCGCATCAGCCGAGTGACAGGGCGAAGTCGAATGGCCCGCTTCGACTTCTTCTTATCCGTGCCCAAAGATTTGGAGGAAGACTAATGGTGGTGGCTCCGCTAACGGTCTCAAGACTTCCTCTCAAGCGAGACCGGAAAGGGACCTACACGGAGTCAAGCACCAGGCTGCCATGAGCTTGAGAGAATGCTCCCTCAAGGCCTTTGGGAGCATGGCCCGGCACTCGGAGCACGACTAAGTTGTGGTCGCACTCCAGGCACTACAAACAAACCTGATGCAGATCTGTCGCAGACATCATACAGTGACAGTCCTCGCACGGCTTGAAACCGGTCTTCGGGGACATCTCGACGCACCAAAAACTCAGCAAAAAAACTCGACAAAACAGTCAAACTCTCAAAAACAGACCAGGGTATCTCTCTCCAGATCAGCTTGGAAAGAAAAGAACTGACGTCACTGCGCTGAGGTGGCATCTATGTACTATTCCCGATGTTATCACGGCGACAACCTCAAGGACACCTGTGGAGTAGACTGACGCCACCTACTGACATGCAAGGGTAATTGTAAGGAAATGCCTCCTTGGCATGGTTGCCCCCTGACTTTTTGCCTTTGCTGATGCTATGTTTACAATTGAAAGTGTGCTGAGGCCTGCTAACCAGGCCCCAGCACCAGTGTTCTTTCCCTAACCTGTACTTTTGTATCCACAATTGCCAGACCCTGGCATCCAGATAAGTCCCTTGTAACTGGTACTCCTAGTACCAAGGGCCCTGATGCCAAGGAAGGTCTCTAAGGGCTGCAGCATGTCTTATGCCACCCTGGAGACCTCTCACTCAGCACAGACACACTGCTTGCCAGCTTGTGTGTGCTAGTGAGGACAAAACGAGTAAGTCGACATGGCACTCCCCTCAGGGTGCCATGCCAGCCTCTCATTGCCTATGCAGTATAGGTAAGACACCCCTCTAGCAGGCCTTACAGCCCTAAGGCAGGGTGCACTATACCATAGGTGAGGGTACCAGTGCATGAGCATGGTGCCCCTACAGTGTCTAAACAAAACCTTAGACATTGTAAGTGCAGGGTAGCCATAAGAGTATATGGTCTGGGAGTCTGTCAAACACGAACTCCACAGCACCATAATGGCTACACTGAAAACTGGGAAGTTTGGTATCAAACTTCTCAGCACAATAAATGCACACTGATGCCAGTGTACATTTTATTGCAAAATACACCCCAGAGGGCACCTTAGAGGTGCCCCCTGAAACTTGACCGACTGTCTGTGTAGGCTGACTAGATCCAGCAGCCTGCCACACTAGAGACATGTTGCTGGCCCCATGGGGAGAGTGCCTTTGTCACTCTGAGGCCAGTAACAAAGCCTGCACTGGGTGGAGATGCTAACACCTCCCCCAGGCAGGAGCTGTGACACCTGGCGGTGAGCCTCAAAGGCTCACCCCTTTGTCACAGCCCAGCAGGGCACTCCAGCTTAGTGGAGTTGCCCGCCCCCTCCGGCCACGGCCCCCACTTTTGGCGGCAAGGCTGGAGGGAACAAAGAAAGCAACAAGGAGGAGTCACTGGCCAGTCAGGACAGCCCCTAAGGTGTCCTGAGCTGAGGTGACTCTAACTTTTAGAAATCCTCCATCTTGCAGATGGAGGATTCCCCCAATAGGGTTAGGATTGTGACCCCCTCCCCTTGGGAGGAGGCACAAAGAGGGTGTACCCACCCTCAGGGCTAGTAGCCATTGGCTACTAACCCCCCAGACCTAAACACGCCCTTAAATTTAGTATTTAAGGGCTACCCTGAACCCTAGAAAATTAGATTCCTGCAAACTACAAGAAGAAGGACTGCCTAGCTGAAAACCCCTGCAGAGGAAGACCAGAAGACGACAACTGCCTTGGCTCCAGAAACTCACCGGCCTGTCTCCTGCCTTCCAAGGGACCAGCGACCTCTGACTCCTCTGAGGACTGCCCTGCTTCGAAAAAGACAAGAAACTCCCGAGGACAGCGGACCTGCTCCAAAAAGACTGCAACTTTGTTTCCAGAAGCAGCTTTAAAGAACCCTGCAACTCCCCGCAAGAAGCGTGAGACTTGCAACACTGCACCCGGTGACCCCGACTCGGCTGGTGGAGAACCAACACCTCAGGGAGGACCCCCGGACTACTCTACGACTGTGAGTACCAAAACCTGTCCCCCCTGAGCCCCCACAGCGCCGCCTGCAGAGGGAATCCCGAGGCTTCCCCTGACCGCGACTCTCTGAAACCTAAGTCCCGACGCCTGGAAAAGACCCTGCACCCGCAGCCCCCAGGACCTGAAGGACCGGACTTTCACTGGAGAAGTGACCCCCAGGAGTCCCTCTCCCTTGCCCAAGTGGAGGTTTCCCCGAGGAAGCCCCCCCTTGCCTGCCTGCAGCGCTGAAGAGATCCGTTGATCCCTCATAGACTAACATTGCAAACCCGACGCTTGTTTCTACACTGCACCCGGCCGCCCCCGCGCTGCTGAGGGTGAAATTTCTGTGTGGGCTTGTGTCCCCCCCGGTGCCCTACAAAACCCCCCTGGTCTGCCCTCCGAAGACGCGGGTACTTACCTGCAAGCAGACCGGAACCGGGGCACCCCCTTCTCTCCATTATAGCCTATGCTTTTTGGGCACCACTTTGAACTCTGCACCTGACCGGCCCTGAGCTGCTGGTGTGGTGACTTTGGGGTTGCTCTGAAACCCCAACGGTGGGCTACCTTGGACCAAGAACTGAACCCTGTAAGTGTCTTACTTACCTGGTAAAACTAACAAAAACTTACCTCCCCCAGGAACTGTGAAAATTGCACTGTGTCCACTTTTAAAGTAGCTATTTGTCAATAACTTGAAAAGTATACATGCAATTGAAATGATTCAAAGTTCCTAATGTACTTACCTGCAATACCTTTCAAACAAGATATTACATGTTAAATTTGAACCTGTGGTTCTTAAAATAAACTAAGAAAAGATATTTTTCTATAACAAAACCTATTGGCTGGATTTGTCTCTGAGTGTGTGTACCTCATTTATTGTCTATGTGTATGTACAACAAATGCTTAACACTACTGCTTGGATAAGCCTACTGCTCGACCACACTACCACAAAATAGAGCATTAGTATTATCTATTTTTACCACTATTTTACCTCTAAGGGGAACCCTTGGACTCTGTGCATGCTATTCCTTATTTTGAAATAGCACATACAGAGCCAACTTCCTACATTGGTGGATCAGCGGTGGGGTACAAGACTTTGCATTTGCTGGACTACTCAGCCAATACCTGATCACACGACAAATTCCAAAATTGTCATTAGAAATTGATTTTTGCAATTTGAAAAGTTTTCTAAATTCTTAAAAGACCTGCTAGGGCCTTGTGTTAGATCCTGTTTAGCATTTCTTTCAGAGTTTAAAAGTTTGTAAAAGTTTGAATTAGATTCTAGAACCAGTTGTAGATTCTTAAAAAGTATTCCAACTTTTAGAAGCAAAATGTCTAGCACAGATGTGACTGTGGTGGAACTCGACGCCACACCTTACCTCCATCTTAAGATGAGGGAGCTAAGGTCACTCTGTAAAATAAAGAAAATAACAATGGGCCCCAAACCTACCAAAATACAGCTCCAGGAGCTTTTGGCAGAGTTTGAAAAGGCCAACCCCTCTGAGGGTGGCAACTCAGAGGAAGAGGATAGTGACTTGGAGGAAAATTCCCCCCTACCAGTCCTATCTAGGGAGAACAGGGTCTCTCAAACCCTGACTCCAAAAATAATAGTCAGAGATGCTGGTTCCCTCACAGGAGAGACCAACACCTCTGAAATCACTGAGGATAACTCCAGTGAAGAGGACATCCAGTTAGCCAGGATGGCCAAAAGATTGGCTTTGGAAAGACAGATCCTAGCCATAGAGAGGGAAAGACAAGAGATGGGCCTAGGACCCATCAATGGTGGCAGCAACATAAATAGGGTCAGAGATTCTCCTGACATGTTGAAAATCCCTAAAGGGATTGTAACTAAATATGAAGATGGTGATGACATCACCAAATGGTTCACAGCTTTTGAGAGGGCTTGTGTAACCAGAAAAGTGAACAGATCTCACTGGGGTGCTCTCCTTTGGGAAATGTTCACAGGAAAGTGTAGGGATAGACTCCTCACACTCTCTGGACAAGATGCAGAATCTTATGACCTCATGAAGGGTACCCTGATTGAGGGCTTTGGATTCTCCACGTGGGAGTATAGGATTAGATTCAGGGGGGCTCAAAAATCCTCGAGCCAGACCTGGGTTGACTTGGTAGACTACTCAGTAAAAACACTAGATGGTTGGATTCAAGGCAGTGGTGTAAGTAATTATGATGGGCTGTACAATTTATTTGTGAAAGAACACCTGTTAAGTAATTGTTTCAATGATAAACTGCATCAGCATCTGGTAGACCTAGGACCAATTTCTCCCCAAGAATTGGGAAAGAAGGCGGACCATTGGGTCAAGACTAGGGTGTCCAAAACTTCCACAGGGGGTGACCAAAAGAAAGGGGTCACAAAACCTCCCCAGGGGAAAGGTGGTGAGAAAGCCAAAAATAAAAATAGTCAAGAGTCTTCTAAAGGCCCCCAAAAACCTGCACAGGAGGGTGGGCCCAGAGCCTCTTCACAAAACAATCCTGGGTACAAGGGTAAAAACTTTGATCCCAAAAAGGCCTGGTGTCGAAACTGTAGTCAGTCTGGACACCAAACTGGAGACAAGGCCTGTCCCAAGAAAAGTTCCACTCCAAACTCCAATCCAGGTAACACTGGAATGGCTAGTCTCCAAGTGGGATCAACAGTGTGCCCAGAGCAAATCAGGGTCCACACTGAAGCTACTCTAGTCTCTGAGGGTGGGGTGGATTTAGCCACACTAGCTGCCTGGCCGCCTAACATGCAAAAATACAGGCAGCAGCTCTTTATTAATGGGACAAGTGTAGAGGGCCTGAGGGATACAGGTGCCAGTGTCACCATGGTGACAGAGAAACTGGTTTCCCCTGGCCAATACCTGACTGGAAAAACTTATACAGTCACCAATGCTGACAATCAAACTAAAGCACATCCCATGGCAATGGTAACTTTAGAATGGGGAGGGGTCAATGGCCTGAAACAGGTGATGGTCTCCTCAAACATCCCAGTAGACTGTCTGCTTGGAAATGACCTGGAGTCCTCAGCATGGGCTGAGGTAGAGCTAAAAACCCATGCAGCCATGCTGGGTATCCCTGAACTGGTGTGTGTAAAAACAAGAGCACAATGCAAGGCACAGGGTGAAAAAGTAGAGCTGGAGTCTGGAAAAATGGCCCAGCCTACCAAGAGAAAAGGAAAGTCAGTTGGGAAACCAACTGCAACACAGTCAGAAAAAGGGAACCTCTCTTCTCAGGAAGAAGTTCTGCCCTCTGAGGGAACTGAGCCTTTGGAACTTGAACCTTATCAGGTTGAGCTCTTAGGCCCAGGGGGACCCTCAAGGGAGGAGCTGTGTAAGGGACAAGAAACCTGTCCCTCTCTTGAAGGCCTTAGGCAGCAAGCTGCTGAAGAGTCCAAGGGCAAGAAAAATGGAACACATAGGGTCTATTGGGAAGATGGACTCCTGTACACTGAGGCCAGAGACCCCAAGCCTGGTGCCACTAGGAGAGTGGTAGTGCCTCAGTCGTTCAGAGAGTTTATTCTGACCTTAGCCCATGATATTCCCCTTGCTGGGCATTTGGGACAAACCAAGACGTGGGAGAGGTTAGTCAACCACTTCTACTGGCCCAATATGTCCCAGAAGGTTAAGGAGTTTTGCCTCTCCTGCCCCACCTGTCAATCCAGTGGTAAGACAGGTGGGCACCCAAAAGCCCCCCTCATTCCACTTCCAGTGGTGGGGGTCCCCTTTGAAAGAGTGGGTGTGGACATAGTTGGTCCACTGGAACCTCCCACAGCCTCAGGAAATATGTACATCCTAGTAGTAGTTGATCATGCTACTAGGTATCCTGAAGCTATTCCCCTTAGGTCGACTACTGCCCCTGCAGTAGCCAAGGCCCTCATTGGTATCTTTACCAGAGTGGGTTTCCCTAAGGAGGTGGTGTCTGACAGAGGTACCAACTTCATGTCAGCATACCTAAACCACATGTGGAATGAGTGTGGAGTGACTTACAAATTCACTACACCATACCATCCACAAACTAATGGCTTAGTTGAGAGATTCAACAAGACATTAAAAGGCATGATCATGGGGCTCCCAGAAAAACTCAAAAGGAGATGGGATGTCCTCTTGCCATGTCTGCTTTTTGCTTACAGAGAGGTGCCACAGAAGGGAGTAGGATTCTCACCCTTTGAACTTCTGTTTGGCCACCCTGTAAGGGGACCACTTGCTCTTGTTAAAGAAGGCTGGGAGAGACCTCTTCATGAGCCTAAACAAGACATAGTGGACTATGTACTTGGCCTTCGCTCTAGAATGGCAGAGTACATGGAAAAGGCAACCAAAAACCTTGAGGCCAGCCAACAGCTCCAGAAGTTTTGGTATGACCAAAAGGCTGCACTGGTTGAGTTCCAACCAGGGCAGAAAGTCTGGGTTCTGGAGCCTGTGGCTCCCAGGGCACTCCAGGACAAATGGAGTGGCCCTTACCCAGTGCTAGAAAGGAAGAGTCAGGTCACCTACCTGGTGGACCTGGGCACAAGCAGGAGCCCCAAGAGGGTGATCCATGTGAACCGCCTTAAGCTCTTCCATGACAGGGCTGATGTGAATCTGTTGATGGTAACAGATGAGGATCAGGAGGCAGAGAGTGAACCTCTCCCTGATCTTCTGTCATCAGACCCAAAAGATGGCACAGTAGATGGAGTGATCTACTCAGACACCCTCTCTGGCCAACAGCAAGCTGATTGTAGGAGAGTCCTACAACAGTTTCCTGAACTCTTCTCCTTAACCCCTGGTCAGACACACCTGTGTACCCATGATGTGGACACAGGAGACAGCATGCCTGTCAAGAACAAAATCTTTAGACAGTCTGACCATGTTAAGGAAAGCATCAAGGTGGAAGTCCACAAGATGCTGGAATTGGGAGTAATTGAGCGCTCTGACAGCCCCTGGGCTAGCCCAGTGGTCTTAGTCCCCAAACCTCACACCAAAGATGGAAAGAAAGAGATGAGGTTTTGTGTGGACTACAGAGGGCTCAACTCTGTCACCAAGACAGATGCTCATCCAATTCCTAGAGCTGATGAGCTCATAGATAAATTAGGTGCTGCCAAATTCTTAAGTACCTTTGACTTGACAGCAGGGTACTGGCAAATAAAAATGGCACCTGGAGCAAAAGAGAAAACAGCATTCTCCACACCTGATGGGCATTATCAGTTTACTGTTATGCCCTTTGGTTTAAAGAATGCCCCTGCCACCTTCCAAAGGTTGGTGAATCAAGTCCTTGCTGGCTTGGAGTCCTTTAGCACAGCTTATCTTGATGATATTGCTGTCTTTAGCTCCACCTGGCAGGATCACCTGGTCCACCTGAAGAAGGTTTTGAAGGCTCTGCAATCTGCAGGCCTCTCTATCAAGGCATCCAAATGCCAGATAGGGCAGGGAACTGTGGTTTACTTGGGCCACCTTGTAGGTGGAGGCCAAGTTCAGCCACTCCAACCCAAGATCCAGACTATTCTGGACTGGGTAGCTCCAAAAACCCAGACTCAAGTCAGGGCATTCCTTGGCTTGACTGGGTATTACAGGAGGTTTGTGAAGGGATATGGATCCATTGTGACAGCCCTCACTGAACTCACCTCCAAGAAAATGCCCAAGAAAGTGAACTGGACTGTGGAATGCCAACAGGCCTTTGACACCCTGAAACAAGCAATGTGCTCAGCACCAGTTCTAAAAGCTCCAGATTATTCTAAGCAGTTCATTGTGCAGACAGATGCCTCTGAACATGGGATAGGGGCAGTTTTGTCCCAAACAAATGATGATGGCCTTGACCAGCCTGTTGCTTTCATTAGCAGGAGGTTACTCCCCAGGGAGCAGCGTTGGAGTGCCATTGAGAGGGAGGCCTTTGCTGTGGTTTGGTCCCTGAAGAAGCTGAGACCATACCTCTTTGTTACTCACTTCCTAGTTCAAACTGACCACAGACCTCTCAAATGGCTGATGCAAATGAAAGGTGAAAATCCTAAACTGTTGAGGTGGTCCATCTCCTTACAGGGAATGGACTTTATAGTGGAACACAGACCTGGGACTGCCCATGCCAATGCAGATGGCCTTTCCAGGTTCTTCCACTTAGAAAATGAAGACTCTCTTGGGAAAGGTTAGTCTCATCCTCTTTCGTTTGGGGGGGGGGGGGGGGGGGGGGGGGGGGGGTTGTGTAAGGAAATGCCTCCTTGGCATGGTTGCCCCCTGACTTTTTGCCTTTGCTGATGCTATGTTTACAATTGAAAGTGTGCTGAGGCCTGCTAACCAGGCCCCAGCACCAGTGTTCTTTCCCTAACCTGTACTTTTGTATCCACAATTGGCAGACCCTGGCATCCAGATAAGTCCCTTGTAACTGGTACTCCTAGTACCAAGGGCCCTGATGCCAAGGAAGGTCTCTAAGGGCTGCAGCATGTCTTATGCCACCCTGGAGACCTCTCACTCAGCACAGACACACTGCTTGCCAGCTTGTGTGTGCTAGTGAGGACAAAACGAGTAAGTCGACATGGCACTCCCCTCAGGGTGCCATGCCAGCCTCTCACTGCCTATGCAGTATAGGTAAGACACCCCTCTAGCAGGCCTTACAGCCCTAAGGCAGGGTGCACTATACCATAGGTGAGGGTACCAGTGCATGAGCATGGTGCCCCTACAGTGTCTAAACAAAACCTTAGACATTGTAAGTGCAGGGTAGCCATAAGAGTATATGGTCTGGGAGTTTGTCAAACACGAACTCCACAGCACCATAATGGCTACACTGAAAACTGGGAAGTTTGGTATCAAACGTCTCAGCACAATAAATGCACACTGATGCCAGTGTACATTTTATTGCAAAATACACCCCAGAGGGCACCTTAGAGGTGCCCCCTGAAACTTGACCGACTGTCTGTGTAGGCTGACTAGATCCAGCAGCCTGCCACACTAGAGACATGTTGCTGGCCCCATGGGGAGAGTGCCTTTGTCACTCTGAGGCCAGTAACAAAGCCTGCACTGGGTGGAGATGCTAACACCTCCCCCAGGCAGGAGCTGTGACACCTGGCGGTGAGCCTCAAAGGCTCACCCCTTTGTCACAGCCCAGCAGGGCACTCCAGCTTAGTGGAGTTGCCCGCCCCCTCCGGCCACGGCCCCCACTTTTGGCGGCAAGGCTGGAGGGAACAAAGAAAGCAACAAGGAGGAGTCACTGGCCAGTCAGGACAGCCCCTAAGGTGTCCTGAGCTGAGGTGACTCTAACTTTTAGAAATCCTCCATCTTGCAGATGGAGGATTCCCCCAATAGGGTTAGGAATGTGACCCCCTCCCCTTGGGAGGAGGCACAAAGAGGGTGTACCCACCCTCAGGGCTAGTAGCCATTGGCTACTAACCCCCCAGACCTAAACACGCCCTTAAATTTAGTATTTAAGGGCTACCCTGAACCCTAGAAAATTAGATTCCTGCAAACTACAAGAAGAAGGACTGCCTAGCTGAAAACCCCTGCAGAGGAAGACCAGAAGACGACAACTGCCTTGGCTCCAGAAACTCACCGGCCTGTCTCCTGCCTTCCAAAGAACTCTGCTCCAGCGACGCCTTCCAAGGGACCAGCGACCTCTGACTCCTCTGAGGACTGCCCTGCTTCGAAAAAGACAAGAAACTCCCGAGGACAGCGGACCTGCTCCAAAAAGACTGCAACTTTGTTTCCAGAAGCAGCTTTAAAGAACCCTGCAACTCCCCGCAAGAAGCGTGAGACTTGCAACACTGCACCCGGCGACCCCGACTCGGCTGGTGGAGAACCAACACCTCAGGGAGGACCCCCGGACTACTCTACGACTGTGAGTACCAAAACCTGTCCCCCCTGAGCCCCCACAGCGCCGCCTGCAGAGGGAATCCCGAGGCTTCCCCTGACCGCGACTCTCTGAAACCTTAGTCCCGACGCCTGGAAAAGACCCTGCACCCGCAGCCCCCAGGACCTGAAGGACCGGACTTTCACTGGAGAAGTGACCCCCAGGAGTCCCTCTCCCTTGCCCAAGTGGAGGTTTCCCCGAGGAAGCCCCCCCTTGCCAGCCTGCAGCGCTGAAGAGATCCGTTGATCCCTCATAGACTAACATTGCAAACCCGACGCTTGTTTCTACACTGCACCCGGCCGCCCCCGCGCTGCTGAGGGTGAAATTTCTGTGTGGGCTTGTGTCCCCCCCGGTGCCCTACAAAACCCCCCTGGTCTGCCCTCCGAAGACGCGGGTACTTACCTGCAAGCAGACCGGAACCGGGGCACCCCCTTCTCTCCATTATAGCCTATGCGTTTTGGGCACCACTTTGAACTCTGCACCTGACCGGCCCTGAGCTGCTGGTGTGGTGACTTTGGGGTTGCTCTGAACCCCCAACGGTGGGCTACCTTGGACCAAGAACTGAACCCTGTAAGTGTCTTACTTACCTGGTAAAACTAACAAAAACTTACCTCCCCCAGGAACTGTGAAAATTGCACTAAGTGTCCACTTTTAAAGTAGCTATTTGTCAATAACTTGAAAAGTATACATGCAATTGAAATGATTCAAAGTTCCTAATGTACTTACCTGCAATACCTTTCAAACAAGATATTACATGTTAAATTTGAACCTGTGGTTCTTAAAATAAACTAAGAAAAGATATTTTTACTATAACAAAACCTATTGGCTGGATTTGTCTCTGAGTGTGTGTACCTCATTTATTGTCTATGTGTATGTACAACAAATGCTTAACACTACTCCTTGGATAAGCCTACTGCTCGACCACACTACCACAAAATAGAGCATTAGTATTATCTATTTTTACCACTATTTTACCTGTAAGGGGAACCCTTGGACTCTGTGCATGCTATTCCTTACTTTGAAATAGCACATACAGAGCCAACTTCCTACAGTAATGCTCAAAGAAAAATCTCCGGATCCAGTCTGACGCCTGGGGCAAATTCCAAGGTAAGGAATCTGCAACTAGAAGTCTCTATCAGATGGCCCTAGGTACCAGAGGTACAATTTACTAGGAACTTAGAGGGTGCTAAAGGTTTTGGCGATTGTGAAAACGAATGTGCAGTTTTTTGGGAAAGAGATCTGGCACTGGGGCCTGGTTAGCAAGAATCCAGTGCACTTTCAGTCACAATTACACCAGAAGCCATGTAAAACGTGGTGGCTAACCATGCCAAAAAAAGGGTGTTTTCTTACTTGATTCCCCCCGCACAAAAAAAAAGGGTATAAAACTAACTTTTCACAAGAGAGTCTTTATGTTCTATGTGGAAGAACCTGGAAAGGCCATCTGCACTGGTGTGGTCAGTCCCAGGTCTATGTTCCACTGAAAAGTCTGTAGGGATAATGACCACCTTATCAGTTTGGGATTTTCATCTGCATTAGCAATGTGAGAGGCCTGTGGTCAGTTTGAACAAGAAAGTGAGAGCCAAACAAGTATGACCTCAGCTTCTTCAGGGACCAATACACCACAAAGGCTTCCCTCTCAATGGCACTCCAGTGCTGCTCTCGGTGGAGTAACTTCCTGTTAATGAAAGCAACAAGTTGGTTATGGCCATCATCAATGATTTGGGACAGGACTGCTCCTACCGCATATTCAGAGGCATCTCTCTGCACTATTAACTGCTTGGCGTAATGTGGAGTTTTTAGAAAATGTGCTGAGCACATTCCTTCCTTCAGAGGGTCAAAGGCTTTTTGACAGCTCACTGTCCAGTTCACTTTCTTGGGTATCTTTTTGGAGGTAAGTTCTGTGAGATGTGCCACAATGGTGCCATATCCTTTCACGAACCTCCGGTAGTACCTCGTCAAGCCAAGAAATGCCCAGACTTGGGTTTCAGTTGTTGAAGCTACCTACTCCAGAATTGTCTGGATCTTAGGTTTTAGTGGTTGATCTAGGCCTCCACCTATAAGGTGACCAAAGTATACCACCTGGCCTTGCCCTATCTGGCACTTGCTTGCCTTGATAGTGAGACCTGTACTTTTCAGAGCCTCTGGGGCCTTTCCAAGGCTGATCAGGTGATCCTGCCAGGTACAGCTAAAGACAGCAAAATTGTAGGAAGCTGGCCCCCTATGTGGTGCACTAAACAGAAGAACACCGTGCAGAAGTAGATAGGACTAATGCTCTATTTTGTAGCAGTTAGGCTTAACGAAGGTAGTACTAACCATTTGTTGTGCTCACAAAAGGCAATAAATGAGACCACACTCAAAGAATAAATCAGAGATCAAATTAGAAAAAGTAACACTTTTTGCATAGGTTTCAAATCCAAGAACTTTGTAATCAGATAAGCACTTTTTCAAACAAATACTTTCCAGATTCAAAAGTTAACAGTGCAAGTCTCAGAGTTCTTCAATGTTAACCTGGAGGAAAACAATGGTCAGCAAACGTTGGGTTAACGACTTACGAGGCCAATTGCTGAGAATTAAGGTAAGTACTGGGCACTGGTCAGAACCACACCAGAAGGTCACTTTGGGTACCATTGGGGCTGCCGGGTTCAAGGATGCAGCAAGGCATTGTGTGCCCAATGGTTTTCTACGGGAACTGTTCCTTGTGAAGACAGCCTACAGGCACCGGCTAGGAAGACAGTCAGAGACAACAAACAGGTAGGTTGTAAACTTGGTGGACTAGGGGACGAAGGTGCACTTTTGGTCCTTTCCTCCAGGGCCCAGGGGCAACAGTTGCAGGGGTATACTTAGGCATCGGCCTACTCCATCCAAGGGCACTCACGATCAGGGGGTCCTGTGTGTTGGGGCTGCAGGCTTTCTCAGGGAATCCAGCAGGGGTGAAACCAGGTGGACTTGAGCTCAGAGGAGCCAGGGGACGTCATTAGCACTAGTAATCCACCTCAGATTAGGTCGGGACAATGGATGCAGTGGTTGCTAGAGGTGTTCTGTTTTCTCTCACCATAAGGCTGAGAGAGGGTGTGTAAGGAAATGCCTCCTTGGCATGGTTACCCCCTGACTTTTTGCCTTTGCTGATGCTATGTTTTGAATTGAAAGTGTGCTGAGGCCTGCTAACCAGGCCCCAGCACCAGTGTTCTTTCCCTAACCTGTACTTTTGATTCCACAATTGGCACACCCTGGCATCCAGATAAGTCCCTTGTAAGTGGTACCCCTGGTACCAAGGGCCCTGATGCCAAGGAAGGTCTCTAAGGGCTGCAGCATGTCTTATGCCACCCTGGAGACCCCTCACTCAGCACAGACACACTGCTTGCCAGCTTGTGTGTGCTGGTGAGAACAAAATGAGTAAGTCGACATGTCACTCCCCTCAGGGTGCCATGCCAGCCTCTCACTGCCTATGCAGGTATAGATAAGTCACCCCTCTAGTAGGCCTTACAGCCCTAAGGCAGGGTGCACTATACCATAGGTGAAGGCACCAGTGCATGAGCATTGTGCCCCTACAGTGTCTAAGCAATACCTTAGACATTGTAAGTGCAGGGTAGCCATAAGAGTATATGGTCTGGGAGTCTTTCAAACACGGACTCCACAGCACCATAATGGCTACACTGAAAACTGGGAAGTTTGGTATCAAACTTCTCAGCACAATAAATGCACACTGATGCCAGTGTACATTTTATTGTAAACTACACCCCAGAGGGCACCTTAGAGGTGCCCCCTGAAACCTTAACCGACTATCTGTGTAGGCTGACTGGTTCCAGCAGCCTGCCACACTAGAGACATGTTGCTGGCCCCATGGGGAGAGTGCCTTTGTCACTCTGAGGCCAGTAACAAAGCCTGCACTGGGTGGAGATGCTAACACCTCCCCCAGGCAGGAGCTGTCACACCTGGCGGTGAGCCTCAAAGGCTCACCCCTTTGTGCCAGCACCGCAGGACACTCCAGCTAGTGGAGTTGCCTGCCCCCTCCGGCCACGGCCCCCACTTTTGGCGGCAAGGCCGGAGAAAATAATGAGAATAACAAGGAGGAGTCACTGGCCAGTCAGGACAGCCCCTAAGGTGTCCTGAGCTGAAGTGACTCTAACTTTTAGAAATCCTCCATCTTGCAGATGGAGGATTCCCCAATAGGATTAGGGATGTGACCCCCTCCCCTTGGGAGGAGGCACAAAGAGGGTGTAACCACCCTCAGGGCTAGTAGCCATTGGCTACTAACCCCCCAGACCTAAACACGCCCTTAAATTTAGTATTTAAGGGCTTCCCTGAACCTAAGAATTTAGATTCCTGAAACTACAAGAAGAAGACTGCTGAGCTGAAAAACCCCTGCAGAGGAAGAACAGAAGACACCAACTGCCTTGGCCCCAGACTTACCGGCCTGTCTCCTGCCTTCCAAAGAAACCTGCTCCAGCGACGCTTTCCAAGGGACCAGCGACCTCTGAATCCTCTGAGGACTGCCCTGCTTCAAGAAAGACAAGAAACTCCCGAGGACAGCGGCACTGCTCCAAAAGAACTGCAACTTTGTTTCAAGGAGCAGATTTTAAAGACCCCTGCAACTCCCCGCAAGAAGCGTGAGACTTGCAACACTGCACCTGGCGACCCCGACTCGACTGGTGGAGAACCAACACCTCAGGGAGGACCCTCCGGCGACTCAGAGACCGTGAGTAACCAAAGTTGTCCCCCCTGAGCCCCCACAGCGACACCTGCAGAGGGAATCCAGAGGCTCCCCCTGACCGCGACTGCCTGAACTCCATTTCCCGACGGCTGGAAAAGACCCTGCACCCGCAGCCCCCAGCACCTAAAGGAACGGAACTCCTGTGCAGGAGTGACCCCCAGGAGGCCCTCTCCCTTGCCCAGGTGGTGGCTACCCCGAGGAGCCACCCCCCTTGCCTGCCTGCACCGCTGAAGAGATCCCTCGGTCTCTCATTGAAACCATTGAAAACCCGACGCGTCTTTGCACACTGCACCCGGCCGCACCCGCGCTGCTGAGGGTGTACTTTTTGTGTGGACTTGTCCCCCCCCCGGTGCCCTACAAAACCCCCCTGGTCTGCCCTCCGAAGACGCGGGTACTTACCTGCCGGCAGACCAGAACCGGGGCACCCCCTTCTCTCCATTGAAGCCTATGCGTTTTGGGCACCTCTTTGACCTCTGCACCTGACCGGCCCTGAGCTGCTGGTGTGGTAACTTTGGGGTTGCTCTGAACCCCCAACGGTGGGCTACCTTGGACCCAAACCTGAGACTTGTAAGTGATTTACTTACCTGACAAAACTAACAAAAACTTACCTCCCCCAGGAACTGTGAAAATTGCACTGTGTCCACTTTTAAAACAGCTTATTGTGTTTTATGTGAAAAGTATACATGCTAATGTAATGATTCAAAGTTCCTAAAGTACTTACCTGCAATACCTTTCAAATGAGATATTACATGTAGAATTTGAACCCGTGGTTCTTAAAATAAACTAAGAAAATATATTTTTCTATAACAAAACCTATTGGCTGGATTTGTCTCTGAGTGTGTGTTCCTCATTTATTGCCTGTGTGTATGTACAACAAATGCTTAACACTACTCCTTTGATAAGCCTACTGCTCGACCACACTACCACAAAATAGAGCATTAGTATTATCTCTTTTTGCCACTATCTTACCTCTAAGGGGAACCCTTGGACTCTGTGCATACTATTCCTTACTTTGAAATAGTGCATACAGAGCCAACTTCCTACAGTGGCACAATGTGTGCTTGTAGGAGGCTGGACTGGCTTGTAATGAGTACCAAGGGGTACTTGCACCTTGCACCAGGCCCAGTTATCCCTTATTAGTGTATAGGGTGTCTAGCAGTTTAGGCTGATCGATAATGGTAGCTTAGCAGAGCAGCTTAGGCTGAACTAGGAGACGGGTGAAGCTACTACAGTACCACTTAGTGTCATATGCACAATATCATAAGAAAACACAATACACAGTTATACTAAAAATAAAGGTACTTTATTTTTATGACAATATGCCAAAGTATCTCAGAGTGTACCCTCAGTGAGAGGATAGGAAATATACACAAGATATATATACACAATACCAAAATATGCAGTAATAGTCTTAAAAAACAGTGCAAACAATGTATAGTTACAATAGGATACAATGGAGACACATAGGGATAGGGGCAACACAAACCATATACTCCAAAAGTGGAATGCGAACCACGTATGGACCCCAAACCTATGTGACCTTGTAGAGGGTCGCTGGGACTATTAGAAAATAGTAAGGGTTAGAAAAATAGCCCACCCCAAGACCCTGAAAAGTGAGTGCAAAGTGCACTAAAGTTCCCCAAAGGACAAAGAAGTCGTGATAGGGGAATTCTGCAGGAAAGACACAAACCAGCAATGCAACAACAATGGATTTCCAGTCGAGGGTACCTGTGGAACAAGGGGACCAAGTCCAAAAGTCACAAGCAAGTCGGAGATGGGCAGATGCCCAGGAAATGCCAGCTGCGGGTGCAAAGAAGCTGCTACTGGACTGTAGAAGCTTAGGTTTCTGCAGGAACGACAAGGGCTAGAGACTTCCCCTTTGGAGGACGGATCCCTCACGCCGTGGAGAGTCGTGCAGAAGTGTTTTCCCGCCGAAAGACCGCCAACAAGCCTTGCTAGCTGCAAATCGTGCGGTAAGGGTTTTTGGACGCTGCTGTGGCCCAGGAGGGACCAGGATGTCGCAAATTGCGTCAGGAGACAGAGGGGACCGTCAAGCAAGACAAGGAGCCCTCTCAGCAGGAGGTAGCATCCGGAGAAGTGCCAGAAACAGGCACTACGAGGATGCGTGAAACGGTGCTCACCCGAAGTCGCACAAAGGAGTCCCACGTCGCCGGAGAACAACTTAGGAGGTCGTGCAATGCAGGTTAGAGTGCCGTGGACCCAGGCTGGACTGTGCACAAAGGATTTCCGCCGGAAGTGCACGGAGGCCGGAGTAGCTGCAAAAGTCGCGGTTTCCAACAATGTAGTCTGGCGTGGGGAGGCAAGGACTTACCTCCACCAAACTTGGACTGAAGAGTCACTGGACTGTGGGAGTCACTTGGACAGAGTTGCTGGATTCAAGGGACCTCACTCCTCGTGCTGAGAGGAGACCCAAGGTACCGGTGATGCAGTTCTTTGGTGCCTGCGGTTGCAGGGGGAGGATTCCGTCGACCCACAGGAGATTTCTTCGGAGCTTCTAGTGCAGAGAGGAGGCAGACTACCCCCACAGCATGCACCACCAGGAAAACAGTCGAGAAGGCGGCAGGATCAGCGTTACAGAGTTGCAGTAGTCGTCTTTGCTACTATGTTGCAGTTTTGCAGGCTTCCAGCGCGGTCAGCAGTCGATTCCTTGGCAGAAGGTGAAGAGAGAGATGCAGAGGAACTCGGATGAGCTCTTGCATTCGTTATCTAAAGTTTCCCCAGAGACAGAGACCCTAAATAGCCAGAAAAGAGGGTTTGGCTACCTAGGAGAGAGGATAGGCTAGCAACACCTGAAGGAGCCTATCAGAAGGAGTCTCTGACGTCACCTGGTGGCACTGGCCACTCAGAGCAGTCCAGTGTGCCAGCAGCACCTCTGTTTCCAAGATGGCAGAGGTCTGGAGCACACTGGAGGAGCTCTGGACACCTCCCAGGGGAGGTGCAGGTCAGGGGAGTGGTCACTCCCCTTTCCATTGTCCAGTTTCGCGTCAGAGCAGGGCTAAGGGGTCCCTGAACCGGTGTAGACTGGCTTATGCAGAAATGGGCACCAAATGTGCCCATGAAAGCATTTCCAGAGGCTGGGGGAGGCTACTCCTCCCCTGCCTTCACACCATTTTCCAAAGGGAGAGGGTGTAACACCCTCTCTCAGAGGAAGTCCTTTGTTCTGCCATCCTGGGACAAGCCTGGCTTGACCCCAGGAGGGCAGAAACCTGTCTGAGGGGTTGGCAGCAGCTGCAGTGAAACCCCAGGAAAGGCAGTTTGGCAGTACCAGGGTCTGTGCTACAGACCACTGGGATCATGGGATTGTGCCAACTATGCCAGGATGGTATAGAGGGGGCAATTCCATGATCATAGACATATTACATGGCCATATTCGGAGTTACCATTGTGAAGCTACATATAGGTAGTGACCTATATGTAGTGCACGCGTGTAATGGTGTCTCCGCACTCACAAAGTCAGGGGAATTGGCCCTGAACAATGTGGGGGCACCTTGGCTAGTGCCAGGGTGCCCTCACACTAAGTAACTTTGCACCTAACCTTTACCAGGTAAAGGTTAGACATATAGGTGACTTATAAGTTACTTAAGTGCAGTGTAAAATGGCTGTGAAATAACGTGGACGTTATTTCACTCAGGCTGCAGTGGCAGGCCTGTGTAAGAATTGTCAGAGCTCCCTATGGGTGGCAAAAGAAATGCTGCAGCCTATAGGGATCTCCTGGAACCCCAATACCCTGGGTACCTCAGTACCATATACTAGGGAATTATAAGGGTGTTCCAGTAAGCCAATGTAAATTGGTAAAATTGGTCACTAGCCTGTTAGTGACAATTTGAAAGAAATGAGAGAGCATAACCACTGAGGTTCTGGTTAGCAGAGCCTCAGTGAGACAGTTAGGCATCACACAGGGAACACATACCTATAGGTCACAAACTTATGAGCACTGGGGTCCTGACTAGCAGGGTCCCAGTGACACATAACAAACATACTGAAAACATAGGGTTTTCACTATGAGCACTGGGCCCTGGCTAGCAGGATCCCAGTGAGACAGTGAAAACACCCTGACATACACTCACAAACAGGCCAAAAGTGGGGGTAACAAGGCTAGAAAGAGGCTACTTTCTCACAGATTGGTATTCAGGGGGCATCTCTAAGATGCCCTCTGGGTGCATGTTACAATAAATTACACACTGGCATCAGTGTGCATTTATTGTGCTGAAATGTTTGATACCAAACTTCCCAGATGTCAGTGCAGCCATTATAGAACTGTGGAGTTCGTGTTTGACAAACTCCCAGACCATATACTCTTACGGCTACCCTGCACTTACAATGCCTAAGGTTTTGCTTAGACACTGTAGGGGCATAGTGCTCATGCACATATGCCCTCACCTGTGGTATAGGGCACCCTGCCTTAGGGCTGTAAGGCCTGCTAGAGGGGTGACTTACCTATGCCACAGGCAGTGTGAGGTTGGCATGGCACTCTGAGGGGAGTGCCATGTTGACTTAGTCTTTTTCTCCCAGAACACACAAGCTTTGAGGCAGTGTGCATGTGCTGAGTGAGGGGTACCCAGGGTGGCATAAGACAAGCTGCAGCCCTTAGAGACCTCCCCTGGCATCAGGGCCCTTGGTACCAGGGGTACCAGTTACAAGGGACTTATCTGAGTGCCAGGGCTGTGCCAATTGGGGAAAGAACACTGGTGCTGGGGCCTGGTTAGCAGGGTCCCAGCACACTTTCAATCAAAACTTAGCATCAGCAAAGGCAAAAATTTAGGGGGTAACCATGCCAAGGAGGAATTTCCTTACACTTCTCGTGCAGGCTGAAGACTTGCTGACCTCGGAGGATGCACAGCCGGGGAAACGTTGCAGAAGCTGGAAGGAGCCTTGGAAATAATGTTGCAACAAGAGACTTCTTCGTGGATGCCGATTGTCGGTTCCTGGAGGGTCCTGTTGTGGTTCCAGGTGTTAGAAGTCGAAGTGCAGGTTGCAGAGGAGTCCTGCTGGAATCTTGCAAGCCGAGTCGGAGGACCCCACCCAAAAGAGAGACCCTAATTAGCCCTGAAAGGGGGGTTAGTCACTGTAGGAAGCTGCCTCTGTATATACTATATAAAAATGAGATAAAGTGTGCACAGAGTCCAGGGGTTCCCCAAGATGCTTTACAGAGGCAATAATAGATAATACTAATGCTCTATTTGTGGTAGTGTGGTCGAGCAGTTAGGCTTATCAGATGGTATTGTTAATCATTTGTTGTACACACACAAGTAATAAGTGAAAAAACACACTCAGTGACTTAACTCCAGGACAGTAGGTTTTTATATAGAAAAACATAATTTTGTTAATTTATTTTTAGAACCACAAGATTCATTTAGCAGGTAAGTATATAAATGAAAGGTACTTTGCATAGTAATACTTAGGACTTTGAATAGAATCAATATTGTACACAGTTTTCTTTAAAATGGCAAAAAGCTATTTTAAAAGTGGACACTGCAATTTTCAACAGTTCCTGGGGGGGGGGGCGGGGTGAGTAAGAAAAGTACAGTTTCTGAGGTAAGTACCACACTTATGGGTTCAGTCTCTGGGGCATAGGTAGCACACCATTGGGGGTTCAGGGCAACCCCAAACTCCCAGCAACACAGGGCCGGCCAGGTGCAGCGGTCAAACAGGAGCCAAAATAACGTGGGCACCTATGGGGACAGGGAGTACTTCGGTTCCAGTTTCTTGCAGGTAAGCACCCATGTTGTCGGAGGGCAGACCAGGGGTGTTTGGAGGGGTCCCAAGTAGGCACAAAAACCACATCCTCCGTGTCACAGGGGCGGCCGGGTGCAGTGTGCAAACAAGGCGTCAGTTTCTCAGTAAAACGCTATGGAGGGACCTAGGAGTCACTTAGGCACTGCATTGCGGGGGCCCTCTCAGGCAAGCCATCGACTGGGCATGGGTGAGGGCCACCTGCTGGTCGTTGCTGCACCAGTGGTCGGTTTCTCACGGGCCTGGGGACTGCGGGTGCAGTGCTTCACCAGGCGTTGGATATCTTCATCGAGGGAAGTCACAGTCGGGGGGGGGGGTCCTCGGGATTCCCTCTGCAGGTGTCGTCGTGGGGGTGCCAAGAGGTCAACCCAGGGTGGACATGTTGGAGTCACCTGGGGGTCCTCTCTGGATAGCTGGTTTCTATGGACACGGGCCTGGGTGTTGGGTGCAGAGTAGTTGGACTCACGCTTCTGGAATGAGGTGAGAGCCCCTTAAAAGTTGGATTCTTGGTTGTTTCTTGGGCAGGTCTGCTGTCCACAGGAGCTTCTTTGTCCTCAGTGATGCAGACAGTCCCTGGAGGCTTCTCAGGGGTCGCTGGTCCTGCAGAACGCGTTGCTTCTTTTCTTTCAGCTTTTCGAAGCAGGAGACTGGTTGGTAGGGCTGAGGCCAAGTCAGTTAGTGTCTCCTTCTCTGCGGGGTTTTCAGCTCAGCAGTCGTCCTTCTTTCCTGAGGTAGTCAGGAAATCTGAAGAGCTGGGTTCAGGATCACCCCTAAATACTAAATTTAGGGGTGTGTTAGGATCAGAGGTCAGTAGCCACTGGCTACTGTCCCGGGGAGGTGGAGGGGGGGGCTACACCCTCCTTGTGTCCACTCCCTCTGGGGAAGGGGGCACATCTCTATCCCTATTGGTCCTAATCCTCCAAAGCAGAATGAAGGATTTCTTCAGCTCTGGTCACCTTAGGGGGGGTCCTGGCTGAGGGGGTGACTCCTCCTTGCTTTTCTCATTATCCCTCCGGACTTGTTGCCAAAAGTGGTGGCTTGTCTGGGGCCGGGCATCTCAACTAGCTCAAGTGCCCTGGGGCATTGTAACAACAGGCTTGAGCCTTTGAGGGTCACTGCCAGGTGTTACAGTTCCTGCAGGGGGAGGTGTGAAGCATCTCCACAGAGTGCACAAAGGCACTCACCACCTCATGTGGTCAGAAACTCGTGTGGAAGTGGCAGGCTGGCACAGACCAGTCAGTCTTGTACTAGCAGTTGGGCTAACATCTCTAAGATGCCCTCTATGTGCATTTTCAATAAATCCCACACTGGCATCAGTGTGGGTTTATTGGGCTGAGAAGTTTGATACCAAACTTCCCAGTATTCAGTGTAGCCATTATGGTGCTGTGGAGTTCATAATGACAGACTCCCAGAGTGGCTACCCTGCATTTACAATGTCTAAGAATTGACCTAGGCACTGTAGGGGCATAGTGCTCATGCAGCTATGCCCCCACCTGTGGTATAGTGCACCCTGCATTAGGGCTGTAAGGCCTGCTAGAGGGGTGACTTACCTATGCCACAGGCAGTGGTTTGTGGGCATGGTACTCTGAGGGGATTGTCATGTCGACTGTCTTTTCTCCCCACTAGCATACAAAAGCTACAAAGCAATGTGCATGTAATGAGGGAGGGGTCCCTGAGGGAGGCATAATACATGCTGCAGCCACCAGGGACCTTCCCTGACCACAGGGCCCTTGGTACCTGGGGTGCCTTTTACAAGGGACTTAACTGTGTGCCAGGGCTGTGCCAATTGTGGAGACAAAGGTACAGTTTTAGGGAAAGAACACTGGTGCTGTGGCCTGGTTAGAAGGGTCCCAGCACACTTCCAATCAAAGCTGGCATCAACACTAGGCAGAAAGTGGGGGGGTGACCATGCCAACAGTGGCATTTTCCTACAGCAACCTAGCAAGGTGACCACCCATCAGGAGGGGACTCAAGTCACCTGCCTGGCATGGCCACTGAGATGCTCCCAAAGGTCACTGCCAACCCTGGGAATGTCTGGAGGAGCTCTGAGCACCATCCTTGGGGTGGTGATGGATTCCCCTTTCCATTGTCCAGTTTTGCGCCAGAGCAGGGACTGGAAGTCCCTGAACCAGTGTAGACTGGTTTATGCACAGAGGGCACCAAATATGCCCTTCATTGCATACCAGCGGCTTGCGGAGGCTACCCCTCCCAAGCCACGTTACACTTATTTCCAAAGGGAGAGGGTGTTACCCACCTCTCTCAAAGAAAATCCTTTGTTCTGCCTTCCTGGGCTTGAGCTGTTCAGGGAGCAGGAGGGCAGAAACCTGTCTGAGGGGTGGCAGCAGCTTGGGCTGCCTGGAAAACCCTGGAAGACTGGTAGAGCAATGCTGGAGGTCCTCTAAGGAGCCCCCAGAGTGCATAGAATCATACTTCCAATACTGGCAACAGTATTGTGGTATGATTCCGACATGTTAAATACCAAACATGCCTAGTTTCGAAGTTGCCATTATGTAGCTGGACATAGGTAGTGACCTATGTCCAGTACACAGGTAAAATGGCTTCCTTGCACTAATGAAGTCCATGAAAATGGCAGTGGAGTTTGTGGGGACACTTCTGCTAGTGCAGGGGTGCCCTCACAAAGAGGTACTTGCACCCTGCCCTCTGGGCTAGGAGCGTCTGCCATAGGGGTGACTTATAGTGACCTGGTGCAGTGAACTACGGTGAAAAAGGGTGCATGCACCCTTTCACTCAGGCTGCAATGACAGGCCTGCACAAAGGTTTGTATGGGCTCCCCATGGGTGGCATAATACATGCTGCATCTAATGGGGATCCCCTGGTACCTCAATGCCCTGGGTACCTATGCACCATATACTAGGGACTTACATGGGGGCACCAGTGTGCCAAATGTGGGGTGTAAAAACGAAGTTAGAAGGGAGAGAGCATTATCACTGGGATCTTGGTTAGCAGGATTCCAGTGAACACAGTCAACCCCACTGACAACAGGCAGAAAATGGGGGTAACCACGCCAAGAAAGAGGGTACTTTCCTATAATGTTGTAATAAAGAACATTTTATTTTTGTAACACCTGGTGTGGTTCTTTCTTGTGAACAGTTTATGACTGACTATTGTGGTATCACAGATGCTTTACACTGCCCTTGGATAAGATGTAGCTGCTCCCCACAGCTACCCTAGAGACCTTTTGCTAGCTGGACACTTGAACACTCTCACTAAGGGTTGCCTGAACTCAGTTTAGGGTCACATGCCAAAGGTTTACACCATAAACTGAGCCAGCCTCCTACCCTAGACCTACCAGGTACTGATGTAACTTCTCTTGAACACAATTACTCAACAGATGCTCTTTTATCAATAAATTGTAAAGCCCATCATTTTCATGCACATTGTTACTTTTTAGGCAGCCACTTAGGCCCTCATTCTGACCCTGGCGGTCAAAGACCGCCAGGGCGGAGGACCGCGGGAGCACCGCCGACAGGCCGGCGGTGCTCCAATGGGGATTCTGACCGCGGCGGTAAAGCCGCGGTCGGACCGGCACCACTGGCGGGCTCCCGCCAGTGTACCGCCGCCCCATTGAATCCTCCACGGCGGCGCAGCTTGCTGCACCGCCGCGGGGATTCCGACCCCCCCTACCGCCATCCAGATCCCGGCGGTCCGACCGCCGGGATCCGGATGGCGGTAGGGGGGGGTCGCGGGGCCCCTGCAGTGCCCATGCCACTGGCATGGGCATTGCAGGGGCCCCCGTAAGAGGGCCCCTACATGTATTTCACTGTCTGCTGCGCAGACAGTGAAATACGCGACGGGTGCAACTGCACCCGTCGCACAGCTTCCACTCCGCCGGCTCGATTCCGAGCCGGCTTCATCGTGGAAGCCTCTTTCCCGCTGGGCTGGCGGGCGGTCTGAAGGCGACCGCCCGCCAGCCCAGCGGGAAAGTCAGAATTACCGCCGCGGTCTTTCGACCGCGGAACGGTAACCTGACGGCGGGACTTTGGCAGGCGGCCTCCGCCGCCCGCCAAGGTCAGAATGAGGGCCTTAGTGTCTTTACTGAAAAGCCTACAAAAACTACCCAGGACTTACTCTAGGTTTTTCAAGTCTCCCTGAACTTGATCCTATACTCTTTAGGAGGTAGCCCAAAGTCCTCAACCAGGGTGTCCTCCATGAGGTCACAGGACTTAGACTACTGACACTGAATGAAGCAGATGCTATCTCTGCACTTTCCTGAGAACATTCTTCTAAAGGATAGAGCCCCAGTGCTTTTTGCCAAGCGCTCTGGAAAAACAACTCAAAAATGCAATTTATGTAAAGACAATTTTAAGATTAATTTGTCTAGTCACTTATTGACCAAATGGTATCAGCAAATGTAAAGTGGCAGACCCCACCGCTGTTCCACCAATGTATGAAGCTGGTTCTCTATATGGTGCACTAAAAAGAAGTACACCGTGCAGAGTGTCCAGTGGATCCCAACTGGTTTGCAGAGCAAAAGTAGATAGTACTAACACTCTATTTTTGTGCTAGTGTGGGCATGCAGTTAGGCTTATTAGAGGGTAGTGCTAAGCATTTGTTATACTAACAGAGGCAATAAATGAGACACTCAAAGAATAAATCTGAGACTAAATAAGAAACATAACACTTCTTTTTATACATACTTTGAAACAAGAATATTATGTTACAAGGTAATGAAAATGTCACTTACCCAGTGTACATCTGTTCGTGGCATCAGTCGCTGAGATTCACATGTTCTGCAATAGCTCGCCATCTGGTGTTGGGTCGGAGTGTTACAAGTTGTTTTTCTTCGAAGAAGTGTTTTCGAGTCACGGGACCGAGTGACTCCTCCTTCTGTGCTCATTGCGCATGGGCGTCGACTCCATCTTCGATTGTTTTCCCCGCAGAGGGTGAGGTAGGAGTTGTACTATAGTAATAGTGCCCGCGCAATGAAATGTGTAAGTATGTACCTATTAAAGGTTTAAGTAATATATATATACAAATGTACAAAATTGAAGGTAACTTCTGAACTGCTACAGGCTTCCGGGGAGGTGGGTGGGCACATGTGAATCTCAGCGACTGATGCCACGAACAGATGTACACTGGGTAAGTGACATTTTCAGTTCGATGGCATCTGTCGCTGTAGATACACATGTTCTGCATAGACTAGTAAGCAGTTATTTCCCCATAAGCGGTGGTTTAGCCTGTAGGAGTAGAAGTTGTCTGAAATAGAGTTCTTAATACAGCTTGACCTACTGTAGCTTGTTGTGCGGATAGCACATCTATACAGTAGTGTTTGGTGAATGTGTGAGGCGTAGACCATGTGGCTGCCTTACATATTTCATGCATTGGGATGTTTCCTAAAAAGGCCATTGAAGCACCTTTTTTCCTTGTTGAATGTGCCCTGGGAGTAATGGGCAGTTGTCTTTTTGCTTTAAGGTAGCAAATTTGGATGCATTTAACTATCCATCTGGCTATACCTTGTTTTGATATTGGGTTACCTGCATGAGGTTTTTGGAATGCAATAAATAGCTGTTTAGTCTTTCTGATGTTCTTTGTTCTGTCAATGTAGTACATTAATGCTCTTTTGACATCTAATGTATGTAGTGCTCTTTCAGCCACAGAATCTGGCTGTGGGAAAAAAACTGGTAGTTCTACCGTTTGATTTAGATGGAACGGTGAAATAACTTTTGGTAAAAATTTAGGATTAGGTCGTAGGACGACCTTATTTTTATGTATTTGTATAAAAGGTTCTTGTGTTGTGAACGCTTGAATTTCACTTACTCTTCTTAGAGATGTAATGGCGATGAGAAAGGCAACTTTCCAGGTTAGGAATTGTATTCCGCAAGAGTGCATGGGTTCGAAAGGTGGGCCCATGAGTCTTGTTAGGACCACGTTTAGGTTCCATGAAGGAACAGGTGGTGTTCTTGGTGGTATAATTCTTTTAAGACCTTCTATGAATGCTTTGATGACTGGTATCCTATACAAGGAAGTTGAATAGGTAGTCTGCAGGTATGCAGATATTGCTGCAAGGTGTATTTTAATAGAAGAGAAGGCTAGCTTTGCTTTTTGTAAATGGAGCAAGTAATTTACTATATGTTTTGGAGTTGCGTGTAGTGGTTGTATCTGATTATGATGGCAGTAACAAACAAATCTTTTCCACTTACTTGCGTAGCAGTGTCTAGTGGATGGCCTTCTGGCCTGCTTTATGACTTCCATACACTCTTGGCTAAGTTGTAAGTGTCCGAATTCTAGGATTTCAGGAGCCAGATTGCTAGATTCAGCGATGCTTGTGTTGTGTTGCGTTAACAGATCTGGTTTGTTGGGCAGTTTGATGTGGGGTACTACAGAGAGATCTAGCAGTGTTGTGTACCAGGGTTGTCTTGCCCACGTTGGTGCTATTAAAATGAGTTTGAGTTTGTTTTGACTCAATTTGTTTACTAGATAAGGAAGGAGAGGGAGAGGAGGAAAAGCGTAAGCAAATATTCCTGACCAGTTCATCCATAGGGCATTGCCTTGGGATTGCTTGTGTGGGTATCTGGACGCGAAGTTTTGGCATTTTGCGTTCTCTTTTGTTGCAAATAAGTCTATTTGAGGTGTTCCCCAGAGTGTGAAGTAGGTGTTTAGAATTTGTGGGTGGATTTCCCATTCGTGGACTTGCTGGTGATCTCGAGAGAGATTGTCTGCCAGTTGATTCTGGATCCCTGGAATAAACTGTGCTATTAGACGAATTTGATGGTGGATTGCCCACTTCCATATGTTTTGAGCTAATAAGCTTAACTGCGTTGAATGTGTTCCTCCTTGTTTGTTTAGATAATACATTGTTGTCATGTTGTCTGTTTTGACAAGGATGTATTTGTGGATTATGATTGGTTGGAAAGCTTTTAGTGCTTGAAAAACTGCTAATAATTCTAGATGATTTATATGCAGTTTTATTTGATGTATGTTCCATTGTCCTCTTATGTTGTATTGATTGAGATGTGCTCCCCACCCTGTCATGGAAGCATCTGTTGTTATTACGTACTGTGGCACTGGGTCTTGGAAAGGCCGCCCTTTGTTTAAATTTATACTGTTCCACCATAGAAGCGAGAGGTAAGTTTGGCAGTCTATTAACACCAGATCTAGAAGGTGACCCTGTGCTTGAGACCACTGTGAGGCTAGGCACTGTTGTAAGGGCCTCATGTGCAGTCTTGCGTTTGGGACAATGGCTATGCATGAGGACATCATGCCTAGGAGCTGTAGTATTGTTCTTGCTTGTATTGTCTGATTTGGAGACGTGTTGAATGACTCTGTTGAAATTGTGAATTCTTTGTGGAGTTGGCGTTGCTACTCCTTTTGTCGTGTCTATTATGGCTCCTAGATATTGCTGTACTTTGCTTGGCTGAATGTTGGATTTTGCAAAGTTGACGGTGAACCCTAGTTTGTAGAGGGTTTGTATGACTTGATTTGTGTGGTTTGAGCATTGTGTGAGCGAAGTGGTTTTGATTAGCCAGTCGTCTAGATACGGGAATACATGTATTTGCTGCCTTCTGATGTGTGCAGCGACTACTGCTAGGCATTTTGTGAATACTCTTGGAGCGGTTGTTAAACCAAAAGGCAATACTTTGAATTGGTAATGTATTCCTTTGAATACAAACCTTAGATATTTTCTGTGTGATTGATGTATTGGTATATGGAAATATGCGTCTTTGAGGTCTAGGGTTGTCATGTAGTTGTGTTTTTTGAGCAATGGTAACACTTCTTGTAGTGTGACCATGTGAAAGTGGTCTGATTTGATGAATGTGTTTACTACTCTGAGGGCTAGAATTGGTCTCAGTGTTTTGTCCTTTTTTGGTATCAAAAAGTACAGTGAATAAACTCCTGTTTTTATTTGTGTGCTTGGTACTAATTCTATTGCATTTTTTTGCAGTAGTGCTTGAACTTCTATCTCTAGAAGCTGTGAATGGTGTTTTGATAAATTTTGTGATTTTGGTGGTATGTCTGGAGGGAATTGCAGGAATTCTATGCAATAACCATGTTGGATAATTGCTAGGACCCATGTGTCTGTAGTTATTTCCTCCCATGCTTCGTAATATTGACTTATCCTTCCCCCCACTGGTGTTGTGTGGGGGGGGTGAGTGACGTGTGAGTCACTGCTTGTTGGTAGTGGTCTTGGGGCTTTGAAATCTTCCTCTATTCCTAGGGAATTGCCCTCCTCTATACTGGCCCCGAAAGCCTCCCCTGTACTGTCCCTGGTAGGTGGACGGTGCGGACTGTGAGGTACTAGCTTGTGTGGCCTGACCCCGAAACCCTCCTCTAAAAGGTGTTTTGCGGAAGGTGGTATAAGATCCTCTGCTCTGCGGGGAGTAGAGTGCGCCCATGGCCTTGGCAGTGTCAGTGTCCTTTTTGAGCTTTTCTATGGCTGTGTCGACCTCCGGACCGAACAGAAGTTTTTCGTTTACTGGCATGTTAAGTACTGCCTGCTGAATTTCTGGCTTGAATCCAGACGTTCTGAGCCATGCGTGCCTACGGATGGTAACCGACGTATTAATGGTCCTTGCGGCTGTGTCTGCTGCATCCATAGAGGAGCGTATTTGATTGTTGGAAATGTTTTGACCCTCCTCAACAACCTGTTTTGCTCTTTTTTGTAGATCTTTTGGGAGATGTTCAATGAGATACTGCATCTCATCCCAGTGGGCTCTGTCGTATCGCGCTAGCAGCGCTTGTGAGTTTGCGATGCGCCACTGGTTTGCAGCTTGGACAGCGACCCTCTTCCCGGCTGCATCAAACTTTCTGCTTTCTTTATCTGGGGGAGGTGCATCCCCAGAAGTGTGTGAATTTGCCCGTTTTCTGGCAGCCCCTACCACCACAGAGTCTGGTGGCAGTTGAGAGGTGATGAATACAGGGTCCGTAGGAGGCGCTTTATACTTTTTGTCCACTCTAGGCGTTACTGCCCTACTTTTAACTGGTTCCTTGAAGATCTCCTTTGCATGGCGTAGCATGCCTGGGAGCATAGGCAGGCTTTGGTAGGAGCTGTGGGTGGAGGAGAGGGTGTTAAATAAAAAGTCATCCTCTACTTGTTCAGAGTGTAGTTCCACATTATGGAACTGTGCTGCTCTAGCCACCACTTGTGAATAGGCTGTGCTGTCCTCAGGTGGTGATGGCCTAGTTGGGTATGTGTCTGGGCTGTTATCAGACACTGGTGCATCGTACAAGTCCCACGCGTCTTGATCTTGGTCATCGTGGCTCATGGCGGTGTGAGCTGGCGAATGTGACGGGGTGTAAGTTGGCGAAGCCGGAGTTACAGGTGGAGGCGAGGGAGGAGGTGTTACCTTCTTTGCTGTTTGTTGCTGAGGAGCCTCTAGTGCTATAAACTGAAGTGTTCTCTTTCTTTTGACAGGTGGAAGGGTACTGATCTTCCCTGTCCCCTGCTGAATAAAGATACGCTTTTGCGTGTGATCCACTTCAGTGGATTGCAGTTCCTGTTCGAATCTGTGTTTTTTCATTTGTGAAGACATAGAATGCTCTTCAGCATAGGAGCCTGAAACTGGGTCTGTTGGTGCTTTTTTCGGCTCCGAAAACCCTGTTGTTTTGTCTTTTCGGCTCCGAGGTAACCTTCCTCTTCTTTTGTGCCGAAAAATCTTGGCCCCTATGGTCTTCGGCGCCACTGTCTCGGCGTCGATCCGTGTCGACACCGAACTCTCGGTGTCGATGCTTCTCTTTAGCACTCTCTCGGTCCCGAGGAGGCTGCGTGCCGGTGTCTCGACCGGAGTCGGACGATCTCGACACTGAATGGGCCTTTTTCGGTGCCGATTGTTGGTCACCGGTAATGTGGGTTGAGCCATGGCCGGTTGGCAGTGGCGTCCCCTGGGCCTTTTTGCCTTTTTTAAGTTCTGATCTCGACGTCTTACTCACAGTTTTTGTATTGTCGAGTTCGTCGGAGTCTGAGTCCTGGATGGAAAAGGATTCCTCCTGTTCCTCTTCTGTCTCGAACTGTCGATGCTCCTTTGGCGTGGACGCCATCTGCAATCTTCTCGCTCGACGGTCGCGCAGAGTTTTTCGGGACCGGAACGCCCGACAGGCCTCACAGGATTCTTCGCTGTGCTCGGGTGACAGGCACAGGTTACAGACCGAGTGTTGGTCCGTATAAGGATATTTGTTGTGGCATTCAGGGCAGAATCGAAACGGGGTCCGTTCCATCGGCGTTGTTCTCCACGCGGTCGGGCCGACTAGGCCCCGACGGTGTGCCGAAATCTACCCCGAAGGGCACCGAAGCGCTTCGATGTTCAATGCGTCGTCGTGTGAGTTTATCTCGAACCGGATCGCAACGATACCGTCGAAAATCTTCAGTTTTCAGCTATCTTTCCGTTCCGAAACTCGGAGCGACAGGAACACGTCCGAACCCGATGGCGGAAAGAAAACAATCGAAGATGGAGTCGACGCCCATGCGCAATGAGCACAGAAGGAGGAGTCACTCGGTCCCGTGACTCGAAAACACTTCTTCGAAGAAAAACAACTTGTAACACTCCGACCCAACACCAGATGGCGAGCTATTGCAGAACATGTGTATCTACAGCGACAGATGCCATCGAACGCACATTTTCAGCATAAATACTTTTCACTTGCAAAAATGGACACAGTGCAATATTTGAGTTCTTCAATGTTAAACTATGGAAGGAAAACAAAGTCAGTAAACAGGTTCTTTACGACGACTTAAAAGGCCAATCTCACAGACTTAAAGTAAGTATTGGGCAAGGGTCAAGACTACACCAACATGTCACTCCGGGCAACACTGGGGCGGCCGGGTGCAGAGGTGTAGTACAGCGTTGGGCGCCCAATGTATTTCAATGTAGCTTGGCCTCAATGGAAATAGGCTGCAGGCTCTGGCTAGGAAGCCAGTCTGGGAAAACCAACAGGTAGTTAACAAATGTGGGGTGCTTGTGGATCTTTTTGATCTTCTTCCCCAAGGACCAAGGGCGACAGATGCAGGGGTGTCCTTTGGCATTGGGTTTCTGTGTCCAGGAGCACTATGAGTTGAGGGGTCTTGTGGTCTGAGGGTGTAGGTGTCATCGCGGAGTCCAGAAGGGGTGAAACCACAGTGGACTCAAGCTCAGGCGACTCAAGCTCAGGCGAGTTGGGTCACTTCGTTGACACTGAAGACCTACTTCAGATCGGGCCATAGGCAATGGGTGCAGTGACTGCTTTAGGTGTCGGGTTTCTCTCACAACGGAGGCTGCGGGAGAGGGGACAGGCATGCAGAGTCTGCAGTCGAATTCAGGGAGTCCAGGAGGGGTAAAACCACAGTGGTCTGGGACTCTGGGGAGTCTTGGTCACACTAGACCCACTTGGGTCAGTGAGGGCAGATTCAGTAGTGACAACAGGTGTCGGCTCCTTGCAGTTCTGGAGGCTGCAGAGTCCTTTCTTTAGAGTTGGTTGGGGAGTAGGTCTCCTGCTCACAGGAGTCTTGTGTCTTTGTCGAATGCAGGCAGTCTTCTTGGCTTTCGGGGGGCTCAGATGCAGGACGGTTAGTCTTTTGGTGCAGAGTCCACTGAAGGTTGCGGACAGGCCTGCAGGGTCGGTACCAGGTCAGTTGCTTCTTTTCACCTCTTCTGCGGCAGCAACTCTTCTGTTCAGTATTCTTGGGTTCAGGGGTGCCACCTAAATACTCAATTTAGGGGCATTCTTGGGAGTGCCAAGCAGCAGCCAATGGGTTGCACACCTTTAGGATGACTATACCCTTTTTATGACCACTTCCGTTGGGACCTGGCAATAACCCTTACCCTAGAGATCTAATTCCACCCTAAACAAGATGAAGGAATTTAAAAAAAGGTGTCCACTTCAGCTTGTCCACCTTAGGGGTGGGACTGGCATGATGTGGGTACACCTCACATAATCTAACTAATTTTCCCACCTGTCTTGCTGTCAAGAAGTGGGGTCAAGACAGGGGAGTTGGTCATCTCTGCCATTTGAAGAGACATGGTTCGCATACGAAGGCACGTAGGCCTTTGAAGCTTCCGGGCCTGGAAAGTCCATCCTTCGTGGAGGAGGTATCAAGAACGCAACCCAGTGCAGGCATTTGTCTCTGGCCTCCAAAAGAGCTGGCTCTCACCTTAGGGGGTCAGAAACGTGGCTGAACTGGTCAGGACCAGTCAATCGACAAACTAGTAGCTGCTAGGTTTTCAGGGGGGCACCTCTAACAAGCCCTCTGGGTGCATATATTGGTAAATCCAACACTGGAATTGCAGGAAAGTCACTCTTTTTGGCATGGTTATCCCCACTTTTTGTGTATCAGTGTGTGTTGACTGTTTTCATTGGGATCCTTCTAAGCAGGACTCCAGTGATTGCGTTCTCTCCTCTAAATGTGTTTGCTTTGTACCCTTTACACCCCACAATTGGCATACTGGTGTAACCCTGTAAATCCCTAGTATATGATTCTTAGGTACCTAGGGCATTGGTACACCAGGGGTCGTCCATGTGCTGCAGCATGTATTATGCCCACGCGAGCTGCGTGAAAAGGTGCATGCACCCCTTCACTGCTGGTCACTGCACCAGGTCACTGTAAATCACCCCTATGGTAGGTCCTCCTAGCCTAGGGCGCAGGTTCCTTTGTGTGTGTGTGTGTGTGGACACCCCTGCATGAGCAGATGTGCCCCTACAAGCTCCAGTCCCAATACACTGGACTTTGTAAGTGCAGGGTAGCCATTTTATTTGTGTACTGGCCACTAGCTGCGGTTCAGTTACATAATGGTAACTCCAAACCTAAGCATGTTTAGTATTAACCATCTCAGAATCATACCCCATTACTAGTGCCAGTACTGGCGGCATGATTCCATGCTCTCTGGGGGCTCCTTACAAGTCCTCCCAAGTATTACTCCTACCAGTCTTGCAGGGTTTGTGGGCAGCCCACGCTGCTGCAGCCCCTCGGGCAGGTTTCTGCCCTCCTGCTGCTTGCCCAGCTCAAGCAGGGGGAACACAAATGATTTCCTGTAGAAGAGGCGGGGGCAACACCCTCTCCCTTGGAAATAGGTTGCATGGCTGGGGAGGGGTAGCCTCCCCCATGCCACCAGCTTGCTTTGAAGAGCACATTTGGTGCCTTCCTTGCATAATTCGGTTAGCACCAGTCCAGGGACCCCCGGTTCCTGCTCTTGTGCGAAATCAAACAAAGGAAAGGGGTGTGACCACTCTTCTGTCCAGGGGTGGTGCCCAAAGCTCCTCCAGGTGGCCACTTGATTCTGCCATCTTAGAAACAAGATGTGCAGAGGCCCCTGGGAACATTTGGTTGGTCTCATAAGTGGTTATCCTGCAGAGTGACCAAGCCCCTCTCTTAGTGCCATTTAGGGACCCCCTTGCGGGAGGGTCCCCAGATTCAGCGTGCAAGACTACACTAGGACTCTTCTGCCCACCGTAACCGCTGCTGGACTTTACTGGAACCAAACAAGCCTGTAACTCCAGAGACAACCTCGCCTTGAAACATTGTTTATTTTGCTCCTTCCAGTAATTTCAACATTTCCACAGCTGTGCATCCTCCAGGGTCGACAAGACTTCAGCTGCACCAAAGAAGCAAGAAGGAATCTCCCTTGGAGTGAAGGAGTCACTCCCCTGCATCCACAGGCATGTAAGGCAACGACGTCCGGCTGCTGGGATCTGCTCTTCCCTGGAACTGTGTGGTTCCACCAACACAGGCGGTGGTTTTGAGAGGTCCTCTTGGTCCTCTCTACCCTCTGTCCAACTTGGGAGACGGTGAGCCCTTGACTCTCCTTGCAGGACAGTACCCCTGTGCACTGTGACTCTTGCAGCAACAAAGGCTTGTTGACTCCGGCTCCAAGAGATCTTCAGGCTACAAGTAGCCCTGGCCTCCAGCACTAAATCCTTGCAAGGATAGTCTCCTCTCAGCTGCTCCAGCGACAAGGGGCTCCTCTCCAGGTGTGCTGACTGGGCCTCCCTGCAACTTACAGTGCCTGCTGCCAAAGGGTTGCCTGTGGGGATTACGAGTGCTTCTGCTGGCTCTTTTGACTGTCGAGGGTCAGCCCGGACCTTGCTAGTCCTCTTTCTGGCCAGATTTGCATTTGTCAAGGCTTGTTGGAGGTCCTCTGGACCAATGACCATCTGTTGCACGGCGAGAGACATCTGCACAACTCCAAGAACCTCCCTGCAGCTCCTGGGCTCCACTGCTGATCTTCATCTTCCCTCATCGACCTGAATCTTTATCCGCAAAAGGGTGGGTAGCAACTCCTGCCCCACCTGCACACTCATGCATTGGCTGGATTCTGTCCCCTTCTCCTAAAGGCCCTCTTCTTCCAGAATCCAGTGTTGGATTCTCATTCCACTATTTTAGTATATGGTTTGGCCCCCCTATAGGGCCATAGCTATTTTCTATTTCTTGCCAATGCCTGTTGTTTTTCTATGCTAATTCCTAATACTTACTGTGTATATATAGTGTGTCCTTACCTCTAGATGGGGGACTGCCTATAAGTAATCTAGCTCAGTGTTACTGTAATAAAGTACCTTTATTTTTACAACACTGTGTGGTTCCTTTTCATGGGTGTTAAGTTGCTATGTGACTGTGTGGTATTGCAAGTGCTTTACACTCCTCATAGATAAGTCTTGGCTGCTCACCACAGCTACCACTAGAGAGTCCTGGCTTTATAGACACTGTCTCACTAATTAATAGGGTTTGCCTGAACCTGGTATAAGGTGCAAACACCATAGGTGTCCACCACACACCAGGCCAGCTTCCTACAGGCATCAGTATGGGTTCACCAGTATGAGATGTTTCATAGCAAACATCCTTATCTTCAGTGAAGCCATCATGTAGATGGGAAACTCATACTCACCAGTGTCCAGCACAAGTATTTAAAATGGCTTCCCCTGTCACGTACTATGTCTGAGAATTGACAAAGACAGCAGGGGCATATCTGCTCGTGTAGATATGCCCACATTTAATAAAATGCTCCCTGCCTTAGGTCTGTAAGGACTGCTAGTGAGGTGACTTACATATATCACATGCAGTGTTGGGGGACAAGGCACATGGGCTGTGTACCATGTCATGTTTTTACTTTTGTCTGCACCAAGACACGGAGACTGCAATCTTAGCCTGTCATGTGTTTGGTGAGGGGTCCCTTAGGGTGGCACAATTTGTGCTGCAGCCCTCTGGTACCCTCTTAAGAACCCCAGGCCCTAAGTACCAGGGGTACCATTTACTAGGAACTTACAGGGGGTGCTAAAGGTTTGGTCAATTGGGATAACGACTATGCAGTTTTTGAGGAAAGAGACCTGGCACTGGGGGCCTTGTTACCAGGAACCCAGTGCACTTCCACTTGAAATTACATCAGATACCAGGCAAAGGGTGGGGGCTCATCATTCTGTAAAGGGTGCTTGCCTACACTATTCTTCTCCCTTTTTGTAATTTTTTGATTTATATGCAATTAAAAAACGTATTTTTTTTATACAGCTCTGAATATATCATTTTAATCTGTTATCTTGTTGTCTTGTGTAGATTGTTTACAATATGCGGTATTAAGCTTCCAGATATGGCCATTTATAGATTTTCTGCACCATACCCTTTTGATGCTAAAATGCTTAATTTACTAGCTTCCCATAGTTATGGATTAAATTACCTGAAATAAAAGACTGGCTGACCAACATTGTTCAATGAATAAAGGGAGCATCCCATGCGGGAGGATAAAGTACCAAAATGGTGAAACTGCTATTAAAAAGTAGTGTAACTACTTCAGCGAGTGAATAAAAGTGCAACTCAGTTTTAGCTGCTTTCTGCTCACTTTCGCCTCTGTAGTCCTACTGCCTCTAGTCAAGCGATTGAGTATGGACTGCACTCTACTTTTCACAGAAGGTCCAATATGGTCACAAAGTGCACGTCTGAAAGTGGTAAGGCAGGTGATACCACAGTGTGAGAACACTGTTAGAGGACTGCTCAAACCAGGCCCCTTATTTATTAGTCAGTCAACCAGTAACAAATGTACTAGATTTCATGGTTATACCTGTGACTGATTACATTCTGCATTGGCAAAGAGTAGACACTGACAAGCAGAGGAGTGCCAGCTAGAGACCATGATGATGGGGATAGCAGCCTATCTCTATATACATCACAATGAAAAGCTTAACATTTTCATATGTCATAAAATCATACCAGGTGTAGGAAGTTGGCTCTGTATGTGCTATTTCAAAGTAAGGAATAGCATGCACAGAGTCCAAGGGTTCCCCTTAGAGGTAAAATAGTGGTAAAAAGAGATAATACTAATGCTCTATTTTGTGGTAGTGTGGTCGAGCAGTAGGCTTATCCAAGGAGTAGTGTTAAGCATTTGTTGTACATACACACAGACAATAAATGAGGTACACACACTCAGAGACAAATCCAGCCAATAGGTTTTGTATAGAAAAATATATTTTCTTAGTTTATTTTAAGAACCACAGGTTCAAATTTAACATGTAATATCTTGTTTGAAAGGTATTGCAGGTAAGTACATTAGGAACTTTGAATCATTTCAATTGCATGTATACTTTTCAAGTTATTCACAAATAGCTACTTTAAAAGTGGACACTTAGTGCAATTTTCACAGTTCCTGGGGGAGGTAAGTTTTTGTTAGTTTTACCAGGTAAGTAAGACACTTACAGGGTTCAGTTCTTGGTCCAAGGTAGCCCACCGTTGGGGGATCAGAGCAACCCCAAAGTTACCACACCAGCAGCTCAGGGCCGGTCAGGTGCAGAGTTCAAAGTGGTGCCCAAAACGCATAGGCTTCAATGGAGAGAAGGGGGTGCCCCGGTTCCAGTCTGCCAGCAGGTAAGTACCCGCGTCTTCGGAGGGCAGACCAGGGGGGTTTTGTAGGGCACCGGGGGGGACACAAGCCCACACAGAAATTTCACCCTCAGCGGCGCGGGGGCGGCCGGGTGCAGTGTTAGAACAAGCGTCGGGTTCGCAATGGAAGTCAATGAGAGATCAAGGGATCTCTTCAGCGCTGCAGGCAGGCAAGGGGGGGCTTCCTCGGGGAAACCTACACTTGGGCAAGGGAGAGGGACTCCTGGGGGTCACTTCTGCAGTGAAAGTCCGGTCCTTCAGGTCCTGGGGGCTGCGGGTGCAGGGTCTTTTCCAGGCGTCGGGACTTAGGTTTCAGAGAGTCGTGGTCAGGGGAAGCCTCGGGATTCCCTCTGCAGGCGGCGCTGTGGGGGCTCAGGGGGGACAGGTTTTGGTACTCACAGTCGTAGAGTAGTCCGGGGGTCCTCCCTGAGGTGTTGGTTCTCCACCAGCCGAGTCGGGGTCGCCGGGTGCAGTGTTGCAAGTCTCACGCTTCTTGCGGGGAGATTGCAGGGTTCTTTAAAGCTGCTCCTTTGGATAAAGTTGCAGTCTTTTTGGAGCAGGTCCGCTGTCCTCGGGAGTTTCTTGTCGTCGTCGAAGCAGGGCAGTCCTCAGAGGATTCAGAGGTCGCTGGTCCCTTTGGAAGGCGTCGCTGGAGCAGAGTTCTTTGGAAGGCAGGAGACAGGCCGGTGAGTTTCTGGAGCCAAGGCAGTTGTTGTCTTCTGGTCTTCCTCTGCAGGGGTTTTCAGCTAGGCAGTCCTTCTTCTTGTTGTTGCAGGAATCTAATTTTCTAGGGTTCAGGGTAGCCCTTAAATACGAAATTTAAGGGCGTGTTTAGGTCTGGGGGGTTAGTAGCCAATGGCTACTAGCCCTGAGGGTGGGTACACCCTCTTTGTGTCTCCTCCCAAGGGGAGGGGGTCACAATCCTAACCCTATTGGGGGAATCCTCCATCTGCAAGATGGAGGATTTCTAAAAGTTAGAGTCACCTCAGCTCAGGACACCTTAGGGGCTGTCCTGACTGGCCAGTGACTCCTCCTTGTTATTCTCATTATTTTCTCCGGCCTTGCCGCCAAAAGTGGGGGCCGGGGCCGGAGGGGGCGGGCAACTCCACTAGCTGGAGTGTCCTGCGGTGCTGTGACAAAGGGGTGAGCCTTTGAGGCTCACCGCCAGGTGTTACAGCTCCTGCCTGGGGGAGGTGTTAGCATCTCCACCCAGTGCAGGCTTTGTTACTGGCCTCAGAGTGACAAAGGCACTCTCCCCATGGGGCCAGCAACATGTCTCTAGTGTGGCAGGCTGCTGGAACTAGTCAGCCAACACAGACAGTCGGTTAAGTTTCAGGGGGCACCTCTAAGGTGCCCTCTGGGGTGTATTTTGCAATAAAATGTACACTGGCATCAGTGTGCATTTATTGTGCTGAGAAGTTTGATACCAAACTTCCCAGTTTTCAGTGTAGCCATTATGGTGCTGTGGAGTTCGTGTTTGACAAACTCCCAGACCATATACTCTTATGGCTACCCTGCACTTACAATGTCTAAGGTTTTGTTTAGACACTGTAGGGGTACCATGCTCACGCACTGGTACCCTCACCTATGGTATAGTGCACCCTGCCTTAGGGTTGTAAGGCCTGCTAGAGGGGTGACTGACCTATACTTGCATAGGCAGTGAGAGGCTGGCATGGCACCCTGAGGGGAGTGCCATGTCGACTTACTCGTTTTGTTCTCACTAGCACACACAAGCTGGCAAGCAGTGTGTCTGTGCTGAGTGAGAGGTCTCCAGGGTGGCATAAGACATGCTGCAGCCCTTAGAGACCTTCCTTGGCATCAGGGCCCTTGGTACTAGAAGTACCAGTTACAAGGGACTTATCTGGATGCCAGGGTCTGCCAATTGTGGATACAAAAGTACAGGTTAGGGAAAGAACACTGGTGCTGGGGCCTGGTGAGCAGGCCTCAGCACACTTTCAATTGTAAACATAGCATCAGCAAAGGCAAAAAGTCAGGGGGCAACCATGCCAAGGAGGCATTTCCTTACACCAGGTGTGACTATCTACAGGATCAGGTACACACCAGAGGAGCACTGCCTGACCAGTGTCAAATAATAAACACAGAACGAAGAGTGAAAATACTAAGGGGCAGAAAACAAAAGAAGTCAAACAGCAGAACAGAAAGTAAAGACAAGATCAGAAGGGAGCAAAAAGGGAACGTAGTAGAAGCTCTGCCAAAGAAAGCTTGATAAACATTATGATTCTGTACCTCCATTCCTCTCATCTGTGCCTGCTGGTTGATCTGATGATTGAGCTGCTGTAATTCCAGACGGAGTTGTTCCCTCTCAGACGTGGGTACTCTCTCCCTGCTGATGATTCCACAGAAAGAATGACATTAAATTCAAAAGCTCAACAACAGCTGTGCATCAAAAATAACATATGTTAGGTGGGATGATCTAATCCAAAGAGAAAGCCCAACAGCCCTATAAAGGAGTTTTTAGTCCCATGCCACCACCAAGAAAAAGCATTTAAAGAATACAACCAACAATACATCACTTCCTAAAAACAGCCACCCAATTCACACTTGCACTCTATGTCAAAACCCAAGAATCCTCTTTCCAGACAAGTCTGCTCTCTTATTCAAATTTCCTGGAAACAGAGAATCCTGAATAAAAAAAACCATACAAGCCAAATACAAAAACCTCACAGGAGCAACACCCAGCCACACAGACTTTTAATACAGTTATCCATCTCCTCATATGCCCTGGAAACAACTGACATTCCTTCACTCTTCCTGGGCAACCACACTCCTTGATCAACCGAAGTACAACATCCACTAGTCTCATAGCTCTCTCTCCTGCGCAACTGGCTTTCACTGTGAAAAAGTCACCTTTACTCATCATTCTGCCTAAGGAATAACCTTCCTACTTTCTTGACATAACATGTCTTAATGCATGAAGGACTGTAGGGGCTGAAGTCGTTCACAAGCTGCACGACTGAAGCCAAGACTAGGTCATCAGACTTAAATTACTCAGTCGGAGTCACACTGCAGAGAAAGAATGACTGTGGATGTGTCTTTGGCCATGCCACTTTGTCTGAAATTTCAGTATATGCAACATACAAAAGGGTGATAGAAGGAATACTTGAATATCAGCCACTGATGATCACTTGGATCTTGTGTCACAGTGAGTATGTATATGACCCACAACTGGGGACACCAGACACTTTGGGTATTCAGTGCAACAAACAAGAAGGGTGAAGCAGCTTAATGGGAAGGAAGGTGAAGAGGAATGTTAAAACGTGAAGATCAGTCTTGGTACCTGAGCTCACTACAACACAGACTACTGACAGAGGGAAAGCCTGTAATACAAAGTTCCCTACACTGTCAAACACTGAGAACCCAGGATGCACCCAACATCAGAGTAGACGGAAGAAAATCTCAGGTTGACGCCAGGTGGAACACAATTTCTTACAGCACTGAATACAGTAAACCACAGAGGTAAATATAGTCTTCAACATAGTAAAATTAATTTGATTGAGATGCTAACTATCTCATTTATCTGTATAAATTAAATGACTTGGATAACCCAGAGTAATAGCGGACAAGTGTTTGGAGCTCTAGTAAGTGGTACTTCATACCTCTCTGTGAAGTGTCCCTGAGAAGACATGTTTTGATGGGCATTATATGCAGGACCGGCCCATCCACTGTGAGCACTATACGGACTGTATTCTGCAAAGCAAAACAAACAAAAAAAAGAAAAACACAATGCCAAGTTTACTAGGGTACAGAGCAAGACAAAGGTCACCCATATCAAGTAAGAGCAATGACATCTAACCACATTAAGACACCCAATACTATACACGCACAGTTCAATTTAGATGACAAAACCTTTCTGGCAGGCAAAAGCATCAAAGCTTAGTAGAGCCATTTGCATTTGAGTCCAAAGCTAACCTGATACCGGGCAGGTAACACTCAACACTGCAATAGATGGACTAGAATGCAGTTTTTGAAGAGCACACCCTATGATCTCATTCAAATTTAGGGAATGCACCAAAGTTTAAATTTGCTCCCGGCCTTTGTGACACATGGTCCTGTTAACCAGCTATATTTTGACGCACCCGATATGCCCATGGATTTTGCGGGTCCTGCCTGACCCGCCATGGCCTGCATCTGACCAGGAGTCTGATATAAAGTCTTGGATGTGCGTGAGATGGCACCAAAGCGAGACACTGTGGGTCTGTCTCCGAAAGGGATGAGGTCATCGTCACTAGCTTCGGCCACTCTTCGCTGCAGTTCGAGGCGTTGGTCTCGTAGGCCCTTGGCTTCAGCATTCTAGAAAGACAGACAAATCAGTTACAAATGGGGAAGAAAGGATAACCGTTAACAAAGAACACATTAGGTTGCTTTGTCACAACTTTAAAGTTACAAGAGTAAGTGTGCACTAGACAAGTCAAACTTCAGAACAAAGAAGGTGTGTGGTGACTAGAGAGAAGAGAAAGTAACCCTCCTGTGTAGCACATGTACTCTGAGGAGCATATTTACAAGCCCTGTGTGCCGTGGTGCGTCACTTTTTCTGACGCACCTGCGGCACATATGTCTGACCCGTATTTACAAGGCCACTTAAAGCCACTTTGCGTAGCTTTTCATGGCCTTGTAGATATGGTGTAAGTCAACGCAGTGCAAGCCGCTGCGCTGCCTTACATTGGGTCAGGGAGGCGTACCATTGCTGTTGCAGTGGGTGTTCCCACGCAACACGCATAGGTTTTGACACATTCCCAGATTTTCAAGAATCTGTAAACCTGGGAAAGCATAAAAACTGAACGAATCCCCAGGGTAGGCGCAATGAGGAGAAATATGCTTATTTCGCCTCCTTGTTTCCTCTTTCTATGTGCGCTGCATTCTGTAGCACACATAGAAAGAGGAACATTTCTCCCACTATTGTTTTTGTGCAGGAATATGTCCATTCCTGCACAAACACAATCATGCCAACAACACAGACCCTTGCACCATGGTGCAAGGGTGCCTGCACCGGCCCTAGGCAGCAATTTGTGCACCAGCACAGGGAGATAGGACAGAAATGCACTGTATCTTGTAAATATGGTGTATTTCTGCCCTTTCTCTAAGGCACAGAGCAGCACAGCAGAAATACTTGCTGCGCTGACCTAAGCTAATTCCTTGTTAATATGCCCCTTAGTCTCTGGATTACTTCATGAATTGGAACATCATCAGTATTAGGACCATGTCAAAGTCTATATTCTCAATTTATTAGCAATTAGAAGCAGCGTTGTAATACAATAGGCACAAATGTGCATGCATGTGTGTTTAAACAATCCATAAGTACGCCACTGGGACTGAGAAAAAGAAAGCAAAAATAATTGGTCCTTATACAGTCTAGCTGGATCTCTATAATTGAATTTACTTGCAGCAGGCACAGCTTTAACCAAAGTACCCAAACTCCACTCTTCTCGTAATCACCAAAACTGTGTTACCAATCAGATTGATACATTGATTGAAGAAGTTGAGACTATGCTAAAGGGGAAAGACCAGCGCGCACATGAGAGGCAAAAAAGTGGCTCACTCTCTTCCTTCTTTAAACCCAAGACAAAGAACAAGGGAGAATTGGGTTTGAAAGGAACAACTGCGATTGTGGTGCCGACCCCAGGTGAATGTGATAAATCTAATACCGAAATTGGGAATATTCATTCAGTGTGTTGAAACTTGGGAGGTGCACCCTTACGCAGCCCATCCATCTATGGCATTTCTTGGGCAAATCACTTTTTACCCCTGGGGGCCCTCGATGATTTACCAGGCACTCACAAGCCGGAACTAGGCATAGAATCATCAAGTCATCAGCCCGTTCGAGTGCCCTCTCTGGAAAGTTATCTTAGACAAATGGTGAAGGAGGTGCTCAATCTCCTACGACATCCAGAAAGGGACAAAAGAAATCAAGGCACTCAAATAGATTGTCGAGCCCCCATGTTGCCCACTTATGAAAAGCAGAGGGCCACAACGATCGAAGGCCCTCTAAAGCCGGAAGCCGAAATAAGACCACCCCTGGCTAATGCATCAAACTATGGATCCAGTTCTCAGAGGAGATTTATTCCAGTACCTTGCCCCCAGGCGAGCAGATCACGCGAATGGTCTTTTGTACCACCTCCTTCCAAAATCTATGACAAGGGCCATCAAATCTATATGTGCAAAGTACAGTCAGTATCCTCTACTATACGAGAAAGTAGCCTGTCATTAAAGAATAAAGTTATCCATTAGATTAGGCATGTTAAGCAGTGCGGTTCTATAATATATTCAGACATTATCTCTGTTAAGTGATACACAGAGAAGCCAGGGTACAGGGACACTATAGAAATAACACTTGCCTGCCCCAAACTAGTGGAAGGGTTGTTCTCTGGAGTTACGGAATCCACTCAGGAATGGCTTGAGTATTGTTTTTAGTCCTTCCTGTTCGGAGCGATGCTTTGGCGGCTTGGGGAGCCTTCTTGCTTCGAATAATGTGTTGGATCCTCCACGACTTCCGGTGAACATGCTAATCCATTTGATGTACTGAGAGTTTGGAGAGAACCGCAAGGAGGCCCCAATGGTACAAGACTTGAGCCCTCTTTTACAGTTAAAGGTGCATACGAAGGTATGTGGATCTGAAGGCACCAACTTTCCTGGGACTTCGGCCTCACTGCAACTTGATAATCTAGCTGACATTGATTGACTGTACCCACCTCCTGCCCCCTCCACCATCCATTCATTCATTACCTGCGATAGGACCCCCAACCTTTTTCGGAACTGATAACATCTAGAAGCATAGATCAAGTGGAGACTGTAAATATGGTAGACATTGATGAGCAGTTAAATGTAACACTTATCCACGGGCTCATAATGGGTAACTCTGTGGGGCCAGGCCATTTTGATCCTGCATTAATGTCATGGAATGTAGCTGGCATTCACAAGAAGATCACAGATGCTGGGTGGGGGCAGTTTATTGACACCTTCAATGTCTGTTTTTTTTTCTTCAGGAAACGTGGTCTACTATGAATATCCACAGGCAGGGGTTTACTTCATATTGTAAGAGGGCGAGACCATCTGTGGTGGGGCAGGCACTGGGGGGCCTTATTACATGGGTAAATATTCTTCATGTGGGCGAAACAAAGTAAATATACATTGACTTGTGATATATTGGCAATATCAATCAAGTTAAACCAGGGCCCTAGGCTTCTGTGTGTCAATGTATATAACAGACCAGGTCCACCAAGCCAAACTACTACAATCATCAGCATGTTGAGTGCACTGGTCTTGGGATGTTTTCCTTCTCACTATGTCCTTGTAGCTGGAGAGTCTAATGTGCCTTTGGAGACTAACTCCCTTTTTTCTAAACTAATTCAAACAGAGGATTCCTCATGGGAAATTCACCCCCCCCCCCCCTTTTTTTTATTTTAAATCAACAAGAAATCAGCCTAAACTTAGTACTAGGGCTCTACAGGTTACTTGATTTCATGTTAACGAATGGTCTCCGCCCCGGAAATGGGTGTTCTCCCTCTGATATGCCAGCCAAATCGACCTTTTTTTTTTTAGAAGGAGTTACAAAAGCCCTATTGAATTTGTGCTTAAATTCATGCCAGATCCTGGCATCAATAAAGATCTTAAGGTGGGAGAACCATGCGGTAGTGACCACTTACCCATTTTAGTACAGTGCGAGAGGTGGTTCTCGACTAAAGCTAATATCCAGCGCGAATGTGAGGGTATGCTCCCTATTATGGTGGCAAATAATAAACGCTCCATAAAGTGGGAGACCTTCGCAAATGCCAATGGGTTAATGGGCCAAAAAAATTCTCAAGTACTCAACTGTGGTTCACCATCTTTATATTACCTACTCAGTTTATGGCGACAGGTAGCAACTGTAGGTGGTTAAATAAGGAGTGCAGGCAGGCCAAGAGTAGACTCTTGGAAGCAGAAAGGACGAATAACAGAGAAGAAATTTTAGCAAGACATGAGTATGCCCATACGATAAAGGTCTGCAAGTCCAATTAGGAGGAAGTGACCTGGCAAGATCTGTTATAAACAGCTAAAGACAGTAATTCTAAACGATTTTGGTCTCTGAGTGCTACTAGAGAGCGCAATGAAAATCTTCTTAGACCCAAAAGCCATATTTCTGCAGAAAATTGGACAATAAGTTTCCAGACCTTTACAGACAGGAAATAGTTCCTTCTGTAGGCATTGAGAGCATAATAGAGTCAGATACAAGTGCGCTTACACCGTTTACCTTAAGAGAAACAGAGACAGCTATTTTAGTACAAAAATCAGGCGCCAGGTCTAGATGAAATCCCTTCTGATGTGTTTAAATCAGATCTTAAATTCTGGGGTCCTTATATCAACTGCATGTCCAATGCAATTTTGGAAGGCTGTCAACTTCCCCGAAAATGGAGAGGTGCGATAATTGTCCCAATCCATAAGAAAGGGGACAGGTCAATCCCAGGTTATTATAGACCAATAAGCCTCTTAGACAATCTACAGAAGATTTGTTCCTACCAGGTCCTGTGTAGGCTTAGGGACTGGATTGAAGACAACGATGCCTTAAGCCACTTGCAGGCAGAAGTTAGGCAGAAAACAAGTACAATAGACCAGATTGTTCATTTTCTAACAATTAAATGGAAAATTGTCGATCTGGAGGCAGGAAGACTTTTTGTCGCCTTTGTGGACCTCAAGTCCACTTTTGACCTGGTCCCCCAAGATAAACTATGGGAAATTATGGGGATGGTCGGAGTTCCGGGACCCTTGCTAAAACTGATCCAAGATTTATACTCTGGGAGTTATGCTAGAACAAGGTGGGGAACAGATGGTGAACTCGCAGAGGAACTCCTATTACAGAAAGGTGTGAGACAGGGTTGTGTACTGGCTCCCACATGTTTTCTAAATGCTTGCATACACTATTTACATGATTGTGAAAATGACGCCGCAAAATTGGATGGAGCTAAGACACCATGCCTCTTGTTTGTGGACGATACTCTATTGCTCTCACCAACTGCTTCAGGATTAGCCAGGTTACTCGATCAATTTTGGGGGTTTTGTAGGGACCACGGTCTCCAAAGTAATGCCACCAAGACTAAATATATGGTATTTGGGGACACAAATCGTAGAATGAGGAAAACGATAATGCTTGATGGAAAAATTCTAGAAAGATTAATGGGTATAGACTACTTAGGAATCAGGATAGAGAATTCGCATAAATGGCCAGCTCATCTGCTAAAGTGTATTATGTCATTGAAACAAAAGGCAGGCGACCTATTGAGATTTGCTGCTAGATCATCTAGATATTCCATCACGCCAGCAATGGAAATTTACAAAACCCAAGTTATAGGAGGAGGCACATATGGTGCAGAGCTATGGGGGTATAGCAATTTGCAAGATCCAGAGAGAGCAGAAAATCTGTATCTAAAACACTGTTAAAAGTTCCTTTGAGCTCTCCCACATTGCCCATCCGAATGGACTTAAACTTACACTTCATAGCAAAGATAGCTGCCTTAAGACCGCTCCAGTACTGGATCAGATTATGGTCCTTAGATACTTTAGACCCGTATAGAGCTTGGCTCAGAGCGGTGTTAGTTCCTCCTCAAACAGAGAAAATTCCATGGTGCAAGTATGTGAAAAAAACTTTTTATAAACTTGGCTTAGGCCAGTATTGATCAGATCCTACCCATCTCCAAAAGAATGCTAGCCACACTCTGAAGGATGCCTATTGGATGAGCTGGCAAGTAGATGAGTTGGCATTAGTCGTATCTTCCAGCCTGACATATGATTTTTTACTAAGTCCCATTACGAGTTTGAGCACTATTTAGATATAATAGCTTCACCTTTAGCATGTGCACTTTATATCAGATTTAGACTTGGATCATTACCCTTGCAGGCTTTTACTTCAAGATGGGAACAAACAGAAAACCCAATTGATCTCTGTCCTATGGGATGTATGACCCGAGAGAGCATTGCACATGTTTTATTTTTTTGCCAGGCATACAAGAAACAGAGGGCTTGATGAATTAGACCATTATGCAAATCGCTGGGTATTCGGGATCATCACTCGCCTCTTAAAATTTGCTAAACAAGCCAGCGCTAGGCACACTGGCAAGATTTTTAGACGCAATCTGGAACGTCAGAAGCAAATTTTGAAGTACAAAAATGTATTTTTTTTTTTTTACTACGGATATTATTCTTGGCACACATACAGTTCTAGTGAATAAGATAACATATTTGATAGATTTAATAATTTACAACTATTAGCGAGACAATAGAACAGGAATCTTATTTGCGCAGATGGGAAAAGGACACAAAGTACTCTCTACATCGTGTGAATCGATAGGTCGTTATTGATCTCTGCACAAAGATTTGTATTTATAGCTATGTATTAATATTTTTATGGCGATGTGTATTGCGTACTTTTGATACTATTTATACTACTGATATCGTGCACAATTGTACCACATGGTTTTGGGATTTTTTTTTACCTGAGTTTTATTAAGATGTATCTGAATTTAATTGATTTTCTTAAGTGCTTTTTAAATATAAGAATCTTTGCCAACATGCTTTTATAGTATTTTTGCCAAAATAAAGCTGAACTGTTCTACTTATTGCCAAGCTTCAAATCAACAAACATACATTTAAGTAAAAAGTGGCCTCCTGCTTTTTACTTACAAAAATAAAAGTTATAACAAAAAATATTTCTGTAGGTACAGAAGACAGAAAACGTATTGAAAAGAGGACTACAGTTCAATAACTGAACAGGGAGGATGAAACAGGAAGGAGTCATACAGAGCCGGGAAGAGTTTATATGTTGATAATAAAGGCCCAGAGATGACTGATGACCTGCCTCATTCCAGACAAACCGCTGGAGGCTGGCCCCATTAGAAAACACAAGGCTGCTGCCTTGTAAGCTTAAAAACTGCACCCAAAGCATAGGTTGTTCATTCCTGCATATTATAAAATTCCTCCTAAATAAGCCTGATTGCATTACATCCAAAGCTTGCTGTCTTTTTTACCAGGATTTACAAGGATGCATATGGCAGCACTAGCAGAATTGGCATATGGACAGAAAACCCAATACACAATAAAAGATCTGCGCAATAATCGAACTAAGGGTAACGGTTTGGTGCAACAACAAACAAGAGCTAATACAGAACTCAAGGACGTCTGAAAGAAACTTCCTCTTTTAAGTGTTTACAAGATAATGTCATCGTCCTGTGATTCCACAATAAAGAAGAACTACAAGACATCAATAAGTCAGTCAATGCCTTGGAAGAGTGTGTGCCCTTCCTGGAGGAGAACGGCTACAACAGAGAGTAAGAACACAAGTTTCTCAGTCAGGAAAATTCTGTAATGCAGGACAGAAAGCAGAATTCCAGGGAATCTAAAACAAAAAAAAAAAAAGAATCTTGAAAAACAATCAGAATTCGAGAGGTGCCCTGTGGAGCTGAAGGCCAAGACATCAAGGGCAAGTGCAGAAACCATTCAGAAAAACTTTTGGGGTCCAATGATTCCTGTCCTACAGTGCTGGATAGAATTCACAAAACCATGAACCCGCAATGACTGAACACACAACCAGAGTCTACCACTTTCAAGGCAACAAGCAGATATTAAGAGCTGCAAGAGAAAAAGGGGACATATTGAGTGAGGGCCATGGAGCAAGTTGTAGCAAGACCCAGTGGTGACACTGCAAAAATGAAGGCCTTTTAATCAGTTGACAGACTCCATGAAGACAAAATAAGTTGAATAGAGATGAGTCACCCCTTTAGACTGATTTTTATGTGGCAAAGCCGACAAATCAAGTGAACTCCTTGATAGAAGCGAAAGACCTCCTATAATCGGAAGATGCAAACCCTAACACAAAGCATGGCACCACACAAACACTCCAAGGTCAACTCACAAACCAGGGAGAATGATGGAAAAGTGCATCAGAAGCTCATCAAGGAGCAAAGATCTCAGCGTAAGATACCACCAAGAAAAGAAGGGAGGTCCTCACCTGCCTTCACAGAAAAGACCAAGACAAGAAGAATTGTCTTGAGGACACTTGATGAGTCTAGTCACTAGTCAACCAAAAGATATTAAACAGAAAAAGGAATGTGGGAATTGGAAGTTAACACACCAGTTCCTATGTTAGGATGAGACACCATTGAAGGGGAAATGGAGGGATATGGAGGGAAGAGGGGAAGGCAATCACCTAAGCTATGTGCTAGACAAGGCAGTTCTTTTTACTAGTATTTTAATGCAGGGGTACTATTTTTTTAGGAGGAAGGGGGACACAACTCAGCAGTTTTAATAGTGGCTAAGGAAACTCTGAAGGACACAAGCTATTTCAGACATTTTATCATATACATTATTATCATATAAATTTCTTGACAGCCACAGACCTGTCAACACTGAAGGCAGTTAGCTTTAATGAAAAAGGACTAAATGGTCCCTCAAAGAGAATGGTAGTGCTGCACATTTTGAGGACAAAACAAGTTACCTACCTGTAACTGTGGATCTCCAGCATTGGTAAGTTTCAAAGATTTACATCCTGAATCAATCCCCTTCATCGAAGTTGGAGTATCACAGTAACTTTGAAGCAACAGTACAGGGAGTGCAGAATTATTAGGCAAATGAGTATTTTGACCACATCATCCTCTTTATGCATGTTGTCTTACTCCAAGCTGTATAGGCTCGAAAGCCTACTACCAATTAAGCATATTAGGTGATGTGCATCTCTGTAATGAGAAGGGGTGTGGTCTAATGACATCAACACCCTATATCAGGTGTGCATAATTATTAGGCAACTTCCTTTCCTTTGGCAAAATGGGTCAAAAGAAGGACTTGACAGGCTCAGAAAAGTCAAAAATAGTGAGATATCTTGCAGAGGGATGCAGCACTCTTAAAATTGCAAAGCTTCTGAAGCGTGATCATCGAACAATCAAGCGTTTCATTCAAAATAGTCAACAGGGTCGCAAGAAGCGTGTGGAAAAACCAAGGCGCAAAATAACTGCCCATGAACTGAGAAAAGTCAAGCGTGCAGCTGCCACGATGCCACTTGCCACCAGTTTGGCCATATTTCAGAGCTGCAACATCACTGGAGTGCCCAAAAGCACAAGGTGTGCAATACTCAGAGACATGGCCAAGGTAAGAAAGGCTGAAAGACGACCACCACAGAACAAGACACACAAGCTGAAACGTCAAGACTGGGCCAAGAAATATCTCAAGACTGATTTTTATAAGGTTTTATGGACTGATGAAATGAGAGTGAGTCTTGATGGGCCAGATGGATGGGCCTGTGGCTGGATTGGTAAAGGGCAGAGAGCTCCAGTCCGACTCAGACGCCAGCAAGGTGGAGGTGGAGTACTGGTTTGGGCTGGTATCATCAAAGATGAGCTTGTGGGGCCTTTTCGGGTTGAGGATGGAGTCAAGCTCAACTCCCAGTCCTACTGCCAGTTCCTGGAAGACACCTTCTTCAAGCAGTGGTACAGGAAGAAGTCTGCATCCTTCAAGAAAAACATGATTTTCATGCAGGACAATGCTCCATCACACGCGTCCAAGTACTCCACAGCGTGGCTGGCAAGAAAGGGTATAAAAGAAGGAAATCTAATGACATGGCCTCCTTGTTCACCTGATCTGAACCCCATTGAGAACCTGTGGTCCATCATCAAATGTGAGATTTACAAGGAGGGAAAACAGTACACCTCTCTGAACAGTGTCTGGGAGGCTGTGGTTGCTGCTGCACGCAATGTTGATGGTGAACAGATCAAAACACTGACAGAATCCATGGATGGCAGGCTTTTGAGTGTCCTTGCAGAGAAAGGTGGCTATATTGGTCACTGATTTGTTTTTGTTTTGTTTTTGAATGTCAGAAATGTATATTTGTGAATGTTGAGATGTTATATTGGTTTCACTGGTAATAATAAATAATTGAAATGGGTATATATTTTTTTTTGTTAAGTTGCCTAATAATTATGCACAGTAATAGTCACCTGCACACACAGATATCCCCCTAACATAGCTAAAACTAAAAACAAACTAAAAACTACTTCCAAAAATATTCAGCTTTGATATTAATTAGTTTTTTGGGTTCATTGAGAACATGGTTGTTGTTCAATAATAAAATTAATCCTCAAAAATACAACTTGCCTAATAATTCTGCACTCCCTGTATAATGCAGCAGCAGCTGTTACAGCCACAGTCAGTGCTCATTTTATTTGGCCACCCACCTCATGTTCACGCCCAAAATTCAGCAAATGAGGTGGATGTCGTCTGTGACTCACCCATCCCACAGGAGTTCACATCTCAAATTCGTAGCACAGGTAGTGGGCATATCAAACCAGAAGTGAAATGACTGTGGTAAGCCTCTTCCTGGGGATGAGGGAGGGTCTCTTGTGAATCTATGAAAGATACCAAAGCTGGAAAACTACAGTTACAGATTACTAACTTATTTTTTTCTCCATCATTGGATCTTTCAAAGATTCACATCCTTGAATCAAAACAGCAAGGTAAGAGAGAAGGGGGAATGGGGGCTGTAAAAAAATGGCACATACACAGTGTACCTCTGTTCATGGCATGCAGTGCTGCAAATTCACATGCTTTGTATAAGTCCACCATCTAGTGTTGGCCTCAGAGTGTTACAAGTTGTTTTTCTTTGAAGAAGCTTTTTCAAGTCACAAGATTGAGTGACTCTTCCTCTCGGTGATAGTGAGCATGGGCATCGAGTCCTTTGTTAGATTGTTTTCCTGCAGGAGGGTGAAGTAAGGCGTGAAGAAATGTATATGTACATATATATATATGGTAAGAAAAGAAGATGCCCATGCAATGTGTATACATATTTACTTAAAGAAAGAACTACAACAGCTACAGGCTTCCGGGGAGGAGGAAGGGCGCATGTGAATCTGCAGCACTACATGCCACGACAGATATACACTGGGTAAGTAACATTTTCCATTCGATGGCATGTGTAGCTGTAGATACACATGCTGTGCATAGACTGAAAAGCAGTCCCCTCCTAAAATAAGCAGTGGCTAGTCTGTAGGAGTTGTAGTTTGAAATTGTGTTTTAAGCACTGCTTGACCAACATTTGCTTGTTGGCGAGAGAGCACATCCACACCGTAGTGTTTAGTAAATGTGTGGGATGTGGACCATGTGGCTGCTCTGCATATGTCTGCCATTGGGATATTTCCTGGGAATGCCACTGAAACTCCTTTCTTTCAAGCAGAATGAGCTTTAGGAGTTACTAATACATGTCTTTTAGCTTTAAGGTAGCAAGTTTGAATACACTTTACTATCCCATCTGGCCAATTCTTGTTTTGAAATTGGATTACCCTTATGAGGCTGTTGGAAAGCCACAAAAACTTGTTTAGATTTTCTAAAGTCTTTTGTTCTGTCTAAATAATACATGAGAGCTCTTTTGAGAACCAGAGTGAGGAGAGCTCTTTCAGCAACTGAATCTGGCTGTGGAAAGAAGACTGGCAATTCCACTGACTGATTAATGTGAAATGGTGAAACCACTTTGGGTAAAAAAATGTGGATTTGTCCTAAGTACTATTTTATTTTTGGGTACATGGAAGAAGGGTTCTTCTAAAGTGAATGCTTAGATTTCACTTACTCTTCTTAAATAAGTAACTGCTACCACGAAAGCAACCTTCCACGAGAGAAACTGAAGCGCGCAAGAGTGCATGGGTGTAAATGGTTTACTCATAAGCCTTGTGAGTACAATGTTGAGAGTCCATGCAGGAGCTGGTGGAGCTGTACGTGGAATAACTCTCTTATGGCCTTCCATAAAAGCTTTATGACAGGAACTCTAAACAGAGAGGTATGTCGTTTGTTTTGAAAGTATGCTGATATTGCAGTTAAATGAATTTTAATGGCTGAATATGCAAGATATGCTTTCTGTAAATGAAGCAAATAACATACAATATCCTGTACTGATGCTTTAACCTCTTAGCTGCTGGGCCTTCCCCCCCAGTGCTGAGCCCTTTTTTGGCTATTTGGGGTAGTTCGCGCTTAGGCCTTCATAACTTTTTGTCCACATAAGCTTTCCACGCCAAATTTGCGTCCTTTTTTTCCAACATCCTAGGGATTCTAATGGTACCCAGAGTTTGTGGTTTCCCCTGGAGGAGACCAAGAAAATAGCCAAAATACAATGAAAATTTCTTTTTTTCCAAAAAATGGGAAAAAAGGGCTGCCGAAGAAGGATTGTGTTTTTTCCCCTGAAAATGCCATCAACAAAGGGTTTCTGGTGCTGAAATCACTATCTTCCCACCTTTCAGGAACGGGCAGACTTGAATCAGAAAACCAAATTTTTCAACACAAATTTGGCATTTTACTGGGACATACCCCATTTTTACTATTTTTGGTGCTTTCAGCCTCCTTCCAGTTAGTGACAGGAATGGGTGTGAAACCAATGCTGGATCCCGGAAAGCTAAACATTTCTGAATACTAGACAAAATTCTGAATTCAGCAAGGGGTTATTTGTGTAGATCCTACAAGGTTTTCCTACAGAAAATAACAGCTGAAATAAAAATATGTTGAAATTGAGCTGAAAACAACAGCCATTTGTCTTTATGTTTTACTCTAACTTTTTCCTGGGATGTCAGATTTCTGAAAGCAATATACCGTTTTGTCTGCTGGACTCTTCTGGTTGCGGGGATATAAAGGGCTTGTAGGTTCACCAAGAACCCTAGGTACCCAGAGCCAATAAATGAGCTGAACCCTGCAGTTGGTTTTCATTCTATACTGGGTATACAGCAATTCATTTGCTGAAATATGAAGAGTGAAAAATAGGTATCAAGAAAACCTTTGCATTTCCAAAATGGGCTCAAGATAAGGTTTTGAGGAGCAGTGGTTATTTGCACATCTCTGAATTCCGGGGTGCCCATACTAGCATGTGAATTGCAGGGCATTTCTCAAATAGACGTCTTTTTTACACACTCTCTTATATTTGGAAGGAAAAAATGTAGAGAAAGATAAGGGGCAATAACACTTGTTTTGCTATTCTATGTTCCCCCAAGTCTCCCGATAAAAATGATACCTCACTTGTGTGGGTAGGCCTAGCGCCCGGGACAGGAAATGCCCCAAAACACAACGTGGACACATCACATTTTTTGACAGAATACAGAGCTGTTTTTTGCAAAGTGCCTACCTGTACATTTTGGCCTCTAGTTCAGCCGGCACATAGGGAAACCTACCAAACCTGTGCATTTTTTAAAACTAGAGACCTAGGGGAATCCAATGTGGGGCTCTGACCAGGTTCTGTTACCCAGAATCCTTTGCAAACCTCAAAACGTGGCTAAAAAAAACACATTTTCCTCACATTTTGGTGACAGAAAGTTCTGGAATCTGAGAGGAGCCACAAATTTCCTTCCACCCAGAGTTCCCCCAAGTCTCCCGCTAAAAATTATACCTCACTTGTGTGGGTAGGCCTAGCGCCCGCGACAGGAAATGCCCCAAAACACAGCGTGGACACATCCCATTTTTTGACAGAAAACACAGCTGTTTTTTGCAAAGTGCCTGCCTGTACATTTTGGCCTCTAGCTCAGTCGGCACCTAGGGAAACCTACCAAACCTGTGCATTTTATAAAACTAGAGACCTAGGGGAATCCAAGATGGGGTGACTTGTGGGGCTCTGACCAGGTTCTGTTACCCAGAATCCTTTGCAAACCTCAAAATGTGGCTAAAAAAACAAATTTTCCTCACATTTCGGTGACAGAAAGTTCTGGAATCTGAGAGGAGCCACAAATTTCCTTCCACCCAGCGTTCCCCCAAGTCTCCCGACAAAAATGATACCTCACTTGTGTGGGTAGGCCTGGTGCCTGCGACAGGAATAGATCACACAACGGTCAATGTTGGTCCTTACACGAGGCAGCTGTTGACCCTGGGGTGATCCATTCCTGACGCAGGCACTAGGTGTAGGCACTCAAGTGGGGTAGTGTTTTTATCAGGACAGGTAAGGAGTCACTGGGTGGTAGGAATTTTGTGGATCCCAGCATATTCCTGTAGTTTGTGTGACAGAAATGTGAGGAAAATAGAGTTTTTATTCAACATCTCAGCTTTGCAGGGTATTCTGGTTAAGAAAACTTTGGGGAATCCACACAAGTCACACCTCTGTGGACTCCCCCGAATGTCTAGTTTCCAGAAATGTTTGGGTTTAGTGTGTTTCTTTATATGGCCGCCGAACCCAGGACCAAAAACACAGGTGCCTGCCTTACAAAACCAGTTTGTTTTGCCATAGATAATTTTGATGTCTCCACAATACGATTTGGGTGGTGGAATTTGGGGCTGAACTAAATTGGGGAGCTCCCAAGAGAGCACTCTCTCTCTCTCTCTCTCTCTCTCTCTCTCTCTCTCTCTCTCTCTCTGCTTGCCGCCGCATTCACCTGCTCTCTGGGTTGGGCTAACCCACTATTACCCAGTTGCATAAACAGCTTGCGAAGGGACAGCAGGACTGTCCTCATCACCTCCCTCATAATGTACTGGAAGAGGTGTTATCGAATGTGACTCCTCATGAAAAATCACTCCCAGAGTCTGCGCCATTGTCCTATCCCTCAGATGCTGTCTCAGTATCTGATGTCTCAGTCTCTGATCCTATGTCAGAGCGGTCCTCTATAACCCGAGTGCAGGCAGCAGCCAGCCATCAAGATGCCATCTCTGCTATTGGCTAAACAGTTGCTCTAAAACACTAGCCTACGTAGACAGTCACAAAATCAATGGTGTGTGTGTGAGATATGTGCAACAGTAGAGGCCACCTTACCTGCGCTTCTTCCCTCAATCAGCACGTTCTTTCAAGACACTCAAAAAACACCTTGTCACATACCATTCGTCACAGTCTTTAGCACCTCCTGAGCCCAGTCCAACAATCATTATTGGTGCTCCCACTCCCTCCTCCTCGGATTCCCTCATTACCACCCAGCAAAAGTGCCCTTCATCTCTCCATAGCCGCCCTCCACCCCGCACATACATTTCATTGGTATTATAGCGCAGGTAATGGCTGACTTTACTAATGTACTAAGCTATTTACATAAAATACAGATTTGCTCTTTGCAGTAGGCATTTAAACCTTCTGCGCTTCTTTATGGCACTAAAACTGCCACTAGGCAAGTCTGACCCTTCCCCCCCCCCCCAGGGAAACCACACACATATTGACAAAAGCGATATATATATGACAGCCAACCACCTGAAACTCAACTCAAGCAAAACCGAAATAATCCTCTTTGGCCCACACAAAAACACCTGGGACCCCTCATGGTGGCCCAATCACGCTAGGCCCTGTACCCACCCCCGCCAAACACGCACGCAACCTCGGCATCATCCTAGACTCCTCCCTCTCGATGACCCAACAAATCAACGCTCTCACCTCCTCATGCTTCAACACACTCCGTATACTGAAAAAAACATTCAAATGGATCCCCACAGAGACCAGAAAAACTGTCACTCACGCACTCATCAGCAGCAGACTTGATTACGGAAACGCCCTCTACGCCAGCACCACTCTAAAACTCAAGTGCAAACTACACGCATCCAGAACTCAGCAGCACGACTCATCCTCGACCTCCCCCGACACGAACACATCTCTCCACACCTCAAATCCCTCCACTGGCTCCCCATTGACAAAAGGATCACCTTCAAGATCCTCATCCTCGCACACAAATCACTCCACAACACAGGCCCTGCCTACCTCAACGAGAGTCACCTTCCACACCCCCATACGAAACCTCCGCTCAGCTGACCTCTCTCTTGCCTCTGTCCCCGCATCAATCACACCACCACCGGGGGCAGATCCTTCTCCTACCTTGCACCCAAAACCTGGAACGCCCTCCCAACAAAATTTGGCAAGACCCAAAACCTACTTCTTTTCAGGAAGGGCCTCAAAACCTGGCTTTTTGAACAGTGAACCTCCCAGCCCCTTTCCCTACCCACCCCCACGCCCCCTCTCCCAGCGCCTTGAGACCCTCACGGGTGAGTAGCGCGCTTTATAAATCTTTGATTGATTGATTGATAGATATATATATATATATATATATATATATATAAAGATAGATCTATATATATCAATCTACATAGATTTATCTATAGATATATCCATGTACATAGATATATCTACATAGATATATCTATATATATAAATCTATATATAGATCTATTTTTTTTTAGTTGTTGTATGGTTTCCCAGTGTGCCGGCCCGTTCTCCTGGGGGGCCAGGAAACACTTTCAGAAGGCCTCGTAAGAAAGGGGAGAGTCTCCCCTTTCTTATGAGGCCTTCCTGAAAGTGTTTCCTGGCCCACACTTTCAGGAAGGCCTCGTAAGAAAGGGGAGACTCTCCCCTTTCTTACGAGGCCTTCCCGAACGTGGGGAAGGCCGTTTTCCCCATTGAATCGGAAGCGGCCGCAAGGGTGCTTCCTGCTTCGATGGGGAAAACAACTTTGTAACATCAGCGCGCCGCAAAAAAGGGGCGGGTGGGGTGTGGGGGGGAGACACGGAAGCTTCCGTGTCTCCCGGGGCTAGGAATTTTTTAAAAAAAATCCTCGGGTGCAACGCACCCGAGGATTTATTAACACCCTCCCTGGTGTCGGCCACTGGTCGTGACCCGCACCAGGGAGGTAGTGCGGGCTTCGGCCAGTGGCCGTCGCCCGCATTGAAGGGGTTAAGTGGATCAATGTTTTTAGGTTGTTTTCCATTTATTTGCGTAGCACTGCCTGGTTGTAGGTTTACAGGCTTGTTTTAGAATGTCCATACATTCTGATGGAAGCTGTAAGTATCCAAATTGCATGACCTCAGGAGCCAAATCGCCAGGTTGAGTATACTGGGATTGGGATGCCTGATCTGACCCTTGTCTTGAGTCAATAGGTCTGGTCTGTTTGGGAGCTTGTGCTGTGGTACTACCAACAGATTCAGTAGTGTTGTGTGCCAGTGTTGACATGCCCACGTGGGAGCTATGAGTATCATAGTGAGGGAAGTTTGATGGATTTTGATGACTAGAAACTGAATTAACGGGAGAGGGTGAAAAGGGTAAACAAATATCCCTGACCAATTGATCCATAGAGCATTGCCCTTGGATTGAGGGTGTGGGTACCTGGACGCGAGGTTTTGGCATTTTGTGTTTTCGCTTGTTGTGAAAAGGTCTATCTTTGGCATTCCCCACATGTGAAAATAATATTGTATTACTTGTGGGTGAATCTCCCATTTGTGTATTTGTTGCTGCGTCTTGCTTAAGAGGTCCGCTAGTTGGTTCTGTATACCTGGGATGTATGCCACTAGCAGGTGAATGTGATTGTGAATTGCCCATTTCCAAATTGTTTGTGCTAGAAGGGATAATCGGGATGAGTGTCCCCCCCGTTTCTGCACATAGTACATTGCTGTCATGTTGTCTGTCCTTATTAAGACTGTTTTGTGTATGATATGTGGTTGGAATGCTTTGATTGCTAAGAACACTGCCAGCCATTCTAAAGTGGTTTATGTGGTAAGTTTGCTGGATTAAGTCCCATTCCCCCATTGTAAGTTTCTTGAGATAGGCTCCCCTACCTGTCATTGATGCATCTGTGGCGATTATGGTCTGTGGCACAGGGTCTTGAAGTGGCCAGCCTTTTGATAAGTTGGTTTGATTACACCATTGCAGCGATTTCTAAGTTTGTTGGTCCAACAACACTAGATCCTGTAGTTGACCCTGTGCCTGAGACTATTGCTGCGAGAGAAACTGTTGCAGTGGTCTCATGTTTAGATGTGCATTGGGCACTTTTGCTATGCATGATGGCATCATTCCCAATAGCCTCATGACAAACGTTACTGTGTAGGTTTGATTGACTTGTAATTGAGATATGAGAGTGTAAAACGCTTGGATTCGTTGTGGATTTGGGTAAGCTAATGCTGACTGAGTGTTCAGAATTGCTCCTAGACATGGTTGAATTTGTGCCGGCTGAAGGTGAGATTTCTGGTAATTGACTGTAAACCCTAATTTGTGTAGGGTATCTATTGTGTATGCTGTTGACAGTTTTGAATGGTGTTGGCTTTTATTAGCCACTCGTCCAGATATGGGAAGACATGTATGTACTGTCTTCTGAGGTATGCCACAACTACTGCTAGCCATTTTGTGAATACTCTTGGTGCTGTTGTTACTCCAAAGGGTAGTACTTTGAATTGATAGTGCTTGCCTGCAATCACAAACCTTAAGTACTTGCGGTGTGCTGGATGTATAGGAACGTGGAAGCGAGCGTCCTTTAGGTCTACTGCTGTCATGTAGTCTTGTTTTTGTAACAAGAGAATGACATCCTGTAAAGTGACCATGTGGAAATGCTCAGACAGGATATATTGATTTAGAGGTCTGAGATCAAGAATTGGTTTGAGTGCACCATTCTTTTTTGGTATGAGGAAGTATAGGGACTATACCCCTGTCCCCTGTTGACTGATGGGAACCATCTCTATTGCCCCTTTGAGTAGAAGAGAGTCGACCTCTTGTTTTAACAGAGCAATGGGTTTGAGAGAAAGCCTGTGTGAACAAGGAGGAAGGTTAGGTGGAGTGGAGATAAGTTCTAGGGAATAACCATTGTGGATAATTGAAAGTACCCATTGATCTGTTGTAATTTGTTGCCATTGAGGATGGAAATATTGCAGTCTTCCTCCCACAGGAGATGTACACTGTGTGGGGATGCAGGGAAAGTCGCTGCTTTGATGAGGTGGAGGCACCTCGTGCAACAGCAGATTTACCTCTAGATTTGAAAGTGTGTCCTCGATAACAGCCCCTGAAAGATCCCCTGGGATAGTATTGTTGTCCCTGTTTTTGTTGGGACATAGAGGCTTCTGAAATTTGTGGCTTAAACCCTCCTCTAAATTGAGGTTTACGAAATGACCCCGAAAAGGTGTTGTGTAAAGGGCTCCCATGGCCTTTGCTGTTTCAGAGTCCTTTTTTAATTTGTCAATGGTTGTATCCACCTCCGGTCCAAAAAGTTGCAGTTTATTAAAAGGCATATAAAGGACCACTTGTTGTATTTCAGGCTTAAAGCCTGAGGACCTCAACCAAGCAAGTCTTCTAATGGTGAAGCTAGTGTTTATTACCCTAGCTGCCGTATCAGTCGTGTCTAGTGCCGATTGGATCTGATTATTAGCAATGGCTTGTGCCTCTTCCACTACTTGTTGTGCTCTTTTTTGATGTTCCTTTGGGAGGTATTGAAGGAACTCCTGCTTCTCGCCCAATGTGCCCTATCATACCTGGCTAAAAGAGCTTGGGAGTTAGCAATATTCCACCGATTTGCAGCCTAAGTTGCTACTCTTTAGCCTGCTGCACCAAATTTGCAGCTCTCTTCCTCAGCTGGAGGAGCATCCCCTGTGGACTGGTTATTTGCCCGTTTCCTGGCTGCACTGACCAGGATGGAATCTGGTGGCAATTGTGAAATAATTACTGGACCAGATGGTGCCGCTTTATATTTTTTTGTCTATCCTAGGTGTTAATACCCTAGCCTTTACTGGCTCTTTGAAAATGTCATTGGCATTTTTTAACAAACCCAGTAACATTGGCAAACATTGATATTTTTGTGAGTTGAGGTAAGAGTGTTAAATAGAAAATCCTCTTCTACTGGCTCAGGTTGCATCTGTACATTGTGATAGGTGGCTGCTCTGGAAATGACCTGATTATAGGCTGTGGTATCCTCAAGTGGAGACGGTTTTGTGGGATACAAATGAGGATCATTGGATGGGATTGGGTCAGAGTCCTACATATCCCATGGATCCATGTAATAAATACTATCATCCATATAGTCCCCATGTGAAGAAGCATGAGATTATGTGAGTGAAGTTGGTGGAGGTGGAGTATGAGGTGGTGGAAAAGAGGGAAGATAAGATGGAGATAGCTGTACAGTCTTTGGCTTCTCTTTGTCTTTAAAGATTTTTGCCAGTGAAGGGCCAGCTTCGGGGCTTTCTTGGAATGCTAGTTTCCTCTTTGTAATTGGAGGAGGAGAGGCAATAATCTTTCAAGTCTTTTTCTAGATTTGAATCATCCTTTGTTTTTGGTCAGTGACCTCAAGAATGGGTCTAATGTGTGTTTCATCTGCCTCCTGCTCTGAAGATGAAACCTGTTTGCTGCTCACTAATGAATGGTCCAAAAATTTGGTGGCAGCATGCTTTGTACAGCCTGAAAAAGTGGTCTGATCGGTAGGGGATACTTTTTTTTACTCCAAAGAGGCGTGTGAGTGTTTCAGCTCTGATGTGGTATGCAGCTCACTCGGTTCCGAAGTGGATGCCTCCATCTTTCAACTTGATGCCGAAACAGGCGTGACAGTCTGTTTGTGGGAGTGAGTCTTGGCCTTTTTAGGCACCAATACCAGAGAGCCGGTCACCGATTTGTTGTTTTCGTGTCGAACCATGGCCAGCAAGCAGTGGTAGACCCAAGGCCTTTTGTGATGTTTTAGTTTGTTTCTGATGGTAAGAGGCTGGTGTAGTCACGTACTGCGCCGCATCTGAATCTTGGTCTGAGTCAGAGTCTCGGATGGGGACTGCCGTCTGTGCCTGTTCCTCATCAAAGATGTAGGGCGTTTGTTCTGTGGACTTCAACGCCACTTCTAACTGCCTTGCTCTTCGATCCCGTAAGGTCTTCTTTGATCGAAAGGACCAACACACCTCGCAGGTCTCTTCTTTGTGAGGAGAAAGGCAGAGGTTGCACACTGAATGTTGGTCGGTGTAGGGAAAATTGGCATGGCACCGAGGACAGAATCGAAATGGAGTGCGATCCATGAACCTGTGACACAGTAGGCTCGAGAAGGGTTCCCGAAAGGGCGTTTAATCGATCCTGACACTACAATCCGATAGAGTGTAGTCAGAAACGCGTTCGAAAACGATACTGACATTGAGGAAAAGGAAAGAGAAGTTCAGATAGTACCAAACCAGAGCGAACGGGAACATGTCCGAACCCGACAGCAGAAAGAAAACAATCTAACAAAGGACTCGATGCCCACGCACACCATCACCGAGAGGAGTCACCACTCGATCTCGTGACTCGAAAAAAGCTTCTTTGAAGAAAAACAACTTGTAACACTCCGAGCCCAACACTAGATGGTGATATATATACAGCATGTGTATCTGCAGCTACACATTCCATCGAACATATATATATATATAGCGTAATATTTGGTTCCAAACATTGAGAATACATGTATATATGTTGTAATGAACACTGATTTATTTACTGAGAAATCCATGCATAGATGGGCATTTATTGATACATTGCTGCTATAAGTTATTTTAGATCTTTCTAGATCTTCATAGATATACCAGGCACTAGGCACTTCAATTCGTGAGCGCAAACATTAGTTTGATCTAAACAAAACAATGATTTTATTGGTAGGAATGTTTCAATTGCTACAATAGAGCTCTGAATAAGTCTGCAGTGACCTTATTTATGTATTATTTTTTATTCATCATTGTGATTATATATGATATATTTAGCTATAATGCAGTGTTTTTCCAAAATTGCTCTGTCTTTTACCAAGGGCGTGTTGATAGATAACATCATAACAATGGGTGTAGAAGCTGGAATCTAGTAATATGCACGTTCTAAGATGGCCACTTTTTTTTTTAGCTTGCACCACTGTATCATTGAAACAAATGAGGGTTTAGGTATGTATTTGTAGCGGTTTCCAAGATGGCTGTAAATATCCAGTAGAAGGCATCAGCCGAAACGTGTAGACATCTCTGTGGAGACCGTCAATTTTATTACGAGTGGAAATTAAGCAGATGAACATTATTTGAAGAAATTGGTTTCTTCTTCCCTTTGGGTCGGTGAAAAATTTGGTGCAGTCGTTTGGTGAGCAGCCTTTCACAATTTAATATTTGGTTGCCCCAGTGTTGGCATTTTCAATTTATTACACTGTCCTTAAACTCCCTCTTGTGGCAATTTTGTGATGTTCTGCTGAGACAATCTGACAGATCGTTGTTGATACAAGGAATATGTTCCGTTGCACGTGACTCTGTTGTCATTTGTCCAATGCCACAGTTTTTGACCTTCCGTTGACAGAACCTGAAAGTGTTTTCCTCTTTGTTTCAATATGTAGAGCATGGTGGTGTCTGGACCAATGTCTTTGTGCTCGAAACGTATAAACGAAAAGATTGCAATGCCCTTCTGACTGCTCTCAGCTCAAGTACATTTATATGTAGGGTTGGTGACAACTAGGTGACTTTTTCGTTGGAGAACAGTAAGGCCTGGTCAAGTTCTCTTGAGTTGTCCAAGGATGAGCTTTTTTAATTTTTTTATCTTGGGTGTTACATTGTCGAAGGACGCTGATTTTCTTGCCCACTGATTGTCCAATTCTTCTTGTACAGGTCTCAAACGCAATCTGCAGAACGATACTAGCACTATACAAGAGGATATCACTCCTAACAGTCTTTTGAGGAAATGTACTGTTGTCACTTTTTGATGCAAGTATTTGATTTGCTAATACTGAGAGTGACATTTGTCTCTCCAGTGATGGATATGTTTCTACGGTTCTGTTAACTATAAAGGCTTCAAGAAAGTGAATTCTTCTTGATGTTGTTGTTAGGAACAACTTGCTTTTATTTACTTGAAGACTTAAAGACTAACAGACGTAGGCGGGCACCTATTGTGCTTTTAGGAGATGCTACAGATGAACCTTCAAATATCCAGTTATCCAGGTAAATATCTGTTTGATGGCATAATATTCTCTAGGGCAGATTGGAGGGCAAATGGAAGTAATCAAAACTGATAGTGGCAACCAGCTAACTCGAATCAAAGGAACTTGCAAAGTTTCTTGTGTAAGGTTATTGGAATTTTGCATCCTTGAGATCCAGGGATGCCACATATTAATGTTTCATTAATTGGGGTGTAGGAAAGTATCCTCTTTCTGGCATGGTTACCCCATTTTTTGCCTGTTGTCAGTATGTTTTGTCTGTTCACTGGGATCCTGCTAACCAGGACCCCAGTGACTATGCTCTCTCCTTTAAACTTGGTTACTTGAACCACATACACCCCACATTTGCCATACTGGTGCCCCCATGTAAATCCAAGGGACCTAGGCGTTGGGGTACCAGGGGTTCCCCATCGGCTGCAGCACGTATTATGCCACCCATGGGCAGCCCATGCAAAGTGTATCTGCAGGCTTGCGATTGCAGCCTGCGCGAAAGGGTGCATGCACCCTTGTCACTACAGGTCACTGTAAGTCACCCCTATGGTAGGCCCTCTTAGCCCAGCGGGCAGGGTGCAAGTACCTGTGTGTGGGCACCCCTCACTGACTTTGTGAGTGCGGGAACGTCATTTTACGTGTGTACCGGACATAGGTCACTACCTAACCAAGCTACTAATGGTAACTCCGAACCTAGGCATGTATGGTATCAAACATGTCGGAATCATGCCCCAATACTGTTGCCAGTATTGGAAGTATGATTTCATGCACTCTGGGGCCTCCTTAGGGGAACCTCCAGCATTGCTCCTGCCATCCTTCTGGTATTTTCTGCGCAGCTGAAGCACAAGGCAGAACAAAGAATTTCCTTTGGGAGAGGGGGGTAACACCCTCCCCCTTTGGAAATAGGTGTTGCATGACTTAGGAGGAGTAGGCTTTCCAAGCCCTGGTATGCTTTGAAGGGCACATTTGGTGCCCTCGTTGCATAAACCAGTCTGCACCGGTTCAAGGATCTCCAGTCCCTGCTCTGGCACGAAACTGGACAATGGAAAGGGGAGTGGACCACTCCACTGTCCCTCACCAACCCAGGGGTGGTGCTTAGAGCTCCTTCAGAGGGTCCCCTGCTTTTTCCATCTTGAATCCAAGGTGGGCAGAGGCCTCAGGGAGCATCTGAGTGGCCAGGTCAGGCAGGTGATGTCAGAGCCCCCTCCTGATAGATACTTACCTGGCTAGGTGACCAATACCCCTTTCAGGGATATTTAGGGTCTCTCTCTTGGGTGGGTCCTCAAATTCGGCTTGCAAGATTCCAGCAGGACTGCTCTGCAAACTCTACTTCGAATTCCGGCCATTGGAACTGCGACTGGACCTTCCAGAAACTGACAATCTGCATCCACGACAAAGACTGTGCTTGCAACATTGTTTCCACGGCTCCTTCCAGCTGCTGCAACATCTCCCCAGCTGTGCATCATCTCAGGGTGGCAAGTCTTTAGTCTGCACAAGAAGGTTAGAAAGAATCTCCCTTGGAGTGACGGAGTCACTCCCCTGCATCCGCAGGCACCTACTGCAATGAAGACCGGCTGCATGGATCTCCTCTCCTCCTGAGCTACCTGGATCCTACATCACAGGTGGTGGTCCGGAGTAGTCCTCTTGGTCCTCTCTCCTAGCTGTACATACAACTTTGGTGGGGCTAAACCCTTGCCTTCCCACGCAGGACAGTATCCCTGTGCACCGCGCGTCTCTTGCAGCTGCCAATGCTTATTTGCATCTCCTCCAAGGGATCTTCAGGCTACGTGTAACTCCAACCCTCAGCACTCTTTCCTGCGACGCACAGCCCCCTGCGTGTTTCTCCTAATGCGTGGGACCCTTATGCAGTCGTGCTCGTCAGCTCTTCTGCGACTCCTGTGTCCCCATCCTGCGGACTCCTCTGGGTGCTGCCTCTGCTCCTGCGGACTCTCCGTGTCGCTGAGGGTCCCCTGTGACTCCCTCCTCCTGGGTTGAGTCCCCCTGGGCCTTGCTGGCCCCCGGCAGCTCCACTTTCCGCCAACTGCAACATTTGCCTTTCCCAAGGCTTGGTGGTGGAATCCTTGCACCAGAAACTGACTGCAATTCTTCGTCCAGCGTGGGATGTCATCTGGATCCCTCAGGGACTCTTTACAGACTCCAGGGCTGCAGTGCGGACCTTCACATCACCGTCGACCAACTCCTGCATTTACAGTTGGGTGGTTAGTAGCTCCTACTCCTCCTGGACTCCTCTGTGACTTCTAGACATGGACCCTTTCTTGCACAGGTCTTCCTCTTCAGGAATCCATTGCTGGTTTCTTGCACTCTTGTCTGGGTGTTGAATATTTTTCTTTTCCTTCCTTCCTTCTGTGTGGTTTGGGGAAAATCCACTAACTTACTCCTTTTCTCCTGGTCGCTAGGGGGCACTGTGGCACTTATCTATGGGGTTTCCTAGTATCCTCAGCTCCCCTCTACACATTCCACTTACCTAGACGGGGGTCCTGTGTTTGCAATCTTTTTCTTTAGTATATGGTTTCGGCTCCCCCCTAGGGGAACTATTGTCTAATTGCATTTGCACTGTTTTCTATTACTTTCTATGCCTACTGCTGATAACTAGTGTGTATATATATATATATATATATATATATGGAAAATGTCACTTACCCAGTGTACATCTGTTCGTGGCATTAGTCGCTGCAGATTCACATGCTGTGCACATCCCGCCATCTGGTGTTGGGCTCGGAGTGTTACAAGTTGTTTTTCTTCGAAGAAGTCTTTTTTCGAGTCACGAGACCGAGGGACTCCTCCCATTTCGACTCCATTGCGCATGGGCGTCGACTCCATCTTAGATTGTTTTCCCCCGCAGAGGGTGAGGTAGGAGTTGTGTATGCTAGTAATAGTGCCCATGCAATGGAGTGAATACGTATGTACATAATGAAGTTTAAAGTAATATATTTACAAATTTACAAATGTTCAAGATCAACTTCTAAACGGCTACGGGCTCCCGGGGAGGCGGGTGGGCACATGTGAATCTGCAGCGACTAATGCCACGAACAGATGTACACTGGGTAAGTGACATTTTCCGTTCGATGGCATGTGTAGCTGCAGATACACATGCTGTGCATAGACTAGTAAGCAGTTATCTCCCCAAAAGCGGTGGTAAAGCCTGTAGGAGTTGAAGTTGTCTGAAACAATGTTCGTAGTACAGCTTGACCTATTGTGGCTTGTTGTGCCGTTAACACATCTACACAGTAGTGTTTGGTAAATGTATGAGGCGTAGACCATATTGCTGCCTTACATATTTCATTCATTGGAATATTTCCTAGAAAGGCCATGGTAGCACCTTTTTTTCTGGTTGAGTGTGCCTTTGGTGTAATAGGCAGCTCTCTCTTTGCTTTAAGATAGCAGGTTTGAATACATTTAACTATCCATCTAGCAATGCCTTGTTTAGAAATTGGATTCCCTGTATGAGGTTTTTGGAAAGCAATAAATAGTTGTTTTGTTTTTCGAATTAGTTTTGTTCTGTCAATGTAGTACATTAGTGCTCTTTTGATGTCTAATGTATGCAGTGCTCTTTCAGCTACAGAATCTGGCTGTGGGAAGAACACTGGTAATTCTACCGTTTGATTCAAGTGGAACGGTGAGATCACTTTTGGTAAAAATTTTGGATTTGTCCGTAGAACTACTTTATGCTTGTGTATTTGAATAAATGGTTCTTGTATGGTAAATGCTTGAATTTCACTCACTCTTCTTAGAGATGTGATGGCAATCAGAAATGCAACTTTCCATGTTAAATATTGCATTTCACAAGAGTGCATGGGCTCAAAAGGTGGACCCATGAGTCGTGTTAAGACAATGTTGAGGTTCCATGAAGGAATTGGTGGTGTTCGTGGTGGTATAATTCTCTTTAGGCCTTCCATAAATGCTTTTATGACTGGTATCCTAAATAATGAAGTTGAGTGTGTAATTTGCAGGTAGGCTGAAATTGCGGTCAGATGTATTTTTATTGAAGAGAAAGCTAGCTTTGACTTTTGCAATTGTAGTAAGTATCCTACTATATCTTTGGCAGATGCGTGTAAGGGTTGAATTTGATTATTATGGCAGTAATAACCAAATCTTTTCCACTTATTTGCATAGCAGTGTCTAGTGGTAGGTTTCCTAGCTTGTCTTATGACCTCCATATATTCTTGTGTGAGGTCTAAGTGTCCGAATTCTAGGATTTCAGGAGCCAAATTGCTAGATTCAGCGATGCTGGATTTGGATGTCTGATCTGTTGTTTGTGTTGTGTTAACAGATCTGGTCTGTTTGGTAGTTTGACATGAGGTACTACTGAGAGGTCTAGTAGTGTTGTGTACCAAGGTTGTCTTGCCCATGTCGGTGCTATTAGTATGAGTTTGTTTTGACTCAATTTGTTTACTAGATATGGAAGGAGTGGGAGAGGGGGAAAAGCGTAAGCAAATATCCCTGACCAGCTCATCCATAACGCATTGCCCTGAGACTGATCTTGTGGGTACCTGGATGCGAAGTTTTGGCATTTTGAGTTTTCTTTTGTTGCAAATAGATCTATTTGTGGTGTTCCCCACATTTGGAAGTAAGTGTTTAGTATTTGGGGGTGAATCTCCCATTCGTGGATCTGTTGGTGATCCCGAGAGAGATTGTCTGCTAACTGGTTCTGAATTCCTGGAATAAATTATGCTATTAGGCGAATGTGGTTGTGAATCGCCCAATGCCATATTTTCTGTGTTAGGAGACACAACTGTGTTGAGTGTGTGCCTCCCTGTTTGTTTAGGTAATACATTGTTGTCATGTTGTCTGTTTTGACAAGAATGTGTTTGTGTCTTATTATGGGTTGAAATGCTTTGAGCGCTAGAAATACCGCTAACAGTTCTAAGTGATTTATGTGAAACTGTTTTTGCTGTATGTCCCATTGTCCTTGGATGCTGTGTTGATTGAGGTGTGCTCCCCACCCTATCATGGAAGCATCTGTTGTTATTACGTATTGTGGCACTGGGTCTTGGAAAGGCCGCCCTTGGTTTAAATTTATACTGTTCCACCATTGAAGCGAGATGTATGTTTGGCGGTCTATCAACACCAGATCTAGAAGCTGACCCTGTGCTTGTGACCATTGTGATGCTAGGCACTGTTGTAAGGGCCGCATGTGCAACCTTGCGTTTGGGACAATGGCTATGCATGAAGACATCATGCCTAATAGTTTCATCACCAGTTTGACTTGTATCTTTTGATTTGGATACATGGTCTGTATCACATTGTGGACTTGGAGTGGCAATCCCTTTTGCTTTGTTGATTGTTGCTCCTAAGTATTGGTGTGTTTGACACGGCAGAAGGTGTGACTGTGTAGTTGATTGAGAAACCTAGTTTGTGGAGGATTTCTCTGACATATTTTGTGTGTTGTGAACACCGTCTTAGCGTGTTGGTTTTGATTAACCAATCGTCTAGGTACGGGAACACATGTATTTGCTGCCTTCTGATATGTGCAGCTACTACTGCTAGGCATTTTGTAAAAACTCTTGGTGCAGTTGTTATTCCGAATGGCAACACTTTGAATTGGTAATGTATCCCTTCGAATACAAACCTTAGGTACTTTCTGTGTGAAGGATGTATTGGTATATGGAAATATGCATCCTTTAGGTCTAGTGTTGTCATGTAGTCTTGTTGTTTGAGCAGTGGGATTACGTCTTGTAATGTAACCATGTGAAAGTGATCTGATTTGACGTAGGTATTTAATGTTCTGAGATCTAGTATAGGTCTCAGACTCTTGTCTTTTTTGGGTATCAGAAAGTACAGGGAGTAAACTCCTGTGTTTATTTGTTGTTTTGGTACTAACTCTATTGCTTCTTTTTGTAGCAATGCCTGAACTTCTAGTCCTAGAAGATCTATATGTTGTTTTGACATAGTGTGTTTGTGGTGGGATGTTTGGGGGGAATTTGAGAAATTCTATGCAATAACCATGCTGGATAATTGCTAAGACCCAAGTGTCTGTTGTTATTTCCTCCCAATGTTTGTAAAACTTGGTTAGTCTCCCCCCCACAGGTGTTATGTGTTGGGGATTTGTGACCTTGAAGTCACTGCTTGTTTGGAGGAGTTTGGAACTTTCCTCTATTCCTTTGAAATTGTCCCCCTCTATATTGTCCCCGAAAACCTTCCCGCTGATACTGGCTCTGGTAAGTGGGCTTTGTGTGTGAGGTTGTGGCTTCTGTGGTTTGCCCTCGAAACCCCCCTCGAAATTGTGTCTTTTGAAATGTGTCTCTGCTCTGTGGGGAGTAGAGTGCGCCCATGGCTTTGGCCGTGTCAGTGTCTTTCTTAAGTTTTTCGATCGCAGTGTCCACCTCCGGCCCAAACAACTGCTGTCCGTTGAATGGCATATTCAGCACAGCTTGCTGTATCTCTGGTTTAAATCCTGATGTACGCAGCCATGCATGTCTCCTTATTGTTACTGCTGTGTTGACAGTTCTAGCAGCTGTGTCTGCAGCATCCATTGCTGACCGTATCTGATTATTGGAGATACCCTGTCCTCCTTCTACTACTTGCTGCGCTCTTTTTTGGAACTCCTTGGGTAAATGTTCAATAAGGTGTTGCATCTCATTCCAATGGGCCCTATCATATCTGGCTAGCAAAGCTTGCGAATTTGCAATACGCCACTGGTTTGCTGCCTGTGCCGCCACCCTTTTGCCTGCAGCATCGAATTTTCGACTTTCTTTATCTGGAGGTGGTGCATCTCCTGAAGTATGAGAGTTGGCTCTTTTGCGCGCTGCTCCCACTACAACAGAGTCTGGTGTTAGCTGTTGTGTAATGTACACTGGGTCTGTTGGTGGCGGTTTATATTTTTTTATCTACTCTTGGAGTAATGGCTCTCCCTTTAACAGGCTCCTCAAACACTTGTTTGGAGTGTTTTAGCATTCCGGGTAGCATAGGAAGACTCTGATATTGGCTGTGTGTGGACGACAGTGTATTAAAAAGAAAGTCGTCTTCAATGGGCTCTGAATGAAGGCTGACATTATGAAATGCAGCTGCTGTTGACACCACCTGTGCGTAGCCTGTACTATCCTCTGGTGGCGATGGTTTAGTTGGATAGCATTCTGGACTATTATCTGACACTGGTGCGTCATAAAGGTCCCATGCGTCAGGGTCATCTTGACTCATTCCTATATGAGTTGGGGATTGCATCATTGGTGGAGTGGCTCCCGGTGATGGTTGCGGAGAGTGATGTGGGGATGGTGGCGGTGTTACTTGTTTAGCCACCTTTGCGTGTGGCTGTTTGTCTTGGAAGGCAAGCTTGCGTTTCATTTTGACTGGAGGAAGAGTGCTGATCTTCCCTGTATCTTTTTGAATAAAGAGCCGTCTTTGTGTGTGATCTGGCTCTATTGCCTGTAATTCCTGTCCAAATCTATGTGTCTTCATTTGTGTGGACAGTCCTTGTTCCTCAGTGTAGGAACTTGTTTCCGGTTCCGAGGCCGGGTATTTCGGTACCGAAACCTTTTCGGCTGCTTTTTCGGCTCCAACAAAACCTTTTTTACTTTCGGCGTCGTGCTCTCTCGGTGCCGACCTGTTTCGGTGCCGAATCTTCTCTAAACCACTATCTCGGCCCCGAGATTGCTGTGTGCCGGTATCTCGACCGGAGTCGGATGACTTCGACACCAGCTCGCCCTTTTTCGGTGCCGATGAACGGTCACCTACTTTTCGGGTTAAGCCATGGCCTGTTGGCGGTGGCGTCCCCTGGGCTTTAGCGCTTTTCTCGTAAGTTCTTGGTTTCGACGTCTTACTCACGGTTTTCAGCGTTTCCTCGGGATCGATCTCCTCAGAGTCCGACTCCTGGGTGGAGAATGTTTCTTCCTCCTCCTCGAAACGCTCTTGTCCTGTCGGCGCCGACGCCATTTGCAGTCTTCTTGCTCTTCGGTCCCTGAGTGTCTTCCTGGACCGAAATGCTCGACAGGCCTAACAAGTATCCTCCTTGTGTTCTGGTGACAACCACAAGTTACAGACCAAATGTTGATCTGTATATGGATACTTGTTATGGCATTTTGGACAGAAGTGGAATGGGGTCCGTTCCATTAGCCTTGAAGAGACACGTGGCCGGGCCGACCAGGCCCCGACGGGGATGGAAGAAAACCCAGAAGGGCCACCGGAGCTCTTCTTAATTCGGTGTCGATCTGTTGTAACTAACCCGATACCGAACGCAAACAATACCGACGATTTTTCCGAGATTCTAACTAACTTTCCGACCCGAAACACGGAGCGAAAAGGAACACGTTCGAACCCGATGGCGGAAATAAAACAATCTAAGATGGAGTCGACGCCCATGCGCAATGGAGTCGAAATGGGAGGAGTCCCTCGGTCTCGTGACTCGAAAAAAAGACTTCTTCGAAGAAAAACAACTTGTAACACTCGGAGCCCAACACCAGATGGCGGGATGTGGACAGCATGTGCATCTGCAGCTACACATGCCATCGAACATATATATATAGTGTTACCTCCTATTGGAGGGTTGCCCCTCTAGTACTCTTTGGTATTGTCACTCAAATAAAGTACCTTTATTTTTGTAACACTGAGTGTTTGCTTTCATGCGTGCCAGTGCAGTTTAAGTACAGTGGTATTGCATGAGCTTTGCATATCTCCTAGATAAGCCTTGGCCCCTCATCTACAGCTACCGCTACACTGTCTACACTAAACTAATAGGGGATACCTGAACCTGATATAAGGTGTAAGTACCTTAGGTACCCACCACACACCTGGCCAACTTCTGACAAAGAAGGTGTGCATTCCTAAGTTTGGGAAGACTAGAAGGAGAGGCCAAACTCTGGAATGAGTTACCCCCTCAGATAGCCAGTACAGATTCCCACCTGGCCTTAAAACATTGTTGTTTCCATATTCCTAATATGGCCTCTTTGAGGGTGCTTCTGTCCAATAGTTAGCGCTTTGACACCATAGGGCACTCTATAAGATGCAAAATACAAATACAAAGAAAAACAAAGTTCTGAAACTCCTTTCTACATGACGTGCAGTAGAAATCTGAGTTGAGGAATTCTATAATGAGGCAGTTATGCAAATTGAGCACTGCCTATGGCTGCAATTTCCATCAGTGCTTAGATGCTATTTCAAAGTTATTGAGGGACTTTCACACTTAGACAATGGGGAATGATTCAAGCATGTGAATGTATGAAAGCCAATGTCAGAGAATCTAGGGAGGCTACATATGCCTGGTACAGGAAAGCCCATCTGTAGAAACAAAACTTACATTTAGGTTTTGATGGTTTACAAGGCAATACTTCTCAACAGGTCAATCTTAGAGGAAGTGGAGATTCATCTCTCAGAATATTTGATACAAGATTGCTTATTCAATCTCTAGAGAGTTTAAAAGATGATGGTGTGAGAAGTCAGTGATTTCAAATGATTTATGTTTATCACAAACCACTATGCACCAAACCAGGACAGGAAACATTACTGAAACCTGTTATCACAAAGGTCTTTGACATCTGAGGGACAGAATCATTGGTGAGGTGGACACAGTAACATACTAGAACTCTATAGTATGAGCCCAGAGTAATTAGCATTGTTCTCCAAAACCTTTTGTGGTGCACTTGCCCAATCACCGACTAAGCCCTTAAACACATTTGTGGGACAGGAGTTCACAGCACATTCTTAGTTGCAAACTATAGCGACATTCATCTCGAAACTGGGAAAAAGCCTGAGCCTGCGCAATTCAAACTGCCCCGTCTCCTTACTGAACACTGATACAAAGATTTTCATTGGTATTCTCAATGCCAGACTGGATTCATTCATAATAGTAAGGATGGAAAAGGACAAAACAGACTTCATAGCAGAAAGAAACAAGGTAGGGCATACCAGAAAGATCATGCATTTAAGACAGTACCCCAAGGATATAGAAGAGAGAGATTATGCTCTCTCCTGACATGGAAAATGCATTCAACTGGGACAACTGTGTTCCCTAGAATATAAAAATTCAGCGTCTGCCCAAATTTAGGGCTATGGTGTTCTGAGGTTACAAGAAGCCATACTCTGGCATCAAGAATAGCAGGTTCACCGCATCAAACATGATACGAGCAGAACTGCCCCCAGTCACCCCTTCTTTTCACTCATGCAATAGTTGGTGGCCAAAAAGATATGAAACAATCAAGGGATCCAAGGAATACAAACAGGCCAGGATATCTACAAATTGACAATGCACGTAAGACATCCTGATGGATCCCTAACCGAGATTGCTGACGTGGGAATAAGGTGAACATGGAAAAGACTGTGCTTGAGGAGAACATCTAATGTTCACAGCGCTGAACTTTTCTATCATGCAGGTCCACTTAAAGGGCTTCACCTTTAGTTGGGCCACACAGCATATGGATTATCTGATTATTCGGTTGACATGATCCCTAGACAACCTGGTAGAAGCTAACTACAGCCAGCTCACACAAAATATTAGCAAAGATGTTCTATTCTGGCAGAGAGGAAGGTTGTGATGGTTGGGCTGCTTAGTTTTCAAACTGACTGTGCTTCCAAAGGTACTATTCATTATGCATACTACTCTTTCCACTTTCAGTCTCTATAATCACACATCTACAGGGCCCAATAGGGCACTTTACCTGGGTAGAGAAATGCCCCATGATTGCTAGGCATTAGATGACTAGCAAACCGAAACATGTCAGATATGTTACCAGACATCTCGACTTCCCTCTTTCTGGTCCCTATTCTTATAAATACCTGGGAACCTGCAGTTCAGCACAGCACCTGACCCATGTCTAATTCAGGGATAGAGGTTCCATAAATTTATCATAAAAGACCTTTTATGAGGAATGCATTAAGGGCTGACAAAGTAAACAGGAAGTACAGGGTCCCTGAAAGAGAATGAGCTGAATATTCACAGACTTACCACTAAGCTAAGCAGCCTAAAATCAAAGCAAATGCTAGTCATATAACAAACACTACAAATAGATGATTCTGAAACGTTGACTCAGATATTTATGAGATGCTCATAAAGATTAAGGCTGTGGTGAGATCACCAAGCAAATAGACACTAGAACACAATACCATAATCAGATAAGCATTGGTCAAAATCATTAGTTACTGATATCATCTATCTAGAGGAATGGGCACTATCAACAGGGATCACTGTAGGAGGGGATGCCATGACAATGAAAGCCATCAGTAAAGAAATGGCTCCCTGTTGCAGTTACCCCCCACTTTTTGCCTGATACTGATGCTGACTTGACTGAGAAGTGTGCTGGGACCCTGCTAACCGGGCCCCAGCACCAGTGTTCTTTCACCTAAAATGTACCATTGTTTGCACAATTGGCACAACCCTGGCACCTAGGTAAGTCCCTTGTAACTGGTACCCCTGGTACCAAGGGCCCTGATGCCAGGGAAGGTCTCTAAGGGCTGCAGCATGTCTTATGCCACCCTAGGGACCCCTCACTCAGCACAGACACACTGCTTACCAGCTTGTGTGTGCTGGTGGGGAGAAAATGACTAAGTCGACATGGCCCTCCCCTCAGGGTGCCATGCCAACCTCACACTGCCTATGGCATAGGTAAGTCACCCCTCTAGCAGGCCTTACAGCCCTAAGGCAGGGTGCACTATACCACAGGTGAGGGCATAGGTGCATGAGCACTATGCCCCTACAGTGTCTAAGCAACACCTTAGACATTGTAAGAGCAGGGTAGCCATAAGAGTATATGGTCAGGGAGTCTGTCAAAAACGAACTCCACAGCTCCATAATGGCTACACTGAATACAGGGAAGTTTGGTATCAAACTTCTCAGAATAATAAACCCACACTGATGCCAGTGCTGGATTTATTACAAAATGCACACAGAGGGCATCTCAGAGATGCCCCCTGTATTTTACCCAATTGTTCAGTGCAGGACTGACTGGTCTGTGCCAGCCTGCTGCTGAGAGACGAGTTTCTGACCCCATGTGGTGAGGGCCTTTGTGCTCTCTGAGGACAGAAACAAAAGCCTGCTCTGGGTGGAGGTGCTTCACACCTCCCCCCTGCAGGAACTGTAACACCTAGCAGTGAGCTTCAAAGGCTCAGGCTTTGTGTTACAATGCCCCAGGGCACTCCAGCTAGTGGAGATGCCCGCCCCCTGGACACAGCCCCCACTTTTGGCGGCAAGTCCAGGAGAGATAATGAGAAAAACAAGGAGGAGTCACTGGCCAGTCAGGACAGCCCCTAAGGTGTCCTGAGCTGAGGTGACTGAGGATTCCCCCAATAGGATTAGGGATGTGCCCCCCTCCCCACAGGGAGGAGGCACAAAGAGGGTGCAGCCACCCTCAAGGACAGTAGCCATTGGCTACTTCCCTCCCAGACCTAAACACACCCCTAAATTCAGCATTTAGGGGCACCCCAGAACCTAGGAAACTAGATTCCTGCAACCTGAAGAAACAAGAATGACTGCTGACCTACAAGCCTGCAGAGAAGGAGGAAGACGACAACTGCTTTGGCCCCAGCCCTACCGGCCTGTCTCCAACTTTGAAAACCTGCAACCAGCGACGCCTCCGACAGGGACCAGTGACCTCTGAAGCCTCAGAGGACTGCCCTGGACTAAAGGACCAAGAAACTCCTGTGAGCAGCGGTACTGCTCAAAACCAGCTACTTCTTTGCAACAAAGAGCAACTTCCAAAGAGTGCATGTTTCCCACCAGAAGCGTGAGACTTCCCACTCTGCACCAGACACCCCCGGCTCGAGATTCAGAAAACCAACACCTCAGGGTGGACTCCCCGGCGACTGCGAGCCCATGAGTAACCAGAGACGACCCCCCTGAGCCCCCACAGCGACTCCTGCAGAAAGAATCCAGAGGCTCCCCCTGACTGCGACTGCCTGGAACCAGCACTGCACCCGCAGCCCCCAGGACCTGAAGGAACCAAACCTCAGCGCAGGAATGACCCCCATGCGACCCTATGCCTAGCCCAGGTGGTGGCTGTCCTGAGAAGCCCCACCTGTGCCTGCCTGCACCGCTAGAATGACACCCGGGTCCCTCCATTGTTTCCTATCTAAAACCCGACGCCTGCTTTGCACAGTGCACCCAGCCGCCACTGTGCCGCTGAGGCTGTGTTTTGTGTGCCTACTTGTGTCCCCTCCAATGCTCGACAAAACCCCCCTGGTCTGCCCCCCGAGGACACAGGTACTTACCTGCTGGCAGACTGGAACCAGAGCACCCCTGTTCTCCATAGGCACCTATGTGTTTTGGGCACCTCTTTGACCTCTGCACCTGACCGGCCCTGAGCTGCTGGTGTGGTAACTTTGGGGTTGCCTTGAGCCCCCAACGGTGGGCTGCCTATGCCCCAGAACTGAGACTTGTAAGTGTTTTACTTACCTCCTAATCTAACCTTTACTTACCTCCCCCAGAAACTGTTGATTTTTGCACAGTGTCCACTTTGAAAATAGCTTATTGCCATTTTTACAAAGACTGTATATGATATTGCTTTTATTCAAAGTTCCTCAAGTATCTAAGTGAAGTACCTTGCATTTAAAGTGTTTAATGTAAATCTGGAACCTGTGGTTCTTAAAATAAACTAAGAAAATATATTTTTCAATATAAAACTATTGGCCTGGAGTAAGTCTTTGAGTGTGTGTTCCTCATTGATTGCCTGTGTGTGTACAACAAATGCTTAACACTACCCTATGATAAGCCTACTGCTCGACAACAATACCACAAAATAGAGCATCAAAAGTATCTAATTTTGCCACTATCTTACATCTAAGGGGAACCCTTGGACTCTGTGCACACTATTTCTTACTTTGAAATAGTATATACAGAGCCAACGTCCTACAATAACCACCCCTACTTCCAGGAGCAGTGTGTTTTTCTTATCTGAGAATTCCACCCAAAGTTATGAGATACATTTAACTCCCAAATAAACAACATTTGTAACCTGCTCCAGTACCTTCCCCAGGATTATAATTCTTGGTTTACCACCCTGTATGGATTAAGAGCCATACATTTGTTTTGGCAACATTTATCTCCAACCCTCTTTCACTACAGAACTCTAAAAAGTGATTTAATAAAGCCTGTAGGAGTTTTTTTTTTTTTTTTAAATAAGAAGGGTGTCGGCAAATAATGTGGAAAGTTTGGCTTCACCTATTTTCGGGGCATCATTGCTCAGGAAGTTAATGGATTTGGATAGGTCATTGATGTACAAGCAGAAAAGTGTTGGAACCAGGACACATCCTTGGCAAACACCTTTTTCAGTTTTGAAGGAAACAGCGAGATCCCACTTGGGTCCAAACTCGACTTGTGCTCGGACTATCAGCATGAAGCCACACGATTACATCTATGATGTGGGCCAGTACTATAAGAAAGTGCTCTTTTTTGGCATGGGTACCCCTCCCCCTACTTTTTGCCTGATATTGACAGAGTGTGCTGGGATCCTGCTAACCAGGCCCCAGTACCACTGTTCTTTCCTTAAACTGCACCATTATTCCCACAATTGCCACACCCCTGGCACACAGCTAAGTCCCTTGCGAAAGGTACCAGGGGTACCAAGGGCTCTGTGACCAAGGAAGGTCCCTAGGGGCTGCAGCATGTATTGTGCCACCCTAAGAGACCCCTCACCAAGCGCAAGCACACTGCCATTGCAGACTGTGTGTGCTGGTGGGGAGAAAAAGGTAAAGTCAACATGGCATCTCTCTCAGGGTGCCATGTCCAGCCACTGCCTGTGGCATAGGTAAGTCACCCTTTAACAGGCCTTTCAGTCCTAAGGCAGGGTGCACTATACCACAGGTGAGGGCATAAGCTGCATGAGCAATATGCCACTACAGTGTCCACGTCCATTCTTAGACACTAAGTACAGTGTGGCCATATTAAGTACATGGGCTGTGAGTTTGTCATTAGAAACTCCACAGCTCCATGATGGCTTAACTGAAGACTGGGATGTATAGTATCAAACTTCTCAGCACAATAAACCCACACTGATGCCAGTGTTGGATATATTGTACATTGCACTCAGAGGGCATCTTAGAGAAGCCCACTGTATTTTAACCAACCCATTAGTGTAAGGCTGACCAGTCTACGCTAGCCTGCCACTAAAAGACAAGCTATTGACCCCATGGGGGGAGGGCCTTTCTGCCGTCTGGAGTCAGAAACAAAGCCTGCTCTGGGTGGAGGTGCTTCACACCTCCCCCTGCATGAACTGCAATACTTGGTGGTGAGCCTCCAAGGCTGAGGCATCCCTGTTACAATGCCCCAGGGAACTCCAGCTAGTGGAGATACCCGCCCCGTCGGACAAAGTCCAACTTTTGGCAGAAAGTCAGGTGGGAAAATTAGGTAAAACAGGGAAGAGTGACCACTCCAGCTAGGACCACAAGTAAGGTGTTCATAGCTGAAGTGAACCCCTCCCTGCAAAATCCTCCATCTTGGTTTGGGGGACAAGGACCAATAGGGTTAGGAATTTGTCTCCCCTCCCCAAAGGGAGTGGGCACAGGAAGGGCATAGCTACCTTCCGGGACAGTAGCCATTGGCTACTTCCCTCTAACCCCTGTAATGCCCCATAATCTAGGACTTAAGGGCGCCCCGGAACCAAGCTCACCAGATTCCTGGTGACCTCAACAAGGAGAAAGAAGGATTGCTAAACCGACTCTCCAGCAGTGACTACTCCAGATGACAACTGACTTGGCCCCATCCCTATCGGCCTGTCTGCAGCTTCAAGCTACACAAAAGGCAATGCATCCTGCAGGACCAGCAACTTATACAAACACCTAGAGGCCTGCCTGCCCACCAGAGGACCAAGAACTCCTGAGAACAGCTGCCCTGTCCACAAGAAACTCCAAGGAAGACTCCAGAACCGCCCCAGATCCGCAAGTCCTCCCGCCTGTGCACTAGACACCCATGAACCCGTGTCTAAGTGGCCCGACGGCCCAGAGCAGGACCCCAGGCGATTCCAACCTTGTGTTCAATCTGGTTTACCTCTCCTGGTCAACACAACAACGCCTGCAGCCTAAATCCAGAGGGACGGACTCCCGACTCACCCCCCCCCCCCACCCCGAATGCAAGAGAACCAGACGAAGATACCAGATGCCCAAAGGTAACCCTGCTGCACCCGCAGGCCCCTGGCTTTGGGGACTAAGACCAACGGTCAGCAGACAGGCCTCCTCCTTGTCCAGCCTTTGGTTTTTCGGAACTGACCCCCTGGACCCAGTATGCAGCATATTTGTGACCCCCCAAGGTCCCCCTATTGAAAAGCAGTGGGAGTCTGATGCTGTGTCTGCACCCGCACCCGGTAGCCCCTGTGCCGTTGAGGGTGTGCGTTTGGTGATAACCTGTGGACCCCCCAGTGCTCACCTAAACCCCCCAGTTCTGCCTTCCGAAGTCACTAGTACTTACCTGCCAGCAGATCTGTTTCCGACTGCCCCCAGTCTCCATAGGATCCCATTCTAAATCCGGCATCAAATTTGACCTCTGCACCCGACCGGCCCAGTGTTGCTGGTGGTGTATGTTTGGGGTTATCTTCAATCTTGACCAGTGGACATCCTAATTACCGGAGACTGACACTGTTTTATCTGCCAAACCTAAACAAAGTACATTTGATACAGATGTTTGATACATACTTACAAGTGTACTTACCTGCAACAAGAATCTTTTGGTTCTAGAAATAAAGTAACATATATTTTTCCTATATAAGTACATTGGCCTGGAGTAAGTCATTGAGTGTGTGCCTCATTTCTCGACTGTATGTACAACAAATGCTTTGCACTACCCTATGATACGCCTAGCTGCTTAACCACACTACCACAAAAGAGAGCATCTACTTTAGCCTCTGTTAAACCTATGGGGAACCTAGGGACTCTGTGCACACTTTGGCCCTCATCATGAATGTAGGAAGTTGGCTCTGTATGCACTATTTCAAAGTAAGGAATAGTATGCACAGAGTCCAAGGGTTCCCCTTAGAGGTAAGATAGTGGCAAAAAGAGATGATACTAATGCTCTATTTTGTGGTAGAGTGGTCGAGCAGTAGGCTTATCAAAGGAGTAGTGTTAAGCAATTGTTGTACATACACACAGGCAATAAATGAGGAACACACACTCAGAGACAATTCCAGGCCAATAGGTTTTTGCATAGAAAAGTATCTTTTCTTAGTTTATTTTAAGAACCACAGGTTCAAATTCTACATGTAATATCTCATTTGAAAGGTATTGCAGGTAAGTACTTTAGGAACTTTGAATAATCACAATAGCATATATACTTTTTACATAAAACACATACAGCTATTTTAAAAGTGGACACACTGCAATTTTCACAGTTCCTAGGGGAGGTAAGTTATGGTTAGTTCTTGCAGGTAAGTAAACCACCTACGGGGTTCAAATTGGGGGTCCAAGGTAGCCCACCGTTGGGGGTTCAGAGCAACCCCAAAGTCGCCACACCAGCAGCTCAGGGCCGGTCAGGTGCAGAGTTCAAAGTGGTGCCCAAAACGCATGGGCTTCAATGGAGAAGGGGGTGCCCCGGTTCCAGTCTGCCAGCAGGTAAGTACCCGCGTCTTCGGAGTGCAGACCAGCGGGGTTTTGTAGGGCACCGGGGGGGGGGACACAAGTCCACACAAAAAGTACACCCTCAGCAGCGTGGGTGCGGCCGGGTGCAGTGTACAAACAAGCGTCGGGTTTGTAATAGGAATCAATGGGAGACCAAGGGGTCTCTGCAGCGGTGCAGGCAGGCAAGGGGGGGCTCCTCGGGGTAGCCACCACCTGGGCAAGGGAGAGGGCCTCCTGGGGGTCACTCCTGCACTGGAGTTCCTATCCTTCAGGTCCTGGGGGCTGCGGGTGCAGGGTCTTTTCCAGGCGTCGGGATCTGGGAATCAGACAGTAGCGGTCAGGGGGAGCCTCGGGATTCCCTCTGCAGGCGTCGCTGTGGGGGCTCAGGGGGACAATTTTGGTTACTCACAGTCTTGGAGTCGCCTGGGGGTCCTCCCTGTAGCGTTGTTTCTTCACCAGTCGAGTCGGGGTCGCCAGGTGCAGTGTTGCAAGTCTCACGCTTCTGGCAGGAATTGCAGGGGTCTTTAAAGTTGCTCCTCTGAAACAAAGTTGCAGTCTTTGTTGAACAGGGCCGCTGTTCTCGGGAGTTTCTTGGTCCTTTTAGAGCAGGGCAGTCCTCTGAGGATTCAGAGGTTGCTGGTCTCGGGGAAAGCGTCGCTGGAGCAGTTCTCTTCCGAAGGGGGGAGACAGGCCGGTAAAGCTGGGGCCAAGGCAGTTGGTGTCTCCGTCTTCTCTGCAGGGTTTTTCAGCTCAGCAGTCCTCTTCTTAGGTTGCAGGAATCTGAGTTACTAGGTTCAGGGGAGCCCTTAAATACTAAATTTAAGGGCGTGTTTAGGTCTGGGGGGGTTAGTAGCCAATGGCTACTAACCCTGAGGGTGGGTACACCCTCTTTGTGCCTCCTCCCAAGGGGAGGGGGTCACATTCCTATCCCTATTGGGGGAATCCTCCATCTGCAAGATGCAAGTCATCTCAGCTCAGGACACCTTAGGGGCTGTCCTGACTGGCCAGTGACGACTCCTTGTTATTCTCATTATTTCCTCCGGCCTTGCCGCCAAAAGTGGGGCCGGGGGGCGGGCAACTCCACTAGCTGGAGTGCCCTGTGGTGCTGGAACAAAGGGGGTGAGCCTTTGAGGCTCACCGCCAGGTGTTACAGCTCCTGCCTGGGGGAGGTGATAGCATCTCCACCCAGTGCAGGCTTTGTTACTAGCCACAGAGTAACAAAGGCACTCTCCCCCATGTGGACAGCAACATGTCTCGAGTGTGGCAGGCTGCTAAAACCAGTCAGCCTACACAGGTAGCTGGGTTAAGGTTTCAGGGGGCACCTCTAAGGTGCCCTCTGGGGTGTATTTTACAATAAAATGTACACTGGCATCAGTGTGCATTTATTGTGCTGAGAAGTTTGATACCAAACTTCCCAGTTTTCAGTGTAGCCATTATGGTGCTGTGGAGTCCGTGTTTGAAAGACTCCCAGACCATATACTCTTATGGCTACCCTGCACTTACAATGTCTAAGGTTTTGCTTAGACACTGTAGGGGCACAGTGCTCATGCACTGGTGCCCTCACCTATGGTATAGTGCACCCTGCCTTAGGGCTGTAAGGCCTGCTAGAGGGGTGACTTATCTATACTCCATAGGCAGTGTGAGGTTGGCATGGCACCCTGAGGGGAGTGCCATGTCGACTTACTTGTTTTGTCCTCACCAGCACACACAAGCTGGCAAGCAGTGAGTCTGTGCTGAGTGAGGGGTCCCCAGGGTGGCATAAGATATGCTGCAGCCCTTAGAGACCTTCCCTGGCATCAGGGCCCTTGGTACCAGGGGTACCAGTTACAAGGGACTTACCTGGATGCCAGGGTTTGCCAATTGTGAAAACAAAAGTACAGGTTAGGGAAAGAACACTGGTGCTGGGGCCTGGTTAGCAGGCCTCAGCACACTTTCAATTCAAAACATAGCATCAGCAAAGGCAAAAAGTCAGGGGGTAACCATGCCAAGGAGGCATTTCCTTACAATGAACATGGTGGGAAAGACCGCCGACCGCCGTGTTGGTGGTGAACAGAATCCCACCGGTGGAGGAAAATGGAAAACCGCCATATAATGATTGAAAAACCCAACACGCCAAAAAATCCCAGACCACCACTCGCCGCCAGGACACTGTCGGTGGGAATCCCAGAGCACCCTGCCACCGCCAAGCACACCCACATCCCGCCCTCCAAATAATGATGCACAAATCACCTCGGCGGACAGTGGAGGCTGGACAACCACTGGCGGCTGCGACCGCCACGGGCTGCAAGTGGACTCAACAGCAACAAGTGCACACATTGGCTAGGCCTATCACCCACACACCTGACACACATTCAGAACCCCATAAAACAGCCCCAGACACACCCCAAAATCCCTTGCATCGAAACCAGGACCAGAAGGCGGAGAGCACCAGAGCCAGATAGCGAACGCCAGCATACAGGACACGCATATCGACCCACACAGGAGCATCCATGCCCCGTCCCGACGCCATCCACCACCCTCAACATGCACCTATCCTCCCCACCCCCCGAAAAATCCACGCTTCACCGAAAGGGAGCTAAGGACCATGGTGGACAAGATCCTGAAGGTGGAGCCACAAATATTCGGCCCTGAGGTGCAGCACACACCCATTGCGCAGAAATTGGAGCTGTGACAGACCACTGTCAACAGGGTGAATGCAGTGGGACACCATTCACGCACCAGGGACGACATCCGCAAGAGATGGAACGACCTGCGGGGGAAGGTCCGTGGCATGCCATCCAGGCACCATATCGCAGTGCAGAAGACTGGGGGAGGACCGCCACCAACACCACCTGACTACACTGACTGGAAGGAGAAGGTACTCGCCATCCTGCACCCAGAGGGACTCACTGGAGGTATGGACTCTGGTAAGTCATCTACAATTACCCCATATACAACACATCTGCAATGCATGCACCACCCCACCCACACCCACCTCGACCCACACCCCAATCAGCCATTACCCACCACATCCACCATCCTGCATTACCCACAACTCACTACCAGGCCCACATCACTCCCGCTGTGCACAGCCACCCAACCCTGCACGTACCCACAATGGAATAATATCCCTCATCACAATGTAATCCCACCATTGCCACTAAATGCAATGTCCACCTCACTAAGGCACCCAGGAAGGCCACTGAAAGTTACACCAGCACAAAATTGCACAGTTCTGTACATCTCAAACCCTCAGGCATATGTAACAGACATGTCTATGTCCCCCAACAGGCACCACCACCCATGCAACCCTAATGGAGGGGACAAGGAGTGCCACAGCATTCCAGGGAGACAGAGGCATATCACAAGACCTTGGCGAATGACCCCTGGACACTGATGAGCAGGCAGGCCCCTCATACAGCCCTGGATGCTCACCATGCAGCAGCCCCACCCAGGAAACCACTGTCACCCCTAACACCCAGTCAAGACCAGCATGCCAGGGGAGGCGTACCCACACCAGTGTACCCATGTCACAGACAGGTGGAACACAGCTACAGAGGCCACAGTCTCCCACTCCCAACATGCAGGAAGGCAAGGGCCCCAGTACAAGTGGCACGTCAAGACCTGCGCAGGGGACACAGGCACAGGGGGTTAGGGCAAGTTCAAGTGCCCCAGTGGGTCAGGGGGTAGGGCACCGGATGGATGCAGCAGCCCAGGACGTCACTGCAGAGGTATTGGGGGCCTACCAACATAGCCAAGACAGGTTGGCACAGATTGTGTCCACCCTGGAGCAAAGTCAGAGGATGCAGCTCCAACAACACCAACAGGCCATGGAGCAGTGGAAAGAACACAATGCCACAATGGCCACCATTGCTGGAGCACTGCTGCAGTTGGTCAACAAACAGTCATACACCCACACCGGACAAGAGGCCCCCACAACAGCCCTGGACAACCAGCAACAGATGACCCAAGCAGCAGAAACAGCACAGGAAATACCCTCCCAGGAATCACAAGGGCCAACCATGCCACCCCAAGAAGCTCCACAGCAGGCGCCCAAACGTAGTCTCATGCCAAGATATGGCACTGGAAACCCAGCTAAGAACAAGCCCCACTCCAACAATTGACACTGCTACTACTGCAAAGCAACCATCCCACCCATTCACCAACAACACTTAGCTGAGGCCAAATTGAAGTAGTATACTACAAATAGGACCCACCCTATGACATCCAACAGGGCTGCCCCCAAGTCGATTTTGAGGACACCCAACCCTTACGACTTCCATCACTGTATATAGCACAATTCACTGTATTCGACCAATAAAACACATTTCTCACCTCTAACACTGTCCCCTGCCTTCAATGTTGAACAAAGGGGAGTATGGATGCAACTGGCAGAGAACAACTTTATTGTCAATTTGTGCTTGGTGGTGGTAATGTGTGTTTCAAATTAGGCAAGGAGGGAATGCATATATTGTCTGTTAGTACCATGCAGAAGACGCCCATGTCTCGCCTTCCATGATCAATCCCCCCTATATGACATGGCACACTGACAGTATCAGTCACTAACCACAATTACAGGCTTAAGTCCCAGACAGTTATTGGAAGTAGAGTTGTATCAGTTTGTTCCTGGAATTTACATCTTTCCCTTCCTCATCCTCACCATCTCTCTCCTCACCTCTCTGAGGTAGCTGATCAGGACCTATAGCACCCTCCACCTCCAAAAGGGGGATAGAATGTCTTACAGCCACGTTGTGCAGCATGCAGGAGGCCACCACTATTCTACACACCTTATCAGGCCCATAGGCCAGTGAACCCCCAGAGATATGTAGACACCGGAAACTAGCCTTCAGGAGACCTATAGTACGCTCTATCACCCTCCTAGTACGTCCATGGGCCTCATTGTATTTCCTCTCTGCATCCGTCCTGGGATTCCACACTGGTGTCAGGAGCCAAAGCAAGTTTGGATAGCCAGAATCACCTAGAAAAAGGGTCAATACAGAGTCGTCATTGTAATGTCCCTTAGTCAGACAGGCAGGTTTTCTGAAATGTGTCAGTTAGTGACAGGCAAACTTACCTATGATCCACCCTCTGTCCTCTTGTAGTTGTTCCATCTTCTGTAGCACACTACTGTTCCTCAAAACAAATGAATCATGGACTGAACCCGGAAACATGGCATTCACATGGGAAATGTACTGGTCTGCAGTACATACCAATTGGATGTTCATGGAATGAAAGTTCTTCCTGTTTCTGTACACCTGTTCACTCACTCTTGGGGGGATGATAGCTATGTGGGTGCCATTGATGGCACCTATGACATGGGGAATGTTTGCAAAGGCATAGAAGTCAGACTTGATGGCAGGGAGGTTAGCACTTTGGGGGAATCGCAAATAGGATTGCAGATGTTGTACAAATGCATTCAGAAATCTTGTCAGTACCTGGCTGAAAGAAACCAGCACCCATGCCCACTGTCACTTGAAATGAGCCTGTGGCCAGGAAATGAAGTGCGGAGAGCACCTGCACCTCAGTTGGAATGGCATGCTGATTGTGATTTCCAGGAGTCAGTGCAGGATCCAGTAATGCACATAAGTCCTGAATAGTTGCACGTGCGAGTCTGTAAGTGATAATGATCCGACGCTCCACCTGGTCCCCATACCCACAAGTGGTATGTACACCGATGGTGCCCTTCCTCGCCACAAGGGCCGGTACCCATGAGGGGTTACAAAAAGGAGTGATGTGCACACATACATTGACATATTTGCTAAATACATGCAGTGCATTGTTCATAATAGTGTCTGTACAATAACTGCAACCTGACAGATGTACATGTACATCACTAGGAGGGAACAGAGTAAATCATGTGTGCTACTATACGCAATGGCTAGAGGCCTAGGTGCTTCATGTGGCTAGTAGGCCCTGAATTTCAAGATGCGTAGGTGATGGAAAAATGTCTGCCCACTGTAGTTCTGCCCCTTCGTTGTGGAAGTGACCTAATACCGCTGGCGGTTGACATCACAGCGTACGGCGGTGTTGACCGCTGTTCGCACCCTCATTGGCTAACATGGATGCCAATGGGGAATCCTGGCGTATCATGATCGCCGCCGGCGGTGACGGTGCATAGTGCCGTGGAACGTATGCGCGTTCGTCATAGTTTCATCACTTGACTCCCTGATCTTGTGCGGACAGGTACTCCACTCTGTGTACTGCTGTCGCCTGCCTCTGGCTATGGATGTTCCACGTGGTGCAGGGAAAGGGCCCCGGCCTTCACCCAGGAAGAACTGGAGAAGCTAGTGGAAGGGGTCCTGCCCCTGTACGACAGACTCTATGGACAGCCAGAGGTACAGGTGAGTCCGGGTTTGGGGGGCGCTCTGTGAGTAATGGATGGAGTGGCTTGCATATATGTGTGCTCCTGTGAGCCAGGATGGGCCATGGTGCATGGAATGCTGCGTGCCACTGTTCTGCATGTCTGAGAGTAATGTCAGTCCTATGTTTGACATTCTGCTAGCTGTTCCCATCGTGCAAGTGCCTGACTTCTGTGTTCCATTTCTGTGTCACCCTACTAGGTCAGCGCCCACCAGAAGAGGGCACATTTGCATGCCATCGCCAAAGAGGTACGGACCCTGGGGGTCTACAACCAGCAGAGCACCCACTGTCGAAAGAGGTGGGAGGACCTGCGCCACTGGGCGCGAAAGATCAGTGAGGCCCAGCTGGGGAAGTCCTCCCAACGTGGAAGGGGTGCCCATCGGGCACTGACCCCCCTCATGCGTCGGATCCTGGCGGTGGCATTCCCAGATCTGGATGGGCGCTTGAAGGTTGCACAGCAGTCACAAGGGGGTGAGTACTCACAGACCATACTTCAGTCTGGAAGGATGAGGGTGTGGGCGATAGGGCTCATGCTGCTTAGAGCAGGGAATTTGACTGGTGTCCATCTACTGTATGTTCCCCAAAGGGTGTAGGGGTGTCCCTGTCAGGTTTCACCTACCTCAGCTCCAATACTATTTCAGGGGATGGGTGTAGGTCAGTATTCTGCTCAGTAGTCAGGGGCATGGCCATGGGCATAGTGCACGGTGCTGCCTGTTGGGTCTGTATGCTGGGTGGGTGTATGTCTGGCCATTGTGTATCAGCATTCAGCTATTAACAAGTGTCTCTCCTGTTTTGTCTCCCCATCCCTGTTCTCTTGTGTTGGTTTGGTACAGAATCAACATCAGGCGAGAGAGCTGAGGCATCAGCAGGTGGGGAGGCAGCGGCCCACGGATCATCCGAGGCAGAGACAACGGACGCCCAGGGGACCAGTGAGTGGGAGGGAGAGGGGACTTCCACGGGGGAGGCTACTACCACAGGAGGTAATGACTGAGACCTCCTCCGATGGGGGTCCTCCGGTGGTGGCGGACCCTAGTGGAAACACCACTACCGTGAGATCTTCCGGCACCACCCATACCATCACCGCCCTCCCTTCTGCTCCCCACCGAGTTGCCTGTCCCCGCCCACCCAGAAAGGTGGGCGTCTCCTTCGCCCCAGGCACTTCCTCCTCTGCCCCAGTCAGCCCTGCTGCCCTCACAGAGGCGGCTATTGACATCCTAAGAACCATCTCTGTAGGGTAGACAACCATCGTCAATGCCATCCAGGGACTGGCATCAGAGGTGCAGCAGACCAATGTCTATCTGGATGGCATTCACGGTGCCGTGTCTGCCCTACAGAGATCTTTTCAGGCTCTGGCCTCCTCTCTGAAGGCGGTCAGTTTTCCTGGCCATTCCGTCCCCCCTCCAACCTCCTATACTCCCTTCACCCGTCAAAAGCACACAATCAGACCCGCTTACAGGCACATCAACACACACGAAGCACACTTCAAAACACAAGCACCACACCTCCCACCACAAGCATTCACACAGCCAACAGACACCTGCACACACAACAACGTCCACGTCCCCCAGTGTGCCCACCTCTTCCGCCTCCCTGTCTGTCCCCTCTACATCCACACCCTCATGCACTGCCCCTTCACTCATTGTTACTGCTCCTCTTCCTGCACTCACCACAATAGACAGCCATATATGCACCCCATACACCACACCTGCACTCACCACCTCTACTGTAGTTGACACATGCAGCACACTCACCAGACTTGCAGACACCCACCCAACATACATCCACATTAGTGGTCTGTCTTCTCCCACTGTGTCCACCCCCCACCTCCCAAAACACACAAACGCACCAAGACACCCACCCATCAGACATCCACCACACCACAGTATACTGAGCAGTCACCTGCACCCACTACACGCACACCTACACCCCATACATCAACTCCCTCTGCCTCCACACCCACCCCAATTGCTCCCAAGAAACTTTTCCTCTCCCGTGCAGACCTGTTCCAAACCACTGGCCCACCCCGTCTTGTCCCCAAACATGCCCACCTCCTTGCCCTTTCCGCTCCTTCCACATCACAGCCCACCCCGGTCCAGCCTTCCCATTCCTGTGCCCCTTCCCCGGTGAAGAAGGCCTGCTCAGAGCCTAGGCCATCCAGCTCCACCCGAGCCAAACAGCCCCCACTCCCTTCAAAAGAGAAGACCAGCCCCCCACCTCCTCACGCAAGTCAAAGTCCCACCCCCCATCGAAAATCCCCACTACCCCATGCCTCCCTTCCGTGAGGTGCCTGGATCCCCATATGGTTCCCCGTTCAGTGGAGTACCCAGCACTTGTGGGAGGGCAGGTGTGGCCAGTTGCGGCCAAGGACAATGTGAATTTTATGGAGTGGCCATTGGCCCTGTTGGCACTGTTTAGCTCAGTGAGCTACTAATCAAAGTTTCTGTGTGGCCTGTGTTTGGGCTGCACACAGTTCCACCCTGGTGTTTGTTTTAATTTTTTATGGGTGTGGGGCTATTGTATGTACTATGGTCAAGTTGCAGTGGCCTTCGGTCGGGTACGTACCTCTTGGTGTGGGGTGTATGACTTGTGCTGCCGAGAAGAGTTGGGGGGTGTTGCAGAGTGGGTGGAGTGGTTGGGTATGTACCTGTGCCCTTTCCTCCCTTGTGTCGTAGGTTGCGGTACTTACTGTTGTCGTCTTCACCGGCGGTCTCAGTCGTGTAGGTATATGGCAAGGAGCAAGGCTGGCATGATCAACAGCTCTTTGTCCATGGCTGCCGCTGCACGTTTTGTGGAACTACGTTGAGTCTTTCCTTCTATTTATTACATTTCTGTAAAGAAATGGCTCCCTGTTGCAGTTACCCCCCACTTTTTGCCTGATACTGATGCTGACTTGACTGAGAAGTGTGATGAGACCCTGCTAACCAGGCCCCAGCACCTGTGTTCTTTCACCTAAAATGTACTATTGATTCCACAATTGGCACACCCTGGCATCCAGGTAAGCCCCTTGTAACTGGTACCCCTGGTATCAAGGGCCCTGATGCCAGGGAAGGTCTCTAGGGGCTGCAGCATATCTTATGCCACCCTGGGGACCCCTCACTCAGCACAGACACACTGCTTGCCAGCTTGTGTGTGCTGATGAGAACAAAACGAGTAAGTGGACATGGCACTCCCCTCAGGGTGCCATGCCAACCTCACACTGCCTATGCAGTATAGATAAGTCACCCCTCTAGTAGGCCTTACAGCCATAAGGCAGGGTGCACTATACCATAGGTGAGGGCACCAGTGCATGAGCACTATGCCCCTACAGTGTCTAAGCAAAACCTTAGACATTGTAAGTGCAGGGTAGCCATAAGAGTATATGGTCTGGGAGTCTGTCAAAAACGAACTCCACAGCTCCATAATGGCTACACTGAATACTGGGAAGTTTGGTATCAAACTTCTCAGAATAATAAACCCACACTGATGCCAGTGTTGGATTTATAAAAAAATGCACACAGAGGGCATCTTAGAGATACCCCCTGTATTTTACCCAATTGTTCAGTGCAGGACTGACTGGTCTGTGCCAGCCTGCTGCTGAGAGACGAGTGTCTGACCTCATGCGGTGAGAGCCTTTGTGCTCTCTGAGGACAGAAACAAAGCCTGCTCTGGGTGGAGGTGCTTCACACCTCCCCCCTGCAGGAACTGTAACACCTAGCAGTGAGCTTCAAAGGCTCAAGCTTCGTGTTACAATGCCCCAGGGCACTCCAGCTAGTGGAGATGCCCGGCTCCTGGACCCAGCCCCCACTTTTGGCGGCAAGTCCAGGAGAGATAATGAGAAAAAGAAGAAGGAGTCACTGGCCAGTCAGGACAGCCCCTAAGGTGTCCTGAGCGGAGGTGACTCTGACTTTTAGAAATCCTCCATCTTGTAGAAGGAGGATTCCCCCAATAGGGATAGGAATGTGACCCCCTCCCCTTGGGAGGAGGCACAAAGAGGGTGTACCCACCCTCAGGGCTAGTAGCCATTGGCTACTAACCCCCCAGACCTAAACACGCCCTTAAAATTTAGTATTTAAGGGCTTCCCTGAACCCAAGAATTTAGATTCCTGCAACTTAAAGAAGAAGAGGACTGCTGAGCTGAAAAACCCTGCAGAGAAGAAGAAGACACCAACTGCTTTGGCCCCAGCCCTACCGGCCTGTCTCCCTCCTTCAGAAGAAACCTGCTCCAGCGACACTTTCCCCAGGACCAGCGACCTCTGAATCCTCAGAGGACTGCCCTGCTTCAAAAAGACCAAGAAACTCCCGAGGACAGCGGCCCTGTTCAACAAAGACTGCAACTTTGTTTCCAGAGGAGCAGATTTAAAGACCCCTGCAATCCCCGCAAGAAGCGTGAGACTTGCAACACTGCACCCGGCGACCCCGACTCGACTGGTGGAGAAACAATGCTACAGGGAGGACCCCCAGGCGACTCCAAGACTGTGAGTAACCAAAGTTGTCCCCCCTGAACCCCCACAGCGACGCCTGCAGAGGGAATCTCGAGGCTCCCCCTGACCGCAACTGCCGGACTCTAAAATTCCGACGGCTGGAAAAGACCCTGCACCCACAGCCCCCAGCACCTGAAGGATCGGAACTTCAGTGCAGGAGTGACCCCCAGGAGGCCCTCTCCCTTGCCCAGGTGGTGGCTACCCCGAGGAGCCCCCCCCTTGCCTGCCTGCACCGCTGAAGAGACCCCTTGGTCTCCCATTGAATCCTATTGAGAACCCAACGCTTGTTTGCACACTGCACCCGGCCGCCCCCGTGCTGCTGAGGGTGTACTTTCTGTGTGGACTTGTGTCCCCCCCCGGTGCCCTACAAAACCCCGCTGGTCTGCCCTCCGAAGACGCGGGTACTTACCTGCTGGCAGACTGGAACCGGGGCACCCCCTTCTCCATTGAAGCCTATGCGTTTTGGGCACCACTTTGAACTCTGCACCTGACCGGCCCTGAGCTGCTGGTGTGGTAACTTTGGGGTTGCTCTGAACCCCCAACGGTGGGCTACCTTGGACCCCAATTTGAACCCCGTAGGTGGTTTACTTACCTGCAAGAACTAACAATAACTTACCTCCCCTAGGAACTGTGAAAATTGCACTGTGTCCACTTTTAAAATAGCTATATGTGTTTTATGTAAAAAGTATATATGCTATTGTGATTATTCAAAGTTCCTAAAGTACTTACCTGCAATACCTTTCAAATGAGATATTACATGTAGAATTTGAACCTGTGGTTCTTAAAATAAACTAAGAAAATATATTTTTCTATACAAAAACCTATTGGCCTGGAATTGTCTCTGAGTGGTGTTCCTCATTTATTGCCTCTGTGTATGTACAACAAATGCTTAACACTACTCCTTTGATAAGCCTACTGCTCGACCACACTACCACAAAATAGAGCATTAGTATTATCTCTTTTTGCCACTATCTTACCTCGAAGGGGAACCCTTGGACTCTGTGCATGCTATTCCTTACTTTGAAATAGCACATACAGAGCCAACTTCCTACAATGGGGCTCCTTCTTTGCTGTGCTGCTGAGGCCTCCCTGCGACTCCCTTTGGGTTCTCGTGGGGGCTCCGATTCCTGCTGGCTTTCCTGCTCACTGAGGGACAGCCCTGACTCCCCTGTGCATGCTATTCCTTACTTTGAAATAGCACATACAGAGCCAACTTCCTACAATTTCCGCCTGGCTTTGTGTGGCGGTGGTTCCCGCCCCGGAACTGGCGGCGGAATGGTGGTTCATAATTTGATGGGCGGGTTGGGCCTTTCCGACGGCCTGTGGGTGGACTCTGCCGTCGTCAGCGGGACTCCTTTCCTGGCAGTGGGTGGTGCGCGGGATGCGTGTGTTTTGTTTGGTTCATTATTTGGCGGTCCGGCCCGCTCCTCTGTTGGCGGTTTCTACCGCCACCGCCGGCGGAGCGGAACGGACCGCCATGTTCATAATGAGGGCCTTTATCTCATTTTGTTATACTGTATACAGAGCCAGCTTCTTACAGGGTCTCCCTGCTCTGCCGCCGCGTAGCTCCACCAGTAAGTGAAACCCGTATGTCTCTGAACTTTGACCCTGGTCAGTAGTTCGAGGCCCTCCTCCACCCTCAGGCTCTGCCCGCACATCATCCCTGGTATCTAGTGGGAGAGTTCTGCTCTTCTGCTGAGCTGCCCTCTGTCCCTTTTCTCTTTTCTCCGTCCTCTCTCCTCATTTTTCTTTGAGTGTGCTGTCTTTATTGTGCCTTACGTTTTCTGTGCTTTCCCTTGTTTTTCCTGTTTTTACCATCTCTCCTCTCATTTTCACTTCTCTCTCTCTCTCCCCACCGCTGCTGCCCCCGCGGGCCCACCCCCCTTTTTTCCTCACTGTTTCTCGCTCCCGCCTCCCAGCCCCCATCTCTTCCCCCCTGTACCTACTTAATGGCAGCTGCGTGCAGCGGGTGCACCGCTGCCGCGCCTAAGGCAAGCCCGTCTGTGCCCGGCCACGACCCCTGGACCTCTCACCCACCACCGCTACTCGATTGCAGCACTCTTCGAACTCAACCCAGGTCACGACAACAACTAGCACTCTTTGAACTCAACCCAGGTCACGACAACAACTGTAATGAGGCATCACCAAGTAACACCAAGGGACCCTTCACCTGTCGCCACTGCAAATTTACCAGCCTCCGTCACTCAAGCCCACCCCGAGGAACCACAAAACAGAACACAACCTCAGATGTATCCTGATCAACACTCGCTCCATCCACAAGCACGCTATCGAACTCTGGAAGCTCATTGACACCACATCCCTGGACATCGCCTTCCTTACAGAAACCTGGCTTAACCCCTCTTCGGCTCCAGAATTTGCCATCCCAGATGGCTACAAGATCATCCACAAAGACCGCCGGACCCCCACCCCCCCATTCTGCGACACCATTACTGACCTCGCCACCACCCACATGCTGGCTTCCAAAGATGTCATACTCCTCTGGGACCTTAACTTCCACCTGGAGAACCCCAATGACAACAACTCCACAACGCTGCTTGAAAACCTCACCAACCTTGCACTCAAGCAACTCATCACCTCGCCCACTCATTCCACCGGACACACACTCGACCCCATCTTCATCGCCAGCAACCACATCTCCATTAGCCGCATCACCGAACTCCAATGGACTGACCACCACTGTATCTACTTTACCTTCAACAAATCCCCCGACCAACACCTCGCTCACCTACCACCCCACAGGAGCTGGAACAAGATCACCAAGGACCAGCTACTCACCAGCCTCAACAACCCCCCACCCCCAAGATGACCTCAACGCTAACACATCTGCCCGGGACCTCATCAACTGGATCTTAGACCGTGCCAACATCTTAGCCCCCATCAATAAACCCCCCAACAGATGCACATCAATCAAAGCCAGTTGGTTCACCCCTGCTCTCAAAAAGTCGAAGCAAATCTGCAGGCACCTCAAAAGAAAATGGAGCACCGACATGACCCCTACCAACCATGAAGCCTTCAAAAAAGCCAAAAACACACACCACCAACTCATCAGGACCACTAAGAGAAAAGCCTTCCAGGAACGCAACAACAACGCACTCAACAGCAAAGAACTCTGCGCAATCATCAGCGAACTGACCAACCCCAGACCGAACTCCACGAACATCCCCTGCAACAACCTCTCCACCTACTTCCACAGCAAGATAGCAGACTTCTACGACAGCTTCCCGAATCAGGACCATCCCACGCCCACCACCGTCATATCCATCACCGAAGCTCCTCCAAACCCCCACTACCTACTCTGCTGGGCTAACATCTCTGACGAATAAACCCTCAACATCATGAACTCCATCCACTCCAGCTCTCCCTCCGATCCCTGCCCCCACCCCATCTTCAACAAGGCAAGCAGCACCATTGCACCCAAACTCCAGCACATCATCAACCGCTCCTTCAAAACCGCCACCTTCCCAGAAATCTGGAAACACACCAAAATCAAGCCCTTACTGAAGAAACCCACCACAGACCCAGGCGACCTTAAGAACTTCCGGCCCATCTCTCTACTCCCCTTCCCAGCTAAAGTCATTGAAAAGGCTGTCAACAGACAACTCACCAAAGACATCGAACTCAACAACATCCAGGACCCCTCACAGTCAGGCTTCCGGAGCAACCACAGGACCGAGACCACCCTCCTCCCCCGCCACAGACAACATTTGCATCCTCTTAGACAGGGGTGAGACCACAGCCCTCATTCTCCTCGACCTGTCTGCTGCTGTCACCATCTCCTACAGCACTCTACGGACTAGTCTCCATAGCGCCGGCATCCGAGACAAGGCACTAGAATGGATCCCTTCCTTCCTCTCCGACAGGACCCAAAAAGTCGGACTTAAACCCCCCCCCACCTTCTACTCAGAAGCCACCAAGATCATCTGCGGCATCCTGCAAGTCTCCTCTGTGCCCCACTCTCTTCAACCTCTACATGGCCCCCCTAGCCACCATTGCCAGACACCACACACTCAACATAGTCGCATATGCCGACGACACTCAGCTAAACATCTCCCTCACCAACGACCCGCACACAGCCAAAGCCACCTTCCACAACGGAATAAGGGCAGTCGCAGCCTGGATTAAGGACAGCTGCCTCATGCTAAATACCAAAAAACAGAAGTCCTTGTCATCAGCAACAAACCCTCAGCCTGGGACATGTCCTGGCGGCCCACTGCCCTCGGAAGCGCTCCGGCACCCACCGACCACGCCAGCAACATCGGATTCATCCTGGACTCAGCACTCTCGATGAACCATCAAGTCAGCGCAGACTCCTCCACCTGTTTCAACACCATGCGCATGCTCCGGAAGATCTTCAAATGGATCCCAACCGAATCCAAAAGAACAGTCACCCAGGCCGTCGCCAGCAGCCGCGTGGACTATGGGCAACACACTTTACGCCGGAACCACCACCACCAAGGTACGGAAAAGACTGCAACACATCCACTGCCCTTCTCATCAAGAACGCCCCAAAACACAGCCACACCTCCACCCCACTGAGAGACCTGCACTGGCTCCCAATAGACAAGAGAATTACATTGAAATGTTTCAAGCATGCATACAAAGCCCTCCACAACGCTGGACCAGAATACCTCAATCAGAAGCTTCACTTCTACACGCCCACCAGGCAGCTCCGCTCCGCCATCCTCGCCACTGTCCCACACGTCCAGAAGGCCATAGCCCTAGGAAGGTCTTCTCCCACTACACTGCCAGGACCTGGAACTCCCTTCCCATCCACCTCAGAAGATCTCCCGCTCTATCGCAATTCAGAAAAGACCTAAAAACTTGGCTCTTCACCTGATCCTCTCTGTTCGACATCCACTCACTCACTGCCCCCTCCAAGCACCTTGAGACCCTAGTGGGTGACTAGCCGCGCTTTACAAGTATACTAATTGATTGCTTCTAACAAAGGCCAGAGTTTATGGTGGGGAACCACGTCAAATGCAGATTTTAAGTCTACCAAGGCCACACACAGGTGGTCTTTCCCTAGCACAACTGCTTTCCAATAAATTATGCTGAACCGCTGGAGCTGGTCTAGCATGCTGGTTTTTGGCCTGAATCCAACCTCGTATTCTGCCACAGTGTGCTTTTCAGAGGCCCAGTCTATTAGTTTCCCCAATATTTAGCAACAGAATAGTTTCTGGAACCCATCGAGAAGACTGATGGGCCTATGCTTGCTGGGGGTTCCCGTGTCATCCCTTCTTAAATATTGGGACAATCTCTGCAGTCTACCAAGATTATTGCTTTGGGTCACTGTAAAAAAAACAATAGCCCTGAGTTTAACGTAGGGCATCATATAACTACTTAATGAACAAGTTACTTATCATCAGTGATTCTCTTTTTGGTGGATACTCCATCTGTCAGAATACACACTTTTATAATATCCCCAGTGTAAAACTGTCTGGATCCAGAAGACTCTGAGGCAAATGGTAAGTGTTAGCATGTGGTTCCGCCCAAACTTTGATCTGTCGCAGATGTTACAAACTGAGCTACATTTAAGTGCCACCCCAAAGCAGTGGCATCAGTTTCTTTCATGACTATGTTCACACCCTTGAGTGCAGAGCACATCAATAAGCAGCAGTACCAGTGTACAGATTTCTAAAACTGGATTATTTTTGACTGGAAAGGAGACCATGTCACAGGACAGAAGAAGTGGAAGGGAAATTAGGAATCTGCAGTTAGACCGAGTATCCACCAGAAAAAACATTACCAAAGATAATTAACTTGCTCTTGGAATGGATACTTCAAACTGCAGATTCTTCACCTTTAGAATAGATAACAAACCAGAACCTCTAAGGTGGTGGGTCTGTAGGAACGGCTCACATCAAAAAGTCCTGGACGACTGAACAAGTAAAATATCTTTCTCGTCGGACTTGACTGCCAAGGTAGTAGTGCTTTGTGAATGTGTGCACTGACGTCATGTTGCAGCCTGACAGATGCCAAGGATAGGCACTCTGCATGCCATTGCAGTGGAAGCCGTCTTGGTCCTGGTGAAATAAACCCTCAGCTCCTCCGGAGGCTGTTCTTTGGCCAGTGTACAGCAGATCTAGATGCCAAGGACTATTTACCTTAAAATCTTTTATATATTGTAGTGCCTTTCTTTTTCCCCCAGAGAACCCCACAAGGAGCTGATCATTCCCCCAATGGTCTTTCTTTTGACAGTTAAAGGATCAAGCTCTCTTAGGGCACAGCTGATAGAGTCTCACCACCATTTAAGGGATGAGGCAGGACACAAAACATGTGATGATTAACCAAATTGGAAAGCAGTCAATTTTAAGCAAAAAGGCAACCTTGGTCAACAGCACCACTTTGGGAAAACATGATCTATGGTATCTTCACAGAGAGCTTAGAGTTCCCTTGTGTGATGACCCAAAGTCAAGGCGACCAGAAACCCAGTTTTCAGAGTCCAGAGACACAGTGGACAGCAGTGTACAAGTTTGAATGACATGCAAATGCAGAAAGTGAAAACCAAATTAAGATCCCACTGACATCACAAAGGTTTTGAGACGAAACAAATTAATCAAACCTTTCCGAAATGTTATCTGAACAAGGACGGCTGATCTAGTATGCGTAAAACGTTGGCCGATAAATACCCTTTAACAGTGCTCATAGCAAGTCATTGCTGCCCCAGGGCTAAAATAAATAACACACCCAACAACTTGGCATGGAAGTGGTCACTATGGCGGGTGCCACATAAAGCTACAAACTTGCGGCAGTGCCTGGCAGATACAGACTTTGTAGAGGGTCATTAGGCAATAAGAATGACATCCATGACCTTAGGAGGAAAATCGAACGCAGTCAACTGCCGCCACTCAATCTACCACACATGGAGTTGAAGATTACACAGGCTTGGTTGCAGGACACTGACCTTTTTTTTGAGACAGGAGAAGAACCCAACAATTTTACCTTATCAGAGGACAGATGCTCATGCCCAGAAGTTCTGGGTGACATGCTCTCTTTACTGAATCCGAGGCCATCAGAATGACTTGGACCTAATCATGCGAGTCCAAATACTCCACTCTATGACCAAGAGAGTCCTCTTTGGAAACGACCAAGAGAGTCCTCTTTGGAAACTCCCATGCACAAACGCTTTAAAATTGTCTACCCAGGGACCAGCCCACTGCAGGAATATGTCCTGTGCAACTTAAAGTGTAACAGCCATTTATGATGCACCTTATGTTAAAAGGCTTTGCCAGGTGTTCACAGTCAGAAAAATACCCTGGCAATCGAGCCAGCTCCAGAGAGAGGACACCAAGCAGCCCTGCTAGCTCCCTTACTACATGTCAGTGGTGCAGGTGGAGTACCTGAACCAGCCCCCATGTGAACAACGTTAAGTCCTTCAGCACCAGATGACTGACCTGCAAAAACCAACAGATTGATATTGAGATGGGTCTCTGTTGTAGACCACAGCCCTATGATCTCCATCTCTCCCAGATGACCTTCCCAACTCAAGCAGTGACATCTGCCACTACTGTCAGTGCTGCTGAGGCAGGGAGAGTTGTCTGCCACTGATCCAACTGCAGTTGAGTCTCCACTGTAGGACATCAGATGGGTTACCCTAACGCTAAGCCCACTGAGACTTCAGATTTCCCTGCAAAGCCTATATATGCCACATTGCAGCGTAGACAAGCAGGATGTCACAAGAGCCAGAAGCCTCACAGCTACTCTCACAAGACCCAGGATAGAGGCTGAAACATTGGGATCATAGACCAAATGTCCTGGACTGACAGGAATGGAGGGAAGGACCAAAAAACTGCACTGCAGCTAGGATAGCACCAAAGAAAGGGAGCCTCTGGGAAGGAGCCAAGTGTGACTTTGCCAGGTTGATATTGAACCCCAATGTCGTCATAAGGTTCGCTGTGTTCTGAAGTGCTGTATGACTGACTGGTGAGCCCACCACAAACAGTCAATTGTCAAGGTAAGGAATAACTGGAATCCCCAACATCCAGAGGGAAACTTCGACCACCACAATCACCTAGGCAAACACCTGAGGGGCACTGTTGAGGCTGAAGGGCACAGCAAATTCACTCTGACCAGCATGCAGCATAAGTGGGAGTGTAGGGCAGGTGTAGGAAGCTGGCCCTCTATATGCGCACTAAAATGAAGAACACCGTGCAGAGTCCAGAAGGACTCGCTGTCAGGCGGTCCGGTGTGATGAGGCTGCAGGCATTGTCGGGGAGTGCGGCAGGGGTGGACCCAGGGTGCCGGGGGAAGTCGTTGGCACCAGTGACCCATCTCAGTTCGGTCAGGGGCAATGGGTGCCGTGGTTACTGGAGGTATCGGGTTTTCTCCCACCAAAAGGCTGCAGGAGAGGGGGCCTGCATGCAGAACATGCAGGCATCGGAGTCCAAGATGGGTGAGACCGCACTAGACTGGGTCTCTGGGATGCTGGGGGACCACATTGGCACCGCTTGTTGGCTTCACCTCAGGCTGTGGATGTCAGGTGTAGTGGTCACTTCAAGTGTAGGGTCTCTGGGGTTCCAGCAGCTGCAGTGTCTTTTTCTTGAAGTTTCTTGTTGCAGAGCAGGTCCGCTGCTCACAGGAGATTTTAGTCTTAATGGAAGGCAGGACCACTTGGCTTCTTGGGCAGAGTCCTTTCAGATCAGCAGGCAGCCCCGAGTGGTCAGCAGTTTCTTCTTTTCCTCTTCTGCGGAGGAAACTCTTCTTTGTCCTCGTCTTCGTAGGTCAGTCATCAGGATCTGAGTTCTAGGGTTTAGGGGTGCCAGCTAACTACACAATTTAGGGGCATTACACTGAGTGGCAGGCAGTAGCCAATGGGTTGCCTGTAGGAAAGTACCCTCTTTTTCGCATGGTTACCCCCACTTTGTGCCTGCTGTCAGTGTGTTTGGACTATGTTCACTGGGATCCTGGTCACCGGGATCCCAGTGAGTGTGCTCTCTCCCCCTAAATTTGGTTGTTCCTGACTTAATACACCCCACAATTGGCATACTGGGACCTCCATGTAATTACCTAGTATATCATACCTAGGTACCCTGGGCATTGGGACACCAGGGGTTTTGCCACACATGGGAGCCCATGCAAAATGTGTCTGCAGGCCTGCCATTGTAACCTGCTTGAAAAGGTGAATGCACACTTTCACCACACATCACTGCACCAGGTCACTGTAAGTCACCCCTATGACAGGCCCTCCTAACCCAGAGGGCAAGGTGCAAGTACCTGTGTGTGAGGGCACCTCTGCATGAGCAGTGGTACCTCTACAAACTCCAGATTCATTTTCCTGGACTTCGTAAGTGCAGATAATCCATTTTACCAGAGTACTGGACACAGATCACCTGTGTCCAGCTATACAACAGTAACTCTGAACCTGGGCATGTTTGGTGTCAAACATGTCGGAATCATACCCCAATACTGTTGCCAGTATTAGTTATATGATTCCATGCACTCTGGGGGCTACTTAGAGGACCCCCAGCTTTGCTCTTACCAGTTTGCATGGTTTTCCCAGGCAGCTCGCGCTGCTGCCATCCTACAGACAGGTTTCTGCCTTCTTGCTGCTGGACGAGCTCATGAAGGCAGAAGAAAGGATTTTCTTAGAGAGAGGGAGGCAACACCCTCTCCCTTGGGAAATAGGTGTTACATGGCTTGGGAGGGGTAGCCTCCCCAAACCACTGGTATGCTTTGAAGGGCACATTTGGTGCCATCCTATCATAAACCAGTTTGTACCAGTCCAGGGACCCCTGGCCCCTGCTCTGGAGCAAAACTTGACAATGGAAAGGGGAGTAACCACTCCCCTGTCCATCACCACCCCAGGGGTGGTGACCCGACCTCTTCCAGGTGGCCACTTGATTCTGCCATCTTGAACCCAAGGTGGGCAGAGGCCCCTGGGAGCAACTGAGTAGCCAGGTCAGGCAGGTGACGTCACAGCCCCCTCCTGATAGGTGGTCACCCTGCTAGGCGACCAATCCCCCTTTTAGGGCTATTTAGGGTCTCCCTCTTGGGAGGGTCCTCAGATTCTATGTGCAAGATTCCAGCAGAATTCCTCTGCAATGTTTACCTCACCTCCTGGCCACTGGAACTCCAACTGGACCTTCCAGGAATAGACAATCTGCATCGACAGCAAAGACTCTGCTCTGCAACATTGTTTCTCCGGCTCCTTCCAGCAACTGCAGCATTTCCCTGGCTGTACAGCCTCCAAGGGCTGTGAGTCTTCAGTCTGCACAAGAAGCAAGAAGGAATCTCCCTTGGAGTGAAGGAGTCACTTCCCTGCATCCTGAGGTACCAACTGCAACGACTACAGGCATCGTGGATCTTTTCTCCTTCAGAGCTGCGTGGATCCTGCATCACAGGTGGTGGTCTGGAGTAGTTCCCTTGGTCCTCTCTACCAGCTGTCCAACTTGGGAGACGGTAAGCCCTTACCTCTCCACACAGGACAGTACCCATGTGCACCATGTCTCTTGCAGCTACCAAGACTTGTTGGCATCCCCTCCAAGGGATCTTCACACCACGTGTAGCCCTGGCCCCCACCATTCTTCCCTGCGAAGCTCAGCCCTCTGTGTGCTGCCCCTGCGACGTGGGACTCCTTCCAAGGTGTACTGTGAGGGCATCACTGCGACTCCTGTGCTTGCTGCCTGTGTGTCACCTGTGGGGGCTGCCTGTGTGTCACCTGTGGGGGCTGCCTCCTTTTCCTGCAACTCTCCTCACTGCTGAGTGATCACCCGGGACTCCCCTCTATGGGATGAGACCTCCTGGACCTTGGTGGTCCCCAGCGGCTCCACATTTCTTCTTCCACATACCACTGACCGACTGCAATTCTTTTCCCGGCATAGGACATCGACTGCATCACCTTCAGGAACTCTTCAGCTGCTCCACTGCTGACTGTCTTCGTCCACCATCGACCTGGCCCTGCACCCACAGACGTGTGGGTAGTGGCACCTACCACCATCCAGGATCCACCTTTGGTTTCTTGCAGTCTTTTCTGGGTCTTGCAAAATACTTTTCTGAAGTCCTTTTGGTGGGTTTGGGAGAACCATGTACTTCACTCTCCTCTCCTGGTCGCTGGGGGCACTCTGGTACTTATCTTTTGGGGTTCCTAGTTCCTCTACCGATTCCACGTCCTTGGGTGGGGGGCAGACTTCCGCATTCCACTTTCTTAGTACATGGCTTGGTCCCCCACTAGGGTCTTCAGTACTTACTATTGTTTTCACTGTTTTCTATTGCCTTTTATGCTAATTTCGGCCCCCTAATGTAAACATAATAGTGTTTACTTACCTCCAGTTGGGGTATTGCCTGTTCAGTGTTTTACTATTTGTGTTACCATAATTAAGTACCTTTATTTTTGTAACACTGTGTGGTTCTTTCATGTGTGTACATGCTGTGTGACTACAGTGGTTTGCATAAGCTTTGCATGTACCCTAGATACGTCTTGGCTGCTCATCCACAGCTACCTCAAGAGAGCCTGGCTTCCTGGACACTGACTACACCTCACTTATAGGCTATACCTAGACCTGGAATAAGGTGCTAACACTATAGGTGCTCATCACACACCAGGCCAGCTTCCTACACAGCCCACCTTTAGGGTGACTACACCCTTTTTATGACCTCATCCACTGGGAATGGGGATTAACCCTAGTGGCCTAATTCCTTTTAAACAAGATGGAGGAATTTAAAAGGCAGTGTCCACTTCAGCTCGTCCACCTTAGAGGTGGGACTGGCATGAAGTGGACACACCTCCTAAACTTCCCACTTGTGCTGCCACCAAAAGTGTAGGGGAGTGGCGGCGGAAGGAGGGGGGGGGGTGATTTGGTCAGATCCACCATCTCCAGAGTCCTGGGTCACATGACAAAGGCTACTAGCCTTTGAAGCTCCCAGTCCTGGAATGTCCATACTGCCAAGTGAGGTAACACTTCCACCCAGTGCAGGCTTTTTCTTTGTCTCAGGCCCTTGAGAGCGCTGTCTCTCACTTTAGGGGGCCAGGAAGAGTGTCTGCGTACCAGGGTTCAGAGAAGCCATCATGTAGCTGGGGAACATGTAATGATCAGTGCCCAGCACATACATTTAAAGTGGCTTCCCTGTTCACTTACTGTGTCACAGAATCGACAGACATGCCAGGGACATATCCGCTCATGCATATATGCACTCACATGTGCCCCGATGCACCCTGTCTTAGGGGCAACTCACACCTGGCACATGCAGTGATGGGATCTGGCACACAGGCGTGTGTCAGGTCGTGTTTTCAATTTAGACTGCACCAACGCACGCCGTCTGCAATGGCAGCACTGTGTGGGTTTGGTGAGGGGTCCCTGGAAAGGGCTCAACTGGTGCAGCGGCCCTCAGGGACCTTCTTTAGTACCCCAGGCCCTAGGTACCAGCTGCACCATTTACTAGGGACTTACTGTGGATGCTAAAGAGTGTGTCAATTGTTCAGAACAATTGTTTGGTTTTGGGGAAAGAGATCTGGCACTGGGGACCTAGTTAGGAAGGACCTTGTGCAATAACAGTCGAAGCCACATCAGAAACCAGGCAAAAAGTGGGGGCTAACCATGCCAAAAAAAAAGGGTGCTTTCCTACAGCAGGTATATGAAGTGAGGAGTCCTGTAGGTCCAAAGCAGCTATCCACCTGCCTGGATCCAGGGCAGAGAGAACACGATCCATCATGAGCATCTTGAATTGGTCCTTTAGCAAGGTGGTGTTCAGAGGCCTGAGATCTAAAACGGGACAAGGCCATCTTCTCTCTTCAGCAAAAGTAAATAGTCCAAGTAACAGTCACACCCAGTTTCCATCTCATGGGCTGAGACCCTCTCTATGGCTCCTTTGTCAAAAGCACCCTGCACTTCATGGAGCAAGATGGACAAGTGCTTCTCTGAAAGAAGTTCTGATGTGAATGGAAGATGTTGTGGGCCCAATAGGAAGAATGGGACATAGCCTTGATGGACGAATTGCATAATCCACGTGTCGAACAAGTTACTTACCGTCCGTAACTCTTTATCTGGTAAAGCTAATATCTAGTTGTAGATTCCTTAACTTAAAAATTCCCCCAGAAGTCCGACAGGATGCAGAGCATTTTTGTGAGAAGTAACCTGTGTACCGTTTTGTGGCATCAATCAGCTCTGCATCACTTGTCGCTCTGGTCAGCACCATATAGGATGTTGCGGTTCTTGTATAGGTGCCACTCCCACGTGCTGACATCAATTTCTTTTCACGACTTTCCACGCCAGAAGCACAGAGCCATGAAGAGCAACTACTGGTGTGCCAAATCTAAGGCCCTGAAAGGAGAGGCCCGCCCCTAGAAATCAGTTAGCAGTACAGGGAAGATGAGAGGGTCACTAACAAAACAAACTAGATTGACTTCTAGTTGTAGATTCCTTACTTTTGAATAGATAACCCAGCAATACCATCGCCAGAGGTGGGCCTGTGAACTACGATCGTACTATAAAATCTTGCAGGACTGAAAGGGCAAAGTATCCAGCCCTCCGGACCTTACTGTCCAGGCAGTAGTGTTTGGTGAACATGTGCAGAGGAGCCCACGTTGCCACCTGTCAAAGACTGGAACTCCACGCGCTAATGCAGTAGAAGAAGCTTTAGAAAGAGCATGAAAATCTTCAGGTGGTTGCTTTTTGGCCAGTGCTGCACAGCAGATCTTAATGCAGAGTATTCTACCTCTGGATATGGTCCTCTTAAGCACTGCTTGACCTTTCTTCGCACCCACATAAATGAAGATCATCCACGCGGAACTCTATTGTACGATCAAGGTGGAAAGCAAACACTATTTTTGGGTCAAGGCGGTGGAGTCTCTCCTCTTCCATAGAAGGATGTGAGGTACGTAAAAAGTTGGCAAGGTGATGGACGGGCCTACATGAAAGGGCCTAACTACCTTTGGTAGAAAAGAAGCCCTAGTGCGAAGTACCACTATCAGGATAGATGGAAAGGTAGGGCAACCTAGATGCCTGCAGCTTGCTCACCCTGCGGGCAGATGTAATGTCACAAGGAAAGATGTTTGCCTGAGAGAACAATTGTGGAGAGGCTCAAAAGGAGTGCACTATAGAAATGTCAAAACCAAATTCAGATTGCATTGGCCAGGAAAAGGCTAAACAGGACCTCAGAGAAAGGGTCAGAAAGGGGGTCAACAGACTTGCCACAAATTTCTATCAACAACAAGTATATACAGTTTTGGTGGGGGGGCGCCTGGCTGCCAAGATTATGTTACAGACTTCGGAAGGAAGGTCAAAAGATGTCAACTGTCGCCACTCAATCACTGCACAAGAATGCAAAGAGTGGACCGGTTTGGGTGAAGATGGACATATTCATCAGCTCGGGATACCAGACTCTCTGTGCCCAACCCAGAGCCACAAGGATTCCTTAGGCCCGGTCGCTAGTGATCTTGAGAATTCTGGGCAGACGTGGTATGGGCGCAAATGCATACAGGAGACCAGAGTTCCACTCAAGATGAAGTGTCTCTGAGCCACAGCAGCCTTGGAAACTCCAACGTGCAAAAATGCTGACATTGCACGTTCTCTTCGGAGGCAAACAGATCTAACCTAAGTTCTCCCCACTACTGAAAGAGACCTTGAGCCACTTCTGGATGGAGATGCCATTCATGAGCGGCTAGACGTTTGTTTTAAACCTTTAATTTTCAGCTTTGTGAAAATACAAACAGAAATCAGCAAGCAGTAGTGTGTATGGGGAACGGAAGGATACACAGCTCAGTTATCTCTCTACAGTATACATAGCTGAGTACACCATACTCTACAGAGTCCAACCAGACCTGTACCCCAGAAACCTTCCACACCCCAACTTTAGATCGACTGAGACATGGTTCTCCCACTAATGTTTTATCGCTTACTATCGTCAGTACTACCGTTATCCAGTGAGGTGGTTTCTGATTTTGGGTCAAGGAGTAGGTCACACAGATCTCTCCATTCCGACAGGTCGTCAAGTCATTCCATCATCTTGTTTGAGTTTTATGTGGGTTTCCGCCGCAAGAAACGTTTCCAATATATCTTTGTGCCATTGCGTTATTGCATGTGCCCGCTGACCCATCCATGTAATAGACACCCTATGCTTCGCCAGCACCAGCATTAGGTGTAATCTTCCTGCCTTTTGGTCATTTGACATTGCCTAAAAGGCATTACTGAGGCGAGAGTAAGTTGGCCAGGTAGCTTTGGCTATTTCAATCAATCCAGAGTAATGTAGGAAACGGCCAGGTCTAAGGGTAAATTCTTGGCATGCCTCCTCAAAGGAGATGAGTCTCACAGGGGTACAAGTCTCTGAGCTGGGTGCATCCACCTTCCTGCCATACCTGAAAAGACATATTATTCATTAATTGCCTGACTGGTTGCAGTATCCATTCTCCAAGTTCTCTAGAAAACCGGGCTCGCTTCAGCATCGATTGTGCAAATCATTGACAAATATGGGCTGTTTGTTGAACTATACATGGAAGGTCCCTTGAGGTCCCTATACCCTCCATCAATAATGCTGGCAAAGGCTCTGCTGCAACTCTACCCGTCAGTAGTCTTTTATACCAGTTCTCACCTAGGTCTAGCCATTTAGCTGCCCCCTCCAGCACCCCATCCTCAAATCTTTTAGTAAATGTAGTTAGGGCCACTCTACTGCATCTGCCCGCCAATAACTATTGCCACCCTGCCCATTAAGGAGAAGGGCAGTGTGTTCCAGAAAGCCACTGATGATCGCAAGGCCTCTAAGACCCTGTCCACGTTCAGCTGTTGTTGCAGTTGTCTGGTGTGCGCCACATGAATGTCGAGATACCTAAAGTGTGACAATTCCCAGTGCAGGCCCAGATCTGGCAGCTGCTCCACTGGCCTACCCATCAGAGAGGGTAGACAGAATATGAACAACTTATTTCGATTTAATCAGAGTCCCAATATGTTGCCGAAGTCATCAAGCAGCTGCAACAGCTGAGGCAACACGGTCCTAAGTGAGGAGAGAGAAAAATAGGGCGTCATTGGCATAAAGCAAGATGACATGTCGTACCTAACCTATTTGTAGGCCCAGTCCCCCATTTTGCTGCGTGCTTATATAGCCAGTGGCTCTATTGCAAGTGCAAACAACAGAGGGGACAGCAGGCATCGCTGTAGTGTTACCCAACCCAGTGTCCATGCCTTTGAGCATAAAGTTGGTGCCGTGTAGAGGAACATGACCCAGCTGGAGAATCGAGGGCCAAATCCCATAACCAATAGTACCCGAACTAGGTACACTAGTCCAAGGTGTTGAAAGCCTTTTCGATCAACAGGAGTAATAATTCTTCATTACTGTGTTCGGCTTCATGTAGCACTGGTGTCAGACCCCTAAGGTTCATAGCGGTACTTCTCCCTGGGATGAAGCCTCATTGGTCTTCATAGACCAGTAGCGACATGTAAGACTAAAGTCGATTAGCTGAAGACTTGCTGATCACCTTGACATCTTTACGTATCATTGTGAGGGGTCTTTATGCTACAGGATCATCAGGCCACTTGCCATTTTTGGCTGAGTTTGTCTGCTCTGGCGTTCAGAGAGTCCCCCCAGAAATCGAACCACAAAGGATATGCCATGCTCCAGCCACGTCCAGAGGCACAGAACCTCCTGACAAAGGGTGGTGTTGTCTGGGAACACCTGCAACATCTTTACCTTGATAGAGAGAAGAAATGCTTTTAATGCTAGCCAGATCGCACAGAGTTCCACCAGGTTCATGTGGAGTCCGGATTCCAGTGGAGACCAGATTCCTCTGATCTCCACCTCTTCCATACGGCCACTGCAGCCCAGAAGTGATTCATCTGATAGACTGTCAGATTTGGTTGGGGAAGGGAGACGGATCTGCCTCCGACCCAATTGCGGTTTGTTAACCACCACTGCAGATCTTTTACAGCTCCCTACAAGGTCTGGACCTTGTCGGACAGATTCCCTTGATGCTGTACCCACTGGAACTTCAGGTCCCCTTGCATAGCCTGCATATGCCATCTGGGGGAAGATCCCTGGCTGCCTGATCCACAAGATCATTGGATCCCACGTCCCCGACCACGCAGAGGCTGAGCAGCATGCGCGGCATTGTGGCTGGATGGAATTGGACGTGGTAGGGCACCCCTTCAGTAGAAATGGAAGTAGCGAATAGCAGAGAGAGGGGGGGGGGGGGCAGCGAAGACCAGGCCGCAGCATGAGAATCCTTAAATTGCTTGAGCAATGAGTCTGCTTTTTCTCTAAAGAGACCACTGCCATCAAAAGGCATGCAGTGTAACTTTATCCTACAGGGTGTGGGAAGAAGGGCACAAAAGGCATGCAGTGTTTATGGACCGCAATGCTAGGGTGGCGGAAGACAACATCTTCTTTCCAAGTGAGACAAGCCTCTTGGATTCCCTATTCGGGGTTGCGGAAGATAACACCCCATGGGAAGTGGTGACTTTGATAACCAAGCTCTCAGGGGTGGGGTGTTGCATAAAGAAACTTGGGTCTTCCGGAGTAGGGCAATGGTGGTGGGCAACTGTCCTGTTCACAGGAGCCCCTGTGTTGGGTGTGGACCAGGTACCCAGTAGGACATCTGTAAGGGCTTCAAAGAAGTGTAGCAAGGGTTCGGAGAATGAAGCTAAAAAATGAAGCACCTCTGTTAGGTGGTAAGTCCTGACAGCCACTGAAAGCAGCTCAAGGTCCAGGACCTCTGCTGCTCTTCGCACCATCACAGAACCTGAAGCACCCTCCTCCGTAGCCACAGTAGGAGGAGAAAGCAGGCCAGTATCTGGGGAGGTGTCCCGTCCACTGGCTTCAACCAGGTCCGCACGCCAGTCCACAGGGCCTTGCAGCTGGTATTGCAAAGGGTCCAGCGACCCCTCTCATTCCTCACCATATGCTACCCCATAAGAAACCAGGTCCGGATCCGACGTAAGAGGCACAGCTCCTACAGGCACAGGAGTCAGCACTGTACAACGCCATACGGCCCTTCTGCAATGAGGATAGGGAAGGCGCCACATGGATGTATGGGCAGCATTGGGAGCAATGACATCGGGGAAGGTCGTGATGGTACGACCGACACCATCCCGGATCCAAGCATGAAACCATGGGTGCCCCTTTGAGCAGAGGCCGAAGGCATCGGCACCTAACCCGAAGGGGTCCCTTCTGACTGCATGGGGCCTGAAGGTGCTCCAGCGGTGTCAGACTGCCTCACAGATTTTTTTTTTTTTTTTTTTTTTTTTTTAAGTTTGGCAGGGGTCGCTCCGGTTCCCAGAAACTCGGTGAGGTGCAGATGCAGGCTCCATAGAAGGAGGCCTAGTACAAAGATCGTCCTTTGACTCGTTTGCTGACGGATGAGGTGAAGCTGAAGAACTTTTCGCTTTCTTCAATGACTTCTTGTGCCTTGACTTACCTGATCATCAAGAAGGACTGGAGTTTTTTTTTTTGGGGGGGGGGGGGGGAGGAGGATGGAATAATGATGGAAGGCTCCACAACTACTCTCGGGACCTTCCTCTTGACCAGAACCCCGACTTTCGCAGAGTCGATTGTCGTGCTGCCATCAGCTTCCAGATCTGCTCCGGTTGTGTTCGCGCAACAAACACCAAAGGCACACAAGGTCACGGTCACTGCCCGATGACAAGAACCGCAGGGCTTGAACCAGGTCTTACTCAAGGACATCCTCGACGTACAAGAAGTTAGCAACTCGAAAAAACTTCAAAGAAAAGTTAAAAAAAAAAAAAAAAAAAAACCTCAAAAATGACTTATGGGTAGCTCTCTATGGATCAGCACTGGCTGGTGCACAAAGAAAAGGACTTACGTCAGTGCGCTGGAGTGGCACCTATATAGGACCTGCGATGTCCTTTCCGGCGCGAACACCACCACCGACAGACACCATATCAACACCCAGGGGTACTGCTCAAGAAAAATCTTTGGATCCAGACTGATACCTGGGGGAAATTTCAAGGTAAGGAATCTGCAACTAGATTTCTCTATCAGATTGGCCCTCCTAGTGCAAAACTACAGCCTCTTGTTACCGGACCAATCCCCATTGACCAACATTGGCACATGAATGTAGGAAAGCACCCTTTTTGGCATAGTTAGCCCCCACTTTTTGCCTGGTATCAATGTAATTTCGAATGAAAGTGCACTGGGTTTCTGCTAACCAGGTCTTCAGAACCAGATCTCTTTTCAGAAACTGCGCAGTTGTTTCCCCAATTGGGAAACCTTTAGCACCTTCTGTAAGTCCCTAGTAAATGGTACCCTTGGCACCTACGGCCTGGTGTACTAAAGAGGGTCCACTAAGGGCCACAGCACAAATTGTGCCACCGTAAGGGACCCCTCATGATGCACATGACAGGCTGCCATTGTAGACAGCCTGTCTTGGTGCAGACAAAAGTGAAAACACGACATGGCACACAGCACACAGCACATGTGGCACGTCCCCGAACACTGCAAGCAATTTCTGTAAATCACCCCCTAGCACGCGCCTTACCGCCCTAAGGCAGGATGCATTATATTTCACATGACGGAATATTTGCACAAGTAGATACACTCCTGCCATGTCTTTGTCAATTCTCAGACATAGCAGGTCACTAGGGAAGGCATTTTAAGTACATGTGCCGGACACTGGTCAATAAGAGTTCCCAGCTATATGATAGCTTCACTGAAGATAGGGATGTTTGTTTTCAAACATCTCCTAGTGGTGAACACACACTGATGCCAGTGTTGGATTTACCTACACCTGCACTCACAGGGTACATTAGAGGTGGCCACTGAAAACATACCAACTACTAGTGTGTTGATTGACGGGTCCTGGTTCAGCCACGCTAGTGAACCCCTAAGATGAAAGCCAGCACCCTCAGAGGCAAGATACAAAAGCCTGCACTGGGCAGTGGTGTTGACACCTTCTCTAGACAGGATGGACATTCCAGGGTGGGGAGCTTCAAAGGCCTAGCCAGATGGTGAAGATGACCAACCCCCCTGCCCTGACCCCACTTCCTGGCAGCAAAACAGGTGAGAAAATGAGTTAGATCAGGTGGTGTGCTCACTTCATGCCAGTCCCATCTATAAGGTGGACAAGCTGGACACTATTTTTTAAATTCATCCATCTTGTTTTGGATGGAATGAGACCTCTAGGGTCAGGTTTATGCCTACCTCCCAATGGAAGTAGTCACAGAGAGGGTGTAGTCACCTGTACGAAGCTAGCTCTCTATATAGTGCATGAAATGAAGAACACCGTGTAGAGAGTCCAGTTGATCCCCAAAGGTTTGCAGAGGCAAAAGCAGATAGGTCCAATGCTCTATTTTGTGGTAGTGTGAGCGAGAGTTAGGCTTATCAAGGAGTTGTGTTAGGCATTTGTTGCACTCACAGAGGCAATAAATGACACACTCAAAGAGTAAATCACTGACCAATTTAGAAACGTAACAGCTCTTTTTATATATGTTTCAAATCCAAGAACTTCGTAATCTGGTAAGTAGACTAAGCATAAATACTTTGTAGTTTCATAAATCAACACAAACAATTTTCAGAGCTCTCGCAATGTTATTCCATGGAGGAAAAATAATGTTCAGCTAACACAGGGTTAACAACGAATTACAAAGTCAATTTCAGGAAGCAAAGGTACATACTGGGCAGTGATCAGAACCACACCCACAGGTAACCCCAGGGTGAACGGGTGCAGAGGTGCACTAAGGCAACAGGTGCCCAATGGTTCTCTCTGGGAGTAGGAGCTCGTGACAAACAGGCTGCAGGCTCTGGCTAGGAAGCCAGTCAGGGAAAACAAACTGGTAGGCAGTAGACTTGGGGTGCTTGTGACCCCACTTCTGGCAGCAGCAGAGGCAGGAAAATTAGACAGAGGAGGTGTGCCCACTTCATGCCTATCCCACCCCTAAGGTGGACGAGCTGAAGTGGACACTACTTTTCAAATTCCTCCATCTTATTTGGACGGAATTAGGCCAGTAGGGTTAGGGTTATGCCCAGTTACCAACGGAAGTGGTCATAGAAAGGGTGTAGTCACCCTAAAAGTGAGCAGCCCATGTGCTACGTCCTGGCTCCCCCGTAACATTGAGGATTTAGGTGGTACCCCTAAACCTTAGAACTCAGATCCTGATGACCCAAGAAGACGAGGAAAAAGAAGAGTTGCACCCGCATAAGAGGAAAAGAAGAAGCAGATGACCACGCTGGACTGACTACTGACCTCAAATGACTGTCCAAGAAGTCAACTCCTCCTGCCTTCCACAAAGACTCTAGCTTCTTGTGAGCTCTGCAACAAAAACTTCAAGGAAAAGACTTGCAGCTGCTGGAACCCCAAAGACCTGACACCTGAAGTGACCACTGAACTGGATGTCCACAACCCGAGGTGAAGCCATCCAACGGTGTCAACGTGGTTTCTCAGATGTCCAGATTCCAAGCCCTCTCAGGTTTCACCCCTTCTGCACTCCCCCAAAATTGCCTGCATGCCCCTTCTCACCACAAAGGTGACTAGGTCTTTGAAGCTTCCTGCCCTGGAATGTCCATCCTGCCTCGGTGAGGTGGTAAAACCCCCACCCAGTGCAGGCTTCTGTCTACGGCCCTGGGGAGCACTGGCTCTCACTTAGGAGAGAGGGGTGGGTGGTGGTTGGGGGGGCTCTCCAGAAAACTATGGTGCCCTCTGGGTGCAGTTATTAAGAAATGCATCACTGGCATCAGTGAGGGTTTATTAATCTGAGATGTTCAATACCAAACATCCTTATATTCAGAGAAGCCATACACGTAGTGCCCATTGTCCAGCACATGCATTTAAAAAGGCTTCCCTGGTCACTTACTGTGTCTGAGAATTGACAAAGACATAGCAGGGACATAGCTGATTGTGCAGATATGCCCTCAAGTGTAATATAATGCACCTCGCCTTAGGGGCGTAAGGCATGCAGGAGGGGTGACATATATTGCATGCAGTGTTTAGGGTACATGGCCCACAGGCTGTTTGCTATGTCGTGTTTTCACTTTTGCCTGCACCAGGGCACGCAGTCCGCAATGGCAGCTTGTCATGTGCTTGGTGAGGGGGTCCCTTAGGGTGGCACAATTCGTGCTGCAGCCCTTAGGGACTCGCCTTAATATCCTAGGCTCTGGATACCATGTGTACCATTTACTAGGGGCTTACAGTGGGTGCTAAAAGTTTTGCCAATTGGGAAAAACTGTGCAGTTGTGGGCGAAAAAATGACACTGGGGTCCTGGTTAGGGGGAACCCAGTGTACTTTCAGTCGAAATTACACCAGTAGCCAGGCAAAAAGTGGGGAGGTGACCATGTCAAAAGAGACATTTTCCTACATAATCCCCTCTTAAATGAAGGAGGCTACAACTAACCCTTTCAAGGAAAGCCTTAATATTTTAAGTGGAAGAACCTAGAAAGCCCATCAGCATTGACATGGCCCGTCCCAGGTCTGTGTTCCACCTTAAAGTCCATTCCCTGTAGAGAGATGGACCACCCTAACAGTTTGGGGTTTTCACCTTTTATTTGCAAAAGCCATCTGCAAGGCCTGTGGACAGTTTGAACTTGGAAGTGAGAACCAAAGTATGGTCTTAGCTTCTTCAGAGACCAAACCACAGCAAAGGCTTCTCTCTCAATGGCACTGCAACAATACTCTCTGGAGAGTAACCTCTTGCTAATAAAAGCAGCTATTGTAAGAGATAGCGCCACCTTCTTCTGGCAGTAACCCCGCCCCATTCTAAGGATACTATCGCAATGGGATGTACCTTAGCCTGATTATCAGCACTGAGCATGTCTCACCAGTCAGATATTGGTCTGAGGACACTAGTTGCTCAGTCACCATGGTGACACTTGCACAAGTATCTCTCAGTGCTTCAACCTCAATCATATTTATATGTGGCTGCTGTCTGTCTTACGAGGTTACTGGGCTAGACAGCCAGGGCAGCTACATCCACCCCACCCGGTGAGACTAACGCTGCCTCATTAGACTCACTGACATGGTCAGGGCCTAACCGGGATGACATCTGGAGACTTACCACTGCATTAACTACAGGTGCACTAGAAGCATTACTTTTTGTTAGGAAAAGGAAGATCTCCAGTTCAGTGTCCATTGGCTTTACAGTCATGGCACCAAGCTTTCCTGGGATCCTAATTTTTGCCCTTGTACCCACCCTTGGGCTGAGAACAGTCTTGCGGCCCACCCTTCTCTCCAGGATTTTGGGGGCCTTTAGAAGACTCCTTGTTTTATCTTTGTTCTGGTTACCCTCTTTTTCTCTTGTGGGGGGCTGTTTGGCCTCCTTTTTTGTAGTCTTCCCCCACCAGTGGAAGTCTTGGTCACCCTGGTTCTGACCCTGTGTTCTGCCTTCTTCCCAACTTTGGAGGAGAAAGTGAACCTATGTCTGCCAGGTACTAGTGTAACTTCTCCTGAACACAATTACTCAGTTACTCTCATCAACAAATTGTAAAGCCCTTCATAATCATGCACATTGTTAAACTTCAACCTGCCACCTAGTCTCCTCACTGGAAAGAACACAAAATCCACCCAGGACTAAGTCTGGAATTTTCGAGTCTCCCTGAATTTGATTCTGTACTCCTCCAGAGTGAGCTCAAATCCCTCAAACAGGGTATCTTTCATGAGGTCATAGGACTTTGCATCTGCCTCATTCAATGTCAGGAGTCTATCCCTGCACTTTCCTGAGAACATTTGAAAAAGGAGAGATCCCCAGTTCTTTTTGCTAACATACCTGGACACACAGGCACTCTCAAAGGCCGTGAACTACTTTGTGATATCATCTCCATTCTCCCTTTTAGGACAATACCTTTGTGGATTTTAGAGTTAGAGTACCCTACTCTGTCCCTAGGTATTACATTGCTGCCACCATTCATGGGTGCTAAACCCATTTCTGCTATTTCCCTTTCTATGGTCAGTATCCTACCCTACAGGACAATTCTTCAAGCCAATCTTTCTAAAAGAATCTCTTCCTCAGAGATCACTGGACCTTGATGAACCTGAGCCATCCCCACTAGAGGGGGTGTTCTGGGCAACCTGGGTTGTTCATGGCGTGCAGGTTCCACTCTTTCAAGCGGAGGGAGATCTTACGCTTCACTTGAGCTGTCCTGATCTACAGGGTCAGTGGCTCCATCAGTAGGATGGGCCTGCTCACACTCTGCCAAGAGCTCCTGGAGCTTTAGAGAGGCAGACTCTGAGTCTGTTTTAATTTGGTAAACCTTTACAGAGGTCTCTTAACGGTTTATGAGAAATCTGAAGGTAAAGGGTACAGTCAAGCTCCTTATCCACACCCTCTGTGGTACTCATTTTTAGGTTAAGGAGAGACAGTGTGCACGCGCTCTCTGCGAGACATGCTGCATTCAGTGTTTGGGCTTTAACCTGGCCCACTATTGCCATTCGTTCTTTGTTGTGCTTGTCTTAAATGCTTCCTTCTTATTGATGCATTTTTCTAAATGTCCCTCCTTTGTGTGCTTAGTTCACTCTCAGGCAATTTCACTAAGAGAACATTTTTGTTGGCCATCACACTACGTTCACGCTTCCTCCTATTACAGCATGTGATGGCCCCTCCTCCCGTCTGGGGATTGCAGCCTTAGTATTCTTTTGATTGTCCATAGCACTGTGTTCACACTACACCATGGAAAACAGTGTTTAGAAAGGCACTTGAAGGTTTCAGATTTCATTTAATCTTGTGTCTCTGCTTGGGTATACTTAATTGATGTTTTCCAAGCCACCTTTCCCTCCACTGCGGTTTCAGAAATAATTGGCTCTGTGTGGGTGTTTTGAACCCTCTGGCAGAGACACATTCATCCACTTTCAGCCTTCCTCATTCTAAAGTGCTATAACCAGTGCTGCAGCTGCTTCTCTGGTCCCAGTGGTAAATCCCCATCCTTAATCCTATAGGCAGCACTGCTTCCCTGGTCCTGATGGTAATTCATCATTCTAAGTCCTCTACACAGTGCTGCTAGTTGCTTCTCTGGTCTAAGTGGTAATTTCTCATTCTTAGTCCTGTAGACCATGCTGCAGCTGCTTCTCTAGTCCCAGTAGTAATTCCTCATTCCAAGTCCTCTAGGCAGTGCTGCAGCTGCTTCTCTGATCCCAGAGGTAAATCCTCATTCTGAATCCTATAGGCAGTGCTGCTTGCCGATTCTCTGGTCCCAGGGGTGTGGGGTTCCTCTTCCCTGATGCCCAGGGTACGTTGTTTGGTGTCAAGGACAACAAGTTTATTTTGTCTTTGAGACAAGTAGTTACAAACTCCTAAAGAACAAACCCTTTAGCTGCCAGTTAACATTATGGAATTATGGAGCACGGAAGGGAACTGTCTGCAGTTGATGTAATATTTGTGTCCATCTATTAATGTTGTTTAAACTTGTATTCATGGTTCATTAACGCAAAGCCTTTATTATTAGGGTAAGCACTATAAATAAACGTTATAAGCACAGACTGCACTACTGACGGTGGTTCCAATAAAAATAAAAAAAAGTGTCCCCAGGTTTGAAAAGATTAACAATATGAGGCTACATGTAATGCTCCCAGAATGCTCTTTGATTAGATGCAAATATTTGCAGAAGCTTGAAAGCAAGATTGATGACTCTTTGCTTAGCAAATAAAATGTTCACAAAAAAAAATGCAACTATGAAAATAGGTTTTGCAATATTACTGTGAAATTTTAGGAACCATTTCTTTGCAGCATCATTTAGTAAAATGTGTTGATAATTAGCTGTAGTTCCAAAAAATATTTATAATGGAAAATCAGTTTTATCAGTTTCGACAAGATTATGGCAAACCTGAAAATAAACCAACATTGGCAGCAGCCATTTTCGCATAATTATAGATTTGCCACCTGAGCCACATAATCCATCATCTGCTGCACAATCTGCAGATTTTAAGTGCAAAACACGAAAAACAAACACCCACTTCCAAAGTTTGGTTCCACACTGGTAGAATCCCTCAAATTTGTGTATGAAGATGAATCAAGACAGTCAAATTCTGACAACTTTCTTCAGGGCACACAACCAATCTTAGTCACTTGACCAATACTATGAAGGAGAGAAGACGCTTCGGAAAACCTTTACGGGTCCCGTAATGAAAATGTCACTTACCCAGTGTACATCTGTTCGTGGCATCAGTCGCTGAAGATTCACATGTTGTGCATAGCCCGCCATCTGGTGTTGGGTCGGAGTGTTACAAGTTGTTTTTCTTCGAAGAAGTCTTTCGAGTCACGGGACCGAGGGACTCCTCCTCCTTGTCTCCATTGCGCATGGGCGTCGACTCCATCTTCGATTGTTTTCCCCGCAGAGGGTGAGGTAGGAGTTGTGTTGTAGTAATAGTGCCCATGCAATGGAGTGAATAAGTATGTACCTATTTAAGGTTTAAATAATATATTTACAAATGTACAAAGCTTAAGCTAACTTCCGAACGGCTACAGGCTCCCGGGGAGGCGGGTGGGCACATGTGAATCTTCAGCGACTGATGCCACGAACAGATGTACACTGGGTAAGTGACATTTTCAGTTCGATGGCATCTGTCGCTGTAGATACACATGTTGTGCATAGACTAGTAAGCAGTTATCTCCCCAAAAGCGGTGGCTCAGCCTGTAGGAGTGGAAGTATTTTGAAATAAGGTTCTTAACACGGCTTGACCTACTGTGGCTTGTTGTGCAGATAGCACGTCTACACAGTAGTGCTTGGTGAACGTGTGAGGCGTAGACCATGTGGCTGCCTTACATATTTCGTGCATCGGAATATTTCCTAGAAAGGCCATGGTAGCGCCTTTCTTTCTGGTTGAGTGTGCCCTTGGTGTAATGGGCAGCTGTCTTTTTGCTTTAAGGTAGCAGATTTGGATGCACTTAACTATCCATCTGGCTATACCTTGTTTTGATATTGGGTTTCCTGCATGAGGTTTTTGGAATGCAATAAATAGTTGTTTAGTCTTTCTGATGTTTTTTGTTCTGTCAATGTAGTACATTAGTGCTCTTTTGACATCTAATGTATGTAGTGCCCTCTCAGCTACGGAATCTGGCTGTGGGAAGAACACTGGTAGTTCTACAGTTTGATTTAGGTGGAACGGTGAAATAACCTTTGGTAAAAATTTAGGATTGGTCCTTAGGACTACCTTATTTTTGTGTATTTGGATAAAAGGTTCTTGTATTGTAAACGCTTGAATTTCGCTTACTCTCCGTAGAGATGTGATGGCGATGAGAAATGCAACTTTCCAGGTTAGGAACTGTATTGCGCAAGAGTGCATGGGTTCAAAAGGTGGACCCATGAGTCTTGTTAAGACAACATTGAGGTTCCACGAAGGAACGGGTGGTGTCCTTGGTGGTATAATTCTTTTAAGGCCTTCCATAAATGCTTTAATGACCGGTATCCTAAATAGTGAAGTTGAATAGGTAATCTGCAGGTATGCAGATATTGCCGCAAGGTGTATTTTAATGGAAGAGAAAGCTAGGTTTGATTTTTGTAAGTGTAGCAAGTAACCCACTACATCCTTTGGAGATGCGTGTAATGGTTGGATTTGATTATGATGGCAGTAGCAAACAAACCTTTTCCATTTGCTTGCATAGCAGTGCCTAGTGGATGGTCTTTTAGCTTGCTTTATGACTTCCATACATTCTTGTGTAAGGTCTAAGTGTCCGAATTCTAGGATTTCAGGAGCCAGATTGCTAGATTCAGCGATGCTGGATCGGGATGCCTGATCTGTTGTTTGTGTTGTGTTAACAGATCTGGCCAGTTGGGCAATTTCATGTGGGGTACTACTGATAGGTCTAGCAGTGTTGTGTACCAGGGTTGCCTTGCCCATGTTGGTGCTATCAGTATGAGTTTGAGTTTGTTTTGACTCAATTTGTTTACTAGATATGGAAGGAGAGGGAGAGGGGGAAAAGCGTATGCAAATATCCCTGACCAGTTTATCCATAGGGCATTGCCTTGGGACTGCCTGTGTGGGTATCTGGATGCGAAGTTTTGGCATTTTGCGTTCTCTTTTGTTGCAAATAAGTCTATTTGAGGTGTTCCCCAGAGTTTGAAGTAAGTGTTTAGAATTTGGGGGTGAATTTCCCATTCGTGGACTTGTTGGTGATCTCGAGAGAGATTGTCTGCAAGTTGATTCTGGATCCCTGGAATAAACTGTGCTATTAGGCGAATGTGGTTGTGAATTGCCCATCGCCATATCTTTTGTGCTAGAAGGCTCAGCTGCGTTGAGTGTGTCCCCCCCTGTTTGTTTAGATAATACATTGTTGTCATGTTGTCTGTTTTGACAAGAATGTATTTGTGAGTTATGATTGGTTGGAATACTTTTAGTGCTTGAAAAACTGCTAGCAGTTCTAGGTGATTTATGTGCAGTTTTGTTTGATGTACGTCCCATTGTCCTTGTATGCTGTGTTGATCGAGGTGTGCTCCCCACCCCGTCAAGGAAGCATCTGTTATTACGTATTGTGGCACTGGGTCTTGGAAAGGCCGCCCTTTGTTTAAATTTATACTGTTCCACCATAGAAGCGAGAGGTATGTTTGGCGGTCTATCAACACCAGATCTAGAAGGTGACCCTGTGCTTGTGACCATTGTGATGCTAGGCACTGTTGTAAGGGCCTCATGTGCAGTCTTGCGTTCGGGACAATGGCTATGCATGAGGACATCATGCCTAGGAGTTGTAATATCATTTATGCCTGTATTCTTTGTGTTGGATACATGCGTTGTATGATTTTGTTGAAATTTTGAATTCTTTGTGGACTTGGAGTGGCTAACCCTTTTGTTGAGTCTATTATGGCTCCTAGGTATTGTTGTACTTTGCACGGCAGAATGTGTGATTTTGCATAGTTGATGGTGAAACGGAGTTTGTAGAGGTTTTGTATGACCTGATTTGTGTGGTGTGAGCACCTTGTCAGTGAGTTGGTCTTGATTAGCCAGTCGTCTAGATACGGGAATACGTGTATTTGCTGCCTTCTGATGTGTGCAGCCACTACTGCTAGACATTTTGTAAAGACTCTTGGTGCGGTTGTTAAACCAAACGGCAATACTTTGAATTGGTAATGTATTCCTTTGAATACAAACCTGAGGTATTTCCTGTGCGACTGATGTATTGGTATGTGGAAATACGCGTCTTTGAGATCTAAGGTTGTCATGTAGTCCTGTTGCTTTAGCAATGGTAACACTTCTTGTAGCGTGACCATGTGAAAGTGTTCTGATTTGATGTAGGTGTTTAGTGTTCTGAGGTCTAGGATTGGTCTCAGTGTTTTGTCCTTTTTTGGTATTAGGAAGTACAGTGAATAAACTCCTGTGTTTATTTGTGTCTTTGGTACTAGTTCCATTGCGTTCTTTTGCAATAATGCTTGAACTTCTATTTCCAGAAGGTCTGAATGTTGTTTTGATAAATTCTGTGCTTTTGGTGGTATGTTTGGAGGGATTTGTAGAAATTCTATGCAATAACCATGTTGGATAATTGCTAAGACCCAAGTGTCTGTAGTTATTTCCTCCCATGCTTGGTAATACTGACCTATTATTCCCCCCACTGGTGTTGTGTGGCGGGGATGAGTGACATGTGAGTCACTGTTTGGTTGTAGGGGTTTTGGGGATTTGAAATTTTCCCCTATTCCTAGGGAATTGTCCTCTGTATTGGCCCCGAAAGCCTCCCCTTTGGTACTGTCCCTGGTAGCTGGACGGTGTTGCCTGTGAGGTGCTGGCTTGTGTGGCCTGACCCCGAAACCCCCCTCTAAAGGTTGTTTTGCGGAAGGTGCTGTAAGTGCCTCTGCTCTGCGGGGAGTAGAGTGCGCCCATGGCTTTAGCAGTGTCAGTGTCCTTTTTGAGTTTCTCAATTGCCGTGTCCACTTCTGGTCCGAACAGTTGTTTCTCATTGAATGGCATATTGAGCACTGCCTGCTGTATCTCTGGTTTAAAACCAGACGTTCGTAGCCATGCGTGCCTTCTTATAGTCACAGATGTGTTAATTGTTCTTGCAGCTGTGTCCGCTGCATCCATAGAGGAGCGTATCTGATTATTAGATATGTTCTGTCCTTCCTCAACCACCTGTTTCGCCCTTTTTTGTAGCTCTTTGGGTAGATGCTCAATGAGGTGTTGCATCTCGTCCCAATGGGCTCTGTCATAGCGCGCAAGTAGTGCTTGAGAGTTAGCGATGCGCCACTGGTTTGCAGCTTGTACTGCGACTCTCTTTCCGGCTGCATCGAACTTGCGGCTCTCTTTATCTGGGGGTGGTGCATCCCCAGATGTGTGGGAGTTGGCTCTCTTGCGAGCTGCTCCTACTACGACGGAATCTGGTGGCAGCTGTGAGGTGATGAAAACAGTGTCTGTGGGAGGTGCTTTATATTTCTTTTCCACTCTTGCTCTACTCTTGACCGGCTCCTTGAAGATTTCCTTTGCGTGCCGAAGCATTCCTGGGAGCATAGGCAGGCTTTGGTAGGAGCTATGGGTGGAGGAGAGGGTGTTGAATAAGAAGTCATCCTCGACTGGTTCCGAGTGTAGGGACACGTTGTGGAACTCTGCTGCTCTAGCCACCACTTGTGAATATGCCGTGCTATCTTCCGGTGGTGAGGGCTTTGTAGGATACGCCTCTGGACTGTTGTCCGACACTGGGGCGTCGTATAAGTCCCAAGCGTCTTGGTCCTGGTTACCTTGGCTCATGGTGGTGTGAGCCGGGGAATGTGATGGAGTTTGTGCCGGTGAAACGTTAGTTACAGGTGGAGGAGAGGGTGGCGGAGTTACCTTTTTCACCATTTTTGTTTGTGGTGCTTGGTCTGACTGAAACTCCAGTCTCCTTTTTCTCCTAATAGGGGGAAGGGTGCTTATTTTCCCTGTTCCTTCCTGTATAAAAATACGTTTCTGAGTGTGGTCCACTTCGGTGGATTGCAACTCTTCCTCAAATCTATGCTTTCGCATCTGAGAGGACAGTGATTGCTCCTCTGAATAGGAACCGGTAGTTGGGTCGGTTGCGGGTCGTTTTGGCACCGAAACCCTGTCTGTACTCTTTTTCGGCTCCGAGGTGACCTTCTTCTTTTTCGGAGTCGAACCCTCTCGGCGTCGATCTTCCTCGGTGCCGCTGTCTCTGCGTCGAGCAGTTTCGGCTCCGCTATCTCGGCGTCGATCTTTTTCAGCAGCACTTTCTCGGTCCCGAGAAGGCTGCGTGCCGGTGTCTCGACCGGAGTCGGACGATCTCTGCACTATTTCGGCCTTTTTCGGTGCCGACGGTCGGTCACCGAATTTATGGGTCGAGCCATGGCCTGGTGGCAGTGGCGTCCCCTGGGCCTTGTCACTTTTCTTGTGTGTTGGCTTCGACGTCTTACTCACAGTTTTTTGGTCGTCGAATTCCTCGTAGTCCGATTCATGGATCGAGAAGGTTTCTTCTTCCTCTTGTTCCTCGAACTCTCGGTGAGCTGTCGGCGTGGACGCCATCTGCAGTCTTCTGGCTCGACGGTCACGGAGTGTTTTTCGGGACCGGAACGCACAACAGGCCTCGCAAGTCTCTTCACTGTGCTCAGGCGACAGGCACAGGTTACAGACCAAATGTTGGTCTGTATACGGGTATTTGTTGTGGAATTTAGGACAGAAACAGAATGGGGTCCGTTCCATCAGCGTTGTTTTACACGCGGTCGGGCCGACCAGGCCCCGACGGGGGATCGAAAACTACCCCGAAGGGTACCGGAGCTCTTCACTCTTCGATTCGGTGTCGATTCTATTTAAGCCGATCCCGAACGCAACAATACCGACGTAATTTTTCCGATATTTAGCTAACTTTCCGTTCCGAAACCCGGAGCGAAAGGAACACGTCCGAACCCGATGGCGGAAAGAAAACAATCGAAGATGGAGTCGACGCCCATGCGCAATGGAGACAAGGAGGAGGAGTCCCTCGGTCCCGTGACTCGAAAGACTTCTTCGAAGAAAAACAACTTGTAACACTCCGACCCAACACCAGATGGCGGGCTATGCACAACGTGTATCTACAGCGACAGATGCCATCGAACCACGGGGATTTCAAGAAAAATGACCTGACAAGTGACTAAGATGCAGCAGACACAAATAGTCTAGAAACTTGGATAAAGGTCTGTTGAAGATAGGACCACAATCGCCCTTGCAAGACGTTTTAACAAGATAGTCTGTATTGGTTGCGTGCCCTGAAGAATGTCAGTGACCGGTTGGTCATGTGCACCGAAACATGAGTCCGCACGACTTTGGGTTGGACTGTACATTCCTCTTCCTGTGGACCCCGATATTATGAAATGTGATGCTTCATCTTAGAACTGATGGATTTAGATGCAACAAGCATATTAAAAGGAATTCTTAGGAAATTAACAAACCTGTAATGCTGAGACTGAAAAAAGAAAAATTTGTTTCATTATGATTAAGATTATGCATCCTGTATATGTATAATGAGTATTTGTATATCTGGAGGAAGTAAGACTATAAGGGGAGGTTTTCATTAGTAGAATGGTCCGGACAATAACAATGTATGGATTTTAGGTGGTTGAGTTCGATGTGAGAGTGGTGTGACTGGGATGATTTATGGTGGTATCCGTTTGGGAGTACGATACTTAGGTCCACAGCCTAACAGGAGTAATGTTATGAGGTATAATCATGAATAAATAAAATTATCTTTCGTAAAATATTGCTGATTATATGACTAATGTCTGGATTAGTCTTTTTGCACAAATTTGTGGGATTCCTCTAGTGTGGAATCAAACTTTGGAGGTGGGTGTTTGTATTTGTTGTTTTGCATTAAGTCCCTGTCCCGCTCCTGCAAAATGTTGCTATTTAGCATCCTAATTTAAATCTGCCATGCAATATCCAACAGAATGCCACTTTCACCACCACACCATCAGAGTTGCTGTCTGGCTAACGCAATTCACCCAAAACAAAAAAGGCATAAGACAGCCACAGAGGAGAAACAAGCTAGAAGGGTCACCCAAACATATCAAGAGTGCTCAAACAGTCACAGTGTAATAAGGATGTTAGGTTGGCTTGAATTATTGTCATAATTATAAAAAGGATAGATTATTAAAACATGTACAATTACCATATAAACCTTTAGTAGAAATAAACGTTTGGCACAAGATTGTAAGCTCAAAACAGCTCCTAGAGGGCACCATGACAAAAACATTTTCTAAGAAACAGTCATGTAACCATACTGCTAGCCCCTAGAGGGGATAACCCCATAAAAAAACAGGAGAAAGTAATGGAGTGTAACCAAAGACTTAGCCTCGAGAAGGAGTTTTAGGGCTAGCAGGCCTACTGGAATGAGATTACTAACAAGGCCTATAAAAACAAAACTTCGCCCAGCTGTAAAACAAACGTTGTAGCCAAGAAGAAGCTTATAAGACAATGAATGCTGGGAGGTGTTATTTTTGGGTTCCCGCTAACAGTGTGGGTACCCAGAGATGATGTAGACAGAGTGTTTTGAAGGCGGTCCGATTGTTTTGTAAAAGTAATGCCCTGCAAAGCATTATGGGGCGGGTGTTTGTGCCACAATTATAGTATGTTGACTACAATACTCATAACAGCCCCTAGAGGACAAGACAATAGCATTTGGAAGAAGCATGGTCATGTAACCATACAATCAGCCCTTAGAGAGCATAACCACATGAAAAAAGAATGGGTTAAAGTAATGCAATGTCACCATATATTTAGCCCCGAAAGGGCATAATGCATTAGTTTCAAGGTTAGCAGGACTAATGCAACGATATTACCAACAAAGGCCATAGAATATAACTTCTCCCAGCTGCTAAACAAAAGTTCCAGCCATGAGAAAGCTTAAAAAGATAATGAATGGTGGTAGGGGTTATTATTTTGGAGTCCCCACTAACGGTGTGGGGACCTAGTGATGATGTAGACAGAAAGAGCATATTGTGGTTAATGTTTTTGAAGGTGGTTCCATTGTCCTAGGACTACCACAGGCTGAGTTATGAGCCAATTGTTTTTTTTTTTTTAAGTAGTGCCCTGTAAACCATTATGAGACACGTTTCCGTGCTATGAATATTTTAATACATTGATATGACTAATGCTTAGAACAGTGGTTCCCAACCTGTGGTCCGCGGACCCCCAGGAGTCCGTGACACATTCCCAGGGGGTCCGCAGGCCTGGGATGGGAGGAAGGCACTTTTCCAGCTGGGGCCTCTGACAAAAACACGCGTGTGTGTTTTCATATTTATTACTTCCTTTGTTGAGCAGTTTTAAACGCCCTGCAAAGCTCCTTGTACTGCAAAAATAAAAGTGTCAAACTAACTCAAGTGATTAATGTATCTGTTGGAGAGAGATGGGAGTTTTGTGCAGTGGCAGTTTTGACTCAAAGATAGCGCAGGTGGTTAATATACCTAATGCAAAGAATGTGTATCATGCAAAAAAACTGTATTTTATGTGCATGGCACAGTGGGTTACTGCTTTTGTCACAGAGATTCTTTTGTTACTATGGAGTTCATAATTGTAATCTAGCACAGTGAGCTGTGAACTGCCATTAAAGAGCTGCATGCAAACCGCATGGCACAAATTTGAAAGTTTTTTTTTTTCCTAGTCTTTCATTTTCCTTATGCTGCTAAATAGGTTTGCTTGTGTAGAAATACATTCTTATTGCTAACGCAGTGCTTAATTTGTGCTTGTTGTTTCCGGTGCTGAGCACCGGCACATATTTTTGGGGCCCGGGGCTTATTCTTCTGCCTCAAGCATTTGCTGTGAGCAAAAGACAAATATGGGAAAGACGGAGGAAGGGAAAAATGAAAAAGTGTCACAAAGGGAGAAAGTAGAAAGCTGCTAGAGTGAGCTGAAGTGGCAGGGAGTGGCTTTAAATGGATTGAAGAGGCCCGAGAAGGTCTAGGATTATGCTGCCTCAGTATTCCGTGTGCCCACATTTAATTGCAGCAGCCACGTGTTTAAGAGGAGGGCTTTGGGCACCGGCACGTTTTTATTTACAAATTAAGCACTGTGCTAACGTCATCGCTAATCACTGTGCTGTGTTCTTAATCCTAAGTGTGTGCTTTTCCAGACCAAGCACTCTTAGAAAATGCCTACCAGTGTGGATGACATGTGAATCCTACATCTTGTAGTCCCCTGTAAAGTGTCCTGGCACCCTACAGTGGAATGAGAGGTGCCATAAAACAAATGAAGTACATGTGACAGAGAGGCTAGGGAGAGATGAGAGGCCCTTATGGTTTACTTCCCTTCCCCTTCACTTATTTATGTGAAAAAGCTTTCTCAGATCTTGCATACCTAAAAAATAAAAACAGAAATCGCTTTGGAAATATAGAATCTGACCTAAGGATTCACCTTTCCTAAATAAAACCAAACATTGAAAAGGTAGTTGCCGTGATGCAGTGTCAACCTTCCCAAAAAAATGTTTCGATTTTTGCATATTTTTTCCAATATAAAAGAATTTTATCTTTAGTAATTTGAGTATTTGTTTGGTGTGGTTACTTGTTATATTTTTTGCGAATTCCTGTTTTAATGTTTGAAAATTAAATCGTACAAATTGCTGGGGGTCCCCGGCTTCCAGTAATGATTCATTGGGGGTCTTCAGGAGTCAAAAGGTTGGGAACCACGGGGTTAGAATAAACCCTAGAGGATGCCACAATGAAAACTGCATTTGTAGGAAACATGGTCATGTAAATATATAGTTAGACCCTAGTGGGCATAACCACACAAAATGAAAATAAGAATAATGCAATGTAGCCATATATTTAGTCCCTAGAGGGCATAGTGCTTTACATATCTTCAGGGATAGCAGGCCTATAAAACTATTATTACAAACAAAGCCCTTAGAACATCAGCTATTCCCAGCTGTAAAACAAAAGTTCCAGCCACGAGAGAGCTTAAACAGACACTGAATGGTGGAAGGGGTTATTATGGGGTCCCCAATAACCTAGTGTGGATACCCAAATATCATCTAGCCAGAAAGAACATGCTGTCCTGAACGTTTTGGTGGTGGTCCCATTGTCCTAGGACCACCACAGTCAAATTGTGAGCAAAATTGGTTCGTAAAAGTAATGCCCTGCAAAGCATTATGGGTAGTCTTCTTGAGTGCAATTATTATTGTAATATCGCTCTCCCACTGTGCTGGGAGAGGCGATTTGAAATTAATCTGATTAGGTAACTGTGAACAATGTGACCAGTGTTCCAATACCACCAATCAAGTTTGTGCTGTGAGCGCCATGGCCACCATGAAGCAGGAAGGGGAGAGACAAAAGAAATATTTTACCCACACTGAAGTATTTCGGCAATTGTCAAATAATCCATGTAACAGGGGCAGTCTGCAAGACGAGACAAAACCAGCCTCAAGGTCAAACAAACAAAGCATTTACCAATGACAAAGTGATTTTTGAAAAGGCAAGCCCACAAACGAGTGAAAGTGATGGGCGTGACATGGGAGTGGTTAAAAGCCCACCATATTTACAACACGTCAAATCGCTTGAGTGTTCGACCTAAAAATGACGAAATAATGAGGTAATACTATTACAAAATGTGCCGCATTATGCAGCATAATTTGCCTTTCCTTGCCGCATAATCTGACGCTCCAGGCGGATAATTCCAGGGGGCCTGCTTATGGCTTCGTCAATGCATGCCCTGTTTTGACATGGCGTTTGTAAAACTTTATTGTTGTGGGAGCTGTCGGACCCTCACCATTGTAACAAACATTGGCACAAAGCAAAAGCACACATTGCCATAGTAATTCCTGGCACTTAACAAAACTACTCTGTGGGCCGATAAGCTCCTTGAGAAAGCCTACTAGATGCCAGGGAATTTAAAAAAAAAATAATAATAAAGTGGGGTCGTGGCTACCAACCAGTATGGGCATTGTTATGCCCCACCCCAATGGAAGGGGGTAATAGTCTTTCAGCTCTCCCCTGCACACTAAAACATCTTATCCCACGGCAAGCAAGAGGACATTTGATTATTGTGGGTTTTGGTTTTACATTTGGGCCATGAGAGCTTGTTTAACTCTCAAAATTGTTCCACTTGGAATGGTGGGAGCTGCCCTTTTTGGACTTTGGGACGCTGTCATGTAGAAAAATCCACAAGACCTAGACACATCTGAAAACTAAACATATGGGTGAGTCCAGGGTGGTGTGCTTCACATGCACCATTTTCTTACACACAATGCCCTGTAAACCTCCAACTTTGCTGACAATCACACATTTTTACCACATTTTTGTGATGGAACCTTTCGAAATCTGAAGGAATCCACAAAATTCCTACCATCCAGCATTGTCGCATCTATACCAATAAAAATTCTGCTCCACTTGTCAGACTAAAAATATTTTTTTTCCAAACTGTCCTTTTGGACCCGCTTTGGTTCCCTGTTAATTTCAACAGGTCTTTGGCTCTTCCGTGTCACAGGCATTTTTACCAGGAGACTGAGGGGAACTAAGGTGCTAGGAAATTTGCCCCGGTGCAGTGATCCCACACAGAAATGTGGGGAAAAAATTATTTTTCTTTTAAGCTAAATTTGAGGTTTGATGAGGATTCTGGGTAAGAAAACAATGGGGGATCCATGCAGGTCACACCTCCCTGGACTCCCTCAGGTGTCTTGTTTTCAGAGATATTTGGGTTTGGTAGGTTTCCCTATATGTCTATATCCCCCCTTGCAAAAAAGGTAGTTTTGGATTTGATAATTTTGATGTGTCCACAGAGTTTTGGGGCATTTCCTGTCGCGGACACTAGGTCTACCCAAACAAGTGAGGTACCATTTTTATCGGGGGACTTGAGGAAACGCTGGGTAGAAGGAAATTTGTGGCTTCTCTCAGATTCCAAAACTTTCTGTCACCGAAACGTGAGGGAAAAAAATGTTTTTTGGCCACATTTTGAGGTTTGCAAAGGATTCTAGGTAACAGAACCTGGTGAGAGCCCCACAAGTCACCTCATCCTAGATTCCCCTAGGTGTCTAGTTTTAAAAAATGCACAGGTTTGGAAGGTTTCCCTATGTGCCGGCTGGGCTGCAGGCCAAAGTCCACAGCTAGACACTTTGCAAAAAACACATCAGATTTCAATGTAAAAATGCATTGTGTCCATGCTGCGTTTCCTGTCGCAGGCACTAGGCCTATCAACAAAAGTAAGGTACAATTTTTAATCGGGAGATTTGGGGGATCACAGAATAGAAGAACAAGTGTTATTGCCCTTTGTCTTTCTCTACATTTTTTCCTTCCAAATGTAAGACAGTGTGTAAAAAAGAAGTTTGAGAAATGCACTTTAATTGACATGTTAATATGGAGACCCCGTAATTCAGAGATGGGCAAATAACCACTGCTTCTCAACACCTTATCATGTGCCCATTTTTTAAATACAAAGGTTTCCTTGATACCTATTTTTCACTCTTTTTTAGGAAAATGCCACTGTTGGCATGGTCACCTCCCACTTTTTGCCTAGTGTTGATGCCACCTTTGATTAGAAGTGTGCTGGGACCCTGCTAACCAGGCCCGCACCAGTGTTGTTTCCCTAAAACTGTACATTTGTTTCCACAATTGGCACAGCCCGGGTACACAGTTAAGTCCCTTGTAAAAGGTACCGCTGGTATCAAGGGCCCTGTGGCCAGGGAAGGTCTCTAAGGGCTGCAGCATGTATTATGCCACAGTCAGAGACCCATCACTCAGTACATGCACACTGATTTGCAGCTTGTGTGCGCTAGTGGGGAGAAAATGTTTAACTCGACATGGCACTCCCCTCAGAACGCCATGCCCACAAACCACTGCCTGTGGCATAGGTAAGTCACCCCTCTATGAGGCCGTACAGCCCTAAGGCAGGGTGCATTATACCACAGGTGAGGGCATAGCTGCATGAGCACTATGGCCCTACAGTGTCTAAGTCACTTCTTAGACATTGTAAGTGCAGGGTAGCTATACTGAGTATATGGTCTGGGAGACTGTCATTTCAAACTCCACAGCACCATAAAGGCTACACTGAATACTGGGACGTTTGGTATCAAACTTCTCAGCACAATAAACCCACACTGATGCCAGTGTGGGATTTATTGAAAAATGCACACAGAGGGCATCTTAGCGATGCCCCCTGTATGTTAGCCCAACTGTTAGTTCAAGGCTGACTGGTCTGTGTCAGCCTGCCACTTCCAGATGAGTTTCTGACCACATGGGATGAGTGCCTTTATGCACTCTGTGGTCAGAAACAAAGCCTGTTCTGGGTAGAGATGCTTTATACCTCCCCCTGCAGGAACTGTAACACCTGGCGGTGAGCCTCAAAGGCTCAAGCCTGGTGTTACAGTGCCCCAGGGCACTCCAACTAGTGGAGATGCCCGCCCCCTGGACAAGCCACCACTTTTGGGTGGCAAGTCCGGAGGGATAATGAGAAAAACAAGGAGTCACTCCCCTCAGCGAGGACCACCCCTAAGGTGTCCAGAGCTGAAGTGACCCCCATCCTTGAGAAATACTCTACCTTGCTTTGAAGGATTAGGACCAATAGGGATAGGGATGTGCCCCCTCCCCAGAGGGAGTGGGCACAGGGAGGGTGAAGCCACCCTCAGGGACTGCCCTCTGACCCTAACACCCCCCTAAATTTAATATTTTGGGGCAATCCTGAAACCAGCTCTTCAGATTCCTGACAACCTTGAGAAAGAAGGACTGCTTGAGCTGAAAACCCTGCAGAGAAGAGAAGGAGACAACAACTGACTCGTCCTCCGCCCTACCAGCCCGTCTCCTGCTTCGAAAAGCTGCAAGAAAAGCAGCAAGAAAAGCAGCAACGCGTTCTGCAGTACCAGCGTCCCCTGAAAAGCTTCCAGGGGACTGCCTGCATCACAGAGGACCAAGAAACTCCTGTGGACAGTGGACCTGTCCAAAAAGAAGATCAAGAAACCAACTTTAAAGGGACTCTAACCTCCTTCCAGAAGCGGGAGTCCAACTACTGTGCACCCAACTCCCCCGCCCCGTGTCCAGAGAAACCAGCTATCCAGAGAGGACCCCCAGGCGACTCAACGACATGTCCACCCTGGGCTGGCCTCTCTGCACCCCCACGACAATGCCTGCAGAGGGAATCCTAAGGACCCCCCAGACCGCGACTGCCCGGGACTAAAATATCCGATGCCTGGAGAAGCACTGCACCCGCAGCCCCCAGGCCCGTGATAAACCGACCACTGGTTCAAAAACGACCAACAGGCGGCCCTCACCCTTGCCCAGTTGGTGGCTTGCCCGAGAGGCCACCCTGTGCCCTGCCTGCAGCACCTCTGTGACCCCCGGGTCCCTCCATAGAGATCTATTGAGAATGCGACGCCCTGTTCGCACACTGCACCCAGCCGCCCCCGTGCCACTGAGGGTGTGGTTTTGGTGCCTACTTGAGGCCCCTCCAGTACTCCTCCAAACCCCCTGGTCTGCCCTTTGACAACACGGTTACTTACCTGCAAGAAATTGGAACCGGAGAACCCCCTGTCTCCATAGGCGCCCACCTCGGACCCTGAGTTGCTGGGGTTTCCTTGAACCTCACAACACCCCCCCCCCCCCCCACTTCCGCCAACAACGGTGGGCTACCTATGCCCCGGAGACTGAACCAGAAGTGTGGTACTTAGCTCAGAAACTGTACTTTAATTACCTCCCCCAGGAACTGTTGGAAATTGCACTGTGTCCACTTTTAAAATGGCTTTTTGCAATTTTAAAGAAAATGGTGTACAATATTGAATCTATTCAAAGTCCTAAGTATTACTATGCAAAGTACCTTTTTGTATGTACTTACCTGCTAAAAGAATCTTGTGGTTCTAAAAATAAACAAATGAATATTTATCTATATAAAAACCTATTGGCCTGGAGTTAAGTCACTGAGTGTACAACAAATGCTCAACACTACCCTCTGATAAGCCTAACTGCTCGACCGCACTACCACAAATAGAGCATTAGTATAATCTATTATTGCTTCTGTAAGGAAATGCCTCCTTGGCATGGTTGCCCCCTGACTTTTTGCCTTTGCTGATGCTATGTTTACAATTGAAAGTGTGCTGAGGCCTGCTAACCAGGCCCCAGCACCAGTGTTCTTTCCCTAACCTGTACTTTTGTATCCACAATTGGCAGACCCTGGCATCCAGATAAGTCCCTTGTAACTGGTACTTCTAGTACCAAGGGCCCTGATGCCAAGGAAGGTCTCTAAGGGCTGCAGCATGTCTTATGCCACCCTGGAGACCTCTCACTCAGCACAGACACACTGCTTGCCAGCTTGTGTGTGCTAGTGAGGACAAAACGAGTAAGTCGACATGGCACTCCCCTCAGGGTGCCATGCCAGCCTCTCACTGCCTATGCAGTATAGGTAAGACACCCCTCTAGCAGGCCTTACAGCCCTAAGGCAGGGTGCACTATACCATAGGTGAGGGTACCAGTGCATGAGCATGGTACCCCTACAGTGTCTAAACAAAACCTTAGACATTGTAAGTGCAGGGTAGCCATAAGAGTATATGGTCTGGGAGTTTGTCAAACACGAACTCCACAGCACCATAATGGCTACACTGAAAACTGGGAAGTTTGGTATCAAACTTCTCAGCACAATAAATGCACACTGATGCCAGTGTACATTTTATTGTAAAATACACCACAGAGGGCACCTTAGAGGTGCCCCCTGAAACTTAACCGACTGTCTGTGTAGGCTGACTAGTTCCAGCAGCCTGCCACACCAGAGACATGTTGCTGGCCCCATGGGGAGAGTGCCTTTGTCACTCTGAGGCCAGTAACAAAGCCTGCACTGGGTGGAGATGCTAACACCTCCCCCAGGCAGGAGCTGTAACACCTGGCGGTGAGCCTCAAAGGCTCACCCCTTTGTCACAGCCCAGCAGGGCACTCCAGCTTAGTGGAGTTGCCCGCCCCCTCCGGCCACGGCCCCCACTTTTGGCGGCAAGGCTGGAGGGAACAAAGAAAGCAACAAGGAGGAGTCACTGGCCAGTCAGGACAGCCCCTAAGGTGTCCTGAGCTGAGGTGACTCTGACTTTTAGAAATCCTCCATCTTGCAGATGGAGGATTCCCCCAATAGGGTTAGGATTGTGACCCCCTCCCCTTGGGAGGAGGCACAAAGAGGGTGTACCCACCCTCAGGGCTAGTAGCCATTGGCTACTAACCCCCCAGACCTAAACACGCCCTTAAATTTAGTATTTAAGGGCTACCCTGAACCCTAGAAAATTAGATTCCTGCGACAACAAGAAGAAGGACTGCCCAGCTGAAAACCCCTGCAGAGGAAGACCAGAAGACAACAACTGCCTTGGCTCCAGAAACTCACCGGCCTGTCTCCTGCCTTCCAAAGAACTCTGCTCCAGCGACGCCTTCCAAAGGGACCAGCGACCTCTGAATCCTCTGAGGACTGCCCTGCTTCGACGACGACCAGAAACTCCCGAGGACAGCGGACCTGCTCCAAAAAGACTGCAACTTTGTTTCAAGGAGCAGCTTTAAAGACCCCTGCAACTCCCCGCAAGAAGCGTGAGACTTGCAACACTGCACCCGGCGACCCCGACTCGGCTGGTGGAGAACCAACACCTCAGGGAGGACCCCCGGACTACTCTCCGACTGTGAGTACCAAAACCTGTCCCCCCTGAGCCCCCACAGCGCCGCCTGCAGAGGGAATCCCGAGGCTTCCCCTGACCGCGACTCTCTGAAACCTAAGTCTCGACGCCTGGAAAAGACCCTGCACCCGCAGCCCCCAGGACCTGAAGGACCGGACTTTCACTGGAGAAGTGACCCCCAGGAGTCCCTCTCCCTTGCCCAAGTGGAGGTTTCCCCGAGGAATCCCCCCCTTGCCTGCCTGCAGCGCTGAAGAGATCCCGAGATCTCTCATAGACTAACATTGCGAACCCGACGCTTGTTTCTACACTGCACCCGGCCGCCCCCGCGCTGCTGAGGGTGAAATTTCTGTGTGGGCTTGTGTCCCCCCCGGTGCCCTACAAAACCCCTCTGGTCTGCCCTCCGAAGACGCGGGTACTTACCTGCAAGCAGACCGGAACCGGGGCACCCCCTTCTCTCCATTCTAGCCTATGTGTTTTGGGCACCACTTTGAACTCTGCACCTGACCGGCCCTGAGCTGCTGGTGTGGTGACTTTGGGGTTGCTCTGAACCCCCAACGGTGGGCTACCTTGGACCAAGAACTGAACCCTGTAAGTGTCTTACTTACCTGGTAAAACTAACAAAAACTTACCTCCCCCAGGAACTGTGAAAATTGCACTAAGTGTCCACTTTTAAAGTAGCTATTTGTCAATAACTTGAAAAGTATACATGCAATTGAAATGATTCAAAGTTCCTAATGTACTTACCTGCAATACCTTTCAAACAAGATATTACATGTTAAATTTGAACCTGTGGTTCTTAAAATAAACTAAGAAAGATATTTTTCTATAACAAAACCTATTGGCTGGATTTGTCTCTGAGTGTGTGTACCTCATTTATTGTCTATGTGTATGTACAACAAATGCTTAACACTACTCCTTGGATAAGCCTACTGCTCGACCACACTACCACAAAATAGAGCATTAGTATCATCTATTTTTACCACTATTTTACCTCTAAGGGGAACCCTTGGACTCTGTGCATGCTATTCCTTACTTTGAAATAGCACATACAGAGCCAACTTCCTACATTGGTGGATCAGCGGTGGGGTACAAGACTTTGCATTTGCTGGACTACTCAGCCAATACCTGATCACACGACAAATTCCAAAATTGTCATTAGAAATTGATTTTTGCAATTTGAAAAGTTTTCTAAATTCTTAAAAGACCTGCTAGGGCCTTGTGTTAGATCCTGTTTAGCATTTCTTTTAGAGTTTAAAAGTTTGTAAAAGTTTGAATTAGATTCTAGAACCAGTTGTAGATTCTTAAAAAGTATTCCAACTTTTAGAAGCAAAATGTCTAGCACAGATGTGACTGTGGTGGAACTCGACACCACACCTTACCTCCATCTTAAGATGAGGGAGCTCAGGTCACTCTGTAAAATAAAGAAAATAACAATGGGCCCCAAACCTACCAAAATACAGCTCCAGGAGCTTTTGGCAGAGTTTGAAAAGGCCAACCCCTCTGAGGGTGGCAACTCAGAGGAAGAGGATAGTGACTTGGAGGAAAATTCCCCCCTACCAGTCCTATCTAGGGAGAACAGGGTCCCTCAAACCCTGACTCCTAAAATAATAGTCAGAGATGCTGGTTCCCTCACAGGAGAGACCAACACCTCTGAAATCACTGAGGATAGCCCCAGTGAAGAGGACATCCAGTTAGCCAGGATGGCCAAAAGATTGGCTTTGGAAAGACAGATCCTAGCCATAGAGAGGGAAAGACAAGAGATGGGCCTAGGACCCATCAATGGTGGCAGCAACATAAATAGGGTCAGAGATTCTCCTGACATGTTGAAAATCCCTAAAGGGATTGTAACTAAATATGAAGATGGTGATGACATCACCAAATGGTTCACAGCTTTTGAGAGGGCTTGTGTAACCAGAAAAGTGAACAGATCTCACTGGGGTGCTCTCCTTTGGGAAATGTTCACAGGAAAGTGTAGGGATAGACTCCTCACACTCTCTGGACAAGATGCAGAATCTTATGACCTCATGAAGGGTACCCTGATTGAGGGCTTTGGATTCTCCACTGAGGAGTATAGGATTAGATTCAGGGGGGCTCAAAAATCCTCGAGCCAGACCTGGGTTGACTTTGTAGACTACTCAGTGAAAACACTAGATGGTTGGATTCAAGGCAGTGGTGTAAGTAATTATGATGGGCTGTACAATTTATTTGTGAAAGAACACCTGTTAAGTAATTGTTTCAATGATAAACTGCATCAGCATCTGGTAGACCTAGAACCAATTTCTCCCCAAGAATTGGGAAAGAAGGCGGACCATTGGGTCAAGACAAGGGTGTCCAAGACTTCAACAGGGGGTGACCAAAAGAAAGGGGTCACGAAGACTCCCCAGGGGAAGGGTGATGAGACAACCAAAACTAAAAATAGTAAAGAGTCTTCTACAGGCCCCCAAAAACCTGCACAGGAGGGTGGGCCCAGAGCCTCTTCACAAAACAATGGGTACAAGGGTAAAAACTTTGATCCCAAAAAGGCCTGGTGTCATAGCTGTAAACAGCATGGACACCAAACTGGAGACAAGGCCTGTCCCAAGAAAGGTTCCACTCCAAACTCCCATCCAGGTAACACTGGTATGGCTAGTCTCCAAGTGGGATCAACAGTGTGCCCAGAGCAAATCAGGGTCCACACAGAAGCTACTCTAGTTTCTGAGGGTGGGGTGGATTTAGCCACACTAGCTGTCTGGCCGCCTAACATGCAAAAATACAGACAGCAACTCTTAATTAATGGGACTAGAATAGAGGGCCTGAGGGATACAGGTGCCAGTGTCACCATGGTGACAGAGAATGAAAATGTCACTTACCCAGTGTACATCTGTTCGTGGCATCAGTCGCAGTAGATTCGCATGTTCTGCAATAGCTCGCCATCTGGTGTTGGGCCGGAGTGTTACAAGTTGTTTTTCTTCGAAGAAGTCTTTCGAGTCACGGGACCGAGTGACTCCTCATTTTGTCTCCATTGCGCATGGGCGTTGACTCCATCTTCGATTGTTTTTCCCCGCAGAGGGTGAGGTAGGAGTTGAATTGTAGTAATAGTGCCCATGCAATGGAGTGACTAAGTATGCACCTATTTAAGGTTGAGATGATACATATATAAATAATTGAAGGTAACTTCCAAACTGCTACAGGCTCCCGGGGAGGCGGGTGGGCACATGCGAATCTACTGCGACTGATGCCACGAACAGATGTACACTGGGTAAGTGACATTTTCAGTTCGATGGCATCTGTCGCTGTAGATACGCATGTTGTGCATAGACTAGTAAGCAGTTATTTCCCCAAAAGCGGTGGATCAGCCTGTAGGAGTGGAAGTAGTCTGAAATAATGTCCTTAATACGGCTTGACCTACTGTGGCTTGTTGTGCGGATAACACGTCTACACAGTAGTGCTTGGTGAATGTGTGAGGCGTAGACCATGTGGCTGCCTTACATATTTCTTGCATTGGGATGTTTCCTAGAAAGGCCATGGTAGCACCTTTCTTTCTGGTTGAGTGTGCCCTTGGTGTAATGGGCAGCTGTCGTTTAGCTTTAAGGTAGCAGATTTGGATGCATTTAACTATCCATCTGGCTATACCTTGTTTTGAAATTGGGTTTCCTGCATGAGGTTTTTGAAATGCAATAAAGAGTTGTTTAGTCTTTCTGATGTTTTTTGTTCTGTCAATGTAATACATCAATGCTCTTTTGACATCTAATGTATGTAGTGCCCTTTCAGCTACGGTATCTGGCTGTGGAAAGAACACTGGAAGTTCCACTGTTTGATTTAGATGGAACGGTGAAATAACCTTTGGCAAAAATTTAGGATTGGTCCTTAGGACGACTTTATTTTTGTGTAGTTGTATAAAAGGTTCCTGTATTGTAAACGCCTGAATCTCGCTTACTCTTCTTAGGGAAGTAATGGCGATGAGAAATGCCACCTTCCAGGTTAGGAACTGTATGTCGCAGGAGTGCATGGGTTCAAAAGGTGGACCCATAAGTCTAGTTAGGACAACATTTAGGTTCCATGAAGGAACAGGTAGTGTTCTTGGTGGTATAATTCTCCTAAGGCCCTCCATGAATGCTTTAATGACTGGTATCTTATATAGGGAAGTTGAATAGGTAGTCTGCAGGTATGCAGATATGGCTGCAAGGTGAATCTTAATGGAAGAGAAAGCTAGGTTAGATTTTTGTAAGTGAAGCAAGTAACCCACTACATGTTCTGGAGTTGTGTAATGGTTGTATTTGATTAATATGGCAGTAGCAAACAAACCTCTTCCATTTACTTGCATAGCAGTGCCTGGTGGATGGCCTTCTGGCTTGTTTTATGACTTCCATACATTCTTGGGTAAGTTGTAAGTGCCCGAATTCTAGGATTTCAGGAGCCAGATTGCTAGATTCAGCGATGCTGGATCTGGGTGTCTGATCTTTTGGTTGTGCTGTGTCAACAGATCTGGCCTGTTGGGCAATTTGATGCAGGGTACCACTGATAGGTCTAGCAGCGTTGTGTACCAGGGTTGCCTTGCCCAAGTTGGTGCTATCAATATGAGTTTGAGTTTGCTTTGACTGAGTTTGTTTACCAGGTAAGGAAGGAGAGGGAGAGGAGGAAAAGCGTAAGCAAATATCCCTGACCAGTTCATCCATAGGGCATTGCCTTGGGATTGTTTGTGTGGGTATCTGGATGCGAAGTTTTGGCATTTTGCGTTCTCCCTTGTCGCAAACAAGTCTATCTGAGGTGTTCCCCAGAGTTTGAAATAAGTGTTCAGAATTTGGGGGTGAATTTCCCATTCGTGGACCTGTTGGTGATCTCGAGAGAGATTGTCTGCGAGTTGATTTTGGATCCCTGGTATAAACTGTGCAATTAGGCGAATTTGGTTGTGAATTGCCCAATGCCAAATTTTTTGTGCTAGCAGGCTTAACTGCGTGGAGTGCGTCCCCCCCTGCTTGTTTAGATAATACATTGTTGTCATGTTGTCTGTTTTGACGAGAATGTATTTGTGAACTATTATTGGTTGGAAAGCTTTTAGTGCTTGAAAAACTGCTAGAAGTTCTAGGTGATAGATATGCAGTTTTGTTTGATGTACGTTCCATTGTCCTTGTATGCTGTGTTGATCGAGGTGTGCTCCCCACCCTGTCATGGAAGCATCTGTTATTACGTATTGTGGCACTGGGTCTTGGAAAGGCCGCCCCTTGTTTAAATTTATGTTGTTCCACCACAGAAGCGAGAGGTAAGTTTGGCGGTCTATTAACACCAGATCTAGAAGGTGACCCTGTGCTTGAGACCACTGTGATGCTAGGCATTGTTGTAAGGGCCTCATGTGCAGTCTTGCGTTTGGGACAATGGCTATGCATGATGACATCATGCCTAGGAGTTGTAATACCATCTTTGCCTGTATCTTTTGTGTTGGATACATGCGTTGTATGATGGTGTTGAAATTTAGAATTCTTTGTGGACTTGGAGTGGCTACTCCCTTTGATGTGTCTATTATGGCTCCTAGGTATTGTTGTACCTTGCGCGGCAGAATGTTGGATTTTGTAAAGTTGACGGTGAACCCGAGTTTGAAGAGGGTTTGTATGATCTGATTTGTGTGATTTGAGCACTGTATGAACGAATGGGCCTTGATTAGCCAGTCGTCCAAATATGGGAACACATGTATTTGCTGCCTTCTTATGTGTGCAGCGACTACCGCTAGACATTTGGTAAAGACTCTTGGTGCGGTTGTTAATCCGAAAGGCAGTACCTTGAATTGGTAATGTATTCCTTTGAATACAAACCTTAGGTATTTCCTGTGCGATGGGTGTATTGGTATATGGAAATAAGCATCCTTGAGGTCTAAAGTTGCCATGTAGTCGTGTAGTTTTAGCAATGGCAATACTTCTTGTAGTGTGACCATGTGGAAGTGGTCTGATTTGATGAAAGTGTTCACTACTCTGAGGTCTAGGATTGGTCTCAGTGTTTTGTCCTTCTTTGGTATCAGAAAGTACAGTGAGTAAACTCCTGTGTTTATTTGTGTGTTTGGCACTAATTCGATTGCATTCTTTTGCAATAGTGCCTGCACTTCTATCTCCAGGAGATTGGAATGGTGTGTTGTTAAATTTTGTGCTTTTGGTGGTATGTTTGGAGGGAATTGTAGAAATTCTATGCAATAACCATGTTGGATAATTGCTAGAACCCAAGTGTCTGTAGTGATTTCCTCCCATGCTTTGTAATAATGACCTATTCTTCCCCCCACTGGTGTTGTGTGGAGGGGGTGAGTGACCTGTGAGTCACTGTTTAGTAGTAGGGGCTTTGGGGCTTTGAAATCTTCCTCTATTTCTAGGGAATTGCCCTCCTCTATATTGTCCCCGAAAACCTCCTCTATACTGTCCCTGGTAACTGGACGGTGTGGCTTGTGAGGTGCTGGCTTGTGTGCTTTGACCTCGAAACCCCCCTCGAAAGGGCGTTTTACGGAATGTGCTGTAATTCCCTCTGCTCTGCGGGGAGTAGAGTGCGCCCATGGCTTTGGCAGTGTCCGTATCTTTTTTGAGTTTCTCAATCGCTGTGTCCACTTCTGGACCGAACAGTTCTTTTTCATTAAAAGGCATATTGAGAACTGCTTGTTGAATCTCTGGTTTAAATCCAGACGTTCGGAGCCATGCATGCCTTCTGATAGTTACAGATGTATTAATTGTCCGTGCAGCTGTATCTGCAGCGTCCATGGAGGAGCGTATCTGGTTGTTGGAGATGGTCTGTCCCTCCTCAACCACTTGTTTTGCCCTATTTTGTAAGTCCTTGGGCAGATGTTCAATGAGATGTTGCATCTCGTCCCAGTGGGCTCTGTCATAGCGCGCAAGTAGTGCCTGGGAGTTAGCGATGCGCCACTGGTTTGCAGCTTGTGCTGCGACTCTTTTACCAGCTGCATCGAACTTGCGGCTTTCTTTATCTGGGGGTGGTGCATCTCCAGATGTGTGAGAGTTGGCCCTTTTCCTAGCTGCTCCTACAACGACAGAGTCTGGTGGCAGCTGTGTAGTGATGAAAGCCGGGTCTGTAGGAGACGCCTTATACTTTTTTTCCACCCTTGGTGTGATTGCCCTACTTTTGACCGGCTCCTTAAAGATGTCTTTTGCGTGCCGGAGCATACCAGGGAGCATAGGCAGGCTTTGGTAGGAGCTGTGGGTGGAGGAGAGTGTGTTGAATAAGAAATCATCCTCGACCTGTTCTGAGTGGAGGCTTACGTTGTGAAATTGTGCTGCTCTAGCCACCACTTGAGAATACGCGGTGCTGTCTTCTGGTGGAGATGGCTTTGTAGGGTATGCCTCCGGACTGTTATCTGACACTGGGGCGTCGTATAGGTCCCATGCGTCCTGATCTTGGTCACCCTGGCTCATGGTGGTGTGAGCTGGGGAGTGTGATGGAGTTTGTGCTGGTGAGACGTTAATCACGGGCGGAGGAGAGGGTGGTGGGGTAACTCTTTTCACCACTTTTGGTTGTGGTGTCTGTTCCGTCTGGAACTCCAACCTTCTCTTTCTCCTAATGGGGGGAAGGGTGCTTATTTTTCCTGTCCCCTGCTGTATGAAGATACGCTTTTGCGTATGGTCCACATCAGTTGCTTGTAGCTCTTCCTCAAACCTATGCTTCTGCATTTGGGAGGTTAGCGAGTGCTCTTCTGTATAAGAGCCTGAAGCTGGGTCGCTTGCAGTTTGTTTCGGCATCGAAACCCTGTCTGCGTGTTTTTTCGGCTCCGAGGTGACTCTTTTCTTTTTCGGGGCCGGAACCTCTCGGCGTCGATCTGTTTCGGTGCCGCTGTCTCGGCGTCGAGCCGTGTCCACACCGGCATCTCGGTGTCGAGGCTTGTCTCCAGCACTTTCTCGGTCCCGAGAAGGCTGCGTGCCGGTGTCTCGACCGGAGTCGGACGATCTCGGCACTGTTTGGGCCTTTTTCGGTGCCGACGGTCGGTCACCGAATTTATGGGTCGAGCCATGGCCTGGTGGCAGTGGCGTCCCCTGGGCCTTGTAAATGTTCTTCTGAGTGGATTTCGACGTCTTACTCACGGTTTGTGTATCGTCGAATCCTTCGGAGTCTGAGTCTTGGATCGAGAAGGTACCTTCCTCTTCCTGTTCCTCGAACTCTCGTTGGGCTGTCGGTGCGGACGCCATCTGAAGTCTTCTGGCTCGACGGTCTCGGAGTGTTTTTCGGGACCGGAACGCACGACAGGCCTCGCAGGTGTCTTCGCTGTGCTCAGGTGACAGGCACAGGTTGCAGACCAAGTGTTGGTCTGTGTAGGGGTATTTATTGTGGCATTTGGGGCAGAAACGGAACGGGGTCCGTTCCATCGGCGTTCTTCAGCACGCGGTCGGGCCGACCAGGCCCCGACGGAGGATCGAAAAACTACCCCGAAGGGCACCGGAGCTCTTCGATCTTCGATGCGGTGTGGAATCTAAGTACGCCGATCCCGAACGCAACAATACCGACGAAAATCTTCCGAAATTAGCTAATTTTCCGTTCCGAAACTCGGAGCGACAGGAACACGTCCGAACCCGATGGCGGAAAAAAAACAATCGAAGATGGAGTCGACGCCCATGCGCAATGGAGACAAAAGGAGGAGTCACTCGGTCCCGTGACTCGAAAGACTTCTTCGAAGAAAAACAACTTGTAACACTCCGGCCCAACACCAGATGGCGAGCTATTGCAGAACATGCGTATCTACAGCGACAGATGCCATCGAACACTGGTTTCCCCTGGCCAATACCTGACTGGAAAAACTTACACAGTCACCAACGCTGACAATCAGAGAAAAGTACATCCCATGGCAATGGTTACTTTAGAATGGGGAGGGGTCAATGGCCTGAAACAGGTGGTGGTCTCCTCAAATATCCCAGTGGACTGTCTGCTTGGAAATGACCTGGAGTCCTCAGCATGGGCTGAGGTAGAACTAAAAACCCATGCAGCAATGCTGGGTATCCCTGAACTGGTGTGTGTGAAAACAAGAGCACAATGCAAGGCACAGGGTGAACAAGTAGAGCTGGAGTCTGGAAGAATGGCCCAGCCTACCAAGAGAACAGGAAAGTCAGTTGGGAAACCAACTGCCACACAGCAAAAGAAAGGGAACCTCTCTTCTCAGGAAGAAGTTCTGCCCTCTGAGGGAACTGAGCCTTTGGGGCTTGAACCTTATCAGGTTGAGCTCTTAGGCCCAGGGGGACCCTCGAGGGAGGAGCTGTGTAAGGGACAAGAAACCTGTCCCTCTCTTGAAGGCCTTAGGCAGCAAGCTGCTGAAGAGTCCAAGGGCAAGAAAAATGGAACACATAGGGTCTATTGGGAAGATGGACTCCTGTACACTGAGGCCAGAGACCCCAAACCTGGTGCCACTAGGAGAGTGGTAGTGCCTCAGCTGTTCAGAGAGTTCATCCTAACATTGGCCCATGACATTCCCCTTGCTGGACATTTGGGACAAACCAAGACGTGGGAGAGGTTAGTCAACCACTTCTACTGGCCCAATATGTCCAACATGGTGAAGGAGTTTTGCCTCTCCTGCCCCACCTGTCAAGCCAGTGGTAAGACAGGTGGGCACCCAAAGGCCCCCCTCATTCCACTTCCAGTGGTGGGGGTCCCCTTTGAAAGAGTGGGTGTGGACCTAGTTGGTCCACTGGAACCTCCCACAGCCTCAGGAAATATGTATATCCTGGTAGTAGTGGATCATGCTACCAGGTATCCTGAAGCTATTCCCCTTAGGTCGACTACTGCCCCTGCAGTAGCCAAGGCCCTCATTGGTATCTTTACCAGAGTGGGTTTCCCTAAGGAGGTGGTGTCTGACAGAGGTACCAACTTCATGTCAGCATACCTGAAACATATGTGGAATGAGTGTGGAGTGACTTATAAATTCACTACACCTTACCATCCACAAACTAATGGCTTAGTTGAGAGATTCAACAAGACATTAAAGGGCATGATCATGGGGCTCCCAGAAAAACTCAAAAGGAGATGGGATGTCCTCTTGCCATGTCTGCTTTTCGCTTACAGAGAGGTGCCACAGAAGGGAGTAGGATTCTCACCCTTTGAACTTCTGTTTGGTCATCCTGTAAGGGGACCACTTGCTCTTGTTAAAGAAGGCTGGGAGAGACCTCTCCATGAGCCTAAACAAGACATAGTGGACTATGTACTTGGCCTTCGCTCTAGAATGGCAGAGTACATGGAAAAGGCAACCAAAAACCTTGAGGCCAGCCAACAGCTCCAGAAGTTTTGGTATGACCAAAAGGCTGCACTGGTTGAGTTCCAACCAGGGCAGAAAGTCTGGGTTCTGGAGCCTGTGGCTCCCAGGGCACTCCAGGACAAATGGAGTGGCCCTTACCCAGTACTAGAAAGGAAGAGTCAGGTCACCTACCTGGTGGACCTGGGCACAAGCAGGAGCCCCAAGAGGGTGATCCATGTGAACCGCCTTAAGCTCTTCCATGACAGGGCTGATGTGAATCTGTTGATGGTAACAGATGAGGATCAGGAGGCAGAGAGTGAACCTCTCCCTGATCTTCTGTCATCAGACCCAAAAGATGGCACAGTAGATGGAGTGATCTACTCAGACACCCTCTCTGGCCAACAGCAAGCTGATTGTAGGAGAGTCCTACAACAGTTTCCTGAACTCTTCTCCTTAACCCCTGGTCAGACACACCTGTGTACCCATGATGTGGACACAGGAGACAGCATGCCTGTCAAGAACAAAATCTTTAGACAGTCTGACCATGTTAAGGAAAGCATCAAGGTGGAAGTCCACAAGATGCTGGAATTGGGAGTAATTGAGCGCTCTGACAGCCCCTGGGCTAGCCCAGTGGTCTTAGTCCCCAAACCTCACACCAAAGATGGAAAGAAAGAGATGAGGTTTTGTGTGGACTACAGAGGGCTCAATTCTGTCACCAAGACAGATGCTCATCCAATTCCAAGAGCTGATGAGCTCATAGATAAATTGGGTGCTGCCAAATTCCTAAGTACCTTTGACTTGACAGCAGGGTACTGGCAAATAAAAATGGCACCTGGAGCAAAAGAGAAAACAGCATTCTCCACACCTGATGGGCATTATCAGTTTACTGTTATGCCCTTTGGTTTAAAGAATGCCCCTGCCACCTTCCAAAGGTTGGTGAATCAAGTCCTTGCTGGCTTGGAGTCCTTTAGCACAGCTTATCTTGATGATATTGCTGTCTTTAGCTCCACCTGGCAGGATCACCTGGTCCACCTGAAGAAGGTTTTGAAGGCTCTGCAATCTGCAGGCCTCTCTATCAAGGCATCCAAATGCCAGATAGGGCAGGGAACTGTGGTTTACTTGGGACACCTTGTAGGTGGAGGCCAAGTTCAGCCACTCCAACCCAAGATCCAGACTATTCTGGACTGGGTAGCTCCAAAAACCCAGACTCAAGTCAGGGCATTCCTTGGCTTGACTGGGTATTACAGGAGGTTTGTGAAGGGATATGGATCCATTGTGACAGCCCTCACTGAACTCACCTCCAAGAAAATGCCCAAGAAAGTGAACTGGACTGTGGAATGCCAACAGGCCTTTGACACCCTGAAACAAGCAATGTGCTCAGCACCAGTTCTCAAAGCTCCAGATTATTCTAAGCAGTTCATTGTGCAGACTGATGCCTCTGAACATGGGATAGGGGCAGTTTTGTCCCAAACAAATGATGATGGCCTTGACCAGCCTGTTGCTTTCATTAGCAGGAGGTTACTCCCCAGGGAGCAGCGTTGGAGTGCCATTGAGAGGGAGGCCTTTGCTGTGGTTTGGTCCCTGAAGAAGCTGAGACCATACCTCTTTGAGACTCACTTCCTAGTTCAAACTGACCACAGACCTCTCAAATGGCTGATGCAAATGAAAGGTGAAAATCCTAAACTGTTGAGGTGGTCCATCTCCCTACAGGGAATGGACTTTATAGTGGAACACAGACCTGGGACTGCCCATGCCAATGCAGATGGCCTTTCCAGGTTCTTCCACTTAGAAAATGAAGACTCTCTTGGGAAAGGTTAGTCTCATCCTCTTTCGTTTGGGGGGGGGTTGTGTAAGGAAATGCCTCCTTGGCATGGTTGCCCCCTGACTTTTTGCCTTTGCTGATGCTATGTTTACAATTGAAAGTGTGCTGAGGCCTGCTAACCAGGCCCCAGCACCAGTGTTCTTTCCCTAACCTGTACTTTTGTATCCACAATTGGCAGACCCTGGCATCCAGATAAGTCCCTTGTAACTGGTACTTCTAGTACCAAGGGCCCTGATGCCAAGGAAGGTCTCTAAGGGCTGCAGCATGTCTTATGCCACCCTGGAGACCTCTCACTCAGCACAGACACACTGCTTGCCAGCTTGTGTGTGCTAGTGAGGACAAAACGAGTAAGTCGACATGGCACTCCCCTCAGGGTGCCATGCCAGCCTCTCACTGCCTATGCAGTATAGGTAAGACACCCCTCTAGCAGGCCTTACAGCCCTAAGGCAGGGTGCACTATACCATAGGTGAGGGTACCAGTGCATGAGCATGGTACCCCTACAGTGTCTAAACAAAACCTTAGACATTGTAAGTGCAGGGTAGCCATAAGAGTATATGGTCTGGGAGTTTGTCAAACACGAACTCCACAGCACCATAATGGCTACACTGAAAACTGGGAAGTTTGGTATCAAACTTCTCAGCACAATAAATGCACACTGATGCCAGTGTACATTTTATTGTAAAATACACCACAGAGGGCACCTTAGAGGTGCCCCCTGAAACTTAACCGACTGTCTGTGTAGGCTGACTAGTTCCAGCAGCCTGCCACACCAGAGACATGTTGCTGGCCCCATGGGGAGAGTGCCTTTGTCACTCTGAGGCCAGTAACAAAGCCTGCACTGGGTGGAGATGCTAACACCTCCCCCAGGCAGGAGCTGTAACACCTGGCGGTGAGCCTCAAAGGCTCACCCCTTTGTCACAGCCCAGCAGGGCACTCCAGCTTAGTGGAGTTGCCCGCCCCCTCCGGCCACGGCCCCCACTTTTGGCGGCAAGGCTGGAGGGAACAAAGAAAGCAACAAGGAGGAGTCACTGGCCAGTCAGGACAGCCCCTAAGGTGTCCTGAGCTGAGGTGACTCTGACTTTTAGAAATCCTCCATCTTGCAGATGGAGGATTCCCCCAATAGGGTTAGGATTGTGACCCCCTCCCCTTGGGAGGAGGCACAAAGAGGGTGTACCCACCCTCAGGGCTAGTAGCCATTGGCTACTAACCCCCCAGACCTAAACACGCCCTTAAATTTAGTATTTAAGGGCTACCCTGAACCCTAGAAAATTAGATTCCTGCGACAACAAGAAGAAGGACTGCCCAGCTGAAAACCCCTGCAGAGGAAGACCAGAAGACAACAACTGCCTTGGCTCCAGAAACTCACCGGCCTGTCTCCTGCCTTCCAAAGAACTCTGCTCCAGCGACGCCTTCCAAAGGGACCAGCGACCTCTGAATCCTCTGAGGACTGCCCTGCTTCGACGATGACCAGAAACTCCCGAGGACAGCGGACCTGCTCCAAAAAGACTGCAACTTTGTTTCAAGGAGCAGCTTTAAAGACCCCTGCAACTCCCCGCAAGAAGCGTGAGACTTGCAACACTGCACCCGGCGACCCCGACTCGGCTGGTGGAGAACCAACACCTCAGGGAGGACCCCCGGACTACTCTCCGACTGTGAGTACCAAAACCTGTCCCCCCTGAGCCCCCACAGCGCCGCCTGCAGAGGGAATCCCGAGGCTTCCCCTGACCGCGACTCTCTGAAACCTAAGTCTCGACGCCTGGAAAAGACCCTGCACCCGCAGCCCCCAGGACCTGAAGGACCGGACTTTCACTGGAGAAGTGACCCCCAGGAGTCCCTCTCCCTTGCCCAAGTGGAGGTTTCCCCGAGGAATCCCCCCCTTGCCTGCCTGCAGCGCTGAAGAGATCCCGAGATCTCTCATAGACTAACATTGCGAACCCGACGCTTGTTTCTACACTGCACCCGGCCGCCCCCGCGCTGCTGAGGGTGAAATTTCTGTGTGGGCTTGTGTCCCCCCCGGTGCCCTACAAAACCCCTCTGGTCTGCCCTCCGAAGACGCGGGTACTTACCTGCAAGCAGACCGGAACCGGGGCACCCCCTTCTCTCCATTCTAGCCTATGTGTTTTGGGCACCACTTTGAACTCTGCACCTGACCGGCCCTGAGCTGCTGGTGTGGTGACTTTGGGGTTGCTCTGAACCCCCAACGGTGGGCTACCTTGGACCAAGAACTGAACCCTGTAAGTGTCTTACTTACCTGGTAAAACTAACAAAAACTTACCTCCCCCAGGAACTGTGAAAATTGCACTAAGTGTCCACTTTTAAAGTAGCTATTTGTCAATAACTTGAAAAGTATACATGCAATTGAAATGATTCAAAGTTCCTAATGTACTTACCTGCAATACCTTTCAAACAAGATATTACATGTTAAATTTGAACCTGTGGTTCTTAAAATAAACTAAGAAAAGATATTTTTCTATAACAAAACCTATTGGCTGGATTTGTCTCTGAGTGTGTGTACCTCATTTATTGTCTATGTGTATGTACAACAAATGCTTAACACTACTCCTTGGATAAGCCTACTGCTCGACCACACTACCACAAAATAGAGCATTAGTATTATCTATTTTTACCACTATTTTACCTCTAAGGGGAACCCTTGGACTCTGTGCATGCTATTCCTTACTTTGAAATAGCACATACAGAGCCAACTTCCTACAGCTTCTGTCAAGCCTCTTGGGGAACCCCGGGACTCTGTGCACACTATAACTCATAATGATATAGTATACAGAGCCAGCTTCCTACAATATTTCAGCAAATTATTTGCTGTGTACCCGGTATACAATGAAAACCCATTGCAAGGTGCAGCTCATTCATTGGCTCTGGGTACCTAGGGTTCTTGATAAACGTACAAGCCCAATATATCCCCACAACCAGAAGAGTCCAGCAGACATAACGGTATATTGCTTTAAAAAATTGACATTGCAGGACAAAGTTAGAGTAAAACGTGGAGAAAAATGTTTGTTATTTTCTGTAGGGAAACCTTGTAGGATCTACACAAAAGACACCCTGCTGAATTCAGAATTTTTTCTTCTTTTCAGAAACGTTTAGCTTTCCTGGATCCAGCATTGGTTTCACACCCCTTTCGGTCACTAACTGGAAGGAGGCTAAAAGCACAAAATATAGTAAAAATGGGGTATGTCCTAGTAAAATGCCAAAATAGTGTTGGAAAAATATGGTTTCTGATTCAAGTCTGCCTGTTCCTGAAAGTTGGGGGGATGGTGATTTTAGCACCGCAAACCCTTTGTTGATGCCATTTTCAGGGAAAAAACTACAAGCCCTCTTCTGCAGCCCTTTTTTCCCCATTTGTTTTAAAAAAACGAACTTTTCTCTGTATTTCAGAAGCGGGACCTCTAGAATCCCTAGGAAGTTGGAAAACAAAAGGATGAAAATTTGGCGTGGGTAGCTTAAGTGGAAAAAAAGTTATGAGGGCCTAAGCACGAACTGCCCCAAATAGCAAAAAAAGGCCCTGGCACCTGAGGGGGAAAAGGCCTGGCAGCGAAGGGGGTTAGGAAAGTCACTAAAGTGCACTTGGGGTGTATGTCGTTGCATTAGTGCAGATTTCTGTATTTCATGAATTCACAAGAATTTACAGAAGTAGACCAGGAAATTGTACTCCTGGAAAATATTTGTAAACTGTATTTTAGCACGTGTAATTATGCGAGTGTAGATTTGCTCATGCGAAAATCTGTTAAGAGTTTAAAAGTTCACTTTCCCTATAATCACTTTTTTCCAAACCTAGAAAATGTTTTACTTCTGTCCTTTGTCAGGAGTAAATTTCCAACTTTTCTCAGGAGGGGAAAAGATCAGAGAAAAGCTGGTGAAAACCCTTAAAACATGTAGGTTAGTAGGCTGGCACAGATTCAAATGGGCATTCTAACCCTGGAGCTTTTGCTTACCGCCACTTTCAGCACCAGTATGTAAACCTGCAGAAAGTTGGCAAACTAAGGAAATTGCTAGTATTCAAGCCCCGTTATAGCATTAGCCCTGGCACAATCAGACAGGCTAATATCAGAGCTCTTATATGAGACTGCTACTATCATTTGTAGCCGCACAACATGGCACCAAAGGAACAAGTAAATTGTTTTACAGGACAAGCAGACTTATGATACAGCCTGTCCCATGGACAAGTATATATATTATTATATTCCACACCACTGTGTCCCTTCAAAAGTCCTTATTCTAAGACCTATATGCAGTGCTGCTACCTGCTTCTGTGGTCCCAGTGGTAATTCATCATTCTAAATCCTCTAGGCAGCGCTGCACCAAATGGTAGACGCTGAGAAAAAACAGAAAACAAATAAGAGGATTAAGACAAAACCACTAGTTGGCAGAATAATTCACCTCATGTGAATCCAGAAGAGATGCACCCTGCAAGTCTTTAGTGACTAAGCTGAACTCAACATTTATGATTGATATGAGCGGAGCTAGAAGCAGTTTGGGAATTCCAGTCAGTATGGAACTTCCACTGTCCAGTCTCAACATGATGAGAAATTTTACAACAGTTCAGTTTAACACCTTAAGAGGTTCTTGACCTGTGTCAGGATGAACAGTTTTTGTTGGAGAACTTTAAGCAGATTCAACTTTAGCTGGTAGAATGATATCCAGACTTTAATGTCCTCAAGAAAATCATCTTTAGGGAAGGAAGTTTTAAGACAGAACAGGGAATCATTGATCTAAAAGTAGTGATGGATGTAACAGCAGCTGAGAATGGAGGCTAGACGATCTATGTCAAGATAAAATCGAATAAATGAGCAAACAGAACCGTGCAGGAACCCTTGCTGGTTTGTCAAAGACAATTCACTAATTTTATACTAGACTATGATGCTTTTGGTTTTCTCATCCTAGTACACTTTTTTTTCAAGTGTTTTCTAGGCATTTCGTAAATGACATTACAGTGAGGCAACAGCCTCTCAACAACAAGGAAAGGGGTAGAGGGACGAGGGAAAGCAGGGGAGAGGAGGCACAATCATAAAATTGTTACATTAGAAAAGACATTATGGCATCTTCAGCCCATCATATCTTGTTTGAAGCAGGGCAACATGGGTTCAAGTACATCACATGAGGAATCAGTGTTGCAGTTCAACACAGCGTGTGGCTAAGGAGATATACGATAACTCTGAAACTACACCCACATCTAAAGGTTTTAGAGAGGTGGGATGTCAGGGGTAGGCTCATCCAGGTTGCTTGGCACACTGTACGAAATACTGGGTGTTTTGCATTGGGCAAGTCTCTCTCTACCACAAGCAGGGAGGTGTGTGTTCCTCCGACTAAGATAAACCAATATTGAGTCCCGCTGTCTTTCAGAAGAGATTTTGGTGCATTAGGTCCTTGTGTGTGGATAGCTGTTCCTGACAATAGACTGCATCCTGCAGCCAGGCCTCTGTTCTAGGTGCGGGCCGCCTGCCCCTGTGTATAGTAATACGTCTTTTGGCTAATAGCAGGAGCATAGCTGGGAGGCGTTGGATGTCATGGGGCACATCTTTAAATATCTCAGAAGGCCAACTAATGGGTCCTGTGGGAGCGACATGTTTGTTATCTCATACAAAATGGAACACACTTCAGAACAATATTTCCCCCATCTGCAGGCATTCTCAGGCATGATGCAGTGATGAGGTCTCAGGTCAAAGCAGCGCGCTTCCCCCACCAGCCCCATGTGCAACAGCTGCATCAGGGTGTAGTACAGTCTGTGCAAGAATTTAAAAAACATGAGCCATATCCTGTAGTTAAGAACAGCGCTGCAGTCTGATCGCAGCAGTATGCACACTGCACATACGTGAGTGGGGGTTCAATGTCTAGATAACCAGGCAGTGCGAGTAGCCTGAGAGCGCACCTCCGCTTTGTCCTGCATCACTGTATATTAGCAGGTGGCAAATTTACGATGAGAGTTGGTTGTCAGTATATGCTCAAGCACGTCTAGTGTCGGTGAGCGTGCTGGAAACGTGTGGTGCATCGCGAGGCAGGAGGCATGCAGCTCAAAATATGGCAGATTGTTGATCGCAGTGGGGGCAGGGAGTGTGCCTCCACAACGTGGGGTACCAACTGACTGTAAGGATATATGTTGCCAAATGTGATAAGCTCGCAACTATGTTCAAGTGCTCTGCAGTACCAGTAGCTGAGGGTTTTGGGTGAGAGGGACAGTGTGTGTAAAGGCAGGTCAGCTGGGTATGGCGCTGCCTGTCGTCCCAAGCCCATCGGATACACTCAGCTGTGCTGATTTATGTTTGCGTCACCTGTAGGGATGATACAGCATAGTGGACAGCTGAGACAGAGCAGTCAGGTCAGCATCCACCGCCGTGTGGGGCTAGCGTGAATAGGTGGAAACACTAAATCAAAGATCTATTGAGGAGTGCAATTGTGAAAATTCATGCATAAAGGGACCTACAATTTCGTACAAGATACCATTGGTTTACAATAATACACCAACTTTGGAGTTAGTAGCATGAATACTGACTTGTCAACATCAAATGTTTTGGAGTTCATCAGTGTAGCTATTATCTGTTAGATTGGATGGGAGATTTAGGTGTCTCCTTATGTGACGTGGAGATTCATTCACTAAATATTTGTGCTAAAGGTTTGTTTGTAATACTTTTCCAAAAAAGTAATCAGTATATTCATTCTGTCAGTCCCATAATCATTACATTGCAACACTTGCATTTTAATAGCCTGAGCTGATTGTTGGTATATATGTAGTGTGTATGGTTGTCCGCAGATATGTGAGACCTAATACAGAATTTTCTGTCAGTACAATCTATGATTTTTTTAAACAAATTTATATATTAAACTAAGACATTCAGATATTTATGTAAATTTATAAATATATATATATATAAATATATATCTCTCTCTCTCTCTATGGTATTCTTCACTATGTTTTATTCTGTGTTTGGCTCCATTTTCTATATCACTGTATGCTTTGGATTAGGTCATATTTGTGAAGAGTACATTCTGAAGTTAAAACATTGTGGAGGAGATGCAGTAGATTTTGTTGTGTTATGTTTCATTTCCCCTGATAACTGCTCTCCATATTCGTACCTGGGGGGTGGGGGGAGGGGCAGGGGCTTTTGTGCTTTGGATAAGTGCATGGGGTAGAGCCAGAAGTGGAGATAGTGAGGCTTAGCAAGTAGGGCATAGAGCATCATGTGAGGTGCCTTAAAGCCTCCCTGTAGAATGGTAGAGTGAGTGTCTCACATTTATTTCTGGGCTGTTTTCTAGACCAGACTAGGGACACAGAGTTGGAGAGCAGGCGCCAGAGGAATTGTGAGGTGAGTGGAATCAGAATATTGGGGAATTGGTAAAAAAATGTAGGTAGCACAACCATTTTTGTAATCGCAATCTGCCCTGAAAGACAGTGGCAGCCTACTCCACATCAGGATCTGCTCCTCCAGCCATGTCAAGCATAGACGTACCGTACATACTTTGCACGCCAAAGCTTGTTAATGTCGCAACTAATCCAGAAACCAAAGTAATGCACCAGCTCCGAAGCCCACTGCAGAGGGTATTCTGATTCGAACAGCCGCGTACCCTCTGTAGGAAAGTAGGATCGTTCTGACAGTTACCCCCACTTTTTGCCTGGTGTCAGTGTGTTTTGACTGTATTACACTGGGATCCTGCTAACCATGACCCCAGTATTGGTGCTCTCTCCCCTAAAACTGACTTGTTAAGTGATTCTTTCACCCACCAATGGCATACTGGGATCCCCCTGTAAGTCCCTGGCAAATGGCACTTGGGTACCCAGGACAATGGAACCCCGGGGTCTCCCATGGGCTGCAGCATGTATTGTGCCACCCATGGGAGTCCATGCAAACTGTCTGCAGACCTGCTATTGTGGTCTGCGTGAAACGGTGCATGCACCATTCACTTTAGATATAAGGCTTGCCTTATATCGGTCACTGCACTTAGGCCCCCCTTTGGTTGCCCCTTCAGCCCAAGGGCCGGGTGCATGGTTCTGAGTGTGAGGGTACCCATGCTCGAGCAGTGGTAACCCTACAAACCCCAGATTCCATTCTCTGGGCTTTGTAAATGTGGGGTACGGTATGCAGTGGACACTGATCAACATGAGATGTCCAACTACATAATGGCTTCTCCTAACCTAGGCGTATGAAACATATTGGAATCATGCAACTACACCGATTCTAGTGTTAGTTCCAATGTTAGTTGCACAATACCACATACTATTATGGGGGTTCCTTATATATGCCTGTACTGCCTTGCAGGGTTTGCACGTCAGCCTGTGCTGCCGATGACCCTAGACACTGTTCTGCCCTCCTGCTGTAAGCCTAACTCAAGCAGGTAAAGGCAGAATAAAGGGTTTCCTGTAGGGGAGAGGTGTGACCACCTCTACCTTTGAAATGGGTGTCTCTGAGGTGGGTTGGCCTTTCAGCACCACCAGATTGCTTTGAAGGGCACATTTGGTGCTGTCCTTGAACAAACTGGTTTGCACCAGGACAGGAACCCTTGGTGCCCGCTCAGGCACGAAACTGCACAAAGGACAGGGGAGTGACCACTACCCTGCCCAGCTCCTCCCCTATGGAGGTGCACAGAGCTCTAACAGGTGGCCGCTTGATTCTGCCATCTTGGAAACAAGATGGGCAGAGGACCCTTGGAGGATCTGCCTGGTTAGGACTGCTAGGTGACGTCCTTGACCTCCTCCGATAGATGGGTCACCGCAGCATCCAACCCTATTTCTGGGTTACTTAAGGGCTCACCTGAGGGTGAGACCCTAGAGTTGTCGAGCAAGACTCTACAAGGAATCTCTGCAAGACACTTCTACAACCTAGCCTCTGGCACCGCTGTTGGTCTGCGCCTTAGGAAATAAAAGAAGACTGTATCTAGTGGGAGGGCTCCCACTCCAACATTGTTTTTCCAGCTCCTACAAGATTTCTGCAATATCCGTGGCTGTGCATCCTCCAGGGTCACAAGGACTCTGCCTGCATCCACGAAGAAAAAAGGAATCTCCCTTGGGGTGTAGGAGTTACTCCCCCTGCACCTGCAGGCACCTTGATAACAATGACCGGCTGGTAAATCCTGCTCTCTCATAGACATTCAAAAGCTGTGCTACACAGGTGGTGGTTCTGTGGCCATCTCTAGGTGGACCCTTGCAGTAGCCACTGGGATGGAACCCCTGTGCACTGCGACTGTTGCTGTTACCAAGGCTTGTTGACTCTTCCTCCCAAACACCTTTGAGCACCAAGAAGCCCTGGACTCCAGTACTTTGCAACTCCAAGAACAGTAACCTCCCTGCAACTCCTGAGGCATGGGTATAAGGAAATGCCTCCTTGGCATGGTTACTCCCTGACTTTTTGCCTTTGCTGATGCTATGTTTTGAATTGAAAGTGTGCTGAGGCCTGCTAACCAGGCCCCAGCACCAGTGTTCTTTCCCTAACCTGTACTTTTGTATCCACAATTGGCACACCCTGGCATCCAGATAAGTCCCTTGTAAATGGTACCCCAGGTACCAAGGGCCCTGATGCCAAGGAAGGTCTCTGAGGGCTGCAGCAGGTCTTATGCCACCCTGGAGACCCCTCACTCAGCACAGACACACTGCTTGCCAGCTTGTGTGTGCTGGTGAGAACAAAACTAGTAAGTCGACATGGCACTCCCCTCAGGGTGCCATGCCAGCCTCTCACTGCCTATGCAGGTATAGATAAGTCACCCCTCTAGCAGGCCTTACAGCCCTAAGGCAGGGTGCACTATACCATAGGTGAGGGCACCAGTGCATGAGCACTGTGCCCCTACAGTGTCTAAGCAATACCTTAGACATTGTAAGTGCAGGGTAGCCATAAGAGTATATGGTCTGGGAGTCTGTTTTACACGAACTCCACAGCACCATAATGGCTACACTGAAAACTGGAAAGTTTGGTATCAAACGTCTCAGCACAATAAATGCACATTGATGCCAGTGTACATTTTATTGTAAAATACACCCCAGAGGGCACCTTAGAGGTGCCCCCTGAAACCTTAACCGACTATCTGTGTAGGCTGACTGGTTCCAGCAGCCTGCCACAACCAAAACATGTTGCTGGCCCCATGGGGGAGAGTGCCTTTGTCACTCTGAGGCCAGAAACAAAGCCTGCACTGGGTGGGGATGCTAACACCTCCCCAAGGCAGGAGCTGTCACACCTGGCGGTGAGCCTCAAAGGCTCACCCCTTTGTGCCAGCACCGCAGGACACTCCAGCTAGTGGAGTTGCCCGCCCCCTCCGGCCACGGCCCCCACTTTTGGCAGCAAGGCCGGAGAAAATAATGAGAAAAACAAGGAGGAGTCACTGGCCAGTCAGGACAGCCCCTAAGGTGTCCTGAGCTGAAGTGGCTCTAACTTTTAGAAATCCTCCATCTTGCAGATGGAGGATTCCCCAATAGGATTAGGGATGTGGCCCCCTCCCCTTGGGAGGAGGCACAAAGAGGGTGTACCCACCCTCAGGGCTAGTAGCCATTGGCTACTAACCCCCCCAGACCTAAACACGCCCTTAAATTTAGTATTTAAGGTCTTCCCTGAACCTAAAACTTTAGATTCCTGAAACTACAAGAAGAAGAAGACTGCTGAGCTGAAAAACCCCTGCAGAGGAAGAACAGAAGACACCAACTGCTTTGGCCCCAGACTTACCGGCCTGTCTCCTGCCTTCCAAAGAAACCTGCTCCAGTGACGCTTTCCAAGGGACCAGCGACCTCTGAATCCTCTGAGGACTGCCCTGCTTCAAGAAAGACAAGGAACTCCCGAGGACAGCGGCACTGCTCCAAAAGAACTGCAACTTTGTTTCAAAGGAGCAGATTTAAAGACCCCTGCAACTCCCCGCAAGAAGCGTGAGACTTGCAACACTGCACCCGGCGACCCCGACTCGACTGGTGGAGAACCAACACCTCAGGGAGGACCCTCCGGCGACTCCGAGTCCGTGAGTAACCAAAGTTGTCCCCCCTGAGCCCCCACAGCGACGCCTGCAGAGGGAATCCCGAGGCTCCCCCTGACCGCGACTGCCTGAACCTAAAGTCCCGACGGCTGGAAAAGACCCTGCACCCGCAGCCCCCAGCACCTGAAGGAACGGAACTTCTGTGCAGGAGTGACCCCCCAGGAGGCCCTCTCCCTTGCCCAGGTGGTGGCTACCCCGAGGAGCCCCCCCCTTGCCTGCCTGCACCGCTGAAGAGATCCCTTGGTCTCTCATTGAAAACCATTGAAAACCAGATGCGTGTTTGCACACTGCACCCGGCCGCCCCCGCGCTGCTGAGGGTGTACTTTTTGTGCTGACTTGTGTCCCCCCGTGCCCTACAAAACCCCCCTGGTCTGCCCTCCGAAGACGCGGGTACTTACCTGCTGGCAGACCGGAACCGGGGCACCCCCTTCTCTCCATTGAAGCCTATGTTTTGGGCACCTCTTTGACCTCTGCACTTGACCGGCCCTGAGCTGCTGGTGTGGTAACTTTGGGGTTGCTCTGAACCCCCAACGGTGGGCTACCTTGGACCAAAAACTGAAACCTGTAAGTGACTTACTTACCTGTGAAACCTAACAATACTTTACCTCCCCCAGGAACTGTGAAAATTGCACTAAGTGTCCACTTTTAAAACAGCTTATTGTGTTTTATGTAAAAAGTATACATGCTAATGTAATGATTCAAAGTTCTTAAAGTACTTACCTGCAATACCTTTCAAATGAGATATTACATGTAGAATTTGAACCTGTGGTTCTTAAAATAAACTAAGAAAATATATTTTTCTATAACAAAACCTATTGGCTGGATTGGTCTCTGAGTGTGTGTTCCTCATTTATTGCCTGTGTGTATGTACAACAAATGCTTAACACTACTCCTTTGATAAGCCTACTGCTCGACCACACTACCACAAAATAGAGCATTAGTATTATCTCTTTTTGCCACTATCTTACCTCTAAGGGGAACCCTTGGACTCTGTGCATGCTATTCCTTACTTTGAAATAGCACATACAGAGCCAACTTCCTACAATGGGGCTCCTTCTTTGCTGTGCTGCTGAGGCCTCCCTGCGACTCCCTTTGGGTTCTCGTGGGGGCTCCGATTCCTGCTGGCTCTCCTGCTCACTGAGGGACAGCCCTGACTCCCCTCCAAGCGTCAAGTTTGGACTTTGCTAGTCCCCAAAATCATGCAAGCTTCCCTGCAGCTTCATCCTGCTTTTGGCAAGGCTTGGTGGTGGTTTTGCTGACCACTGATCCCTCTGTAATCCATCAACCGATGTGGGATTGCTTGTGGGAGACTCCAAGGTTTTCTTGCATCACCTGGACTCCACAGCTGTGCTTCATCATGCAGGAACTTCTTTCCAAGGGAGGGAATTGCCTACCTGCACCGCCTGGACAACTCAGAGGGGTCTGGACTCTGCCCCCCTTTTTTTCAGGTTCTTCTTGTCCGGAATTCACCCTTGGATTCCACTGGCCTGGTCCACGGGTCGCAATAGCAACTGGGCAACCAGAGCCCCCATTGACTCCAACGAAGGTGTCCAATGCCACTTCACACCTATGCACCCAGGCTCCCTGATGTAGGTACTCCATCTTCCTGTACATCAACGGGTGGGGGTACTATTGAACCTTCCTTGTGCCAAATGGTTTCCTGAATCCTAAAAATTCCAATTGCAAAAGTCCTGTGACACCCTGTTAGATAGCACCACTGCACCTGAACGCCCAGGGGATTTCTACTAGTTACCTTGGGTATTTTCACACTCCCCCAAGCCCCTGGGATCCCACACATTTATCTTGGTTGGACACTTCAGTTGTTATACCACTTTTAGTATAAGATTTGGCCCCCATAGGGTCCCATGTATTCCTATGCTTTACCTGCTTGTTACTAAGTATATTTGTTGTGTGCAGGAATCTCCCAGTGGAGCTATACCAAAGTTAGGTTAGTACTACTGTTATAATAAATACCACTTTATTTTTTAAACACCTGGTGTGGTTCTTTCTTGTGTGAACATCACTGACTGACTATTGTGTTAGTGCAAGTGCTTTACACTCCTCCCCGATAAGCCTGAGATGCTGCTCTCTACAGCTAGCCCTAGAGTGCTTCATTTTTCTAGGCACCAAAAACACTATCACTAAGGGTTGCCTGGACTCAGTAGTGCGCGCCACAACACAGGTGTACACCATAAACTGAGCCAGTCTCCTACCCCCTTGGGTTAGAGGTAACAGGGTGGATTTGGCCCAGTGTATGTGAAAGCCCAAATAGCCTCCAAATCTGCTGACTTCACAAATGACCGGGTTGAGATTGGTTTGAGGTTCCCAGATATGAAACTTAACGGCATCCACATGCATGGATACTAAGATAATACAAGCTGTGAAGCTAAGCCCACGGTGGCCATGGTGTTGCCTTTACTGGGCAGACAGCTGCTCCATTGTGATCGCAAAAAGAACCAAGATTAATAGACACCCCCGTCATGTGCAGCGTGTGACTGGGAACAGGTCCGAGATCATGGCATTTAATTGTAGCCTGGCCATTGGAGAGGTGTATAACAACTGAATCAGGTGCACAAATCGTGGACTGAGGCCCAAGGCACACTAGGACGAGGAACTGAAAAGGTCACTCTAGCGAGTCAAATACCTTTGTGGCATCCAGTAGAGAAGCGACCACAGCATGCTGTGCTCCACAGAGTGCATGAGGACAAACAGTGTGCCCATGTTGTGCGCAGTGGACCGTCCCGGCACGAACACTGACTGGTCTGGGCAAACTATGTCTGGCAGCACAGGAAGGAGGCGTTTACCCAATAGTTTGGTGTAGGAAAATGAATCTCATGCATGGTTACCCCCTATTTGCCTTTTGTTGATGCTAGTTATGAATGAAAATGTGCTGGGACCCTGCTAACCAGGCCCCAGCACCAGTGTTCCTTCCCTAAACTGTACCTTTGTTCGCACAGTTGGCACAGGCCTGGCACCCAGATAGGTCCCTTGTAATTGGTACCCCCGGTACCAAGGGCACTGTGGCCAGGGAATGTCTCTAAGGGCTGCAGCATGTCTTATGCCACCTGGGGACCCCTCACTCAGCACATGCACACTGCCTCACAGCTTGTGTGTGCTGGTGGGGAGAAAAAGACTAAGTCGACATGGCACTCCCCTCAGAGTGCCATGCCAACCTCACACTGCCTGTGGCATAGGTAAGTCACCCCTCTAGCAGGCCTTGCAGCCCTAAGGCAGGGTGCACTATTCCACAGGTGAGGGCATATGTGCATGAGCACTATGTCCCTACAGTGTCTAAGCAACACCTTAGACATTGTAAGTGCAGGGTAGCCATAAGAGTATATGGTCTGGGAGTTTGTCTAACACGAACTCCACAGTTCCATTATGGCTACATTGAAATCTTGGAAGTTTGGTATCAAACTTCTCAGCACAATAAATGCACACTGATGCCAGTGTGCAATTTATTGTAACATACACCCAGAGGGCATCTTAGAGATGCCCGTTGAATACCAATCCGACTTCTAGTGTAGGCTGACCAGTTTCTGCCAGCCTGCCACACACCAGACATGTTGCTGGCCACATGGGGAGAGTGCCTTTGTCACTCTGTGGACCAGGAACAAAGCCTGTACTGGGTGGAGGTGCTTCACACTTCCCCCTGCAGGAACAGTAACACCTGGCAGTGAGCCTCAAAGGCTTTGTAGAGGGCATCTTAGAGATGCACAGAGAGCATCTTAGAGATGTTAGCCCAACTGCTAGTGCAAGGCTGACTGGTCTGTGCCAGTCTGCCACTTACAGACGAGTTTCTGACCATATGAGCTGGTGAGTGACTTTGTGCACTCTGTGGCCAGAAACAAAGCCTGCACTGGATGGAAGTGCTTCTCACCGCCCCCTGCAGGAACTGTAACACCTGGCGGTGAGCCTCAAAGGCTCACCCCTTTTGTTACAGCGCCCCAGGGCATCTCAGCTAGTGTAGATGCCCGCCCCTCCAGCCATGCCCCCACTTTTTTAGCAGCAAGGCTGGAGGAGATAATGAGAAAAACAAGGAGGAGTCACCCACCAGTCAGGACAGCCCCTAAGGTGTCCTGAGCTGAGGTGACCCCTACCTTTAGAAATCCTACATCTGGAGTTTGAAGGATTCCCCCAATAGGATTAGGGATGTGCCGCCCTCCCCACAGGGAGGAGGCACAAAGAGGGTGTGGCCACCCTCAAGGACAGTAGCCATTGGTAACTGCCCTCCCAGACCTAAACACACCCCTAAATTCAGTATTTAGGGGCACCCCAGATCCCCGGAAATCAGATTCCTGCAACCTGAAGAAAGGAGGACTGCTGACCTACAAGCCTGCATAGAAGGAGGAAGACGACAACGGCTTTGGCCCCAGCCCTATCGGCCTGTCTCCAACTTCAAAAACCTGAAACCAGCGACACATCCGACGGGGACCAGCGACCTCTGGAGCCTCAGAGGACTGCCCTGGACTAAAGGACCAAGAAACTCCCGTGAACAGCGGCCCTGTTCAAAACCAGCTACTTCTTTGCAACAAAGAAGCAACCTTCCAAGACTGCACGTTTCCCGCCGGAAGCGTGAGACTACTCACTCTGCACCAGACGCCCCCGGCTCGAGATTTAGAGAACCAACACCTCAGGGAGGACTCCCTGGCGACTGCGAGCCCGTGAGTAACCAGAGACGACCCCCCTGAACCACCAGAGACGCCTGCAGAGAGAATCCAGAGGCTCACCCTGACCGCGACTGCCCACAGACCCCAGGACCAGAAGGAACCGAACCTCAGCGCAGGAGTGACCCCCAGGCGAACCTCTACCTAGCCCAGGTGGTGGCTGTCCTGAGAAGCCCCCCCCTGTACCTGCCTGCACCACTAGAGTGACCCCCGGGTCCCTCCATTGTTTTCCTAACTGAAACCAGACGCCTGCTTTGCACACTGCACCCGGCCGCCCCTTTGCCGTTGAGGGTGTGTTGTGTGCCTACTTGTGTCCCCTCCAGTGCTCTATAAAACCCCCCCTGGTCTGCCCCCCGAGGACGCAAGTGCTTACCCGCTGGCAGACCGGAACCTGAGCACCCCTGAGCGCCTATGTGTTTTGGGCACCTCTTTGACCTCTGCACCTGACCGGCCCTGAGCTGCTGGTGTGGTAACTTTGGGGTTGCCTTGACCCTCCCAACGGTGGGCTGTCTATGCCCCAGGACTGAGACTTGTGTTTTACTTAGCTCCTAATTTAACCTTTACTTACCTCCCCCAGGAACTGTTGATTTTTGCACTGTTTCCACTTTGAAAATAGCTTATTGCCATTTTTACAAAGATTGTATATGATATTGCTTTTATTCAAAGTTCCTAAAGTATCTAAGTGAAGTACCTTGCATTTAAAGTGTTTAATGTAAATCTGGAACCTGTGGTTCTTAAAATAAACTAAGAAAATATATTTTTCAACATAAAAACCTATTAGCCTGGAGTAAGTCTTTGAGTGTGTGTTCCTCATTTATTGCCTGTGTGTGTGCAGCAAATGCTTAACACTACCCTCTGATAAGCCTACTGTTCGACCACACTACCACAAAATAATTTTGTCACTATCTTACCTCTAAGGGGAACCCTTGGACTCTGTGCACACTATTTCTTACTTTGAAATAGTATATACAGAGCCAACTTCCTACAATAAGTATTAAATAATATATTCTACATATAGTAGGAGCCAAGTGAGGATGACAAAATTCAGCCAAATGGTCAATTTTCAGAAGAGTGGTGTGGTTTATAATGTCAAAGGTTGTTGACACAACAAAAAGGATAAAAACAGGAGTCAAATTTATCTAGGGTGCACAAGGAATTATCCACACTTAAAAGTGGCAGTTATCCTCCTAAACCTGACCTGAAGCCTGACTGGAGACTAGCTGATTTTCATCAATTAAATATCAAGCTGCACTTCAAAGAAGATCTCCAGGACTGTAGTCAGTAAGGGACGGTCGGACAAAAGGTATTCAGATCTTGCAGCCCATATTTGTTGTTTTTGTTTTTTAATGGCAATACTTGGTAATTTTTATGAGCAATTTGCTTAGGCCAATGAGATGTTAAACAGTTTGATACAGTACAGAGTTGCAGGAGAAGTAATTTCTCTGAGAAATGTGGTGAAAAATGGTTCAGTTAAGTAGGAATAGAGTTTTGCTTTCTGAATTATTTTGAACAGTTCCATCACTGTGTGTTCTCTGAAGGAAGCCTAAGGAACGTTGGTTATTTGTGGCATGTCACAATATACTTCAGGTTTCAAGGGAAGAATTCTACCTTTCACATCTTCCCTACAACAAAATGATTGGAATTCATCACATGTTTTTTGGATATGTTGGTGGATCCCTTCAAAGGTTTGGGAACACTGGACAGTTTTAATATCTCAAAGAGACTTTTCTGGTTATTTTTTACCTTGAGCTAGCTCACTTCTCACAGAAGTACATTTATCTCTGTAGATATGCTTGTTTTTACATTTGTTTCTTTCAGTTCCATGTTGTGTGAGGTACAATAGAAACTTCTGAATCTAGCATGGTAGTACTAACAATCCTAATTCTTTTTTGTTTTTGTAACACACTGCCTGGGTCTTGCGCTATTCAGTAGTGATGACGTTTGATGGTGGAGAGAGGTATAAGGGAATGGGGTAGTGGTATGGCCATTCTACCTGTATTTGGAGTATTATTCCGACATCCTCAAGTCAGCATGACCTCCACAGCTATAGGGCTCTGTACAGTTTGAAGAGCAAGATATCATGCTCCTTTCTAGAAGCTAAAGACTGCCAGTGGGATGTAGAAGTGACAGTGAGTAAACTGTATATCATTAATCATGAAATTACATGATGTCAGCAGCTACATTGCCAGGGCAGACGTATCAAAAGAGGAGCCAAAATGACAGACATTTTCATAACTACAGATGCATGTTGGCACTATCCCTTTCCTCCACATTGCCACACATTGTTGCATCGGCCAACTTTAAAGCATTCCCCCATATAACATCTACCGTCATCTCAACATTCCCAGCAGCCCCAGCGTCTTTGGGTTTGGCATCTTTGGTTCCAATATAAGAGCCGATGGTCTCACAGGACCAGGGAGAGTACTGGCTGTAATCATTGCCTTTGAATTTCCCAGCAACCTTCAGTTCTTCATCCAAGTACTGAAAGAAAGGAATAGAGAGCACAGATACTCAGTAAGAAAAGAAATGATGGAGCAAACCTAACAGCAGGTCCTTTCAAGAAAACCAACGCACTTAAGCTTTACTTTCATTTTTGTTTTTACTGAGGGCAGGGGTTAGAAAATGTTACTTACCCAGTAATCTGTTTGTGGCATGTAGTGCTGTAGATTCACATGCTTAGCATAATCCAGCCATCTAGTGTAAGGCTCGGATTTGTGCATGTTGATTTTCTTTGAAGAAAGTCTTTCAAGTGACTACTCCTCTTCCTAGTAATGCACATGGTCATGGACTACATTGTGATTATTTTCCCGCAAGGCGGGTGAGGATGAAATGTGAAGCAAAGCATAGTATAGTGAGATGCTCATGCTAAATGAATGTGTGATAACTTACAAAAGTAACTGTAACAAACACAAGTGCTCAGTGCTCAGGGTGGATGGTGGGTGCTTGTGATTCTACAACTATAGGTAGAAAAGTACCATCTTTCTAGCAAAGCTACTCCCACTTTTTGCCTCATGTCCGTATGTTTAGACTGTAGTCCACTGGAATACTGATAATCAGAACACCAGTGACTGTGCTCTCTCCTCTAAATGTGGTTGCTTGGTAATATTCCCACACCAAAATTGACATACTGGTGCACCCACCCAAGTCCCTAGTATATGGCATTTAAAGTACCCAGGGCATTGGTACCCAAGGGTCTCCCATGGGCTGCAGCATGTACTGTGCAACCCATTGGAGCCCATGAAAACTTTGTGCACAGGCCTGCCACGGCAGTGTGTATAAAATGGTGCATGCACCCTTTCAACCACCAATATAAGGCTAACCTTATATCCTGATCACTGTACTAAGAAACTGTAAGACACCCTCCTCTGGTAGACCCTTCAGCTCAAGGGCAGGGTGCGTGTCCCCAAGTGTGAGGGTACCCTTGCATGAGCAGGGTACCCCTACAAATCCAAGACTCCATTCCCTGGGCTTTGTAAGTGTGGGGAAGCAATCATACAGTATGTAGTGGACACTGGTCAATACAAGTGGTTCAACTACATAATGGCTCCTCCAAACCTAGGCACCGATTCCAGTTCTATTTGCATGATCCCCTGTATACTGGCGGTTCCTTAGAGGATCTCCCCCCCCCCCCCCCCCGTTCTGCCTGTACAGCCTTAAGAGGGCCTGGCTGCCAGCCCAGGCTACTGTCGACCTTAGACACTGTTCTGCCCTCCTGCTGGTAAGCATGGCTCAGGAATGCAGAAAAAAGGATTTCCTTCAAGGGAGAGGTGTGACCACTTCCCCCTGTATATTAGATGTCTAAGGGGTGGGGTGGCCTCTGAGCGCCACCAGACTGCTTTGAAGGGCACATTTGGTGTGATCCCTGCATAATCCATTTGCACCAGTTCAGGATCCCCTGGTACCCGCTCTGGCACAGAACTGCACAAAGAACAGGGGACTCAACACCTCTATGTTCAGCTCCTCCCCTAGAGGAGGTGCAGAGCTCTGCCAGGTGGCCGTTTGATTCTGCCATCTTGGAAACAAGGTAGGCAGAAGCCCCTGGGAGCATCTGACTGGTTAGGCTAGGTAGATGACGTCCCTGAACCTCTCTGAAAGGTGGGTCACTTCAGAGAATGACCAACCCCATTTTAGGGTTACTTAATGGTTCCCCTGAGGGTGGGCCCTCATATTCGTCAAGCAAGTCTCTACATGGAACTTTCTGCAAGACATCTTTTGCTCCTGGACTCTAGAACCGCTGTTGGTCTCCTTTGGAAACACGTCTGCTCCTGGTGGGAAGGCTCCCACTGAAACATTGTTTTTTCGCATCCTGCAAGAATTCTGCAACATCCAAGGCTGTGCATCCTCCAGGGTCACAAGGACTCTGTCTGCACCTGGTAGCACAAAGGAATCTCCCTTGGAGTGAAGGAGTCACTCCCCTGTACTGGCAGGAACCTCAAGGCAACGATGACCGGCTGGTGGATCCTGCTGTCCCACGGACAACATGAAGGCTCTGCTCACAGGTGATGGTTCTGTGGTCCTTGTCGGGTCCCTTATGTCTTCTGATCCACCTGGGAGACTGTGGGCCCTTTTAAAGCTACTGGAACAGCACCCCTGTGCACCTGCTGCTCTTGCCAAGAGTCATTGGCTCTTCCTCCAAGAGATCTTCAAGCATAGAGAAGTCCCAGCCACCAGCACTCTGCAATCTGAAAATCAGCCTCCGTTCTGCAACTCCTGCGATGTGGGACTTCTGTTTTGTTGTGCTGCTGAGGCCTCCTTTTGACTTCTTGTGTCCATCGCTTGTGGGTGATCCAACAACTTTTGCTGGCCGCCCTTCCTGTGTGCTGAGGGCCAGCCCCGACTCCCCCCTCAAGGGTAGAGTCTCCTGGACTTTGCTGGTCCCCAAAAACTTGCAAATAAATCTTCAGCTTCCGCTTGCATTTGCCAGTGCTTGTTGGTAGCCTCACTGGTCACTGACCCTCCTGCAATCCAGCAACCGACGTGGGACAGCTTGTAGGTGACTGCTTGGATTTTCTGCAGCTCCTGGACCCTGAAGCTGGACTTCTTTCACCGAACTGCAGGGACTTCACCTCTAGGAGGGTGGGCATTCCCACCTGCACTACCTGGGCATCTCCAAGGGTGTTGGACTCCTTCCCCTTCCTTTTCAAGTCTTCTACGTCTGGAATCCGCCCCTGGGTTCCACTGGCCTGGTCCGCGGGATGCGACAGCAGCTGGACAATCCAAGCCTTCCAAAGTCCTTTCACCCCTATGCATCCGGGTCCTCTGGTGTAGGTACTCCTATATTCTGGGTGTTCTTGGGTGGGGTCACTCTCCAACATTCCTCTTGTCTGTTGGTTTCCTCGTGGTCCACTGAGAAGAGTCCTGAAACACACAAACTCCAACCACTAGTTCCCTGTGGTAATCTATGGGACGACTGAGTAGGTAACCACACTGCACCTGGTCGCTGAGGGCACTTACTGTACTTACCTCTGGTGTCTTCATCTACCCCCAGCCCCTAGCTAGCTACCACACTTACCTTGGCAGGGTTCACTATTTCGCATTCCACTTACTTAGGATATGGGGTTCCATTTCTGCTTGTCATTTTGTGCATATATTGGGTATAGAAATCACCAAATCGAAAAATACCAATGCTACTCTACTAGTTAATGCTGTAATAAAGAAACCTTTATTCTTGCAACACTTGTGTGGTTCTTTTGTGTGTGGGAGTTACTGTCTGACAGTGGTATTGCAAGTGCTTTACATTCCTCCTGGCTAAGTTTCAACTGCTTGCCTCAGCTATCGCTAGAGTGCTTTTGCCATCTGTACAGCTAAACACTATCACTAAGGGGGTGCCTGGATTCAGTATAGGGTGCCACACCATAAACTGAGCCAGCCTCCTACACTCTACATGCCACCAACGGACAAGTTATTTGTCGTCGGTAATGCCTTATCTGGTAGAGACTATATCTATCTGTAGATACCTCACCTTTGAAATCTCTCCATGTGTCAGACTGGATCTGGAAGATATTCGCGAGCAGTACCCCAGTGCACCAGTAGGTGGGGTTGATATGCTCCGCGTCGGTCATCATCATCCACACCATAAATGAAGTTGTGGTTCCTAAGTAGGCGCCACCCAGTTTCTTTTCTTTCCATGCCAGAAGAGTGGAGCCATGAAGAACACGGACCATTGGTGTGTCAAAACTAGGGCCCTGAAAGGAAAGACCCTGCCCCAAGAAATCGGTTTGCAGAACCAGGAGGATGTGTGGGTTGGTAAGGAATCTGCAGCTAGATATAGTATCCACTAGATAAAACGTTACAGAGGATTAAGTAACTTGCCATTTGATAGAGACTTCTAGCTGCAGATTCCTTACCTTTGAATACCAATCAATACTGAGCAGGCAGCGTGCCCATCCTATGGACCAGACTGTCCAGGCAGGAGTTTGTTAAACATGTGCAGACGCCCACCTTGCTGCCTTTCAGATGTCCAGGATGGACCTCCACGTGCTAGTGCAGTGGTCAACGCTTTAACTCTGGTAGGATGAGCTCACAAGCTCTCAGGGGGTTGCATTTTGGCCAGTGCATAGCAGATGTTGATGCAAAGCACGGCCCCACAAGAGATGGCTCGCTCTTGCACCATCTGACCTTTCTCTGCACCCACATACACTGCGAAGATTTGGTCATCCACCCAGTACTCCTTCGTTTGATTAAGGTAGAACCACAAAGCTATTTTTGTGTCCAGGCAATGGAATCTCTCCTCTTGCATAGAAGGGTGTGGGAGTGTGCAAGAATTAGGCAAGGCGATTGATTGACCTATATGTAAAGGAATTACCACTTCTGGCAGAAAAGTGGACTTAGTGCGAAGCACCAGTTTGTCAGGATAGATAGGGTGGTAGAGAGGCTTAGAAGATGAGGACTACAGCTCACTCACTCTTCAGGAAGATGTAATTGCCACAAGGTAAGCTGTTTTCAATGTCAGAAGACTGAGGGGACAGTTGTGAAGAAGCTTGAAAGGAGCGCCCATCAAAAGTCAACTGCCGCCGCTCAATTTCCATGCAAGTAGGTGGAGTAGACAGGCTTGGGTGCCGAACACTCCCCTGCTGCTGCAGCAGAAGAAGATCCTCCCAAAGAGGCAGTCTGATTAGAGGACTGATGGGCATGCTCAGCAGCTCAGGATCCTAGACTTTCCGTGCCCAGTATACAGCCACAAGAATTGCTTGGCCCCAGTCCTTCCTGATCTTTTTGAGAACTCCGGGCAGGAGTGGTATTTGAGAAAAGGCATACAGAAGGCCTGAATTCCACTTGAGACTAAAAGAATCTTCGGGGGGAAAAACGCCTTGGAAACTCCAGAGTAACAAAACTGCTGACATTGTGCATTCTCTATAGATGTGAACAGATCTAGCTAAGGCTCTCCCCACTGCTGAAAGAGACCTTGCACCGTCTCCGGATGGACACGCCATTCATGATCTGTTAGGAATTTTCAGCTGAGTTTATCTAGTCTAGCGTTCAGAGAGACGACCATACGTAGAAACAACCAGTGATATGCCGTGCTGTTCCAGCCATGTGCAGAGGCATAGAGCCTCTTGACAAAGGGTCCACAACCCCACTCCATCCTGTTTGTTGCAGTACCACAGGGCGGTGGTGTTGTCCGTAAACACCTGCTCCACATTTCCCTTCATAGAGGATAAAATGGCTTTTCAATGCCAGTGAGATCACACAGAGTTTCAGCAATATGATGTGGAGTCCTGTCCCGCCAATGACCAGATTCTTCTGATTTCCACCTCTCACAGATGGCCTCCCCTTCCCAGGAGTGATGCATCTGTCACTACTTTCGGATCTGGTTGGAGAAGGGAGGGGGAATCTGCCTCTGAACCAATCATGGTTTGATCACCACTGGAGATCTGTTGCAATTCCCTATGAGATCTGGACAATGTCGGAAAGACTCCCCTGATGCTGTGCCCACTGGAACTTCAGGTCCCACCAGAGAGCCCACATATGCCATATGGCATGTCACCAGAAGAATGCAGGAGGTCATGACTCCCAGCAGCCTCAGAGTCAGTCTCACCAAAATCCAGGAGAGAGGCTGAAACATCAGTATCATAGTCTGAATAACCTGGACTCGCCATTCAGAAGAATAAGCCCAAATCTGTAGTGTGTCCAGAACAGCTCAGATGAAAGGGAGCATCAGAGAGACAGTAAGTTAAGTTGTTGGCTTGTTTATAGTGAACCCCAACGAATGCAGGAGGATTGCCGTAATCTGGAGGTGAGACGACTGCCTGGGAAGAGCTCGCCTTTAACAGGCAGTCGTCAAGATAGGGGAAGATTGACACCCCTGATCTTCGCAGATGAGCTGCAACAAACGTCATCACCTCGGTAAACACCCAAGGGGTGCTGGTAAGACCAAAGGGAAGCACGGTGAACTGAAAGTGCTCGGGCCTACCATGAACCGCAAGTAATGTCTGTGGACAAGCAAGAGGGGGATATGTAAATAAGCGTCCTGCAGATCCGACGCTATTATTCAGTCTCCTTGGCCTAGGGCAGACAAGACCTAAGCCAACGTGACCATTTTTTACTTCTTGAGGAACAGAATGAGGGCTCTTAGGTCTAGGATACGGTGGAAGCTATGCCCTTTTGGAAACCAGAAAGTAGGTGGAAGAACAACCACAGCCTACTTCTGGCACCAGAACCCTCTCAATGGCTCCCTTTGTGGAGAAGGGACAGATGATTCTCTGTCATTCGCTCATAAGACGGTGGCATGGAAGGAGGAGTAGTCTCTTGGACGATCTGCAAAACCTACCTGTCTGAGGTAATGTACGGCCAGCAGGGCAGCTGATGGCAAATCCTGCCGCCAACTGGGTGCTCATGGTGGTAGAGAGGCAGACTAGGAGGGTTTAGTGGCTGCAGCGGGGCGGGGGGTGACTGACTAGACCGCTGGCCACCTGACCGACAGGGTCGGTAGGTCCCGCACCCTTGCCTTTACAAAGGCCGGGCAGCATGTGCATCACGGTGACTGGATGGAAAGTTGCACAGTTGGAAGTCCCTTCTGTAGCCACAAAAGAAGTGAAAGGCAGACAAGGGGGGCTTCACCGGGGGCCCCAGGACCTGGCCGTAGCCAGAGATAGTGCAAGATTTCTGCCTTGTCTCCGAGGAGACAAGTGCCATCGAAGGGCATGTCATTAAGTAAAGCTTGGACATCCCCCAAAAAGCAAGAAGTCCTCAGAAAGTCGTTGCGCCTCAACACCACGGTCATTGAAACTGCTGTGCCTATAAAGTCTGTCTTGTCTAGTCCGCAACGGATCATGAACTTTGCAGCGTCTCATCAGCAACAACCTGAGAGCGCACAGCCCATGCCTCCTCTGGGACCTGTGGCAGCACTTCTGCAACAGTGTTTCACATAGTGTGGGAATAACAACCTAAGAGGCATGAGGTGTTCCAGACCACGATGCTTGGCTGGAGGAAGAAAGCTTATTCCCAAATTAGTCCAGCCTCTTGGCTTTCCTATCTGGGGGAGCAGTAGGGAACACGCCGTTGGAAGTCAAGGCGTGGACCATCAAGCTCTCAGGGGTGGAATGCTGTATAAGGCAACTTGGGTTCAGATGTGCTACCTACCAGTTACAGCACTTCTGACAAAAGATTAGTCTTGACTGCTTCTCTGCTCCAAGGGAGTTCGCCCTATTTGCGAAGCACTGGCAGCTCTCCCGGTTTCTTGGATACTGCATCGTTTACTTAATCTTCTGGCCACTGGGACTGCAACTGGAACCTCTAGGGACCCACAATCTGCAACTACAGCGATGACTCCATTCTGCAACATTGTTTCTATGGCTCCTTCCAGCAACTGCAACGTTTCCCCAGCTGCGTATCGTCTGAGGATGACGAGTCTTTAGCCTGCACAAGAAGTAAGAAGGGATCACCCTTGGAGTGAAGGAGTCAGTCCCCTGCATCTGCAGTCACCAACTGCAACAACGACCGGCTGCATAAATCCTACATCACAGGTGGTGGCCCTTGCTCCTCTCCACCAGCTGTCCAACGTGGGAGATTGTAAGCCCTTGCCTTTCCTTGAAGGACAGTACCACTATGCACTGAGACTCTTCCAGCTACCAGGGCTTGTTTGTTCCTCCTCCAAGGGGTCTTCAGGCTCTGTGTAGACCCAGCCTCCAGCACGTATTCCTGCAAAACACAGTCTCATGCCTGTTGCTTTAACGAAGGGGGACACTCCTCCAGGTGTGTTGAGAGGGCCTCCCTGCCACTCCTGTACCTGCTGCCTGTGGGGGCTACCTCCTCTTCTTGTGACTGTCCCAGCTGCTGGGGGTCACCCTGGAATCCCTTCCTAGGGTCGAGTCCCCTGACCTCGCTGGTTCTCTTAAGCCTTGTAAAACCGTCTTCTTAGTCTCTTGCACTTGCCAAGGCTTGTTGGTGGTTTTCCAGCACCACTAACCAACTGCATCTCGACCGCTGACGTGGGACATCACTTGCATCACTTCTGGGACTCCTCTTCAGCTCCTGTGCTGCACTGCTGACCTTCGTCCACCGTAGACCTGGTCCTGCATCTATAGATGGGTGGGTAGTGGCTCCTGCCACAACCGGACACTCCAACTCAAACTGGACTTCATCTCCTTCCTTTGCAGGTCCTCTTCTGTCAGGAACCACCTTTGGTTACCCCAAGTCTTTTCTGGGTCTTGCACAATCCTCTTCCAAAGTCCTCCTGTTGGTTTTCAATAAAACCAGGTACTTACCTCTGCTCCCCTGGTTGCTGGGGGAGGGTCACTCTGGTACTCACTTCTTGGGGTTCCTAGTTCCTCCAGCTTCCCTCTACTGACTGCACTTCCTTGGGTGGGGGACTGCCTTTCACATTCTACTTTTTTAGTACATGGTTTGGCGCTCCCCTTGGGCCATCACGGTTTACTATTGCTTTTACCAATGCCTATTCCTTTCTATGCTACTTACTGATTGCTTATGTGTACATGATAGTGTGTTTATTTACCTCCAGTTGGGGTATTGCCTTTACTGTATTTTAGTACTAGAGTTACTATAATGAATTACCTTTATTTAGTACCACTGTCTGGTTCTTTCATGTGTATAAGTGCTGTGTGACGGTAGTGGTATTACATAAGCTTCGAATGTCTCCTAGATAAGTCTTGGCTGCTCATCCACTGCTGCCTTTAGAGAGCCCTGGCTTCCTAGACACTGCGTACACTTCACTGATAGGGGATTCCTAAACCTGGTATAAGGTGAGAACACCATAGATGCTCACCAAACACTAGGCCAGCTTCCTAAATTACTCACAAGATTCCTGGCGACCTCAAGAAGACCAAGCCAAGCCGATCCCCAGAGTGAAGACTCCAGACGACAACTGACTTGGCCCCAGCCCTACCAGCCTGTCTGCAGCTTCAAAGACCACTGCTCCAAGGACGCGACCTATACTGCTGGACCAGTGACATCTACAAACCCCCAGAGGACTGCATGCCCAGCAGAGGACCAAGAACTCCAGAGGACAGTGGCTTTTTCTAGAAGAAACCTCCAAAAGGACTCCAGAACCACCCCAGATCTGCAAGCTCTGCCCACACTGCACTCAATGCCTATGGCCCGAGTCCAGGTGGCTCACCGGTCCAGAGACAGTCCCCAGGCGATTCTGACCTGGAGTCCACCATGGGTTGACCACTCCTTGCCAGCACAAAGACACCTGCAGCCTGAACACAGAGAACTCCCCTGAACGTGACTGATCCGACAAAGATACACGCCACCCAAGAAGACCCCTGCAGACACAGCCCCCTGCCTTGGGGAACCTGAGCGATGGTTCAGCAACGTCCAGCAGGTACCTCCCCTACCTGTCCAGCCTTTGATTTCCCAGAACCGGCCACCTGGACCCAGCCTGCAGCATCATTTTGTGACCCCCGGAATCCCCCTATTGAAAAGCTTTGGGTGCCTAGCTCTGTGTTTTCACCCTGCACCCAGTCGCCCCTGAGGGTGCATGTTAGGTGTGACCCTGGGACATCCTAACCCCGAACACTAGAATTGTAAGTCATGTACTTACCAGTTAACCATGCTAACACTTTCCAACCTCCAGGACTCTATTGACTCCTACGAAAAATTGTACTGTCAACTTTTGGAATTGAACAGTGTTACTGCAAAACCAAACAAAGCTCAATTGATACATATACCTGATACCTATTTACAACTTTACTAACCTACATCAAAGACCTACTATTTCTAGTAATAAATTAGCAATATATATTTTTGCTATAAAAACAATTGGCCTGGATTTAGTCACTGAGTGTGTGTACAACAAATGCTTTGCACTACCCTGTGATAAGCCTAATTCCACAACCACACCACCACAAAAGAGAGCATAAGTATTTTCTACTTTAGCCTCTGTGAAGCCTCTGGGGAACCCCTTGACTTTGTGCACATTATACCTGACTTTGGAATAGTATATACAGAGCCAGCTTTCTACACTGGTGGATCAGCAGTGGGGTATACGACTTTGCGTTTGCTGGACTACTCAGCCAACATCTGATCACATGCCTAACTTCCAAATTTGTCTTTAGAATCAACTGATTTTTGAACTGACAATTGTTCTACTTTTTTTTTAGACTCCTGCTATGGCCTTGGTTAAGGGCCCTTTACAATTTCTTTTTAGATTTAAAAGTTACCATGGTTAGGGGTAAGTAGCTAGAAGCAGATTTTAGACCCTAAAAGTAATACCCACCTTTAGGAACAAAATAAGCATCTCAGAGGACATGTTGGTGGAACTAGACATTACCCCTTACCTCCACCTTGAGATGAAGGAGTTTGAGGTACCTATGCGGTTTAGCAAAAATTAAAACTGGTTGCAACCCTACCAAGATTCTGCTCCAGAAGCTCTTGGCAGAGTATGCAAAGGAGCACCCTACTGAGGAGGAAGACCTCCCCTCAGATGGGGAAGAATGTAAGGGTCAGAAGAATGAACTGCCCCTCCTAACCTAACTAGGGAGGACAGGGTCCAAATGCCCCTGACTCCAAGGATAGTATTCACAGGATCTGGATCTCCCACAGGGGAGTCCAGCTCCTCTGGGAACACTGATGGCAGCCTTAATTGAGGACCTCGTTTTAACGAGGATGGGAAACAGATTAGCTATGGAGAGACAGCACCTGGCTATAGAAAGGGTGAGAGCAGAAATGGGCCTAGCACCCAATAATGGTGGCAGTGTCTTAGTAATTAGGGACAGACAGCACTCTGACACCCCTAAAGACCCCAAAGGGATTGTCCCCAAGTATGAGAAAGGGGATGACATCGCCATTTGGTTCACAGCCTTTGAAGAGCTTGTGGAACTAGAAGATTGAAAAAGTCTCACCGGGGAGCTCTCCTTTAGGATCTGTTTACTGTTAAATGTAGGGATAGGCTCCTCATACTCACTGGTGCAGATGTTGAATCCTATGACCACATGAAGGCTACCCTGATTGATGGCTTTGGATTCACCACTGAGGAATATAGAATTAGGTTCAGGGGGCTCACATAACCTCGAGCCAATCCTGGGTTGATTTGTAGTCTTGTAGGAAAGTGCCCTCTTTCTAGGCATGGTTACCCCCATTTTCTGCCTGTTGTCAGTGTATTTGGCTGTGTTCACTGGCACCCTGCTAACCAGGACCCCAGTGATTATGCTCTATCCCTTCTAACTTAGTAACTGTAATTTTTTCTTCCCACAATTGGCATACTGGTCCCCCCATGTAAATCCTTAGTATATGGTACCTAGGTACCCAGGGAATTGGGATACCAGGGGATCCCAATGGGCTGCAGCAGTTATTCTGCACCCATGGGGAACCCAGGTAAAGGGTTCTGCAGGCCTGCAATGCAGTCTATGTGAAAAGGGTGCATGTACACGTTTTCACTACAGGTCACTGCACCACGTCACTGTAAGTAACCCCGATGGTAGGCACTCTCAACCCAGAGAGCAGGGTGCAGGTACTTGTATGTGAGGTCACCACTGCACTAGCAGAGGTGCTCCCACAAACTCTAAGCCCATTTTCCTGGACTTTGTGAGTGCGGGGATGCCTTTTTATGCGTGTACTGGACAAAGGTCACTACCTATGTCCAGCTACATAATGGTAACTCCGAACCATAGCATGTTTGGTATCAAACATGTCGGAATCATACCCCAATACTATTGCAAGTATTGGAAGTATGATTCCATGCACTCTGGGGACTCCTTAGAGGACCCCTAGCATGAATACCACCAGTTTTACACTGTTTTCCGAGCAGCCCAAGCTCCTGCCACCCCTCAGACAGGTTTCTGCCCTCCTGCTGCTTCATCTAATCAAGCCCAGGAAGGCAGAACAAGGGATTTCCTTTGGGAGAGGGAGGTAACACCCTCTCCCTTTGGAAATAGGTGTGACTGGCTTGGGAGGGGTAGTCTTCCCAAGCCCCTGCTATGCTTTGAAGGGCACATTTGGTTCGCTTTGTGCATAAACCAGTCCACACCGATTCAGGGAAACCCCCCCCCCCCCCCCCCATCCCTGCTTTAGTGCGAAACTGGACAATGGAAAGGGGAGAGACCACTCCTCTGTGATTCACCATCCCAGGGATGCTGCTCAGAGCTCCTTCAGGGGGTCCCTGGGTTCTGCCATCTTGTTTCCAAGGTTGGCAGGGAACTCTGGGAGCATATGAGTGGCCAGGCAGGTGCCGTCAGAACCCCCTCCTGATAGGTGCTTCCCTGGCTAGGTGATCAAGCCCCATTTCAGTGCTATTTAGGGTCTCTCTCTCTCTCGCGCAGGTGGGTCCTCAGGTTCAGCTAGCAAGATTCCAGCAGGATTCCACTGCTACCTCCACTTCTGGCCTCTCCAGGAACTGAAAGCGCTGCAATCCACAAAGAAGACTCTTCTGCAACTTTGTTTCCACGGGTCCTGCCAGCTTTGCAACATTTCCCCAGCTGTGCATACTCAGAAGACAGCAACTCTTCAGCCTGCACAAGAAGAAGAAGAAGGAATCTCCCTCTTTGGTGGAGGTAAGCCCTTGCCCTCCATGCAGGACAGTACCCCCTCGCCCCTGTGCACTGCGTCTCTTGCAGCTGCCAAGGCTTGTTTGCATCTCCTCAAAGAGATCTTCTGGCGATGTGTAACTCCAGTACCCAGCACTCATTCCTGCGGCGCACAGCCCTCTGCGTGGTTCTACTGTGGTGTGGGATCCCTTTCTGTAATGCTGCGTGGGCTCCTTCTGCAACTTCTGTGTCCCCATCCTGTGGGACTTCTGATGGTGCTGCCTCCGCTCCTGTGGGCTCCTTGTGACTCCACCTCCTGAGTTGAGTCATCCTGGGCCTTGCCGGTCCCAAGCAGCTCCACTTTTCGACTGACAGTGAATTTGCCTTTGCCAAGGCTTGTTAGTGGAATTCCTGCACAGACACCCGTCTACAATCTTCACTCCAGCGTGGGACATCTTCATCCATCAGGAACTCGTCTCCGGCTCCAGGGCTGCAGTGCTGACCTGTTTTTCCTCAACATTGACCGACTCCTGCAAGTAAAGCTGGGTGGGTATTATCTCCTACTTCTCATGGACTTCACTGACACTTTTGGACTCGGTCCCCTCTCTCCACAGGTGGTCTTCCCCAGGAATCCACCACTGGTTTCTTGCAGTCTTGTCTGAGTGTCTTCTTTTTTTCTTTCTCTTCGTATTGGGTGGTTTAGGGGAGTTCCAGTGATTTGCTCCTGCTTGCTTGGTCGCTGGGGGGTATTGTGTTACTTACCTCAGTGGTTTTCTAGCACCCCCAGCTCCCATCTACACATTCCACTTACCTAGGTGGGGAGGTCATGTGTTTGCATTCCATTTTTTTTAGTATATGGTTTGGGCTTCCCCTAGGGTGACTATTGGTAATCTACATTTGCCTTTTTACTATGCCTATTTCTGATTAGTAGTGTACATATTTAGTGTGTTTACTTACCTCTTAAGGGAGTATTGCCTTTTGAGTAATTTTGGTATTGTGTCACTAAAATAAAGTACCTTTATTTTTGTAACACTGTGTGGTTTCTTTCATGGGTTCAGGAGCTGTGTGACTACAGTGGTATTGCATGAGCTTTGAATGTCTTCTAGATAAGCCTTGGCTGCTCATCCACAGCTACCTTTAGAGCCTGGCTTCTAGATACTGCCTACACTTCACTAAGAGGGAATACCTGGACCTAGTTGTAAGGAAATGCCTTCTTAGCATGGTTACCCCCTGACGTTTTGCCTTTGCTGATGCTAAATTTTGACTGAAAGTGTGCTGGGACCCTGCTAACCAGGCCCCAGCACCAGTGTTCTTTCCCTAAACTGTCCCTTTTCTTCCACAATTGGCACAGCCCTGGCACTCGGATAAGTTCCTTGTAACTGGTACCCCTAGTACCAAGGGCCCTGATTCCAGGGAAGGTCTCTAAGGGTTGCAGCATTTCTTATGCCACCCTGGGGACCCCTCACCCAGCACATGCACACTGCCTCACAGCTTGTGTGTGCTGGTGGGGAGAAAATGATTAAGTCGACATAGGACTCCCCTCAGAGTTCCATGGCATCCTCACACTGCCTGTGGCATAGGTAAGTCACCCCTCTAGCAGGCCTTGCAGCCCTAAGGCAGGGTGCACTATACCACAGGTGAGGGCATATGTGCATGAGCACTATGCCTCTACAGTGTCTAAGCAAAACCTTAGACATTGTAAGTGCAGGGGAGCCATACCAGTATATGGTCTGGGAGTTTGTCAAACACTAACTCCACAGTTCCATATTGGCTACACTGAAATCTGGGAAGTTTGGTGTCAAACGTCTCAGCACAATAAATGCACACTGATGCCAGTGTGGAATTTATTGTAAAATGCACCTAGAGGGCATCTTAGAGAAGCCCCCTGAATACCAATCCGACTTCTTGTGTGGGGCTGACCAGTTTCTTCCAGCCTGCCACAACCAGACGAGTTGCTGGCCACATGGGGAGAGTGCCTTTGTCACTCTGTGGCCAGGAACAAAGCCTACACTGGGTGGAGGTGCTCCCCCCCCTCTGCAGGAACTGTAACACCTGGCGGTGAGCCTCAAAGGCTCACCCCTTTTGTTACAGCGCCCCAGGGCATCCCAGCTAGTGGAGATGCCCGCCCCTCCGGCCACTGCCCCCATTTTTGGCGGCAAGGCTGGGGGAGATAATTAGGAAAACAAGGAGGAGTCACCCACCAGTCAGGACAGCCCCTAAGGTGCCCTGAGCTGAGGTGACCCCTGCCTTTAGAAATCCTCCATCTTAGTTTTGGAGGATCCCCCCAATAGGATTAAGGATGTGCCCCCCTTCCCAGAGGGAGGAGGCACAAAGAGGGTGTAGCCACCCTCTAGGACAGTAGCTGTTGGCTACTGTCCTCCCACACCTAAACACACCCCAAATTTAGTATTTAGGGGCACCCCAGAACCCAGGAAATCAGATTCCTGCAACCTTAACAAAGAAGAAGGACTGCTGACCTACAAACCCTGCAGAGAAGACGGAAGACGACAACTGCTTTGGCCCCAGCCCTACTGGCCTGCCTCCTGACCTGCAACCAGCGGCACATCCGACAGAGACCAGCGACCTCTGAAGCCTCAGAAGACTGCCCTGTCCCAAAGGACCAAGAAACTCCCGTGAGCAGCGACTCTGCTCAACAACAGCAACATCTTTGCAGCAAAGAAGCAACTTTTATAGAACTCACTATTCCCGCTGGAAGCGTGAGACTTCACACTCTGCACCCGACGCCCCCGGCTTGAGATCCAGAGAACCAACACCACAGGGAGGCCTCCCTGGCGACTGCGACCCCGTGAGTAGCCCGAGAAGAACCCTCTGGCCCCCCACAGCGACGCCTTCAGAGAGAATCCAGAGGCTCCCCCTGACTGCGACTGCCGGTAACAAGGGACCCGACGCCTTGACCAAGCACTGCACCCGGAGCCCCCAGGACCTGATGGAAATGACCCTCAGTGCAGGAGTGACCCCCCAGGCGAACCTCTGCCTAGCCCAGTCGGTGGCTGGCCCGAGAAGCCCCTCCTGTGCCTGCCTGCACCGGTAGAGTGACCCCCGGGTCCCTCCATTGAAACCTATACAAAACCCAACGCCTGCTTTTCACACTGCACCCGGCCGCCCCTGTGCCGCTGAGGGTGTGTTTTGTGTGCCTACTTGTGCCCCCCCCTCTACTCCCCCCACCCGAGTGCTCTACAAAACCCCCCTGGTTTGCCCCTCCGAGGACGCGGGTACTTACCTGCTGGCAGACTGGAACCAGAGCACTCCTGTCCTTTATAGGCGCCTATGTGTTTTGGGCACCTCTCTCTTTGACCTCTGAACCTGACCGGCCCGAGCTGCTGGTGTGGAAACTTTGGGTTGCCTTGAACCCCCAACGGTGGGCTGCCTATGCCAAGGAACTGAGACTTGTAAGTGTCTTACTTAACTCACAATCTAACAAATACTGACCTCCCCCGGGAACTGTTGATTTGTGCACTGTGTCCACTTTTAAAATAGCTTATTGCCATTTTAACAAAAACTGTATCTGTTATTGCTCTAATTCTAAGTTCCTAACTTACCTGTGTGGAGCACCTTGCATTTTATGTATTTACTTCAAATCTTGAACTTGTGGTTCTAAAAATAAAGAAAATATATTTTTCTATATAAAATCTATTGGCCTGGAGTAAGTCTTTGTAGTGTTCCTCAGTTATTGCCTGTGTGGGTACAACAAATGCTTAACACTACCCTCTGTTAAGCCTACTGCCCGACCACACTACCACAAAATAAAGCATTAGAATTATCTAATTTTGCCACTATCTTACCTCTAAGGGGAACCCTTGGACTCGCTGCACACTATTTCTTACTTTGAAAAAGTATATACAGAGCCAACTTCCTACACTAGTATAAGGTACAAGTACCTTAGGTACCCCACCATACACGAGACCAGCTTCCTACATTGGTAGTGCAGTGGTGGGATAAGCACTTGCAATTGCCTTCCACTCTTCTCACTTTCCACAGGAAAGACCACTTACTGACTAAGGGGTACACACAGTACATAGTGTCAGGGTCTAGTCTCTACAAGTTTGGTTAAGCTAGGGGGTAGGGATAGCTCTTGCTCCAAACTTCTCTAAAAGAGACTAGAAGTTAGGGAGGTTAGGCACACCCTACATCACTTAACACAAAAATGTCTTCAGGACAGGGCACATCTCAGGCTATGGACTCCCCGTACGAGACCCTCACTTTTCAAGAATTGAAGGAGAGGTGCAAAGGAAGGAGCCTGAAAACAGAGAGGAACTCCAATAAGAGTCTGCTCCTAGGCCTTCTCTTCCAGGATGACAAGGACTATGCCAGTGGCCAGGAAGAGAGGTAGGAGGATGTGGACTCAAGCCCGCCAGTGTTAGAAAGAGGAGATCTGGACACGGAGGAAGGCCAAGAGGGTCTCTCAGAGGATCACGGGGTCCCAGGGTCCCTGGTAAACCCCAGAGTACAGCTGGGAGCACTACAGGTAGAGTGTAATTAGAATCCTTGTTAGTAAGCCCCCCCTTTGTACCCAGAGGGCTACTCCAGAGGGTTAGCAAAACAAAGGGACAGATCCTCCACTGTCCACAATCATGTCACCTCAGTATCTGAGGGGACACTGCTCAACTCCAGAAGAAGATTCCTTAGACATGGAACTCAGGACGCTGAGGCTGGAAGAGGTCAAGCTGAGGACGCAACAGCTCCCCTAGATAGGGAGGCCTTAGCAGTGGAGAGAGAGAGAGAGAGAGAGAGAGGCAGGGGTTGGGGTTAGCACCCTATGGTGGCAGCAGCAAATTTGGTCTCAGGGTGCCTAGGGTCAGGAAGGACTCATTTTGATTCCAGAAACCTTAGTAAAGTTGTTCCCCCTACAAGGTGGGGGATGGCATCCACAAGGGGTTCTCTGTTCTGGAGATCGCCTGTAAAGTACAGAGAGTACCCCAGAGACAGTGGGCTGCTATCCTTTGGATCTCCTTCTCTGACAAGGGAAGGGATAGACTCCTTACTGTCAGAGAGGAAGATGCTGATAATTACACTGTGTTAAAGTTTTCTCTTTTGGATGAGTTTGGTCTTACCACTGAACAATACAGGATAACGTTAAAGGAGACCAGTAAACAGTCTTCAAAGGATTGGGTTGATTTTGTGGATTGCTCTCTGAAGACTTTGGAAAGCTGGTTACATGGTAGCAAGGTCACTGATTGTGAATGCATATACAATCTTATTCTGAGAAAGCATTTACTTAACAATTGTGTGGCTGATTTGTTGCACCAGTATTTGTAAGACTCAGATCTGACCTCTCCCCAAGAATTAGGAAAGAAGGCGAGACAAATGGGTCAGAACAAGAGTGACCAAAAAGGCTCACACAAGGGGTGACAAAGACAAGAAAAAGGAAACAGGTAAGTCAAGACAAAGGTGGTGACAAAAACATATCTAAAGAGTCAGGCCCGCAACATTCCTCTGTTGGTGGGTCCAAAACCTCTTCCTCCTCTTCCCATAACAAGAAGCCTTGGTGCTATGTTTGTAGAAACAAAAGCCATAGGCCAGGAGACAGCTCCTGTCCTAAGAAAAGCACCAACCCACCCACCTCAACCCCCACCTCTACCACTAGTACCGATAGTAACAGCAGTAGTGGTGGGTCAGGTAACAATAGCCAATCAAAGGGTGTAGCTGCGCTCACTTTAGGAAGTGTGGTGGGGGCTGTATTAAGGAGACTACTGAGGCTGTTTTAGACTCAGATGGGGGCATTGATCTTCCCACCCTTGCTGCCAGTCCCATTAATATGGTTAAGTACAGGCAGTTGCTCTTGATAAATGGTGTTCAGGCAGGAGCCTACAAGGACACAGATGCCTAAAAAACTGGCCCACGAGTAACACCTACTTGGTCATCAGTGCCAAGTGACTGACGCCCACAACAATACTGTGTGCCACCCCATGGCAGTTGTTGAATTCAGCTGGGGGGGCGAGTACTGGCCCAAAGAAAGTTGTAGTATTCACAAACCTACTGTAGAGAGTCTACTAGGGAATGACTTGGAGACTTCAGCTTGGGCTGAAGTAGAATTGAAGGCCCATGCAGCAATGCTGGGCAACACAGGGCATATTTTTGCTTTAACTAGGGCACAGGCCAAAAAGCAAAAAGAAAAAGGAAAATTGGAGCCTGAAATAATGGTCCAACAGGCTCCTACAGCCAAGGGTAGAAAGGGTAAAAAGTTGTCCCTCACCCCACCCCTCCAGTGAGAATTCCCCCGTTGAGGAGGAGGAATCCATTCCCTTGGCAGAGCTTACACCTGATGAGTTGAAAGCTGACACAGCTGAACTCTCAGGCGCAGAGGGGCCTGTCAGGAAGGAATTCAGTGTGGCTCAGAAAACCTGTCCCACACTGGAAGGGTTAGGACAGCAACCTGTCCTTCAGGAAGCAGGGGATGTCAATGGCACCCACAAGGTGTATTGGGAAGACAACCTCTTGTACTCAGAAGCAAGGGAACACAAACCTGGTGCCACCCAGAGGTTGGTAGTACCTCTGCAGTATAGAGCATTTTTGTTGACCCTTGCCCATGACAAACCTCTGGCAGGTCTCCTGGGACATAGCAAGACTTGGGACAGACTTGCCCCACACTTTCACTGGCCCAATATGTCTGAAGACACAAAGGAGTTTTGTAGCTGCTGTGTCAGCTGTCAAGCCAGAGGCAAGGCAGGTGGCACCCCAAATGTCCCCTTATTACCGCTGCCAGTGGTTGGGGTGGATATTGTTGGCCCACTAGACCCGCACACTGCCTCTCAAAACAGATTCGTACTGGTGGTGGTGGGCCATGTCGCCAGGTATCCAGAGGCTATACCTCTAAGGTCCACTACAGCACCTGCAGTTGCAAAAGACCTCCTCAGAATTTTCTCCAGAGTGGGCTTCCCCAAAGAGGTGGTATCTGACAGAGGTCCAAACTTTATGTCTGCATCCCTTAAGGCCCTGTGGAAGGAATGTGGAGTAACTTATAAGTTCACCACCCCCAAACCAATGGTTTGGTAGAGAGTTAATAAAACTCTCAAGGGCATGATCATGGGACTCTATGAAAAACTCAGAAGGAGATGGGACGTCCTACTGCCATGCCTCCTTTTTGCCTACAGGGAGGTTCCTCAGAAGGGAGTGGGCTACAGCCCCTTTTGAACTTCTGTTTGGGTTCTCACCCCTCACCTGCATTAACCATCTGAGGGGCCTGTGGTCGGTCTGAACCCGGAAGTGAGACCCAAACAAGTCGGTTCTTAGCTTCTTCAGTGCCCAGACCACAGCAAAAGCTTCCCTTTCAATTGCACTCCACCTCTGTTCCCTGGGGAGTAGTCTCCAGTTAGGGAAGACTACAGGCTGGTCTAGGCACTCCTCATTTAGCTGTGAAAGTACTGCTACCACACCATGCTCAGAAGCATCTGTCTGTACCACAAACTTCTTGGAGAAGTCAGGGGCCAGTAGCACGGACACCGGGCACATGGCTTCCTTCAGGGTGTCAAACGCGGTCTGGCACACCTCAGTCCAGATCACCTGTCTAGACTGCTTCTTAGAAGTCAGCTCTGTCAAGGGGTCAACAATGGTGCCATATCCCTTGACAGACATCCTGTAGTCCCCAGTGAGGCCTAAGAAGGCTCTCGCCTCTGTCTGGGACTTGGGGGGCTTCCCTAGCCCGAATGGCATCAATTTTTGGTTCTAGGGGTGCCACCCAGACACACCCTACCTGGTGTCCTAAGTACACCACCGACTCCTGCCCTGTCTGGCACTTACTGCCTTGATTTTGAGGCCTGCGGCTTGCAGTGCCTTAGCGCAGGTGGTACTCCCAACTGGAGCTGAAAACAGCAATACCATCAAGGTAAGCAGCACTGAAGTTTTCAAGCCCAGCCAGGACCTGATTGACCAACCTCTGAAAGGTGGCAGGGGTGTTCTTCAACCCAAAGGGCATGACACGGAACTGGAAGTGCCCCACTGGTGTTGAAAACACTGACCTCTCCTTGGCCCCTTCAGTTAAGGCAATCTGCCAGTACCCAGACATTAAATCAAACATGCTGAGGAACTTGGCTGCCCCCAACCGATCTATGAGCTCATCAGCTCTGGGGATGGGGTGGGCGCCCGTTTTGGTGATGGTATTGAGCCCCTGGTAGTCCACACAGAACCGAAGTTCTGGTGTGCACCGGGTGCAGCAGGCTTGGGTACCAGAAGCAATGGGCTGGACCAGGGGCTGCTGGAGCGCTCGGTCACCACTAGAGCCAACATCTTGGAAACGTCCTCCTTGATGCTGACCTTCACTCCATCAGCCAACCTGTAAACCTTGTTTTTCACAGGCAGGCTGTCCCCAATGTCCACATCATGCATGCATAGATGGGTGACACCTGGAGTGAGTGAGAACAGAGTGGCAAAGTGTTCCAGTAACTGGTGACACGGACTCTGCTGTTCTAGAGTCAGAGAAGGGGAGAGGACCACGCCTTCTACTGAACCATCCTGCTCCTTGGAAGACAGGATGTCAAGGAGAAGTTCACTCTCCTCTTCTGTCCCATCATCTGTAGGCAGAAGTATGGTTAACTCGGACCTCTCAAAGTGAGGTTTGAAGCAGTTTACATGTAGAACCCTCAAGGGGTTCCAGGGAGTCTGCAAGTCCACCAATTAGGTGACGTCACTCTTGCGCTCCTTCACCTCAAATGGCCCTGACCACCTGCCTTGCAGAGCACAAGGCTCTACGGGGGCCATGACCCACACTTTTTGGCCACGCTGAAACTCAGAGTGGTATTCTGGTCGTACCAGCGTTTCAGGCCCTCCTGGCTTGCCTCAAGATTCTCTTGTGCAAGCTTCCTGAAGCGGGCAGTCTGGTTTTGGAAGGCCAGAATCTAACTAAATACACTCTGGTGTGGCTTCCTAGGAGCTTGCTCCCAGCCCTCTTTCACCAAACTCAGAGGTCCTATGACCAGGTGCCCAAACAGTTCAAAGGGGCTAAAGCCAACCCCCTTCTGTGGTACTTCCCAGTAGGCAAAGAGAAGGCATAGTAAGAGGACGTCCCACTTACGCCTCATGGAGCCCGACAGATGCCCAATCATGCCTTTCACGCCGTTACTATGGGGGTGGTAACGAGTGGTGAATTTGAGATTCACTCCACATTCCTTCCATATGGCTTTTATGTACATGGACATAAAGATGGTATCTCGGTCAGATACCATCTCCTTGGGGAAACCCACTCGGGTAAAGATCCCCATCAGTGCCCTGGCCCCAACGGTCACTGTCACTGTCCTCAGAGGGATAGCTTCCAGGTACCTGATGGCATGGTCCACCAAGACCTGGATGAACTTGTTGCCTAGGGCTGTCTTGGGGTCCAGAGGCCCCACTATATCAATGCCCACCCGCTAAAAAGGGGTGCTCACAACAGGAAAGGGTTAGAGGGGGACCTTACATTTCCCTCCACTTTTGCCACTTGCTTGGCAAGTCTGAGAGGATCTGCAGAACGCTGCCAATGACGCCGCTGGCCTGCACAGTGACCTGCCGACCCCTCATAGTCGCACTGCCCCCCTTCGCACCAAGCTCTGGTCTCACCGACGGCGTCATTGAACTACTTCACCAAGCCGCTGCTCGCACTGTGACCTGTCAGCCCCGCACTGTGGCATCGCCTGCTTACACCACAGACAAGTCTTGCAGCAGTATACAGAGCTTTACTCCGTGACCCTTTCACGACACACACTTGTGTACCTATGATGTGGACACTGGAGACAGCTTGCCTGTCAAATCCATGATCTCTCAGCAGTCTGACCACGTTAAGGAGAGCATCAAAGTTGAAGTCAACAAAATGCTGGATTTACGGGTTACTGAACCCTCCGACAGTTCCTGGGCTAGCCGAGTGGTCTTAGTCCCCAAGCCTCATCCACAGGGTGGAAGGAAAGACATGACATTATGTGTGGTCTACAGAGGTCTCAATTCTGTCACTAAGACAGATGCTCACCCTTTTCCAAGCGCTAATAAGCTGACAGGCAAACTAGGGGCAGCAAAGCTTCTCAGTACCTTTGACTTAACTGCAAGGTACTGGCAAATTTGCATGTCACTCGGAGCAAAATAAAATACTTCATTCTCTCTGCCTGATGGGCATTATCAGTTCACTGTTATGACCTTCGGTTTAAAGAAGGCCCCTGCCACATTCCAAAGGTTGGTGAATCAAGTCCTTGCTGGCTTGGAGTCGTTCAGTGCAGCACATCTAGATGATTTTGCTGCCTTTAGCTCCTCCCGGCAGGATCAACTGGTCCACCTTGGGAAGGTTTTGCAGGTTCTGCCATCTGCAGGCTTCACTATCAAGGCACGCAAATGCCAGATAGGGCAATGCACTGTTGTGTACTTTGACCACTTTGTAGGTGGAGGCCAAGTGCAACTTTTACACCCCAGATCAAGACAATTCTGGACAGGGAAGCTCCCAAAACCCAGATTAAAGTCAGGGCATTCCTTGGCTTGATTGGTTATTACAGGAGGTTTGTGAAGAAGTATGGATCCATTGTGAACCCCCTCACAGAAATAACCTCCAAGAAGATGTCCAAGAAAGTAAACTGGACTTTTGAATGTCCAAATGCCTTTGATACCCTGAATGAGGCAACGTGCTCAGCACCAGTTCTCAAAACTCCAGACTACTCTAAGCAGTTCACTATGCAGACTCTGAACATGGGCTAGGAGCAGTTCTGTCTCAGACCAATGATGATGGCCATGACCAATCTGTTGCTTTTATTATCGGGAGGTTATTCTCCAGGGAACAGCGTTGGAGTGTCATTGAAAGGGAGGCCTTTGCTGTAGTTTGGTCCCCTGAAGAAATTGAGACCACACTTGTTTGATACTCACTTCATTGTTTAAACTGACCACATAACTCTCAAATGACAAATGCAAATGAAAGGTGAGAAACCCAAACTTCTGAGGTGGTCCATCTCCCTACAGGGAATGGAATTTACAGTGGAACACAGACCTGGGACTGCCCATGTCAATGCAGGTGGACTTTCCAGGTTCTTCCACTTAGACAGTGAAGACTCTCTTGGGAAAGGTTAATCTCAGCCTCTATCGTTAGGAAGAAGGTTGTGTAGGAAAGTGCCCCTTTTGGCATGGTTACACCCCCCTCACCGACCCCCCAAACACACTTTTTGCCCGATACTGATGCTAACTTGACTGAGTGTGCGCTGGGATCCTGCTAACCAGGCCCCAGCATCAGTGTTCTTTCCCTAAACTGTACCATTGCTTCCACAATTGGCACACCCCTGGCAGACAGCTAAGTCCCTTATAAAAGGTACCAGTGGTACCAAGGGCACTGTGACCAGGGAGGGTCCCTAAGGGTGGCAGCATGTACGATGCAATTGTAGATTGTGTGGGCTGGTGGGAAGAAAAAGGTAAAGACAACATGGCACCCCTTTTAGGGTCCCATGCACACAAACCACTGTCTGTGGCACCCTTATAGCAGACCTTACAGCCCTAAGGCAGGGTGCACTATACCACAAGTGAAGACATAGACACTGCAGGGCACATTGCTCATGCAGCTAATTCCATTCTTAGACATTGTAAGTGCAGTGTGGCCATGTTGAGTATGGATAAGTTACTTACCTGTAAATCCTAGTTCTCTTCCAGGGGTATCCTCATCAAAGTCATAAACATTGAATATTCCCGCCCTTGTGCGGGGACCCCGGAGCATACATCAAATATACACATATTATACATGTGTAATAAATAATCATGCAGACTATCATGTTAAAAACAGGCAAAAAATGCTTTATTTCTATGAATTTTTATTTATTTATTTTTTTTATATTAAATACTACAATAGAGCATAAATATGTGCCCAAGCTCCTAAAACTAGGATTAGTGAAGTGAGCAGTAGCAAACTCTAGAGAGAAAATAGAAAAAACTGCATTGAAAAACACTGAAGCATTCTTAGCCAATAGGCTGCATGCAGGTTAACACAGGAGAACCATAAAAACTTTGGCACCGTGCCTTTAAGACCCTGAGCACCTCCAGTATCCCACCATGCCTCAGGGGTGAAGGAAAGGTGACAGTTGGTTCACAGTTAGGTCAGTTCTTTTTACGGTGACAATTTTCATAACTGATTCAAAACACAGTCTGTCCTGCACTTCTAGGAGACGTGCGTCCGGGGAGGAGGGTGGGTTGTTTATGACTTTGATGAGGATACCCCTGGAAGAGAACTAGGATTTACAGGTAAGTAACTTATCCTTCTCTTCCAGGGGATCCTCATCAATAGTCATAAACATTGAATAGATTAGCAAGCCCATTCCTAAACCCAGCGGACTGTCCGATAGAAGTGCAGGAATAGATAGGTATTACGCAAATAGATTTCTTAGAGAGGCCTGCCCCACTTGGGCATCCGCTCTTGCATCTGAGTCTAAACAATAATGTCTTGTAAACGTATGGACAGACTTCCATGTAGCAGCCTTACAAATCTCAGATATTGGAACATTGTTAAGGAGAGCAGCAGTAGCCGCTTTACCCCTTGTGGAATGCGCTTTAGGCCGCGCTAGCAATTGTCTATTGGCTAGCTGATAAGTATTAACAATGCAAGAAACTATCCATCTTGATATTGTACGTTTAGATGCTGCCTCTCCTGTCCTTAACCGCTTGAGTGTGGGCGTCGGCCACTGGCCGACGCCCACACACCCTCCCTGGTGCGGGTCACGACCAGTGGCCGACACCAGGAAGGGCATTAATAAATCCTCGGGTGCGTCGCGCCCGAGGATTTTTTTTTTTTTACTACCCCTGGGAGACACGGAAGCTACCGTGTCTCCCCCCGCCCCCCACCCGCCCCTTTGTGACGTCAGCACGCCGCGAGGCGCGCTGACATTGCAAAGGTGTTTTCCCCATGAAAGCAGGAAGCAGCCTTGCGGCCGCTTCCTGCTTTCATGGGGAAAACGGCCTTTTACACGTTCGGGAAGGCCTCGTAAGAAAGGGGAGACACTCCCCTTTCTTACGAGGCCTTCCTGAAAGTGTTTCCTGGCCCCCGGTCGCAGCTGTGCTGCGATCTGGGGCCATGAAACACTTTCAGGTTTCCTGGCTCCCCCGATCGCAGCACAGCTGCGATCGGGGGGGCCAGGAAACATTTTGAAAAGGCCTCGTAAGAAAGGGGAGAGTCTCCCCTTTCTTACGAGGCCTTATGAAACGGTTTCCTGGCCCCCGATCGCAGCACAGCTGCGATTGGGGGCCAGGAAACCCCACTAGACACCAGGGATTTCACTTTTGTGGGGCGGCCCCCCCGGAAAACGAGCCGCCCGGAAAACGCCCCCCCCCCCCCCCCCCCCGGCATAATTTTTTTTATTAAAAAAAAGGTAGGTGCCCCCGGGGGGGGGGGGGGGGTGGGGGGCCCGTTTATATATATTAAAAAAAAATGAAATGACAGGGGTTCGCCCGTGGGCAGGGTGACCCCCTGTGGGGGCAATGTTTTTTTTTTTAGATGTTGTAGGGTTTCCCTGGGGGCCATTTTGGCCCCCAAGGAAACCATACAGCAACTAAAAAAAATATATATGTATATATCTATATATCTATATATCTATATAAATATATATATATATATATATATATAGATCTGTATCAAAGAGATTTATAAAGCGCGCTACTCACCTGTGAGGGTCTCAAGGCGCTGCGGGGGGGGACAGGGGGAGGGAAAGGGGCTAGGAGGTTCACTGTTCAAAAAGCCAGGTTTTGAGGCCCTTCCTGAAAAGAAGTAGGTTTTGGGTCTTGCGAATGTGGGTTGTGAGTGCGTTCCAGGTTTTGGGTGCAATGTAGGAGAAGGATCTGCCCCCGGTGGTGGTGTGTTTGATGCGGGGGACAGAGGCGAGAGAGAGGTCAGCTGAGCGGACGTTTCGTGTGGGGGTGTGGAAGGTGACTCTCGTTGAGGTAGGCAGGGCCTGTGTTGTGGAGTGATTTGTGTGCGAGGATGAGGATCTTGAAGGTGATCCTTTTGTCAATGGGGAGCCAGTGGAGGGATTTGAGGTGTGGAGAGATGTGTTCGTGTCGGCGGAGGTCGAGGATGAGTCGTGCTGCTGAGTTCGGGATGCGTGTAGTTTGCAATTGAGTTTTAGAGTGGTGCCGGCGTAGAGGGCGTTTCCGTAATCAAGCCTGCTGCTGATGAGTGCGTGAGTGACAGTTTTTCTGGTCTCTGTGGGGATCCATTTGAATGTTTTTCAGTATACGGAGTTTGTTGAAGCATGAGGAGGTAAGAGCGTTGATTTGTTGGGTCATAGAGAGGGATGAGTCTAGGATGATGCTGAGGTTGCGTGCGTAGTTGGCGGGGGTGGGTGCAGGGCCTAGCGTGGTGGGCCACCATGGGGGGTCCCAGGTGTTTTTGTGTGGGCCAAAGAGGATTATTTCGGTTTTGCTTGAGTTGAGTTTCAGGTGGTTGGCTGTCATATATACATCACTTTTGTCAATATGTGTGTGGTTTCCCTGGGGGGAAAAGGGTCCGACTTGTCTAGTGGCAGTTTTAGTGCCATAAAGAAGCGCAGAAGGTTTATATGCCTACTGCAAAGAGCACATCTGTATTTTATGTAAATAGCTGAGTACATTAGTAAAGTCTATGGAGAGATGAAGGGCACTTTTGCTGGGTGGTAATGAGGGAATCCGAGGAGGAGGGAGTGGGAGCACCAATAATGATTGTTGGACTGGGCGCAGGAGGTGCTAAAGACTGTGACGAATGGTATGTGACAAGGTGTTTTTTGAGTGTCTTGAAAGTACGTGCTGATTGAGGGAAGAAGCGCAGGTAAGGTGGCCTCTACTGTTGCACGTATCTCACACACACCATCGATTTTGTGACTGTCTACGTAGGCTAGTGTTTTAGAGCAACAGTTTAGCCAATAGCAGAGATGGCATCTTGATGGATGACTGCTGCCTGCACTTGGGTTATAGAGGACCGCTCTGACATAGGATCAGAGACTGAGACATCAGATACTGAGACAGCATCTGAGGGATAGGACAATGGCGCAGACTCTGGGAGTGATTTTTCAGTCAGAGGAGTCCCATTCGAAAACTCCTCTTCCAGTACATTATGAGGGAGGTGATGAGGACAGTCCTGCTGTCCCTTCGCAAGCTGTTCGTGCAACTGGGTAATAGTGGGTTAGGCCAACCCAGAGAGCAGGTGAATGCGGCGGCAAGCAGAGAGAGAGTGCTCTCTTGGGAGCTCATCAATTTAGTTCAGCCCCAAATTCCACCACCCAAATCATATTGTGGAGACATCAAAATTGTCTATGGCAAAACAAACTGGTTTTGTAAGGCAGGCACCTGTGTTTTTGGTCCTGGATTCGGCGGCCATATAGAGAAACACACTAAACCCAAACATTTCTGGAAACTAGACATTCGGGGAGTCCACAGAGGTGTGACTTGTGTGGATTCCCCAAAGTTTTCTTACCCAGAATACCCTGCAAAGCTGAAATGTTGAAAAAAAACTCTATTTTTCTCGCATTTCTGTCACACAAACTACAGGAATATGCTGGGATCCACAACATTCCTACCACCCAGTGACTCCTCACCTGTCCTGATAAAAAAACTACCCCACTTGAGTGCCTACACCTAGTGCCTGTGTCAGGAATAGATCACCCCAGGGTCAACAGCTGCCTCACGTAAGGACCAACATTGACCGTTGTGTGATCTATTCCTGTTGCAGGCACCAGGCCTAACCACACAAGTGAGGTATCATATTTATCGGGAGACTTGGGGGAACGCTGGGTGGAAGGAAATTTGTGGCTCCTCTCAGATTCCAGAACTTTCTGTCACCGAAATGTGAGGAAAACGTGGTATTTTAGCCACATTTTGAGGTTTGCAAAGGATTCTGGGTAACAGAACCTGGTCCGAGCCCCACAAGTCACCTCATCTTGGATTCCCCTGGTGTAAGGAAATGCCTCCTTGGCATGGTTGCCCCCTGACTTTTTGCCTTTGCTGATGCTATGTTTACAATTGAAAGTGTGCTGAGGCCTGCTAACCAGGCCCCAGCACCAGTGTTCTTTCCCTAACCTGTACTTTTGTATCCACAATTGGCAGACCCTGGCATCCAGATAAGTCCCTTGTAACTGGTACTTCTAGTACCAAGGGCCCTGATGCCAAGGAAGGTCTCTAAGGGCTGCAGCATGTCTTATGCCACCCTGGAGACCTCTCACTCAGCACAGACACACTGCTTGCCAGCTTGTGTGTGCTAGTGAGAACAAAACGAGTAAGTCGACATGGCACTCCCCTCAGGGTGCCATGCCAGCCTCTCACTGCCTATGCAAGTATAGGTCAGTCACCCCTCTAGCAGGCCTTACAGCCCTAAGGCAGGGTGCACTATACCATAGGTGAGGGTACCAGTGCATGAGCATGGTACCCCTACAGTGTCTAAACAAAACCTTAGACATTGTAAGTGCAGGGTAGCCATAAGAGTATATGGTCTGGGAGTTTGTCAAACACGAACTCCACAGCACCATAATGGCTACACTGAAAACTGGGAAGTTTGGTATCAAACTTCTCAGCACAATAAATGCACACTGATGCCAGTGTACATTTTATTGCAAAATACACCCCAGAGGGCACCTTAGAGGTGCCCCCTGAAACTTAACCGACTATCTGTGTAGGCTGACTAGTTCCAGCAGCCTGCCACACTAGAGACATGTTGCTGGCCCCATGGGGAGAGTGCCTTTGTCACTCTGAGGCCAGTAACAAAGCCTGCACTGGGTGGAGATGCTAACACCTCCCCCAGGCAGGAGCTGTGACACCTGGCGGTGAGCCTCAAAGGCTCCCCCCTTTGTCACAGCCCAGCAGGGCACTCCAGCTTAGTGGAGTTGCCCGCCCCCTCCGGCCACGGCCCCCACTTTTGGCGGCAAGGCTGGAGGGAACAAAGAAAGCAACAAGGAGGAGTCACTGGCCAGTCAGGACAGCCCCTAAGGTGTCCTGAGCTGAGGTGACTCTAACTTTTAGAAATCCTCCATTTTGCAGATGGAGGATTCCCCCAATAGGGTTAGGATTGTGACCCCCTCCCCTTGGGAGGAGGCACAAAGAGGGTGTACCCACCCTCAGGGCTAGTAGCCATTGGCTACTAACCCCCCAGACCTAAACACGCCCTTAAATTTAGTATTTAAGGGCTACCCTGAACCCTAGAAAATTAGATTCCTGCAAACTACAAGAAGAAGGACTGCCTAGCTGAAAACCCCTGCAGAGGAAGACCAGAAGACGACAACTGCCTTGGCTCCAGAAACTCACCGGCCTGTCTCCTGCCTTCCAAAGAACTCTGCTCCAGCGACGCCTTCCAAGGGACCAGCGACCTCTGAATCCTCTGAGGACTGCCCTGCTTCGAAAAAGACAAGAAACTCCCGAGGACAGCGGACCTGCTCCAAAAAGACTGCAACTTTGTTTCAAGGAGCAGCTTTAAAGACCCTGCAATCTCCCCGCAAGAAGCGTGAGACTTGCAACACTGCACCCGGCGACCCCGACTCGGCTGGTGGAGAACCAACACCTCAGGGAGGACCCCCGGACTACTCTACGACTGAGTACCAAAACCTGTCCCCCCTGAGCCCCCACAGCGCCGCCTGCAGAGGGAATCCCGAGGCTTCCTCTGACCGCGACTCTCTGAAACCTAAGTCCCGACGCCTGGAAGAGACCCTGCACCCGCAGCCCCCAGGACCTGAAGGACCGGACTTTCACTGGAGAAGTGACCCCCAGGAGTCCCTCTCCCTTGCCCAAGTGGAGGTTTCCCCGAGGAAGCCCCCCTTTGCCTGCCTGCAGCGCTGAAGAGATCCGTTGATCTCTCATAGACTAACATTGCAAACCCGACGCTTGTTTCTACACTGCACCCGGCCGCCCCCGCGCTGCTGAGGGTGAAATTTCTGTGTGGGCTTGTGTCCCCCCCGGTGCCCTACAAAACCCCCCTGGTCTGCCCTCCGAAGACGCGGGTACTTACCTGCAAGCAGACCGGAACCGGGGCACCCCCTTCTCTCCATTCTAGCCTATGCGTTTTGGGCACCACTTTGAACTCTGCACCTGACCGGCCCTGAGCTGCTGGTGTGGTAACTTTGGGGTTGCTCTGAACCCCCAACGGTGGGCTACCTTGGACCAAGAACTGAACCCTGTAAGTGTCTTACTTACCTGGTAAAACTAACAAAAACTTACCTCCCCCAGGAACTGTGAAAATTGCACTAAGTGTCCACTTTTAAAGTAGCTATTTGTCAATAACTTGAAAAGTATACATGCAATTGAAATGATTCAAAGTTCCTAATGTACTTACCTGCAATACCTTTCAAACAAGATATTACATGTTAAATTTGAACCTGTGGTTCTTAAAATAAACTAAGAAAATATATTTTTCTATAACAAAACCTATTGGCTGGATTTGTCTCTGAGTGTGTGTACCTCATTTATTGTCTATATGTATGTACAACAAATGCTTAACACTACTCCTTGGATAAGCCTACTGCTCGACCACACTACCACAAAATAGAGCATTAGTATTATCTATTTTTACCACTATTTTACCTCTAAGGGGAACCCTTGGACTCTGTGCATGCTATTCCTTACTTTGAAATAGCACATACAGAGCCAACTTCCTACACCTGGGTTTCTAGTTTTCATAAATGTGCTGGTTTGCTAGGTTTCCCCAGGTGCCGGCTGAGCTAGAGGCCAAATTCCACAGGTAGGCACTGTTTTCTATGAAAAAATGTGATGTGTCCACGTTCTGTTTTGGGGCATTTCCTGTCGCGGGCGCTAGGCCTACCCACACAAGTGAGGTATCATTTTTATCGGGAGACTTGGGGGAACGCCGGGTGGAAGGAAATTTGTGGCTCCTCTCAGATTCCAGAACTTTGTCACCGAAATGTGAGGAAAACTTGTTTTTTTAGCCACTTTTTGAGGTTTGCAAAGGATTCTGGGTAACAGAACCTGGTCCGAGCCCCGCGAGTCACCCCTCCTTGGATTCCCCTAGGTCTCTAGTTTTCAGAAATGCACAGGTTTGGTAGGTTTCCCTAGGTGCCGGCTGAGCTAGAGGCCAAAATCTACAGGTAGGCACTTTGGAAAAAACAGCTGTGTTTTCTATAAAAAAAAATAGGATGTGTCCATGTTGTGTTTTGGGGCATTTCCTGTCGCGGGCACTAGGCCTACCCACACAAGTGAGGTATCATTTTTATCGGGAGACTTGGGGGAACACAGAATAGCAAAACAAGTGTTATTGCCCCTTATCTTTCTCTACATTTTTTCCTTCCAAATATAAGAGAGTGTGTAAAAAAGACGTCTATTTGAGAAATGCCCTGCAATTCACATGCTAGTATGGGCACCTCGGAATTCAGCGATGTGCAAATAACCACTGCTCCTCAAAACCTTATCTTGATCCCATTTTGGAAATGCAAAGGTTTTCTTGATACCTCTTTTTCACTCTTCCTATTTCAGCAAATGAATTGCTGTATACCCAGTATAGAATGAAAACCAACTGCAGGGTGCAGCTCATTTATTGGCTCTGGGTACCTAGGGTTCTTGATGAACCTACAAGCCCTTTATATCCCCGCAACCAGAAGAGTCCAGCAGACAAAACGGTATATTGGTTTCAGAAATCTGACATCGCAGGAAAAAGTTACAGAGTAAAACAAAGAAAAATGGCTGTTTTCAGCTCAATTTCAATATTTTTTTTATTTCAGCTGTTATTTTCTGTAGGAAAACCTTGTAGGATCTACACAAATGACCCCTTGCTGAATTCAGAATTTTGTCTAGTTTTCATAAATGTTTAGCATTCCGGGATCCAGCATTGGTTTCACACCCATTCCTGTCACTAACTGGAAGGAGGCTGAAAGCACCAAATATAGTAGAAATGGGGTATGTCCCAGTAAAATGCCAAATTTGTGTTGAAAAATTTGGTTTTCTGATTCAAGTCTGCCCGTTCCTGAAAGGTGGGAAGATAGTGATTTCAGCACCAGAAACCCTTTGTTGATGGCGTTTTCAGGGAAAAAACCACAAGCCTTCTTCGGCAGCCCTTTTTTCCCATTTTTTTGGAAAAAACTAAATTTTCACTCTATTTTGGCTATTTTCTTGGTCTCCTCCAGGGGAAACCACCAACTCTGGGTACCATTAGAATCCCTAGGATGTTGGAAAAAAAGGACGCAAATTTGGCGTGGTTAGCTTATGTGGACAAAAAGTTATGAACCCCTAAGCGCGAACTACCCCAAATAGCCAAAAAAGGGCTCAGCACTGGGGGGGAAAAGGCCCAGCAGCTAAGGGGTTAAATGACCATAGTTTACAAACAAACGGTTAGAGTGTCTAATCGACTTTGTCTTGTCCAGATAAAATTTTAGCACTCTTTTCAAGTCTAATGAGTGCAATGCTTTCTCTGCCGGAGTCTCCGGATTGGGAAAGAACGTCGGTAAAGTAATGGTCTGATTAATATGGAATTCTGACACCACCTTCGGAAGGAAAGATGGGTGAGTTCGTAGAACCACTCTATTGTCATGAAAAACCGTGTACGGTTCTTTTGCCGTCAAGGCCTGGATTTCACTGACCCTCCTCGCTGAAGTAATGGCCACTAGAAAAGCCGCCTTCCACATAAGGTGTTGTAAAGAGGCCTTATGGATAGGCTCGAAAGGAGGGCCCATTAGTTTTGCCAGGACTATGTTCAGTTCCCACGGAGGAGAAGGCCTCCGAATTGGCGGAAAAACTTTCTTCAAACCTTCTAAGAAATCCTTGACTACAGGTTTTGTAAAGAAGGATTCCTGAGAAGGCGATTTGCGATAGGCAGTAATAGCAGACAAATGTACCTTAATAGATGATACCTGCAGACCTGACTTCGCTAGATGAAGCAAATAGGATAGTATGACATCCTCCTGCGCCTGTATGGGATTATGACCTTGCTGACAGCACCATATGTAGAATCTCTTCCACTTAAAAGCGTAGGAACGCCGCGTGGAAGGTCGTTTGGACTCTTTCAAGATGCTCATGCACTCCTGTGAGAGCCCTAGGTGCCCATACTGCAGGAATTCAGGAGCCATGCTGTTAAGCTCAGAGAGGGTAGGTTGGGATGTAGAATCCTGCCCTCCATTCTGCTCAGAAGATCCGGTCTGCACGGCAGCCTCCTGTGAGGTTCTTCCGACAGGTTGAGGAGATCCGTGTACCAGAATTGTCAGGGCCATTGCGGCGCTATAAGAATCATTCTGGTCCTGGATCTGTAAAGTTTGCTGATCACTGCCGGAATGAGGGGAATCGGCGGAAAAGCGTAAAGAAATATCCCTGACCAGTCGATCAACAGGGCATTCCCTCGAGATCCCGGACGGTAGAACCTGGATGCGAAGTCTGGGAATTTCTTGTTTACTTAGTCTGCGAAGAGGTCCAGTTGGGGCCGACCCCATTGCGCGAAGATGTATTCTGCGACTTTGCCGTGCAGGACCCAATCGTGAACGTCCTCCAGGTGTCTGCTTAGAAAGTCTGCTTCCACGTTCTGCTGACCTGGCAGGTGAACTGCTGTAATTGACATTCCTCTGGCCAGGAGCCAATGCCATATCGCTTGGGACTCTCGCGATAGGGGTAGGGACCTCGTTCCCCCCTGTTTGTTCAAGTAATACATCGTGGTTGTATTGTCCGTCTGTATCAAGAGAGTTTTCCCCTGAATTAGCGGTATGAAAGACTTGAGAGCGAGATGGACCGCTCTGAATTCTAGCAGATTGATGTGGTACTGCTTTTCCTTGTCTGACCACAGACCCTGCGCTTGAAAAGGACCCAGATGAGCCCCCCCATCCCTGAAGAGATGCATCCGTTACTAGGGTGTCGGATGGAAGCACCTGGTGAAACGGAGCACCCACTGACAGGTGAGGTCTGTGCATCCACCATCTCAATGACTGAAGTGCTACCTCCGGTAGCCGCACCGTGTCCTCCCAGCGACCTGTTCTTTGGCTCCAGTTGGTCTCCAATGCCTCTTGGAGGGGTCTCATGTGGAGTCTGGCAATTGGGACAATAAAAATGCACGATGCCATGGAGCCTAGTAGTGATGTCACCTGACGTGCCGTAGGTGCACTGGTTCTCAACAAGTCCTGGCACTTCTTGTTTATTGAGGATAGTCGTTCCTCCGAAGGATACACTTTTTGTATTTCTGTGTTTATGATAGCTCCTAGGTAGTGAAGATTCTGCGTTGGCGTCAATGTTGACTTCTGGTAATTGACCTGAAGGCCTAGGGCTTCGCAAACTCTTAGTACAATGTCCCGATGGCTTCTCGCCTGCTCCGGAGAAGAAGCCTTTAGTAGCCAGTCGTCTAGGTATGGATATATGTATATCCTTTGTCTTCGGAGATGCGCCGCGACCACTGCCATACATTTCGAGAAAACTCTTGGGGCAGATTTCAGGCCAAAGGGTAGAACTCTGAACTGGTAATGCTGTAACGCTACTCGGAAGCGCAGGAATTTCCGATGCTTTGGAGCTATTGGGATGTGAAAGTACGCATCCTGCAGGTCGATGGAGCACATCCAGTCTCCCTGATGCAGTTGAGGGAAAATCTGGTGAAGCGCTAGCATTCTGAACCTCTGCTTCCTTATGTATTTGTTCAGCAGCCGCAGATCCAGAATTGGCCTGAAAACGCCCTCTCGACCCTTCTTTGCCACTAGAAAGTAACGGGAGTAGACCCCCTGTCCTCTTTGCACAGGTGGAACCTTTTCTAGGGCGAGAGCCTCCTTGCGTAGCAAGCTGAGGTGAGATGGATTGTCTCTGGTTGGTGGCAAGCGTGGTGGAGGCTGTTTGAAAAGAAGAGAATAGCCATGTTCGACAATATTGAGCACCCATTTGTCTCTTGTGATAGAGTGCCACTCGTGAAGATAAGCCGTAATACTTCCCCCCCCACCGGAGTGGTGTACAGTGTCGAGGGAAGCAAGATTTCATTGCTTGGTGGGTGCTTTCGGAGTGGACTGTTGAGGTCTGCTTGACCCTCTCTCCCTTGTGTTTCTTAGTTGAAAGAGAGGGCGTCCCTGTCGCTGTTGTGACCTTTGCGACCAATGAGGGGTTTGAACACTCTGCTGGAAAGGGCGCCTATCATACGGCCTGTACCTCCGCCTAAAATCTTTCTTTCTTTCGAGGCCCACCGCCTTCAAGGTATCCACCTCGGTCTTCATGCGGGCCATCTCTTCGTCTGCATGGGCACCGAATAGAGAGCTCCCGGCAAATGGGAGATTCAGGATGTGTTGCTGTTCTTCCTGTTTCAAGCCTGTGAGCCTCAGCCAGGAAGATCTCCTCGCACAGATACCATGTGCATACCCATGAGCAGCCAAATCCGCCCCATCCGCTGCCGCGCTGATAACCTGGTTGGATACCAGGCATCCTTCTTGTAGTATCTCCTGGAAATCTTGCCTGTCTTCTCTGGGCAATTTTTCCGTAAATCTACTGAGGGAATCCCACAGAGAACGATCGTACCTGCCCATGAGCGCAGACGAACTGAAGACCTTCATTGCTGAAGCCGCCGTCCCGCATATCTTTGTCCCTAGAGAGTCTAAATGCCTGCTCTCTTTATCCGGGGGTACCGTGGATGAAGAAGCCGCTGAGTGGGTCTTTCGGGCGGCAGCTATGATCACTGAGTCCGGTGGCGGATCTTTTCTAAGGAATAAAGGGTCTTGTTCTGGAGCCTTGTATTTCTTGAGAATCCTAGCCGGTGCAGACTTAAGCGAGGCTGGGGCCAGAAAAGTGTCCATAGTTGGCTGCAGCAAGCCAGGCACCAGAGGCAGCAACTTTTTCGACGCTGATCTCTGTTGTAGAGTCTCAAAGATAATCGATGAGGAGGTAGATGGTTCTGGAACCTCAATGTTGAGTTTCTGCGCTCCTCTTAGCAACACCTCGTTGAATGTGGTAATATCATCCACCGGTGAGACTCTAGCAGGTGGTGAATCTGTAAGGGTGGGTGAGTAACGCCCGACAGAAGAACCTGATGAAGACCAAGAGGGTGATCTTCTTCTTGACCGCGACCTGGATCTCCGTTGAGAGCGAGATCTGCTGCGAGACGCTGTAGCAGAGCGTCTAGGCCTCGCGGTCGGTTGGCGAGGAGCTGAACGAGCCCGTTCTGCCCTGGCTGTCGGTGATGGCGTTCTTGGCAGGGAGGCAGTAGGTGAATACATTCGCGAATACTGCGAATCTGGGGATGCCGCTGGTCTGTTGAGGCTCTCCAGCCATCTCGGAGATAGATTGATGGGCGAGACATGCCCAGATGATGCCGCTCTAGACCGAGAAGAGCCGCTCAGTATGGAGACCACTGGAGATGGTGCCTTGTCTGGCGTGGGGCGATGTTCTGCTCCCTGTGGGACAGGTAAAACCTGCATCGACGTCGATGGCTGTTTCGACGTCGAGGGGCACCCAGCCGTTTGTTCCTGTCTCGCCATTGAGTGCCTCGACGTTAAATGTCTTGACGTCGAACGACGTTCCTTGGACCTCGACCTGCTCGCCGTCGTGTGCCTCGACGTGGAGCGATGGGAGGTTGACGGCGGATGTTTCTCGTGCCGTCGTGGTGATGACGACGCCGTGTGTCCTGACGTCGGGGGGCGCACAGCCTTTGGCGGCGACCGGGCACGCCGGCGATGGCTCGACGTCGATCGGCGGGCTGCCGTCGACGGAGACCTGCCCCTGCTCTGATGTCCCTTCGACGCCGTTCCCTTCGACGGCGATCTATGCCGGTGAGACGGTGGTGGCGACGACGTTGACGGTGAACAAACAGGTATTTTCCTACCTGTCGACCGGGCCATTCTCTCCTGAGAATGGCCTTCTGGATGTCTGGGAAGTGAGGAGGACGATGTTCTTTTCCTCTCCTGAAGCCCATGAAGCCGGATCTTCTCTCTGTCTTTCAGAGTCCTCCTAGACATGTTCTTGCAGTACTTACAAGTGTCAGGGCAGTGACTCTGAGGCAGGCACACTATGCACAGAGAGTGGGGATCTGACTGGGCCGCCTTCTTCCCACAAGCAGGGCATTTGACAAAAAGAGAAGGCATTTTTCTGTCAGAAAAAACCTTCCTAGCTCAGACAAAGATGTTATTTGTCGAGTGAAAAATGAAAAACGCTTTTTTAAATAATTTTTCTGAGAAAAAACTCAGAAAAACTGAGAGCTCAATGCTCCAGGATCCTCTCAGAAGAAGCCGGAAAAAAGAACTGACCTAACTGTGAACCAACTGTCACCTTTCCTTCACCCCTGAGGCATGGTGGGATACTGGAGGTGCTCAGGGTCTTAAAGGCACGGTGCCAAAGTTTTTATGGTTCTCCTGTGTTAACCTGCATGCAGCCTATTGGCTAAGAATGCTTCAGTGTTTTTCAATGCAGTTTTTTCTATTTTCTCTCTAGAGTTTGCTACTGCTCACTTCACTAATCCTAGTTTTAGGAGCTTGGGCACATATTTATCCTATTGTAGTATTTAATATAAAAAAAAAAAAACTTCATAGAAATAAAGCATTTTTAGCCTGTTTTTAACATGATAGTCTGCATGATTATTTATTACACATGTATAAAATGTGTATATTTGATATATGCTCCGGGGTCCCCGCACAAGGGCGGGAATATTCAATGTTTATGACTATTGATGAGGATCCCCTGGAAGAGAAATGGTCTGGGAGTTTGTCATTACGAACTCCAAAGTTCCATGATGGCTTCACTGAAGGTTAAGAAGTTTGGTATCCAACTTCACAGCACAATAAACCCACACTGATACCAGTGTTGGATTTATTGTACAATGCACCCAGATGGCATCTTTTAGATGCCCCCTGTATCCCCCCCCCCCCCCCCAACTCTTTAGTGCAGAACTGACCAGTCTGTGCCAGCCCGCAGCTAACAGTCAAGTTTCTCACCCCGCGGGATAAGGAGAGCCTTTGTGCTCTCTGGGGTCAGAAACAAACCCTGCTCTGGGTGGAGTTGCTTCACACCTCCCCACTGCAGGAACTTTAACACTTGGAGGCAAGCCTCAAAGGCTCAGGCCTCCTGTTACAGTGCCCAAGGGCACTCCAGCTAGTGCAGATGCCTGCCCCCGGACCAAGCCCTACTATTGGCGTCAGGTCCACTAGAAAATTAGGAAAAACAAGGAGTGACCACTTAAGTTGGGACATCCTAAGGTGTCCAGAGCTGAAGTGACCCACACCTTGCAGAATCCTCCATCTTGGTTTGAAGGAGAGGGACCGATAGGGATAGGAATGAGCCCCACCCCCCAAAGGAATGGGCATAGTAAGGATGTAGCCACCCTAAGGGACAGTAGCCACTGACTACTGCCCTCTGACCCCTGTAACACACCTAAAACTAGTATTTAGGGGCACTCCTGAAGCTTACTCACCAGATTACTGGTGACCTCAAGAAGAAAGGACTGCCAAGCCAACCCCAGCAGTGAAGACTCCAGACAACAACTGTCTTGGCCCCTTCCCTACCAGCCTGTCTGCAGATTCAAATGCTCCTGCTCCAAGAAGGCAACCCAGCCTGCAGGACCAACGATCTCTACAAACCCCAGGGCACTGCCTGCTCAGCAGAGGACCAAGAACTCCTGAGGACAGCGGCCCTGTCCAAAAGACACCTTCAAAGGGACTCCAGAACCACCCTGGATCCCCCAGCCCTACCCACTCTGCACCAGACGCCCACAGCTCAAGTACAGGTGGCCCACCAGTCCAAAGATGGTTCCCAGGCGATTCTGACCTAGAGTCCACCCCGGGTTGATCCCTCCTGCCCAACACAATGATGTCTGCAGCCTGAATCCAGAGGACCCCACTGACCGTGACTGGATCAGACGAAAATACCCGACGCCCAAGGAGACCCCTGCACCCACAGCCCCCGGCCTTGGGAACTGACTGATGGTCCTGCAGCATCCAGCGGGAACCTCCCTCAACTGTCCAGCCTTTGGTTTTCCAGAACTGACCCCCTGGACCCAGCCTGCAGCTTACTCAGTGACCCCCCCCCCCCCCACCACGATGCCCCCCCGTACTGAAAAGGATTGGGCGCCCAGCTCTGCGTTTGTATCCTGCACCCAGGAACCCCAAAGCCACTGAGGTTGTGTCTGGGGCGACCGTGGCCGCCCCAGTACTAACCTAAACCCCCCAGGCCTGTGTCCTTGAACCGCGGGTACTTACCTGCAATCTGCTTTCTACAGAGCACTCCCAGTCCTCATAGGATTCCATTGTAACTCAGGCACCAACTTTGACCTCTGCACCCAGCCAGCCCCATGTTGCTGGACATCTGGGGTCAGATTCAACTCTGACCTATGGACATCTTAACCCCCTGAAGACTGGAATCTTAAGTTGTGTACTTACCTGTAAACCGTGCTTACACTCTCCTCCCTCCCCCCCCCCCCAAGACTCTATTGACTCCTATGAAAAATTGCACTTTTGAAATTGAGAAGTGTTACTTACTTGTAATCTTCTTTACATACAAAAACCAAACAAGTGCATTTGATACATATGCTTGATACCTATTTACAACTGTACTTAAACAGGTGGTGGTTCTGTGGTCCTCTCTGTGTCCAATTTGTCTGATGACTAACTTGGGAGACGGTGGACCCTTGCCGCAGCCACTGGAACATAACCCCTGTGCACTGCGACTGTTGCTCCTGCCAAGGCTTTGGCTCTTCCTCCAAGAGATCCTCGAGCTCCAAGTCCCAGCCTCCAGCACTCTGCAACTCCAAAATCAGCTTCCAATATGCAGTTCCTGTGAATCCTATTTTGTTGTGCTGCTGAGGCCTCTCTGTGACTCCCTGTGCCTGCTGCCAGTGGGTCACTCGTGAGGGCACCTCCAATTCCAGCTCGCCTTTCTTACTGCTGAAGGCCAGCCCTTGACTACCTTCCAAGGGTCGAGTCACCAGGACCTTGCTGGTCCTTCAATTCCTGAACTCTTCTTTGCAATAGCTATTTGAATTGGACAAGGCTTTTTGGTGGTTCTGCAGGCCACTGTCCCTCCTGCAAACCGACAACCAGCGTGGGACAGCTCATCAGGGATCTCCTGCACCCCACTGAACTCTACAGATGGACTTCCTCCTTCACGGTCCTGGAGGAATTTCACCTCCAAGAGGGTGGGCATTGCCTACCTGCACTGCTTGGACATCTCCATATTCGAGTGGTTTGGACGCTGTCCCCTTCCTTTTCAGGTTCTTCACGTCCAGAAACCACACTTGGGTTCCAACGGCCTGGTACACAGGTCACAACAGCTGGATAACCGAGGCTTCCACTGACTCCAATTAGGGTTTGCAATGCCACTTCACCCCATGCACCTGGGCTCCCTGGTGTAGATGCTCTGGCCTTTTGAGTATCTACAGGTGGGGGCACTACACAACCTTCTTTGTGCCAATTGGTTTCCTCGAGGTCCACTGGGAAGGGTCCTGAAACGATAAAAATCCAACCGCAATGGTCCTGCGGTAGCCTATGGGACAACTGGCCCGATAACTACTCTACACCCCAGCACCTGTAAGATTTATCTACTTACCTATGGTAATTTCTTACTCCTCTAGCCCTCTGGGATTCCACCACACTTACGTTGGTTAGGCACCTCCATTCGCATACACTTTCTTAGTATGGTCTCCCATAGAGTTCCATGTATTTCTATGTAATTCCCGTTTGTTTCTAAGTGTATATTTTGTGTGTAAATATTTATAAGTGGAGATATACCAGTTAGTTTAGCAGTAGTGTTGTAATAAAGAATACTTTATTTTTGCAGCACCTGGTGTGGTTCTTTCTTGTGTGAGAATTACTGACTATTGTAGTATTGCAAGTGCTTTACACTCCTCCTAGACATGCTTTAGCTGCTCACCACAGCTACCCCAAGAGAGCTTTTGCTATCTGGACACCTAAATACTATCACTAAGGGTTGCCTTGACTCGGTATAGGGGTCCACACAATAGGTATACACCATAAACAGAGATCGCCTACTACAACAAGGTGCTGCAAAAAGTGAGAACATGGCATGGCACACAGTTGTGTGCCATGTCCCCTAACTCCGCCTGTAATATATGTAAGTCGCCCCCTACAGCAAGCCTTACAGCCCTAAGGCAGGGTGCATTATATTACATATGAAGGCATATCTGTATGAGCAAATATGCCTTTATTATGTCTTTGTCAATTGTTAGACATAGTAAGTGAACAAGGAAACATCTAAAAAAACATGCGCTGGGCACTGGTTAATACGAGATCGTCAGCTACATGATGGCTTCAATGGCAATAGGGATGTCTGGTATCAAATATCTTGCATTAATAAACTCACTGATTACAGTGATGGATTTATTAATACATGCACCCAGAGGGCACCTTAGAGGTGACCCATAACAACCTATCAACTGCTGTTGGGCTGACCAGTTGCCACCACTCTGCCACCAACAGACAAGTTTTCTGACCTCCAAGGGTAAGAACCTTTGCTCTCGGGTGATCAGGAGCAAAGCCTGCTCTGGGAGGGGTGTTAGTACACCCCTCCCAAAAGGATGAACTGCAAATCTGCAATCCAAGTCGGGAGAGCTTCAAAGAAGCCTACCGCTCTTGGTATGCAGATCTGGCTTCCCTCAGAAGGGAAATGTCAGGAAAAGTATCTATGCAGGAGGCGTGTTGCATTTGCAGACCGGACACACCTCTAGGATGACCACCCTGAAATGAAAACAGCCCTAGGAATTTCACCATCTTGTGTGTGGTGGAATTAGGAATTCTGGGACACGGTGATGCCCACGCCCCAATGGAAGTGGTTATCTAGGGGGTGTAATAGTAGTTAAGTAGCCCATTGGTATTATCCTTCACTCCTCTTAATGCCCCTAAACTGATTATTTAGGAGACCCCATGTTTAAGGAAATGCCTCCTTGGCATGGTTACCCCTGACTTTTTGCCTTTTGCTGAAGCCAAGTTATGATTAAAGTGTGCTGGGACCCTGCTAAGCAGGCCCCAGCACCAGTGTTCTTTCCCTAAACTGTACCTTTGCTTCCACAATTGGCACAGCCCTGGCACTCAGCTAAGTCCCTTGTAACTGGTACCCCTGGTACCAAGGGCCCTGATGCCAGGGAAGGTCTCTAAGGGCTGCAGCATGTTTTATGCCACCCTGGGGGCCCCTCACTCAGCACATGCCACTGCCTCACAGCTTGTGTGTGCTGGTGGGGAGAAAACGACTACGTCGACATGGCACTCCCCTCAGAGTGCAGTGCCAACCTCACACTGCCGATGGCATAGGTAAGTCACCCCTCTAGCAGGCCTTACAGCCCTAAGGCAGGGTGCACTATACCACAGGTGAGGGTATATGTGCATGAGCACTATGCCCCTACAGTGTCTAAGCAAAACCGTAGACATTGTAAGTGCAGGGTAGCCATAAGAGTATATGGTCTGGGAGTTTGTCAAACACTAACTCCACAGTTCCATATTGGCTACACTGAAATCTGGGAAGTGTGGTATCAAACTTCTCAGCACAATAAATGCACTCTGATGCCAGTGTGGAATTTATTGTAAAATGCACCCAGAGGGCATCTTAGAGATGCCCCCTGAATACCAATCCGACTTCTAGTGTTAGGCTGACTAGTTTCTGCCAGCCTGCCACAACCAGACGAGTTGCTGGCCACATGGGGAGAGTGCCTTTGTCACTCTGTAGCCAGGAACAAAGCCTGTACTGGGTGGAGGTGCTTTTCACCTCCCCCTGCAGGAACTGGAACACCTGGCGGTGAGCCTCAAAGCCTCACCCCTTTTACTACAGCGCCCCAGGGCATCCCAGCTAGTGGAGATGCCCACCCCTCCGGCCACTGCCCCCGGCTTTTGGAGGCAAGGCTGGAGGAGATAATTAGGAAAACAAGGAGGAGTCACCCACCAGTCAGGACAGCCCCTAAGGTGTCCTGAGCTGAGGTGACCCCTGCCTTTAGAAATCCTCCATCTTAAGTTTGGAGGATTCCCCCAATAGGATTAGGGATGTGCCCCCATCCCCTCAGGGAGGAGGCACAAAGAGGGTGTAGCCACCCTCCAGGACAGTAGCCATTAGCTACTGCCCTCCAGACCTAAACACACCCCTAAATTTAGTATTTAGGGGCACCCAAGAACCCAGGAAATCAGATTCCTGGAACCTGAAACAAGAAGAAGGACTGCTGACCTGAAAGCCCTGCAGAGGCGACGGAAGACGACAACTGCTTTGGCCCAGCACTACCGGCCTGTCTCCTGACTCGAAAAATTGCAACAGCGATGCATCCAACAGGGACCAGCGACCTCTGAAGCCTCAGAGGACTGCCCTGAACCTAAGGACCAAGAAACTCCTGTGAGCAGCGGCTCTGCTCAACAAACAGCAACAATATTGCAACTTTTCTGCAACTTTCAAAGACCTCACTCTTTCCGCCAGTAGCGTGAGACTTCACCCTCTGCACCCGATGCCCCAGGCTTGAGATCCAGAGAACTAACACACGGAGGACTCCCAGGTGACTGCGACCTCATGAGTAGCCCGAGACGACCCCCCTAGACCGCAGAGCGACGCATGCAGTGAGAATCCAGAGGCTCCCCCTGACTGTGACTTCCTGTAACAAGGGACCCGACGCCTGGACCAAGCACTGCACCCGCAGCCCCCAGGACATGAAGGAACCAAACCTCAGTGCAGGAGTGACCATCAGGCGACCCTCTGCCTAGCCCAGTCGGTGGCTGGCCCGAGAAGCCCCCGTGCACTGCCTGCACCTCTAGAGTGACCCCCGGGTCCCTTCATTAAATCCAATACAAAACCCCGCGCCAGCTTTGCACACTGCACCAGGCGGGACGCCCCCTCCCCCTCTCCCCCGCCTCAGTGCTCTACAACCCCCCAGACTGGAACCAGAGCACCCCTGTTCTCCATAGGCGCCTGTGTGTTTTAGGCACCTCCTTGACCTCTGCACCTGACCGGCCCTGAGCTGCTGGTGTGGTAACTTTGGGGTTGCCTTGAACCCCCAATGGTGGGCTGCCTATGCACAGGAACTGAGACTTGTAAGTGTCTTACTTACCTCACAATCTAACCAATATTTACCTCCCCCCGGAACTGTTGATTTTTTGCACTGTCTACTTTTAAAATAGCTTATTGCCATTTTAACAAAAACTGTATATGTTATTGCTCTAATTCAAAGTTCCTAACTTACCTGTGTGGAGTGCCTTGCATTTTATGTATTTACTTTATATCTTGAACTTGTGGATCTAAAAATAAATTAAGAAAATATATTTTTCTATATAAAAACTATTGGCCTGGAGTTAAGTCTGAGTGTGTGTTACTCTTTTATAGCCTGTGTGTGTACAACAAATGCTTAACACTACCCTCTGATAAGCCTACTGCTCGACCACACTACCACAAAATAGAGCATTAGAATGATCTAATTTGGCACTATCTTACCTCTAAGGGGAACCCTTGGACTCTATGCACATTATCTCTCACTCTGAGATAGTATGTACAGAGCCAACTTCCTACACCATGATAACAGGGCCTCAGATTCGTTGGACTACACAAGAAGGACCCGAAAAGCAAGAACTGAGGAGCAGCAACTGACTTGGCCCCAACCCCCGGCTTGCCTGCTGTCTACTTGCACTAAAGAAGACTTGTCCTGCAGATGTTCTGCCTCCAAAAACCTGGGAGGACTGCCAGCTCTTCGAAAAGTTACCAGGATCTCCAGTGGAGTAGTGGACCCTGCAGGCACTAAAGACGACTCACAAGGAATCTGGTCCACCAAAGCCGAGACCTGACAGTACAGCTGCATCCGTGTCCCTAGTTGAAGTGAGCCAACGGTGCCAGAGTGGTCCTCGGGCCCTTCAGATCCAAAGCCCACCTTGAGTTTCCCAATAGTTGACTTCCAAACAACATCTGCAGCCTCTTTCTGCAGGCCCCCTCCAACCACAAGTATCTCCTGCACCGGAACTCGACTGCAATAGACACCACTGTACCCAACCCCCACAGGAGGGTGAGTGGGCCAACGGTGTCCCTACGTTCCCAAGGATCGAGCCCCACTGTAGGTTCCTTCGGACTGGCCACCCAGTCCCTGCTTGCAGTCTCTTTCTGACCAGACCAATCTCCATTGAAGTGAAAATAACACCCAACACCGTAACACACCTCTCCACCATGATGCCCCAAAGCTTCCCTCCTCCCCCAAGTGAACTGTTGGTGTGGCCTTGCCTTGAATCTTGCCCCATACTCACCTCAAGTCCAGAAGAACAGTCTTGTAAGTCGTTGCTAAGTACCTAAATGCAGCATATGTTTTTCCCCCAATAGGCTAACATTAGGACACCAGATGCTGAAAACCACCTCTGCACCCTAATGCCCCAGTGGCTACAGAGGTGCCCTGTGGGCCCTGCCTTGGACCTTGCCCCATACTTACTTTAACTCCAGAAGATGGGTCCTTTAAGTCGCTGCTAAGTACCCGTATGCAGAATATGTTTTTCACCCATAGGATAACATTACAGCTCGAAACATTGCACTGTCAACTTCTGAAAATCGTGAAAATTAATATCTTAAAAAGTACTCACCCAATTCGTTATCTTGGTATCAAAATTTATATAAAATTATGTGTTAGTTTTATAAATTGGTGTTGAATTTCTTTGCGTGTCTCGCTTACTGCCTTTCTTTGTGCAATACATGCTTATCACTACCCTTCGATATGCCCAACTGTTCACCCACACTACCACAAAGGAGAGCTTTTGAGGTGTCATTTGTGGCTCTATAATTCCTCTGGGGTTTGTTTGAAATCTTTGCTCAGTGTACCTCATTTTGGTCTACTATATTAAGAGCAAGCTTCCTGCACTCCTGCAGAAGTTCTTTCAAATTCAAGGTCATGTAGTCATATTGGATATATGCTCACTTAACAACTGATTCACTCATTACATTGCTTCACTCATTAGCCACATATTTCTCATTCTATTTTAAAGCAACAATTAGCTGACATTCGGTGTAGCTGAAATGAACATTACTTTTGTCTTTTTTTACACTAACATAGGTTATAACCACACTAACTCTTTCATATTACATAGATTAAAATAAAGGGAATATGCACCCTACACTGTTTTGAAAGGGCTCCATAGTTTTTTTGCCTGGTCAACTAGACATGGATAATGGCAGTGTGTTTTGTTTTCTTATTTGTTTGTTTGGTTCTTTCTTTTTTAAACAAAATGTACTGAAACCAATTTTACTGAATTTGATCGACATGTAAATTCAATACATTTTAATCATGCAGAACACATGTTTGACACTGTATTTGTTTTAATAAAAAGGTAAATAAATCTTTGTCAAAATAAAAACAAAATAAAAAAAATAAGTGGTAGTTGACATTTGATATAGTCAAGATAACGCAAAGTGCTTACAGGAGTAAAAGGATAAACACATTGGCCCTGATTATGACCCTGGCTGTAATATGGTGGAAAGTACTGCCAACAGGCTGGCGGTACTTTCCACCATATTATAACACTAGCGGTTTGGCTGGAGCCAAACCCCCAATGTACCACACCAACTGACACGGTGGTAATGGCCGCCGGGCTGGAGATATCAATCTCCGGCACGGCGGCCGTCACTGTACCGCCTGCGGGATAATGACTCGCCTACCGCCATGGTTTTCATGTCTTACTTACCGCCACAAAAACCATGGCGGTAGCCACTGTGACATGGAATCCCTTCCCTGTCACTGATAGAGATCTTCCACACCACCCCCCTCTTAAGATTCCCCACCCGCCTTCCTCTTCAATCCCCCCTTCATTCACGCCCCTCCCTTCACACACACACACATACACACACCCATACCCACATTCATCCACACATGCATACATCTATTCACGCATGCATCCACACACACCTTCATACATACACGCATTCACACAACACAACATGCACACACTCACACATCCATACATGCACACACATTCAACACGGAACACACCCACATACACGCAAGCACAAACATTCACACACAATGTCAGAGCACCCACTTATCTGTGTTTAGGCGGTCCTCTGGCAGGAGACGGGACGGTCATAATACGGCTGGCGGCGGTCTACTGGCGTGGCGCTCCTGCTGGCAGCAGCGCCACAGTACCGGCATGGCCACAGACGGATTTCCGCCATCCTTCTGGCGGAAATCCGGCTGTGGTCATAATACAGCGGATGGCTGGTAGCCGAGGCGACGGTCGTTTGGCGGCCGTCGGCGCAGCGATAGGCGTTTTTTACCGCGAATGACATAATGAGGGCCATAGTCTAGTAGCAACGAGGTTATATCCATTCCAGAAATGCAGTTTACCAATTGTCTAGCTTTATATTCAGATATAAATGGCACCTGTGACTTGGAACATGGCTGACAATAAATGGGGTTATAAACTGCAATATTACACAAGTATAAAAAAAAAAAAATCCACTGTCCCATATAGGAAAAAATAAGCTACACAAGGTTTGAAACATTTTTGCTGTGGCATAAATCTCTCTGAAGAAACTGATAGACTGGAGATGTAAGGGTGTAAGAGAGTAGAAATGACTGAAATCATTTAAGTGAAAATGGACCACAAGTTCAAATGCAGGTCACTGGCAGAAAAAGCTAAAATAGGTGTGATGAAGCGCAGGTAAGAGGGTATGGCAGAACCAAGATGGGCAATTTCAAGCAACTGTGCCAGGCAAGTGTGTAACCTACAGACTACAGGCTCATCTGGGTTCAGCCAACGTGGTCATTTGTCTTTCCAAAGTGATTAGAACAGGTGTTAAATGCATGCACTGATTTGACCAAAGAGGTATTTGGCACTACGAGTTCATCTATTTTATGGTGGAGGGATAGACGGAAGGTTGATGGCAGGGAAGGGATGACTGATTTAAACCACCAGGAAAGCCGTGCACACAAAGTTCAGACAGATCGAAAAGAAACAGATCAATTAAAATACCTCATCAGGGTGGAAGGGGTGAGGCAATGTTGGTGATGGGGCAAAAGGAGGTGGGGAGATGACCTTCCTCTCCTCCAGCTGGGCCATTATCTCTTTCCGGCGCCGGTGGAGGTCATCCAAACTGGGATGGGGCTGGGAGGGTGGTGGCATCCGACTGTAAGGCTCCTGAAATAGAAATGAAAGGCAAAATTATATAGCAATCAGTTGACTTTTGAGCCTGAGCCAACCAAAATCTACAAAAGCCCAGATTCCCCTTTAGGAAAGTGGATTGTTAACTAGGGTGTACACTTATTCATCTACCCTGGTCTCTCTTATGCTCCCATCATGGGTTTTAACCCTAATGTCTTTCTCTCCGTTTTTATCTCTAGGGCCTCTCTCTCTACAGCTAGCTGCTGCTGTTTCAACTTGAGTTAGGCTTGCTCAAGTCTCAGCAAACTGAATCCCCTGTCTAGAGATCCCTCATCTGAGCTAGAGTGGAAGGTGCCAACAACAGATGCTAAGGCAAGGGAAACTGAGCATGAGGCAGATACACTCCCCCAGGGTACTCTCTTTACCAACCCTGGAGGAGTAAAACTAGGCCTGCTACTACCACTCTCTCTTATGCTACCAACACAACTACCTGCAGGTTCAAGGTTTTCCCACAGAATCCTCATTGTCTTGCCCAGTGAGGTCAGAGGAACTACATGGTACCACCTTTTCCAACACCAGGGGTTCACCCTCTTCATCTAATTCCCTCTCACTATCAGGATTCTGTATGTCATCCTGAATAAATAGATTAAAGGAAAACGTTTTGTTAGAGTTACTACCTGTCAAGTTTACTAGCTGTACTCAGGGCCCTATGTTTCTTGAACTAAAGGCCACCATACCTAGACTCTTGAGCCTGGTCAGCTCCCTCAACTAACAAGACATGGTGTTAGAGTAGTGTCTGTGATGCAACTATTTACTGTAAGTCTCTAATTTTTTTTAAAGGCTTGGAGAAGAGCTATGCTAGACCCCTGACTACCCAGGTAAAAGTTCAGGATTTCCTGCAGTTACTAGTATAGTATGTAACCAATAGTGAGTAGTGATCTTCTCATGGAAAGTCACTGCTGACCAAGTGGTAAAGCAATGGAAGTGACTTATCCCACCGCTGCCACCAACGTAGGAGGCTGGCTCAGTATATGGTGTATACCTATGGTGTGGCACCCTATACTGGGTCCAGGCAACCATTAATGATAGTGAATAGGTGTTCAGATAACAAAAGCTCTCTAGGGGTGGCGGAGGAGAGCAGCTGAAGCTTATCCATGAGGAATGTGAAGCACTTGCAATACCACAGTAGTCAAACAGTAACTCACTCACAAGAAAGAACCAAACAAGTGTTGCAAAAATAAAGGATACTTTCATCATCAACACAAGCTTTATTCGATCAATAGACCATCAAAGCAATACAACAATAAATATCATCATCATAAATAATGTAGTATCCTAGAACCAATGTCTAACTATAATATTATTCCAATCACCCAATCTGTAAAACCCATTAAAAATCATTTTTTAGATAAAAGTTGCATATGCGCCATGCTGCCACTAAAAATTTGCTAACAACGAAAATTGAAACATTAGAGCAGTGGCTTTTTAGGAGCCTCAGGGCTAAGACTTGTTTCCTTATCTTCATTTCCCGATAGATTTTGCGGATCCATTTAGACCTGGGGAGAGAATATGCACGGCAAAAAAACAAAGTGTTCGACTGTTTCTGGGGTGCTACCACACACTGGGCAAATATCAGATGTGGCATTTGGTCCCCATCTGCTTGTCAGGGTCATCAATGGCAATGTTCCAAAACGAAATCTAGCATATAATCCTTTGCCTAGTAAATCAGGTATTATATCTAAATATGGCTCAAAATGTGGATACCATTTAAAGTCAATGAAGAGATTGGTTAAGCGGCCATGTGATTAACAACTAATGTAATTGTATCGTACATAGGACCAATAGGCACACTTCAAGACTTTTACATGGGATTTCTCGAGTTTGTGTGGATTCTCCCAGAAGTCTTCTAAGCCCAAGGTACGGAGCCAGCTAGATACATGCTTAACCCATGGAATAGAGGTGGAATTTGGGCATTTTAGCAGTTCTAGAAGTGAATTCTTGTATACAACCAATTCAGGAACGATCCATAGCCTTAGCCAATATAACAAGGGTCTTAAGATAATTAAGTCAGCTATCCGTTTTAATCCCAGATTAACAAACAATGGGATCAATGGTGTGCTGGAAGGGCACGCACATAAAGACCTCGCAAAGTTGTTCTCACCTGTCGTTATCCTATTGCTGTTAGAAAAGCCCCATATCTCCGCACCATAGGCAGCAGCTCCCTGTGCCTTGGCCACATAGATCTTAATTGCTGGAAATACAGCTTTGGTCGTCGTGCTCCTATAAAAGCGCAGTATAGGTGCTGCGTTGTGTTGCAGGAGTCCAGCACTTTTGCTAACCTGTTCTTCCCAATGTAGTGCATCTGTGAACCTCACACCCAGATAATCGATAGAACTAACCTTATCCAGGAGATCGCCATCTAAACTAATGGTACATTTCTTCCGTGGCCCAGAGTGAAATACCATTAGTTTCGTTTTCTTAAGATTCAACTCCAGACCGTAGTTCCGACAAAATAGATTACATCTATCAACAAGGATTTGTAACCCCATGGGAGTTTTTGAGATGAGTAACGAGTCATCTGCAAAGAGGAGGATGGGGATTTTCTGGGCATCTAAGGAGGGAGCATCATTCTGACATGCCATTAATACCTGTACCACATCATTGATAAAAAGAGAAAACAGAAGCGAAGCTAACACACATCCCTGGCAGACGCCCCTATTTATGGGGAATTTATCAGTCAACTCGCCTTTATTGCCCCATCTCACTTGCGCATATGTATCTGCATGCAGTTGTTCCAATGATTGAATTATACTAGCTGGGGTCCTTATTCTATGTAACACTTCCCACAGCTTCTCTCTTGAGACCAAATCAAAAGCAGATCGCAAGTCAACGAAGACAACATATAAGGGTTGCTTGGACAAAACTACATATTTCCAGTATAGCACGGCCAGCCTGAAAACCTGATCCACCGTACTAATTCTAGGTTGAAACCCCGCCTGAAGGGGAGAGAGAATCTGATGTTCCAAGACCCAACTCTATAATCTGCATAGAAGTTGTTTAGCAAAAAATTTTTGCAGATTATCTATGAGACTAATCGGTCTATAGCTTAATGGAAGGTTCACGTTGCCCTTTTTGTAGATGGGAATAATTTCAGCACCCTTCCATGAAGTGGGAATCTGTCCCCCTTCAGTGATTTTATTTGAAAGTAGGTTAATGTACCAAGTCCATATGGCTGGCTCTGATCTAAAGAGGTCACCTGGGATCTTATCTGGTCCTGGAGCTTTGCCAGGTTTTAAGGAATAGATTGCATCAGCAGTTTCTTTTAGGGAAATACTGATATGGTCCTCTGTATTATGTAGGCTCCCGTCTATGGGGGGATTGGCAGAGTTCAAAACTAACAAGAGTGTGTGTCAAAGGCCACAGGAGTATCGATTTTGTCATAAAGGCAAGAGAAATGATCCACCCAACGTTCGGGTTGGATGTGATTCCTTAGGCAGGGTCTGCCCCCTCTCTCTCGTTTAGTCAACAGTTCCCAAAACAATGAATTGTTGTTGGATTTCGTGGCATCCAACAACTCCTGCCAAATGGAGTCTTCCCAAGATTTCTTTGCTCGTAGGGTGGTCTCCTTATGGGTACGTCTAGCTTGTTGAATTACCCTCAAGGGCCCATTTAGAATAGCTTTTTTTAGCCCAGAATTTGCCCTGGAGCATGATTGTTCCATAACCATCTATTGTTCAATGGTACCCCACCTTGTGATCTCACCCCAGCCTTTTTATAAAAAATACTTTGCAATTTAACAGTCATGGTTTCATGTATACAGAGAAGTGGGATATCCATAGAATCAAGATCCTCAAAGATTTCCAATTTATCTATAAACGTTTGGTAAATCTCACGTAACAGATAGGGGTTCGACATTACCTTTGGCCACCCAACCTTCGTATAGGAGTTCTTTAAGATGGGAAGGGGAACTAATGTAGATTGTGTATTCAAGGTTCTACCAAATGCATTCCCCGAGAGGGAGAGTAACAGAGGGAAATGATCACTCTCACATCTCAAGTCCACCCTCATGTCTCTCAACAAGGGCCATAGTCGCACATCCACTAGGAAATAATCAATCACACTTGTAGTTGTGCCTCGTTTGAATGTGGGTGCGAGGTTTATGTCAGAGGGTGTGCGGCCGTTGCAGGCCCTAAGGCCATACTTTAGACATAGGGAGGACAACTGAACAGCCACTCGTGAACGTGGGCACGGGGGAATCGCTGTCCAGTTGTGCGATCCCCCATAATTCATCCTCCTCCACTGTTAGGCCACTAAGCAGCGCAGAAGGTTCAAAGGTGCAATTTACATCCCCAGCCACAATTTTAAAAAATGTGGTTTGTAAAGTATCTAAAAAATCAAAGAGCAGGGTTAGGGTCTGAGACTCCGATCCTCGCGGAACGGATCGCGCATAAACATTGATAAGAATTACATTAAAACTCTGTTTAAAGGAAATTTGCAAGCCCATCATATCAACACTATCAAATTTTAGGATCTTGTAGTCACATTGCAATTTTGTGTTTAAAAGGATTAAAAGCCCCCCTTTTGCACAACCTGTCACTTTTTCTGAAAGCTGGGCAGGGAGACTGAACGAACGAAACCCGTCTATATTGGTTCTATCCTTGACCCAAGTTTCTTGGAAAAGACACACATCTTGGGTCTTTATGTACGTAAGCCAATCTATATCATCCAATTTTCTGGCGAGGCCGGCTAAGTTCGAAGTCCTTATTGAGAGGCCAGTGTTGTCAGACTCAACACCAAGGAGTTGAGGGGCAAACATCCTCTGGTGTCAACTCGTTCATGGTGGGTCCATCAGGTCTATTCATTTGTGGCTCCTCTGGTCCGTCCCTAGGGAGTGATGGCTGTCTTGGGGATAGTCATACAGATTTGGACTTCATAGATTCAGCTGGTATCAGGGGATCCCTCCTATTGATGTAACCCAACTGACCATGCACAGGGGCCAGACTTGCATCCTCTAGTTCTGACACTAAAGAAATACCTCCCCCTTTTGCCCCCTGTGCTGAAATGTTCGTTCATCAAAGGCAAGGAGTTGGTCCACCAAGGTCTTGTCAAGGAACTCAATTGAAATTACATCATAGTTTGACCCCAAAGGGCTCCATCTCTTGACTTTAGAGATGTCCGAGCATATGACCGAAAGGCAGTTCCGTCGGAAGCGTAACCAATGGGTAACCTTGTTGATCCGGGAATCATGATTCTCCACGGACCCTGACAACAATTTCGGGACATTAATCAGGAAGAGGGTATTGTTTCTACTCTTAGAACCTAGACTTTTAGTTGAGATGGCTGGGTCATTGTAGACTCTATATAAGGTAGTAGCGTGATCTGGGTCACAGGTAGGGGGAGGTACAAACGGCCTACTAACATTGAGGGAGGTACAATCACCCTTGTCTAGGGTGTTAGCAATAGTAATACACCTCCCAGGTGTCTGGCTACTCAGAGAAACAAGGGGACTGCCGAGATTATCGGCACAAGTCACCATGGGGGCCCCGTCCACAGGGATGTTATTAATACCTGAGCGCTTGTAGGTAGAGTTATTCGCGAGGGAAGTTTGAATAGCCTCTGTATCACTTATGTATATCCCATTGCTCTGGGAATGAATGGCTGGTCCCCCATGTGCAGTTAGGGTCGTGGAGTAGGTCCGACCGCCAAATTTCCTCCTTTTCCAGCCACCTCTACCATTTGGCATTTACAGCTCGATGGATTTACCATTTTCCCCTGCAGAAATTTGGCTAGCTGCAGTACCAGGTTCCTAACTTCATCGATTCTTTGCAGGATAGAAGACAGATTAACCTCACTAGCGGGTGGCTCAGAAAATATAATAGGGATGGGAATTGGCGGGGAGTTAACATCCTCAATAGCCAGCTCAGCCTTAGAGTTTTCATGGTCCCTAGTCCAATCGCCCTCCTCAGCCAAAGGCCCAAATCTATTTCTGCATGGTATACTGGGAACCAGCCTTATCTCAGGGCTAAGTGGAAGGGGTTTTCTTTCTACTTCCTCTACTGGAGATGTCCCCTGACTAAGTGGGGAGTTAGTGACACTAGTATTGGGCATGTTCCCTACTTCTTCGATCTGAATAATAGAGTCAGTGGTTTGGGCCTTCTTGTTAAAGAACTCTTGGATGCTTTTGGGTTGAGGCAGGGCCTTCTTGGAGGGAAGAGCTCCATTGATATCCATTTCGCTATTCAAAATAGCCTCCACCTCCTCAAATAGCAGGTCTATCTCCTCAAGTGATTTGGGGCCACATCCTGAGACCTTGTTGGCTGATTTCCTGGGATGCTTTTTCTGTTTTTTGGTGTCATTCAAGGATGCCGGCAGATCAACAGCCTTCCTTTTCCCCATGGTTTGATAGTGAAAAGTGGTGACACAATATATAGTAAGGTACTGATCTTACTTGATTGTCGAGTCTCCTGGCAAGAGACTAGGCCCGGCCCGGCCGAAAACGGGCCAGTCTTCGCCCGGGCGCGTGTCCCGCGGGGTGTCCCGTGGGGGGGTGGGGGGGGTGTGTCGCGTCCTTAAATGGCCGCCTGGAAGTGGAGAAGTGCCGGAAGGGGAGATCCGTTCCCGCGGCAACAAAGTCAAAAAATGAGGGCGTCCCGCGGGGGGCGCATCCTTAAATGGCTGCCTGGAAGTGGAGAAGTGCCGGAAGGGGAGATCCGTTCCCCCGCCAACAAAGTCAAACAATGAGGATACTTTAATACCGACCAGAAGTAGCATCAAAATATACATGGCCCTATTGGGGCGGGATGAAGTGGGGGGCGGGGGGGCGCATGGCAAACCATATACTAAAAAAGGTGGAAGGTGAAATAGTGAACCCAACCAAGATTAGTGTGGTAGTGGGCTAGGGGTAGATAGAAACACCAGAAGTACGTACAGTAAGCTTCCCCAGCAGCCAGGTGCAAGGTAGTTACCCACCCAGTTGTCCCATAGGCTAACACAGAGGGTTGCAGTTGGAGTTTGTGGGATTCAGGAGCCTTCCTAGTGGAACCCGAAGAAACCAGCAGACAACAGGAAGGCTGGAGAGTACCCCCACCCCAGGATATCCAGAAGTCAGGAGTACGTACACCAGGGACCCGGATGAAGAGGGGAGAAGGGACTCTCTCTGAAGTGAGTGGATGCCTCAGATTGTCCATCTGCTGTCAAAACCCGTGGACCAGGCCATTGTCCATCTGCTGTCACAACCCGTGGACCAGGCCAGTGGAGCCCAGGCACGGATTCCGGACGTGGAGGACCTGCTAAGGAAGGGGACAGAGTCCAGCACCCATGGAGGTGACCAGGTGGTGCACGTGGCAATGCCCACAGTTCGGGAAGCGAAGTTCCTAGAAGTCTGTGGAAGAAGTCTAGCTGTGGGGTCCAGGAACTGCAGAGGATCCCAGGAGTCACCTACGAGCTATCCCTAGACGGTCATCGGATTGCAGGAGAATCAGTGACCAGTCAGGTCACTAATAAACACTGTCAAATGCAAGCAGGAGGTGAAGAAGTATTTGCAAAGTTTTGAGGACCAGCAAGATCCAGGAGACTCTATCCTTGAGGGGGAGTCAGGGCTGGCACTCAGCACACAGGAAGGTCAGCAGAAGTCAATGGCGCCCCCACGACCCATAGGCGATGGGAGTCACAAAGAGGTCTTACTAGCAAGGCAAAACAGAAGTCCCACATCACAGGAGTTGCTGTACAGAGGCCGATCTTCGAGTTGCTCTGTGCTGGAGGCTGGGGCTTTTTGGGGCCTAGAGGAACAGTCAAAAAGCCTTGGCAAGTGAAGCAGTCGTGGTACACAGGGGTTCCAGTCCGGTGGCAGGAGCAGGGGCCTACAGTCTCCCAAATTGGTCAATAAACATGTAGGACCTAGAGGAAGCCACATACTCAACCAGTGAAGCATAAGTCTTCAGATGTCCATGGGATAGCAGACCCACCAGCCCGTCAACGTTGTCATGAGGTACCTGCGGATGCAGCGGAGTGACTTCTTCACTCCAAGGGAGATTCCTTTGTGCTTCCAGGTGTAAACAGGGTCCTTGTGACCCTGGAGGATGCATAGCTTTGGATTTTGCAGAATTTGTGCAGGATCTGGAGAAACAATGTTGCAATGAGAGCTTTCCCAGCAGAAGCAGACGTATTTCAGTTCCAAAGCAGGCCAAAAACGGAAGATATCTTGCAGAGAGCTCTGTGGAGAGTCTTGCTTGACAAATCTGAAGATCCACCTGCGAGGGAGCGCTTAAGCAAACCTAAAAGGGAGCTGGTCACTCTCTGATGTGACCCACCTATCAGATGGGGGTCAAGGACATTATCTAACCAGTCAGATGCTCCCAGGGCCCTCTGCCATCTTATTTTCAAGATGGCAGAATGAAGTGGCACGTGGTGGAGCTTGGTGCACCTCCCTTCCATGCAAGACAGGGACCGGGGGTTCCTGAACTGGTGCAAACTGGATTATGCAAGGAGGGCACCTAATGTGCCCTTCAAAGCAGTCTGATGGCGCTCAGAGGCCACCCCAGCACTTAGACACCTAATACACAGGGAGAGGTGGTTACACCTCTCCTTTGCAGGAAATCCTTTGTTCCGCTCCTGTGGCCTGAGCCTGGCTCACCAGCAGGAGGGCAGAACAGTATTTGGGGTCAGCAGCAGTGCGGGCTGGTAGCTAGAACCCGTAAGGCTGCAGAGCCAGAACCACCCACCACCCCAAGAGTACAGTGTATCTTGCAGCTAACACTGGAATCAGTGTAGTTGCATGGTATCAAACATGTTGGAATCAAACATGCCTAGGTTCGGAGAAGCCATTATGTAGTTTGGACCACTCCTGCAGACCAGTGTCCACAACATACCTTAAGATGGCTTACCCACACTTACATAGTCCAAGAATTGGCCAGGGTCTATAGGGGCACTCTTCTCATGCTGGGGTACCCTCACACTTAGAGCCATGCACCCTGCCTTTGGGCTGAAGGGTCTACCAGAGGGGTGACTTATAATGTCTAAGTGCAGTGACCAGGTTTGGTGGTGAAAGAGTGCATGCACCATTTCACGCAGGCTGCAATGGCAGGCCTGCAGACACAGCTTGCATGGGCTCCCATGAGTGGCACAAAACATGCTGCATCCCATGGAGGACCCCTGGTGTACCAATGCCCTGGATACCTAAGTACCATATACTAGGGACTTACATTGGTGCACCAGTATGCCAAATTGTTGGGGTCAAAAGATAACCAGTAACCAACTTTAAGGGAGAGGGAAATGACATTGGGGTCCTGGTTAGCAGGATCCCAGGCACTACAGTCCAAAACATAGTAACACCAGGCAAAAATGTGTGGGGGGGGGGTACTACAACCAGTAGCCACCTTACTACAGTCATTGCTGCCATTTGGAGAGACCTGGTTGCTTTGCAAAGGCGACAAGGCTTTTGAAGCTTCCTGCCCTGGAATGACCATCCTGCCTAGGTGGGGTGGTAACACCTCTGCCCAGTGCAGGCTTTTTGTCTCTGACCTCAGCACTGGCTCTCACCTTAGGGGGGTCAGAAAAGTAACTAAGGTGGCTGAACTGGTCAGGACCAGCCAATCAACACACTAGTAGCTGGTACGTTTTCAGGGGGCACCTCTAAAGTGTCCTCTGTGTGCATGTATGAAAATGAGTTACTTACCTGTAACTGTAGGTCTCCTGTATTGGAATCTTTCATAGATTCACATGCTTGAATCATTCCCCGTTATCGAGATGGGAGTACTCGGTGTAGTCTAATAGCAATGTAATGCTAACTCAAGTGTATAAAGGCCTAAGGCCTGCCACATTAGTAGTCTATTCGAGAAAAAAGATCCAAACCAGATTTCAGCCAATGAGGCTACCCTTCCCTCTAGAACACTTCTGTGAGAAGCTCCAGTACCATAGATTTTCCCGCAGCACGAGTGCTGAAGTACTTGAGGTATATCACCTGTAACTGTGAGCTTCTCGGGGAGGAGGGAGAGTCGCATGTGAATCTATGAAAGAGTCCACTACTGGAGAACTACAGTTACAGACAAGTAACTAATTTTCTTACTCCATTATTGGAACTTTCATAGACTCACATGCTTGAATCAGAGTAGCAAGCAGTAGAGAAGCACATTGTATGATGAACACTTTATATCAATTGATAGATGCAATTCCATGAATAGAAAAAAAGCCTTAAATTATTAATTGCTATGGAAACAAAATAATTATTACAAAGTGCTAAACAACAATCAGTGTATTGTGAAGGAAAGAAACCTTATTATCATACAATGTGTTAGGCATTATGCTGGGTAGGAGAAAAAAAAGGAGAATAGCACAGCTCACCGTTACTGGAACAGATGCCGCAGCACCGCTTGCCCCAGTGCTACATCACCTTGTGATGATTCTTCCAGGCAATAGTGCTTCATGAAAGTGTGCGTGCACTTCCAGGTGGCCGCTCTGCAAGTGTCCTGTATGGGCACACCAGCGAAGAGCGCAATGGATGCTGCAACAGCTCTAGTGGAATGTGCATGCGATGTTATGCGCAGAGGCCTCCCTGCAGCTTTGTGACAATGGTCAATTGCACTTGATATCCATCAAGCAATTCCTTGTTTAGAAATCAGTTGCCCTTTCCTAGGGCCACTGAATGATACAAATAAATGATTTGTTTTTCTAAAAATTCTTGTCCAGATACATTTTGAGACGTCTTTTGACGTCCAGGGAATGGAAGGGACGTTTCCGCTGGTGTTGAAAGATTTGGACATTATGACCTTAGTACAACTGGTTAATTAATGTGAAAGTCTGAAGGAACTTTGGGTATACATTTTGGATTAGTTCAAAGAATTACTCCCTTGTCTTTAAACTGAAAAAGAAAGGGGTTTGGATCGTGAAGGCTTGTATTTCGTTAACCCTTCTAGCTGAGGTCAGGGCAAAAAGAAGTGCAACCTTCCATGACAAGAATTTTAAGCCCGCCCTGTGAATAGGCTCAAATGGATGTTTCATTAATTGGGACAAAACTACGTTAAGCTGCCAGGATGGTGGTGGTGGTCTGACTGGCGGGAAAGAACGAAATAGTCTTTTAAGAAAGTGCTTGATAATTCTTGTCAACCACAAAGATGGTGAGTTGCCTGATTGCCTATAATGGGAAATTGCAGCCAAGTGGACTGTAATTAAAGCATTTGCCAAAACTTGTCTGGCTAAATGGAGGAGACAAGGTAGCACCTGCTTTGGCGATGACGAGAACAAGTGCACCAGAGCTTGTTTCCACCATATGCAAAATCTTTTCCATTTAAGGCGGTAAGATCTAATGGTACTATCAGCGGCAGCTCTGGCAAGAATGACTCTACAGTCAGAAGGAATGTTCAAATATTTGAATTCATGGTGTTCAGGAGCCAGGCAATCAAATGAAGAGATGCTGGTTCCAGATGTAGAACCTGACCGTCACTCATTGTTAGCAGGCAGGGTGGAGGGGTGGGGGTGGGGTTGCTGGGGGAGAATTACTGGCAGAGGGATGCTGTGGCTCTTTGACAGAAGAGGTAGCTCCGTATACCAATGCTGTCGAGGCCATGCCGGGGCTACAAGAAGAATTTTGCAGTGCTCTTTCTTGATCTTGGCTAGGACTCTCAGAATGAGGGAAATGGGAGGAAAAGAGTAAGCATAAATTACTGACCATGCCATTAAAAATGCATTCCCCCAAGAGCCTGACTTGTATAAAATAGGCATTTTGCATTCCGGGGAGTGGCAAAAAGATCAAGGTTTGGTTTGAACCACTGAGAGAAAATGAGATCTAGCACACTTTGATTGAACTCTCATTCATGGTTGGATGTTGTCTGCCTGCTGAGAGAGTCCGCAATGACTCAGGGCGCCCGGTACGTGCTCTGCCCGATGACGCACTCCCTGTAGGATGGGCCAGTTCCAGATGCGTTGAGATTTGAGATAAAAGCAGAGATCTGGTTCCCCGCTGCTTGTTGGGATAGTGCACAGTTGTGGTGTTGTCTAAGCATGAGTACTGACAAATGTCTTATCCTTGGTAGAAAAGCTTGAAGCGCTAAGCGAACTGCTTTCAGTTCAAGATAATTGATATGGTAAGCTTTCTAATGCGATTTCCACCTGCCTCTGACTCGTAAATTCTGAAGGAAGGCTCCCCAACCTTCAAGGGATGCATCTGTTGTGATCACCCATGGGGCTGGCGGAGAAAGAAAGAGAGAGAGAGACCTGCTGATAGGTGAGATCCCTGGGTCCACCAAGATAGGTGTGATCTCATTGGTTTTGTAACTTAGATTACATCGTTGAAAGACCCCCTGGACTTCGTCCACTGATTGTCCAGCTGCTCTTGAAGTGGACGCATTCTGAGACAACAGAATGGCACAAGTGGGATGCAGGGACTTGTATAGGCGAACTGAAACAGATACTTTTTTTTATTTTTTTTTATGAGACTGGCTAAGGAAATTACTTTTTTCTGCATCTCTTTTGTAGGAGCGGCCTTGGTGTTGGATGTGTCTAGAACTGGACCCAGAAAGGTCCTTATTTTCAAAGGTTGGAAAGCTGATTTGCTGTGATTGATAGTTAGGCCCTCTTTTCCAAACAGCTCTATGCAGGCCCTTGTCGCTCTCCGAGCCTGCGACCTGGACTTGGTCTTGATGAGCAGTCGTCCAGATATGGAAAGACTTGATGTTTGTGTCTTCTGAGGAAAGCCACTACTGGAGCTAGACATTCGGTGAAAATTCTGGGGGCCAATTTCAGGCTGAAGGGAAGAACTTTGAACTGGAAATCCTCTCCGGCTATTACGCATCTGAGGAATATTCTGTGGTAATGATGTAAAGGAACATGGAAATAGGTGTCCTGAAGATTGAGAGTGGACACAATCTCCAGGATTGAGAAGGGAAAGGATATCTTGTAAAGTAATCATATGGAATGACTGCCTTTTGCAGTAAGTATTTAGGTCCCTGAGATCCAAGATTGGACGCCAATCTTTCACTTTCTCCTGGACGAGAAAGAAACGAGTATAAAAGCCCTTGTTTCTGTCCGGAACAGGAACTCTTTCTATAGCCCTTTTTTTTTTTTAGCATTGTCCGGACCTCCTTTCTGAGAAGATTTAGGTGTTTCAGAGAGTGCGGAGGAGGTGGTCTTGCTGGCAGAATTTCCATGAACTCCAGTGTATGGACAAATTGAATAAGGTTTAATACCCATCGGTCGGAGGTGATTATTTGCCAATTATGTAAATATTGGGAGATCCTCCCTCCTATTATTGGATTTGAAGAAGTCGCCGGAGTAAGAGAGAAGTCATTACCTGCGTCCTGCTTCTCTGGTTTGTCGTTCTGCTCTTGTTCTTTGTGTGGTTCTAACATATGCTGCCTGTGGAGGCTGCCTCTGTTGATACTGGGGACAAAAGGATTGGTAATTGGAGAAGAAAGAGGAAGATTTAGATTGCTGAAATCCCTCTCTGTAGGATAGATATCCCCTTTCTCTGGCACCCGGAAAGGGCTGTCTTTTGAATAGCAGGGTTCTAAGGGACTTTGCTGTGTCTGTACACGTTTATATAGCCTGCAGGACACCATCAATATGTTTCCCAAATAGGGCTTCTCCATCGAAAGGTAAATCGAGAATTTTGTTCTGCACTTCAGGTCTGAAAGAAGTTGCACAAATCCATCCCCGTCTTCTTAAAACAGCTGCACCTGCGAGCTGACGAAAGGTCGTGGTAGCTATATCCACTGCACAGTCGATGACTTCAGCGGAAGTCCTTTCCCCTTCCTGTAGTATCGTGATTGCTTCAGCTTTTGAATCTTTTGGAAGTTGGTCTATATAAGGAGCAATGTCTGCCTATAGCTACCAGTGGTTTCTGCCTATTACAGCCAATGAGTTTGACACCCTTACTGTAAGAGGACATCAAGGAGAAGAACTTTCCTACATTATGAAACCTTCTTCCTTCTTTATCAGGTGGAGCAGATATTGGAGCTAAAGGATTTTCTAGGTCTCCGCTGTACTGCCTGAGTGATAACAGAGTCCGGCTTGGGGTGTGCAGTCAGGCACACTGGGGCGTTGTCTGGTATCGTCGATGCTGTCGTCGTCAACGGTACTGGCAGTAATGACTGTTAGTCTCGTCGACAGAGCAGTCATCGGCGGTAAGGTTGCCATCATCGACTATGGTTTCGTCCTCTGATTCATCAACGGAGGTGAGGAGGCAGTTTTTTTTTTTTTTTTTTTTTTTTAATCATCGCCGACCTGACCGAGGGTGGCATAGACGACTGTCGTTGTCATCTGCACAAAGGAATTACTGCATGCTGTATAGGCTGTAGTCGTTGTAGAGGTTGTCGACTATGCAGTGCACACATTTTTCATTGCTGTAGTCGGCGATTTTGTCAATGATGTGACGGATGGCTTCTTGAAAGAATGTTTAGTCGTTTGAGGTGTTGCAGGAGGCTCAGAAGACTTTTTTTTACTACGTTCTGACGAGGCAGAACATTCTCTTTCTTTGTGGGAGGATGCAGACCTCTTGTGAGGAGAACTTGAAGGGCTGTGAGCTTTGTAAGACCCATGTTCGGGCTTTTTTTTATGCTGGTCCTCCATATGACCAGTTTGAGATGATCTGTCCCTTTCTGAGTTTTTTTTGGAGGATATAGAAGAGTCCTCATTGTCAGAACTAGAAACAGTATTTTTCCTAGTTTTTAATTTCTGGAGCCAAATAGGCAGCCTGCTTGTCAGACATGGCGAAAAATACAGAATTTAGGTGTAGAGAAGACCAGAGAAGAGACTTGGTAGCCTTTGACTAGTAAAAGCAATATTCTGAGGAGAAAAAAATACCAGAAGTGATTTCAGAAAGGTGCGACTGAGCAGAGCTCAGTGGAGACTCCCAAGCACGATGTGCAGTAGAATATCTGAGGCACTGGAGCTTCTCACAGGAGTCTTCTAGAGAGAAGTGCAGCCTGACTGGCTGAAATCTGGTTTGGGTCTTTTTTCTCAAATAGACAAGGATAGTCTACTAATGTGGCAGGCCTTAGGCCTGTATACACTTTAGTTATCATTACATTGCTATTATAATACACCGGGAACCTCCCATCTCAACGACGGGGAATGATTCAAGCATGTTCATCTATGAAAGTTCCAATACTGGCGGAATTGTAAATCCAACACTGGCGTCTGTGTGGGTTCACCAATACAAGATGTTTGACACCAAACCAGGGATGTTTGGTATCAAACATCCCTATCATGAGTGAAGCCATCATGTAGCTGTGGAACTCATAGTGAACACTGCCCAACACATGTATTTAAAATGGCTTTCCAGGTCACTTACTATGTCTGAGGATCGACAAATACACAGCAGGGGAATATCTTCTTGTGCAGATATGCCCTCACCTGTATATAATGCACCCTGCCTTAGGGATATAAGGCCTGTTTAAGGGGTGACTTACATGCAGTGTTAGGGGACATGGGAAACAGGCTGCGTCATGTTGTGTTTTCAATTTTGGGAGCATCTTGTCACGCAGCGTGCAATGGCAGTCTGCATAAAGTTTGTGCGGGTCCCCCAGAGTGGCAAAAGTTGTGCTAAAGCTCTGAGGGGCCCTTTTCAGTACCCATGTCCTAAGTACGAGGGGTATTATTTGCTAGGGATGGACAGGGGTCTGAAGTGCCAGGTCAATTGGGGGATCAAGTGAGCAGGTGTCTTGTTTTAGGGACAGAACACTGGCACCGAGGACCTGCTTAGCAGGAATCCAGTGCACTTCAGTCGAAGTTGCATCTGAAAAACCAGGCAAAAGATGTGTGTTTTACTGCAACCAGTACCCAGCTCCCTACACACTCCAACGCTGCTCTCTGGGGAGTAACCTCCTGCTAATGAAAACAGCAGGTTGGTCATTGCCCTCATTAGTGATTTGGGATGGGACTGCTCCTATTTCATGTTCAGAGGCATCTGTCTGCACTATAAACAGCTTGGTGTGATCTGAAGCTTTCAGAACAGGTGGTGAGCACAATGATTCCTACAGAGTGTCAAAGGCCTTCTGACAGCTCACGTTCTTGGGGGTCTTTTTGGAGGGCTGTTCTGTGAGAGGTTCCTCAATGGTGCCATATCCTTCCACAAACCTCCTGTAGTACTCAGTCAGGTCAAGGAATGCTCTGGCTTGGGTCTGGGTGGTTGGAGCTACCCAGTTCAGAACTGTCTGGATGACGAGTTTTAATGGTTGAGATTGGCCTCCACCTACAAGGTGACCCAAGTATACAAAGTGGCCCTGCCCTAACTGCCACTTGCTTGCCTTGATAGTGAGGCCTGCACTTTTCATAGTCTCTAGAACATTCCCCAGGTGGATCAAGTGGTCCTGCCAGGTGGAGGTAGACACAGCAATACCATCAAGATATGCTGCACTAAAGTCTTCCAATCCAGACAGGACTTTGTCCGCCAACCTCTAGAAGGTGACAGGGGCATTCTTCAATACAAAGGTCATAACAGTAAACTGATGATGCCCATCAGTAGTGGAGAATGCAGATTTCTCTTAGCTCCAGGGTTAAGAACTATCTGCCAGTACCCTGATGTGAGATCAAAAGAACAGAGATAGTTGACTGCCCCTAACCTGTCTATCAGTTCATCATCCCTAGGAATTGTGTGTTCATGTTTTTGTCACACCACTGAGGACCCTACAGTCCATACAAACTCATTTCTTTCCGTCCACCCTGGGAATGAGGCTTGGGGATTAAAACAACTGGGCTGACACACGGGCTTGCAGACTTATCAATGACTCCCAATTCCAGCATCTTGGTTACTTCACTTTTGATGCTCTCTGTGACATGATCAGACTGTCTGTGGATTTTACTTGAAAGGTAAGCTGGTGTACACATCATGTGTACACCAGGTAGTCTGACCAGGGTCAAAGAGAAGACCTCAGAATACTGAAGCTAGACTTGCTTGCAGTCAGTCTGCTGTTGGTCACTGAGGGTGTCTGTAAAGATCACTCTTTCAACTAAGCCATCTTTAGGGTTGCTGGACTGAAGGTCAGGGAGAAGTTCATTCAGCTTCCTGCTCCTCATCAGTGACCATGAGCATGGTAATCTCAGCTCAGTCGTGATAGGGTTGAAGGCGATTAACATGGATAGCCCTTTGGGGTTCCTGCAAGAGCCAAAGCCCAACAATTAGGTGACTTCCCTTTTTCTTTCAAGGATAGGAACCACTCCATTTGTCAAGGAGGGTCCTAGGAGCCACAGGCTCCAAAACCTATGCTTTCTGCCTTGGTTGGAATTCCACCACTGCAGCCTTTTGGTCAAACATGAGCTTCTGGAGCTCTTGGCTGTCCTGCAGGCTTTTGGATTTTTACAGATACTCAGCCATTCGAGAGCAAAGGCCAGGCACATAGTCCACAATATCTAATTTGGGTTCTCGGAGAGGCCTCTCCCATGCATCTTTCACAGGACAAAATGGTTACAGGATGCCCAAAGAGAAGTTCAAAGGTGGGAAAGCCTTCTCCTTTCTGTGGCACATCCCTGTCAGCGAAAAGCAGGCATGAAAGACAGACATCGTATCTCCTTCCGAGTTCTTCAGGGAGTCGACCAACCATATCTTTCCAAGTCTTGTTGAATCTCTCAATGCCATTGGTTTGTGGGTGATATGGGGTAGAGAACTTATAGGTCACACCACATTCAACCCACATGTTTCAGGTAGCCAGACATGGTTTGCACCTCTGACACAAACTCCTTGGAAAGCCCACTCTGGTAAAGAAACCAATAAGGGCCCTAGCTACTGCAGGGGCAGTAGTAGTCCTTAGGGGGATTGCCTCAGAATACCTCAGTTGCATGACCCACTACAACCAGTATAATGAAAATGTCACTTACCCAGTGTACATCTGTTCGTGGCATCAGTCGCAGTAGATTTGCATGTTCTGCAATAGCTCGCCATCTGGTGTTGGGCCGGAGTGTTACAAGTTGTTTTTGTTCGAAGAAGTCTTTCGAGTCACGGGACCGAGTGACTCCTCCTTTTGTCTCCATTGCGCATGGGCGTCGACTCCATCTTCGATTGTTTTTCCCCGCAGAGGGTGAGGTAGGAGTTGAATTGTAGTAATAGTGCCCATGCAATGGAGTGACTAAGTATGCACCTATTTAAGGTTGAGATGATACATATATAAATAATTGAAGGTAACTTCCAAACTGCTACAGGCTCCCGGGGAGGCGGGTGGGCACATGCGAATCTACTGCGACTGATGCCACGAACAGATGTACACTGGGTAAGTGACATTTTCAGTTCGATGGCATCTGTCGCTGTAGATACGCATGTTCTGCATAGACTAGTAAGCAGTTATTTCCCCAAAAGCGGTGGATCAGCCTGTAGGAGTGGAAGTAGTCTGAAATAATGTTCTTAATACGGCTTGACCTACTGTGGCTTGTTGTGCGGATAACACGTCTACACAGTAGTGCTTGGTGAATGTGTGAGGCGTAGACCATGTGGCTGCCTTACATATTTCTTGCATTGGGATGTTTCCTAGAAAGGCCATGGTAGCACCTTTCTTTCTGGTTGAGTGTGCCCTTGGTGTAATGGGCAGCTGTCGTTTAGCTTTAAGGTAGCAGATTTGGATGCATTTAACTATCCATCTGGCTATACCTTGTTTTGATATTGGGTTTCCTGCATGAGGTTTTTTCAAATGCAATAAATAGTTGTTTAGTCTTCCTGATGTTTTTTGTTCTGTCAATGTAATACATTAATGCTCTTTTGACATCTAATGTATGTAGTGCCCTTTCAGCTACGGTATCTGGCTGTGGAAAAAACACTGGAAGTTCCACTGTTTGATTTAGATGGAATGGTGAAATAACCTTTGGCAAAAATTTAGGATTGGTCCTTAGGACGACTTTATTTTTGTGTAGTTGTATAAAAGGTTCCTGTATTGTAAACGCCTGAATCTCGCTTACTCTTCTTAGGGAAGTAATGGCGATGAGAAATGCCACCTTCCAGGTTAGGAACTGTATGTCGCAGGAGTGCATGGGTTCAAAAGGTGGACCCATAAGTCTAGTTAGGACAACATTTAGGTTCCATGAAGGAACAGGTGGTGTTCTTGGTGGTATAATTCTCCTAAGGCCCTCCATGAATGCTTTAATGACTGGTATCTTATATAGGGAAGTTGAATAGGTAGTCTGCAGGTATGCAGATATTGCTGCAAGGTGTATTTTAATGGAAGAGAAAGCTAGGTTAGATTTTTGTAAGTGAAGCAAGTAACCCACTACATGTTCTGGAGTTGTGTGTAATGGTTGTATTTGATTAATATGGCAGTAGCAAACAAACCTCTTCCATTTACTTGCATAGCAGTGCCTGGTGGATGGCCTTCTTGCTTGTTTTATGACTTCCATACATTCTTGGGTAAGTTGTAAGTGCCCGAATTCTAGGATTTCAGGAGCCAGATTGCTAGATTCAGCGATGCTGGATCTGGGTGTCTGATCTTTTGGTTGTGTTGTGTCAACAGATCTGGCCTGTTGGGCAATTTGATGCAGGGTACCACTGATAGGTCTAGCAGCGTTGTGTACCAGGGTTGCCTTGCCCAAGTTGGTGCTATCAATATGAGTTTGAGTTTGCTTTGACTGAGTTTGTTTACCAGGTAAGGAAGGAGAGGGAGAGGAGGAAAAGCGTAAGCAAATATCCCTGACCAGTTCATCCATAGGGCATTGCCTTGGGATTGTTCGTGTGGGTATCTGGATGCGAAGTTTTGGCATTTTGCGTTCTCCCTTGTCGCAAACAAGTCTATCTGAGGTGTTCCCCAGAGTTTGAAATAAGTGTTCAGAATTTGGGGGTGAATTTCCCATTCGTGGACCTGTTGGTGATCTCGAGAGAGATTGTCTGCGAGTTGATTTTGGATCCCTGGTATAAATTGTGCTATTAGGCGAATTTGGTTGTGAATTGCCCAACGCCAAATCTTTTGTGCTAGCAGGCTTAACTGCGTGGAGTGCGTCCCCCCCTGCTTGTTTAGATAATACATTGTTGTCATGTTGTCTGTTTTGACGAGAATGTATTTGTGAACTATTATTGGTTGGAAAGCTTTTAGTGCTTGAAAAACTGCTAGAAGTTCTAGGTGATTGATATGCAGTTTTGTTTGATGTACGTTCCATTGTCCTTGTATGCTGTGTTGATCGAGGTGTGCTCCCCACCCTGTCATGGAAGCATCTGTTGTTATTACGTATTGTGGCACTGGGTCTTGGAAAGGCCGCCCCTTGTTTAAATTTATGTTGTTCCACCACAGAAGCGAGAGGTAAGTTTGGCGGTCTATTAACACCAGATCTAGAAGGTGACCCTGTGCTTGAGACCACTGTGATGCTAGGCATTGTTGTAAGGGCCTCATGTGCAGTCTTGCGTTTGGGACAATGGCTATGCATGAAGACATCATGCCTAGGAGTTGTAATACCATCTTTGCTTGTATCTTTTGTGTTGGATACATGCGTGGTATGATGGTGTTGAAATTTAGAATTCTTTGTGGACTTGGAGTGGCTACTCCCTTTGATGTGTCTATTATGGCTCCTAGGTATTGTTGTACCTTGCGCGGCAGAATGTTGGATTTTGTAAAGTTGGCGGTGAACCCGAGTTTGAAGAGGGTTTGTATGATCTGATTTGTGTGATTTGAGCACTCTATGAACGAATGGGCCTTGATTAGCCAGTCGTCCAAATATGGGAACACATGTATTTGCTGCCTTCTTATGTGTGCAGCGACTACCGCTAGACATTTGGTAAAGACTCTTGGTGCGGTTGTTAATCCGAAAGGCAGTACCTTGAATTGGTAATGAATTCCTTTGAATACAAACCTTAGGTATTTCCTGTGCGATGGGTGTATTGGTATATGGAAATAAGCATCCTTGAGGTCTAAAGTTGCCATGTAGTCGTGTAGTTTTAGCAATGGCAATACTTCTTGTAGTGTGACCATGTGGAAGTGGTCTGATTTGATGAAAGTGTTCACTACTCTGAGGTCTAGGATTGGTCTCAGCGTTTTGTCCTTCTTTGGTATCAGAAAGTACAGTGAGTAAACTCCTGTGTTTATTTGTGTGTTTGGCACTAATTCGATTGCATTCTTTTGCAATAGTGCCTGCACTTCTATCTCCAGGAGATTGGAATGGTGTGTTGTTAAATTTTGTGCTTTTGGTGGTATGTTTGGAGGGAATTGTAGAAATTCTATGCAATAACCATGTTGGATAATTGCTAGAACCCAAGTGTCTGTAGTGATTTCCTCCCATGCTTTGTAATAATGACCTATTCTTCCCCCCACTGGTGTTGTGTGGAGGGGGTGAGTGACATGTGAGTCACTGTTTAGTAGTAGGGGTTTTGGGGCTCTGAAATCTTCCTCTATTTCTAGGGAATTGCCCTCCTCTATATTGTCCCCGAAAACCTCCTCTATACTGTCCCTGGTAACTGGACGGTGTTGCTTGTGAGGTGCTGGCTTGTGTGCTTTGACCCCGAAACCCCCCTCGAAAGGGCGTTTTACGGAATGTGCTGTAATTCCCTCTGCTCTGCGGGGAGTAGAGTGCGCCCATGGCTTTGGCAGTGTCCGTATCTTTTTTGAGTTTCTCAATCGCTGTGTCCACTTCTGGACCGAACAGTTCTTTTTCATTAAAAGGCATATTGAGAACTGCTTGTTGAATCTCTGGTTTAAATCCAGACGTTCGGAGCCATGCATGCCTTCTGATAGTTACAGATGTATTAATTGTCCGTGCAGCTGTATCTGCAGCGTCCATGGAGGAGCGGATCTGGTTGTTGGAAATGGTCTGTCCCTCCTCAACCACTTGTTTTGCCCTATTTTGTAAGTCCTTGGGCAGATGTTTAATGAGATGTTGCATCTCGTCCCAGTGGGCTCTGTCATAGCGCGCAAGTAGTGCCTGGGAGTTCGCGATGCGCCACTGGTTTGCAGCTTGTGCTGCGACTCTTTTACCAGCTGCATCGAACTTGCGGCTTTCTTTATCTGGGGGTGGTGCATCTCCAGATGTGTGAGAGTTGGCCCTTTTCCTAGCTGCTCCTACAACGACAGAGTCTGGTGGCAGCTGTGTAGTGATGAAAACCGGGTCTGTAGGAGGCGCCTTATACTTTTTTTCCACTCTTGGTGTGATTGCCCTACTTTTGACCGGCTCCTTAAAGATGTCCTTTGCGTGCCGGAGCATACCAGGGAGCATAGGCAGGCTTTGGTATGAGCTGTGGGTGGAGGAGAGTGTGTTGAATAAAAAATCATCCTCGACCTGTTCTGAGTGGAGGCTTACGTTGTGAAAGTGTGCTGCTCTAGCCACCACTTGAGAATACGCGGTGCTGTCTTCTGGTGGAGATGGCTTCGTAGGGTATGCCTCCGGACTGTTATCTGACACTGGGGCGTCGTATAGGTCCCATGCGTCCTGATCTTGGTCACCCTGGCTCATGGTGGTGTGAGCTGGGGAGTGTGATGGAGTTTGTGCTGGTGAGACGTTAATCACGGACGGAGGAGAGGGTGGTGGGGTAACTCTTTTCACCACTTTTGGTTGTGGTGTCTGTTCAGTCTGGAACTCCAACCTTCTCTTTCTCCTAATGGGGGGAAGGGTGCTTATTTTTCCTGTCCCCTGCTGTATGAAGATACGCTTTTGCGTATGGTCCACATCAGTTGCTTGTAGCTCTTCCTCAAACCTATGCTTTTGCATTTGGGAGGTTAGCGAGTGCTCTTCTGTATAAGAGCCTGAAGCTGGGTCGCTTGCAGTTTGTTTCGGCATCGAAACCCTGTCTGCGTGTTTTTTCGGCTCCGAGGTGACTTTTTTCTTTTTCGGGGCCGAAACCTCTCGGCGTCGATCTGCTTCGGTGCCGCTGTCTCAGCGTCGAGCCGTGTCCACACCGGCATCTCGGTGTCGAGGCTTGTCTCCAGCACTTTCTCGGTCCCGAGAAGGCTGCGTGCCGGTGTCTCGACCGGAGTCGGACGACCTCGGCACTGTTTGGGCCTTTTTCGGTGCCGACGGTCGGTCACCGAATTTATGGGTGGAGCCATGGCCGGATGGCAGTGGCGTCCCCTGGGCCTTGTAAATGTTTCTCTGTGTGGTTTTCGACGTCTTACTCACGGTTTGTGTATCGTCGAATCCTTCGGAGTCTGAGTCTTGGATCGAGAAGGTACCTTCCTCTTCCTGTTCCTCGAACTCCCGTTGGGCTGTTGGTGCGGACGCCATCTGAAGTCTTCTGGCTCGACGGTCTCGGAGTGTTTTTCGGGACCGGAACGCACGACAGGCCTCGCAGGTGTCTTCGCTGTGCTCAGGTGACAGGCACAGGTTGCAGACCAAGTGTTGGTCTGTGTAGGGGTATTTATTGTGGCATTTGGGGCAGAAACGGAACGGGGTCCGTTCCATCGGCGTTCTTCAGCACGCGGTTGGGCCGACCAGGCCCCGACGGGGGATCGAAAAACTACCCCGAAGGGCACCGGAGCTCTTCGATCTTCGATGCGGTGTGGAATCTAAGTACGCCGATCCCGAACGCAACAATACCGACGAAAATCTTCCGAAATTAGCTAATTTTCCGTTCCGAAACTCGGAGCGACAGGAACACGTCCGAACCCGATGGCGGAAAAAAAACAATCGAAGATGGAGTCGACGCCCATGCGCAATGGAGACAAAAGGAGGAGTCACTCGGTCCCGTGACTCGAAAGACTTCTTCGAACAAAAACAACTTGTAACACTCCGGCCCAACACCAGATGGCGAGCTATTGCAGAACATGCGTATCTACAGCGACAGATGCCATCGAACATTAGTTTCCTGATGCCGATGGAGTGTCTAGGGGAACAACAATGTCAATCCCTATCATTTCAAAGGGTACCCCAACCACTGGGAGTGGAATTAAGGAGGCCTTTGGGTGTCCACTTTTCTTGCCACTGGCTTGACAGGTGGCATAGGAGTTATAAACCTCATTCACCCTCTGGGACATGCCTGGCCAGTAGAAGTGGTTAAGTAATCTACTTAAGTATTGGCCTGGCCAGGATGCACAGCTAGTGGGGTATCATGGGCCAAATTGAGGAGAAACTCTAATCTGCTGAGGCACTACACCACTCTCATAATGGCACCTGTTTGGGGTCTCTGGCCTCAGTGTAAGTGAGTTCCTCTTCCCAATATGTCCTGTGGGAGCCATTGATATCTCCCTTTTCCTCATCTGCAGCTTGCTGCCTCATGCCTCCAAGAGGGAGACAGGTCTTCTGCCCCTGGCACTCTGCTGTGTAAGGCCCAAGTTCATGAGGCTCAGTTCCCTCTGGGGCTGACAGGTTTTCTCCCTGAGGAGAGGGGATTTTAGCTGGCATCTGTTTGGAAGCTGGTTTCCCAGTCTTCTTGCTTTTTCTCATACTAGGCTGGTCAAAAACACACACACACACACACACACACACACACACACACACACACACACACACACACACACACACACACACACACACACACACACACACGTCTTTTTTTCGACCTCAGCCCATGCTGAAGTCGACAGATCACTGCCTAGCAGCCATTGTACAGTGAGTGCAGGCAACCCCCACCACCTTTTCTTTTGACCAGTAACCTCTCCTTGTTCTAAGGACACTATTGCCATGGGATGTACCTTAGCCTGATTATCAGCGCTGAGGACCTTATATGTCTCACCAGTAAAGTACTGGTCTGACAACACCAGTTCCTCAGTCATCATGGTAACAGTGGCACCAGTGTCTCAGGGCTTCAACCTTAATCCCATTAATATGCAGCTGTTGCCTATTTCTCCCCAGATTACTGGGCCAGACAGCCAGGGCAGCTACATTCACCCCATCCTCTGAAACTAGAGTTGCCTCAGTAGGTTCACAGACATGGTGAGGACCCACCTGGAATTCCATCTGGAGATTTACTACTGCATTTACTGCAGATGCACTAGAGGCATTCTTTTTGTGGGGACAGGTAGGGCTCTCCAGGTGGGCACCCAACAGCCATACAGTCACAACACCAAGCATATTTGGAATCCCAATTTTTAACCTTTGTACCTGCCCTTGGATTGGGAAGAGTCTTGGGCCCACTTCCCTGAGAAGAGTTTTTTGTGGGGTCTTTAGAAGACTTTCTTTTTATCCTTGGTTTGATCTTTGGAGGGCTTTTTTGGCCTTATGTTCACATCCACCAGTGCTAGCTTTGGTCCTAGGTATCAGGGTTACCATTTGCTAGGGATTTACAGAGGGAGATAAAGCTTTTGCCAATTGGGCAAACAACTGTGCAGTTTTGGGACAGAGATCTGGCACTGGGGACCTGGATAGTAGGAGTCCAGTGCACTTTCAGTCGAAATCACATCAGATACTAGCCAAAAAAGTGGAGGTTAACCAAGTCAAAAGAGGCACTTTACTACAGTGGGTTTTGGTGGTCCCGGTCCTCACATTTCTTTTGTTGGGCTGCCTACTGATGCAGGGAAGCAACTCCTCTGCTCCAAGGGAGTTTCTCTGCTGATTTGCGAAGCATTGACAGCTCTCCCAGATTCCTGGATGCCGCAGTGGCAGGACAGGTCAGTTGCTCTACAAGGGTCAGTGTAGCTGGCAGGCTGGCACGGTTGGCACATAGTTAGTCATGCTCCTCAGTTCTCAGGTCAGCAGGCTTCTTTTCCACTCCTGTGCCCAGTGAAGATCTGTTTTCCTGGTATCAGGAGTCCCTAAATACTGAATTAAGGAGGCAGTAAGGGGAGTGAAGTATAGCAGCCAAAGGGCTACTTACCCTTGGGGTCACTACATCCCATAGATGATCACTTCCTTTGGGGAGTAGGAATTACCCTTTTCAAAAATTCTTAGTCCACCACACACAAAATGGTACATTTCCTAAGGCTCTGTTCACTTCAGGCTGGTTACTTTAGGGGGTATGTCCAGCCTGGTAGTCCAACACCACTCCTGTATAGCTAATTTTCCACCTGTCCAGGTGCCTAATGGGCCCTGGGGTAGGAGTGGTGGTGGTGGGTGGGGGTGGGGGTGGGGGTGGGGGTGGGGGGGGGGGGGGGGGGGGGGGGGGGGGGGGAGGGGGGCAGCATCTCCCCTCTGAGTAAAGTCAGATCTGCATACCAAAGGTGGTGTACTCCACTGAAACATCCTGCCTTGGAATGCATATTTGCAGGTCACCCTTTTAGGAGTGGTATATAACACCCCTGCCTTCGGGTTTGTTTCTGATCTCTAGAGACCAAAGGCTCTCAACGTTGGGAGTCAGAACCTAATCTGTTGGTGGCAGGCTGGCTGCAACTAGTCAGGTAGCCCACCAGCAGTTCGTAGGTTTTCAGGGGGCACCTCTAAGGTGCCCTGTGGGTGCATGCATTAATAAATCCATCACTGGCACTGGAATCAGTGAGGGTTTATTAATACAAGATGTTTGATACCAAATATCCAATTTTCAGTGAAGCCATCATGTAGCTGGGAAACCTGTATTTAGAGGCGCCCAGCACATATTGAAAATAGCTCCCCTGTTTACTTACTATGTCTAAGAATTGACAAAGACATAGTGAGGCATATTTGCTCATGCAGATATGCCCTCACCTGCAATATACTGCACCCTGCCTTAGGACTGTAAGGCCTCCTGCGGGTGTGACTTACAAATATTACAGGCAGTGTTTGGGGGCATGCAACACGAGTGAGTGCCATGTCGTGTTTTCACTTTTTAGAGCACCTTGTCAAGCAGCCTGCAGTGGCAGTCTGCATAAGTTTGGTGCTGGGTGCTTTAGACTGGCAGACCTTATTCTGTAGCTCTTAGGGACTCCCTTTAGTACCTAGGCCCAAGGTACCAGAGGTACCATTTACTAGGGACTTACAGAGGTGCTAAAGGGCCTGGTCACTTGGGGATCAAGTGACCAGATATCGTGTTTTAGGGAAGGAACACTGGCACTGGGGACCTGGTTAGCAGGAACCCAGTGCACTTCAGCCATCGTTACAACCAAAACCAAGCAAAAAGTGTGTTTGTGTGAGCTTTGGAGGGGTGTGTGTGTGTGTGTGGTGGGGGGGGGGGGCGGGGAGAAGGGGGGGGGAGAAAGGCGGGGGGGGGGAGAAGGGGGGGGGGAGAAAGGAGGGGGGGGGGGGGAATAGATAATGCAACCAGAACTCAGCTTCCTAAATGCTCAACCTCAAAATCAAAGATGGGGAAACACTTCTGCCCATGTGCCCACCTAGAGGTGTGCTTAGGACTATCAGCAGTCTTCTCCGGTTGTCACTCAAAATACGTTTCTGGGGGTAGATTTCCTCCCAGTGGGTTTTGGTTCAGCCGGACTAAAATATTAAGTATCCACCTTGTGGGCCATCAAAGAGTGCTTAGGAGTGACATATTTAATGTTTAAAATCATGTTTTCCTACGGAACAAAACCGAGATTTTAACATGGCCTAAACAGAAGTAGGAATCGAATCTGGCCTGGTGTGCGGTGGGTACCTACACCTTATACGAGGTCCAGGTATGCCGTATTAGTGAAGTTTAAGCAGTGTCTAGAAGCAAGGCTCTTTAGAGGTAACTGTGGATGAGCAGCCAAGGCTTATCTAGGAGATATGCAAAGCTCATGCAATGCCACTGTAGTCACACAGCACTTACACACATGAAAGAAAACACTCAGTTGTACAAAAATAAAGGTACTATTCTCTTGGTCACACAATATCAAAAAAGGGCAATCCTCCAATAGGAGGTAATACACTAAATATCTACACTAGTAAACAGTAATAGGCACAGAAAATGTTGGAAAACAGTGCAACTACCAATAAGCAGTAGCGACCCTAGGGGGGAGCCCAAACCATATACTAAAAAAATGGAAGGCTAACAAAGGACCCCCACCTAGGTAAGTGGAATGTGTAGGGGGGAGCTGGGAGTACCAGAAAACCACAGAGGTAAGTAACACAGTATCCCCCAGTGACCAAGAAAGCAGGAGTGAATCACTGGAATTCCCCCAAACCACCCAAAAGGAACAAAAAGAAGACACCCAGACAAGACACAAAGAAACCAGTGGAGGATTCCTGGAGAGGAAGACCTGTGGAGAGAGGGGACCAAGTCCGAAAGTCACAGTGGAGTCCGGGAGGAGTAAGAGCTACTACCCACCCAGCTGTACTTGCAGGAGGTCGACGGTGATGAAGATTAGGTCAGCACTGCAGCACTGGTGCCGGAGAAGAGTTCCTGAAGGATGCAGAGGATGTGCCACGCTGGAATGAAGATTGGAGACGGGTGTTGGTGCAGGAATTCCAACAACAAGCCTTGGCAAAGGCAAAATTGCAGTTAGTGGAAAAGTGGTGCTGCTGGGGACCAGTAAGGCCCAGGACGACTCAACCGAGGAGAGGGATCCAGAGGGGAACCTCAGCGACCGAGAGCCCACAGGACAGGGGCACAGAAGTTACAGAAGAAGCCTAGGTAGCACTACGGAAAGGGATCCCACTCTGCAGGCGAACCACACAGAGGGCTGTGCGTTGCAGTAAGGAGTGCTCGGGACTGGAGCTACACGTCACCTGAAGAGCCTTTGGAGGAGATGAAAACAAGCCTTGGCAGCTGCAAGAGATGTGCTGTACGGGGTTACTGTCCTGCGTGGGAATGCAAGGACATACCTCCACCAAAGTTGGACAGCTGGCAGGGGGGGCCAAGCGAACTACTCCTGACCACCACCCGTGATGTAGGATCCATGCAGCTCAAGAGGAGGGAAGATCCGGGCAGCTGGTCGTCCTTGCTGGAGGTGCCTGCGGCTGCAGGGGCATTACTCTTTCACTCAAAGGGAGATTCCTTCTTTCTTCTAGTGCACACTGAAGACACACTGCCCTCAGTGGATGCACAGCCAGTGGAAATGTTGCAGTTGCTGGCAGGAGCCCTGGAAACAATGTTGAAGAAAAGTTGTTCTTCTTGGAGGCAGATTGTCTGGTCCTGGAGGGTCCAGTCGCAGTTCGAGGCCAGAAGTCAAAGTGGAGGTAGTAGAGGAATCCTGCTGGAATCTTACAAGCCGAATCTGAGGACCCACCCAAGAGAGAGACCCTAAATAGCCCTGAAAGGGGATTGGTCACCTCGCAAGGTAAGCACCTATCAGGAGGGGGCTCTGACATCACCTGCCTGGCAACTCAGATGCTCCCAGAGTTCCCTGCCAACCTTGGAAACAAGACCGCAGAACCCAGGGACCCTCTGGAGGAGCTCTGAGCACCACCCCTGGGGTGTGGTCACTTCTTTTTCCATTGTCCAGTTTCGCCCAGGAGTAGGAACTAGGGGGTCCCTGAACCAGTGTGGACTGGTTTATGCACGGAGGGCACCAAATGTGCCCTTCAAAGCATACCAGTGGCTTTCGGAGGCTATCCCTTCCAAGCCAGTCACACCTATTTTCAAAAGGAGTGTGTGTTACCTTACTCTCTCTAGGGAAATCCTTTGTTCTGCCTTCCTGGGCTTGATTAGATCAAGCAGCAGGAGGGCAGAAACCTATCTGAGGGGTGGCAGCAGCTTGGGCTGCCAGGAAAACTGTGTAAGATTGGTGGTAGACACCAGTTTCACGCAGACTCTGGGCTGGGAGTGTCTACCATCGGGGTGACTTACAGTGACGTGGAGCAGTGACCTGTAGTGAAAACGTGTACATGCACCCATTTCCCATGGACTGCAATGGCAAGCCTGCAGAACCCTTTGCCTGGGCTCCTGATGGGTGCAGAATAACTACTGCAGCCATTAGGGATCTCCTGGTATCCCAATGCCCTGGGTACCATACACAAGAAAAAGGTACAGTTAAAAACAAATTACAGGAGAGAGCCTAACCACTGGGGCACTGGTTAGCAGGTTCCCAGTGGACACAAACACACTAAAAACAGGCAGAAAATGGGGGTAACAATGCCAAGAAAGATGGCACTTTCCTACAGCAGGGTTCAAGCTAATGCTGTCAGGCCACACAGGGAAGGCCTGAAGCCTTATTTTCACTGTCCATAGTAGAGGATGACACAATAGGTGCTGTAGTAAACAAGTGCCATTTAACTTTTCATGCAGTTACTGTATTTCTGTACCCTGTACTATATAGCTTTCTAGGAAATGTTATTAGAGGTTAGAGCAAATACACTGGGCACTGGATAGAAAGTTTCCCAGTTTGTAGGAAAGTACCCTCTTTTTGGCATGGCTACCCCCACCTTTTGCCTGGCAATGTGTTTTGACTGTGTTTACAAGAATCCTGCTAACCAGCACCCCACAACTGGCATACTGGTGCCCCCACATAACTCCCTAGTGTATGGTACCTAGGTACCCAGGACACTGGGGCACCAGGGGTACCCCATGGGCTGCAGCATGTATTGTGCCAAACACAGGAACCCAAACAAAATGTGTCTACAGGCCTGCCACTGCACCCATTCACTTCAGGTCACTGTGAGTCACACCTATGGCAGGGCCTTCAAGCCTATAGGGAAGGGTGCAGGTACCTGTGTGTGAGGGTACCACTGCAAGAGCAGAGGTGTGCACCTACGAACTCCAGCTCCATTTTCCTGGACTTCGTAAGTAGGGGGAAGCCATTTTACCCGTGTACTGGACACAGGTCACTACCCTTTCCGGCTACATAACGGTAACTCTGAACCTGGGCATGTTTGGTATCAAACATGCCTGAATCATACCCCAATACTTTTGCCATTATTGGTTATATGATTCAATGCACTCTGGGGGCTCCTTAGAGGACACCGAGCATTGCTCCTACCAGTCTTCTGAGGATTTCCGGTAAGACTGCGCTGCTGCCACCTCACAGACGGGTTTCTGCCCAAATACTGCCTGACCAGCACAAGCAGAGGCACGCAGAACAAAAGATTTCCTTTGGGAGAGGGAGGCAACACCCTCTCCCTTTGGAAATAGGTGTTACATGGCTTGGGAGCAGTAGCCCCCTCAAGTCGCCGGTATGCTTTGAAGGGCACATTTGGTGCTCTCCTTGCATAAACCGGTTTGCACCAGTCCAGGGACCCCTGGTCCCTGCTCCGGTGCAAAACTGGACAATGGAAAGGGGAGTGACCACTCCCCTATCCAGTACCACCCCAGGGGTGGTGCCCAGAGCTCCTCCAGTTGGCCACTTGATTCTGTCACCTTGAATCCAAGGTGGTCAGAGGCCCCTGGGAACATATGAGGGGCCAGATCACGCACGTGACATCACAGCCCCCTTCTGATAGGTGGTCAACCTGTTAGGTGACCAATCCCCTTTCCTGGACTAGAGGGTCATCCCTTCACGGTGGGTCTTCAGATTTGACGTGCAAGATTCCAGCAGGACTCCTCAGCATCGTTTACTTCATCTTCTAGCCATGGAACTGCAACTGGACCCTACAGGAACCGACAATCTTCAACTCCAGAGATGACTCCGCTCTACAACATTGTTTCTCTGCATCCTTCTAGCAAATGCAACATTTTCCTGGCTGTGCATCCTCTGTGGGCGATGAGTCTTCAGCCTGCACAAGAAGAAAGAAGTAATCTCTCTTGGAATGAAGAAGTCACTCCACTCCATGCGCAGGCACAAACTGCAATGACAACCGGACACATGGATCCTCACCCCTCCGTAACTGCATGAATCGTGCATCACAGGTGGTGGTCTGAAGTGGTCCCATCGGTCCTCTCTACTAGCTGTCCAACTTGGGAGATGGTAAGCCCTTGCCTCTCCTTCCAGGACTGTACCCCAGTGCACCTTGATGCTTGAGGCTACGAAGGCTTGCTTGTTCCTCCTCCAAGGGATCTTCAGGCTCAGTGTAGCCCCAACCTCCAACACTCTTCCCTGCTAAGCAACGTGGGACTCCTCTCCAAGTGTGCTGAGTCGGCCTCACTGTGACTCCTACGCCTGCTGCCTGTGGGTCACCTGTAGGGGCTGCCTCTTCTTGTGACTCTCCCATCTGCTGAAGGTCACCTCTGACTCCCCTCCTTGGGTCGAGTACCCTGGGTCTTGCTGGTCCTCTTCAGCCTTCCAAAACCTTCTTCCCCGACTCTTGCATTTGCCAAGGCTTGTTGGTGGTTTTCCAGCACCACTGATTGACTGCATCACGACCGGCCACGTGGGACATCGTTTGCATCACTTCTGGAACTCCTCTTCTGCTCCTGTGCTGCACTGCTGACTTTCTTCATCCATCATCGACCTGGTCCTGCACCCACAGAAGGGTGGGTAGTGGCTCCTGCCACCCCTGGACACTCAAACTGGACTTGGTCGCCTTCTTTTGCAGGTCCTCTTCTGTCAGGATCCACCTTTGGTTTCTTCCAGTGTTGTCTGGGTCCTGCACAGTCCTTTCCCAAAGTTCGCCTGTGGGTTTGGGGAAAAAACAGGTACTTACCTCCTCTTTTCTTGTCGCTGGGGGGCACGCTGGTACTTACCTTTTGGGGTTCCAAGTTCCTCCAACACCCGTCTACTGATTCCACTTCCTTGGGTGGGGGACTGCCTTTCACATTCCACGGCCTTCACTATTGTCTGTTTTACTATTTGCTATAGCTTTCTGTGTTAATCACTGACTTCTAATGTGTCTATAATAGTGTGTCTATTCACCTCCTAGTGGAGTATTGCCTATACAGTAGTTTAGTATTTTTGTTACAAAAATAAATGTACTTTACAATGGTAACACTGTGTGGTTCTTTCATGCGTGTAAGTGCTGTGTGGCTGCAGTGGTATTGCATAAGCTGTGCATGTCTCCTAGATGAGACTTGGCTGCTCATCCACAGCTATCTCTAGAGAGCCCTGACTTCCTAGCCACTGTCTACCCTTCACTAATAGGGGGTACCTGGAATAATGTGGTAACAACATAGGTGCTCACCACACACCAGGCTAGCTTTGTACAACCAACAAGTGAGTCACAAAAAAAAAAAGAAATTGAAAAGCTGGAGGTAACCAACCAAAAAGAGGTCACACTTTGCAACATGCCCAAAAGGTTTCCACAACTTTACGCCATAACATAAGGAATATGTCAATTACATCGGAAGCATCTGTTTGTGAAATGTAATGCTGCAGATTTACATGCTGTGCATACTCCTACCATTTAGTGTTGGGCCTAGATTTGTGTACTTTTTTCCTTGAAGGAGTCTTCGAGAGACGAGATAGTGTGACTCCACCTCTGGGCTGGTAATGCGCATGGGCATCAGCTCTCTGTTTGCTACGGTGTTTTTCAAATGACGGGTGAGGCCAGATATTGAGTGAAGTGATACAGAAGAGAGAGAGATGACCATGCAGGAAAACAATGAATCATCACTGAAACAGCCAAAGGCTTCCTGGGAGGAGGGTGGATGCATGTTTATCTACAGCATTACATGTCACAAACAGATGCTTAATGGCTAAGTACCATTTTCTGTTTGAGGCATGTATGGCTGTAGATACGCACGCTATGCACAGACTGTAAAGCAGCCCTCCCCATAAGTGGTGGCTACCCTGTAGGTGTTGCAGCAGACTGAAATAATAGGCTGAGTATAGCCTGGCCAACACTGGCTTGCTGGCACGTTACAGCATCCACACAATAGTGTTTTCTGACAGTATGTGGTGTAGGTCAGGTAGCTGCTTTGCAGATGTCAGCTATGAGAATGTTCCCTAGGAGTACCATAGAGGCCCCTTTTTTACATGTAGCATGGGCTCTTGGAGGAATAGGCAAAGCCCTTTTGGGTTTCGCATTACCTTACTATATAAATTGGACTATCCAACTGGCTACGTCTGATTTGGGGAGCCCTCCCTTTGTGGTTTAGAAAAAGGTACAAAGAGCTGTTGAGTTTTTTTAATGGGTTTTGTTTTATCATAGTGCATTAGGGCTCCCTTAACGTCTAAGCAATGTAGAGCCTGCTTTGCAACGGAGTCAAGTTGGAAGAACAAAACTGTGGACCACCTTTAGGGAGTGATTTAGGGTTAGTATGAAGAACAACCCTATCACTGTCAAGCAGAAGGAAAAGGTCACTTACCCAGTGTACATCTGTTCGTGGCATGCTCCACTGCATCAACTGCTTTGTAGTCTATGCATAGCATGTGTATCTGCAGCTACACATGCCATCGAACATATATGGAAAATGTCACTTACCCAGTGTACATCTGTTCGTGGCATTAGTCGCTGCAGATTCACATGCTGTGCACATCCCGCCATCTGGTGTTGGGCTCGGAGTGTTACAAGTTGTTTTTCTTCAAAGAAGTCTTTTCTAGTCACAAGACCGAGGGACTCCTCCAATTTCGACTCCATTGCGCATGGGCGTCGACTCCATCTTAGATTGTTTTCCCCGCAGAGGGTGAGGTAGGAGTTGTGTATGCTAGTAATAGTGCCCATGCAATGGAGTGAATACGTATGTACATAATGAAGTTTTAAGTAATATATTTACAAATGTACAAATGTTTCAGATCTACTTCTAAACGGCTACAGGCTCCCGGGGAGGCAGGTGGGCGCATGTGAATCTGCAGCGACAAATGCCACGAACAGATGTACACTGGGTAAGTGACATTTTCCGTTTGATGGCATGTGTAGCTGCAGATACACATGCTGTGCATAGACTAATAAGCAGTTATCTCCCCAAAAAGCGGTGGTTCAGCCTGTAGGAGTTGAAGTAGTTTGAAATAATGTTCTTAGTACAGCTTGATCTACTGTTGCCTGTTGTGCAGTTAACACATCTACACAGTAGTGCTTGGTAAATGTATGAGGCGTAGACCATTTTGCTGCCTTACATATTTCGTTCATTGGAATATTTCCTAGAAAGGCCATGATAGCACCTTTCTTTCTGGTTGAGTGTGCCTTTGGTGTAATAGGCAGTTCTCTTTTAGCTTTAAGATAGCAGGTTTGAATGCACTTAACTATCCATCTAGCAATGCCTTGTTTTGAAATAGGATTTCCTGTATGAGGTTTTTGAAAGGCGACAAATAGTTGTTTTGTCTTTCGAATTAGTTTTGTTCTGTCAATGTAGTACATTAGTGCTCTTTTGATGTCTAATGTATGTAGTGCTCTTTCAGCTACCGAATCTGGCTGTGGGAAGAACACTGGTAATTCTACCGTTTGATTCAAGTGGAACGGTGAGATTACTTTTGGTAAAAATTTAGGATTGGTCCGTAGAACAACTTTATTTTTGTGTATTTGAATAAATGGTTCTTGAATGGTAAATGCTTGAATCTCACTCACTCTTCTTAGAGATGTGATGGCAATTAAAAATGCAACTTTCCACGTTAAGTATTGCATTTCACAAGAGTGCATGGGCTCAAAAGGTGGACCCATGAGTCGTGTTAAGACAATGTTGAGGTTCCATGAAGGAACAGGTGGTGTTCTTGGTGGTATAATTCTCTTTAGGCCTTCCATAAATGCTTTTATGACTGGTATCCTAAATAATGAAGTTGAGTGCGTAATTTGCAGGTAAGCTGAAATTGCCGTAAGATGTATTTTAATGGAAGAGAAAGCTAGTTTAGATTTTTGCAAATGTAGTAAGTATCCTACTATCTCTTTTGCAGATGCGTGTAAAGGTTGAATTTGATTATTATGGCAAAAATAAACAAATCTTTTCCACTTATTTGCATAACAGTGTCTAGTGGTAGGTTTTCTAGCCTGTTTTATGACCTCCATACATTCCTGTGTGAGGTCTAAGTGCCCGAATTCTAGGATTTCAGGAGCCAAATTGCTAGATTCAGCGATGCTGGATTTGGATGTCTGATCTGTTGTTTGTGTTGTGTTAAAAGATCTGGTCTGTTTGGCAGTTTGATATGAGGTACTACTGAAAGGTCTAGTAGTGTTGTGTACCACGGTTGCCTTGCCCATGTTGGTGCAATTAGTATGAGTTTGAGTTTGTTTTGACTCAACTTGTTTACTAGATATGGAAGAAGTGGGAGAGGGGGAAAAGCGTATGCAAATATCCCTGACCAGTTCATCCATAGTGCATTGCCCTGAGACTGATGTTGTGGGTACCTGGGTGCGAAGTTTTGGCATTTTGAGTTTTCTTTTGTTGCAAATAGATCTATTTGTGGCGTTCCCCACATTTTGAAGTAAGTGTTCAGTATTTGGGGGTGAATATCCCATTCGTGGATCTGTTGGTGATCCCGAGAGAGATTGTCTGCTAACTGATTCTGAATCCCTGGAATAAATTGTGCTATTAGGCAAATGTGGTTGTGAATCGCCCAATGCCATATTTTTTGTGTTAGGAGACACAACTGTGTCGAGTGTGTTCCTCCTTGTTTGTTTAGGTAATACATTGTTGTCATGTTGTCTGTTTTGACAAGAGTGTATTTGTGGGTTAATATGGGATGAAATGCTTTCAGAGCTAGAAACACCGCTAACAGTTCTAAGTGGTTTATATGAAACTGTTTTTGCTGAATGTTCCATTGTCCTTGGATGCTGTGCTGATTGAGGTGTGCTCCCCACCCTGTCATGGATGCATCTGTTGTTATTACGCATTGTGGCACTGGGTCTTGAAAAGGCCGCCCTTGGTTTAAATTTATACTGTTCCACCATTGAAGCGAGATGTATGTTTGGCGGTCTATCAACACCAGATCTAGAAGTTGACCCTGTGCTTGTGACCACTGTGATGCTAGGCACTGTTGTAAGGGCCGAATGTGCAACCTTGCGTTTGGGACAATGGCTATGCATGAGGACATCATGCCTAGGAGTTTCATTACTAATTTGACCTGTATCATCTGGTTTGGATACATGGCTTGTATTACATTTTGGAATGTTTGGACTCTTTGTGGACTTGGAGTGGCAATCCCTTTTACTGTGTTGATTGTTGCTCCTAGGTATTGCTGTGTTTGACACGGCAGAAGGTGTGACTGAGTAATTGATTGAGAAACCTAGTTTGTGTAGGGTTTCTATGACGTAATTTGTGTGTCGTGAACACTATTTTTGCGTGTTGGTTTTGATTAACCAATCGTCTAGGTACGGGAACACATTTATTTGCTGCCTTCTGATATATGCAGCTACTACTGCTAGACATGTTGTAAAAACTCTTGGTGCAGTTGTTATTCCGAATGGCAACACTTTGAATTGGTAATGTATCCCTTGGAATACAAACCTTAGGTACTTTCTGTGTGAAGGATGTATTGGTATATGGAAATATGCATCCTTTAGATCCAGTGTTGTCATGTAGTCTTGTTGTTTGAGCAGTGGGATTACTTCTTGTAATGTAACCATGTGAAAGTGGTCTGATTTGATGTATGTATTTAATATTCTGAGATCTAGTATAGGTCTTAGAGTTTTGTCTTTTTTGGGTATTAGAAAGTACAGTGAGTAAACTCCTGTGTTTAGTTCTTGTTTTGGTACTAATTCTATTGCGTCTTTTTGGAGCAATGCTTGAACTTCTAATCCTAGAAGATTTATATGTTGTTTCGACATACTGTGTGTTTTCGGTGGGACTGTTGGAGGGAATTCTCGAAATTCTATGCAATAACCATACTGGATAATTGCTAGAACCCAAGTATCTGTTGTTATCTCCTCCAATGTTTGTAAAATTGGCTTAATCTTCCCCCCACAGGTGTTATGTGATGGGGATGGGTGACTTGTGAGTCACTGCTTATTTTGAGGACTTTTGGGGCTTTGGAATTTTCCTCTACCTCTTTGGAATTGTCCCCCTCTATATTGCCCCCGAAAACTTCCCCACTGATATTGGCTTTGGTAAGTGGGCCTTGTTTGTGATGTTGTGGTTTCTGTAGGTTGTCCTCGAAACCCTCCCCTAAAAGGTGTTTTGCGAAAGGTGCCTCTGCTCTGCGGGGAGTAGAGTGCGCCCATGGCTTTTGCCGTATCAGTGTCCTTCTTGAGTTTCTCAATAGCAGTGTCGACTTCCGGCCCAAACAACTGCTGTTCACTAAATGGCATATTTAGCACGGCTTGTTGAATTTCTGGCTTGAAACCTGACGTGCAGAGCCATGCGTGCCTTCTTATTGTTATTGCAGTATTTACTGTCCTTGCAGCCGTATCTGCTGCATCCATTGAAGACCGTATCTGATTATTAGAGATACTTTGTCCTTCTTCCACCACTTGTTGTGCTCTTTTTTGGAACTCCTTGGGTAACTGTCCGATCAAATGTTGTATCTCATCCCAGTGCGCTCTGTCATATCTTGCCAAAAGCGCTTGTGAATTGGCAATGCGCCATTGGTTTGCTGCTTGTGCTGCAACCCTTTTGCCTGCAGCATCAAATTTGCGACTCTCTTTGTCTGGAGGTGGTGCGTCTCCCGAGGTATGAGAGTTTGCTCTCTTACGAGCTGCTCCGACAACTACTGAGTCTGGAGTTAACTGCGTTGTAATATAAACAGGATCTGTTGGCGGTGGCTTGTATTTTTTCTCCACTCTTGGAGTTATGGCTCGGCCTTTAACAGGATCTTGAAAGATTTGTTTTGAATGTTTTAGCATTCCTGGGAGCATAGGTAGTCTTTGGTACTGGCTATGAGTGGAGGTTAGCGTGTTAAACAAGAAGTCATCCACAATTGGTTCTGAATGCAAGGTGACGTTATGGAAAGCAGCTGCCCTTGCGATCACCTGTGTGTAAGATGTACTGTCCTCAGGAGGGGACGGCCTGGTAGGGTACGAGTCTGGGCTGTTGTCCGATACTGGAGCATCGTAAAGGTCCCATGCATCGGGATCATCTTGACTCATGGCAGTATGAGTCGGGGAGTGCATCAGTGGAGGAGTTGCTACTGGTGATGTGTGCACTGATGGTGGTGGAGAAGGGGGTGGAGTGGTTTTCTTTGCCACCTTTGCCTGTGGCTCCTTGTCCTTTTCGTGAAAGGCAAGTTTTCTTTTTATCTTAATTGGAGGAAGAGTGGTTATCTTCCCTGTGTCTTGATGAATGTGGAGCCTCCTTTGAGGATAGTCTGGCTCTACAGCTTGAACTTCCTCTCCAAATCTATGTTTTTTTATTTGGGAGGCCAATCCTTGTTCCTCTATATAGGAACCTGTTTTCGGCTCCGAGGCTGGATGTTTCGGAACCGAAACTTTTTCGGAGGTCTTATTAGGCTCCGAAGAAACCTTTGTAATTTTCGGCGTGGTGGTGTCTCGATGCCGAATTTGTTCGGTGCCGCTGTGACGGTGCCGAAATTTCTCGGAGCCGATGTCTCGGGTCCGAGATTGCTGTGTGGCGGTATCTCGACTGGAGTCGGATGACTTCGACACCAGCGTGCCCTTTTTCGGTGCCTTGGCTCGGTCACCGCTTGTTTGGGTTAAGCCATGGCCTGTTGGCGGTGGCGTCCCCTGGGCTTTTGTTGACTTCTCGTGAGTCTTATGTTTCGACGTCTTACTCACGGTTTTCGGCGTTTCTTCAGCCTCAAGCTCTTCCGAGTCCGACTCTTGGATAGAGAAAGCTTCCTCTTCTTCCTCGAAACGCTCTTGTTCTGTCGGCGTCGACGCCATCTGCAGTCTTCTGGCTCTTCGGTCTCTTAACGTCTTTCTGGACCAAAACGCTCGACAGGCCTCAAGTATCTTCCTTGTGCTCTGGGGACAAGCACAAGTTACAGACCAGATGCTGATCCGTATACGGATACTTGTTATGGCATTTTGGACAGAAGCGGAATGGGGTCAGTTCCATCAGCCTTGAATTCACACGTGGCCGGGCCGACCAGGCCCCGACGGGGGATCGAAAAAACCCCGAAGGGCCATCGGAACTCTTCTAAATTCGGAGTCGATCTGTTGTAACTAACCCGATATCGAACGCAAACAATACCGACGTCTTTTCTGAGATTCTAACTAACTTTCCGACCCGAAACACGGAGTGAAAAGGAACACGTCGGAACCCGATGGCGGAAAAAAAAAATCTAAGATGGAGTCGACGCCCATGCGCAATGGAGTCGAAATGGGAGGGGTCTCGTGACTCGAAAAGACTTCTTCGAAGAAAAACAACTTGTAACACTCCGAGCCCAACACCAGATGGCGGGATGTGCACAGCATGTGTATCTGCAGCTACACATGCCATCGAACATATATATATATATATATATATATATATATACATATCTAAATATGTACAAGTGTTTAACCTAAACGACTACAGGCCTCCGGAGAGGAGGGAGGGTGCATGTGAGTCTGCAGCAGAACATGCCACAAACAGATGTACACTGGATAAGTGACATTTTCCGTTTGATGGCAGTTGTAGCTGCAGATACACATGCTATGCATAGACTACAAAGCAGTTAGTTCTCCCATAAAAGCGGCAGCCTGTAGGAGTTGAAGTTGTTTGAAATAAAGTTCTTAGTACAGCTTGACCTCCTTTGGTTTGCTGAGCTGCTAAAACATCTACACAATAGTGTTTAGTAAATGTATGTGGTGTTGACCAAGTAGCTGCCTTACATATTTCAGCCATTGGTATGTTTCCTAAGAAGGATATTGTAGCACCTTTCTTCCTTGTGGAATGTGCTTTAGGAGCAACTAAGAGTTGTTTTTTAGCTTTAAGGTAACTTGTTTGGATGCATCTTACTATCCATCTTGCCTAACCTTGTTTTGAAATGGGGCTACCAGTATGAGGTTTTTGAAAAGCTACAAAAAGCTGTTTAGTTTTCCTGAATGGTTTTGTTCTATCTATGTAGTACATTAGAGCTCTTTTAATGTCTAATGTATGTAGAGCTCTTTCTGCCACAGAATATGGCTGTGGGAAAAAGACTGGTAGTTCCACTGTTTGATTGATATGTAAAGGTGATACTACTGTAGGAAGAAATTTAGGCTTAGTTCATAGTAGGACTTTATGCTTGTGTACTTGTATGAACGGTTCCTCAATAGTGAAAGCTTGAATTTCACCAACTCTTTGCAATGATGTAATTGCAACTAGGAAGGCAACCTTCCATGTTAAGAACTGTATTTGACATGAGTGCATAGGTTCAAATGGTGGGCCCATAAGTCGCGTAAGCACTATGTTTAAATTCCACGAAGGAACTGGAGGTGTTCTGGGTGGAATGATGCGTTTTGATAACAGGTACTCTAAATAAAGAGCTGTGCTGTGTATTTTGCAAATATGCGGAAATTGCAGTAAGATGTATTTTTATGGAAGAAAATGCTAAATTTGATTTTTGTAAATGAAGTAAATAGCATATAATATCTTGTCTTGATGCTGAAAGAGGGGCAATTTGTTTAGATTGACAGTAATATACAAATCTTTTCCATTTGTTCGCATAGCAATGTCTAGTAGTGGGTTTTCTTGCTTGCTTAATTACTTCCATACATTCTGTTGGTAGTGGTAAATACCCAAATTCTATGACCTCAGGAGCCAAATCGCCAGATTGAGAGTGTTGGAATTTGGATGCCTGATCTGCCCTTTGTTTTGTGTTAACAGGTCTGGTCTGTTTGGGAGTTTGGAGTGTGGTACTACTGACAGGTCTAATAGTGTTGTGTACCACGGCTGACGTGCCCACGTTGGCGCTGAGTATCAGACTGAGCGTGAATTTGTCGTTAGAAACGGAATCAGTGGGTGAGGGGGAAAAAGCGTAAGCAAATATCCCTGACCCATTGATCCATAGAGCATTGCCCTTGGATAGGGGATGTGGTTATTTGGATGCGAAGTTTTGGCATTTTGCGTTTTTTGCTGGTGGCGAACAGATCATGTCTGGTGTTCCCCATTGCTGAAAGTATTTTTGAAGTACTTGAGGGTGAACCTCCCACTTGTGTGTCTGTTGATGATTTCTGCTGAGAACATCTGCTAATTGGTTGTGTATCCCTGGAGTGTATTGTGCTATCAGGTGAATTTGGTTGTGTATTGCCCATTTCCAAATTTTTTGAGTTAGGAGGGAGAGTTAGGGCGAATGTTTCCCACCCTGTTTGTTTAGGTAATACATGGTGGTCATGTTGTCTGTTTTGATCAGGACATTCTTGTGAATAAGGAGAGGCTGAAAAGCTTTGAGTGCTAGGAAGAAAGCTAACAACTCTAAGTAATTTATGTGTAGCTGTTTGTGTTAGGCATCCCATTGTCCTTGAATGTTGTGATTGTTGAGGTGAGCTCCCCAGCCAATCATTGATGCATCTGTTGTAATTATGGTTTGAGGCACAGGGTCTTGAAATGGCCGCCCTTTGTTTAGATTTGTGGAATTCCACCACTGAAGGGACATGTATGTTTGGCGGTCTAGCAACACTCGATCTTGAAGATGACCCTGTGCTTGTTACCATTGTTGTGCAAGGCACTGTTGCAAGGGCCGCATGTTTAGTCTTGCATGTGGAACGATTGCAATACATGATGCCATCATCCCTAATATGTTCATGACAAATCTGACAGTGTACTGTTGACCTGTCTGTATTTGTGCTATTATATTCTGGAATGCTTGTATTCTCTGCGTATTTGGACTTGCAATCGCTTTTTGAGTGTTTAGTATTGCCTCTAAATACTGTTGTATTTGCGCAAGCTGTAGTTGTGACTTTTGGTAATTTATTGAGAACCCTAGCGTGTGCAGGGTTTGTATTACATAATGCGCATAGTTTTGACACTGCGTATGACTGTTTGATTTTATCAACCAATCGTCTAGCTATGGAAAGACATGTATGTGTTGTCTTCTTCCAATTCCAAAGGGTAACACCTTGAACTGATAGTGCTTTCCTTGAATGACAAACCTGAGATATTTTCTGTGCATAGGATGGATGGGTATATGAAAGTACGCATGTTTGAGGTCTAATGTTGCCATGAAATCGTGTTTTTGAAGTAGTGGGATAACATCATGTAGGGTTCCCATATGAAAGTGTTCTGACAAGATGTAAAGATTGAGTGTTCAGAGATCTAATATTGGCCTTAGGGTGCCATCCTTTTTGGGAATGAGGAAATGCAGTGAGTAAACTCCCTTCCCTACTTGATTTCATCGCACGGCTTCTATGGCTTGTTTGAGTAATAGAGATTTTACTTCTTCCTGTAACAGAGTGATATGGTCTGTGGATCGTTTGTGTGGTTTTGGTGGAATGTTTGGTGGCGTTTGTATCAATTCTAGGCAATAGCCATTGCGGATAATTGATAATACCCAGTTGTCTGTGGTAATGTTTAGCCAATTGTTGTGGAACTTTTGCAGTCTTCCTCCCACAGGGGAGGTGTAGAATGTAAAGGAATGGCACAAGTCACTGTTTACTTTGTTGTGAGGCTTGTTTTGGTGTTTGATATTTTCCCCTGCCTCTGGGGTACTGGCCTCTATAAGTGCTTTTAAAACCATCTCGTTGGTATTGAGGTTGGTAGGGCGGCTTTGGCTGTGATGTGGATGCCTCTGCAGTTTGAGCTCTAAATCCGCCTCTAAACTGGGGTTTGCGAAAGGATCCCCTGTATTGTGTGGTGTATAGTGCCCTCATGGCTTTTGCGGTGTCTGAATCCTTAGGCATTTTTTCTATAGCAGTGTCGACCTCTGGGCCGAAAAGCTATTTCTTGTTGAATGGCATATTCAACACTGACTGTTGGATTTCAGGTTTGAATCCTGAGGACCTGAGCCATGCATGCCTCCTTATGGTTACAGCAGTGTTGATGCTTCTGGCCGCTGTATCTGCTGAGTCTAGGGCAGACCTAATTTGATTGTTAGTGATGGCTTGCCCTTCCTCCACTATCAGCTGTGCCCTCTTTTGCTGTTCTTTGGGGAGATGCTGGATTATATCTTTCATCTCGTCCCAATGGGCCCTGTCATATCTAGCCAACAACGCCTGTGAGTTGGCTTTTCTCCATTGGCTGGCTGCCTGAGATGCCACCCTCTTCCATGCAGCATCAAACTTCCTACTCTCTTTGTCTGGTGGGGGTGCATCACCTGACAACTGCGAATTTGCCCTCTTCCTGGCAACACTTACCACTACTGAATCTGGAGGTAGTTGCTGAGTAATAGACAGGATCGAAAGGAGGAGGCTTATATTTCTTTTCTACTCTAAGAGTAATTATTCTTGCCTGTATAGGCTTGCTAAATATTTGGTCAGCATGTTTTAGCATGCCGGGGAGCATAGGGAGCGACTGATATGTTTCATGCATGGAGGAGAGTGTATTAAACAAAAAATCATCCTCTAATGGTTCAGTATGCATGGTGACGACATGATATGCTGCCGCCCTAGCTATCACTTGATTGTGCTGCAAATCAAATGAGTGTGCTGGTGACTGCATAGGTGTAGGACTGGCAGGAGGAGAGATATGTAGATGTGGAGAGTGAGGAGGAGACTAAGGAGGAGAAAATTGAGGAGGTGGAGGTCTCTCCTTTGTTTTTGGCACTTTAGCTGGTGGCTGTGTAGTGTCCAATTCCTCCTGAAAGGCTAATTTCCTCTTTGGTTTTGGAGGAGGTGCATTTAATATTGTGCCAGTTTCTTTATGGATATGAATCCTGGCTTACTTTCATCCATTACTTTCATGATTGGTTGTATTTGTGAGTCCTCCTCAGTAGATTTATGGCTTTCTTAAGTGTTTTTGAAAGTCCATGCTCCTCAGTATAACCAGGTCTTTTGGGCTCTGAAGCTGGCTTTTTCGGTATCGAAAAAGACAGGGTTGAGGATGGTCTCAGCTCTGAAAATGATTTTCGAGATTTGGACTCGGAAGAGCGGTGTTTGCTCGGTTCGGATACAGAGCTTCAGCTCAACTCCGATGGCTTAGGAGGAGTGGCATTTTTCAATGCCGACCTGGTGGGTTGGTCACCGAGCGTCTTCTTTGGGGTCGAGCCATGGCCTTCCAGCAGTGGCATCCGCAAGGCCTTATGTTTTGGCTTAGATGGTACAGGGGCAGGCGTACTCACGTGCTGTCCTGCCGTGACCGGTCCGTCCTCCTCGGAATCCTGGTCGGAGTCAGATCCTCGAACGGAGACTGTGGTCTGCATGATCTCTTCCTCTTCGATGTCGAGATGTTTGAAGCTTTTTGACGCCATCTCGAGCCTCTGTGCTCTTCTGTCCTGAAGTGTCTTTTTTGACCGGAAGGATCTGCAGGCCTCACAAATTTTTTTCCGATGGTCGGGGAAAGGCAGAGATTACAGACAAGGTGGTGGTCTGTATAAGGGAATTTAGCGTGGCACTGAGGACAGAATCGGAATGGAGCCCGATCCATGAGGCTTCCATGAGGTCGGCCCGAACAGGCCCCAGCTGGGCGCGCACGCCCTGAAGGGCAAGTAGAGATGTTTGTTTGACGGTACCGAAGTGTCGATCGAAGGTGTAACGCGATCGAAACAATACAGACGAGAAAGGAAGCGTTTTCAAGGTTTTCCAAATCGAACCACTGGAGCAAAAGTTAACACATCCGAACCCGATGGCGGAAAAAAAAACAATCTAACATGGAGTCGATGCCCATGCGCAATGGAGCCGAAGAGGAGGAGTCACTCGATCCTGTGACTCGAAAACACTTCTTCGAAGAAAAACAACTTGCAACACTAGATGGCAGAAGTATGCATAGCATGTGTATCTGCAGCTACACATGCCATAGAACGGAAAGGTTTTTCCAACAATAAGGGCTGGAGATCACCAACACATTTAAGTGAGGTGATCACAACATGAAATGCTACCTTCCAGGAAAGGAACTGAAGGCTGGAAGGGCTCAAAGGTGTAGGAAAGTGCCCCTTTTTGACATGGTCACCTCCACTTTTTGCCTGGTAGTCAATGCAATTTTGACTGGAATTGCACTGGGTTCTTACTACCCAGGTCCCCAGTGACAGATCTCTTTCCCTAAAACTGTACAATTGTTCCCCAACTGGCAATACCTATGGCCCCTTTGTAAGGCTCTAGTAAATTGGACCCCTGGTACCTAGGGCATGGGTACCAAAGAGGGTCCCCAAGGGCTGCAGCATGTATTGTGCCACCCTCAGGGATCCATCACCTAGCATATGCAGACTGCCATTGCAGGCTGCGTGTCTTGGTGCAGCAAGAGGTGAAAACATAACATGGCACACAGTCTGTGTGCCCTGTCTCCTAACACTATGAGCAGTATATGTAAGTTACCCCTACAGCAGGCCTTCCAGGCCTAAGGCAGGGTGCATTATAATAATCTGCAAGAGCAGATATGTCCCTGCTATGTCTGTCAATTCTTAGACCTAGTGAGTGAACAGGAAAACCATTTTAAGTACAAGTGCTGGACACTGGTCAATACGAGTTCCCCAGTTACATGATGGCTTCACTGAAAATAGGGATGTTTGGTATCAAACATCTTGTATTAATAAACCCTCGCTGCCAGCGATGATTTATTAATACAGGCACCCACAGGGCACTTTAGAGGTGCCCCCTGTAAACCTATCAACTACCCATGTGGGGAACTGAATAGTTTAGGCAGCCTGGCACCACCAGACAGGATTCTTCCCCCAAGGGTGAGAGCCTTTGCTCTCCAGTGATCAGAGACAAAGCCTGCTCTGGGTAGGTGATTACACACCCCAGCCAACAATATGACCTGCGAATCTGCATTCCAAGGCAGGGGGCTTTAAAGAAGCCCACCTCCCTTTGTATGCAGATCTGGCTTCACTCAAAGGAGAGATGCTAACCCCCTTGCCCCTCAGCCCATGCAACACTGGGACAGATGGAAAATTTAGTATTTAGGTAGCTATGTCCACCCCTCAGGTCTGTCCAACCCCTAAGGTGAGCTGCCTGATGTGGACACTACATTTAGAAATCTGGCTTCTAGGTGTTGGAAGATTTAGGAACTCTGGGACAGGGTTACACCCAATCATCACAGGAAGTGGTAATGGAGGGGTAATGATGCCCAGTAGCCTACTGGCTACTACTCTATACTCCCCAAAACACCTCTAAATTCAGTATTTAGGGGAGTTCCTGCCACCAGGAAATCAGATTGCTGCTGAACTATGAAGGACTCAAGAGCCTCAAAAGAAAAGGATTAAGAAGAAGCAACTGACATGGCTACAGCCCTTCCAGCATCTCTGCTGTTCAATCCAATTTGCACTAAAGTCTACTCGACCTTCAAGCTGCTGTGCCGCCAAAAGCCTAGGAGGGCTGCCTGCCTTCAAAAAGGACCAAGGAACAGCTTCCCTGCATCTTGCAGGCACCCTAAAATAACTGCGAGAACTCTAGACCAGTGGTTACCAACCTTTTGACTTCTGTGGACATACATTTTATCAATACTGGAGCCCGGGGACCCCCACTGAATCATTATTGGAACACGGGGACCCCCCGAGGAGACATTACTGGTAGCTGGGACCTAATATTATTAAATGTTTTAATCAGCCGCGGACCCCCAGGGGTCCCCGGTCCACAGGTTGGGAACCACTGCTCTAGACCACAAAAAGCCTGACACCGGAAAGCATCACTGCACTGGTACTGCCTAGCCCGAGATGAAGTGTGCCATTGGAGCACACGTGGTCCACCAGCCCTCCAGAGACAGTCCACCTTGGATTTGTCCAGTGTGGATTCACCAATGCTGCCAGCAGCCACTGCCTGCAGGCCCCTCAACCTAAAGTGCTACAGTGGAGAAAACCAGGTGACTCAGGACACCTCTGCCTCCATCAACCCTGGCCCGTGGAAAAGAGGACCAAAGGTGTCCCTCCATCTCAGAGCATCTCTAAACTTGAACCCACATGTTGGCTCTTCCCCACTGGACTCCCTGTCCAGACCTGCAGCCTCTTTTCAACCGGACCAATGCCCAATGACTACAATGGGCACTCATCGCTGTACTGCACCTCTGCACCCGGCAGCCCCACTGCTGTCTGGTGTGACCTGTTGGTGTGGTCCCGACCCTTGCCCAATACTTACCTTAAGTCCAGGAAATTAATCCCGTAAGACACTGCACTGTAACAGTTTGCTGTATTTATTTTTCCTCCACAGGATTACATTACAGCTTCCAAAAAGTGCAGTGTTGACTTTACAAAACTGTCAAGAATTCTCTTTAAAAATGTACTCACCGGAAATATATTGCCTCTGGTGCTAAAACATATGGAAAATGTCACTTACCAAGTATACATCTGTTCGTGGCACGTAGTGCTGCAGATTCACATGCTTTGCATAAGTCCGCCATCTAGTGTTGGGCTCGGAGTGTTACAAGTAGTTTTTCTTCGAAGAAGCTTTTTCGAGTCACAAGATCGAGTGACTCATCCTCTCGGTGATCGTGTGCATGGGCATCAAGTCCTTTATTAGATTGTTTTCACGCAGGAGGGTGACGTAAGAAGTGAACAATATATGTAGATGTATATAAAATAAGAAAAGAAAATGTCCATGCAATGTATATTGAAAATGTCACTTACCCAGTGTACATCTGTTCGTGGCATCAGTCGCTGAAGATTCACATGTTGTGCATAGCCCGCCATCTGGTGTTGGGTCGGAGTGTTACAAGTTGTTTTTCTTCGAAGAAGTCTTTCGAGTCACGGGACCGAGTGACTCCTCCTTTTGTCTCCATTGCGCATGGGCGTCGACTCCATCTTCGATTGTTTTCCCCGCAGAGGGTGAGGTAGGAGTTGTGTTGTAGTAATAGTGCCCATGCAATGGAGTGACTAAGTATGTACCTATTTAAGGTTTAAATAATATATTTACAAATGTACAAAGCTTAAGCTAACTTCCGAACTGCTACAGGCTCCCGGGGTGGCGGGTGGGCACATGTGAATCTTCAGCGACTGATGCCACGAACAGATGTACACTGGGTAAGTGACATTTTCAGTTCGATGGCATCTGTCGCTGTAGATACACATGTTGTGCATAGACTAGTAAGCAGTTATCTCCCCAAAAGCGGTGGCTCAGCCTGTAGGAGTGGAAGTAGTTTGAAATAAGGTTCTTAACACGGCTTGACCTACTGTGGCTTGTTGTGCGGATAGCACGTCTACACAGTAGTGCTTGGTGAACGTGTGAGGCGTAGACCATGTGGCTGCCTTACATATTTCGTGCATTGGAATATTTCCTAGAAAGGCCATGGTGGCACCTTTCTTTCTGGTTGAGTGTGCCCTTGGTGTAATGGGCAGCTGTCGTTTTGCTTTAAGGTAGCAGATTTGGATGCACTTAACTATCCATCTGGCTATACCTTGTTTTGATATTGGGTTTCCTGCATGAGGTTTTTGGAATGCAATAAATAGCTGTTTAGTTTTTCTGATGTTCTTTGTTCTGTCAATGTAGTACATTAATGCTCTTTTGACATCTAATGTATGTAGTGCCCTCTCAGCTACGGAATCTGGCTGTGGGAAGAATACTGGTAGTTCTACCGTTTGATTTAGGTGGAATGGTGAAATAACCTTCAGTAAAAATTTAGGATTAGTCCTTAGGACTACCTTATTTTTATGTAGTTGGATAAAAGGTTCTTGTATTGTAAACGCCTGAATTTCACTTACTCTTCTTAGAGATGTGATGGCGATGAGAAATGCAACTTTCCAGGTTAGGAATTGTATTTCGCAAGAATGCATAGGTTCAAAGGGTGGACCCATGAGTCTTGTTAAGACGATGTTGAGGTTCCATGAAGGAACGGGTGGTGTCCTTGGTGGTATAATTCTTTTGAGGCCTTCCATAAACGCTTTAATGACAGGTATCCTAAATAGTGAAGTTGAATGGGTAATCTGCAGGTATGCAGATATTGCTGCGAGGTGTATTTTAATGGAAGAGAAGGCCAGGTTCGATTTTTGTAAGTGTGGTAAGTAGCCCACTACATCCTTTGGAGATGCGTGCAATGGTTGAATTTGATTCTGATGGCAGTAGCAAACAAACCTTTTCCATTTGCTTGCATAGCAGTGTCTAGTGGATGGTCTTCTAGCTTGCTTTATGACTTCCATACATTCTTGTGTGAGGTTTAAGTGTCCGAATTCTAGGATTTCAGGAGCCAGATTGCTAGATTCAGCGATGCTGGGTTTGGATGCCTGATCTGTTGTTTGTGTTGTGTTAACAGATCTGGCCTGTTGGGCAACTTGACGTGGGGTACTACTGATAGGTCTAGCAGTGTTGTGTACCAAGGTTGCCTTGCCCATGTTGGTGCTATCAGTATGAGTTTGAGTTTGTTTTGACTCAATTTGTTTACTAGATATGGAAGGAGAGGGAGAGGGGGAAAAGCGTACGCAAATATCCCTGACCAGTTCATCCATAGGGCATTGCCTTGAGACTGCCTGTGTGGGTATCTGGATGCGAAGTTTTGGCATTTTGCGTTCTCCTTTGTTGCAAATAAGTCTATTTGAGGTGTTCCCCAAAGTTTGAAGTAAGTGTTTAGAATTTGGGGGTGAATTTCCCATTCGTGGACCTGTTGGTGATCTCGAGAGAGATTGTCTGCAAGTTGATTCTGGATCCCTGGAATAAACTGTGCTATTAGGCGAATGTGGTTGTGAATTGCCCATCGCCATATCTTTTGTGCTAGAAGGCTCAGCTGCGTTGAGTGTGTGTCCCCCTGTTTGTTTAGATAATACATTGTTGTCATGTTGTCTGTTTTGACAAGAATGTACTTGTGAGTTATGATTGGTTGGAATACTTTTAGTGCTTGAAAAACTGCTAGGAGTTCCAGGTGATTTATGTGCAGTTTTGTTTGATGTACGTCCCATTGTCCTTGTATGCTGTGTTGATCGAGGTGTGCTCCCCACCCCGTCATGGAAGCATCTGTCGTTATTACGTATTGTGGCACTGGGTCTTGGAAAGGCCGCCCTTTGTTTAAATTTATACTGTTCCACCATAGAAGCGAGAGGTATGTTTGGCGGTCTATCAACACCAGATCTAGAAGGTGACCCTGTGCTTGTGACCATTGTGATGCTAGGCACTGTTGTAAGGGCCTCATGTGCAGTCTTGCGTTCGGGACAATGGCTATGCATGAGGACATCATGCCTAGGAGTTGTAATATCATTTTTGCTTGTATTCTCTGTGTTGGGTACATGCGTTGTATGATCTTGTTGAAATTTTGAATTCTCTGTGGACTTGGAGTGGCTAATCCTTTTGTTGTGTCTATTATGGCTCCTAGGTATTGTTGTATTTTGCACGGCAGAATGTGTGATTTTGCATAGTTGATGGTGAAACCGAGTTGGTAGAGGTTTTGTATGACCTGATTTGTGTGGTGTGAGCACCTCGTCAGTGAGTTGGTCTTGATTAGCCAGTCGTCTAGATACGGGAATACGTGTATCTGCTGCCTTCTGATGTGTGCAGCCACTACTGCTAGACATTTTGTAAAAAATCTGGTTTAACAACCGCACCAAAACGGCAATACTTTGAATTGGTAATGTATTCCTTTGAATACAAACCTGAGGTATTTCCTGTGCGACTGATGTATTGGTATGTGGAAATACGCGTCTTTGAGATCTAAGGTTGTCATGTAGTCCTGTTGCTTTAGCAATGTTAACACCTCTTGTAGCGTGACCATGTGAAAGTGTTCTGATTTGATGTAGGTGTTTAGTGTTCTGAGGTCTAGGATTGGTCTCAGTGTTTTGTCCTTTTTTGGTATTAGGAAGTACAGTGAATAAACTCCTGTGTTTATTTGTGTTTCTGGTACTAGTTCTATTGCGTTCTTTTGCAATAATGCTTGAACTTCTGTTTCCAGAAGGTCTGAATGTTGTTTTGATAAATTCTGTGCTTTTGGTGGTATGTTTGGAGGGATTTGTAGAAATTCTATGCAATAACCATGTTGGATAATTGCTAAGACCCAAGTGTCTGTAGTTATTTCCTCCCATGCTTGGTAATACTGACCTATTCTTCCCCCCACTGGTGTTGTGTGGAGGGGATGAGTGACATGTGAGTCACTGCTTGGTTGTAGGGGTTTTGGGGCTTTGAAATTTTCCCCTATTCCTAGGGAATTGTCCTCTGTATTGGCCCCGAAAGCCTCCCCTCTGGTACTGTCCCTGGTAGCTGGACGGTGTCGACTGTGAGGTGCTGGCTTGTGTGGCCTGACCCCGAAACCCCCCTCTAAAGGTTGTCTTGCGGAAGGTGCTGTAAGTGCCTCTGCTCTGCGGGGAGTAGAGTGCGCCCATGGCTTTAGCAGTGTCAGTGTCCTTTTTCAGTTTCTCAATTGCCGTGTCCACCTCTGGTCCGAACAGTTGTTTCTCATTGAATGGCATATTGAGCACTGCCTGCTGTATCTCTGGTTTAAAACCAGACGTTCGTAGCCATGCGTGCCTTCTTATTTCTCCTAATAGGGGGAAGGGTGCTTATTTTCCCTGTTCCTTCCTGTATGAAAATACGTTTCTGCGTATGGTCCACTTCGGTGGATTGCAACTCTTCCTCAAATCTATGCTTTCGCATCTCAGAGGACAGTGATTGCTCCTCTGAATAGGAACCGGTAACTGGGTCGGTTGCGGGTCGTTTTGGCACCGAAACCCTGTCTGTACTCTTTTTCGGCTCCGAGGTGACTTTTTTCTTTTTTGGAGTCGAAACCTCTCGGCGTCGATCTTCCTCGGTGCCACTGTCTCGGCACCGCTATCTCGGCGTCGATCTTTTTCAGTAGCACTTTCTCGGTCCCGAGAAGGCTGCGTGCCGGTGTCTCGACCGGAGTCGGACGATCTCGGCACTGTTTCGGCCTTTTTCGGTGCCAATGGTCGGTCACCGAATTTATGGGTCGAGCCATGGCCTGGTGGCAGTGGCGTCCCCTGGGCCTTGTCACTTTTCTTGTGTGTTGTCTTCGACGTCTTACTCACAGTTCTTTGATCGTCGAATTCCTCGGAGTCCGATTGGTGGATCGAGAAGGTTTCCTCTTCCTCTTGTTCCTCGAACTCTCGGTGTGCTGTCGGCGTGGACGCCATCTGAAGTCTTCTGGCTCGACGGTCACGGAGTGTCTTTCGGGACCGGAACGCACGGCAGGCCTCGCAAGTCTCTTCACTGTGCTCAGGCGACAGGCACAGGTTCAGACCAACATTTGGTCTGAATACGGGTATTTGTTGTGGCATTTGGGACAGAAACGAAACGGGGTCCGTTCCATCTGCGTTGTTTTACGCGCGGTCGGGCCGACCAGGCCCCGACGGGGGATCGAAAGCTACCCCGAAGGGCACCGGAGCTCTTCAAACTTCGATGCGGTGTCGATTCTATCTAAGCCGATCCCGAACGCAACAATACCGACGTAATCTTCCGATAGTTAGCTAACTTTCCGTTCCGAAACTCGGAGCGACAGGAACACGTCCGAACCCGATGGCGGAAAGAAAACAATCGAAGATGGAGTCGACGCCCATGTGCAATGGAGACAAAAGGAGGAGTCACTCGGTCCCGTGACTCGAAAGACTTCTTCGAAGAAAAACAACTTGTAACACTCCGACCCAACACCAGATGGCGGGCTATGCACAACATGTGTATCTACAGCGACAGATGCCATTTGTAAGGAAATGCCTCCTTGGCATGGTTGCCCCCTGACTTTTTGCCTTTGCTGATGCTATGTTTACAATTGAAAGTGTGCTGAGGCCTGCTAACCAGGCCCCAGCACCAGTGTTCTTTCCCTAACCTGTACTTTTGTATCCACAATTGGCAGACCCTGGCATCCAGATAAGTCCCTTGTAACTGGTACTTCTAGTACCAAGGGCCCTGATGCCAAGGAAGGTCTCTAAGGGCTGCAGCATGTCTTATGCCACCCTGGAGACCTCTCACTCAGCACAGACACACTGCTTGCCAGCTTGTGTGTGCTAGTGAGGACAAAACGAGTAAGTCGACATGGCACTCCCCTCAGGGTGCCATGCCAGCCTCTCACTGCCTATGCAGTATAGGTAAGACACCCCTCTAGCAGGCCTTACAGCCCTAAGGCAGGGTGCACTATACCATAGGTGAGGGTACCCGTGCATGAGCATGGTACCCCTACAGTGTCTAAACAAAACCTTAGACATTGTAAGTGCAGGGTAGCCATAAGAGTATATGGTCTGGGAGTCTGTCAAACACGAACTCCACAGCACCATAATGGCTACACTGAAAACTGGGAAGTTTGGTATCAAACTTCTCAGCACAATAAATGCACACTGATGCCAGTGTACATTTTATTGCAAAATACACCCCAGAGGGCACCTTAGAGGTGCCCCCTGAAACTTAACCGACTGTCTGTGTAGGCTGACTAGTTCCAGCAGCCTGCCACACTAGAGACATGTTGCTGGCCCCATGGGGAGAGTGCCTTTGTCACTCTGAGGCCAGTAACAAAGCCTGCACTGGGTGGAGATGCTAACACCTCCCCCAGGCAGGAGCTGTAACACCTGGCGGTGAGCCTCAAAGGCTCACCCCTTTGTCACAGCCCAGCAGGGCACTCCAGCTTAGTGGAGTTGCCCGCCCCCTCCGGCCACGGCCCCCACTTTTGGCGGCAAGGCTGGAGGGAACAAAGAAAGCAACAAGGAGGAGTCACTGGCCAGTCAGGACAGCCCCTAAGGTGTCCTGAGCTGAAGTGACTAACTTTTAGAAATCCTCCATCTTGCAGATGGAGGATTCCCCCAATAGGGTTAGGATTGTGACCCCCTCCCCTTGGGAGGAGGCACAAAGATGGTGTACCCACCCTCAGGGCTAGTAGCCATTGGCTACTAACCCCCCAGACCTAAACACGCCCTTAAATTTAGTATTTAAGGGCTACCCTGAACCCTAGAAAATTAGATTCCTGCAACTACAAGAAGAAGGACTGCCTAGCTGAAAACCCCTGCAGAGGAAGACCAGAAGACGACAACTGCCTTGGCTCCAGAAACTCACCGGCCTGTCTCCTGCCTTCCAAAGATCCTGCACCAGCGACGCCTTCCAAAGGGACCAGCGACCTCGACATCCTCTGAGGACTGCCCCTGCTTCGAAAAGACAAGAAACTCCCGAGGACAGCGGACCTGCTCCAAGAAAGGCTGCAACTTTGTTTCCAGCAGCCTTGAAAGAACCCTGCAAGCTCCCCGCAAGAAACGTGAGACTTGCAACACTGCACCCGGCGACCCCGACTCGACTGGTGGAGATCCAACACCTCAGGAGGGACCCCAGGACTACTCTGATACTGTGAGTACCAAAACCTGTCCCCCCTGAGCCCCCACAGCGCCGCCTGCAGAGGGAATCCCGAGGCTTCCCCTGACCGCGACTCTTTGAATCCAAAGTCCCGACGCCTGGGAGAGACCCTGCACCCGCAGCCCCCAGGACCTGAAGGACCGGACTTTCACTGGAGAAGTGACCCCCAGGAGTCCCCCTCCCTTGCCCAAGTGGAGGTTTCCCCGAGGAACCCCCCCCTTGCCTGCCTGCAGCGCTGAAGAGATCCCGAGATCTCTCATAGACTAACATTGCGAACCCGACGCCTGTTTCTACACTGCACCCGGCCGCCCCCGCGCTGCTGAGGGTGAAATTTCTGTGTGGGCTTGTGTCCCCCCCGGTGCCCTACAAAACCCCCCTGGTCTGCCCTCCGAAGACGTGGGTACTTACCTGCAAGCAGACCGGAACCGGGGCACCCCCTTCTCTCCATTCTAGCCTATGTGTTTTGGGCACCACTTTGAACTCTGCACCTGACCGGCCCTGAGCTGCTGGTGTGGTGACTTTGGGGTTGCTCTGAACCCCCAACGGTGGGCTACCTTGGACCAAGAACTGAACCCTGTAAGTGTCCTACTTACCTGGTAAAACTAACCAAAACTTACCTCCCCCAGGAACTGTGAAAATTGCACTAAGTGTCCACTTTTAAAACAGCTATTTGTCAATAACTTGAAAAGTATACATGCAATTTTTATGATTTGAAGTTCCTAAAGTACTTACCTGCAATACTTTTCGAACAAGATATTACATGTTAAATTTGAACCTGTGGTTCTTAAAATAAACTAAGAAAAGATATTTTTCTACACAAAACCTATTGGCTGGATTTGTCTCTGAGTGTGTGTACCTCATTTATTGTCTATGTGTATGTACAACAAATGCTTAACACTACTCCTTGGATAAGCCTACTGCTCGACCACACTACCACAAAATAGAGCATTAGTATTATCTATTTTTACCACTATTTTACCTCTAAGGGGAACCCTTGGACTCTGTGCATGTTATTCCTTACTTTGAAATAGCACATACAGAGCCAACTTCCTACATTGGTGGATCAGCGGTGGGGTACAAGACTTTGCATTTGCTGGACTACTCAGCCAATACCTGATCACACGACAAATTCCAAAATTGTCATTAGAAATTGATTTTTGCAATTTGAAAAGTTTTCTAAATTCTTAAAAGACCTGCTAGGGCCTTGTGTTAGATCCTGTTTAGCATTTCTTTTAGAGTTTAAAAGTTTGTAAAAGTTTGAATTAGATTCTAGAACCAGTTGTAGATTCTTAAAAAGTATTCCAACTTTTAGAAGCAAAATGTCTAGCACAGATGTGACTGTGGTGGAACTCGACACCACACCTTACCTCCATCTTAAGATGAGGGAGCTAAGGTCACTCTGTAAAATAAAGAAAATAACAATGGGCCCCAAACCTACCAAAATACAGCTCCAGGAGCTTTTGGCAGAGTTTGAAAAGGCCAACCCCTCTGAGGGTGGCAACTCAGAGGAAGAGGATAGTGACTTGGAGGAAAATTCCCCCCTACCAGTCCTATCTAGGGAGAACAGGGTCCCTCAAACCCTGACTCCTAAAATAATAGTCAGAGATGCTGGTTCCCTCACAGGAGAGACCAACACCTCTGAAATCACTGAGGATAGCCCCAGTGAAGAGGACATCCAGTTAGCCAGGATGGCCAAAAGATTGGCTTTGGAAAGACAGATCCTAGCCATAGAGAGGGAAAGACAAGAGATGGGCCTAGGACCCATCAATGGTGGCAGCAACATAAATAGGGTCAGAGATTCTCCTGACATGTTGAAAATCCCTAAAGGGATTGTAACTAAATATGAAGATGGTGATGACATCACCAAATGGTTCACAGCTTTTGAGAGGGCTTGTGTAACCAGAAAAGTGAACAGATCTCACTGGGGTGCGCTCCTTTGGGAAATGTTCACAGGAAAGTGTAGGGATAGACTCCTCACACTCTCTGGACAAGATGCAGAATCTTATGACCTCATGAAGGGTACCCTGATTGAGGGCTTTGGATTCTCCACTGAGGAGTATAGGATTAGATTCAGGGGGGCTCAAAAATCCTCGAGCCAGACCTGGGTTGACTTTGTAGACTACTCAGTGAAAACACTAGATGGTTGGATTCAAGGCAGTGGTGTAAGTAATTATGATGGGCTGTACAATTTATTTGTGAAAGAACACCTGTTAAGTAATTGTTTCAATGATAAACTGCATCAGCATCTGGTAGACCTAGGACCAATTTCTCCCCAAGAATTGGGAAAGAAGGCGGACCATTGGGTCAAGACAAGGGTGTCCAAGACTTCAACAGGGGGTGACCAAAAGAAAGGGGTCACAAAGACTCCCCAGGGGAAGGGTGATGAGACAACCAAAACTAAAAATAGTAAAGAGTCTTCTACAGGCCCCCAAAAACCTGCACAGGAGGGTGGGCCCAGAGCCTCTTCACAAAACAATGGGTACAAGGGTAAAAACTTTGATCCCAAAAAGGCCTGGTGTCATAGCTGTAAACAGCATGGACACCAAACTGGAGACAAGGCCTGTCCCAAGAAAGGTTCCACTCCAAACTCCCATCCAGGTAACACTGGTATGGCTAGTCTCCAAGTGGGATCAACAGTGTGCCCAGAGCAAATCAGGGTCCACACTGAAGCTACTCTAGTTTCTGAGGGTGGGGTGGATTTAGCCACACTAGCTGTCTGGCCGCCTAACATGCAAAAATACAGACAGCAACTCTTAATTAATGGGACTAGAATAGAGGGCCTGAGGGATACAGGTGCCAGTGTCACCATGGTGACAGAGAAACTGGTTTCCCCTGGCCAATACCTGACTGGAAAAACTTACACAGTCACCAACGCTGACAATCAGAGAAAAGTACATCCCATGGCAATGGTTACTTTAGAATGGGGAGGGGTCAATGGCCTGAAACAGGTGGTGGTCTCCTCAAATATCCCAGTGGACTGTCTGCTTGGAAATGACCTGGAGTCCTCAGCATGGGCTGAGGTAGAACTAAAAACCCATGCAGCAATGCTGGGTATCCCTGAACTGGTGTGTGTGAAAACAAGAGCACAATGCAAGGCACAGGGTGAACAAGTAGAGCTGGAGTCTGGAAGAATGGCCCAGCCTACCAAGAGAACAGGAAAGTCAGTTGGGAAACCAACTGCAACACAGCAAAAGAAAGGGAACCTCTCTTCTCAGGAAGAAGTTCTGCCCTCTGAGGGAACTGAGCCTTTGGGGCTTGAACCTTATCAGGTTGAGCTCTTAGGCCCAGGGGGACCCTCAAGGGAGGAGCTGTGTAAGGGACAAGAAACCTGTCCCTCTCTTGAAGGCCTTAGGCAGCAAGCTGCTGAAGAGTCCAAGGGCAAGAAAAATGGAACACATAGGGTCTATTGGGAAGATGGACTCCTGTACACTGAGGCCAGAGACCCCAAACCTGGTGCCACTAGGAGAGTGGTAGTGCCTCAGCTGTTCAGAGAGTTCATCCTAACATTGGCCCATGACATTCCCCTTGCTGGACATTTGGGACAAACCAAGACGTGGGAGAGGTTAGTCAACCACTTCTACTGGCCCAATATGTCCAACATGGTTAAGGAGTTTTGCCTCTCCTGCCCCACCTGTCAAGCCAGTGGTAAGACAGGTGGGCACCCAAAGGCCCCCCTCATTCCACTTCCAGTGGTGGGGGTCCCCTTTGAAAGAGTGGGTGTGGACATAGTTGGTCCACTGGAACCTCCCACAGCCTCAGGAAATATGTATCCTGGTAGTAGTGGATCATGCTACCAGGTATCCTGAAGCTATTCCCCTTAGGTCGACTACTGCCCCTGCAGTAGCCAAGGCCCTCATTGGTATCTTTACCAGAGTGGGTTTCCCTAAGGAGGTGGTGTCTGACAGAGGTACCAACTTCATGTCAGCATACCTGAAACATATGTGGAATGAGTGTGGAGTGACTTATAAATTCACTACACCTTACCATCCACAAACTAATGGCTTAGTTGAGAGATTCAACAAGACATTAAAGGGCATGATCATGGGGCTCCCAGAAAAACTCAAAAGGAGATGGGATGTCCTCTTGCCATGTCTGCTTTTCGCTTACAGAGAGGTGCCACAGAAGGGAGTAGGATTCTCACCCTTTGAACTTCTGTTTGGTCATCCTGTAAGGGGACCACTTGCTCTTGTTAAAGAAGGCTGGGAGAGACCTCTCCATGAGCCTAAACAAGACATAGTGGACTATGTACTTGGCCTTCGCTCTAGAATGGCAGAGTACATGGAAAAGGCAACCAAAAACCTTGAGGCCAGCCAACAGCTCCAGAAGTTTTGGTATGACCAAAAGGCTGCACTGGTGGAGTTCCAACCAGGGCAGAAAGTCTGGGTTCTGGAGCCTGTGGCTCCCAGGGCACTCCAGGACAAATGGAGTGGCCCTTACCCAGTACTAGAAAGGAAGAGTCAGGTCACCTACCTGGTGGACCTGGGCACAAGCAGGAGCCCCAAGAGGGTGATCCATGTGAACCGCCTTAAGCTCTTCCATGACAGGGCTGATGTGAATCTGTTGATGGTAACAGATGAGGATCAGGAGGCAGAGAGTGAACCTCTCCCTGATCTTCTGTCATCAGACCCAAAAGATGGCACAGTAGATGGAGTGATCTACTCAGACACCCTCTCTGGCCAACAGCAAGCTGATTGTAGGAGAGTCCTACAACAGTTTCCTGAACTCTTCTCCTTAACCCCTGGTCAGACACACCTGTGTACCCATGATGTGGACACAGGAGACAGCATGCCTGTCAAGAACAAAATCTTTAGACAGTCTGACCATGTTAAGGAAAGCATCAAGGTGGAAGTCCACAAGATGCTGGAATTGGGAGTAATTGAGCGCTCTGACAGCCCCTGGGCTAGCCCAGTGGTCTTAGTCCCCAAACCTCACACCAAAGATGGAAAGAAAGAGATGAGGTTTTGTGTGGACTACAGAGGGCTCAATTCTGTCACCAAGACAGATGCTCATCCAATTCCAAGAGCTGATGAGCTCATAGATAAATTAGGTGCTGCCAAATTCTTAAGTACCTTTGACTTGACAGCAGGGTACTGGCAAATAAAAATGGCACCTGGAGCAAAAGAGAAAACAGCATTCTCCACACCTGATGGGCATTATCAGTTTACTGTTATGCTCTTTGGTTTAAAGAATGCCCCTGCCACCTTCCAAAGGTTGGTGAATCAAGTCCTTGCTGGCTTGGAGTCCTTTAGCACAGCTTATCTTGATGATATTGCTGTCTTTAGCTCCACCTGGCAGGATCACCTGGTCCACCTGAAGAAGGTTTTGAAGGCTCTGCAATCTGCAGGCCTCTCTATCAAGGCATCCAAATGCCAGATAGGGCAGGGAACTGTGGTTTACTTGGGACACCTTGTAGGTGGAGGCCAAGTTCAGCCACTCCAACCCAAGATCCAGACTATTCTGGACTGGGTAGCTCCAAAAACCCAGACTCAAGTCAGGGCATTCCTTGGCTTGACTGGGTATTACAGGAGGTTTGTGAAGGGATATGGATCCATTGTGACAGCCCTCACTGAACTCACCTCCAAGAAAATGCCCAAGAAAGTGAACTGGACTGTGGAATGCCAACAGGCCTTTGACTCCCTGAAACAAGCCATGTGCTCAGCACCAGTTCTAAAAGCTCCAGATTATTCTAAGCAGTTCATTGTGCAGACTGATGCCTCTGAACATGGGATAGGGGCAGTTTTGTCCCAAACAAATGATGATGGCCTTGACCAGCCTGTTGCTTTCATTAGCAGGAGGTTACTCCCCAGGGAGCAGCGTTGGAGTGCCATTGAGAGGGAGGCCTTTGCTGTGGTTTGGTCCCTGAAGAAGCTGAGACCATACCTCTTTGGGACTCACTTCCTAGTTCAAACTGACCACAGACCTCTCAAATGGCTGATGCAAATGAAAGGTGAAAATCCTAAACTGTTGAGGTGGTCCATCTCCCTACAGGGAATGGACTTTATAGTGGAACACAGACTTGGGACTGCCCATGCCAATGCAGATGGCCTTTCCAGGTTCTTCCACTTAGAAAATGAAGACTCTCTTGGGAAAGGTTAGTCTCATCCTCTTTCGTTTGGGGGGGGGGTTGAGTAAGGAAATGCCTCCTTGGCATGGTTGCCCCCTGACTTTTTGCCTTTGCTGATGCTATGTTTACAATTGAAAGTGTGCTGAGGCCTGCTAACCAGGCCCCAGCACCAGTGTTCTTTCCCTAACCTGTAATTTTGTATCCACAATTGGCAGACCCTGGCATCCAGATAAGTCCCTTGTAACTGGTACTTCTAGTACCAAGGGCCCTGATGCCAAGGAAGGTCTCTAAGGGCTGCAGCATGTCTTATGCCACCCTGGAGACCTCTCACTCAGCACAGACACACTGCTTGCCAGCTTGTGTGTGCTAGTGAGGACAAAACGAGTAAGTCGACATGGCACTCCCCTCAGGGTGCCATGCCAGCCTCTCACTGCCTATGCAGTATAGGTAAGACACCCCTCTAGCAGGCCTTACAGCCCTAAGGCAGGGTGCACTATACCATAGGTGAGGGTACCAGTGCATGAGCATGGTACCCCTACAGTGTCTAAACAAAACCTTAGACATTGTAAGTGCAGGGTAGCCATAAGAGTATATGGTCTGGGAGTCTGTCAAACACGAACTCCACAGCACCATAATGGCTACACTGAAAACTGGGAAGTTTGGTTTCAAACTTCTCAGCACAATAAATGCACACTGATGCCAGTGTACATTTTATTGCAAAATACACCCCAGAGGGCACCTTAGAGGTGCCCCCTGAAACTTAACCGACTGTCTGTGTAGGCTGACTAGTTCCAGCAGCCTGCCACACTAGAGACATGTTGCTGGCCCCATGGGGAGAGTGCCTTTGTCACTCTGAGGCCAGTAACAAAGCCTGCACTGGGTGGAGATGCTAACACCTCCCCCAGGCAGGAGCTGTAACACCTGGCGGTGAGCCTCAAAGGCTCACCCCTTTGTCACAGCCCAGCAGGGCACTCCAGCTTAGTGGAGTTGCCCGCCCCCTCCGGCCACGGCCCCCACTTTTGGCGGCAAGGCTGGAGGGAACAAAGAAAGCAACAAGGAGGAGTCACTGGCCAGTCAGGACAGCCCCTAAGGTGTCCTGAGCTGAAGTGACTCTAACTTTTAGAAATCCTCCATCTTGCAGATGGAGGATTCCCCCAATAGGGTTAGGATTGTGACCCCCCTCCCCTTGGGAGGAGGCACAAAGAGGGTGTACCCACCCTCAGGGCTAGTAGCCATTGGCTACTAACCCCCCAGACCTAAACACGCCCTTAAATTTAGTATTTAAGGGCTACCCTGAACCCTAGAAAATTAGAAACCTGCAACTACAAGAAGAAGGACTGCCTAGCTGAAAACCCCTGCAGAGGAAGACCAGAAGACGACAACTGCCTTGGCTCCAGAAACTCACCGGCCTGTCTCCTGCCTTCCAAAGATCCTGCACCAGCGACGCCTTCCAAAGGGACCAGCGACCTCGACATCCTCTGAGGACTGCCCCTGCTTCGAAAAGACAAGAAACTCCCGAGGACAGCGGACCTGCTCCAAGAAAGGCTGCAACTTTGTTTCCAGCAGCCTTGAAAGAACCCTGCAAGCTCCCCGCAAGAAACGTGAGACTTGCAACACTGCACCCGGCGACCCCGACTCGACTGGTGGAGATCCAACACCTCAGGAGGGACCCCAGGACTACTCTGATACTGTGAGTACCAAAACCTGTCCCCCCTGAGCCCCCACAGCGCCGCCTGCAGAGGGAATCCCGAGGCTTCCCCTGACCGCGACTCTTTGAATCCAAAGTCCTGACGCCTGGGAGAGACCCTGCACCCGCAGCCCCCAGGACCTGAAGGACCGGACTTTCACTGGAGAAGTGACCCCCAGGAGTCCCCCTCCCTTGCCCAAGTGGAGGTTTCCCCGAGGAACCCCCCCCCTTGCCTGCCTGCAGCGCTGAAGAGATCCCGAGATCTCTCATAGACTAACATTGCGAACCCGACGCCTGTTTCTACACTGCACCCGGCCGCCCCCGCGCTGCTGAGGGTGAAATTTCTGTGTGGGCTTGTGTCCCCCCCGGTGCCCTACAAAACCCCCCTGGTCTGCCCTCCGAAGACGTGGGTACTTACCTGCAAGCAGACCGGAACCGGGGCACCCCCTTCTCTCCATTCTAGCCTATGTGTTTTGGGCACCACTTTGAACTCTGCACCTGACCGGCCCTGAGCTGCTGGTGTGGTGACTTTGGGGTTGCTCTGAACCCCCAACGGTGGGCTACCTTGGACCAAGAACTGAACCCTGTAAGTGTCCTACTTACCTGGTAAAACTAACAAAAACTTACCTCCCCCAGGAACTGTGAAAATTGCACTAAGTGTCCACTTTTAAAACAGCTATTTGTCAATAACTTGAAAAGTATACATGCAATTTTTATGATTTGAAGTTCCTAAAGTACTTACCTGCAATACCTTTCGAACAAGATATTACATGTTAAATTTGAACCTGTGGTTCTTAAAATAAACTAAGAAAATATATTTTTCTACACAAAACCTATTGGCTGGATTTGTCTCTGAGTGTGTGTACCTCATTTATTGTCTATGTGTATGTACAACAAATGCTTAACACTACTCCTTGGATAAGCCTACTGCTCGACCACACTACCACAAAATAGAGCATTAGTATTATCTATTTTTACCACTATTTTACCTCTAAGGGGAACCCTTGGACTCTGTGCATGTTATTCCTTACTTTGAAATAGCACATACAGAGCCAACTTCCTACACCATTGAACACATATTTACATAAAGAAAGTACTATAACTGCTACAGGCTTCCAGGGAGGAGGAAGGGCGCAAGTGAATCTGCAGCACTACATGCCACAAACAGATGTACACTGGTTAAGTGACATTTTCTGTTCAATGGCATGTGTAGCTGCAGATACACATGCTTTGCGTAGACTGATAAGCAGTGCCCTCCTAAAAATAAGCAGTGGCTAACCTGTTGGAGTAGTTTGAAATAGTGTTTTAAGCTCTGCTTGACCAACATTTGCTAGTTGGCGAGATAGCAGCACATCCACACAGAAGTGTTTAGTAAATGTGTGTGGTGTGGACTATGTGGCTGCTTTGCATATGTCTGCCATTGGTATATTTCCTAAGAACGCCATTGAAGCTCCTTTCTTTCTAGTGGATTGTGCTTTAGGAGTTACTAATAGTTGCCTCTTAGCTTTAAGATAGCAAGTTTGAAAACACTTTTCCATCCATCTGGCCAATAATTGTTTTGAAATAGGATTACCTTTATGAGGCTGTTGAAAAGCCCCAAAAAGTTGTTTTGTTATTCTAAAATCTTTTGTTCTGTCTATATAATACATAAAAGCTCTTTTAAGATCAAGAGAGTGGAGAGCTCTTTCAGCAACTGATTCTGGCTGTGGGAAGAAGACTGACAATTCCACTGACTGAGTGATGTGAAATTGTGAAACCACTTTGGGTAGAAATTTTGGATTTGTCCTAAGTACTATTTTGTTTTTGTGAATTTGGAAGAAAGGTTTTTCTAAAGTGAATGCTTGAATTTCACTAACTCTCCTTAAGGAACTAATTGCTAAAAGGAAAACAACTTTCCAAAAGAGAAATCGAAGAGCGCAAGAATGCATGGGTTCAAATAGTGGACCCATAAGCCTTTCAAGCACAATGTCAAGATTCCAGACAGGAGCTGGAGGAGCTCTAGGTGGAATAACTGTTAAGGTCTTCCATAAAAGCTTTTCTGACAGGAATTCTAAACAGAGAAGGATGCTGTCTGTTTTGGAGGTGGGCTGATATTGCTGTTAAATGAATTTTGATAGATGAATATGCAAGATTTGCTTTTTGTAAGTAAAGCAAATAGCATACAATATTTTGTACTGATGCTTTAAGTGGATCAATGTTTTGGGGTTGACAGTAATATACAAAACATTTCCATTTAGCTACATAGCACTGCCTGGTTGTAGGTTTACGTGCTTCCTTTAATCCACTCTGATGGAAGCTGTAGCTATCCAAGCTCTATGACCTCAGGAGCCAAATCGCCTGGTTGAGTATGCTGGGATTGGGATGCCTGATTTGACCCTTGTTTTGAGACAACAGGTCTGGTCTGTTTGAGAGCTTGTGATGTGGTACTACAGAAAGACCCAATAGTGTTGTGTACCAGTGTTGGCGTGCCCACGTGGGAGCTATGAGCATCATAGTGAGGGAAGTGTGACGGATCTTGTTGATCATAAATGGAATTAGTGGGAGAGTTGGAAAAGGAAATATCCCTGACCAATTGATCCATAGAGCATTGTCCTTGGATTGAGGGTGTGGGTACCTAGATGCAAAGTTTGGGCACTATGTTTGGTGTTCTCCACATGTGAAAGTACTGTTGAATTACTTGTGGGTGAATCTCCCATTCGTGTTTTTCTTGCTGTGTCCTGCTTAAGAGGTCCGCTAGCTGGTTATGCATCCCTGGGATATATTCGGCTAGTAGGTGAATGCGATTGTGAATTGACCACTTCCAAATTGTTTGTGCTTGAAGGGACAATTGGGATGAGTATGTCCCCCCCTGTTTTTGCAGATAATACATTGCTGTCATGTTGTATGCCCTTATTAACACTGTCTTGTGTTTGATCTGTGGCTGGAATGCTTTGAGTGCTAAGAACACTGCTAGTAATTCAAAGTAGTTTATGGGGTAAGTCTGCTGGATTGAGTCCCATTCTCCCTGGGTAGTAAGATTGTTGAGATGGGCTCCCCAACCTGTCATTGATGCATCTGTGGTGATTATGGTCTGTGCCACAGGGTCCTGAAATGGCCACCCTTTTGATTAGTTGGTGTGATTCCACCACTGCAGAGAGTTGTAAGTCTTGCAGTCCAACAACACTAGATCGTTAAGTTAACCCTGTGCCTGAGACCATTGTTGTGAAAGACTGTTGTAGGGGTCTCATGTTTAGACGTGCATTGGGTAGTATTGATATGTACGATACCATCATTCCCAATAGTTTCATAATAAACCTTACTGTGTAAGTTTGATTGTATTGTAGCTGAGATACAAGACTGTGGAACGCTTGAATTCTTTGTGGGTTTGGGTAAGCTAATGCTGACAGTGTTCAGTATTGCTCCCAGATATGGTTATATTTGCACTGGTTGAAGGTGAGACTTCTGGTAATTGATTGTGAACCCTAGCCTGTGTAGGGTATTGATTGTGTATTGTGTGTGTTGACCGGTTTGAATGGTGCTGGCTTTTATGAGCCAGTCGTCCAGATAGGGAAAGATGTATATACTGTCTTCTGAGGTATTCTGCAACAACTGCTAGACATTTGGTAAATACCCTTGGTGCTGCTATTACTCCAAATGGTAGCACTTTGAATTAATAGTGCTTGCCTGCTATCACAAATCTTAAGTATTTGCGTTGCGCTGGATGTATGGGAATATGGAAGTAAGCATCTTATAGGTCTAATGCTGTAATGTAATCTTGTTTTGTAGCAAAGGAATGACATCCTGAAGAGTGACCAAGTGTGTAAGGAAATGCCTCCTTGGCATGGTTACCCCCTGACTTTTTGCCTTTGCTGATACCACGTTATGATTGGAAAGTGTGCTGAGGCCTGCTAACCAGGCCCCAGCACCAGTCTTCTTTCCCTAACCTGTACCTTTGTTTCCACAATTGGCACACCCTGGCATCCAGGTAAGTCCCTTGTAACTGGTACCCCTGGTACCAAGTGCCCTGATGCCAGGGAAGGTCTCTAAGGGCTGCAGCATGTCTTATGCCACCCTGGGGACCCCTCACTCAGCACAGACACACTGCTTGCCAGATTGTGTGTGCTGGTGGGGAGAAAATGACTAAGTCGACATGGCACTCCCCTCAGGGTGCCATGCCAACCTCACACTGCCTATGGCATAGATAAGTCACCCCTCTAGTAGGCCTTACAGCCCTAAGGCAGGGTGCACTATACCATAGGTGAGGGCATAAGTGCATGAGCACTATGCCCCTATAGTGTCTAAGCAAAACCTTAGACATTGTAAGTGCAGGGTAGCCATAAGAGTATATGGCCTGGGAGTCTGTCATGCACGAACTCCACAGCACAATAATGGCTACACTGAAAACTGAAGTTTGGTATCAAACTTCTCAGCACAATAAATGCACACTGATGCCAGTGTACATTTTATTGTAAAATACACCCCAGAGGGCATCTTAGAGATGCCCCCTGAAACCATACCCGACTTACAGTGTGGGCTGACTAGTTTTAGCAGCCTGCCACACACCAGACATGTTGCTGGCCACATGGGGAGAGTGCCTTTGTCACTCTGTGGTTAGTAACAAAGCCTGTACTGGGTGGAGGTGCTTCTCACCTCCCCCTGCAGGCACTGTAACAAAGGGGGTGAAGCCTTCACACCAGCTAGTGGAGTTGCCGGCCCCTCCGGCCACGGCCCCACTTTTGGCGGCAAGGCCGGAGGAGATAATGAGAAAAACAAGGAGGAGTCACTGGCCAGTCAGGACAGCCCCTAAGGTGTCCTGAGCTGAGGTGACTGACTTTTAGAAATCCTCGATCTTGCAGATGGAGGATTCCCCCAATAGGATTAGGGATGTGCCCCCCTCCCCTCAGGGAGGAGGCAGAAAGAGGGTGTAGCCACCCTCCGGGCTAGTAGCCATTGGCTACTAACCCCCCAGACCTAAACACACCCCTAAATCGAGTATTTAGGGGCTCCCAGAACACAGCAAAATAGATTCCTGCAACCTAAGACGAAGAAGGACTGCTGAGCTGAAAAACCTGCAGAGAAGACCAAGACACCAACTGCTTTGGCCCCAGCTCTACCGGCCTGTCTCCCCACTTCAAAAGAACTGCTCCAGCGAAGCGTTCCACAGGGTCCAGCAACCTCTGAAGCCTCAGAGGACTACCCTGCATCTAAAAAGGACCAGGAACTCCTGAGGACAGCGGCTCTGCTCCAAGAAAGAAGCATCTTTGCAACAAAGAAGCAACTTTGAAAGAACACACGTTTCCCGCCGGAAGCGTGAGACTTTGCACTCTGCAGGGAGGACTCCCCGGCGACTGCGAGCCAGTGAGTAGCCAGAGTTGACCCCCCTGAGCCCCCACAGCGATGCCTGCAGAGGGAATCCAGAGGCTCCCCCTGACCGCGACTGCCTGCTTCTAAGAACCCGACGCCTGTTTGCACACTGCACACTGCACCCGGCCGCCCCCGTGCCGCTGAGGGTGTACTTTTTGTGCTGACTTGTCCCACCCCCCGGTGCCCTACAAAACCCCCCTGGTCTGCCCTCCGAAGACGCGGGTACTTACCTGCTGGCAGACTGGAACCGGGGCACCCCCTTCTCCATTGAAGCCTATGCGTTTTGGGCACCACTTTGACCTCTGCACCTGACCGGCCCTGAGGTGCTGGTGTGGTAACTTTGGGGTTGCCCTGAACCCCCAACGGTGGGCTACCTTGGCCCCAACTTTGAACCCTGTAGGTGGTTTACTTACCTGCAAAACTAACAAACACTTACCTCCCCCAGGAACTGTTGAAAATTGCACTAAGTGTCCCGTTTTAAAACAGCTTATTGCCATTTGTGTGAAAACCGTATATGCTATTTTGCTAATTCAAAGTTCCTAAAGTTCCTAAGAGAAATACCTTTCATTTAAAGTATTGTTTGTAAATCTTGAACCTGTGGTTCTTAAAATAAACTAAGAAAATATATTTTTCTATACAAAAACCTATTGGCCTGGAATTGTCTTTGAGTGTGTGTTCCTCATTTATTGCCTGTGTGTGTACAACAAATGCTTAACACTACCCTCTGATAAGCCTACTGCTCGACCACACTACCACAAAATAGAGCATTAGAATTATCTCTTTTTGCTACTATCTTACCTCTAAGGGGAACCCTTGGACTCTGTGCATGCTATTTCTTACTTTGAAATAGTACATACAGAGCCAACTTCCTACAAAGTGCAAATGCTCAGAGAGTATATGTAAGGAAATGCCTCCTTGGCATGGTTACCCCCTGACTTTTTGCCTTTGCTGATGCTATGTTTTGAATTGAAAGTGTGCTGAGGCCTGCTAACCAGGCCCCAGCACCAGTGTTCTTTCCCTAACCTGTACTTTTGATTCCACAATTGGCACACCCTGGCATCCAGGTAAGTCCCTTGTAACTGGTACCTCTGGTACCAAGGGCCCTGATGCCAGGGAAGGTTTCTAAGGGCTGCAGCATAGCTTATGCCACCCTAGGGATCCCTCACTCAGCACAGACACACTGCTTGCCAGCTTGTGTGTGCTGATGAGAACAAAACGAGTAAGTCGACATGGCACTCCCCTCAGGGTGTCATGCCAACCTCACACTGCCTATGCAGTATAGATAAGTCACCCCTCTAGTAGGCCTTACAGCCCTAAGGCAGGGTGCACTATACCATAGGTGAGGGCACCAGTGCATGAGCACTGTGCCCCTACAGTATCTAAGCCAAACGTTAGACATTGTAAGTGCAGGGTAGCCATAAGAGTATATGGTCTGGGAGTCTGTCAAACATGGACTCCACAGCACCATAATGGCTACACTGAAAACTGGGAAGTTTGGTATCAAACTTCTCAGCACAATAAATGCACACTGATGCCAGTGTACATTTTATTGTAAAATACACACCAGAGGGCATCTTAGAGGTGCCCCCTGAAACTTAAACCAACTACCCGTGTAGGCTGACTGGTTCTAGCAGCCTGCCACACTCGAGACATGTTGCTGGCCACATGGGGAGAGTGCCTTTGTCACTCTGTGGCCAGTAACAAAGCCTGCACTGGGTGGAGATGCTATCACCTCCCCCAGGCAGGAGCTGTAACACCTGGAGGTGAGACTGCTGAGCTGAAAACCCCTGCAGAAGAAGAAAGAAGACACCAACTGCTTTGGCCCCAGTCCTACCGGCCTGTCTCCTGCCTTCTAAAGAAACCTGCTCCAGCGACGCTTTCTCCAGGACCAGCGACCTCTGAATCCTCAGAGGACTGCCCTGCTTCCAAGAGACCAAGAAACTCCCGAGAACAGCGGCCCTGTGCAACAAAGACTGCAACTTTGTATCCAGAGGAGCAGATTTAAAGACCCCTGCAATCCCCGCAAGAAGCGTGAGACTTGCAACACTGCACCCGGCGACCCCGACTCGACTGGTGGAGAAACAACACCTCAGGGAGGACCCTCCGGCGACTCAGAGACTGTGAGTAACCAAAGTTGTCCCCCCCCGAGCCCCTACAGCAACGCCTGCAGAGGGAATCCCGAGGCTCCCCCTGACCGCGACTGCCTGACTCTAAAATCCCGACGGCTGGACAAGACCCTGCACCCGCAGCCCCCAGCACCTGAAGGATCGGAACTTCAGTGCAGGAGTGACCCCCAGGAGGCCCTCTCCCTTGCCCAGGTGGTGGCTACCCCGAGGAGCCCCCCCCTTGCCTGCCTGCACCGCTGAAGAGACCCCTTGGTCTCCCACTGAAATCCATTGGAAAGCCGACGTGTGTTTGCACACTGCACCCGGCCGCCCCAGTGCCGCTGAGGGTGTACTTTTTGTGTGAGCTTGTGTCCCCCCCGGTGCCCTACAAAACCCCTCTGGTCTGCCCTCCGAAGACGCGGGTACTTACCTGCTGGCAGACTGGAACCGGGGCACCCCCTTCTCTCCATTGAAGCCTACGCGTTTTGGGCACCACTTTGAACTCTGCACCTGACCGGACCTGAGCTGCTGGTGTGGTAACTTTGGGGTTGCTCTGAACCCCCAACGGTGGGCTACCTTGGACCCCAATCTTAACCCCGTAGGTGGTTTACTTACCTGCAAGAACTAACATTACTTTACCTCCCCTAGGAACTGTGAAAATTGCACTAAGTGTCCACTTTTAAAACAGCTAAATGTGTTTTATGTAAAAAGTATATATGCTATTGTGATTATTCAAAGTTCCTAAAGTACCTGCAATACCTGCAATACCTTTCAAATGAGATATTACATGTAGAATTTGAACCTGTGGTTCTTAAAATAAACTAAGAAAAGATATTTTTCTATAACAAAAACCTATTGGCCTGGAATTGTCTCCGAGTGTGTGTTCCTCATTTATTGCCTGTGTGTATGTACAACAAATGCTTAACACTACTCCTTTGATAAGCCTACTGCTCGACCACACTACCACAAAATAGAGCATTAGTATTATCTCTTTTTGCCACTATCTTACCTCTAAAAGGAACCCTTGGACTCTGTGCATACTATTCCTTACTTTGAAATAGTGCATACAGAGCCAACTTCCTACAGTATACTGATTGAGGGGTCTGAGATCAAGGATTGGTCTGAGTGCGCCATCCTTCTTGGGTATGAGGAAGTATAGAGCATATACTCCTGTCTCTTGTTGAGTTATAGGTAATACCTCTATTGCACCTTTGAGTAGAAGTGATGTTATCTCTTGTTTTAGCAGAACGAGGAGTTCTGGAGAAAACCTGTGTGAGCGAGGGGGAATATTTGGTGGAGTGGAGATGAGTTCTAGGCAATAATCATTGTGGATAATCGACAGTACCCATTGATCTGATGTAATGTTGTGCCATTGATGGTAGAAATGTTGCAGTCTTCCTCCCACAGGAGATGTGTGCTGTGTGGGGATACAGAGAAAGTCACTGCTTTGATGAGGTGGAGGCACCTCTTGTAGCAGTGGATCTCCCCCTACTTCTAAAGTTGTGTCCTCTATAAGACTCTCTGAAAGACCCTGTAGGAAGTTGGGTCTGTATGTGCTATTTCAAAGTAAGGAATAGCATGCACAGAGTCCAAGGGTTCCCCTTAGAGGTAAGATAGTGGCAAAAAGAGATAATACTAATGCTCTATTTTGTGGTAGTGTGGTCGAGCAGTAGGCTTATCCAAGGAGTAGTGTTAAGCATTTGTTGTACATACACATAGACAATAAATGAGGTACACACACTCAGAGACAAATCCAGCCAATAGGTTTTTATATAGAAAAATATCTTTCCTTAGTTTATTTTACGAACCACAGGTTCAAATTTTACATGTAATATCTCATTCGAAAGGTATTGCAGGTAAGTACTTTAGGAACTTCAAATCATCAAAATTGCATGTATACTTTTCAAGTTATTCACAAATAGCTGTTTTAAAAGTGGACACAGTGCAATTTTCACAGTTCCTAGGGGAGGTAAGTATTTGTTAGGTTAACCAGGTAAGTAAGACACTTACAGGGCTTAGTTCTTGGTCCAAGGTAGCCCACCGTTGGGGGTTCAGAGCAACCCCAAAGTCACCACACCAGCAGCTCAGGGCCGGTCAGGTGCAGAGTTCAAAGTGGTCCCAAAACGCATAGGCTAGAATGGAGAGAAGGGGGTGCCCCGGTTCCGGTCTGCTTGCAGGTAAGTACCCGCGTCTTCGGAGGGCAGACCAGGGGGGTTTTGTAGGGCACCGGGGGGGACACAAGTCCACACAGAAATTTCACCCTCAGCAGCGCGGGGGCGGCCGGGTGCAGTGTAGAAACAAGCGTCGGGTTTGTAATGGAAGTCAATGGGAGATCTCGGGATCTCTTCAGCGCTGCAGGCAGGCAAGGGGGGGGTTCCTCGGGGAAACCTCCACTTGGTCACGGGAGAGGGACTCCTGGGGGTCACTTCTCCAGTGAAAGTCCGGTCCTTCAGGTCCTGGGGGCTGCGGGTGCAGGGTCTCTCCCAGGTGTCGGGACTTAGGATTCAAAGAGTCGCGGTCAGGGGACGCCTCGGGATTCCCTCTGCAGGCGGCGCTGTGGGGGCTCAGGGGGGACAGGTTTTTGTACTCACAGTCTTAGAGTAGTCCTGGGGTCCCTCCTGAGGTGTTGGATCGCCACCAGCCGAGTCGGGGTCGCCGGGTGCAGTGTTGCAAGTCTCACGCTTCTTGCGGGGAGCTTGCAGGGTTCTTTAAAGCTGCTGGAAACAAAGTTGCAGCTTTTCTTGGAGCAGGTCCGCTGTCCTCGGGAGTTTCTTGTCTTTTCGAAGCAGGGGCAGTCCTCAGAGGATGTCGAGGTCGCTGGTCCCTTTGGAAGGCGTCGCTGGAGCAGGATCTTTGGAAGGCAGGAGACAGGCCGGTGAGTTTCTGGAGCCAAGGCAGTTGTCGTCTTCTGGTCTTCCGCTGCAGGGGTTTTCAGCTGGGCAGTCCTTCTTCTTGTAGTTGCAGGAATCTAATTTTCTAGGGTTCAGGGTAGCCCTTAAATACTAAATTTAAGGGCGTGTTTAGGTCTGGGGGGTTAGTAGCCAATGGCTACTAGCCCTGAGGGTGGGTGCACCCTCTTTGTGCCTCCTCCCAAGGGGAGGGGGTCACAATCCTAACCCTATTGGGGGAATCCTCCATCTGCAAGATGGAGGATTTCTAAAAGTTAGAGTCACCTCAGCTCAGGACACCTTAGGGGCTGTCCTGACTGGCCAGTGACTCCTCCTTGTTGCTTTCTTTGTTCCCTCCAGCCTTGCCGCCAAAAGTGGGGGCCGTGGCCGGAGGGGGCGGGCAACTCCACTAAGCTGGAGTGCCCTGCTGGGCTGTGACAAAGGGGTGAGCCTTTGAGGCTCACCGCCAGGTGTCACAGCTCCTGCCTGGGGGAGGTGTTAGCATCTCCACCCAGTGCAGGCTTTGTTACTGGCCTCAGAGTGACAAAGGCACTCTCCCCATGGGGCCAGCAACATGTCTCTAGTGTGGCAGGCTGCTGGAACCAGTCAGCCTACACAGATAGTTGGTTAAGTTTCAGGGGGCACCTCTAAGGTGCCCTCTGTGGTGTATTTTACAATAAAATGTACACTGGCATCAGTGTGCATTTATTGTGCTGAGAAGTTTGATACCAAACTTCCCAGTTTTCAGTGTAGCCATTATGGTGCTGTGGAGTTCGTGTAAAACAGACTCCCAGACCATATACTCTTATGGCTACCCTGCACTTACAATGTCTAAGGTTTTGTTTAGACACTGTAGGGGCACAGTGCTCATGCACTGGTACCCTCACCTATGGTATAGTGCACCCTGCCTTAGGGCTGTAAGGCCTGCTAGAGGGGTGTCTTACCTATACTGCATAGGCAGTGAGAGGCTGGCATGGCACCCTGAGGGGAGTGCCATGTCGACTTACTCATTTTGTTCTCACTAGCACACACAGGCTTGTAAGCAGTGTGTCTGTGCTGAGTGAGGGTTCTCTAGGGTGGCATAAGACATGCTGCAGCCCTTAGAGACCTTTCTTGGCATCAGGGCCCTTGGTACTAGAAGTACCAGTTACAAGGGACTTATCTGAATGCCAGGGTGTGCCAATTGTGGATACAATGGTACCTTTTAGGTGAAGGAACACTGGTGCTGGGGCCTGGTTAGCAGGGTCCCAGCACACTTCTCAGTCAAGTCAGCATCAGTATCAGGCAAAAAGTGGGGGGGTAACTGCAACAGGGAGCCATTTCTTTACAGACCCTCTAGAGTAATACTGTTGTTCCTGCTTTTGCTGGGTCATAGAGGCCTCTGATGTTTGGGGTTTAAAACACCCTCTAAATTGAGGCCTACAAAATTACTCTTAAAAGGTGTTTTGTGCAGGGCACCCATGGCCCTTGCTGTGTCTGAGTCCTTTTTTAATTTTTCAATAGTGGTAAATGGTGGTATACACCTCTGGTCCAAGTAGCTGCTGGTTGCTAAACAGCATATTAAGGACCGCTTGCTGTATCTCAGGTTTAAATCCTGAGGACCGCAACCAAGCATGCCTCCTGATCATGACAATAGTATTTATACCCTTAGCTGCGGTGTATGCTGCATCTAGGGCAGATCTAATTTGATTGTTGGCGATAGCCTGTTCTTCTGCCACTACCTGCTGTGCCCTTTTTTGATGTTCTGGTGGGAGATATTGGAGGAACTCTTGCATCTCATCCCAATGGGCCCTGTCGTACCTTGCTAAAAGAGCTTGAGAGTTGCCAATTCTCCACTGATTTGCAGCTTGAGTTGCCACTCTTTTGCCTGCTGCATTGATTTTGCGGCTTTCTTTATCGGGGGTCGAGCATCCCCGGTGGACTGACTATTTGCCCTCTTTCTAGCTGCACTGACAACAATGGAATCAGGTGGCAATTGTTGTGTTATAATGAGTGGATCTGATGGTGCAGCTTTATATTTCTTGTCCACCCTCTGTGCGAGTACCCTAGCCTTTGCTGGTTCTTTAAAAATGTCATCAGCATGTTTTAGCACGGATGGTAGCATTGGCAAACATTGGTACTGTTAATATGCAGAGGATAGCGTGTTGAATAGAAAGTCATCCTCTATGGGTTCAGAGCGCAGCTGTACACTGCAGTATGTGGCTGCTCTAGAAATCACCTGACTATAGGCCGTGCTGTCTTCAGGTGGAGATGGCCTAGAGGGATATAGATCATTAGATGGAATAGGGTCTGGATCATACACATTGCATGGGTTTACAGTATTAGTATTGTCACCCATTTAATCCCCATGTGAAGAGCCAGGAGATTGCAAGAATACTGTGTAGGTGAAAGTGGTGGAGTACCAGGTGGTGGAGAAGTGGGAAGCAAAGGAGAATGCGGTGGAGAAGGCTGTTGTACTGCCTTTGGCTTCCCCCTGTGCTTTAATATTTTTGCAGGTGAAGGCCCAGCTTCCAAACTTTCCTGCAAAGACAGTTTCATTTTGGTTATTGAAGGAGGAGAGGAAATCATTTTCCCAGTGTCTTTTTGTATTTGTATTTTCCATTGTGTATGAACCTAATGTCGGTGGACTCCTCTGCAGATGGAACATGTTTACTTCCCACAGTTATGTGCCCCGAAAGCTTGGTGACTCAGGCCAAAATATAGACTCTGAAACAGATGGGAGTTTTTCCAGCTCCGAAGAGGAACTTGGATGCTTCGGCTCCTAGGTGGTATTGTAACGTTTCGTTCCGAAGTGGAAGCCTCCACCTTGCAACTCGACCCCGAAGCAGGCGAGGCAGTCTGTTCGGTGGAATGCATTTTGGTCTTCTTTGACGTCTAACACGAGGGGCCGTCATCGAGATGTAACTTTCGGGTCCGACCATGGCCCACAAGCAGTGTTGGACCCAAGACCATTTGTGCTGACTTTTTGGAATGTTTTTAGTGATGGCAAGCGTACGCATGTACTGCGCCGCAAGAATAACTTGGCTGTCCCCATCTGAGTCGCGCTCAGAATCTGAGTCTGCAATGGAAACTGCAGTCTGTGCCTATTCCTCACTGAAAATGCCAGGCGTTTGTTCGGTCGACTTCGACGCATTCGCTAACCAACACGCTCTTCGATCCCACAGAGTCTTCCTAGAGCGGCAGGATCGGCACGCCTCGCAGGTTTCTTCCTTGTGATCCAGAGAGAGGCAAAGGTTACACACCGAGTGTTGGTCAATGAAAGGGAACTTTTCATGGCACCGAGGGCGGAATCGAAATGGAGTCCGATCTATCTATGAGCCTGTGACGCAGTAGGCCCGAGAAGGGCGCAGGCCCCTGAAAGGGCGTTTAATTGATCCTGACGCTACAATCGGATCGAGTGTAGTATGGAAAACAAGCTTGAAAACAATACTGACGTTTAAGGAAAAGACATAGAACCTCAGATAGTTACGAACCAAGATCTATCGGAGCGAGAAGGAACACGTTCGAACCCAATGGGGGGAAGAAAACAATCTAACAAAGGACTCGACGCCCATTCTCACTATCACAGAGAGGAGGAGGAGTCACTCGATCTCTTGACTCGAAAAAGCTTCTTCGAAGAAAAAGAACCTATAACACTCCAAGCCCAACACTAGACGGCCGACTTATGCTAAGCGTGTGTATCTTGAGCTACACAAGCCATCCCACATAAAGATAATTGTTATTTTTGCAAATGTGTTTTGATCTCCTTCTTGAGCCCTGTGTCTCTTTTATTGACCATGTGTGTATTTTCAGATGTCCAACACTCCTCTCTGATAAGCCTAAGGCTTCTCGACTACACTATCCTCTAAAAGAGCACATTGGGATTCCTAGAGCAAGTCTCTGTTCACTAGTAAGGGAACACCTGGACACTAGTAAGGGAACTCCTGGACATCTCATTTTGATACATCATGGAAGAACGAGGCACCCGTTGCGGAATAACCTTTCTGAGACCCACCAATCAAGCGGGATATGATGGCCAGCCACTGCAGCTAAGTGAAGCTGGATGGAGGTGAACGCGAGTTCACACGTCTGTAGGTGTACAGAGAATGTCCAGGACACTAGCTGCAAGGCATCAATGTGTTTCGATAGACAGTTTCCATTTAGTGGCGTAGCAGGAGCGAGCAGTAGGGCTGTGTGTTTCCTTAAGAATGTTCAAGCATTCGGAGGAAGTATGAGAAAACCAACTTCTAAGACCTCAGGAGCCAGGTTGCAAGGTTGATCGTCCTGGGGTCCGGGCGCCTGATCGTTCTGTGGTTTTGCGAGAAGGTACACCCTGCTTGGGAGCCGCTCATGTGGAACCACTGAGAGCTTCAGGAGAGTGGTGGACAATGGCTGTCTGACCCAGACAGGAGCCACCTGGATGAGGGTGAGAGACATCTGCCGAAGCCTCTTTATTATAAACGGAAGGAAAGGGAGAGGCAGAAACGCGTAGGCAAATTTCCCTGACCAGTTTATCCATAGTGCATTGCTCATGGACTGTGGGTCTGAACCTCGAGGCAAAGTTTGGGGATTTTGTGTTTTCTGCCGTGACGAAAGAATCCAAGCAAGAAAACCCCGACTGCCGGAAATGCGTAAAGAGGACTCATGGGTTGAATTCCCACTTGTGGACTTGCTGTCACATCCTACTGAGCAGGTTTGCCAAGTTGTTGTACTGCACAGAACCTTTGGAGGAAGAATTTTTCCATGGAATCCCTGTGCATTTCCAATTTCTGAAACGCCTACCAAGGACCTCATGGTAAGAGGTAGTGTCATCTAGTGGGGAGGGATGAGTGGGATAGAGATCGGCATCCATGTCCCCTGGAGGGTCCACATCATATGCATTCCAAAGGGCGTCCTGTGGGGGCGTCATATGGATCCTCTGTACCCCTGTGGCATTTAATGAAGGTGGGTTAGCTGAGAGAGAAGATGGAGAGGGTGAGACCTGAGGCACGGGGGAAGGTATGGAGGATGGTGGCTAAGACACTGGGAGAGGGTTGTTACCGTTGTGTTGCAGTTTCGGCTGCATGGGCAGTGGTGGAAGCTCACAAGCTTTCTCGAAACAGTCTGCCTCATCAATGTCAGAGTGGTGGATGCCGGAGGATGGGCAAGGGCCCAGCCAGCGTAAAAATAGATTGTGATGTGACAATGGTGGACGTCCAGTTCGGCCTGTAGCTTCTGGAGGACCAATTCGACAGAGCAGATGGTTGACTTTGCTCTTGGTGCCAAGGGTTTCAGCGCCGGTACAAATTTAGCCAGCCTTTGAAGCATAGGCTTTGGATCTGAAGGGCATTTCACACAAATATCAAGGTGGTTGGTGCAGAGTGCATCAGCTTCAAGATCTTCTGTGCCAAGCCAAGGCTAGGCATGGTGTCCGAAACGGTTTTGGTGCCAATCAAGGCCGTATGGCAGTGGCAGCCTGGAAGTCTGGTTCTGAGCATAGAGTGGCTGTCTGGCCGTTGAAGAGGTCTGCTCGGAGCAAGAGCTATGTCACGAGGACAGGGGAGGAGGGACTGTACTCACAACCTGTTGAACGGGTGATATGTCTGATTTTCCAGGTCAGAGCCAGAACTTAGGGTGGACACGTAGGCCTCTTCCTCAGTGGCTGACGGCTCCAGTTGATGTTCCCCTTCGAGGTCCTAGGTACCGAAGAGGTCTGTGGAGTTGTCTCCGCTTCGGTGTTTCACTTCAAAGTGACAAGTCGAGCAGGCTCAAAGAGCCTTCTTCGAAGGAAAGAGTGGAAGGTGAAGCAAGAGGCCTTGTCGTGCTCAGGTGAGCAGCAGGGGTTGTATGGAGATTGGCCAGGAGTATTTGGTACAACACCACATCCAATAGCAAAATAGCATTGGTTCCTTCACAGGTGAGGCTTGGTGAACACAGGGAAGTCGCAATGGACTCAATAACATGTCCAAACCTAACAGCGGAAAGAAAACAATCTAACAATGGAGACGATGCCCATGGACACCATGCACATTACAAAACAAGAGGAAGTCACGCTACCTCGTCACTCAAGAAGATTACTTTGCGGAAAAACAACATGCACACATCTGGGCCCAACACTCGATGGCAGGAGTACGCACAGCATGTGTATCCACAGCCACAAATGTCTAAAACAATGATTTCCACATAAAACACATGTTAAGGCTAAAGACAGGTATCCATATAACGAAGAGGCGGTAAAGTAAATTACACCTGTACGGGTGTAGAATTGAGCTTGATCAGGCAAATTCTCAACATGCATGTGCAGACATTCCAATTATGAAACAGCAGCACTTCAAAGTAAAAAAAAAACATGCAATGTAAAATGCATACTCTGTAATATGCAGGTCTGATCTGCCCTGGATGCGGGCCCACTGGATAGTACCCCTCAACCTGCTGGTACCGCTCCCTTGATTCTGGCACGTAGGATGACACTGCTGCTGGAGGCATCTCAATGGGCACTGGGCTGGAACGTACCAACTCTTCCCGTTGATAAGACTGGGTAGGAGGATAAACCCGTCGGGCATCATAGTGCTGTGGGTATATGGGCTGGCCCATCGTCTGGTACTGTTGTGGCTGAGCACCATACTGTGGGTTCACAACCCGGTCCTGGATGTAAGGTTGGTAATGATCCAAATAAGGGTTGCCAGGCTCAGTGGCAGATGGTGGAGGTCGGACAAATCGGGAGACACACTGTGAGGACTGGGGAGGGTAATAGACATCTGTGAGCAAACAAGGAAAGAAGCAAAAAAACATTTGATTAAGTCCACACCCAAATAAAACAGAGAACCTGTTTTAATGTTGCCACCAATCTCACAAATATGTGCAACCAATATCATGCAATGTGAAAATCGGGGTGGAATATGTTCCATACTACATTTGCAGACAGTTAACATTTACATTGTGGAATTTATGAGCACCAACATTTATTTTGCATTTTTGATCCCCCTTTTAGATCACCTTACATGGTCCAAAAAAATAAAAATAAAGTTAAAACAAAAAACCTTTAATCTGCACTACTGAATGAGGGTTTTTTGGTTCACTCTCACGCTAATCAATCTTCCATCAGGATTTGATTGAGAAGCTGTGTTCTTCTGAGAAGGAACTTGTATTGCTTTTTTGCCTTGTTACCAAGCTTATGCTCTATGCAGCAGGAATGAATATGTTATGGTGACAAGCTAAGGACGCAGTATGTTAGACACTATGGGGGTCATTCTGACCCTGGCGGTCATTGACCGCCAGGGCCAACGACCACGGAAGCACCGCCAACAGGCTGGCGGTGCTTCCTGGCCAATTCTGACCGCGGCTTCCCACCAGCCTGTTCCTGGCGGTGTAGGAACGGGAGTCGTGGGGCCCCTGCACTGCCCATGCCACTGGCCTAACAGGGCCCCAGCAAGATTTTCAGTGTCTGCTTGGCAGACACTGAAAATCGCGACGGGTGCCACTGCACCCGTCGCACCTCAGCAAATCTGCCGGCTCCATTCGGAGCCGGCTTCATCTTTGCTGGGGCTTTCCCGCTGGGCCGGCGAGCGATCTTTTGCAGATCGCCCGCCGGCCCAGCGGGAAAGTCGGAATGCCCCCTGCGGTCATCTGACCGCGGGGCGGTGTTTGGGCGGTTTCCGCCCGCCGGGGTCGGAATGACCCCCTATATGTAAGATAAGTTTATTATGAAGCAAAGCCAGCAGCCATTACTTAAGGACTGTGAAAAACATGTGAAAGCCAACATGCCTTTAAGGAGGGATTAAAAGATATTTTCTTACATAAAATCTCGCAGATTATAATAGTAAGTAGAGGTTTTGTTGCTGGTTACTCTGTTATAATATACGCAGGGGGTGCAATATTTGCACTAGGACTATCCTTGGTTGACCATCTTACAAGGGAGCAGTAACACTACTTAGCCAAATGTAATTTTTGTACATATTTGTAATTTCTGATACTTCTAACTGCAGACTCCTCACCCTGTGAATATATCCAAGGTGTTAGACTTGATCCGGAGGAAACTTTCAGAACAGTTCTCCTGCAAGTGGCATTGTGTAGTTCGGCTTTCAAAGCGACAATCAGAGTTTCAAGTAAGTGTCACTGATGCGTGCTGTCAGCTGCTTTCTTTCAGCGCCGTCAGTCATGGATCTTGAGGTTCTCCATGGTCTTTTAAGCAGATTTTTTCAAAAGTTCTTCAAGTGTTTAGGGGAAAAGTCACCCTCCTAAACAATAGAGTTTAAACAGTGCAGGGACTGTCTCAAACAGTTATCTGTGACGGACACACACAAAGTTGGTTCTGTAGTGCCCGGAGTAAGAACAAGACCCCAGGGCCTGTGGCAACTGCACTCAGATCAACCCAAAAGTTATACAAGAAACTGATGTCAAACTCTAAGTCACTAATCTCAAGACTCTGAGCCACAATTAGTCCAAGTCAAAATGAAGGTCCTGCTGCCAATGTGGTTCACCCAGTAGATTGTCATCTCAGTCAAAGTCTTCGGGTAAGTCAAAGAGAAAACACCAGTTGAATTGTGACCCCCCTGCAAAGAAATGCCTCTTTTTTTATAGTCACCCTCCCAGCCCCAAAGATTTGGACTGCTGCTGCTGGTTTTTCAACTCTGAGTCCACTGAGGCATGCTAACTAGACCTCAGTGCCCGGACCTTAAAATGTGTATATTTAATTGGCTAACACCTAATTGAAATAAGCTAATTGTAAGTCCTTAGTATATGGTACCTACAGCATGTAAGTCAGAGAGAGGGTCACCCCAAGGACGGACGTACTGACTGAGCCACCCTAGGTATGACAAAGGAAAAAACGTGTGTAGAAAAGTGCCACTGTTGGCATGGTTACCCAGCCTCAAAGGCTCAAGCCTCAGACTGCAGTGCCCAGGGCACTCCAGCTAGTGGAGTTGCCCACCCCCAGAAAAAGGCCCACTTTTGGTGGCAAGTCCAGCGGGAAAATGAGGGAAAACAGGGAGGAGTGACCATCCCAGCCTGGACTACCCCTAAGATGTCCAGGCGACCCCCTCCCTGCAGAATCCTCCATCTTGGTTTGGAGGCAGGGACCAATAGGATTAGGTTTGTGCTCCCCTCCCCAAAGGGAGTGGGTACAAGGAGGGTGTAGCCACCCTCAGGGAGAGTAGCCATTGGCTACTGCCCTCTGACCCCTAAAACACCCCTAAATCTAGGATTTAAGGGCCTCCCTGAACCCAGCTCACTAGATTCCTGGCGACCTGACAAGAAAGGACTGCTAAGCTGAAACCCCAGCAGAGAAGAAGGAAGAAGACAACTGACTTGGGCCCCTGCCCTACCAGCCTGTCTCCTGCTTCAAAGAACCTGCAAAAGAACAGCGACACATCCAGCGGGACCAGCGATCTATGCCAAGCTCCAGAGGACTGCCCTGCATCCAAAAGGACAAAGAACTCCCATGGACTCCATCCCTGTCCAAGAAGAAACAACAACTAAAGACTCCAACCTCACTCTGAATGCATGAGTCCTAACCACTCTGCATCCGATGCCCATGGTCCGTGTCCAGGTGGCCCATCCAGATGGAGAGGATCCCCAGACAATTCCGAGCAAGTGCCCACCCAGGGTTGACCTCTCCAGGACAGCACCTGCAGAAGGAATCCCGAGGACCCCTCTGACCGCAAAGCTACCCAACGCCTAAAGACACACTGCACCCGCAGCCCCCAGGCCTTGGAGAACCCGACCTCTGGTGCAGCAACATTCAGCAGGTGGTCCTCCTCCCTGTGCAGTCTGTGGTTTGCCTGAAATGCCCCCCCCCCCCCCACCGTGGACCTTGCATGCAGCCTCTGAGTGATCCCCATAGAGAATCATTGGAGACCCGACACCTTGTTTGCACCCTGCACACGACCGCCCCAGCGCCACTGAGGGTGTATGTTTGGTGCCTGCTTGTGAGCCCCCCAGTGCTCCTCTAAACCCCTCAGGTCTGCCTGCAGATCTGAAACCGAGTGCCCCCCGCCTCCATTGGAGTCCATGTTAATTTTGCCTACACTTTGGCCTCTGCACCAGGCCAGCCCGTGATGCTTAAGGTGGGTGTTTGGGTTATCTTGAACCCCAACCTGTGGACTTCCTAACCCCCGAAGACTGGAACTGTAAGTCTTGTACTTACCTGTAAAACAATCCAACTTTTCTTCCCCCAGGAACTGTTTCTGAAAATTGCACTGTCAAGTCTTAAAACAGATTATTGCCAATATTTCAAAAACTGTATAACTTATCAATTTCAAACAAAGTACTGTTGATACACGTGTGAAATATGAATCTATTGAAGTACTTACCTGCAACTTGAATCTTGTGGTTCTAAAAATTAATTAAGAAAATATATTTTTGCTAGATAAAAACCATTGGTCTGGAGTTAAGTCATTGAATGTGTGCATCTTCTATTGTCTGTGTGTGTACAACAAATGCTTTGCACTACCCTCTGATAAGCCTAACTGCTCGACCCCACTACCACAAAAGAGAACATTAGTATTTTCTACTTTAGCCTCTGTTAAACCTCTGGACTCTCTGCACACTATATCTCATTTTGATATAGTGTGTACAGAACCAGCTTCCTACAACATGTCTTCCCGTCTGCCACTCCAACTAGGAAGAGCAGTGTTCACTGCTGGCTCCATTTTGCCATTTACAACCATGTCAAATCCCAAAACTCCTTTTCAATACGTATAAGCCACCGCCACATCAGGTCTATCAAGCCCTAACAGGGTGCCTCATATTTTAGGGCAAAGCATGTGTTTTACATGCTCTGGCACTAAAAGCCCAAAATTATAATTTTTACTCTGAAAGTGACTGGCAGCCCCTTTGGTGAATATAGGGTTACACGCTGTGCTACTCCTGAACAGGACAACCTAAGTTGACACTCCAAGGTATCAAACCACTTGTTACAATAAGTCCAACTTGATGCCCAAGTGGAGCTTAATGTAACTTATTACTATGTGCAACTTTTTAAAAAGCTGCCACTTCATTGCCCAAAGTCTCCCATGCCCGTTTACGACTGCCCACAGGGCACAACAGTATTCTGCTCTCCTGGGAAAATGTGTACGCGATTTCCAGGAAAGGACACAACAGAAGCTTGAATCAGGGAGAGGTGGCTTACCACCCTGGCAGGAAGCAACACAGGCCCAAAAGGCAATCTTCAAAGGGGAAGTCGTCTTTGAAAAGCAAATGGCAAACACTTAGAAGCGGGCTGCTCTATTGTTTAGGTAGAAAGGCGAGCATATTCTCAAACCAGTGGTTCAGGGGTGTCTAACTCCCAATGGAAGCCAAAACTCTGGGTTGGGGAAGGGAGCCCAGAATGCATAGAGAGGGATTCTACCATGTTGGAAGTGGACAGAATGGAGTCTTCCGGGATAGCTAGATGCTACCTTTCACAGGAAGTAGTCATCAGAAGGAAGGGAACCTCGTAGCCCATTAGCTAGTGAACACAACCTAACCTGAGGGAACTTCCTGGGCATAAAAGGGCCATCCGGGTACCTATAACTCAGATTTCAATTGACTACAGATGAGGAATAACGAAGGACTGCCCTGCTGAACCAAGGACTCAGCGAAGAGAGGTTGCATCAGAGTTGGACTGTGAAGGAAAGTGCCCTCTTTCTGGCATAGTTGCCCCCACTTTATGCCTGATGTTAGTGTGATTGGACTGTAGTTCACTGGAAACCTGTTAACCAGCAACCCCAGTCACATTGCCCTCGCCCCTAAATGTAGTCGTTTGTTACTTTTTACACCCACAATTGGCATAATGGTCCAACCCTGCAAGTCCCTAGAATATGGTACCTAGATACCGAGGGCATTGCTGCACCAGGGGTCCCCTATGGGCTGAAGCATGTGTTATGCCACTCATAGGAGCACATGCAAAATGACTGCAGGCCTGCCACTGCAGCCTGTGTGAAAGAATGCAAGCACCCTTTCACTGTTAAACCTCACCACTGCACTTACGTATTATAAGTCATCCCTCTGGTAGGCACTTCAGCCCAAGGGCAAGGTGCATGTCTGCAAGTGTGAGGGTACCCCTGCATGAACAGGGTACTCATACAGACCCCAGGCCAATTCCTGAGCTCTAAGTGCAGGGAAGCCACCTTAAGGTATGAAGTGGACACTGGTCAATACAAGTGGTCCAACTACATAATGGCTACTCCGAATCTAGGCATGTTTGGTATCAAACATGTTGGAATCATGCAACTACACAGATTCCAGTGTTAGTTGCATGATACCATGTACTTTGCGGGGTGCCTAGAGGATTCCCCAGTTCTGCCTGTGCCGCCTTATGGGGTCCAGCTGCCAGCCCACACTGCTGCGGATCCCAGACACTACTCTACCCTTCCGATTTTGAGCCTAACTCAAGCAGGAGAAGGCAGAACAAAGGATTTCCCGCAAGGGAGAGGTGTGACCACCTCTCCATTTCAAATAGGTGTCTCTCACCTGGGGTGGGGTGGCCTCAGAGCCACCAGAGTGCTTTGAAGAGACCCCAGACAATGTTCTGCCCTCCTGCTGATGAGCCAGGCTCAGGCCAGAGGAGCAGAACAAAGGATTTCCTGCAAGGGAGAGGTTTAACCACCTCTCTCAGTGTATTAGGTGTCTAAGGGCTGGGGTGGCCTCTGAGCACCCCAAGACTACTTTGAAGGGAACATTTGGTGCCCTTCTTGCATAATCCAGTTTGCACCAGTTCAGGAACCCCCGGATCCTGCTCTGGTACAAAACTACACAAAGGACAGGGGTAGTGACCACCCCCCCTGTCCAGCTCCTCCCCTAGGGAGGTGCCCAGAGATCTGCCAGGTGGCCACTTGATTTTACCATCTTGAAAAAAAGATGTGCAGAGGCCGTTGAGAGTATCTGGTTGGTTAGGCCAGGCAGGTAATGTTCCTGAACCCCTGATAAGAAGTTCAATGCAGAGAGTGACCAACCCCATTTTAGAGTTATTTAGGGCTCTCTCGTGGGTGGGTCCTAAGATTCATCGAGCAAGACTCTAGAAGGAACTCTCTGCAAGACATCTTCTGCCTCTGTCCCTTGGAACTGCTGCTGGTCTTCACCTGGAACTGAACAAGTCTACTTCTGGTGGGAAGGCTCCCACTGCAACATTGTTTCTCCGGATCCTGCAAGAATTCTGCAACATCCAAGACTGTGCATGCTCCAGGGTCACAAAGACTCGGTTTGCATCAGAAGGCAAAAAGGAATCTCCTTTGAAGTGAAGAAGTCACTCCTCTGCATCCGCAGGCACTTCAAGGAATCTTCGACCGGTTGGTGGGGTCTGCTGTCTCTGGATATCTGAAGATTCTGCATCACAGGTTGTGAGTCTGTGGCCTCCTCTGGGTCCTACTTGTCTTCTATCCAAGTTGGGAGACTGTGGGCCTTTGCTCCTGCCAATGGACTGGCTCCCCTGTGCATGTAACTGTGGCATTTGCCAAGGCTTAGTGACACTTCTCCGGGAGACCTTCAGTCTCCAACAAGCTCCAGCCCCCGGCACTCTGCAAACCGTAGATCAGCTCTTGGCCTGCGATGTGGGATTTCTGTTTTGCTGGGCTGGTAAGGCCTCTCCGAGTCCGGCGCCTGTGGGTCACTCGTCGGGGCTCCATCGACTCCTGTTGGACTTCCTGTGTACTGAAGGCCAACTATGACTCCCCTCTCCTGGGTTAAGTCTCCCGGACCTTGTTGGTCCCCACAACTTTGCAAACTTCTCTTATGTTTCCGTATGCACTTGCCAGTCCTTGTTGGTGACCTGGAGGGTCACTGACCCTCCTGCAATCTGTTGACCGTCAAGGGACAGCTCGTAGGCAATTCCTGGGATCTTCATCAACTCCTGGACCTCGCAGCTGGCCTTCTTCTTCCACTGTCTTGCAGGAACTTCATGTTCAGGAGGGTGAGCATTGCCACCTGGGAACCTCCTTGGGTGCTGGACACTGTCCCCTTCCTTTTCAGGTCCCTCACATCCAGAATCCGTCCTTGGGTTCCACCGGCATGGTCCCCGGTTTGTGACAGCAGCTGGACAATCAGAGGCAGCCACAGTCTTCTGAGAGAGTTCCTTCTCCCCTCTGTATCTGAGTTCCCGGGGTAGGTACTCCTGTCTTCTGGGTATCCTGGGGTAGGGGCACTCTCCATCCACCTTCTTGCCTGCTAGTTTCCTCAGGGTCCGCTGGGAAGGGTCCTGAATTCCACAAACTCCAACCACTGCTTTCTGTGTTAACCTATGGTATAACTGGGTGGGTAACTAACCAACTTACTCCTAGTTGCTGGGGTCACCTACTGTACTTACCACTGGTCTTCCTAACTGGCCCCAGCCCCTAGCTAACCACCACACTTACCTTGGCCGGAGTCCCACTTTCACATTTCACTTTTTTAGTATATGGTTTGGCCTTCCCCTAGGATCTAGTATACTTCTATGCTATTTTTTTCTGGTTATTTTATATGTATAATTGCATGTAATATCTCCAGCGAAAGATATACCAATGTCAGTCTAGTACTCGTGCTGTAAAAAAGTATCCTTAATTTTTGCAACACATGTGTGGTTCTTTCTTATGACTAAGTTACTATCTGACTACTGTGCTACTGCAAGTGCTTTACATTTCTTCTTGATAAGCTTGAGCTGCTCGCCTCAGCTACCCCTAGAGAGCTTCTGCTACCTGGACACCTACTCACTATCACTAAGGGTTGCCTGGACTCAGTATAGGGTGCCACACCATAAACAGAGCCAGCAAACTACGAGTGACCCAGAAAGGAGAAGACTCACTTGAAGAGATTGATAACAGCATTTTCCATGTGAACAGCGTCTCTGCCCTTTAAGGCTTCACTTCCATAGGAGATGGTTGTAACTAGGTTGGCCTGAATTATTTGCAGAAGAGGTAAGTATGTACAAAATGCTATAGCAGATTGTATGCGTTTAAAGAGCTATTGATTATCGGTGTATGAGCTCCAAATGTTCGTTAAATGAGCCTTGTATATAAAGAAGCATACCCAGATACTTGTATTCTGTTACCTCGTCTACTTTGTCCTTACCCATATGCCACTGCTGAAGGCTCAATTATATTTTTCCCTGGAATATGATTTTTGACTTCTTAGGTTGTTTTCCATTGCATTTACGTTGAAGTATGAGGCTGTGGTATTTAGAAGCCCGTGGAGGCCGATTTTTGAGCCGCTTAGTAGCACTAAGTTGTTAGCGTATATCAGACATGATAGATTGGCTTACCCAGTTTAGGGGAGTGCAAATTAACCTGGGCTAAGCTGGTAGGAAGATAAGTTAAGAAGTTTAAACGTGGCGGCTAGAATACACCCTTGCCGTAACCCTTGATTAGTTGGAATATTTCTCAATAGGCTGGCATCATCTCAACTTAATTCTGACCCAGGTGTCAGTGTGGAGAAGGATTAGGGCTTTAGGCAATAGGATAAGTATATTCCACCTGGCCAGTTTGCTCCACAGCTTTGCTCTACTTCTATCCAGTCGATCAAAAGCAGCCTTGTAATCTAAAAAAAGATCAGGATTTTTCCACTTGAACACGACACTAGGTCCACAAAAAGACAGCAAGCTAAGTATTTTGATTCCACATCCAGGAGTCCTAAAAGGCGAAAGTAGGAAAGCACTCTTTTTTTGGCAACATTAGCCCCGACTACTTGCCTGGTATCTGATGTGATTTTGACTAAAAGCGCACTGTGTCCCTGCTAACCAGGTCCCCAGTGCCACATCTCTTTCCCAAAACTGCAAAGTTGTTTCCCCAATTGTCAAAACCTTTAGCACCCTCTGTAAGTCCTTAGTAAATCGTACCCCTAGTACATAGGAGCCTTGGGTACTAAAGAGGGTCCGTAAGGGCTGCAGCACAAATTGTACCACGCTAAGAGAACCCTAACCAGGCACATGACAGGCTGCCATTGCAGGCTACGTGTCTTGGTGCAGACAAACGTTAAAACGCGATAGGGCACTCAGCCTGTGTGCCATGTCCCCTAACACTGCATGCAGCACATGTAAGTCACCCCTACAGCAGGCCTTACAGCCCGAGACAGGGTCCATTATATTACGTGTGAGGGCATATCTGCAAGAGCAGTTGTGACCCTGCTATGCCTGTCAATTCTCAGACAGAGCGGCCAAGGAAGACTGTAAGGAAATGCCTCCTTGGCATGACTTTTTGCCTTTGCTGATGCTATGTTTTGATCTGAAAGTGTGCTGAGGCCTGCTAACCAGGCCCCAGCACCAGTGTTCTTTCCCGAACCTGTACTTTTGTTTTACACAATTGGCACACCCTGGCATCCAGGTAAGTCCCTTGTAACTGGTACCTCTGGTACCAAGGGCCCTGATGCCAGGGAAGGTCTCTAAGGGCTGCAGCATAGCTTATGCCACCCTGGGGACCCCTCACTCAGCACAGACACACTGCTTGCCAGCTTGTGTGTGCTGGTGAGAACAAAACGAGTAAGTCGACATGGCACTCCCCTCAGGGTGCCATGCCAACCTCACACTGCCTATGCAGTATAGATAAGTCACCCCTCTAGCAGGCCTTACAGCCCTAAGGCAGTTTGCACTATACCATAGGTGAGGGCACCAGTGCATGAGCACTGTGCCCCTACAGTGTCTAAGCAAAACCTTAGACATTGTAAGTGCAGGGTAGCCATAAGAGTATATGGTCTGGGAGTCTGTCAAACACAAACTCCACAGCACCATAATGGCTACACTGAAAACTGGGAAGTTTGGTATCAAACTTCTCAGCACAATAAATGCACACTGATGCCAGTGTGCATTTTATTGTAAAATACACCCCAGAGGGCATCTTAGAGGTGCCCCCTGAAACTTAAACCAACTACCCGTGTAGGCTGACTGGTTCTAGCAGCCTGCCACACTCGAGACATGTTGCTGGCCACATGGGGAGAGTGCCTTTGTCACTCTGTGGCCTGTAACAAAGCCTGCACTGGGTGGAGATGCTATCACCTCCCCCAGGCAGGAGCTGTAACACCTGGCGGTGAGCCTCAAAGGCTTACCCCCTTTGTTCCAGCACCGCAGGGCACTCCAGCTAGTGGAGTTGCCCGCCCCCTCCGGCCACGGCCCCACTTTTGGCGGCAAGGCCGGAGGAGATAATGAGAATAACAAGGAGGAGTCACTGGCCAGTCAGGACAGCCCCTAAGGTGTCCTGAGCTGAAGTGACTAACTTTTAGCAATCCTCCATCTTGCAGATGGAGGATTCCCCCAATAGGGATAGGAATGTGACCCCCTCCCCTTGGGAGGAGGCACAAAGAGGGTGTACACACCCTCAGGGCTAGTAGCCATTGGCTACTAACCCCCCAGACCTAACCACGCCCTTAAATTTAGTATTTAAGGGCTCCCCTGAACCTAAGAATTTAGATTCCTGCAACTTACCGAAGAAGACTGCTGAGCTGAAAACCCCTGCAGAAGAAGAAAGAGGACACCAACTGCTTTGGCCCCAGTCCTACCGGCCTGTCTCCTGCCTTCTAAAGAAATCTGCTCCAGCGACGCTTTCTCCAGGACCAGCGACCTCTGAATCCTCAGAGGACTGCCCTGCTTCAAGAGGAACAAGAAACTCCTGAGGACAGCGGCCCTGTTCCAAAAAGACTGCAACTTTGTTTCAGAGGAGCAGATTTAAAGACCCCTGCAATCCTCGCAAGAAGCGCGAGACTTGCAACACTGCACCCGGCGACCCCGACTCGAATGGTGGAGAACCAACACCTCAGGGAGGACCCTCCGGTGACTCCGAGACTGTGAGTAACCAAAGTTGTCCCCCCTGAGCCCCCACAGCGACGCCTGCAGAGGGAATCCCCAGGCTCCCCCTGACCGCGACTGTCTGACTCTAAAATCCCGACGGCTGGAAAAGACCCTGTACCCGCAGCCCCCAGTACCTGAAGGATCGGAACTTCAGTACAGGAGTGACCCCCAGGAGGCCCTCTCCCTTGCCCAGGTGGTGGCTACCCCGAGGAGCCCCCCCCTTGCCTGCCTGCATCGCTGAAGAGACCCCTTGGTCTCCCATTGACTCCCATTGGAAACCCGACGCTTGTTTCTACACTGCACCCGGCCGCCCCCGCGCTGCTGAGGGTGTACTTTTTGTGTGGACTTGTGTCCCCCTCGGTGCCCTACAAAACCCCCCTGGTCTGCCCTCCGAAGACGCGGGTACTTACCTGCTGGCAGACTGGAACCGGGGCACCCCCTTCTCTCCATTGAAGCCTATGCGTTTTGGGCACCACTTTGAACTCTGCACCTGACCGGCCCTGAGCTGCTGGTGTGGTGACTTTGGGGTTGCTCTGAACCCCCAACGGTGGGCTACCTTGGACCCCAATTTGAACCCCGTAGGTGGTTAACTTACCTGCAAGAACTAACATTACTTTACCTCCCCTAGGAACTGTGAAAATTGCACTGTGTCCACTTTTAAAACAGCTAAATGTGTTTTATGTAAAAAGTATATATGCTATTGTGATTATTCAAAGTTCCTAAAGTACTTACCTGCAATACCTTTCAAATGAGATATTACATGTAGAATTTTAACCTGTGGTTCTTAAAATAAACTAAGAAAAGATATTTTTCTAGAACAAAAACCTATTGGCCTGGAATTGTTTCTGAGTGTGTGTTCCTCATTTATTGCCTGTGTGTATGTACAACAAATGCTTAACACTACTCCTTTGATAAGCCTACTGCTCGACCACACTACCACAAAATAGAGCATTAGTATTATCTCTTTTTGCCACTATCTTACCTCTAAGGGGAACCCTTGGACTCTGTGCATACTATTCCTTACTTTGAAATAGTGCATACAGAGCCAACTTCCTACAAAGCCATTTTAAATGCATGTACTAGACACTGGTCCATACATGTTCCCCGGCTACATGATGGCTTCACTATAGATAGGGATGTTTGGTATCTAACATCTCGTATTGATAAGCCCACACTGACTCCAGGAACCTTAGAGGCGCCCCCCTGAAATCCTACCAGCCTCTAGTGTGCTTGCTGACTGGTTTCTGCCACCCTGCCAAAGAGACACGGTTCTGGCTCCCTAGGGTGAGAGCCTTCTGCTCTCAAAAGGCCCAAAACAAAAGCCTGTCCAGAAAGAGGGTTTAACACTCCCTCTCACAGTATGACCTGCTGACTAGACTTCCTAAGGCATCATGCCTCAAAGGGCTGCCGCCTTTGAAATGCAAATCTAGCTCACTTAACAGGATAGGAAATTGAGAGGTGGAGGCAATTTAAGAGGTAGTCATCTTCGGGATGGCATAACTGAGACTTGGGACAGGGTTATATGGGGCGTAGTGACCCCAAGTGTCAGTAGTCCGTTGGCTACTATGCTACACACCCATAAATTTAGTATTTAGTGGATCCCCTGGCATCAGAGGAGCAGATCCTGATTGTAGGAAAGTACCCTCAGTGTGCTTAGAACTGTCTTCACTGGGATCCTGCTAACCAGGACCTCAGTGATTGTGCTCTCTCCCTCCCAATTTGGTTACCTTGGACCTTTGTGCAATCCACAATTGGCATACTGGTGCACCCTTATAAGTCCCTAGAATATGGTACTTAGGTACCCAGGGCATTGAGGCATCAGGGGTCCGCCATGGGCTGCAGCATGCATTTTGCCACCCATGGGAGCCCATGCAAAATGTGTCTATAGGCTTGCCATTGCAGCCTGCGTGAAAGGTGCATACAACCTTTCACCACAGGTCACTACACCGCAGCACTGAAAATCACCCCTATTGGTAGGCCCTTGCAGCCCAAAGCGCAGTGTGTGAGAGCACCAGCTCAGGGACCCCCCCCCCCCCAGTGTCTGCTCTGGTGTGAAACCGGACAAAGGAAAGGGGAGTGGTTCCCTGGCCTCTTCCAGCAACTACAACATTTAACTGGCTGTGCATTATTTAGAGTCGGCAAGACTTCAGCTGCACCCAGAACTAAACCTTAATCTCCCTTGGTCCTCTCTGCCCGCCGTCCAACTTGGGAGTCAGTGAGCCCTTGCATCTCCGTGCAAGACAGCTCTTGTGCACCGCGACTCTTGCGGCAACCAAGGTTTGTTGTCTCCTGCTCCAAGGGCTCTTTAGGCTTCAAGAAACCCCAGCCCCCATCACTTCATCCTTGCAAGGACAGTCTCTTCTCTGCTGCTCCGGCGATGTGGGACTCCTCTCCAGGTGAGATGATTGGGCCTTACTGCAACTTACTGCACCCGCTACCAGTGGGTTGCTTGTGGGGGCTGCGACTGCTGTTGCTGACTCTCCCAACTGCAGAGGGCCAGCCCAGACTCCCTTCCAAGGGTCGAGTCCCCTGGACCTTGCTGGTCCTCTTCAGCCCTGCAACTCTTCATTTGCCTCCACTTGCATTTGCCAAGGCTTGTTGGTGGTTCTCCTAACCACTGACCATCTGCAACCCGACGACCGATATGGGATACCATCTGCACCACTCCAGGAACTTCTTTGCAGCTAATGCACTTCGTAGCTGGTCTTCTTCCCCTGTCGACCCAGATCTTCATCCACAGAAGGGTCGGTAATGGCTCCTACCCCGACTGGACACTCAATCGTGGACTGGACTATGTCTCATTTTTTTACGGTTCCTCTTATTCCAGAGTCCACCTTTGGTTTCCTCTGGTCCAGTCCTTGCAAAATCCACTGTCTAGGTCCTCTGGTTAGACCTTGGAAAAAGCAGGTACTTACCCCAGGACTCCTGGTCGCAGGTGGCCACTAAGGAACTCACCTCTTGAGGTTCCAAGATCTCCCAGCTCTCCTATAATTACTCCATATCCATGAATGGGGGACTTCACTTGGCATTCCACTGTTTAATGTATGGTTTGGCCCTAGCTATTTCCTAAAGTGATTGCCAATGCTTGTTGTTTTCTATGTTAATTTCTGATTGCTATTTATATAACGACTACAGGCTTCCAGGGAGGAGGGTGGGTGCATGTGAATCTACAGCAGAACATGCCACGAACAGACGTACACTGGATAAGGGACATTTTCTGTTCAATGGCATGTGTAGCTGCAGATACACATGCTATGCATAAACTACAAAGCAGTTTGTCCTCCCAACAAATAGCGGTGGCTCACTTGTAGGAGTTGAAGTTGTTTGAAATAACGTTCTTAGAATAGCTTGACCTACTGCGGCTTGTTGTTGAGATAATACATCTACACAGTAGTGTTTAGTGAATGTATGGGGTGTTGACCATGTAGCTGCTTTACATATTTCAGCCACTGGTATATTCCCTATAAAAGCCATTGTTGCACCTTTCTTTCGTGTAGAATGTGCTTTGGGAGTAATTAAAAGCTGTCTTTTTGCTTTGATATAGCATGTTTGGCAGCACCTTACAATCCATCTTGCTAAACCTTGTTTTGATATAGGATTGCCTGTATGTGGTAGTTGGAAAGCCACAAAAAGTTTTTTTGTCTTTCTAAACTGTTTAGTTCTGTCTACGTAGTACATTAGAGCTCTTTTGAGGTCTAATAATGTATGTAGAGCTCTTTCTGCCACAGAGTCTGGCTGTGGGGAGAAGCCTGGCAGTTCCACTGTTTGATTGATACTTTTGGTAGAAATTTTGGATTTGTTCTAAGTACAACTTTGCGTTTGTGTACCTTGAAGAAAGGTTCCTCAAGAGTAAAAGCATGTATTTCACTTACTCTTCTTAAAGAAGTAATTGCCACCAGAGAGGCAACTTTCATGTTAGAAATTGAATTTGGCAAGAGTGCATGGGTTCGAAAGGTGGTCCCATAAGTCTTGTAAGCACTATAGTTAGATTCCAAGATGGAACTGGTGGTGTTCTTGGTGGAATGATGTGTTTTAAGCCTTCCATGAAAGCTTTAATGACAGGAACTCAAAATAAAGAGCTATGTTGAATATTTTGTAAATATGCAGATATTGCAGTAAAGTGTATTTTTATTGAGGAAAAAGCTAAATTAGATTTTTGTAAATTTAGTAAATAGTAAACGATATCTTGTATTGATGCTGTAAGAGGGTCTATATTTTTAGATTGGCAGTAATAGACAAATGTTTTCCATTTGTTTGCGTAGCACTTGCTAGTAGTGAGTTTTCTTGCTTGTTTAGTAACTGCCATACATTCTGATGGAAGTTGTAGATTTCGAAATTCTATGACTTCAGGAGTCAAATTGCTAGATTGAGAGCACTGGGGTTTGGATGTGTGATTAGACCTTTGTTTTGTATTAGCAGGTCCGGTCTGTATGGGAGTTTGGAGTGCGGTACTACAGATAGATCTAGTAATGTTGTGAACCATGTCTGGCGTGCCCGTGTTGGTGCTACGAGTATCATGTTGAGTGAAGTTTGACGCAACTTGACTAGAAATGGAAGGAGGAGGAGAGGGTAAAAATGTACGCAAACATTCCTGACCAACTGATTCATAGAGCATTGCCCTTGGATAGGGGATGTGGCTGTCTGGATGCGAAGTTTTGGCATTTTGTGTTTTCGCTTGTTGCGAATAGGTCTATGTTTGGTGTTCCCCACTTCTGAAAGTACTTTTGAAGTACTTGAGGATGAATCTCCCATTGGTGAGTTTGTTGGTGATTTCTGCTGAGGATGTCTGCCAACTGATTGTCTATCCCTGGGATGTACTGTGCTAATCGATGAATTAGGTTGTGGATTGCCCATTTCCAATTTTTTTGTTTGGGCTAGAAGGGACAGTTGGGATGAATGTGTCCCTACCTGTTTGTTGAGATAATACATGGTTGTCATGTTGTCTGTTTTGATAAGAACATTCTTCCGTGTGAGAAGAGGTTGAAAAGGTTTGAGGGCCAGAAACACAGCTAATAACTCTAAGTGGTTTATGTGTAGCTGTTTCTGTTTGACATCCCATTGTCCTTGAATGTTGTGATTGTTTAGGTGAGCTCCCCAACCAATCATTGATGCATCTGTTGTAATTATGGTCTGAGGCACAGGGTCTTGAAATGACCGCCCCTTGATTAGATTGGTGCAATTCCACCACTGAAGGGACATATATGTTTGGCCGTCTATCAACACTAGATCTTGGAGTTGACCGTGTGCCTTTGACCATTGTTGTGCAAAGCAGTGTTGTAAGGGCCGCATGTTTAATCTTGCGAGTGGAACAATCGCAATGCAAGATGCCATCATTCCTATAATTTTCATGACAAATCTTACAGTGTATTGTTGATTTGGTTGTATTTGTGGAATTAGATTTTGGAAAGCTTGCATCCTTTGTGTATTTGGATAGGCTAGAGCTTGTGGAGTATTTAGTAGCACATAAATATGGTTGTAGTTGTGCTGGTTTAAGGTGTGACTTGGTAGTCTATGGAGAAACCTAGTGTATGTAAGGTTTGTATTGCATAACGTGTATGATTTTGGCACAGTGTAGGACTGCTTGGTTTTATTAGCCAATCGTCTAGATATGGAAAGACATGTATATGTTTTATTCTTAGGTAAGCTGCCACTACTGCCAAGCACTTTGTGAATACCCTTGGAGCTGTTGTTATTCCAAAGGGTAACACTTTGAACTGGTAGTGTTTTCCCTGAATGACAAACCTGAGGTATTTTCTGTGAGCAGGATGGATGGGTATGTGGAAATACTCATCGTTGAGGCCTAAAGCTGTCATAAAATCTTGTTTTTGTAGCAGTGGTATACCATCCTGTAAAGTTACTATGTGAAAATGTTCTGAAAGGATGTAAAGGGTGAGGAGCCTGAGGTCTAATATTGGCCTGAAAGTGCCATCTTTTTGGGGAATTAGAAAGTATAGAGAATAAACTCCTGTTCCTATCTGAGATTATGGAACTAACTCTATTGCTTGTTTGAGTAGTAGAGATTGGACCTCTTTTTGTAACAGAATTGTGTGTTCTGTGGTTAGCTTGTGAAACCTTGGTGGAATAGTTGGAGTGTTTATCAATTCTAGGCAATAACCATTGCGGATAAATGATAGCACCCAGTTGTCTGTGATGATATTTTGCCAATGTGTGTGGAACTGCTGTAGTCTTCCCCCCACTGGAGAGGTGTGGAGTGGAAGGGTGTGAGGGAAGTCACTGTTTTGGGTGTGATGCAGGCTGTTTAGAGGTCTGGAATTTTCCTCTATTTCTGGAGCATTGTCCTCTATATGTGCCTCTATGTCCACCTCATTGGTACTGGGTTTGGTAGGCTGGTTTGGTTTGGGAGGCTGATGCCTTTGACAGCTGTGGTCTGAAACTACCTCGAAACTGAGTTTTCAAAAATGACCCTCTATATGGTGTAGAATAGAGTGCACCCATTGCCTTAGCTGTGTCTGAGTCTTTCTATTGCTGTGTCTGCTTCTGGTTCAAAAAGATGTCTTATCGAAGGGCATGTTTAACACAGCCTGTTGTATTTCTGGCTTGAAACCAGAAGATCTCAGCCATGCATGTCTACGAATAGTGACTGCTGTGTTGACACTCCTTGCGGCGGTATCTGCTGCATCTAGGGCAGATCTTATTTGGTTATTTGTAATAGCTTGCCCTTCTTCTACTACTTGTTGAGCCCTTTTTTGGTATTCTTTGGGGAGATGCTGTATTATATCCTGCATCTCGTCCCAATGGGCTCTATCATAACAAGCTAGTAGTGCTTGTGAATTTTCTATTCTCCACTGGCTTGTTGCTCGGGATGCAACCCTTTCCCCTGAAGCATCGAATTTTCAGCTTTCCTTATCAGGAGGGGGTGGATCTCCTGATGACTGACTATTTGCTCCCTTCCTGGCAGCACTAACCACAACTGAATCAGGTGGTACCTTATGGGTGATATAATCAGGGTCAGAAGGTGCAGGTTTGTACTTTTTTTCTATTCTAGGTGTTATAATTCATTTTTTTCACAGGCTTGTTAAAAAATGTTATCTGCATGTTTTACCATGCCTGGGAGCATTGGGAGGCATTGGTACCTAGAATGAGTTGAGGATAATGTATTGAATAACTAATCTTCCTCTAGTGGTTCTGTATGCATTGTAACCCCATGATAGGCTGCAGCCCTAGCTATCACCTGGTTATATATTGTAGTGTCTTCAGGTGGCGATGGTTTAGAGGGGTGGCTGTCTGGGTCATTGCTTGGGATGGGATCAGTGCCGTAAAGATCCCATGGATTAACAGTGTCTTGTTGTGAGTCATACGAATGGGTTGGAGAATGCATTGATGTAAGGCTTATCTGAGGAGAGGTAGGTAGGTGTGGAGAATGAGGAGGAAAAGACTGAGGATGTGCTGGCTTCTCTTTCTGTTTTGGCACTTTAGTTGGGGGCTGCATAGTGTCCAATTCCTCCTGAAACGCCAGCTTTCTCTCGTTTTCAAAGGAAGTGCTGTGATGATTCTCCGTGTTTCTTTATGGATGTGGATCCTGAACTGCCTCTTATACATAATTTGAAGTATTGGTTCGATCTCCGACTCTTCCTCAGAGGTTTTCTGGCTTTCTTTAAGTCTTTTAGAAAGTCTGTGTTCCTCTGTGTATGCCCTCTTTCGGCTCCGAAATGTGTTTTGTTCGGGATTGAAAATGATGATGAAGGTCTCGGCTCCGAAATATTTTTTCTTATTTTGGACTCTGAAAATTGTTGTTTACTGGAGTCTGAAATTGAGCTTTTTGTCGACACTGAGGTTTTCGGAAGGGGTGGCCTTTTTCGGTGCCGAAGTGTGATGTTTTTTCAGGATTGAAAATGATGAGGAAGGTCTCGGTTCAGAAACAGTTTTTGTAATTTTCGACTACGAAAATTGTTGTGGTCTACTGGAGTCTGAAATGGCGCTTTTAATAGTCTTTGTCGACTCCCAAGTCGTCGGAGGCATGGCCTTTTTCGGTGCCGAACTGGAGGGTCGGTCACCGCCAATCTTTTTAAGCCGAGTCATGGCCTTCCGGCAGTGGCATACCCGTGGGCCTTCTGTTTTTTTTTATGTGAGGGTGCAGGGGTAGACGTACTCACATGCTGGCCGGCTGTGATGGGTCTGTCTTCCTCAGAATCTTGCTCTGACTCCGATTCTCGGACTGAGACTGCTCTCTGTAGTAGTTCTTCTTCTTCTGTTACGTCGAAATGTTCTCTGCTCTTCAACGCCATTTCGAGCCTTCTTGCTCTTCGGTCTCTCAGTCTTTTTCAATCAGAAGGATCGACAGGCCTCGCAGTTTTCCTCCCGATGGTCTGGAGAACGGCAGAGGTTGCAAACCAGATGCTGGTCTGTGTATGGGTATGGGTACTTCACGTGGCACCGAGGGCAGAATCGGATGGAGTCCGATCCATGAGGCTCTCCACCCGGTCGGCCCGAATAGGCCAGAGTTGGGCGCGAGCGCCCCAAAGGGCGAACAAAGTTGTTTCCCAACGTTATTGCTGTGTCGATGGAAGATTATTAACGTGATCGATACAATACAGACAAAAATAAAGTTTTGTAAAGTTGTCCAAATCGAAATCTCAGAGCAAGAGGAAACACGTCCGAACCCAAAGGCGGAAAGAAAACAATCTAATAATGGAGTCGATGCCCATATACAATGGAACCGAAGAGGAGGAGTCACTCGATTCCGTGACTCTAAAATACTACTTCGAAGAAAAATAACTTGTAACACTCCGAGCCCAACACTAGATGTCGGAATCCATATGCATAGCATGTGTATCTGCAGTTACACATGCCATCGAACATATATATGTGATGTATACTTACCTCCGGTTGGGGGACTTCCGATAAGTAATCTAGTGTAGTGTAACTGTAATAAAGTACCTTTAGTTTTGTAACACTGTGTGGGTCCTTTCAAGTGTGATAAGTTATTGTGGGACTACTGTGGTACTGCATTAGCTTTTCATGTATCCTAGATATGTCTTGACTGCTGATCCACAGCTACCTCCAGAGAGCCCTGGCTTCCTAGACACTGTCTTCATTCACTAATAGGGGTTGCCTTGACCTGGTAAAAGGTGCCAACAGCACAGGTGTCCACCACACACCAGGCCAGCTTCCTACACCGACTACCTAAGAAGACCAAGGACACATAAGAGCTGTGAAAGCAGAAGAGGATTAACAAAGCAGCTGACCTGGTACCAACCCCGCCAGCCTGTCTCCATCACTCGTCAAAATCCGCACCAAAGTCGACTCGTCCTGCAGCTGTGACTCCAGAAACCTGGGAGGACTGCCTGCCTTCAATAAAGAACTAAGACCTCCTGAAAACAGCATACCTGTTCTCCAGCAAACTCCAAAAGAAAGGACTCTGAAGCCTCTGAAACTGCCAAAACCCAACTCCTGAAGTCACCACTGCACACTCCGTCTCCAACCCAAGTTGAAGTGGCCCACCGGTACCAACAAGGTTCCCCAGCCCTTCAGAGCCAGAGTCTACCATGGTTCACCACTATTGGACTCCCCGACGAAACCTGCAGCCTCTACACACAGCCGTCCTCTACTGCCACTGCTCTGGTAAGGAAAACCCAACACTTGAAGACACCTCTGCACCCTTTGCCCCCGAGCCGTGGGGAAGAAAACTAAAAGGTGCCTACCTCTGCCCGAGCATTGGGAGGCATGAGCCACGCTGTTGGTTCAGCACGACTGGTCTCCTGGCCAGAACTTGCAGCCTCTTTTCGCCATAAATGATCTCCACGGAAATGCACTGGGTACCCAACTGTTTTGCACCATGCAACTTGTTCCTCCTCGTACTCCTCTTTTGGCTCTGGAGTCACTGCAGGTTCCTCCTACACATTTACTGTCAAATGTTTTGATGGTATACAGAATTCTTGAGGGGAGGTGTTGAAAACCTTGTGTTGCACAATCACGGCTATTTTAGTCTTGAGACCTCTCTTTTTGCACTCAATTTCATACACGTGTTCATTATTGTTGTTTGTGGTCACTGGTCTTTTCTACGATGTCAAAGTTTCAGTGGAAGGTGTCTTGAGTTTGTCTCGAATTCAATTGTGTAAGGAAATGCCTCCTTGGCATGGTTACCCCCTGACTTTTTGCCTTTGCTGATGCTAAGTTTTGATTTGAAAGTGTTCTGAGGCCTGCTAACCAGGCCCCAGCACCAGTGTTCTTTCTCTAACCTGTACTTTTGTTTTTACAATTGGCACACCCTGGCATCCAGGTAAGTCCCTTGTAACTGGTACCCCTGGTACCAAGGGCCCTGATGTCAGGGAAGGTCTCTAAGGGATGAAGCATGTCTTATGCCACCCTGGGGACCCCTCACTCAGCACAGACACACTGCTTGCCAGCTTGTGTGTGCTGGTGGGGACAAAACGAGTAAGTCGACATGGCACTCCCCTCAGGGTGCCATGCCAACCTCACACTGCCTATGCAGTATAGATAAGCCACCCCTCTAGCAGGCCTTACGGCCCTAAGGCAGGGTGCACTATACCATAGGTGAGGGTACCAGTGCATGAGCACTGTGCCCCTACAGTGTCTAAGCAAAACCTTAGACATTGTAAGTGCAGGGTAGCCATAAGAGTATATGGTCTGGGAGTCTGTCAAACACGAACTCCAAAGCACAATAATGGCTACACTGAAAACTGGGAAGTTTGGTATCAAACTTCTCAGCACAATAAATGCACATTGATTCCAGTGTACATTTTATTGTAACATACACCCCAGAGGGCACCTTAGAGGTGCCCCCTGAAACCTTAACCAACTACCCGTGTAGGCTGACTGGTTTTAGCAGCCTGCCACACTCGAGACATGTTGCTGGCCACATGGGGAGAGTGCTTTTGTCACTCTGTGGCTAGTAACAAAGCCTGTACTGGGTGGAGGTGCTTCACACCTCCCCCTGCAGGAACTGTAACACCTGGCGGTGAGCCTCAAAGGCTCACCCCCTTTGTTACAGCACCACAGGGCACTCCAGCTAGTGGAGTTGCCCGCCCCCTCCGGCCACGGCCCCACTTTTGGCAGCAAGGCCGGAGGAAAAATTGAGAATAACAAGGAGGGGTCACTGGCCAGTCAGGACAGCCCCTAAGGTGTCCTGAGCTGAGGTGACTCTGACTTTTAGAAATCCTCCATCTTGCAGATGGAGGATTCCCCCAATAGGGATAGGAATGTGTAAGGAAATGCCTCCTTGGCATGGTTGCCCCCTGACTTTTTGCCTTTGCTGATGCTATGTTTACAATTGAAAGTGTGCTGAGGCCTGCTAACCAGGCCCCAGCACCAGTGTTCTTTCCCTAACCTGTACTTTTGTATCCACAATTGGCAGACCCTGGCATCCAGATAAGTCCCTTGTAACTGGTACTTCTAGTACCAAGGGCCCTGATGCCAAGGAAGGTCTCTAAGGGCTGCAGCATGTCTTATGCCACCCTGGAGACCTCTCACTCAGCACAGACACACTGCTTGCCAGCTTGTGTGTGCTAGTGAGGACAAAACGAGTAAGTCGACATGGCACTCCCCTCAGGGTGCCATGCCAGCCTCTCACTGCCCATGCAGTATAGGTAAGACACCCCTCTAGCAGGCCTTACAGCCCTAAGGCAGGGTGCACTATACCATAGGTGAGGGTACCAGTGCATGAGCATGGTACCCCTACAGTGTCTAAACAAAACCTTAGACATTGTAAGTGCAGGGTAGCCATAAGAGTATATGGTCTGGGAGTTTGTCAAACACGAACTCCACAGCACCATAATGGCTACACTGAAAACTGGGAAGTTTGGTACCAAACTTCTCAGCACAATAAATGCACACTGATGCCAGTGTACATTTTATTGTAAAATACACCCCAGAGGGCACCTTAGAGGTGCCCCCCTGAAACTTAACCGACTATCTGTGTAGGCTGACTAGTTCCAGCAGCCTGCCACACCAGAGACATGTTGCTGGCCCCATGGGGAGAGTGCCTTTGTCACTCTGAGGCCAGTAACAAAGCCTGCACTGGGTGGAGATGCTAACACCTCCCCCAGGCAGGAGCTGTAACACCTGGCGGTGAGCCTCAAAGGCTCACCCCTTTGTCACAGCACCGCAGGACACTCCAGCTAGTGGAGTTGCCCGCCCCCTCCGGCCCGGCCCCCACTTTTGGCGGCAAGGCCGGAGAAAATAATGAGAATAACAAGGAGGAGTCACTGGCCAGTCAGGACAGCCCCTAAGGTGTCCTGAGCTGAGGTGACTCTGACTTTTAGAAATCCTCCATCTTGCAGATGGAGGATTCCCCCAATAGGGTTAGGATTGTGACCCCCTCCCCTTGGGAGGAGGCACAAAGAGGGTGTACCCACCCTCAGGGCTAGTAGCCATTGGCTACTAACCCCCCAGACCTAAACACGCCCTTAAATTTAGTATTTAAGGGCTACCCTGAACCCTAGAAAATTAGATTCCTGCAACTACAAGAAGAAGGACTGCCTAGCTGAAAACCCCTGCAGAGGAAGACCAGAAGACGACAACTGCCTTGGCTCCAGAAACTCACCGGCCTGTCTCCTGCCTTCCAAAGATCCTGCTCCAGCGACGCCTTCCAAAGGGACCAGCGACCTCGACATCCTCTGAGGACTGCCCCTGCTTCGAAAAGACAAGAAACTCCCGAGGACAGCGGACCTGCTCCAAGAAAGGCTGCAACTTTGTTTCCAGCAGCCTTGAAAGAACCCTGCAAGCTCCCCGCAAGAAGCGTGAGACTTGCAACACTGCACCCGGCGACCCCGACTCGGCTGGTGGAGATCCAACACCTCAGGAGGGACCCCAAGACTACTCTGATACTGTGAGTACCAAAACCTGTCCCCCCTGAGCCCCCACAGCGCCGCCTGCAGAGGGAATCCCGAGGCTTCCCCTGACCGCGACTCTTTGAATCCAAAGTCCCGACGCCTGGGAGAGACCCTGCACCCGCAGCCCCCAGGACCTGAAGGACCGGACTTTCACTGGAGAAGCGACCCCCAGGAGTCCCTCTCCCTTGCCCAAGTGGAGGTTTCCCCGAGGAACCCCCCCCTTGCCTGCCTGCAGCGCTGAAGAGATCCCGAGATCTCTCATAGACTAACATTGCGAACCCGACGCTTGTTTCTACACTGCACCCGGCCGCCTCCGCGCTGCTGAGGGTGAAATTTCTGTGTGGGCTTGTGTCCCCCCCGGTGCCCTACAAAACCCCCCTGGTCTGCCCTCCGAAGACGCGGGTACTTACCTGCAAGCAGACCGGAACCGGGGCACCCCCTTCTCTCCATTCTAGCCTATGTGTTTTGGGCACCACTTTGAACTCTGCACCTGACCGGCCCTGAGCTGCTGGTGTGGTGACTTTGGGGTTGCTCTGAACCCCCAACGGTGGGCTACCTTGGACCAAGAACTGAACCCTGTAAGTGTCTTACTTACCTGGTAAAACTAACAAAAACTTACCTCCCCCAGGAACTGTGAAAATTGCACTAAGTGTCCACTTTTAAAGTAGCTATTTGTCAATAACTTGAAAAGTATACATGCAATTGAAATGATTCAAAGTTCCTAATGTACTTACCTGCAATACCTTTCAAACAAGATATTACATGTTAAATTTGAACCTATGGTTCTTAAAATAAACTAAGAAAAGATATTTTTCTACACAAAACCTATTGGCTGGATTTGTCTCTGAGTGTGTGTACCTCATTTATTGTCTATGTGTATGTACAACAAATGCTTAACACTACTCCTTGGATAAGCCTACTGCTCGACCACACTACCACAAAATAGAGCATTAGTATTATCTATTTTTACCACTATTTTACCTCTAAGGGGAACCCTTGGACTCTGTGCATGCTATTCCTTACTTTGAAATAGCACATACAGAGCCAACTTCCTAAAGAATGTGACCCCCTCTCCTTGGGAGGAGGCACAAAGAGGGTGTACCCACCCTCAGGGCTAGAAGCCATTAGCTACTAACCCCCCAGACCTAAACACGCCCTTAAATTTAGTATTTAAGGGCTCCCCAGAACCTAGGAACTCGGATTCCTGCAACCTAAGAAGAAGAGGACTGCTAAGCTGAAAAACCCTGCAGAAGAAGACGGAGACACCAACTGCTTTGGCCCCAGCTCTACCGGCCTGTCTCCCCACTTCGAAAAGACACTGCTCCAGCGACGCTTTCCCCAGGACCTGCGACCTCTGAATCCTCAGAGGACTGCCCTGCTCTAGAAGGACCAAGAAACTCCCGAGGACAGCGGCTCTGTTCACCCAAGACTGCAACTTTGTTTCCAAAGAAGCAACTTCAAGACAACTGCGTTTCCCGCCGGAAGCGTGAGACTTGCAACTCTGCACCCGACGCCCCCGGCTCGACTTGTGGAGAAACAACACTTCAGGGAGGACTCCCCGGCGACTACGAGACTGTGAGTAGCCAGAGTTGCCCCCACAGCGACGCCTGCAGAGGGAATCCCGAGGCTCCCCCTGACCGCGACTGCCTGACTCCCAGATCCTGACGCCTGCAAAAGACCCTGCACCCGCAGCCCCCAGCACCTGAAGGATCGGAATTCCAGTGCAGGAGTGACCCCCAGGAGGCCCTCTCCCTTGCCCAGGTGGTGGCTACCCCGAGGAGCCCCCCCCCTTGCCTGCATCGCTGAAGAGACCCCTTGGTCTCCCATTGATTTACATTGGAAACCCGACGTGTGTTTGCACACTGCACCCGGCCGCCCCCGTGCTGCTGAGGGTGTACTTTCTGTGCTAACTTGTGCCCCCCCCCCGGTGCCCTACAATACCCCCCTGGTCTGCCCTCCGAAGACGCGGGTACTTACCTGCTGGCAGACTGGAACCGGGGCACCCCCTTCTCCATTGAAGCCTATGCGTTTTGGGCACCACTTTGAACTCTGCACCTGACCGGCCCTGAGCTGCTGGTGTGGTAACTTTGGGGTTGCTCTGAATCCCCAACGGTGGGCTACCTTGGACCCAAACTTGAACCCCGTAGGTGGTTTACTTACCTACAAAAACTAACAAATACTTACCTCCCCCAGGAACTGTTAAAAATTGCACTGTCTAGTTTTAAAATAGCTATATGTGATTTATGTGAAAAGTATATATGCTATTGTGATTATTCAAAGTTCCTAAAGTACTTACCTGCAATACCTTTCATTCAAAGTATTACATATAAAATTTGAACCTGTGGTTCTTAAAAATAAACTAAGAAAATATATTTTTCTATACAAAAACCTATTGGCCTGGAATTGTCTCTGAGTGTGTGTTCCTCATTTATTGCCTGTGTGTGTACAACAAATGCTTAACACTACTCCTTTGATAAGCCTACTGCTCGACCACACTACCACAAAATAGAGCATTAGTATTATCTCTTTTTGCCACTATCTTACCTCTAAGGGGAACCCTTGGACTCTGTGCATACTATTCCTTACTTTGAAATAGTGCATACAGAGCCAACTTCTTACAAATTGTATTTAGGTGTTGGTGTCTTTTCTGATGCTCGACCGTCTGCAGTGTCCTTGGTGTGGGACCAGCAGGGCTCCTACCTCAACTTGCCCTCACTCAACAAGATTTTTGTTGCAGACACTCTTTTCAGTCGTACAGTCCGATGTTCTTGGCTCACTCTACCATGCTTTTTCAACATTACCTGTCCATGTTTCTCTTTCTGTTTCCTGTGCTCTCGTTCAATGTCAATTATCTCTTTTTTCAATGTCAGAGCCCTCTGCCTCCGCAATGTTGTCCTCCTGCTCGCTCAACAATCTAAGGTCTCTCAGCAATGGAGTTTGCTTCTGCCCCTGCGTGGCTCGGTGTGCTTGTCTTTGCTTCTCTCTTGCCCTCAAGGCTTTTGGATTGAACTCTGCACAAGCCTTGCAGCCATTGGTGTTGTGGTCATTCGGCAGACAGATTACACACATGGTGGTTGTCCCTCTGGGCAAGCTTATGATGGCACTCTGGGCAGAAAAGGAAGAAAAATGTTACTTATCCAGTAAGCATCTGTTCGTGACATGTAGCACTGAAGATTCACATGATCAGCATACTCATGCTATTTACTACTGGGTAGGGAGTCTTCCAAGTTGTTTTCCTTCGAAGAGAAGGGATCGAGTGACTTCTTCTTGGGGATACTGCGCATGGGCATCAACTCCTTTCTTAAGATTGATTTCCCGCAGGCAGGTGAGACAAGAAGTGGAGAGGATGTATAGAGAAAGACGTCCATGCAAATGTAACTACATATGTACAAGTAAATACAAATAAAGTAACTGGAATGGCAATGGCCACAGGCATCCAGGGAGGAGGGAGGGTGCATGTGAATCTATACCACTACATGCCACAAACAGCTGCTTACTGGGATAGTAACAATTTGTGTTTAATGGCATGTGTGGCTGTAGCTACACATGCTCTGTACATACTGTGAAGCAGTCCCTCTATAAAAGAGTAGACATGCCTGTGGGATTTGCAGTTGACTGGAAAAGTGTTCATAGTACAGCTTGACCTACACTGGCGTGCGGATATGCTAGTACATTCACACAATAATGCTTTGTAAATTTATCTGGTGTAGACCATGTAGCTGCTTTACAAACATCAGCTATAGGTATGTCTCAAAGGAAAAAACCTAGTGGCTCCTTTTTTCCTCATAGAAATGTGCTTCAGGAGAAGCAGATAGCTGTCTCTTTGCTTTAGCATAGCAAGTTTGTACACACTTTACTATCCATCTGGCTATGTTGTGTTTGGATATTGGCCTGCCTTTGTGAGGTAGTGAAAAGGAAACAAAGAGCTGTTTAGTTTTCCTAAATTCTTTGGTTCCATCAATGTAAAACTTAAGGGCTTGGTTAACATCTAGAGTATGGAGAACTCTTTCTGCAACTGAGTTAGGCTGTGGAAAGAAAACTAGTAGCTCAATGGATTAGTTGATATGGAGTTAGGTAACCACTTTAGGAAGGAACTTCGGGTTTATGCGAAGGACCACCTTATCTCTATGAATCTGTAAGAAAGGTTCTTTGCAGGTTAGAGCATGGAGCTCACTAACACCTCTGAGTGATGTAATAGCAACTAACACCACCAATTTCCAAGACAGATACTGAAGTGTAAGATAATGAAAATGTCACTTACCCAGTGTACATCTGTTCGTGGCATTAGTCGCTGCAGATTCACATGTTTGGCACAGTCCGCTGCCTGGTGTTGGGCTCGGAGTATTACAAGTTGTTTTTCTTCGAAGAAGTCTTTTTGGTCACGGGACCGAAGGACTCCTCCCTCTTTGGCTCCATTGCGCATGGGCGTCGACTCCATCTTAGATTGTTTTCCCCGCAGAGGGTGAGGATGGAGTTGTTTGGTATAAATAGTGCCCATGCAATGGAGTGAATATGTATGTATGATAAGAGTTTCTAAAAATTATTTACAAATGTTCAGATGTTTAAGGTTTATGATCTACTTCTAAACGGCTACAGGCTTCCCGGGGAGGTGGGAGGGTACATGTGAATCTGCAGCGACTAATGCCACGAACAGATGTACACTGGGTAAGTGACATTTTCAGTTCGATGGCATATGTTGCTGCAGATACACATGTTTGGCATAGACTGTAAAGCAGTTACCTCCCCTAAAAGCGGTGGTTTAGCCTGTAGGAGTTGAAGTAGTTTGGAATAATGTTCTTAGTACAGCTTGGCCCACTGTAGCTTGTTGTGCATTTAGTACGTCTACACAGTAGTGTTTAGTAAACGTATGAGGCGTAGACCAGGTTGCAGCCTTACATATTTCGCTCATAGGAATGTTTCCTAGAAAGGCCATTGTAGCACCTTTCTTTCTGGTTGAGTGTGCCTTTGGTGTAATAGGCAATTCTCTTTTGGCTTTAAGATAGCATGTTTGAATGCACCTGACTATCCATCTAGCAATGCCTTGTTTAGAGATTGGATTTCCTATGTGTGGTTTTTGAAAAGCTATGAACAGTTGTTTTGTTTTCCTGATTAGCTTTGTTCTGTCAATGTAATACATTAGTGCTCTTTTGATGTCCAATGTATGTAGTGCCCTTTCAGCCACAGAATTTGGTTGTGGGAAGAACACTGGCAATTCTACTGTTTGATTTAAATGGAATGGTGAGATTACTTTTGGCAGAAATTTAGGATTTGTTCTTAGAACTATTTTATTGTTGTGTATTTGAATAAATGGTTCTTGTATGGTAAATGCCTGTATTTCACTTACTCTTCTGAGGGATGTGATTGCAATGAGAAATGCGACCTTCCAGGTTAGATATTGCATTTCACAGGAATGCATGGGTTCGAAAGGGGGACCCATGAGTCTTGTTAAGACGATGTTAAGGTTCCATGAAGGAACTGGTGGTGTTCTTGGTGGTATAATTCTTTTTAGCCCTTCCATGAATGCTTTAATAACTGGTATTCTAAATAGAGACGATGAATGAGTAGTTTGTAGGTAAGCAGATATAGCTGCGAGGTGTATTTTTATAGATGAAAAAGCGAGATTCGCTTTTTGCAAATGTAGTAAGTATCCTACTATGTCTTTAGTAGAGGCATGTACTGGTTGTATTTGATTGGCATGGCAGTAGTAAACAAATCTTTTCCACTTAGATGCATAGCAGTGTCTAGTGGAAGGTTTTTTAGCTTGTTTTATGACCTCCATGCATTCTTGTGTGAGGTCCAAGTGTCCAAATTCTAGGATTTCAGGAGCCAAATTGCCAGATTCAATGATGCTGGGTTTGGATGTCTGATCTGTTGTTTGTGTTGTGTTAACAGATCTGGCCTGTTGGGTAGTTTGACATGCGGTACTAGTGAAAGGTCTAGTAGAGTTGTATACCAAGGTTGTCTTGCCCATGTGGGTGCTATCAGTATGAGTTTGAGTTGGTTTTGACTCAACTTGTTTACTAGATATGGAAGGAGAGGGAGAGGGGGAAAAGCGTACGCAAATATCCCTGACCAATTCATCCATAGAGCATTGCCTTGTGATTCGCGGTGTGGGTACCTGGATGCGAAGTTTTGGCATTTTGAGTTTTCTCTTGTTGCGAACAAATCTATCTGGGGTGTTCCCCAAATTTGAAAGTACTTGTTCAGAACTTGGGGGTGAATTTCCCATTCGTGGACTTGTTGGTGGTCTCGCGAAAGGTTGTCTGCTAGTTGGTTTTGTATTCCTGGAATAAATTGTGCTATTAGGCGAATGTTGTTGTGAATCGCCCACTGCCAAATTTTTTGTGTTAGGAGGCACAATTGTGTTGAGTGTGTTCCTCCTTGTTTGTTTAGATAATACATTGTTGTCATGTTGTCTGTTTTGACAAGAATGTATTTGTGTGTTATTATGGGTTGGAAGGCTTTTAACGCTAGAAATACTGCCAACAGTTCTAGGTAATTGATATGAAGTTTTGTTTCGTGTATATCCCATTGTCCTTGAATGCTGTGGTGATTGAGGTGTGCTCCCCACCCTGTCATGGAAGCATCTGTTGTTATAACGTATTGAGGCACTGGGTCCTGAAATGTCCGCCCTTTGTTTAAATTTTTGCTGTTCCACCATAGAAGCGAGAGGTATGTTTGGCGGTCTACCAACACCAGATTTTGAAGTTGACCCTGTGCCTGTGACCATTGTGATGCTAGACACTGTTGTAAGGGTCGCATGTGTAGTCTTGCGTTTGGGACAATGGCTATGCATGATGACATCATGCCTAGAAGTTTTAGCACAAGTTTTGCTTGTATCTTTTGGTTTGGAAACATAGCACTTATTAGCTTGTGGAATGCTTGCACTCTTTGTGGACTTGGAGTGGCAATTCCTTTTGATGTGTTGATGGTTGCTCCTAGATATTGTTGTGTTTGACACGGTTCTAGGTGTGATTTTGTGTAGTTGATGGAAAACCCCAGTTTGTGAAGGGTTTGTATGACAAAGGTGGTGTCGTTTGCGCATTTTTTTACTGTGTTGGTTTTGATTAGCCAGTCGTCTAGGTAAGGGAACACATGTATCTGTTGTCTCCTGATGTGTGCTGCTACTACTGCTAGACATTTTGTGAACACTCTTGGTGCAGTTGTTATTCCGAATGGCAACACCTTGAATTGGTAATGTATTCCTTTGAATACGAACCGTAGGTACTTTCTGTGAGAAGGGTGTATTGGTATATGAAAGTACGCATCCTTTAGGTCTAATGTGGTCATGTAATCTTGCTGTTTGAGCAGTGGAATGATGTCTTGTAGTGTGACCATGTGAAAATGGTCCGATATGATGTAGGTATTTAGTGTCCTGAGATCTAATATTGGTCTTAATGTTTCGTCTCTTTTTGGAATTAGAAAGTACAGGGAGTAAACTCCTGTGTTTTTTTGTTGTACTGGTACTAATTCTATTGCATCCTTTTGCAGTAGTGCTTGAACTTCTAGTCCTAAAAGTTCTAAATGATGTTGTGACATTTTGCGTGTTTTGGGGGGGATGTTTGGTGGGAAGTTGTGGAATTCTATGCAATAGCCATGTTGGATTATTGCTAATACCCAATTGTCTGTTGTAATCTGTTGCCAAGCTTGGTAGAATTGGCTTAGTCTTCCCCCCACTGGTGTTGAGTGAAGGGGTTGCGTGACTTGAAAGTCACTGTTTAGGTGGAGGTGTTTTTGGAGTCTGGAATCTTCCCCTACTCCTTGGGAATTGACCCCCCCGATATCCCCTGAAACCACCCCTTTGGAAGGAACCCTGATATGGTGTGGTTCTTGATTGTTGGCTGGTGGTGTCTGTGGGTTGGCCACGAAACCCCCCTCTAAATGGAGTTTTTCTGAAAGAGCCTCTGCTCTGCGGGGAGTAGAGTGCGCCCATGGCTTTGGCCGTGTCTGTGTCCTTTTTAAGTTTTTCAATGGCTGTATCCACTTCCGAGCCAAACAGTTGTTTCTCGTTGAAGGGCATATTAAGGACAGCCTGCTGGATTTCAGGTTTGAAGCCTGAAGTGCGTAGCCAAGCGTGTCTCCTTATGGTGACAGCAGTGTTGACTGTTCTTGCTGCAGTATCGGCTGCGTCTAGTGAAGAGCGGATTTGATTGTTTGAGATCGTTTGTCCCTCTTCCACTATTTGCTGCGCCCTTTTTTGGTATTCCTGGGGAAGATGGTCTACGAGAAGTTGCATCTCGTCCCAGTGTGCGCGGTCATATCTGGCCAGCAGCGCTTGTGAATTTGCGATGCGCCACTGGTTGGCTGCCTGTGACGCCACTCTTTTCCCTGCCGCGTCAAATTTTCTGCTTTCTTTGTCCGGAGGTGGGGCGTCGCCAGATGTATGTGAATTTGCTCTTTTGCGAGCTGCCCCTACTACCACAGAGTCGGGTGGTAACTGTGAAGTAATAAACACTGGGTCTGTGGGTGGTGGTTTGTATTTCTTATCCACCCTTGGGGTGATGGCTCTTGATTTTACGGGCTCCTCAAAAATTTGTTTTGCGTGCCGTAACATCCCTGGTAGCATTGGGAGACATTGATATTGGCTATGTGTAGCCGAGAGGGTGTTAAATAAGAAATCATCCTCTATAGGATCGGAATGCAGTTGGACATTGTGGAAGTCTGCAGCCCTAGCCACCAGTTGCGAGTATGAGGTACTGTCCTCTGGCGGTGACGGCTTTGTGGGGTATGACTCGGGATCATTGTCCGGCACTGGGGTGTCATACAGGTCCCAAGCGTCTTGATCCTGATCGTCATGACTTATGGTAGTTTGCGCTGGTGAGTGCATTTGTGGCGGTGTTTGTGCCGGCGATGCCTGTGGAGGAGAGGGCGGAGGCGTGACTTTTTTAACCACTTTGGCTTGTGGTTGTGTGTCATCCTTTGGAAGTCCGATCTTTCTTTTCCTCATGATTGGGGGAAGGGTTGATATCTTCCCTGTATCTTGCTGGATGCACAGTCTCTTTTGTGTGTAGTCCGATTCTACACTTTGGAGCTCTTGTCCAAATTTGTGCATTTGGCCACTTAGTCCTTGTTCCTCTGAGTAGGATGAAGGTGTGGTATTTTTCGGCGCCGAGAGAGAATGTTTTTTCGGTTTCGGCACCGACAGAATTTTTGTTCCTTTCGGCACGGATTCTCGGTGCCGATGTCTTTCGGTGCCGGTATCTTGTTTTTGTCTCTCGGAGCCGCTTTCTCGGCTCCGAGGTTGCTCCATGGCGGTCCCTCGACCGGAGTCGGGTGTCTTCGCTATGGGCGTGCCCTTTTTCGGCCCCTTCGACGGGTCGCCTGATTTATGGGTCGAGCCATGGCCTGTTGGCAGTGGCGTCCCCTGGGCTTTTGGTTTGTCGATGGATTTACTTTTCGACGTCTTACTCACAGTTTGTTGCTGTTGTTCGACGTCGGAGTCTCCGGATTCTGATTCCGGAACCGAGAATGTTTCCTCTTCGTCGTCGAAACGTTGTTTTGTCGACGTGGACGCCATTTGGTGACGCCTGGCTCTTCGGTCCCGGAGTGTTTTTCTGGACCGGAAGGCTCGACAGGCTTCACAGGTATCCTCCTTGTGCTCGGGGGACAAGCACAAGTTACAGACCAAGTGCTGATCTGTATAAGGATACTTACTGTGACATTTTGGGCAGAAACGAAACGGGGTCCGTTCCATCGGCTTCGATGTCGCACGCGGTCGGGCCGACCAGGCCCCGATGGGGGATCGAAACTGCCCCAAAGTCTTCCGATGATCGGTGTCGATGTACCTAACTATCCCGATACCGAACGGAACAATACCGACGCTTTCTTCCGAGATTCTGACTAACTTTCCGAACCGAAACACGGAGCGAAAAGGAATACGTCCGAACCCGACAGCGGAAAAAAAACAATCTAAGATGGAGTCGACGCCCATGCGCAATGGAGCCAAAGAGGGAGGAGTCCTTCGGTCCCGTGACCAAAAAGACTTCTTCGAAGAAAAACAACTTGTAATACTCCGAGCCCAACACCAGGCAGCGGACTGTGCCAAACATGTGTATCTGCAGCAACATATGCCATCGAACAGTTGCTTTCTGAAAGTGGAGTAAATAAACAAATGTCTTGGACAGTAGCTTTCTTGTGATTATTAAGTTTGGGTTGGCAGCAGCATACAAAACATTTCCATTTTGCAAAATAACATGCTCTTGTTGTGGGTCTACAAACTTCCCTGAGAATGTCCATACACTCCGCAGGCAATCCTAAGCAACTAAATTCTATGACTTTAAGGATCCATTTCACAAGGATGAGTGACTTCGACCTGGATGTCTGATCTGTCCTTGATTTTGAGTGAGACGGTCCAGCCTATTGGAGAGCTTCTCGTGGGGAACTACTGAGAGGTCCAGAAGTGGGTGAACCATGAATGACGCACCCAAATGGGAGCTACAAGGATCATGGCGAGAGATGTCTGACTGATTCTCCTAACCAGAAATGTAATGAGAGGGAGAGAATGGCCCCCTAGATATGGTTGAACCTGGAAAGGTTGTAGATGAGATTTTACAAAGTTGATTGTGAAGAGGGTTCACTGTATTTTCTGTGTGGGAATAACACTGTTGCAAACTGCTGGCTTTGATGAGCTAGTCTTTCAGGTATGGGAAGACATGAATCGTTTGTCATCTGAGATGTGCTGCAACCAGTGCTAGGCATTTGGTAAATATCCTGGTAGCAGCTGTGACCCAAAAGGTAGGACTCTGAAGTGATAATGTTTGCCGGCAATCACAAACATTTAATATTTGTGGTGTGCGGAATGGATGGGAATGTGTAAGTAAGCATCTTTGAGGTCTACAGCTGTCATAAAATCTCCCTGTTGGAGTGGAATGACATCCTAAAGAGTGACCATGTGAAAATGTTCAGAAAGAATGTATTGATTTAGGGATCTAAGATGGGTCTGAGTGACTGGTCCTTTTTTTTGGAATGAGGAAATATAGCGAATATACTCCTGCTCCTTAATATTTAGCTGCAACTGGTTCTATAGCGCCTTTTGAAAGGAGAGCTGGTACCTCTTCTTTGAGGAGAGTGAGGTGTTCTTGAAATAACCTATGTGTGCAAGGAGGGATACTGGGAGGTTGGTTGTAAGCGCCATGCAAAAACCATGTTGGATAATGAAGAGGACCCATAGGTCTCACGATACTGGTGTCCATCGAGTATAGAGGACGTGAAGACATCCACCCAACTGGGATTGTATGGGGTTTGGGTATGCTGAAGCAGTGTTTTGTTGTAGCACCTGAGCCCCAAGAGGAGTTATTGGTTTCCCTTGTCTCTGAAATTATGACCTCTGAATGCTCCTCTGAAAGAGCCTCTGGTATAGGAACATGAGGCGTGTTTGTTTTGAGATGTGGACGGGTCTGATGAAGCTGTTGATTTCTAATTCCCCCTATAGAATGCGTGACGAAAAAATCCTCTTCGTGCCTGTGACTGAAGAGCTCCCATGGCCTTTGCAGGGTCAGTTTTTCCAAGGTGGAATCAACTTGTGGACGAAGGAGTTGATCTTTATTGAAGGGCATATTTAAAGCTGTTTGCTGTACTTCTGGCTTAAACCCAGAGCACCTAAGCCATGCAAATCTTCTGATTAGGACACTTGTGTTAAGGCCTAATGCTGCAGTATATGCAGTATCCAATGCACATCTGATGACGTTATAAGCAAAGGTTTGCCCCCGACAATTTCTTGGCCACGTTTGTGATGCTTTTCTGGGACTAAACCATATTCAAAGTAAGAGGATTGCAAAGTAGTGCACCCAACCAAGGTAAGTATGGTAGTTAGCTAGGGGTAGATGAAAATACTAGAGGTAAGTAGGATAAATGTCCCAAGCGAACAGGTGCAGAGTGGTTACCTACCCAGTCGTCCCATAGACTAACACAGGGAAGTAGTGGTTGGAGTTCATGTGTTTCAGGACCCTTCCCAGTGTCCCCCGAGGAAACCAACAGACAAAGGGGAGAAGGGACTCACTGCAGTCAGTGGAAACCTCGGATTGTCCAGCTGCTGTTGCGACCCATGGAACCCGTGGACCAGGCCTGTGGAACCCAGGGACAGATTCCGGACTTGGAGGACCTGAAAAGGAAGGGGACAGAGTCCAGCACCCTTGGAGGAGCCCAGGTGGCAATGCCCACCCTCTTAGAGGTGATGTTCCTGCAAGTCAGTGGAGAAAGAAGGTTCCAGGAGCTGCAGAAGATCCTAGGAGTTGCCTATGAGCTATCCCTCAACGGTCGCCAGACTGCAGGTGGGTCAGTGACCAGCCAGGTCACCAACAAACACTGGCAAATGCAAGCAGAAGCAGAAGATGGAATTGTACAGTTTTGGGGACCAACAAGGTCCAGGAGACTCCACCTTGGAGGGGGAGTCAGGGCCTGCCCTCAACATGCAGGAAGGCCAGCAGAAGTCGTTGGAGCCCCCACGAGTGACCCACAGGCGAAGAACACAGGGAGTCACAAGGAGGCCTCAGCAGCACAACAAAACAGAAGTCCCACGTCGCAGGAGGCGCAGGACAGGGGTTGATCTTCAAGTTGTAGAGTGCTGGAGGCCTGGGCTCCTGGGTGCCTGAAGATCTCCTGGAGGAAGCATCAACAAGACTTGACAAGAGCAACAGTTGCGGTGCACAGGGGTTCTGGTCCAGTGACAGGAGCAGGGACCCAGTGTCTCCCAAGTTGGTCCGAAGACAAATAGGACCCAGAGGAGGCCACAGACCCACCGGCTGTGATGCAGAACCCTTTGATGTCCGTGGGACAGCAGACCCCACCAGCCCGTCAACCTTGTCTTAAGGGGCCTGCAGGTGCAGGGAAGCGACCGTGTTTCCAGGTGCAAATAGAGCCCTTGTGGCCCTGGAGGATGCAGAGCCTCCATCTGTGGTGAAAGGGTGCATGCATCATTTCACGCAGGCTGCAATGGCAAGCATGCAGACACAGTTTGCATGGGCTCCCAAGGGTGGCACAATACATGCTACAACCCATGGGGGACCACTGGTGTACCAATGCCCTGGGTACCCAAGTACCATATACTAGGGACTAACATGAGTGCACCAGCATGCCAACTGTGGGTGTAAAAAGTTACAAAGCAACCAAATTTAGAGGACAGAGCACAGCCACTGGGGTGGTCCTGGTTAGCAGGATCCCAGTGAACTACAGTCTCAACACAGTGATCAGGCAAAAGTGGGGGTAGCTATGCTAGAAAGATGGCACTTTCCTAAAGTAAGTGTATTGACACTACTGATTGTTTGTAATAGCAAATCTCCATATCTCCTGTCCCAAGGTCGAAGGCAGGTAAGATCTTGTTCCGCTTTGTTTGTACAAGTAGTGCATCAGCGTTGTGCTGTACATTTGAATGAAAACTGTCCTCTGTGTCACGTGAGTCTGGAAGGCCTTTAGTGCCAGGAATGCAGTGTTGAGCTCCAGCACATTTACGTGTTACACTGTTTCCTTTGGGTTACAGATACCACTGATGTTCAGCTTTCTCATGTGTGCTCCGCAGCCCATGTGGAATACATCAACTGTGATAGTCAAAGAGGGAGAAGGTGGTTTGAATGGTTTGCCCACTATTTCTTTTTTGAGGTTCCACCTCTGCATCTGCCTTGCCTAGGTTCTGTGATGAGAGAGAGAGAGAGGTAGTGTGTGTGTGGTCTGTATCACCTTGTTGATTTCCTAGTCGTTTAAGTAAGGATAATCGTGTATTCCCTAACGTCTTGTGTGTTGCACCGCAGCTAGGTAATTGAACTGGTAGTTTGTCTTTTTCACTACAAATCTGAGAAACTGTCTGTGGCGTGTTTCTGGTGTCCATGAGGTCTATGGTTGCCATGCAGTCTCCTTTCCCTGTCAGAGGAATGACCTTTGGTAGCGCTGTTATTTTCAATTTTAGCATCTTTGTGAACTTATTTAGTAACCTTAGGTCCAGTATAGGTCTTTATGTTTTGTCTGGTTTCTGTACCAGAAAGTAGTTTTAGTAATACACTTTGAGTCTTTGATTCTGGAACACTAATTCTTAACTTGTTTGCTTAATGACTCTTATACTTCCTGTTGTATTCATTGTTCGTTCATTTTTATCTTCTGCATCTTTGGAGGTGTTGATGGGGATGACTTTTTCAACTATTCAATAGCCGTAGTTAATATTTAGTATTCATTTGCCAGAGGTAATCCCCTCCCATTCATACCGGATTCCTCTGATTCTTCCTCCTACTGATGACTTGTATAGGAAGGTTCCTTGTGGGCAGTCTCTTGGTAGTATTGTTTCCCCTTTCAGGGTTCTCCCTTGTCCTCTTCTACATCGCTAAAAGACTGATTGGAGATTGAGCACTACTGCTATTGTACGATGGTGGTGGGTTCACTCCACTAGCTGCTGAAGCCTGTGTGAGGTGTAAGTGGTTGCATGGTGTCTCTTCCTGAGGTTGTTCTGTTTATCTGGACAATGCCTCCCTGGAAGGTTCCCTTTTATTGTAGAGCAGTCACTGACTTGGCGGTCTTGTTATCCTTTTTACGCTTCTCCAAATAGGCTGTCTCCTGGGGAAAGCATGTTGATTATGGCTGACTGGACCTCTTGCTTGAAACTGTAGAAGTTTAGCTAAAGTGTCTGAGCAAGGTGGTGGCCATGCAGAGCTGTTTAATGGCTGTGTCTGCTGTATCCGGTGTAGATTTTAGGCATGTGTTGGCAATTGTCTTGTCCTCCTGCAACACTGCACTTGCCCTCTTCTTGAATTCCTCTGAGAGATATTCCATTAGCTTCTCCATTTGTCCCACTGTTGGTCTGCTTATCTATTTAGCAGGGAATTTGAGCTGGCTATTTTCCACTGTGCTGCTGCTGACCTTTTTATTTACTCCTTACTAAGTCTATTCCACTGCTTTACTTGTCAGGAAGTGGTCCTGTAGGCATGGGTGTATTAGCTCGTCTGTGTCGTTGCCACGATAATGGAGTCTATTGATGCATTCCCCTTGATGGAAGGTGGGTCCCTTGATGAGAAGCGATACTTCTCTACCCCCTGGGTTATTGCTTAAACAGCTGGTTCTTTAAATGCTTCCCTACCCTGGTCTAGCACGCTTGGGAGCATTGGCAGAAAAGGTTTTCAGTAGTAGTCTCTCTAGGAGGAAAAATGCTTTTGGTTGTTTTTCCTCCAGTTGCACCCCGTAGGTGCCTGTGAGCGCTCTAATACTGAGTTATATGCAGTGATGTCTGATGGCGATGGTTTCGATAGGTAAGCCTCCACCCTTTCATCTGGAGAGTTTGCATAAATGCCTAGCTACTCACCTATTATTTCAACTAGGTGTGAGAGGCCTTCTTGTTCCAGATCGAAGAACTAGTCATCCAACTGATCATGCAGCTCTGAGGTTTCGGGGTTGCTTCAGCTCCTGTGTTTACTATACTTCCACTTGTTTTTGTAGAGGAACACTTTTTTTTAATTAGGGCTTTTTTAATTAGATGCTTTCTTTCCCACTCTACCTCAAGCTATTTACTTTGTTCGCTGGGCTTCATCTTATTTCATTATTTTGACGTCGATGCAGAGGAACTTTTATGTCTAAGTCAGGTACCTCAGTGTTTAAGGGTCTGTGCCGCTGTCTCCCTCCCACAGTTTTGATCCTCTCTCAAGGTCGAATTAGGTTTGGGGGGCTTGCTTCCATCAGGGCCCCTTGGTCTTGGACCCGTGTGGCTCCCTGGGCTTCATCACTCTGCCCTCCGGAGCCGGTGATTTCGTAATTATTGCTGGTTTACTGGAGTCAGAGGTCCTTGGGTCAACTGTGTCTGCTCTAAGGGGGTCAGCATTTGTTTCTGTTTCTCCTGCATCGCTTTGTGATTCTTGCCGGTTAGGCCCTCGATCTCCAACAGTTCTGGCTCTTTCTCTTGGGCCTCCTCCGTCTCCACAAAGTTCTTGTTGTCAGGCCCAGTGGATTCCCTCTTTATCTGTGGTGATACCATTACGTAGTGTGCCCACCTCTTCTTCTGCCTTGCCCTGATGGACTTAGGCAAGAACTCTGTGCATGCCACGCAGTTCTCTGCACTGTGGTCCTAAGGGAGGCAGAGGCTACACACCTCATGTGTCCGTCTGTGAGTAATTATGTTGACACTTGGGGCAGAATCTAAAGGGGGTATATGCTTGATGTCCCCTGCTCATTCACTGACCATGTAGTTTTGTTGCGCTGGTTTTCTCACCTCACTGCAACTCTGACTTTCGGTGTTTCTTGGTGTCCTACATCCTAGCAGTTCTCACCACTCCTGTTCCCTCAATAGTGACTCGGTGGAATAAACTTTTTCCTCTCACTTCCTTCCTCTTCAACTCTCCCCTAGGCTTCCAGGTTCAGTGTCAGATGGATAAAGATAGCGACTGTGTCAACAGATTTCTGGGGCATATGTCTGCCTTGACCCCAGAAGGGGTTTGAAAGTAAAATGGTTCACGACTCCTATTTGTTTGGTTGAGGGGGTCAGGAGATAGGGAGTGGGGGGACTTCAAGGAGACAGACCTTTCAGGACTCAACCACTAAACAGCAGAATAATGCACAGCATATAAATCCAGAAAAGATTCACACTGAAAAACTTAATGGATTCACAAATAAAGGAAACACTTGAATTTTAGCCACAAACAAATCTTTAACAAAAGAGCACAGATCATTCTGACGACTAGCCCATAACCAAAGGATATATCTCACTGACAACAATAAGTTAAAGATTTCCAGAGACTAGATTAATTAGGGATAGTACTGCATTGTACATTTTTTTTAATTCAGTAACTCTCTAAGAACAGCTTGTTCTCAAAACTTTGCCCACTGCTAGGGACATTTTTGGTCAGGCTGCTTTAGTGAGATTTGTCTCAACTGTATGGAGCTTCAGGGATAAAAATACATAAAATCATTAAAATGTGAGTTGATCATTCTGCACAGAGAGCAAATAGACCCAATTTAAGATACTTCACGAGGCTTGAGTATGTTCATTTTCAATAGTTTGCAGAATGTACAGTTTCTTAACTGTAGGTGTAGTTTTGCAGCTTGAAGAATTTTCTGGATTCACATGCTGTGCATAATTCCATCATCTAGTGGTTGGGTCCGGAATTTCTACCATTTCTCTTGTAAACAAAATGTCTTTGTACGTCTTCCTTTTCTACATTTGTTGGTGGGCATCAACAGTACCTACATTTGGTGTCTCTTCGCGATGCGGTCACATTCCCTCCGGATGTTAACACCCTGGGCCGCCATCTTCAGATTCTTTTATCATCTTCTCCCATCTTCCTGGTGGAGGTGGGTGGGTCGCTTGTGAATCCAGAACATTTCTTCAAGCCGCAAAACTACATTTTGCAGCGCAAGTCTTTTCTGGATTCACATGCTGTGCATGGATTTTAAAGCAGTTTAACTACTGGGAAGATTGGGTTGAATATAGGCATTGACTTGTAAATAAATGTTTTAGCACCCTCTGCCCTTGTTCATCTGAATGTCAATGCAGTAATGTTTTGCAAACGTGTGCAATGGTGACCAGTTTTCTGTCATGCAGATATCTTGTAATAGAATATTATAAATAACGGTAATAGATGTCCCCTTTTTCCAAGTTGAGTGCGCTCTTGGTGCTCTTGTAAATGCTTCTCCAGCATTGGTGTGACACAGCTGAATTACTTGTGCAATCCATCTTGCTAATGTGTTATTTGTAACAGGTTTTCCCCAGTAGCCCTTTGAGAAAGATAGAAACAATGGTTGCAACTTTTTCAATGTAGTACATAATGGAGCGTCTTGCATTCAATCTATGTAAAGTTCTTTCGGCATGCGTCTTTGGATTATGGAAAAACATGGAATTTGAATAGATTGATTAATGTGAAAATGTAAAACCACCTTTGGGAAGAACTGTGGCTCTGTCCTCATGACAACTCTGTCCTTGTGAATTTGAAGATAGAGTTCCTCAATTTTCAGGGCTTGTAACTCACCAACCCTGCGCATGGAAGAAATAGCTCATACGCTGTTTTTAGAGTCAGCATCTGTAACATAGCATCGTGCAGCGGCTCAAATGGTTTCTTCACAAGTTGTGTGAGAATTAAATTTAGGTTCCATGTGGGTGCTGGTAACTTTCTTGGTGGTGCTATTCCTTTTGCACACTCTATGAATCTTTTCACCACTGGTGCTGTAAAAAAACTTCCACCTATTTTTCCTCTTGTATAAGCCACAATAGCAGCCAAATGGACCTTCAAGGATGCGTATGTTAAACCTTCTTGTAAAAGATGTGTTAGATATCTTAAAACTGTCTTTTCTTTTGTGATCTTCATATACAACTCATTTTTAGCACACCAACTTGAAAATCTTTTCCATTTTACCATAAAGCATTTCCTAGTATAGGTTTCCTCCCTTCACTAAATACTGCTATTGTGTCTTCTGGTAACTTCATATGACCAAATTCAAAGTCTTCAGGACCCATGCCACCAGCTTGAAATTTTCAGGTTCTGGATGTAGTACCTTCCCATTTTCCATTGACAGCAGATCATGTCGATTTGGTAGTGTCGTAAAAGTTCCCTGGGCTAGCTGTACTATTTACCAGTACCACGTTTGCCTCGCCCATTGTGGTGCAAGTCGAATCAAGGTCATGTGACTAATTTTGCAATTTTTGATGACCCTGTGTAACAGTGGAATTGGGGAAAAAGTGTATGCAAATAACCCTGATCAGTATATCGAAAGGGCATTCAAGACTAAAGGTGTCTCTGTCTGGAGGCAAAGTTTTGGCATTTTGGGTTCCAAGGAGTTGCAAACAGATCTATTGCTGGCGTGCCCCACATTTTGAAAGTCTTTTGGACCACTTTCTGATTAAGTTCCCATTCATTAGAGCAGGAGGCCTGTCTGCTCATTCTGTCTGCAGTGCAATTGTCTTTTCCTGGTCGATCTAGTGCCTGAATTTCCATGTTCTTCTTGATTGCCTAACTCCAGAGCTGCTGGGCTAATCTTGAAAAGGGATGGAGATTGTGCCACCCCACCTCTTGTTTACTGATGTAAAACACTGCTGTTATGCTGTCTGTCTGAATTAAAATTGCCTTTCCCTGAATGTGCTTTTGGAAAGCTTTCAAAGCTAGAAAAACTGTCTTTATGTCCACGAGGTTGATGCGTTTTACCGCATCTTTATTCCTCAAGATTCCTCGTATTTTCAGAGGGCCCATAGGAGCTTCCTCATCCCATATGTGTTTGTCTGTGTTACTGAAGGAGTTGGATGCTGGAAATTTTCTCTGTGTAATGTTTCCCTGTTGAACCACTCTATTTTCTCCTGCACCTTCTGTGTGACAACCACTAGATCCTCCCAACTCCCGGTTGTAAAGAAATGGCTCCCTGTTGCAGTTACTGTAGGAAGTTGGCTCTGTATGCACTATTTCAAAGTAAGGAATAGTATGCACAGAGTCCAAGGGTTCCCCTTAGAGGTAAGATAGTGGCAAAAAGAGATAATACTAATGCTCTATTTTGTGGTAGTGTGGTCGAGCAGTAGGCTTATCCAAGGAGTAGTGTTAAGCATTTGTTGTACATACACATAGACAATAAATGAGGTACACACACTCAGAGACAAATCCAGCCAATAGGTTTTTGTATAGAAAAATATCTTTTCTTAGTTTATTTTAAGAACCACAGGTTCAAATTCTACATGTAATATCTCATTCGAAAGGTATTGCAGGTAAGTACTTTAGGAACTTCAAATCATCAAAATTGCATGTATACTTTTCAAGTTATTCACAAATAGCTGTTTTAAAAGTGGACACAGTGCAATTTTCACAGTTCCTAGGGGAGGTAAGTATTTGTTAGGTTAACCAGGTAAGTAAGACACTTACAGGGCTTAGTTCTTGGTCCAAGGTAGCCCACCGTTGGGGGTTCAGAGCAACCCCAAAGTCACCACACCAGCAGCTCAGGGCCGGTCAGGTGCAGAGTTCAAAGTGGTGCCCAAAACACATAGGCTAGAATGGAGAGAAGGGGGTGCCCCGGTTCCGGTCTGCTTGCAGGTAAGTACCCGCGTCTTCGGAGGGCAGACCAGGGGGGTTTTGTAGGGCACCGGGGGGGACACAAGTCCACACAGAAATTTCACCCTCAGCGGCGCGGGGGCGGCCGGGTGCAGTGTAGAAACAAGCGTCGGGTTTTCAATGTTAGTCTATGAGAGATCTCGGGATCTCTTCAGCGCTGCAGGCAGGCAAGGGGGGGGTTCCTCGGGGAAACCTCCACTTGGTCAAGGGAGAGGGACTCCTGGGGGTCACTCCTCCAGTGAAAGTCCGGTCCTTCAGGTCCTGGGGGCTGCGGGTGCAGGGTCTCTCCCAGGCGTCGGGACTTTAGGTTCAAAGAGTCGCGGTCAGGGGAAGCCTCGGGTTTCCCTCTGCAGGCGGCGCTGTGGGGGCTCAGGGGGGACAGGTTTTGGTACTCACAGTATCAGAGTAGTCCTGGGGTCCCTCCTGAGGTGTCGGGTCTCCACCAGCCGAGTCGGGGTCGCCGGGTGCAGTGTTGCAAGTCTCACGCTTCTTGCGGGGAGCTTGCAGGGTTCTTTAAAGCTGCTGGAAACAAAGTTGCAGCTTTTCTTGGAGCAGGTCCGCTGTCCTCGGGAGTTTCTTGTCCTTTCGAAGCAGGGGCAGTCCTCAGAGGATGTCGAGGTCGCTGGTCCCTTTGGAAGGCGTCGCTGGAGCAGGATCTTTGGAAGGCAGGAGACAGGCCGGTGAGTTTCTGGAGCCAAGGCAGTTGTCGTCTTCTGGTCTTCCGCTGCAGGGGTTTTCAGCTGGGCAGACATTCTTCTTGTAGTTGCAGGAATCTAATTTTCTAGGGTTCAGGGTAGCCCTTAAATACTAAATTTAAGGGCGTGTTTAGGTCTGGGGGGTTAGTAGCCAATGGCTACTAGCCCTGAGGGTGGATACACCCTCTTTGTGCCTCCTCCCAAGGGGAGGGGGTCACAATCCTAACCCTATTGGGGGAATCCTCCATCTGCAAGATGGAGGATTTCTAAAAGTTAGAGTCACCTCAGCTCAGGACACCTTAGGGGCTGTCCTGACTGGCCAGTGACTCCTCCTTGTTATTCTCATTATTTTCTCCGGCCTTGCCGCCAAAAGTGGGGCCTGGCCGGAGGGGGCGGGCAACTCCACTAGCTGGAGTGTCCTGCTGGGTTGGCACAAAGGAGGTGAGCCTTTGAGGCTCACCGCCAGGTGTGACAATTCCTGCCTGGGGGAGGTGTTAGCATCTCCACCCAGTGCAGGCTTTGTTACTGGCCTCAGAGTGACAAAGGCACTCTCCCCATGGGGCCAGCAACATGTCTCGGTTTGTGGCAGGCTGCTAAAACTAGTCAGCCTACACAGATAGTCGGTTAAGTTTCAGGGGGCACCTCTAAGGTGCCCTCTGGGGTGTATTTTACAATAAAATGTACACTGGCATCAGTGTGCATTTATTGTGCTGAGAAGTTTGATACCAAACTTCCCAGTTTTCAGTGTAGCCATTATGGTGCTGTGGAGTTCGTGTTTGACAGACTCCCAGACCATATACTCTTATGGCTACCCTGCACTTACAATGTCTAAGGTTTTGTTTAGACACTGTAGGGGTACCATGCTCATGCACTGGTACCCTCACCTATGGTATAGTGCACCCTGCCTTAGGGCTGTAAGGCCTGCTAGAGGGGTGTCTTACCTATACTGCATAGGCAGTGAGAGGCTGGCATGGCACCCTGAGGGGAGTGCCATGTCGACTTACTCGTTTAGTCCTCACTAGCACACACAAGCTGGCAAGCAGTGTGTCTGTGCTGAGTGAGAGGTCTCCAGGGTGGCATAAGACATGCTGCAGCCCTTAGAGACCTTCCTTGGCATCAGGGCCCTTGGTACTAGAAGTACCAGTTACAAGGGACTTATCTGGATGCCAGGGTCTGCCAATTGTGGATACAAAAGTACAGGTTAGGGAAAGAACACTGGTGCTGGGGCCTGGTTAGCAGGCCTCAGCACACTTTCAATTGTAAACATAGCATCAGCAAAGGCAAAAAGTCAGGGGGCAACCATGCCAAGGAGGCATTTCCTTACAGTTACCCCCCACTTTTTGCCTGATACTGATGCTGACTTGATTCAGAAGTGTGCTGGGACCCTGCTAACCAGGCCCCAGCACCAGTGTTCCTTCACCTAAAATGTACCATTGTATCCACAATTGGCACACCCTGGCATTCAGATAAGTCCCTTGTAACTGGTACTTCTAGTACCAAGGGCCCTGATGCCAAGGAAGGTCTCTAAGGGCTGCAGCATGTCTTATGCCACCCTAGAGACCCCTCACTCAGCACAGACACACTGCTTACAAGCCTGTGTGTGCTAGTGAGAACAAAATGAGTAAGTCGACATGGCACTCCCCTCAGGGTGCCATGCCAGCCTCTCACTGCCTATGCAGTATAGGTAAGACACCCCTCTAGCAGGCCTTACAGCCCTAAGGCAGGGTGCACTATACCATAGGTGAGGGTACCAGTGCATGAGCACTGTGCCCCTACAGTGTCTAAACAAAACCTTAGACATTGTAAGTGCAGGGTAGCCATAAGAGTATATGGTCTGGGAGTCTGTTTTACACGAACTCCACAGCACCATAATGGCTACACTGAAAACTGGGAAGTTTGGTATCAAACTTCTCAGCACAATAAATGCACACTGATGCCAGTGTACACTTTATTGTAAAATACACCACAGAGGGCACCTTAGAGGTGCCCCCTGAAACTTAACCAACTAGCTGTGTAGGCTGACTGGTTCCAGCAGCCTGCCACACTAGAGACATGTTGCTGGCCCCATGGGGAGAGTGCCTTTGTCACTCTGAGGCCAGTAACAAAGCCTGCACTGGGTGGAGATGCTAACACCTCCCCCAGGCAGGAGCTGTGACACCTGGCGGTGAGCCTCAAAGGCTCACCCCTTTGTCACAGCCCAGCAGGGCACTCCAGCTTAGTGGAGTTGCCCGCCCCCTCCGGCCACGGCCCCCACTTTTGGCGGCAAGGCTGGAGGGAACAAAGAAAGCAACAAGGAGGAGTCATTGGCCAGTCAGGACAGCCCCTAAGGTGTCCTGAGCTGAAGTGACTCCAACTTTTAGAAATCCTCCATCTTGCAGATGGAGGATTCCCCCAATAGGGTTAGGATTGTGACCCCCTCCCCTTGGGAGGAGGCACAAAGAGGGTGTACCCACCCTCAGGGCTAGTAGCCATTGGCTACTAACCCCCCAGACCTAAACACGCCCTTAAATTTAGTATTTAAGGGCTACCCTGAACCCTAGAAAATTAGATTCCTGCAACTACAAGAAGAAGGACTGCCCAGCTGAAAACCCCTGCAGCGGAAGACCAGAAGACGACAACTGCCTTGGCTCCAGAAACTCACCGGCCTGTCTCCTGCCTTCCAAAGATCCTGCTCCAGCGACGCCTTCCAAAGGGACCAGCGACCTCGACATCCTCTGAGGACTGCCCCTGCTTCGAAAAGACAAGAAACTCCCGAGGACAGCGGACCTGCTCCAAGAAAAGCTGCAACTTTGTTTCCAGCAGCTTTAAAGAACCCTGCAAGCTCCCCGCAAGAAGCGTGAGACTTGCAACACTGCACCCGGCGACCCCGACTCGGCTGGTGGAGATCCGACACCTCAGGAGGGACCCCAGGACTACTCTGATACTGTGAGTACCAAAACCTGTCCCCCTTGAGCCCCCACAGCGCCGCCTGCAGAGGGAATCCCGAGGCTTCCCCTGACCGCGACTCTTTGAATCCAAAGTCCCGACGCCTGGGAGAGACCCTGCACCCGCAGCCCCCAGGACCTGAAGGACCGGACTTTCACTGGAGAAGTGACCCCCAGGAGTCCCTCTCCCTTGCCCAAGTGGAGGTTTCCCAGAGGAATCCCCCCCTTGCCTGCCTGCAGCGCTGAAGAGATCCCGAGATCTCTCATAGACTAACATTGCGAACCCGACGCTTGTTTCTACACTGCACCCGGCCGCCCCCGCGCCGCTGAGGGTGAAATTTCTGTGTGGACTTGTGTCCCCCCCGGTGCCCTACAAAACCCCCCTGGTCTGCCCTCCGAAGACGCGGGTACTTACCTGCGAGCAGACCGGAACCGGGGCACCCCCTTCACTCCATTCTAGCCTATGCGTTTTGGGCACCACTTTGAACTCTGCACCTGACCGGCCCTGAGCTGCTGGTGTGGTGACTTTGGGGTTGCTCTGAACCCCCAACGGTGGGCTACCTTGGACCAAGAACTAAACCCTGTAAGTGTCTTACTTACCTGGTTAACCTAACAAATACTTACCTCCCCTAGGAACTGTGAAAATTGCACTAAGTGTCCACTTTTAAAACAGCTATTTGTGAATAACTTGAAAAGTATACATGCAATTTTGATGATTTGAAATTCCTAAAGTACTTACCTGCAATACCTTTCGAATGAGATATTACATGTAGAATTTGAACCTGTGGTTCTTAAAATAAACTAAGAAAAGATATTTTTCTACACAAAAACCTATTGGCTGGATTTGTCTCTGAGTGTGTGTACCTCATTTATTGTCTATGTGTATGTACAACAAATGCTTAACACTACTCCTTGGATAAGCCTACTGCTCGACGACACTACCACAAAATAGAGCATTAGTATTATCTATTTTTACCACTATTTTACCTCTAAGGGGAACCCTTGGACTCTGTGCATGCTATTCCTTACTTTGAAATAGCACATACAGAGCCAACTTCCTACACCGGTCACTTGCAACCACTGTTTTTGGAGCCACTCCTGAGTTGGTCTCATATGAAATCTCACATATAGAATCAAAGGAATGCATGAAGACATCTTTCCCCATAGTTTCCCCCACAGTCCACGCAGTCATAGCTTGCCCCTTCCAGTAACTGCAAACCTCCTCCAGGAGAGACTGCTTCCTCTTCTCGCTGGGGAATGCTTTACCCTGAACTGAATTCAGTCCTGCTCCCAAGAAAACCTTCCCCTGTTCTGGAGAGGACTTCTCTTTGTTTAATGACAAACCCAGGAAGTAAAATGTCTTAATCACTATTAGAATGTCTTGTTTTAAGATCGCAGCGTGAGCGGACGCGTTGGTCCGTGCTCCGCCGCCCAGGCCCTTGAAATCAATCTGCGGCCCCTGATCTTGTGGCCCGGGGGGGTCCCGCTGTGCAGCCTGTGGGGGTGGGGTGGCGGCGGGGACCCAGATAGAGCCAGGGCCGCCCGCGGCCGGCGCTGCGAGTAGCCGCGCACCCTCTGCAGGAGGGAGTGGTGTGCGGCGGGCCGTGCCGCGCGGCGGCCTGCTGGCTCGACGTGGGGCGAGGAAGCACCTGCAGCGGAGGACGCGCATGGGCGTTGAGGAGGAGCCCATGATGCGAGCCCGGGGCTGAGCTGGGCTTTGGGGCCCGTGAGGTGGTTGTACCCTCCTTGTTTCCCCAGCATCGACGAGCCCCGCAGAAGTTGCCCTGCGAGCAGTGATGTGGAGGAGTTGGAGGTGGCACAGTGGGCCTCGGTTACTTGTTGCTGGCCCGGGCGGCCCGAGGAGGCCCTGTTTAAATTGGAAGTGAGCCGTGGGGCGGAGGAGCCTCGCGCAGGGCTACGCAGTGAAGGATCAACGGCAGCTGATAGGGGAGTGAGGCCAGGAGAATAACTCCCCAGCGATGAAGTGCAGAAGCCCGTCTGAGTCCCCTACACCTTCACAGTACGCGAACGGAGGTGATGACGGCCTCCAAGCCCAGGCGGGACCGGACGGTAAGGGATATGCTGACTGGGGGGCGCTCGGGCCCGGGAGGGGCCCCTGAGGAGCCGCCGCCCGCGAGGTCTCCTGAGGCAAGAAGAGAAGTGGCAGAGGACGAGGCAGCCCCAGTCACGAAGGGCTTCCTTACCTCCTTGTTCGAATCGCTTTGCAGCGACCTGCAGGAACTCCGCAAAGACATATCTCAGGAGGTGAAGGAACTGCGGGTTGAGCTTGCATCTTTGGGTGAGCGAGTAGCACAGGTGGAGGATGGTGAAACGGCCCGTGGTGAGGAGCTGGCAGACCTGCAGCAGGAGGTTTTGCGCTTGCGGGAGCAGCAGGATCTCCTCCAGATGACGGTGGAGGACTTGGAGAATCGATCGCGCAGACATAACATCCGCATTAGAGGGGCGGAGAAGGATGACATTAGAGACTTTGTGGGGGCGCTGTTCCGCTCGGTCCTTGACCTGGAGGAGTCGCAGGAAATTGTCCTGGACAGACTCCATTGTGTGGGCCGGCCTGGCGGAGCTGGGGACCGTCCGCCGGTTATTTTGGCATGCGTCCACAATTTTGGGCTGAAAGAAAGTATATTGCAACGGGCGCGCAATCTCCCACAGGTTCACTTTAGAGGTCATCAGCTCCAACTATACCAGGACCATTCGGTTCGGACTTTGCAGAGGAGGCGTGAGTTAAAACCCATTACGGAGCATTTACGCGCACATGCTGTGTCCTACTCGTGGGGTCATCCATTCCGCCTTGCTTTCCGCTGGGTGAACCAGCTGCATGAGGTGAAGTCTGTGTCGGAGGCGGCCCGGATCCTGGGTTTGGAGGGAGACGTCCTCCCGGGCGGTGGGAGCCTTCCGTGTTGGCGGCGAAAGGAGAAGAGAAGGAAGCAGCAACGCCCCACTGCGCTGGAGCAGATCTCGGAGCGCCAATCAGCTGTGAACAGCGTGGTGGCTGGGACAAGTGCCTAGGCGAGAAGCGGCGGGAGTCCCCGGATAGAACTGGGCTGTTCATTGTGGGCCTGCGACTGTTGAGAGGCCTGGGCAGTGGAGTTGACGGACCTGGTGGGCAAATTTGTGTGGTTCGACGACCCTGCTGAGACTTTTTCCTCTTTAGGATGTGTGTGAGAGGACTGTTTTCTAATGAGCACCTGTTGTGCATTATGGTTATATGTTGGTATGCTTCCCTGTGTGTCCGGTCATCAAAGGTCGTAATAGGCGGGCTGGGTGACTCTGGGTGGCTGAGGTGCTACCCCGGGTTGTGGCCCCTCTGCGAAGCCCCTCCCCCCTGGGCAATCCCTCCTCTCTGGTATATGACAGTTAAGTGTCTAAGTTTGAATGTTCGCGGGCTTAACAGCCCGACTAAGCGGTTAGCAATACTGTAGAGTCTGGAGAAATCCGGGAGTCATATTTGCCTATTGCAAGAAACACACTTATTGCACAAAGACACATTTCACATGCACTCACGGTGGTTCCCTACACAATTTTGGTCATCCGCTACTACGAAGCATGCGGGGGTAGCCATATTGCTTTCAAAGACTTTTGCCGGGGAGATAGTGGGGGAGGTGCACGAAGTGCAAGGCAGGCTCTTGGCTATGAGAATACGACTTGGGGCCTTCTCCTTCACTGTGGCTTCACTTTATGCGCCAAACGCCCAACAGGAAGCATTCCTGAGACAGGCGGTTTCCCCGATACTTAGCTTGTCAGATAGGGCCATCTTGGTAGGAGGGGATTTTAACTTGGTGATGGATAACGAGCTTGACCGCTCGGGTCAGCGCTTTGGCCAGGCAGGGGCTTTATCGGAGTCGGGCGTCAGTGGTTGGTTGAATGTGGGTTGGAGGATGTGTGGAGGAAGTTGCATACCACGCTCCGGGACTACTCCTTTTATTCAGCGGCGACAAAGACTTACGCGCAGCTCGATCTTTTTCTGGCCTCACAGGAGTTCCTGTCCCGAGTTCGGGAGGCCACGATTGACCCTAGGGCCTTGACGGATCATGCTCAGATTACTTTGGAGGTTACCACGGAGGTGGGTCGTGTGGGTTCTCCAAGCTGGTGATTTAGGGATTCTCTGCTTCAGAGTGAGACAGTGGTGGAGTCGCTTTGGCGCGCAATTACAGACTACCTTAGCTTTAATGACAATGGCAGTACGGCTTTGGAGACTGTGTGGGAGGCCCTGAAGGCAGTAGTGCGGGGTGAGGTGATGGCATTGTCTGCGAGGAATAATAAGGCAAGCAGAGAGATAAGGGAGGAGTTGGAGCGGAGGGTGACTGTGTTGGAGCGTTCCCATAAATCCACAGGCACGCCTAGGGTCTGGCAGGAATTGGAGAGAGTGTGCCAGCAGTTGAAGAGACTGGACTGGGATAGGGCGGAGTATGCGGTGGTGCGGCTTAAGCATACATATTACATTGGGAGCAATAGATGTGGAAAGCTCTTGGCACATCGGTTGCGAGAGCAACGAGCGTCGTCGTCGATAAAACTGATTCGATCCCCGTCCGGGAGGGAGGCCCGCACGAGCGACCAGATTGCAGAGGCTTTTGCAGAGTTTCTATCGGGGGCTCTATGCGGCGGAGGCTTCCCAGCTGGAACAACCGATAAGGTTGGAAGAGGATATATCGGCGATTTCCCGCCTAAAGGCTGGGAAATCTCCTGGCCCTGATGGGTTTACGGCATTATTCTAGAAGACCTTTTGTGCAGAACTTGCCCCGATCTTGGTGAGGCTTTTCAATTCCTTCCGGATGTCGGGTGCACTGACGCCTAGTATGTTGGACGCCACCATCGCGGTTATCTATAAGCAGGGCAAAGACCCAGAGCAGTGTGCTTCATATAGGCCGATTTCACTCCTGAACATAGATGCCAAGCTATTCACTGGGATCCTTGCTCACCGCCTTAATCTTTATATGCCAGGCCTTGTAGATCCGGACCAGTCAGGATTTATTCCAACCCGACAGTGTAGTGACAACACAAAGCGTCTTCTGCATTTGTTAGATAAACTAGGCCGATGGCGAAGGGAAGTGCTTTTCCTTTCTATTGACGCCGAAAAGGCGTTTGATAGGTGTAGGAAGTTGGCTCTGTATGTGCTATTTCAAAGTAAGGAATAGCATGCACAGAGTCCAAGGGTTCCCCTTAGAGGTAAAATAGTGGTAAAAATAGATAATACTAATGCTCTATTTTGTGGTAGTGTGGTCGAGCAGTAGGCTTATCCAAGGAGTAGTGTTAAGCATTTGTTGTACATACACATAGACAATAAATGAGGTACACACACTCAGAGACAAATCCAGCCAATAGGTTTTTGTATAGAAAAATATCTTTTCTTAGTTTATTTTAAGAACCACAGGTTCAAATTCTACATGTAATATCTCATTCGAAAGGTATTGCAGGTAAGTACTTTAGGAACTTCAAATCATAAAAATTGCATGTATACTTTTCAAGTTATTGACAAATAGCTGTTTTAAAAGTGGACACTTAGAGCAATTTTCACAGTTCCTGGGGGAGGTAAGTTTTTGTTAGTTTTACCAGGTAAGTAGGACACTTACAGGGTTCAGTTCTTGGTCCAAGGTAGCCCACCGTTGGGGGTTCAGAGCAACCCCAAAGTCACCACACCAGCAGCTCAGGGCCGGTCAGGTGCAGAGTTCAAAGTGGTGCCCAAAACACATAGGCTAGAATGGAGAGAAGGGGGTGCCCCGGTTCCGGTCTGCTTGCAGGTAAGTACCCGCGTCTTCGGAGGGCAGACCAGGGGGGTTTTGTAGGGCACCGGGGGGGGGGACACAAGCCCACACAGAAATTTCACCCTCAGCAGCGCGGGGGCGGCCGGGTGCAGTGTAGAAACAAGCGTCGGGTTCGCAATGTTAGTCTATGAGAGATCTCGGGATCTCTTCAGCGCTGCAGGCAGGCAAGGGGGGGGTTCCTCTGGGAAACCTCCACTTGGACAAGGGAGAGGGACTCCTGGGGGTCACTTCTCCAGTGAAAGTCCGGTCCTTCAGGTCCTGGGGGCTGCCGGTGCAGGGTCTCTCCCAGGCGTCGGGACTTTAGGTTCAAAGAGTCGCGGTCAGGGGAAGCCTCGGGATTCCCTCTGCAGGCGGCGCTGTGGGGGCTCAGGGGGGACAGGTTTTGGTACTCACAGTATCAGAGTAGTCCTGGGGTCCCTCCTGAGGTGTTGGATCTCCACCAGCCGAGTCGGGGTCGCCGGGTGCAGTGTTGCAAGTCTCACGCTTCTTGCGGGGAGCTTGCAGGGTTCTTTCAAGGCTGCTGGAAACAAAGTTGCAGCCTTTCTTGGAGCAGGTCCGCTGTCCTCGGGAGTTTCTTGTCTTTTCGAAGCAGGGGCAGTCCTCAGAGGATGTCGAGGTCGCTGGTCCCTTTGGAAGGCGTCGCTGGAGCAGGATCTTTGGAAGGCAGGAGACAGGCCGGTGAGTTTCTGGAGCCAAGGCAGTTGTCGTCTTCTGGTCTTCCGCTGCAGGGGTTTTCAGCTAGGCAGTCCTTCTTCTTGTAGTTGCAGGAATCTAATTTTCTAGGGTTCAGGGTAGCCCTTAAATACTAAATTTAAGGGCGTGTTTAGGTCTGGGGGGTTAGTAGCCAATGGCTACTAGCCCTGAGGGTGGGTACACCCTCTTTGTGCCTCCTCCCAAGGGGAGGGGGTCACAATCCTAACCCTATTGGGGGAATCCTCCATCTGCAAGATGGAGGATTTCTAAAAGTCAGAGTCACCTCAGCTCAGGACACCTTAGGGGCTGTCCTGACTGGCCAGTGACTCCTCCTTGTTGCTTTCTTTGTTCCCTCCAGCCTTGCCGCCAAAAGTGGGGGCCGTGGCCGGAGGGGGCGGGCAACTCCACTAAGCTGGAGTGCCCTGCTGGGCTGTGACAAAGGGGTGAGCCTTTGAGGCTCACCGCCAGGTGTTACAGCTCCTGCCTGGGGGAGGTGTTAGCATCTCCACCCAGTGCAGGCTTTGTTACTGGCCTCAGAGTGACAAAGGCACTCTCCCCATGGGGCCAGCAACATGTCTCTGGTGTGGCAGGCTGCTGGAACTAGTCAGCCTACACAGACAGTCGGTTAAGTTTCAGGGGGCACCTCTAAGGTGCCCTCTATGGTGTATTTTACAATAAAATGTACACTGGCATCAGTGTGCATTTATTGTGCTGAGAAGTTTGATACCAAACTTCCCAGTTTTCAGTGTAGCCATTATGGTGCTGTGGAGTTCGTGTTTGACAGACTCCCAGACCATATACTCTTATGGCTACCCTGCACTTACAATGTCTAAGGTTTTGTTTAGACACTGTAGGGGTACCATGCTCATGCACTGGTACCCTCACCTATGGTATAGTGCACCCTGCCTTAGGGCTGTAAGGCCTGCTAGAGGGGTGTCTTACCTATACTGCATAGGCAGTGAGAGGCTGGCATGGCACCCTGAGGGGAGTGCCATGTCGACTTACTCGTTTTGTCCTCACTAGCACACACAAGCTGGCAAGCAGAGTGTCTGTGCTGAGTGAGAGGTCTCCAGGGTGGCATAAGACATGCTGCAGCTCTTAGAGACCTTCCTTGGCATCAGGGCCCTTGGTACTAGAAGTACCAGTTACAAGGGACTTATCTGGATGCCAGGGTCTGCCAATTGTGGATACAAAAGTACAGGTTAGGGAAAGAACACTGGTGCTGGGGCCTGGTTAGCAGGGTCCCAGCACACTTCTCAGTCAAGTCAGCATCAGTATCAGGCAAAAAGTGGGGGGTAACTGCAACAGGGAGCCATTTCTTTACAATAGGGTCCACTGGCCATACCTCTTTCGGGTGCTGGAGCGCTTCGGTTTGGGCCCTGGGTTTCGGTCTTGGATCCGGAGCGCCTATCGGTCTTCCAGAGCGGCGGTTCGTGTTGATGGAGTGCTTTTTTCTGACGTTCCCGGTTGGGCTGGGGACTAGACAAGGGTGTCCGTTATCCTACCTTTTATTTGAGCTATATATGGAGCCCCTGGCGCAGCGACTGCGGGACAGCCCCTTGGTTGCAGGAGTGAAATTTGGCGGGGATCGTCATCTCATTACCCTGTATGCAGACGATGTAATCCTCACCCTTGAGGAGCCTGTGACTTCGCTACCGGCGCTTATGGAGATAATAACTGAGTTTAGCCAGGTCTCGGGTGAGGGTGGGAAGCCTTTTTGACGAACAAGGGGTATTGTCCTTTGAACAGATGCGGGAGGCATATGGCTTGTTGGAGGCAGATAGGCTGATGTATTATCAGATTCGGCATTGGGCTCTCCAGCCGGCTTACAGAGCATTAATAGAGGCGCCACTTACGCCGTTTGAGAAATGGCTGTTGCTAAAGAAGGACGATAAAAGAGTTATCTCAGAACTTTATCGGCTTCTGCAGGGGGAGAAGCGCCCGCCTAAGTCAAAGGGACAGTGTAGGAAGTTGGCTCTGTATGTGCTATTTCAAAGTAAGGAATAGCATGCACAGAGTCCAAGGGTTCCCCTTAGAGGTAAAATAGTGGTAAAAAGAGATAATACTAATGCTCTATTTTGTGGTAGTGTGGTCGAGCAGTAGGCTTATCCAAGGAGTAGTGTTAAGCATTTGTTGTACATACACAGACAATAAATGAGGTACACACACTCAGAGACAAATCCAGCCAATAGGTTTTGTTATAGAAAAATATCTTTTCTTAGTTTATTTTAAGAACCACAGGTTCAAATTTAACATGTAATATCTTGTTTGAAAGGTATTGCAGGTAAGTACATTAGGAACTTTGAATCATTTCAATTGCATGTATACTTTTCAAGTTATTCACAAATAGCTACTTTAAAAGTGGACACAGTGCAATTTTCACAGTTCCTGGGGGAGGTAAGTTTTTGTTAGTTTTACCAGGTAAGTAAGACACTTACAGGGTTCAGTTCTTGGTCCAAGGTAGCCCACCGTTGGGGGTTCAGAGCAACCCCAAAGTTACCACACCAGCAGCTCAGGGCCGGTCAGGTGCAGAGTTCAAAGTGGTGCCCAAAACGCATAGGCTTCAATGGAGAGAAGGGGGTGCCCCGGTTCCAGTCTGCCAGCAGGTAAGTACCCGCGCCTTCGGAGGGCAGACCAGGGGGGTTTTGTAGGGCACCGGGGGGGACACAGGCCCACACAGAAATTTCACCCTCAGCGGCGCGGGGGCGGCCGGGTGCAGTGTTAGAACAAGCGTCGGGTTCGCAACGGAAGTCAATGAGAGATCAAGGGATCTATTCAGCGCTGCAGGCAGGCAAGGGGGGGCTTCCTCGGGGAAACCTCCACTTGGGCAAGGGAGAGGGACTCCTGGGGGTCACTTCTGCAGTGAAAGTCCGGTCCTTCAGGTCCTGGGGGCTGCGGGTGCAGGGTCTTTTCCAGGCGTCGGGACTTAGGTTTCAGAGAGTCGCGGTCAGGGGAAGCCTCGGGATTCCCTCTGCAGGCGGCGCTGTGGGGGCTCAGGGGGGACAGGTTTTGGTACTCACAGTCGTAGAGTAGTCCGGGGGTCCTCCCTGAGGTGTTGGTTCTCCACCAGCCGAGTCGGGGTCGCCGGGTGCAGTGTTGCAAGTCTCACGCTTCTTGCGGGGAGATTGCAGGGTTCTTTAAAGCTGCTCCTTTGAACAAAGTTGCAGTCTTTTTGGAGCAGGTCCGCTGTCCTCTGGAGTTTCTTGTCGTCGAAGCAGGGCAGTCCTCCGAGGATGCAGAGGTCGCTGGTCCCTTTGGAAGGCGTCGCTGGAGCAGAGTTCTTTGGAAGGCAGGAGACAGGCCGGTGAGTTTCTGGAGCCAAGGCAGTTGTTGTCTTCTGGTCTTCCTCTGCAGGGGTTTTCAGCTAGGCAGTCCTTCTTCTTGTAGTTGCAGGAATCTAATTTTCTAGGGTTCAGGGTAGCCCTTAAATACTAAATTTAAGGGCGTGTTTAGGTCTGGGGGGTTAGTAGCCAATGGCTACTAGCCCTGAGGGTGGGTACACCCTCTTTGTGTCTCCTCCCAAGGGGAGGGGGTCACAATCCTAACCCTATTGGGGGAATCCTCCATCTGCAAGATGGAGGATTTCTAAAAGTTAGAGTCACCTCAGCTCAGGACACCTTAGGGGCTGTCCTGACTGGCCAGTGACTCCTCCTTGTTATTCTCATTATTTTCTCCGGCCTTGCCGCCAAAAGTGGGGGCCGGGGCCGGAGGGGGCGGGCAACTCCACTAGCTGGAGTGTCCTGCGGTGCTGTGACAAAGGGGTGAGCCTTTGAGGCTCACCGCCAGGTGTTACAGCTCCTGCCTGGGGGAGGTGTTAGCATCTCCACCCAGTGCAGGCTTTGTTACTGGCCTCAGAGTGACAAAGGCACTCTCCCCATGGGGCCAGCAACATGTCTCTAGTGTGGCAGGCTGCTGGAACTTATCAGCCTACACAGATAGTCGGTTAAGTTTCAGGGGGCACCTCTAAGGTGCCCTCTGGGGTGTATTTTGTAATAAAATGTACACTGGCATCAGTGTGCATTTATTGTGCTGAGAAGTTTGATACCAAACTTCCCAGTTTTCAGTGTAGCCATTATGGTGCTGTGGAGTTCGTGTAAAACAGACTCCCAGACCATATACTCTTATGGCTACCCTGCACTTACAATGTCTAAGGTTTTGCTTAGACACTGTAGGGGTACAGTGCTCATGCACTGGTACCCTCACCTATGGTATAGTGCACCCTGCCTTAGGGCTGTAAGGCCTGCTAGAGGGGTGTCTTACCTATACTGCATAGGCAGTGAGAGGCTGGCATGGCACCCTGAGGGGAGTGCCATGTCGACTTACTCGTTTTGTCCTCACTAGCACCCACAAGCTGGCAAGCAGTGTGTCTGTGCTGAGTGAGAGGTCTCCAGGGTGGCATAAGACATGCTGCAGCCCTTAGAGACCTTCCTTGGCATCAGGGCCCTTGGTACTAGAAGTACCAGTTACAAGGGACTTATCTGGATGCCAGGGTCTGCCAATTGTGGATACAAAAGTACAGGTTAGGGAAAGAACACTGGTGCTGGGGCCTGGTTAGCAGGCCTCAGCACACTTTCAATTGTAAACATAGCATCAGCAAAGGCAAAAAGTCAGGGGGCAACCATGCCAAGGAGGCATTTCCTTACAGACAGCTAAGATGGGAGAGAGATGGAGAGGGAATTCTCAGATGAGGAATGGGACAGCATATTCTATAGGATTCAGCACACAGCCTATAATGCAGCGGGACTGAGACATCATACAAAGTGGCCTTCTACTGGTATTACACTCCAGCACAGGTACACGCATGGGATCAGGCTAAGTCCGATCTTTGTTGGAGGGGGTGTGGGGCCACAGGTACACTCGTACATTTACTTTGGCATTGCCCCAAGCTCCACCGTTATTGGGCAAGCATTATAGATGATATAGACGCAGTGTTCCATACCAAGGTCCCTCGATTCCCATCGTACATTTTGTTGGGGTTGCCCAATCCCCTTACCTTTCCACTTGAGATCGTTAAAAGGGAGGCAGATGGCTTTGGCACTTAACGCAGCGTTACAGCTGGTCCTGGCGTTGTGGGGTACGGATAGGCTTCAGACACGTGTCTCCTGGCTTCAGAAGCTGTGGTTTATCCTCGCTATGGAGAAACTCACCCTAGCCTCCCAGCAGCGGTTGAGAGAAATGAGTGAATTATGGAAGCCATTCCTTCAGATCCTATCCGCAGAATTTACTGAGCGGACGTGTCGGGCCTATTTGAGAGTCTTGAGGCTAACTTGAACTCTAGTTAGACATTAGTGGGGAGGGATGTCTGAGATGGAAGCGAATGTGTGAATGAGAGGGAGGAGCAGAGGAGTGGAGAGGAACTAAGATGACACAGGGGCTGGAGGGGAAGCATTGTTGGTATGTGTTTATTTTTGTGTTTACACGGGGTCTCATGAGGGGAACTTGCAGTCCGAAGCATATTGAGCGTTGCTTGGTTGCTCGCTGGACCGTAAGGGTGGGGCAGGCGGTGATGTCCTTTTGGGCATGATGCGGGACTTTATCTGTAGACTTGAGTTCTTACTGCATGAGTTTTTTTTCTCTTCGCGGCCCTGTGATATGATGCTTTTTTTTTGTATGTTTATACGTTCAAAATAATAAACAGATTTGATCCATAGAATGTCTTGTTTGCATTTTTTGGTATGAGTTCGCTCTCACTAACCAATTGTAGATCTATGGATAACCATGAATACCCATTCTTCTTAGGTGTGCTGCCACTGCAGCCAGATATTTTGTGAACACTTTTGTAGCCTATTTTATTCCAAAGGCGAGTACCCACAATTGATAATGTTTTCTGTTAACAATAAACCTTAGGTATTTCTTGTGCTTTGCATTCATTGGAATGTGCAAGTAAGCGTCTTAAGTCTATTGTTGCCATAAAAACTCTTTTTTGCAATTGAGAGATCACGTCCCTTAAAGCTGTCATTTTGAACTTTACAGTTTTTAAAAACTTGTTAATGAACCCGTGGTCTAAAACTGGACGAAGTGATCCGTCCACTTTTGGAATTAGGGTGTATGTTGAGTAACTTCCCCTGTTCTACTGCCTGCTTAACAGTTCTTTGACCTGTTTGAGGAGTCGTTCTGTTTCCTCCTTTGAATGACTTTCTTTAGCCACCTTGCTGGAGTGTTCCTTTCTAGTTCTATGCAATAACCATATTGTATTGAGCTTAGTATCCAAAGTTATTTCCTCAACTCCTGGAGAAATTTTTTTATTCTTCCTACCACTGGTGTATTGTGCAGATAACTTGAGTCAATGTTGTCTCCTACCACAGGTGGATTTGTGGTTCTTGATGCTGATGTAATGCAGTCACTTATTAGTCTGACTCTTCCATGAAAGGAACCGCTTCCTCGCTGTTGGTACTGTCAGCTTTGTTGTATTGCGGAGGCAGGGGCACTACTATCGAAGCCCTGATAAGAACTCCCTGCCTGAAAAGTGCCTCTTGAGGCTGGCTTTCTTGGCACAAAGGACCCTCTGCGAATTCCTTCTTGAAACTGCAAAGCCCCAATGGACTTGGCTGTTTCATTGTCCTTCTTGAGTTGAAGTTTTCGTCAACACTATTCCTAAACAATTGGTGTCCATTAAACACAGTATCTATTATATTAGCTTGAACCTCTGGCTTGAATCCCAAAATTCTTAGTAATGAATGGCACTTCAATGTAACTCCACCCAATCCGCTGGCGACTAGATGTGTCCATCCTGGCTAATGCAGACTTCAAGCAGGTGTTCGCTATAATATTTGCACTTCATCACTGGTTAGCCGCACTCCTCTCCATCTTGCGGCCCATTAGCTCCACCCTTTTAATGGATGTTGATGGGCTAGTCGCCCTCTTCCTTGCCGTCGAGGTCATAATAGTCGGCAGGCACAGTACCTTTAATGTACTCAGGATCTTTCGAGGAGCATTTGTATTTTTTCCGTCGCAGCATAGGCAGATCTTGGTTCTCCAAAAGGAAGCATGAATGGGGCTCGTCTTCCTCCAGTTGCACATTACATTTGTCTGCAGCATTTTTTATTGCCATATTATACATGCCAACATCATCAGGGGAGAAGGCTTGGGTGGATAACATTCCACGAACTCCTCTGGTGACTCCCCATCCAAATCTTACCACTGCATCTCAACATTCTCCTTCCAAAGAAGACCGTTTGAATGTCTGTTCCTCCTCTTCTGTATAGAAGATTTCCTCCTCCTCTTCTTCTTCTTCTTCTTCTTGAGCTTCTGGTTTCAGAGGGAGTGGTGAATGCCCTCCACCTTAGTCTGCCACTTCCTTTGTCTTCGAGGTTTTCTGAGGAATTCTGAAACTACTTAGGCTTTCGTCTAATTCCTTCTTTATCTGAATCAGAGCAGCCATTTCGGCCTTGAGCCTTTTCCTGTTTTCCTCAATCTCGAGGTCTTCGGAACATGTATTTGAATGTTTCCTCTTCGACGTGGAAACCTCTTTGCTGATTGTTTTGAATTTGTGCTATGGTGAACGCCTTCAATGTTGAGACCTTTCGATGATGATGCATCTTTTGCCTTTCCGTATTTTGGAGCTGAATGTTTCTACAGAGTTTTTTCTCCACTGAAAACCCCCTTGAGGGCTGCATGGAACTCATTTTCGTGGGGCATTCCTTGCGGGCAGTGAGCATTTTAACGCCGGGGATCCATTTTGTGGCCGTGAGTCAGATTTTTTCGACTCATATACTGTAACGGAGGTGGCTGACCGTACCGCCTTTCTAATTTTCTTCAGCAGCTCTTCCACGACCTCTATGATCTTGCAATCACCCTCTGAGGCCTCTCCCTTTGTACCTTTGGTGACATTTTCCTCCTAGTCACTGGAAAGTCCCAGATCTTTAAGGGATGGAGTGAATTTTTGGCCTTTAGTGAATAGTGAGCCATTCTTGGTCTTGCCCTCACCTTCAGTGTCTTCAGAGTAAATACTGCACAGGCGTTAATATTCTCTCCGGTGGTCGAGTGGAAGGCACAGTTTACACACCGGATGTTTGTCCTTCTGGGCGTATTTGTGATGGCAATTTCAACAAAATTGGAATGGTGTCTTCTCCATCATGCTGATCGGTGAGCCCCCCAACCCCCTCACACTCCGATTCCCCCCAAACCCCCCACCAACCCCCACCCCAGGCCAGGACATTCTTGATCCTCATGAAAGTATTGCACAAAATATTTGCGCTCACTCTTACTTCTTTTCACTGACTGCTATCCCAAGATGATATTCCGAGGCCTTGATAAACGTTTCCAAACTTTCTTTGGCAAATTGTTGCTTTTCCCCAGCGAGCTGGAGACGTCACTGCAGAACCATCCAGATCCAACGGAAAGATGAAGATGGCAACCCAAGGTGTGAACATCCGGAGGAAGAGCGACAACATCAAAGAGACACTAAACTGAGGTTCCGTCTACACCCACCACCAACGGTAGAAAAGGAGGACGGACAAAGTCATTTCTTGTTTACAGGAGAAATAGTAGAAATTCTGGACCCAACAAGTAGATGGCGGAATAATGCACAGCAGGTGAATACAGAAAAGATTCACTCTGCAAAATCAAATTTTCACTCTGTTTTAAATTCATGCAGGACTAAAAGATAGGTGTTCTGGCCCAAGCAGCAATAAGATACCATGGTTACAATTACGGAAAACACACTGTAAACTCACTCTGTGGATAGGCAGCAGCTTCAAAAGGTGGGGCAGCAGCCCGAGGGTCCTGGTAGAAAACATCAGGCTGCTGGGGTGGGTACAGCTGGGAACCCCGCGGCACCATCTGTAGTTGCTTGCTGACAGACAGAGGGGGCATATCACTAGGGGTCCGGGAGGGCACAGGGTGTGAGTTTGGGGGCAAGGCAGAGATTGACGTCTTAGGGACACTTTCAAGTCTGCAAAAGAAAAAGAAAAAAACACATCACAGCACTTGGCCGGAAAAAAGACAACGTTGACAACTTGCCAAGCATTCCTAAACAACAACTGAACAATTCACAAATTATTACATAAAAATTAGAAAAGATAGCTTCTGAGACAAACTTGACATTTCCTATTTAGGCACTTTAGAGATACAGCATGTAAAACTTTAGATGACTCCTCAGAGTAATCAGAAAGGAAGAATCTGCAAGACTAAACACATTTCAGACATAGTTGTAGGAAGCTGGCTCTTTATAAAGTGAACCAAAAAGAGGTACACCGTATAAACAGTCCAAGCAAACCCCAAAGGAATTACAGACACACAAAAGACACCCCAAATGCCCTCTTTTATGGTAGTGTGGGAGAGCAATTAGGCATATCAGAGGGTAGCGTTAAGCATGTATTGCACACACCAGAAGTAAGTGAGACACTCAAAGAAATCCAATACCAATTTATAAAAAATAATACGTGCTTTTATATACATTTTGATATCAAGATCATCGGATTTGGGTGACTACTTTCAAGTTATGAATATTTACAGTTTTCTAAAGTTGACAGTGCAATTTTTGGAGCAGTATTGTTATCCTGGGGGGAAAACATTTACTGCATACTGATACTTAGCAGTGACTTACAGGACCAATCTTCTGGAGTTACGTTAAGTATGGAGCAAGGTCCAAGGTAGCACCAACAGATCGCTTCGGGAGTCACTATAGGGTCCGGGTGAAGAGGTGCTTTTCAGCATTGAGTGCCCAGTGATAGCCTATTGGGGAAAACATGTACTACATTCTGGAAATTCACAGCAATTTACAGGACCAATCTTCTGGAGCTATGATAACTACGGAGCAAGGTCCAAGGCACCACCAACAGGTCACTTCAAGAGGCACTGGGGCGTCCGGGTGCAGAGGTGCTTTTCAGCACTGGGTGCCCAATGTTATCCTTAGGGAAAAGAAACAGATACTGCGTATGGGCACTTCGCAACAACTTACAGGACGGTTCTTTTGGACTTGAGATGAGAATGGGGCAAGGTCCTGGCAACATCAACTGTTCACTTCAGGGGGTGTTTTGGGGCATCCAGGTGCAGAGGTGTTACGGCATTGGGTGTCTCATTCACTTCATTGGGAAACTGTCCGGTCACATAGTTGCTGCAGGCTGGGACTGGAAAATCAGCTCTGGGGAACCCACAGGGGGGCTCGACTCTTGAGGTCCTCTGGCATGTGGGGACTCAACTGGTTCACTCCTCCTTGGGTTGTGGGGCTTGGGTGCAGTGGCGTCTTTTGTTGTCAGGTCCGGTGCTGTAGACAGCACAGTAGGAGGGGGGTCTGCAAAAACAGGCTGCAGACGCCGTCAGGAAGTCCACAGTGGCAGACGCAAGGTGGGCTACGTCTCTGGAGGGCCTGGGAACCATGCTGGTATCATTGGCCCACTTCAGCTCGAGCTAGGCAGCATGGGTGCAGTGGTGCTGTCCGGCGTCTGGTTTTTGGCAGTCCCAGTCCTCACGGTTCTTTCCCCGGTTGCCTGCAGATGCAGGGAAGCAGCTCCTCTGCTCCAAGGGAGCACTGGCAGCTCTTCAGGTTTCTTGGAGGCTGCACCGGCAGGACAGGTCAGTTGCTCCTCTAAGGTCAGGTGCAGCAGACAGGCTAGCAGGGTTGGTGCCAAGTCAGTCGTGCTACTCTGTTCTCAGGTCAGCAGTCCGCTTTGTCCACTCCTTTTGTGTCCAGCAAAGATCTGATGTCCTGGTATGAGGGGGTCCCCTAAATATTAAATTTAGGGTGTGTTAAGGGGAGTGAAGGGTAGCAGTCAATAAGCTACTTACCTTTGGGGTCACTACGTCCCCTAGATGACCACTTCCTTTGGTGAGTGGGCATCACCCTGTTCCAGAAATCTTAATTCCACCAGATACAAGATAGCAGAAATTCTGAGGCGGTGTTCATTTCAGTTTGGTCACCCTAGAGGTGTGTCCAGCCTGGAAATTCAACACGCCTCCTGCATAGCTGATTTACTCGCCTGCCCAGGTGCCAGATGGGCCCTGGGGCAGGGAAGTCAGCATCTCCCTCTGAGGAAGGCGGTTACTGCATACTAAAGGCTTTCTGACTTGGAATGCAGATTTGTAGGTTACCCTGATGGAAGGGGTGAGTAAACACCTCTCCCAGAGCAGGCTTTGTTTCTGACCTCCAGAGAGCAAAGGCTCTCAACCCTTGGGGGTCAGATTCTCGTCTATTGGTGGCAGACTGGTTAGAAATAGTTAGTGAGCTCACCAGCAGTTGGTAGGTTTTCAGATGGCACCTCTGAAGTGCCCCCTAAGTGCACAAATTAATAAATTCATTATTGGAATCAGTGAGGGATTATTAATATGAGATGTTTAATACCAAACATCTGTCTTCAGTGAAGCCATCATGTAGCTGGGGAACTCTTATTAACCAGTGTCCAGCACATGTACTTAAAATGGCTTCCCTGTTTACTTACTATGTCTAAGAATCAACAAAGATATACTAGGGGCATGTCAGCTCTTGCGGATATGTCCACAAGTTATGTAATGCACCCTGCCTTAGGGCTGAAAGGCCTTCAGTAGGTGGTGCCTTACAAGTATTACATGCAGTGTTTAGGGGACATGGCACACAGGCTGTGACATGTTGTGTTTTTCACTTTTCGGGAGCACTGTCACACAGCCTGCAATGGCAGTCTGCATGAGGTTGGTGCTGGGTTCCTAAGAGTGACACAATTTGTGCTGCAGCTCTTAGAGCCCCATGCCCTAGGTAAGTGAGCAGGGGTCTTTTTTTTTGGGGGGGGGGGGACCCACTGCAACTGAGGACCTGGTTAGCAGGAGCCCAGTGCCCTTCAGTCACAATTGCATCAAAAACCAGGCAAAGGGGAAGGCACTGCAACTAGAACCCAGCTTCCAACAGTGAGATGGCAATAAAATATAAGGTATGCAGCTTGAAACAACAAAAATCGATATTTAACAATGGTCACATTTTGTGATTTACAAACAATGGTCTAGATCCAGGTTTACCAAACCCTGATGTGTGCTACTTAAAATTCCAGTACGTAGACAAATGTCCCAAGAAACATCCATATGCTTGAACCAGAAACAAAAGCTGAAGTGAAGCAGTCATGTGGACAAAAGAAAAACTACAAAAATCACACAAAAAAATATGCAGTCCAAAAGAGTAAAAGTCTGTTTAAAAAATAAATAAACATGATTGTGCTGAAGCAAGGTCTAAAACAAGTTGCTCTTTAATGTTTTCAAAATTTTCAGGCAGGCAGAAGGCTTCTTTGAAAATATGGTCTGCATCTCACACCAAAAACAGCGATGGGGTCTGTGGGGGATGTTAAGGACAGATGAGCTAGTTTGTGTTAACAATTGTGTTTTAACATCTTTTAGCATTTTTTCCTGCCATTCAGTAGGCATCTTTTCATCCTCTACACTCTGCAGTCACAACCTGTTAGCCAGCGGGAATTATGCTGTGATTTTAGAAACAATCAGGAACATTAAGAAAATAACTTGCCATACTAAAGAAATGGAAGGCACTCTGATATGTGAACTTGTGATGTTCTCAAGTGACAATGTTGACAATTTCCACAGAAGCAAAAGGCTAACTGTGTTTTGCAATGAAAACTATGCTTGAAGAAAGATAAAAGGAGAAGGAAAGAATTCTCATTACAATAGTCACATTTACAGAGTCTGTTCATTTGTTTTCTTTCAGGGTATTCCTCCCTGATAGCATTTCGTGTAAATCTGAAAATTGCATGTGGTGTTCACAAAAAGGTTAGGGCTCCAGCATAAATTTTTACTGCGTTGGTTGAGTCGAAGGAAAGTGAAAGTCCCTTTCCCCAAGGTCATTCTTTTCAAGTGTTTATAGTGCATTCATAATGCACTGTTAAGGTAGTGTTCAGCCCGTTGGGCCCAGGGTCTGAACAGAAGTGTGCCTAAAGCACGTCTGTAAAAGTGAAACCTCAAATGATTCTTCAACGAACCACCTCCCAAGGTTCTCAAATACTCATTTCTCCACCACACAATAGGATTCAATATTCCACAAAAAAACAATGTGTGCGTCAAAACGTAGATCCAGTTAGAACAAATTGTGGATCATTTTTGGTAGTACTGCTCCTTTAGGGTTCCTCTTAAAAAAAGGATTTTTTGTTGTTTTGTTTTTTTAATGAGCAACTTGTACTATTTTTTCCAGATGTACTAGGAGCCTCAAGCAGACTAAACTTACTTCCATCTGTGCCCTCCAACTGAAACAGAAACCAGCCACACATTTGCAAGCACTAGTAAATGAGGCAGGAAGTACTGGGGGATAAAAATTAAAAGTTTCAAGTAAGCATGGGTATCTGTACATTACTAAACTGTTTTAGTTTTCAGTGAATACATTTCAACAAGGGTAAGCAGCTTTCAAGCAAGCAATAAATGCTGAACCCCCAAAACCCCATTTATGAGTCAACTATTATAACAATACTTCCTCATGATTCATGATGTAACAATGCGGCAAATGAGTTAGAAAGATGCGTACAGGTCAGGAGGGGACCCGGGGGCACTGGTGCTCAGGTGATCCATCTTCCCTTGCTTCAAGTTGGATTCGTAGCCAGAGTCTGTCCCCCGTGAGATGAGCTGTGTCACTGCACTCCCTCCCGATACGATGCCATTTGGCAAACCTGAAGGCTTCCGGCTGGGCATGTCCACCGACCCTTCATCAGACAGCAGGGGTCCCGAGGGTAGGCCCACTTCATTCAGCTGGCCCAGGGAGGCACTCAGGGGTCTTCTGGGAACCAGACGCTTGTTCATTTTACGGAATCTGGCGGCAGACAAACAAAACGACAGTCAGCTCCTCCAAAGTCGAATGGCACGCTTATCTGCCAGCAAGCAGGTGTCTCTCTCCGGCGAGAACCTATTTTAAGAATTGAAAGGTGGTGTATAACACTGCCTAATGTGAAAATGTTTGTGTGTCTGTGTGCGCAAATGTGCGGGTGAGAGAGAAAGTAGAGAAATACACAATCCAAACAGTAATACTTATCTAACAATTAACTGAGCCTGTACAAGCAAACTACAGATAAAGCCACAAAGCGTTCAAAAAAGTGTAGGCACTTTGGATTGGAGGCTTCTTTTCATCACACAAATTTAAGAGTCACAGGAAAAAAAAGTAAAAATTTTCATATCGCTCAAGGAGGCATTTCTTAATATGTCTGAAGGAGCAGTAGTACCAAAAATTTCACAACAAAAATTGTCGGTATCTAGACCTACTCATTTTTCTTAGTCACACTTAGAATTTGAACAAATTATAATTTTCTATTGCGTTCGGTCTCCTCCCACCAACATATGCAACTCCAAATATTACTACATCTGGAATGGTGGTACATAATACAGTTTTCAAGAAACTAACATTTAAGCTCTCCTTAAGAAAGCTATGAAATATAGGACAAAATGATGTGAATATTTTAGGCTGTCAATGAAGCGTCATTCTGAATTTGACCGAATTAATTTAATCCCCATGAAACCACTGATTTTGTTTTTCAACTAACTGCTATAGACAGTGCTTTTTCAGACGTGTGTGTGTATTGGGGGGGGGGGTAAGATTCAACCAATCCTGGGTCCCTCACTTCATAATCGGTTAAGGAACACTGGTCCCCACATGGTGGGTTAGACAACTCCTATAACGTTAATTTTAAACTGAAATGCGGACATCCACTGTGAAAACAACTCTTCAGAGACCTGACAACCGTCACCAACCCTATCAACCAATTTTAAGTTCATATTCTCCCTGACACGTACAAATAAAGTAGCGCATGCTTACATTGACTGGTAAGTTCAATGTTGCAAAGGGAGAACTAGAACTAAGATTATCCCATTCAACACTAAAGGCAATTTTTTAGGGTCGAGCCTGCGTTGCATGCGCGAGACTCTTTTGTATTTATAAAAGGGCTCGGAGCCCTGTCAACTTCACGTCAGTGTTTTTTATTGGTTGCTGGGCTTCCCTAATAAAATCTGCTTGCTTTCATTAGTCGAAAGCACGCATATGGCATTCCTTTTCCCGGTGGCTAGCCCTCCTCCAGCGCAGCGACCAAGTACAGAAAACATGCAAGGCTCACTTCTTTTCCATCGGGCTCGTGGACTTTTTTTTCTCTAATTTACGAGCCCGATCTCGCTTGGCAGAAGTCGAGCGCTTTACGTACTTGATTTCACTTTTTCGGGTTATGTACATAAATGCACTTTTGCCCGATAGGTGAAAAGTCGGGTTAGGAGTTTACAACGCGATCAGCTCTAACATGAGCAAACGCGAGACCCGGTGCATTGTAAATGCTTGTCTTTACTTCTCTCCTTCTCTAATAAGCACATCGCAAAGAAGCACATCGCAAAGAAGGGACCAAAAAAGCCCACCAGGTTACAAAGAAATAAGGCTAAGAAGTACTTATAAGCCAAAAGAAGCTATTGTTTCAGAAAGCAAAAAAATATGGCTAGCAGAATAAGTGGCTCCCCGCAATAATTGCTGCCCTTGCGTTGGTGGAAAAAGCTTAGTCCTTTAAGCCTAGAAGTCTTAAGGCCCATAAATCTCCCAAGTATGAAAGATGTAAGGGAAATCTCATCTGGAATTGATGCATTCAGTAGCCATCATGTTGGAGAAACTATATACACTAACAAAAAGATAAAACGTTGTGCTTGGCAAACATCACTATTATGGATCTCATCTATAGATGTGTGAAGTACTGTAAAAACAAAAACAGGTACAAAAACCTTTTAGTTCACATACATGTGAACAGTACCTTTGGAATCAATAGAAAAAAAGTCTGTGTAAAGAAAAAAACAAAAAAAAAAAAAAAAGTACTTAATTTATGCCCTTGACAGACATCAGCACTTATGACTGGGATCTGGATCTCTTAGCTCCCTCCTTTCGGAGGCACCGGCACCCCCCTCCCCCCATAAAAAACACGCTACCTGGTCCTTCAAAGGCCCAGGCATTTATGCTTTGTTTAAAAGTGATGTACGACTCAACAGTCAAGTGCTGATGCCATGAGAGTGACCTGCCTGTCATAACTGTAATTAGCCACAAGACATGGCACTCATTTCGTGACTGACGTGGCCCACCCATCAACGCCACTTGCCTTTGCTCCAACTGGTTTTATACCACATGTGGAATGGCCCTGCTAGGAAGTGAGCACAGGGTCATAGTATGATATCGCACACTTCCTCCTATTAGACTGACACATGCAATGGAACCTTGATGGAATTGTACCCTTTCCCTTGGCTGGCTACAAGTCAGTGCATGGCCTTAGTAAAATCCCAGCACTTCTCACTATAGCTGCCCACTGCCTGAACAGAGTACGTATAGCTCTGCATTTCTTGCTGAGGCTACCAAATGCTTTACCCAGTAGTAAGGGGAGACGTTGCAATGCTTATGTAACTGTTTGCCTTGGTTTCCTTCTGACCATTTTCAGCATTGGTTTTATGGTAAATATTTAATAATCTACCTTATTCTGCTACAGACAGACTGTTATTAGGTCACAATTAAATAATGATCACATACGGCTGCTTGCATGTGGAAAGGCCTGTCACATTTCCTCAGTATCACCATGGGACGATTCAGATTCTGTTTCACTAAGACCCTGAGACCATCTTGGACACAGGTCAAAGGACTGAGGAAATTTTCACATTATAGCAGACCCTTTTTGAATGAGGTCTTAGACAACATTAGACAACATGACATTTTCAAAGTTCTCTTAAGGCGTCTTCAAATTAACTTCCCTTTCCTACAAGACTAGAGTTGTCAACTGTTTGCTCTCTTCACTGCAGCAATAAAATAGTTACATGTTGGGCCCACACCAAGTTAAATTAACAGCGTGCTCTTTACAGCAGTGGTAAATAGCAAATTTGGAATTTAGTGGTGTAAAGCATGCTATTAAAATAAAATCCTGAAATTAGGTCAAGTACGATATACAAATGCCCATGCTTGCAGATGTAAAGCCTTATGGTGGCATTTAAAAATGATGCATGAATTTTTTATTCATCTATGATGGATTGCTTTGGTCGGCCTTTCCGTTCGCCTTTCATCAGGTTTTTGATCGATGGATAGCTTCAGAATTGATGGATAACTTCAGAATTGTATTCCACTTCTTTAACACCCCCTGAAAATCCAACAAGTATCGGTAGTCCGGTATTTATAGTACCTCTGTAATGAGCACCAAAGAGTTCTGTTTAGCTGCACAGCCAAGCATTGGTTATTGCTGCCCTTATGGCTGCTGCTGATAATCCAAATACTTTACATGTTATAGCAGAGTGTCATCTTTGTGCAGCTGCTGCAATGATAGATCAAAGATGTGGTTCCATCATTCAGGGAAATAGGTCCTCTAAGCTGGTATTTTTTATTGATCAGTTGTGGTGTTGCACCTTTAGTTGTTGCCAAAGTACTGAGCTATGCACTTCTGGGACTACCACAGGGATGTTGAGCTTAAATGGGCCATTTATCAAGACACCGTGAAATGCAGCTATGTCGTCAAATAAGATCTTCCTCACTAAGCATTTTGTTGGTGATGTTAGAGCATGCATCTCAGTCCAAGGTAGGCCAAAGGACAACAACAATCCTCTTTGGTCACATTGAGCATACATCAATGCTACTCTTACACATTTCTTAGTAGAAAGGAGGCATACTATACCAACTTATGTGACATCTAGAGACCATACTAGGCCATGGCTGTAATGGCCTTAAGAGACAGCTATAACGAAATATATTATTCTTTAGGTTCTAGACATTTAGTAACTTGCTCATTTGCAGGTATACCATAATATACTTCAGCAACGCCACCAGTGCAACTACAGACTAGGTCGGAGGGTCCTAGATATAATGGTAAGATCATCTTTTGGAGGCACTGTATTTGTAGTTTAAAGAGGCATGCAATGAGATTCCTCAACAGCTATAAGACTAGCCTGCTTAAGAAATGAATGCATCTGGTGCAAAAGGCTATGGTAGGGCATCCAAGCATAGAAAAATGCTCTCACTCCACAGTGGTGAATCAGATGCTCAGTGCTTCAACAGTCTGTCAGGAAAAGAAAAATGTCCTTTACTAATACATATCCTATGTAACAATATTACTGGTGTCTGGATCAGTGTTAAGATCAAACCTTCACCCATTTGGTTGCAGTGGCTGACATGAATTGGCTTGCACACCCACTAGGATGAAGTTGCTTGCAAAAGTGTACAGATGTTAACGAAAGGGCTGGAAAAATTAGCACAAGGGGCACCTGAATTGTTGGCCCAGGGAAAATCTGAAGTGTGGGCACTGAAGTTGTTGACAACTGTGTAACACCGGCCTCTGCATGCCTTAAGTGAAGAGGGGTAGAAACCAAAATGTGAAGGCTATAACTTGTTTGTAGTACTGCAACTCAAAGGTGAATCTGGAAGCAATCTGACAAGAGTGAAGACAGCAAACCAGCACAGCTCTATGTGGTTCAATAGCACTTTGCATTAGAGTGATCATAGAGCTTTCCCATGAAGTCAACCTTTGATGAGAACCAAACAAAAGAAATCTAAGTTAATTTTGGTGTGGTCTAACAACGGGTCAGAGTATCACACAAAATAACAAGAATGGGCACTAAAGACAGATCTTCAGTTCCCCATGCTGTAATGGGGGAGACGGGCAGTGAGGTTCTCTACTCCTTTGCGGTGGGTGGCAGCATATGCACATATTCCTATACTGCCAATACAGTTATGAAAACATGAGAAATATACACTGAATGGCATCTTCCACAATCACTTGCGACTTTAATTCCATTTAATTAAATGTACTTTACGCTCTAGCAGATAGTGCTATCCTAATCAATCCATCAACAGCAAGAAGACATCAGCTCTAAAGTAGTATGTGAGCAAAGTATTAGTCTTGACTACTTTTTTTCTTTACTATCAGAGTTTTATACAAAATGACACCAAGTCTCATATCTAGGGCACTCATCCCGATCTGTTTCAAAGTTCAGCTGAAATTGCTTACACATCTCTACTTTTCATGTATTCTGGCTTTAATGGAAAAAAAAAAATCTCCTTGGGTGTTTTTAGTGTTTTTTTCCTCCTTTTTTGGCTCCTACCTCCAAGACAGATGTCTGCTTCCCCATTTCTGAACAAGGGGGAGTGATACTAAAGGCTGTCTAAAGATCACAGAATATTATCACATCCAAACAAATAGGATTCCATGTGCTGAACAGCAGGTGTTTGAAAAGAAAAAGGTTATTGACCTGCAGTAAGAGTTTTCCAGCATTTGCAGTTGTCGTAAAATTGCATGCTTCAATAATCTACATATAGTCAGGAGTCCAGAGAAAAACATGAGCATAATGATGAATATAGCATAACAGAATATAAACATGGTCACTTAAGTAGCCTATTCAACGCAATGAAAAAGACCCATACTTCAACCTAAAAGGTAACAGTACATTGAAGACCACTTCCCCCACAGGCCAACATCCCTCAGATTTCAAAAGTATTAGTGAGAAGAACAGTCAATGCTAGGGGAGCCTCTTGAGGAAGGACGACAGGTAGCATGTGAATCTATGTAAGATGCATTTTAGAGAAGGAAAGGAAAATGTTTCTTACCCAGTAAGCATTTGTTTGGGGCATGTAGTGCTGTAGATTCACATGCTTAGCATAATCCTGCCATTAAATGTTGGACTTGGATGTGTGCAAGTTGTTTTTCTTCAAAGAAAGACTTTCGAGTCACAAGGTACAGTGACCCCTCCTCTTGCTGGTAATGTGCACGGACATCTCCATTGTTAGATCATTTTTCCCCAAGGCAGATGAGGATGGAAGTTGACGTGAAAAAAATATAGTAAGATGTCCATGCTAAAACAGATGGTGAGAACCAATAACAGTAACTGTAACAAGCGCAGGTGTCCAAGGAGAAGGGTGAACGCATGTGAATCTACAGCACTACATGCCACAAAAAGATGCTTATTGGGTAATTAACATTTTCCGTTCAAGGCACGATTATCTACAGATATTCATGCTTAGCATACACTGTAAAGCAGTCTTCCATAACCAGTGGATACCCTGTGAGTTAGAATGGTTTGAAATAGTATAGGTACAAGTGCTTAGTCGACAGTCTTGTTGACAGGCCAGCACATCTACACAGCAGTATTTTGTAGATGTATGTGCTGTAGACCATGTAGCTGCTTTAAATATATCAGCAATAGGTATATTACCTAGAAGGGCTATAGAATCTACTTTTTTTTAGGAGCTAGGTGAGCTTAGGAGGGATAGTTAAAGTTCTTTTAGCTTTAGCATAGCTAGTCTGGTTGCACTTCACATTCCAACATGCAATGTCTGATTCAGAAATGGCCCTTCCTTTGTGTGGCTTTGAAATAGCAACAGTTGTTTTTCCTTAAATTATTTGGTTTATCAATATAATACATGAGGGCTCGTTTTTTATCTAAGCTATGTAGAGCCCTTTCCACAACTGAGTAACGGTGGGGAAAAAATACTGGCAATCCGATAGACTGATTAAGGTTGAACTGACACCGCCTTTGAAAGCACTTTAGAATTGGTACATAGTACAACTCTAACACATGTAACAGGAGGAAGTGTTCTTCTAAAATTAATGCCTGAAGCTCACCAACATGTCTGAGTGAAGTGATCGCTACTTTAAAAAAAAAAAAAAAGATTCCTTCCAGGATAAAAACTGGAGGGTGGAGGAGTGCTGGAGCTCAAATGGAGGACCCAGTCATCTTGTGAATAAAATACTGAGATTCCAAGTGGGGTTTGGGGGCACCGTATGAGGAATAACTTTCACGTCCTTCTAGAAAGGCTTTAATGACAGGAATCCTGAACACAGAAGGGTGTTGTCTGTTTTGAAGATATGCGGCTACTGCCACTAGGGGTAATCTTTTAGAGGTAAAGGCTAGACCAGAGGTATGTGCATAAAATAAGAAACAATGTCATGAACCCTAGCTGCTAAGGAATCAATGTGTTTGGAATGACAACAGTGAACACATCTTTTCCACTTAGCAGCCAAGCAAGCACAAGTAGTGGGCCTGCATGCCTCTTTAGGAATGTTCATACAAGGTTGTGGTAGATTTAAATAACCAAACTCTAGGACTTCAGGAGGCAGGTCGCAAGGTTGAAAGACCTGGGGTCTAGGTGCCTGATCTCTCCATGACTTTGTGAGAAGGACCTGCCTGGTCTGCAATACCTCGTGGGGAACTACTGAGAGTACTATATGTCTGGTGAACCATTGCTGCCATGCTCATGTTGGAGCCACTAGGATGAGGGTGAACGATGCCTGTCGAACTTTGTGAACCACAAATGGAAGCAGTGGGAGAGGCCGAAAAGCATAAGCAAATATCCCGGGCCAATTAATCCGTAGTGCATTGCCCTTAGACTGTGGGTGTGGCAACCTGGAGGCAAAGTTTGGGTACTTGGTGTTTCATGCTGTGGCGTAAAAGTATTTCTGGGTGACCCCAATGCCAGAAGTATGGGAGGAGGACTTGTAGGTGGAGTTCCAACTCGTGGACTTGCTGGCACCTCCTGCTGAGGAAGTCCACAAAGTTGTTGTCCGCTTCCGAGAGATACTCCGCTAACAGGTGAATGTTGTACTGGAGACCTCATCTCCAAATGGATTGGGTTAGACGAGATAGCGGAGGGAATTTGGTGCCCCTGTGCTTTTGTTGGTACATGGATGTCATATTCTCACTTTTGATGAGGACTACTTTGACAATCAAGTGAGGAGATGTGGTGCCCCCTTGCTTTTGCAGATAATACATGAAAGTCATTATGTCTGTTCTGATAAGAACTACCTGGCCAATCAGGTGAAGAAGGAAGGCTTTGTGCGCTAGGTGAGCAACTAGCAACTCCAGGTGGTTGATATGGAGATGTCTCTGGGTGGGTGTTATTATGGTTCTCAGCGGAACAGGGTCTAAGAAAGGCCATCCTTTTAGGAGATTCTTGGTGTTTCACCACTGTAAAGACTAGCAAGCTTGATGGCCGACCAACACTAACTCGATGAACCTGAGGACCAACCCGCAAGGGAACCCTTAAGTAACCCTAAAAGGGGGTTGGTCACTCTCTGAAGTGATCCATCTATCAGACGGGGCCAGGGACGTCAACTACCTGGCCTAACCAGTCAGATGCTCCCAGGGCCCTCTGCTCAACTTAATTCCAAGATGGCAGAATCAAGTGGCCACTTGGCAGAGGTGTGTGCACCTCCTTAAGGGAGGAGCTGGACAGGGGGGTTGTCACTCCTGTGCTCTTTGTACAGTTTCTGCCAGAGCGAGAACCGGGAGTTCCTGAACTAGTGCAAACCGGATTATGCAAGGAAGGCACCAGATGTGCCCTTCAAAACAGTCTCGTGGTGCTCAGAGACTATCCCACCGCAGCCCATCCAATACAAAGGGAGAGGTGGTCACACCTCTCCCTTGCCGGAAATCCTTTGTTCTGCCTCTCCAGCCTGAGCCTGGCTCACCAGCAGGAAGGCAAAACAATGTCTGGGGTCAGCAGCAGCATGGGCTGTCAGCTAGACCTTGTAAGGGTGCACAGGCAGAACTGGGGGATCCTCTCGTAACCCCCAGAGTACATGGTATCATGCAACTAACACAGGCCGTTTTAGTTGCATGACTCCAATATGTTTGATACCAAACATGCCTAGGTACGGTGGAGGCATTATGTAGTTGGACCACTCGTGTTGAAGTGTGTCCACTACATACCTTAAGATGGCTTCTTCGCACTTACAGAGTCCAGGAATTGGGCTTGGCTCTGTAGGGGCACCCTGCTCATGTAGGGGTATCCTCACACTTAGAGACATGCACCCTGCCCCTGGGCTGAAGGGCCTACCAGAGATGTGATTTATAATGTGCAGTGACCAGTTTCGGTAGCCAACAGGTCATGCACCATTTCACACATGCTGCAATGGCAGGCCTGCAGACACAGTTTGTATGGGCTCCCATGGATGACAATACAAGCTGCAACCCATGGGGTACACCTGGCGCACCAATGCCCTGGGTACCCAAGTACCAAATGCTAGGGACTCCCTTAGGGAGGTGCACAGATCTCTGCTAGGAGGCAGGTTGATTCTGTCATCTTGGAAACAAGGTGAGCAGAGACCCGTGGGAGCATCTGACTGGTTAGGTCAGACAGATGACATCCCTGAACCCCTCTGGTAAGTGGGTTACTACAAAGTGACCAACCCCCTTTAAGGGCTACTTAAAGGCTCCCCAGAGGGTTGGTCCTCAGATTCGTTGAGCAAGACTCTTCAAGGAACTTTCTGCAAGACATCTTCTGCTCCAGGCCTCTGGAATTGCTGCTGGTTTGCTTTTGAAAGCAAAACAAGACTGTATCCAGTTGGGAGGGCTCCCACTGTAACACTGTTTGTCCAGCTTCTGCAAGATTTCTGCAATGTTTGTGGCTGTGCATCTTCCAGGGTCACAAGGACTCTGCCTGCATCCAAGAAGGAAGAAGGAATCTCTTGGAGTGAAGGAGTCACACTCCTGCGTCCCAGGCACCTCAAGACGACAACTGGCTGGTGGATCCCTCTGTCCCACAGGCAACGAAAAGCCTCTAATCACAGGTGGTGGTTCTGTGGTCACCTCTGGATCCAATCTGTGTGCTGACCAATTTGGGAGACAGTGGAACCTTGCTCAACACCTGTGCACCACTGCTGTTGCTCTTGCCAAGGATTGATGGCTCTTCCTCCAAAGAGATCGTTGCTGTCCAACCTTCTATGTTGCAACTGGTTACCTAGGGATCCACTGGAAAGGGTCCTGAATCCATAAAAATCCAACCATGACGGTTCTGTATTAGCCTATGGTACACCCAGCTCGATAACTCTGCACCTGGGTGCATGTAGCATTCCTGGTAGTTACCGCTGATAATTTCTTACTCCCCCAGACCCTGGGATTCTAACACACTTACCTTGGTTGGGCACCTCGATTATTATACCTCTTTCTTAGTATATGGTTTGGTCCCCCCATATGGCCCCATGTATTTCTATACTATTACTCTTAGTTTCTAACTGTAAATTTTGTGTGTTGATATCTCCAAGTAGAGATATACCAATGTTGGTATTGCACTAGTGTTGTAATAAAGAATACTTCATTTTTGCAACACCTGGTGTGGTTCTTTTTTGTGAACAGTTACTGGCTGACTAGTATTGCAAGGGCTTTACACTCCTAGATAAGCTTTAGCTGCTTACCACAACTACTCCTAGAGAGCTTTTGCTATCTGGACACCTAAACACTATCACTAAGGGTTGCCTTGACTCTGTATATGGGGACCACACAAAAGATGTACACCATAAGCTGAGCCAGCCTCCTATAGTTGAAACTCAGATGTAAAAATCTGACACCCGAAGGCAAGCAAGTCGCTAAAGGAGGACACTACAATTTATGCCTCTTACTGCAGTGTCAGCAGCATCGAGGGCGCAGCTAATAGTAGTTTTGGAAATTAGCTTTTCCTCCGAGCCAATCTGGTATGCCCGTTCTTGTGCTCTTCTGGAAGCTGTTGGAGGTTCTCCTCAATCTCGCCCCAGTGGGCCCTGTCATAGCATGTCGATAGAAGGCAAATTGTGTTAGCAATCCTCCAGTGGTTGGCGGACTGGGCAGCTACCCTTTTGCCCACTGCATCTATTTTCTTGCTCCCTATCTGGTGAAGGCATCGTCTTTGATGTTTGCGAGGTAGCCATTTTACGTTCCGTGGTGACTACTGATTCAGGTGGTAGTTGCCCTTTTATGTCATGTGTACGTATGTGGGGTCGCTGGGTGATGCCTTATAATTTTTGTCAACCCTGGGTGTCATCATTCTCGCCCTAACAGGGCTGTTGAACATGTCAGGTTTGTGGCATCAGGCGTGTGGCATAGCATGCATTTAGGCAATGGCTACAGGAGAGAGCTTCAATAAGGAAGTCATCCTCTAAAGGCTCGGTATGCAACTGAATCTTGTGGAAGGCGGAAGCTATGTTTATCAGGTCGTGGTAGGTGGTGGTGTCATCTGATGGACAGGGTTTAGCAGGATACAGATCTAGATCCCGAGGTGGCTCTGCATCGCAGGATTCCCACAGGCCATCACGCTGTGGGATATACAATTTGTTTCCCCCTCTCCCTCCTGTGTAGAAGTAAATGGAACCCTCTAGAAAGTATAATGCAGGGTTCCATTGTAGGCAGTGGTGAATGTGTGTTGTGCACAGCAGGAGGTGGAATGATGTGCATCAGGCTTGTTAACTCGTCCGCCTTCTTTCTATGCTTCAGTGGTGATGGGGATTCCAAAGCTTCTATGAACGAAAACAGTCCTTTGGCTGCCTGCGCAGCAGAATGAGGAGGTCTCACAACAATACGGCCAATGTCCTGGTGGCTCATGATACTTTTTTTGTCTTCAGTCCATCTCCTCTTGCAGACTTTAAAGCACTGGTTCCAAAGGTTCAGAACGATGTTTGCCGAATGTGAAAGATTTGGTCTCTGATGTCAAATTCTTCGGTGCCAAGGGTGTCAGGTTTGAAGACTGACATTTCATCCTGAGGTGGAAAGGGGTTTCAACGCTGAAGGCTTTGGATCGGAGGTCAGCTCGACTATGATGGAGAAGGAATCAGATCAGTAGCATGTGACCTGTGCTGTTTGTTTTCGGAACCGAGGCTAGACGTGTCAGGTGCAGTTGGTCAGTGCCAACCAAGGACCGAAGCAGTGGTAGCCCAACTATATCGTCTTTGGCCATTCTGGGGTAGCTGGACGACCTTCTGTGGAGATGTGCTGGGATCGAGGTGGAGGGGACACAGTAATCTGGAGCTGAGTGTATAACCCTGCCATCTAGTGCTAAGTGTGGATGTGTGCAAGTTATTTTTCTTTATAGAAAGTCTTTTGCTGGTAATGCACAGTCATCGACTCAATTGTTAGATTGTTTTCCCATATGGGTGAGAATGGAATGTGAAGCAAAGCACTGTATACAGAGATGTCCACGCAAAGAAAGAGAAATTGAAAGTAAAAGGTGACTGCAACGGTTACAGGCGTTTGAAGAAGAGGGAGAGCTCAGGTTAATCTACAGCACTACATGCCACAGATGCTTATTGGGTGTAGGAAGTTGGCTGTGTATGCACTATTTCAAAGTAAGGAATAGTATGCACAGAGTCCAAGGGTTCCCCTTAGAGGTAAGATAGTGGCAAAAAGAGATAATACTAATGCTCTATTTTGTGGTAGTGTGGTCGAGCAGTAGGCTTATCCAAGGAGTAGTGTTAAGCATTTGTTGTACATACACACAGGCAATAAATGAGGAACACACACTCAGACAATTCCAGGCCAATAGGTTTTTGTATAGAAAAATATATTTTCTTACTTTATTTTAAGAACCACAGGTTCGAATTCTACATGTAATATCTCATTTGAAAGGTATTGCAGGTAAGTACTTTAGGAACTTTGAATAATCACAATAGCATATATACTTTTTACATAAAACACATATAGCTATTTCAAAAGTGGACACAGTGCAATTTTCAACAGTTCCTGGGGGAGGTAAAGTAATGTTAGTTTTTGCAGGTAAGTAAACCACCTACGGGGTTCAGTTTGGGGTCCTAAGTAGCCCACCGTAGGGGGTTCAGAGCAACCCCAAAGTTACCACACCAGCAGCTCAGGGCCGGTCAGGTGCAGAGTTCAAAGTGGTGCCCAAAACACATAGGCTTCAATGGAGAAGGGGGTGCCCCGGTTCCAGCCTGCCAGCAGGTAAGTACCCGTGTCTCCGGGGGGCAGACCAGGGGGGTTTTGTAGGGCACCGGGGGGGACACAAGTCCACACAAAAAGTACACCCTCAGCAGCGCGGGGGCGGCCGGGTGCAGTGTGCAAACAAGCGTCGGGTTTCCAGTAGATTTCAATGGGAGACCAAGGGGTCTCTTCAGCGGTGCAGGCAGGCAAGGGGGGGGCTCCTTGGGGTAGCCACCACCTGGGCAAGGGAGAGGGCCTCCCGGGGGTCACTCCTGCACTGGAGTTCCGATCCTTTAGGTCCTGGGGGCTGCGGGTGCAGGGTCTTTTCCAGGTGGCGGGATTTCAGAGTCAGGCAGTCGCGGTCAGGGGGAGCCTCGGGATTCCCTCTGCAGGCGTTGCTGTGGGGGCTCAGGGGGGACAACTTTGGTTACTCACAGTCTCGGAGTCGCCGGAGGGTCCTCCCTGAGGTGTTGTTTCTTCACCAGTCGAGTCGGGGTCGCCGGGTGCAGTGTTGCAAGTCTCACACTTCTTGCGGGGATTGCAGGGGTCTTTAAATCTGCTCCTCTGGATACAAAGTTGCAGTCTTTGTTGAACAGGGCTGCTGTTCTCGGGAGTTTCTTGGTCTTTTGGAAGCAGGGCAGTCCTCTGAGGATTCAGAGGTTGCTGGTCCTGGGGAAAGCGTCGCTGGAGCAGTTTTCTTCTGAAGGAGGGAGACAGGCCGGTAGGGCTGGGGCCAAAGCAGTTGGTGTCTCCGTCTTCTCTGCAGGGGTTTTTCAGCTCAGCAGTCCTCTTCTTCGTAAGTTGCAGGAATCTAAATTCTTAGGTTCAGGGGAGCCCTTAAATACTAAATTTAAGGGCGTGTTTAGGTCTGGGGTGTTAGTAGCCAATGGCTACTAGCCCTGAGGGTGGGTACACCCTATTTGTGCCTCCTCCCAAGGGGAGGGGGTCACATTCCTATCCCTATTGGGGGAATCCTCCATCTGCAAGATGGAGGATTTCTAAAAGTTAGAGTCACTTCAGCTCAGGACACCTTAGGGGCTGTCCTGACTGGCCAGTGACTCCTCCTTGTTTTTCTCATTATTTCCTCCGGCCTTGCCGCCAAAAGTGGGGCCGTGGCCGGAGGGGGCGGGCAACTCCACTAGCTGGAGTGCCCTGTGGTGCTGGAACAAAGGGGGTGAGCCTTTGAGGCTCACCACCAGGTGTTACAGCTCCTGCCTGGGGGAGGTGATAGCATTTCCACCCAGTGCAGGCTTTGTTACTGGCCACAGAGTGACAAAGGCACTCTCCCCATGTGGCCAGCAACATGTCTCGAGTGTGGCAGGCTGCTAAAACCAGTCAGCCTACACGGGTAGTTGGTTAAGGTTTCAGGGGGCACCTCTAAGGTGCCCTCTGGGGTGTATTTTACAATAAAATGTACACTGGCATCAGTGTGCATTTATTGTGCTGAGAAGTTTGATACCAAACTTCCCAGTTTTCAGTGTAGCCATTATGGTGCTGTGGAGTTCGTGTTTGACAGACTCCCAGACCATATACTTTTATGGCTACCCTACAATTACAATGTCTAAGGTTTTGCTTAGACAATGTAGGGGCACAGTGCTCATGCAATGGTGCCCTCACCTATGGTATAGTGCACCCTGCCTTAGGGCTGTAAGGCCTGCTAGAGGGGTGACTTATCTATACTGCATAGGCAGTGTGAGGTTGGCATGGCACCCTGAGGGAAGTGCCATGTCGACTTACTCGTTTTGTCCTCACCAGCACACACAAGCTGGCAAGCAGTGTGTCTGTGCTGAGTGAGGGGTCCCCAGGGTGGCATAAGATATGGCATAAGATATGCTGCAGCCCTTAGAGACCCAGGGGTACCAGTTACAAGGGACTTACCTGGATGCCATGGTGTGCCAATTGTGAAAACAAAAGTACAGGTTAGGGAAAGAACACTGGTGCTGGGGCCTGGTTAGCAGGCCTCAGCACACTTTCAAATCAAAACATAGCATCAGCAAAGGCAAAAAAGTCAGGGGGTAACCATGCCAAGGAGGCATTTCCTTACACTGGGTAAGTAACATTTTTCATTTAAGTCAAGTGTGGCCGCAGATACACATGCTGTGCGTAGACTGTAAGGCACCTCTCCCAAAAAAAGTGGTGGCTCGGTTGTGGAAGTCGTAATAGTTTGAAAAAGTGTACTTAAAACTGCCTGGCCAAAGAGTGTCTTGCTCGTGGGCTAGCACATCAATCCAGTAATGCTTTATAAAAGTATGTGGTGTGGACCATGTATCTGCTTTACATATGTCAGCTATAGGAATGTTCCATAGGAAGGCCATTGAAGCTCTCTTTTTCAAGTAGAGTGGGCTCTAGGAGCAACAAGCAAGGTCCTTTGAGCTTTAGCACAGCATATCTGTATGCACTTAACAATCTATCAAGCAATGTTTGATTTAGATAGGGCTTTCCCTTTGTGGGTTTAAAGAAAGCAAAGAAAAGCGGTTGTGTTTTCCTAAAGGGTTTGGTTCTGTAAATACAGGGCTTGTTTAACATTTTAGGTATTAGAGAGCCCATTCCACAAAGGTTGAGGGAAAAACAGGAAGTTCGCTTGATTGAGGAGGAGCTGTGAGACCGCCTCAAGGGAGAAACTTGGGGTTGGTGCGAAGAACAACCATATTTCTGTGTATCTGGAAGAAAGGTTTTTCCAAGGTCAGTGCCTGAAACTCTCTGACATGCCCGACCAAAGTGGTGGGAATCAGAAATTCTACATTCCAAGAGAGGAACTGGAGGGGTCAGGCGGGGAGGGGTTCGAACAGAGGACTCATTAATTTTATTAACACAATGTTAAGGTTTCATGCAGGGCTGGTGGTAGCCCAAGGAGGAAAGGCTCTTAAGATACTCCATAAACGCTTTAATGACAAGACTTCTGAAGAGAGAAACCTGTTGCCTGTTCTGAAGGTAGGCAGGTATAGCTGCCAGGTGTAGTCGTATGGATGTGAAAGCTAAACCACAAGTTTGCAAGTGAAACACGCAGCAGACACTTGTGTACCTTGACTGCCAATGGGTCAACAGAAAGTTACTTACCTTTAGTTATGAATTAACTGGTACAGACATTCAGTTGCAGTTTCCTTACCTTAGGATTTCCCCCAGGCGTCAGTCTGGATCCAGAGATTTTTCTTTGAGCAGTACCCATGCAGGCCATTAGGTGGTGTCGGTCAACTCTACATCTGTCGTTGGTGTCGTGGTCGCCAGAAATTACATTGCGGGTCGTATATGGGCCCTCTCTACCGGGAAACGATGATCCCCTGCCTCCACTTCAAGGACAGCACCCCTGTGCAAGGCAACTCTTGCAGCAACTAAGGCTTCTTGACTCCTGCTCCAAAGGATCTTCAGGTTCCAAGCAGTCGTGGCCTCCAGTACTACATCCTTGCAGGGACAGTCTCTCCTCTGCTGCTTCAGCGATGTGGGACTCCTCTCCAGGTGTGCTGACTGGGCCTCACTGCAACTTACGGTGCCTGCTGCCAGTGGGTTGCCTGTGGGGGTTTTGACTGCTTCTGCTGGCTCTCCCGGCTGATCTTCGAGCTTCAGAGTGCTGGAGGGCGGTGTTCAGGGTGCCCTCACACATAGAAACATGCACCCTGCCCATGGGCTGAAGGGCCTACCAGAAGGGTGACTTACAATTAAATCCTAGGAGAATTGTAAGAGCCCCAGACTTTCTGTGAAATCTTGTTATTTGTTCAAAAGTGTTTGTACGGCTACTAGTGCCCGTTTACTGTAGGCTCCCTGTGTTTCAGCCAGCTTGGTCTTTTTAAACTGCTGTTTTTTTACCCACGGCTGTTTGAAATTTCCCTCATAGTTTGTGGCAAAAGACTGCATAAAGCCAACCGCCAGCCCCCTCACTTTAAAAAAAAAAAAAAAAAGAGGCAACATACACCTCAGTAGCTAACCAGAGTGGGTTCAGGAGACTGCTTAATCTGTTTCTGTGATTTAAATTGTGTTTAGAAAGTGTCGGCACCACTTGTTTTTGCCTTGAAAAAGCCAAATGTCTGAGTGCCCGACAAGCAGTATTTCAGTGCTTTTCAATCTATCCCTTACCTGGAAAGTAGACTCTGCTAGCTTGGAAGTGTGGATTTTGCTTGTCTGTATCCAAGGAGATTCTGAATAGAGGAGCAGCTCCCTCCTCCCTTCCACAGAGGCTTGGGCTTCAGTTTACTTGGCCCTTATATAAGTTTCTATTGATTGTTGCAAATGTTGTGATTCATATTTCTATTTGCTTAAGGATTAGGGTTGGTGTTGTGATTGGTTCTAGGGTTGAGATTCCTATTGGTTTGTGGTTTTAGGGTTAGTGTTGTGATCGGTTGTCACGACTAGGGGTGTGATCGGTTAGTAGGGCTAGGTCTTCCATTGGCTGTGGGGTTTAGGGTTACAAATCTGATTGGTTAGGACTAGCTTTCTATTGGCCAGCAGGGCTATTTAAGCCTAGGGCTCAGGGCGTATCAGCCCGGGAATCAAGGCAAAGGGCGGAGAGGACAATGGCAGTTGCCTGTTTGGGCCTGGTTGGGCCTAGGGCCAGAAATGTTGCCCATTTTATCATTTACCAGAAATGACCTAACTCCCTACACATCCTTCAACATGCAAACACAATATCAGCAAAGACATCCAACACATGCACCACAAACTGACCTCATACAGACTGCAATGTCTCATCAACCAACACAAAAACCCCACATACCACACCTATACACATATCCACTACAACAGTAAGACAACTTCATTCTCACACCAACTACTACTCTGTCCATTCCCACTAATATATCCCATCATTGCCCACACAACACAAAACCACATTATACAGTACTTTCAGCCATCCAGACACACACTCCCTGTTCATATAAACCAACAGCACTATCCTCTACTTGCTCTTGCCAGACCTCCTTTTATCATGACAATACCTAAGCACAGCCTTCCAGCACACCATCCACAAACACCCTCATCCTCTCTTCTCCAATTACACACAACCATACAATCCTAACACTCCATTCCACCACACATTACCTCTTCCAGTGATCAAAACTAACACAAACACCCCAACCCTCATCCATACCCACATCATCACACCTCAGACACACTTCTCCAGAAGACATCAACACACCCTGTCATACTCTAATACCACTCACCTGCACTAAGACACATACAGATCCTTCACAAAAAAACACTACTTCAATGTCACCTCTCACTATTCAACAAAAACAAAACGGACCACACACATCAGCACATCAAAATAACACAAACTTTCATAATACTTTCCCTCACACCCACTCCCACCCTCATGATTACACAAATACAAATCCTGTCCAACCAATACTTCTAAATCCTCACTCTTCACAAACATCTACCACAAGCACCCCAATATAGCAACATTCATTCACCCACCTCTTATCCATTGCACAATTTAGAGCTTTACATTATGAACCTTACATTATGATCCACCCCTAACCCATACTCCTTCCACACTAAACAGACACAAACAAAATAACCATGCCACTCTTAACAACTTCGCATCCCCTTGTCTATTACACAAGAAGGATACTCTACAAAAACAAATGCACTCATCATGTCACTCTCAGCCACCAAGTCCACCACCAACACCCACAGACCCAACAAAATGCCTCCTAAGCCTGCTGGAAGAAGAACACTATATTGAAAAACAGGACTATTGTGACCCTCACACAGTTATCACAACACACCAGCTACAAGCTCAAAATACACTGCTCACCCTTCTCCAAAACAAAACACCACCACCACAAACACACATTTCCTAATCTGCCTGCTCATAAATGCTCGATCACTTTAAAAAAACAAGCACCACATCTACGACCTACTCACAGACACAAACCCTGACTTACTATTCGTAACTGAATCATAGTTGGGAGATGAAATGGCCTGAGTGTTGCACGAAGCCGTTCCTCCAGGCTATCAAACCATCACACAAATCCGTACAGGCAAAAGAGGAGGTGGACTAGCTATTATATTCAAACAAGCAATAAATCTCAGCAAAAAAAGACAACATTGCCATACAAGGTTGTGAAGCCCTCCTCACCAGATGCAACCCTACACCAACTTCCTCCTGTAACTTTCTCCTCCTTTACATACCTCCACCTAACAATTCAACATTCTCAGACACTTTTCTAGATACAGTATCAACCTTATAACATTATACTCAAACCAATGCATTCTTGGGGATCTGAACATTTGGTTTGACAAACTCAATATGCCACATCCAAAAGCTATCACCACTGGCCTAGTCACATTGGACCTACATCAGATTGTACACAATCCCACATACATCCCTGCACACATCCTAGATGTCATTTTTGCAAAGCCTGAATTAGTTATAGTTTAAAGCCTCATGCTAATCACATGATCAGACTACCATCTGATAACTTTCCGACATAAACCACCACAAATCAACACAACTCATAGCACCTTACATACATGCATCTATCGACCATGGAGCAAACTCAATTTTGAAGTCTAAAAAACACAACTAACAGCCAACACAGATCAAGACACAATTAATTCTGTTCCAAAACTTTAGAAGTGGCTACAGGAAGCTTTCGTTATCCTAATACAACTCAGAAAAACTAAACAGACAAAAGAAAACCAACACTGTGGAGAAAAATACAACTTAAAAAGATAATGCAACAAATCAGAAGGTTGCAATGGACCTGGCTCAAAACAAACAACATTCAAGACAAACTTCAGTTGCACAAACTAAACAGAATATACAAATCATCAATCAAAAAAGCTTTAAGAAAAAAAGGTACTACTCAAAAAGAATTCCAAATGCTAAATCTGCAACTAAAGAATTTTATAGAATTCTCAGTGAATTTAAAAAATCTAAATGCATGGCACGAAGATATCCCAGTACTCAAGATTTCCCAAACAAACTGACCCCAACAGCTAAAGACCAATCACAAATTAACCTTTCCTGGGAAAACTGATAGAAAGAGCAGCATTCGCCCAGATGTCACAATTCACTGAAGAAAATTCCATACTTTCAGACTACCAAACTGCCGATTCAGTGCTTCTTCCTGGGCGGAAACCAATCATAGCAATTTGGGATGATCTTAAAAATACAGTCAACCACAATGGAGTGGCTGCACTACTTCTCTTGGACCTCTCATTTGCTTTTGATACTGCTTACCATGACACCCTAATTCAAAGATTCCACGAAGACAGCATAGAAGAGACTGCTCTCAACTGGATTACATTCTACCTTCCAAACAGAACTAATAGTATCTTATTCTTCCCCCTTCACGTCCAAACCCTACCTCTCAAAAGCAGGGGTCCCCCAAGGATCAATCATCTTACCTATGCTTTTCAACGTCTACATGATGTCATTACCAGAACTGATCAGTGATTTTCAATTCACATGGTACAACTATGCAGATGACTCACAAATACTACTTAAACTGGAATGCCCTGAAGACACTGACAGCTCACAAATCGTCAGTTGCCTCAGAACCATTGATCATTGGATGACTTGGAGCCATCTTAAACTGAATGATTCTATAACAAATACTCATATGGCAACTGGAAAAATGATGACCCACTGTGTGCCTGGCCTGACGATCTGGGACCACTTCCTCAAGTATTTAAGGAAGTTAAAAACCCTGGAATTATCATGGACTTCAAGTTAACAATGAATGCCCAAGTGGACAAATTAGCACAAACAAGCTTCATCACCTTGAAGACTCTGCGACACACCTTTCCCCACCTCGGATTTCCACACAAGGTGCAGGCTACTATCTCTCTTGTGCTATCCAAACTGGATTATCCAAAAGGCCTCTACGATTGATCATCTCTAGAACGTATTCCGAACTCAGCTGCCAGGCTACTATTACATGTAAAGCCACAAGCCCACATCTCCCCTGCCTTGAGAGAACTACACTGGTTACCCGTTGCCAGAAGATCCACCTTCAAGCTATACAAGGAACAGGACCGCTTTTCATCAGAAACAAAATAACCAAATACATTCAACAAAGAAACCTCTGCTCTAGACTGACACCCCGCCTTAAAAAAAAACACCACCATATAAGAAATAGACAATACGTGGTACATCCTTCTCTGTTCAAGCAGAGAAACTATGGTATTCATTACCCCAAAATATAAAATCCACAGATAAGTATCTTGTCTTCAGAAGACTACTCAAGAGTTGGCTCTTTCCTTCCTAACCACCATATTCAAACAGCAATGGACTGCATGTGCCTTTGTTGATAAATATTTATAATCTGATTATGTGTATATTCTAGATCAGTGGTTCCCAACCTGTGGTCCGCGGACACCCAGGGGTCCGTGACACATTCCCAGGGGGTCCGCAGGCCTGGGTTTGGGTCTCTGTACATGAATATGTGCATGCTTTTATATTTAAGACTTCAATTCTGTATCAGTTTTAAAAGCACTGCACAGTTCCCTGTACAACCGTCAGCTTTCAGGCAATAATAAAAGCGTCAAGATAACTCTGGTGATTAATGTATCTTCTGGAGAGAGGTAGTTTTGTCTAGTAGCAGCTTTGACTCATCTAAAGTAGCAGACATGGTGAATATGGTAGCTGCAATGAATGTGTATAATGCAAGGAAAAGTATTTTATGTGCATAATACGTGGGTTACTGCTTTTGTCATAGAGATTCTTTTGTTAGTGTGCAGCTCATAAGTTATAACCCTAATTTAGCACAGTGCTATGAACTGCCATCAAAGAGCTGCATGTAAACTACATGGCACAAATTGGAAAGTTCCCCCCCGAGTCTTATGTTGCTGGGAAAAAAAAAACGTTTGCTTGCGTAGAAATACATTATTATTAAAGTCAGTGCTAACCACTGTGTTATGTTCTGAATCATGTGCTTTGCCAGACCAAGCACTCTTAAAGGATGCCTCCCAGTGTGGATGACGTGAATCCCACACCTTTAAGTCCCCTGTAAAGTGCTCCCAGACCCTATAGTGGTATGAGAGGTGCTATAAAACAAATGAATTACATGTGACAGAGAGGCTATGGAGATATGAGATGCCCTTCTGATTTATTTCCTTTCCCCACCACATATTTATATGAAAAAGCTTTTTCAGATCTTATGGACCTAAAAAATAAAAACAGAAATTGATTGGGAAATGTAGAATCTGACCTGAAGAGGCAGCTTTTCTAAATAAAACCAAACATTGAAAAGTTAGTCGCCAAGATGCAGCGCCAACCTTCCCATTAAAAATATTTGATATTTGAATATTTCTTAAATATAAAATAATTATACCTTTAGTACTTCGAGTATTTGTTTGGTGGATACTTTATGGTGGTGTCTTTTTTGTGAATTACTGTTTTAATGTTTGAAATTTCAATTAAACAAATTGCTTGGAGGTCCCCGGCTTCAAGTAGTGTTTCAGTGGATGTCCTCAGGAATCAAAAGGTTGGGAACCACTGTTCTAGATATGTATATTTATTTAAGAAATATGTATAGTTACTATTACATAATAAATTATACACATACTCTTTAAGCCTGTTTAACAAATGTATATTTAATCACGGTAAAATATATACGTGTGGGTGTGTATATACCTATATGTGTGTATAATATTCTATTTCTAACATGTTCATAGGTCATTGCATAGCTCCTAGATAAGTTGTTATATTACTAATCCCTGCTTTATTTTTTATATCACAATGAGCAAATGTTATCTTAACTGTGTAACAGCAAGCATTTCGCTATAGAAAAATTGAGGAAAGATAAATGAATGTTAGAAAAGTACACTTACAAATTAACATCAAATATACATTTTGAAAGTCTGTGTTTATACAATACTACTTTTCTTCTCATATTATTATATCCATTATTTTATCCCTTGCACATATATTCCCTTACTATGTATCTACATACTTATTACTCTAGTCCTACTGTACTAGAGAAATAATAAATACAATAAAATCTATAAATAAAATTAAAAATATATAAATGTCACTTACCCAGTGTACATCTGTTCGTGGCATTAGTCGCTGCAGATTCACATGCTGTGCACATCCCGCCATCTGGTGTTGGGCTCGGAGTGTTACAAGTTGTTTTTCTTCGAAGAAGTCTTTTCGAGTCACGAGACCGAGGCACTCCTCCCATTTCGACTCCATTGCGCATGGGCGTCGACTCCATCTTAGATTGTTTTCCCCGCAGAGGGTGAGGTAGGAGTTGTGTATGCTAGTAATAGTGCCCATGCAATGGAGTGAATGCGTATGTACATAATGAAGTTTTAAGTAATATATTTACAAATGTACAAATGTTTAAGGTCTACTTCTAAACGGCTACAGGCTCCCGGGGAGGCAGGTGGGCGCATGTGAATCTGCAGCGACTAATGCCACGAACAGATGTACACTGGGTAAGTGACATTTTCCGTTCGATGGCATGTGTAGCTGCAGATACACATGCTGTGCATAGACTAATAAGCAGTTATCTCCCCAAAAAGCGGTGGTTCAGCCTGTAGGAGTTGAAGTAGTTTGAAATAATGTTCTTAGTACAGCTTGACCTACTGTTGCTTGTTGTGCAGTTAACACATCTACACAGTAGTGCTTGGTAAATGTATGAGGCGTAGACCATGTTGCTGCCTTACATATTTCGTTCATTGGAATATTTCCTAGAAAGGCCATGGTAGCACCTTTCTTTCTGGTTGAGTGTGCCTTTGGCGTAATAGGCAGTTCTCTTTTAGCTTTAAGATAGCAGGTTTGAATGCACTTAACTATCCATCTAGCAATGCCTTGTTTTGAAATAGGATTTCCTGTATGAGGTTTTTGAAAGGCAACAAATAGTTGTTTTGTCTTTCGAATTAGTTTTGTTCTGTCAATGTAGTACATTAGTGCTCTTTTGATGTCTAATGTATGTAGTGCTCTTTCAGCTACAGAATCTGGCTGTGTGAAGAACACTGGTAATTCTACCGTTTGATTCAAGTGGAACGGTGAGATTACTTTTGGTAAAAATTTAGGATTGGTCCGTAGAACAACTTTATTTTTGTGTATTTGAATAAATGGTTCTTGAATGGTAAATGCTTGAATTTCACTCACTCTTCTTAGAGATGTGATGGCAATTAAAAATGCAACTTTCTACGTTAAGTATTGCATTTCACAAGAGTGCATGGGCTCAAAAGGTGGACCCATGAGTCGTGTTAAGACAATGTTGAGGTTCCATGAAGGAACTGGTGGTGTTCTTGGTGGTATAATTCTCTTTAGGCCTTCCATAAACGCTTTTATGACTGGTATCCTAAACAATGAAGTTGAGTGCGTAATTTGCAGGTAAGCTGAAATTGCCATAAGATGTATTTTAATGTTAGAGAAAGCTAGTTTAGATTTTTGCAAGTATAGTAAGTATCCTACTATCTTTTTTGCAGATGCGTGTAAAGGTTGAATTTGATTATTATGGCAGAAATAAACAAATCTTTTCCACTTATTTGCATAGCAGTGTCTAGTGGTAGGTTTTCTAGCTTGTTTTATGACCTCCATACATTCCTGTGTGAGGTCTAAGTGCCCGAATTCTAGGATTTCAGGAGCCAAATTGCTAGATTCAGCGATGCTGGATTTGGATGTCTGATCTGTTGTTTGTGTTGTGTTAACAGATCTGGTCTGTTTGGCAGTTTGACATGAGATACTACTGAAAGGTCTAGTAGTGTTGTGTACCAAGGTTGCCTTGCCCATGTTGGTGCTATTAATATGAGTTTGAGTTTGTTTTGACTCAACTTGTTTACTAGATATGGAAGAAGTGGGAGAGGGGGAAAAGCGTACGCAAATATCCCTGACCAGTTCATCCATAGTGCATTGCCCTGAGACGGATGTTGTGGGTAACTGGATGCGAAGTTTTGGCATTTTGAGTTTTTTGTTGTTGTTGCAAATAGATCTATTTGTGGCGTTCCCCACATTCTAAAGTAAGTGTTCAGTATTTGGGGGTGAATTTCCCATTCGTGGATCTGTTGGTGATCCCAAGAGAGATTGTCTGCTAACTGATTCTGAATCCCTGGAATAAATTGTGCTATTAGGCGAATGTTGGTGTGAATCGCCCAATGCCATATTTTTTGTGTTAGGAGACACAACTGTGTCGAGTGTGTTCCTACCTGTTTGTTTAGGTAATACATTGTTGTCATGTTGTCTGTTTTGACAAGAGTGTATTTGTGGGTTATTATGGGTTGAAATGCTTTCAGCGCTAGAAACACAGCTAACAGTTCTAAGTGGTTTATATGAAACTGTCTTTGCTGAATGTCCCATTGGCCTTGGATGCTGTGCTGATTGAGGTGTGCTCCCCACCCTGTCATGGATGCATCTGTCGTTATTACGTATTGTGGCACTGGGTCTTGAAAAGGCCGCCCTTGGTTTAAATTTATACTGTTCCACCATTGAAGCGAGATGTATGTTTGGCGGTCTATCAACACTAGATCTAGAAGTTGACCCTGTGCCTGAGACCACTGTGATGCTAGGCACTGTTGTAAGGGCCGCATATGCAACCTTGCGTTTGGGACAATGGCTATGCATGAGGACATCATGCCTAGGAGTTTCATTACTAATTTGACCTGTATCCTTTGGTTTGGATACATGGCTTGTATTACATTGTGGAATGTTTGGACTCTTTGTGGACTTGGAGTGGCAAATCCTTTTACTGTGTTGATTGTTGCTCCTAGGTATTGCTGTGTTTGACACGGCAGAAGGTGTGACTTTGAGTAATTGATTGAGAAACCTAGTTTGTGTAGGGTTTCTATGACGTAATTTGTGTGTTGTGAACACTGTACTTGTGTGTTGGTTTTGATTAACCAATCGTCTAGGTACGGGAACACATGTATTTGCTGCCTTCTGATATGTGCAGCTACTACTGCTAGACATTTTGTAAAAACTCTTGGTGCAGTTGTTATTCCGAATGGCAACACTTTGAATTGGTAATGTATCCCTTGGAATACAAACCTTAGGTACTTTCTGTGGGAAGGATGTATTGGTATATTGAAATATGCATCCTTTAGATCCAGTGTTGTCATGTAGTCTTGTTTGAACAGTGGGATTACTTCTTGTAATATAACCATGTGAAAGTGGTCTGATTTGATGTATGTATTTAATATTCTGAGATCTAGTATAGGTCTTAGAGTTTTGTCCTTTTTGGGTATCAGAAAGTACAGTGAGTAAACTCCTGTGTTTAGTTCTTGTTTTGGTACTAATTCTATTGCCTCTTTTTGGAGCAATGCTTGAACTTCTAATCCTAGAAGATTTATATGTTGTTTTGACATACTGTGTGTTTTCGGTGGGACTGTTGGAGGGAATTCGAGAAATTCTATGCAATAACCATGCTGGATAATTGCTAGTACCCAAGTATCTGTTGTTATCTCCTCCCAATGTTTGTAAAATTGGCTTAGTCTTCCCCCCACAGGTGTTATGTGATGGGGATGTGTGACTTGTAAGTCACTGCTTATTTTGAGGACTTTTGGGGCTTTGGAATTTCTCTATTTTTTTTGGAATTGTCCCCCTCTATATTGCCCCCGAAAACTTCCCCGCTGATATTGGCTTTGGTAAGTGGGCCTTGTTTGAGATGTTGTGGTTTCTGTAGGTTGTCCTCGAAACCCTCCCCTAAAAGGTGTTTTGCGAAATGCGCCTCTGCTCTGCGAGGAGTAGAGTGCGCCCATGGCTTTTGCTGTATCAGTGTCTTTCTTGAGTTTATCAATAGCAGTGTCGACTTCCGGCCCAAACAACTGCTGTTCATTAAATGGCATATTTACCACGGCTTGTTGAATTTCTGGCTTGAAACCTGACGTGCGGAGCCATGCGTGCCTTCTTATTGTTATTGCAGTATTTACTGTCCTTGCAGCCGTATCTGCTGCATCCATTGAAGACCGTATCTGATTATTAGAGATACTTTGTCCTTCTTCCACCACTTGTTGTGCTCTTTTTTGGAACTCCTTGGGTAAGTGTTCTATCAAATGTTGCATCTCATCCCAAAGCGCTCTGTCATATCTTGCCAAAAGCGCTTGTGAATTGGCAATGCGCCATTGGTTTGCTGCTTGTGCTGCAACCCTTTTGCCCGCAGCATCAAATTTGCGACTCACTTTGTCTGGAGGTGGTGCGTCTCCCGAGGTATGAGAGTTTGCTCTCTTACGAGCTGCCCCGACAACTACTGAGTCTGGAGTTAACTGCGTTGTAATATAAACAGGATCTGTTGGCAGAGGCTTGTATTTTTTCTCCACTCTTGGAGTTATGGCTCGGCCTTTAACAGGATCTTGAAAGATTTGTTTTGAATGTTTTAGCATTCCTGGGAGCATAGGTAGTCTTTGGTACTGGCTATGAGTGGAGGTTAGCGTGTTAAACAAGAAGTCATCCACAATTGGTTCTGAATGCAAGGTGACGTTATGGAAAGCAGCTGCCCTTGCGATCACCTGTGTGTAAGATGTACTGTCCTCAGGAGGGGACGGCCTGGTAGGGTACGAGTCTGGGCTGTTGTCCGATACTGGAGTATCGTAAAGGTCCCATGCATCGGGATCATCTTGACTCATGGAGTATGAGTCGGGGAGTGCATCAGTGGAGGCGTTGCTACTGGTGATGTGTGCACTGATGGTGGTGGAGAAGGTGGTGGAGTTGTTTTCTTTGCCACCTTTGCCTGTGGCTCCTTGTCCTTTTCGTGAAAGGCAAGTTTTCTTTTTATCTTAACTGGAGGAAGAGTGGTTATCTTCTCTGTGTCTTGATGAATGTGGAGCCTCCTTTGAGTATAGTCTGGCTCTACAGCTTGAAGTTCCTCTCCAAATCTATGTTTTTTCATTTGGGAGGCCAATCCTTGTTCTTCTGTATAGGAACCTGTTTTCGGCTCCGAGGCTGGATGTTTCGGAACCGAAACTTTTTCGGAGGTCTTTTTAGGCTCTGAAGAAACCTTTGTAATTTTCGGCGTGGTGGTGTCTCGATGCCGAATTTGTTCGGTGCCGCTGTGACGGTGCGAAATTTCTCGGAGCCGATGTCTCGGGTCCGAGATTGCTGTGTGGCGGTATCTCGACCGGAGTCGGATGACTTCGACACCAGCGTGCCCTTTTTCGGTGCCTTGGCTCGGTCACCGCTTGTTTGGGTTAAGCCATGGCCTGTTGGCGGTGGCGTCCCCTGGGCTTTTGTTGACTTCTTGTGAGTCTAATGTTTCGACGTCTTACTCACGGTTTTCGGTGTTTCTTCGGCCTTGAGCTCTTCCGAGTCCGACTCTTGGATAGAGAAAGCTTCCTCTTCTTCCTCGAAACGCTCTTGTTCTGTCAGCGTCGACGCCATCTGCAGTCTTCTGGCTCTTCGGTCTCTTAACGTCTTTCTGGACCGAAACGCTCGACAGGCCTCACAAGTATCTTCCTTGTGCTCTGGGGACAAGCACAAGTTACAGACCAGATGCTGATCCGTATACGGATACTTGTTATGGCATTTTGGACAGAAGCGGAATGGGGTCCGTTCCATCAGCCTTGAATTCACACGTGGCCGGGCCGACCAGGCCCCGACGGGGGATCGAAAAAACCCCGAAGGGCCACCGGAACTCTTTTAAATTCGGTGTCGATCTGTTGTAACTAACCCGATACCGAACGCAAACAATACCGACGTCTTTTCCGAGATTCTAACTAACTTTCCGACCCGAAACACGGAGCGAAAAGGAATACGTCCGAACCCGATGGCGGAAAAAAAACAATCTAAGATGGAGTCGACGCCCATGCGCAATGGAGTCGAAATGGGAGGAGTCCCTCGGTCTAGTGACTCGAAAAGACTTCTTCGAAGAAAAACAACTTGTAACACTCCGAGCCCAACACCAGATGGCGGGATGTGCACAGCATGTGTATCTGCAGCTACACATGTCATCGAACATATATATATATATAAATAAATGTTACTCTCTCGTAAGCTTCACTGTCTCCCCATCACTGTATGTCTATCAATCTATCCTCCATCTCCACTCTGACTCATCCCAAACCCATTCTACTACTTTCATCTCCAGAATAACCCTGCCTAACCTCTTCCCTCCTCTACCGCATCTAGCTCATCCCAAACCTCAATTTACCACCATGATCTCTCGAACAACCCTATTAATTCTCCATCATTTAGCTCACCTTTGACTCATCTAAAACCCCTCCTGCTACTATGATCTCCTTAACCGCTTTCCACAGATTCTTTCCCACCTTCATCTCTCCTTTACTCATCCCAACCCTCATCCTATTACTATAAACTCCTAATTAAGACTTCTGGATCCTTCCCTCCTCTATCCCTCCATTACTCTAGTCAATCCAACTAACAAACTCACATTTCCTCTGCTCAAATTAACTCATACTAATACTGTACTCATATTTCCCTATACTAATCCACCACTAATTCCTCTTGGGTTCCTGAGTAGCATGCTACTCGCTGAAAAGCGCTTCAACGCCTCATCAGGGGTAGTAAGCACTATATAAAAACAATTACAATGTCTATGGGCAGTGGTTAGGTTGGCAGTGAAACGGTGCATGCACCATTTCAAGCAGGCTGCTTTGGCAGGCCTGCAGACAGTTTGCATGGGCTCCCACAGGTGGCACAATACATACTGCAGCCCATGGGGAACCCCTGGTGTACCAAAACCCTGGGTACCAAAGTACATATACTAGGGGCTTATATGGATGCACCACTATGCCAACTGTTTGGGTAAGAAGTTTACCAGCAACCAAATTTAGGAGGAGAGCACGGTCACTGGTGGTCCTGATTTGCAGGATCCCGGTGAACTACAGTCTAAACTTACTGACAGGCAAAAAGTGGGGGTAAATACAATAGAAAGATCGCACTTTCCAACATGGTAAACACACAAGGGGCGCTGGTAAGGCCAAAGGGGAGCATGGAGAATTGAAAATGCTCATGACCTGCAAAGTCACATCTGGGGGCAGGCAAGTCAGGAATATGAAAATGAGCATCCTGCAAGTCCAACACTACCATTCAGTCTTGTGGGTCCAGTGCAGATAGGACATGAGCCAAAGTGAGCATTTTGAAATGCTCCTTCATGAGGAAGAGATTGAGGGACCAGAGTCTGAGGTTAGGGCGGAGGCCCTTGTCCTTCTTGGGCACCAGAAAGTAGCAGGAATAACAACCTCGACCTACTTCTGGCACAGGGACCCGCTCTATCGCTCCCTTGGCCAAGAGAAACATGACCTCCTGCCAGAAAAGTGCCAGATGATCCTACATCATCTAATCGTAGGATGGTGGCATGGAGGGAGGGTTAGTCTCGAAGGGGAGGGAGTAGTTCTTTCGGATTACTTGCAAAACCCACCTGTCTGACGCAATGGTGTCCCGGTGGAGCAAGTGATAGCGAATCCTACCGCAAACTGGTCCCTGGTGGGGAAGCGCCAGACTAGGAAGGTTTGGAGGCTGCAGCTATTTTTTGAGGGAAGGAGCGGAAATGGACTGGCTAGACCGCTGGCTTCCCTGTCCATTCGGTCGCTGGATCCCACATCCTAGTCCACGCAGAGGCTGAGCAGCATGCACAACAGCTAGCGGTGAACAGATATGGCTGGGCGCCCCTTCCGTAGCAACAAAAGAGATGAAAAACAGACTAAGGGGGGGTAGGGTGGGGCGAGTGACAGCAGCGAGGCCAAGGCCCAGGCCCCCGTAAAACACATGAGAGCCAACTCTGCTTTGTCCCCAAGGAGACGGGTGCCATCAAAGGGCATATCCATCAAAGTAGATTGGACATCCCCTAAAAAGCCAGATGCCTTTAATCAGGCGCAGACGTGGCGCCTCAAGGCCACCATTGAAGCAACCGATCTGCCCAGAGAGTAGGTCGTATCCGGCCCACATCTGAATAATAACTTGGCTGCCTCTATCCCATCTGCAAAGGCCTGGGACTGATTGGCACAGGCCTCCTCCAAGACCTGTGGCAGCACTTGCGAAACCGTGTCCCATAAAGTATGGGTGTAGCAGCCTAAAAGGCATGCTCACAGACCACAATGCCAGGCTAGAGGAAGAAAACGTCTTCTTCCCAAGGTGGTCCAGCCTCTTTGATTCCCTAAGCAAAGGAGAGGAGAGGAAGGGAACGCGCCATGTGACGTTGAGGCTTCGATGACCAAACTCGGGGGTGTTCCGGTTGTGGGTCAGGAAAGTCAGGTCGTTTTGTGCAGGCTTGTGGCGGTGGGCTATTGTCCTATTAACAGGGGTCCCTGTGCTGGGTTTGGACCAGGTCCCTAGCAGGATATCCATAAGGGTTCCACTGAAGGGCAAGAGAGGTTCTGACGTGGAAGCTTCCAGGCTGAAGCACCTCATTCAAGAGATTGGTTCTGACAGCCACCCTATGCAGCTCAAGGCCCAAGACCTTGTTCCCTCTCTGCACCACCATGGAAGATGAAGTCCACTCCTCCGTAGCCACAGTAGGGGGGGAAGAATGCATACCAGTGTTAGGGGAGGTATCCAGACCACTGTCTTCACCCAATTCCTGAGACCTGTCCATGTGGTCTTCAAGCTGGAATTCTAAAGGGTCCAGCGACCCAATGCTCTCATCGAACTCGCACCCATAAGATTAAGGGTATGGATCTGATCTAGGGACCCCGCCGAAATAAGAATCCGGGTAGAGCAACACCGATCCGGCTCTTTGTCGGAGACAGCGATGCGTATAGGATCGACGGCACCTACTGGCCCAGGCAGCATCAGGAGTTTCAACACCAGAACTGTTGTCAGGTCGCAATGGTATGACAGGCACCAGTTCAGATCCAGAAGCAGATTCTTTGGTGCTCCTCAGAGCTGAGGCCGAAGCCGCCTTCCAACCTTGCAGGGCCCAAAGACTTCCAGAAAGGACTGCCCAAAGATGAGCCACATGGCCTAGAAAAATTCATTTAACTGGGCAGGAGTGCTACGGCTCCCAGAAACTCGGGGAGCTTGCCAGCCGATCAAGAAATGGGCTCCAAAGACAGAGGCCTAGAGTGAGGATGCTTCTTCTCCCACGTTGTGTCATCCGACTGACGAGTTGAAGTCAAACAACGCTTATGCTTCTTCAACTACTTCCTGTGCTTACCCAAATCTCCAGACAAATTCAAATAGGACGAGGAGTGGTGATGGCTCCAGAGGCATTCTCTGGATCTTCCTCTTGACTGGGAGCGATGTGGAGCCGGAAGCCGGTCCACAAGCAACTTTAGGGACTGCACCCTCAAAGCCTTCGAGTTCATGGCCCGACAGTCTGAGCACGACTTGGGTCGTGGTCACGTGCCAAGCACCTCAGACACAAGATGCGGATCCCTCACCGACATCAAGCGGAGAAAGAAGTTGCAGGGCTTGAAGCTGGTCTTCCTTGACGACATATCGAAGCAACAGAAGTAAAAAAACTTCAACAAAAAAAGCGAAAGGCCAGTCAAAAAGTGACTTTAAGGGTAGGTCTCTCTGTGCGCAGGCTGGTGCAGAAAGAAAAGAACGGACATCAGCATGCCACGGTGGCACCTATATTCGACCCGCAATGTCATATCCAGCAACCACGATGCCAACAACAGACGCAGAGTCAACCAATGCCATCTAACGGCGCCAAACGGTACTGCTCAAGGAAAAAATTCCAAATCCAGACCAACACCTGGGGGAAATTCTTAGCTAAGTAATCTGCAACTAGAAGTCTCTATCAGACTGTCTGGAACAACAATAGATTAATCTCTTCCACTTGACAGTGTAACAGGCACGAGAAGTAGGCCCGTTTTACCTCCTTACAAATGTTCATGCATTCGGTTGGAAGATTAAGATATTCAAATTCTAGGACTTCAGGAGCCAGATCACAATATTGAGACACCTGGATTCTGGATGCCTGGTGGTTCTGCATGAGAAGGTCTCCAGCCTACTGGGGGGTCTCAAGCATATCCACTGACAGATTGAGGAGGGTTGTAAACCATGGTTGGCGGGCCCAGGGGGAGCCAAGAGAGTGAGGGTGAGAGATGTCTACCAAAGCCTCCGAACTGCAAACAGAAGTAGTGGGAGAGGAGGAAAAGTGTAAGCAAAAATCTCTGACCAGTCAACCTTAGTACATTAACACTGGACTGTGGGTGTGGGAACCTGCAGGCGAAGTTTGGGCGTTTGGTGTTTTCTGCTGTGATGAAGAGGTCTATCTTTGTTAGTCCACAACACTGGAACTACTGGAGAAGGACCTGCGAGTGGAGTTCACACTTGTGGGCTTGTTGCCACACCCTGCTGAAGAGGTCAGCAAAGTCGCTGTTCACTCATGGTAAGAATTTAGCTAACAGATGGATCTTGTCTCGGAGGACCCACCTACAGACGCTCTGGGCAAAGTGAGAAAGCAGAGGGGATCTGGCACTCCCTCTGCTTCTGAAGAAAATAAATGGTTGTTTTAGTTTGTGCTGAAGACTGCCTTGCCCAATCAGGTGGGGAAGGAAAGCTTAACACACGTTTAACAGCTAGTAGTTCCAAGTAATTTATGTGGACAATGTAGGAAAGTCCCTCTTTTTGGCATGCTGTCAGTGTGCTTAGATTGTTTTCACTGAGATCCTGCTAACCAGGACCCCAGCGATTGTGCTCTTGCCTCTAAATGTGGTTACCTTGGTACCCTTTACACCCCACAACTTGCACACTGGTGTACCCCTGTATGTTTCTAGTATGTGGTAATTAAATACCCAGGGCATTAGTACACCATGGGTCTCCCATCGGTTGCAGCATGTATTGTGCCACCCATACAAACTGTGTCTGCAGGCCTGCCATTTGTGTGGAAAGGTGCATGCACCCTTTCACTGCTGGTCACTATAAGTCACTCATATGGTAGACCCTTGCAGCCCTAAGGGCAGGGTGCAGTTCCCTGTGTGTGTGTCGGCACCCCTGAAAGAGTAGAGGTGCCCCTACAAACTCCAGTTCCAATTCCCCGGACTACATAAGTGCGGGGAAGTCATCTTAGCTATGTACTGGCCATGGGCCAGTACCTATAGTCCAGCTACATAACATTAACTCCGCACTTAGGCATGTTTGATATCAAACATGTCGGACTCATACCCCAATATTGATGCCTGTATCGGTGGCATGACTCCATGCACTCTCTGGGCTCCTTAGAGGACCTCTCAGTATTGTTCCTACCAGTCTTCTAGGGTCTGCGAGCAGCCCCTCAGACAGGATTCTGCCCTCCTGCTGCTTGACCAGCTCAAGCAGGGGAAGGCAGAACAAAGGATTTCCTGTGGGGGAGGGGCGCAACCTTCTCTCTTTTGGAAATAGGTTCGGTGCCCTCCTTGCATAATCCGGTTTGCACCATTCCAGGGACCCCCAGTTCTTGCTCTGGTGTGAAAATGCACAAAGGAAAGGGGAGTGACAACTCCCCTGTCCATCAATACCCCAGGGGTGGTGCCCAGAGCTCCTCTAAGTGGCCAACAGATTTGGCCATCTTGAAATCAAGACGGGCAGAGGCCGCTGGAGCATTTAAATGGTCAGGTTAGGCAGATGACCTTCTCTGATAGGTGGTCACCTTGCAAAGCCTCTTTATGAGCTATTTAGGGACTCCCTTGGGGGTAGGTCCCCAGATTCAGCATACAAGACTCCACTAGAACTCCTCTGCACAAACCTCTTCTGCTCTTGGCCACCGGGACCGCTACTGGACTTTACAGGAACCGACCTCACCCTGCACATTGTTTCAACAGCTCCTGTCAGCACTTTGCAACATTTCCACAGCTCTGCATCCTCTGGGGTCAACAAGACTTCAGCTTCTCCAGAGACTCAAGAAGGAATCTCCCTTGGAGTGAAGGACTCACTCCCCTGTATCCTCAGGCACCCAATGCAACGAGGTCCGGCTGCTGAGATCTGTGATCCTCTGAACCTGCGAAGAGTCTCCAACACAGGTGGTGGCTCTGAGGGGTCCTCTGGGTCCTCCTTGCCTCCTGTCCAACTTGGGAGACAGTAAGTCCTTGCCCCTTCCTCCAAGACAGAATTCCTGTGCACCGCTGCAGCAACCAAGGGTTGTTGACTCGGGCTCTTAAGGCTCTTCAGGCTCCAAGTAGGCTGGGCCCCCAGTACTCTGCCTCTGCAACGACAGTCTCCTCTTTGTTGCTCCAGCAACATGGGACTCCTCTTCAGGTGTGCTGCCCGGGCCTCAATGCGATTTACTGTGCCTGTTGCCAGTGGGTTGCTTGTGGGGGTTCCAACTGCTAATGCTAGCTCTCCTGTCTTCCTTGGGTTAGCCAGGACTCCCCTCCAAAGGTCGAGTCCACCAGGACCTTGCTAGTCCTCTTCAGCTCTTGCTTGTGCTTGCTGGTGCTTGCTGGTAGTCCTACTGACCACTGACCATCTGCAATTCAGCGACTAACGAAGGACAGCTCCTTGGTAACTTCAGGGACTCCCTTGCAGCTCCTTGACTTCGCAGCTGGACTTCATCCACCACCATCAATCCGAATCTTCACCCACAGAAGGGTAGGCATTATCTCCTTCCCCACCTGGACACAACTGTGTCGACTGGACTCTGTCCCCTTCTTTTGCAGGTCCTCTTCATCCAGAATCACCTTTGGGTTCCACTGGCCTGGTTCTGTTTTTGCATATATTCCATTTACAAGTCACTATCTTAGCCTCTGGGCAACCAGGTAACTTACCTCTGCTCTCATAGTCGCTGGGGGTCTTCTAGATACTTACCTCTTGGGGTTCCACTCTCCCTGCCCAATACTACTCAATATACTCTGGAGGGGGACCATTCTCGCATTCCAAGTTTTTAGTATATGGTTTGGCTCCCCTACAGGGCCCTTGCTATTTTATTTCCTGATACTCACCTGTGAAAATTGTGTGTGTACTTACCTCCAGAAGGGATTTGCCTATAGCAATCTAGTTTGTTGTTCTAGTAATAAAGTACCTTCATTTTTTCAACACTGTGGGCTTCCTTCCATGTGTGATAATTTACTGTGAGACTACTGTGTTACTGCAAGGGCTTCACACTCTTCCTAGATAAGCCTTGGCTGCTCACCATTGCTACCACTATCCTGGCTTCCTAGATACTAACACTATCTAATAAGGGTTGCCTGAACCCAGTATAAGGTGTAACACCATAGGTGACAGGAGTTGCATAACTCCTTCACCTTCTGGGACATCCAAGACATAGATGCAGGACTGTGTGCAGACAGCCGAGTGAGAATGCAAGCAGCAAGGTGTACAATACAACATTTTGAAAACCAGCAAGTGAGTGCCGTGCTGAGACATGAAGCGCAGCACCTGGGTAGATCAAAGTTTGACAGGTAACTGCCATTGAGAAATCTGAAGTGCCAGAGGCACCAGGCTGACAAGCTGCAATAAAATACAGGTGCAGAAGCTAAAGACGCACCTACAGAGTAAGACCAACAAGAAAGAACAAAAAAATATAGTCCACCAAACCAACAGATAAACAAGTGTAAGGACACAGTACTTGGCCAGTGCTGCGTGGGGGGAAACAAAAAACAAAAAAGAGGGACGAAAATGAAGGATTGACCATTAGCAAGCAAGGATTTTTAAAGGACACTGACACAGATGGACAAGTTATTTACTTTTGGTAACGCCTAATCTGGTAAAGACAATTTCTAGTTGTAGATTCTTTACCTTAGAATTTCCCACAGGCATCAGTCTGGATATGGAGATTTTTCTTGAGCAGTAACCCTGCGTGGCGTTAGGTGGCATTGATCGTCTCTGCGTCCATCATCATCCAAGCCTGAGATGACATTGCGGGTGCTGTATAGGTGCCACCCCGGCACACTGACATCAGTTTCTTTTCACAAATTTTCACGTCAGAAGCACAAAGTCATAAAGAACACTGACCACTGGAACGTCAAATCTAAGGGCTTGAAAGGGAGCCCGTGCCCCCCAAAATCAGGTACCAGAAACAGGAGGATGGGTGGTTCTGTAAGGAATCTACAACTATATATTTTCTCTATCAGATAAGGCATTACCAAAGGGAAGTAACTTGTCCCTCTAGAGACATCTAGTTGCAGATTCCTTACCTTAGAACATTTACCCAAGCAATATCATTCCCGAAGGTGAGTCTGCAAACTAAGATCACTCTAGAAAGTCCTGCAGGACCGAGCAGGCAAAGTACCCATCCCTACAGACCTAACTGTCCAGGCAGTAGTGTTTGGTAAACGTGTGCAGAGATGCCCACGTTGCCGCATGACATGTCAAGGACTGGAACTCCGCATGCTAACGCAGTGGTCGCAGCTTTAGTTCTGGTGGAATGAGCATGCAAACCCTCAGGAGGATGCTTCTTAGCTAGTGCATAGCACATTTTAATGCCTAGTATGACCCATCTGGAGATGGTTCTCGTCTGCACTGCCCGACCTTTCTTTGTAACCACAAAATCAACAAAGAGTTGATCATCCACCCTGAAGTCTTTGGTACGATCAAGGCAGAACACCAATGATCTTTTTGGCTCCAGGTGGTGAAGTCTCTCCTCTTCGTTAAAAGGATGCGTTGTGCGTACAAAGTAGGCAAGGTGGTGGATTTGCCTACATGGAAGGGTGTAACTACTTTTAGCAGAAAGGAGGCTCTCATGTAAAGTACCAATTTGTCAAGATAGATGGAAAGGCAGGACGGCTTAGATGGCAATGCCTGCAGCTAACTCACCCTGGGGGAAGATGTCATGGCCACAAGGAAGGCTGTCTTGAGAGAGAGAAGCCTGAGAGGAAAATTGTGGAGAGGCTTGAAAGGAGTGCACATCAGAAATGTCAAAAACAAGTTCAAATCTTATTGGGGCATAATGAGTGGGAATTAAGTAAACATGAGTAAGGCTTTTTTAGGAACCTATTTACTCTAGGCGACTTAAACAAGGAAGGCTGATCAGGCAAACTAAAAAAAAAAAAAAAAAAAAAAAAAAAAAAAAAAAAAAAACAGAAATGGCAGACAGATATTCTTTAAGAGCACCCATAGTGGAGCCTGCAGGTACAGAGAAAGGATAAAGAACAAAACCACAGAAAGACTTGCCTGTGAACCACGTCACAAATTTCTTCCAATGAGCGGAGCCACAAGGATTACTTTGTCCCAGTCGTTTTTCATCTTCTTGAGAATTCTGGGCAGAAATGGTATGGGCGGAAAGGTGTACAGGAGGCCAAAGTTCTACTTGAGCTGAAAAGCATTGCTGAGTGATTGCCGCCAGGAAACTCCAACACGCAATACTGCTGACATTGTGCAATCTCTGCAGAGGCTAACAGATCTAACCAAGGCTCTCTCCCCTGCCGAAAGAGACCTTGTGCCACCTCCAGGTGGAGACACCATTCTTAATAGACTAAGCACTGATGGCTGATTATTTTGCTCTGATGTTCAGAGAGCCTGCCAGATATTGAACCACCCAAAAAATGTCCCCAATGGTCCTGCCGTGTCCAGAGGTGCAGAGTCTCCGGACAAAGGGTCCACTACCCCACCCCGCCCTGCTTGTTGCAGTACCACATGGCAGTGGTGTTGTCCGTGAACACCGGCACTACATTTCCCTTGAGAGAGGGAAGAAATGTTTTCAAAGCTAATCTAATCGACCAGTGATCCAACAGGTTGATGTGGACTCCGCCAGAGACCAGATGCCTCTGATCTACGCCTCTCCCAGGTGGCCACCCCATCCCAGGAGTGATGCATCTATCATTACTGTCAGATATCGTTGGGGAAGGGAGAGATATCTGCCTCTGGCCCAATCGCAGTTCATTAGCCACCATTGCAGATCTTGCTAAGTTTGCTCTGAGTTCTGGACCAATTCAGAGAGATTCCCTTGATGCTGCGCCCACTGAAACTTCAGGTCCCACTAAAAAGCCTGTATATAGCACCTAGCATGTGTCACCAGCGGAAAGCAGGAGGTCAGAAGGCCCAGGCACTCATCGAAATCCAGGATAGAGGCTGAAACATCGGTATCATAGCCTAAATATTCTAGACTTGCAGCTGGACTCACCGCTCAGGAGCCTGACACTGCACTGCGTTCAGAACAGCTCCGATGAAAGGGAGCATCTGAGAAAGAGTCAGGTGTGACCGCAGCCCTTTATAGTGAAGCCCAGCGAATGCAGGAAGATCGCTGTAGTCTCGAGGTGGGAGCAGTCAGCCTGGGACGAGCCTGCCTTCAACAGACAGTCGTTGAGATAGGGAAAGACTGAAACTCTTGATCTGTGCCGGTGAGCTGCAACCACTGCCATCACCTTGGTGAAAACCCAAAGGGCGCTGGTAAAGGCCAAAGGGAAGTACGGTGAACTGAAAGTGCTCGAGGCCTACAGTGAACCACAAGTAAGGTCTGTGGGCAGGGAGGAAGGGAATATGGAAGCGTCCTTCAAATCCAACGTGACCATCTACTCTCTTGGGACCGGGGCAGATAGAACCTGAGACAGATTGAGCATTTTGAACTTCTCCTTGAGAAGGAGATTGAGGGACCTGAGGTCTAGGATAGGGAAGACCCTTGTCTTTTTTGGGCATAAGAACCACAAGCTACCTCTGGCACAGGGACCGTCTCTATGGCTTCCTTGGCCAAGAGAGTCGTAACTTCCTCTTGGAGAAGAGCCAAGTGATTATCAGTCATCAATCGTAGTATGGTGGCATGGATTTGGGGGAGTGAGGAGGGGTGGGGGGATGGGAATGTCTTGAAGGAGAGGAAGTAGTGCCTTCAGACTTTCTGCAAAACCCACCTGTCTGGCGTGATGGACTGCCAGTGGAGCAGATGATGGCAGACACTGCCTCCAACTGGTCAGACTATGAAGGTTTGGAGGCAGCTGTTTGTGGTGGGTCTGGCCAGGCCGCTGGCTCCCTTATCCACGAGGATGGTGAATCCTATGTCCCCGGCCACACAGAGGCTGGGCAGCATACTCAGCACCGTGGCTGGAGGGAAATGGATGTGGCAAGGCACCTCTGCCGTAGCAACCAAAGGGGATAAAAAAGACTGGGGAGACAAGAGGCTGCCGCGTGGCCCAAGGACCTGGCCTTAGCACAATAATCCTTGAAGCGCTAGAGTACACAGTCTGCTTTCTCTCCGAGGAGATGGGTGCCATAAAAGGGAAATTCCATAAGGTTGCCTTGGACATCTCCTGAAACCCAGACGTCCCCAACCTGGCGTGGCAACTCAAAGCCGCTATCGAAGCAACCGATCTGCCCAGCAAGTCGGTTGTGTCCAGTCTACATTTGATCATAAACTTTGCTGCGTCCCTCCCATCAGCAACCACTTTGTAAAGTACAGCCCGAGCCTCTTCCGGGACCTGTGGCACCACTTGCACAACCGTATCCCACAGCGTGTGGGAATAACGACCCAAAAGGTCTGTGGTCTTCACGACCGCAATGCCAGGCTGGCAGAAGAAAACATCTTCCTAAGAGTGTCCAGCCTCTTGAATTCCATATTTAGGGGTGTGGAAGGGAACGTGCCCTTGGAAGTGGAGGCTTGGATAAGCAAGCTCTCAGGGGTGGGGTGTTATGTCAGGATACCTGGGTCACCCGGTGCAGGGCAATGGCGGCGGGCGATACTCCTGTTCACAGGAGCCCCTGTGTTGGTTTTGGACCAAGTACCCAGAAGGACATCTGTAAAGGCTTCATTGAAGGTTGCAGGAGATCAGAGGACAAAGCCCCAGGCTGAAGAACTTCTATCAGGATGTTAGTTCCGACTGTCACCAAAGGCAGCTCAAAGTCCAAGACCTTCACTGCTCTCCGCACCACCAATGAATAAGAAGTTCCCTCCTCCGCAGCCATATTAAAGGGAGAAAGCATGCCGGTACTCACATTTGGAAATTAGGACAAAGGCACACAACTCGGGGGGACAAGGGCCGCTGGGAGTGTGGACGTCAGAACCAGCACCAGAAAAGGTCAAAGTGGTATGACCGGGACCAATTCAGGTCCTGGAATGGATACCAGGGTGGCCCTTGGAGCCAAAGCCGCCAGCGCAAAGCCCAAAGGGGCACCGTGGACTGCCCATAAATGAGGTGCATGGCCTCATAAAACTCTTTAAGCTGGGCAGGGGTTGCCCCAGCTTCCGGAAACTCAGAGAAGTGCAAAGTCAGCACAGATGCAGGCTCCACAGATGGACACTCCTGCTTCCTCGACTCATCGGCCAACAGACAACATGAAGTCCAAGAAAGTTTTGTCTTCTACTTAGTTAACAGATCAGTCTTCACATCCAGCATAAGCAGTGGTAATTCAAAGACTAAAGCAATTTACACAAAATAGAAAGTAAGGAGAGGGTATCCCCCAAAGGGAGGATCAACGACCAATAGAGCTTTAACTTTGACGCAGAGACCAAACCACTGACAGCAACAAAACCCAACTACAAACCCTTCACAGAGTCAGAAGAAGACGCAGATAAAGCTGCCATATTTACAACAGCAGTATCAGAACTTAAGTCAGTGGTAGAGTACACCTTAAAGTCAGTTTTGGAGATAAAAGAACACCCAGAGTAGTGGAACACAGGGAGTAGCTCTTTTGGGGTCTTTTCATCCACACAAACCTTCACGGAGCGGAGTTAGTGCCTGGAAGGAGGGGAGATAATGCAGAAAACTGGCCATGAAACCAAACACTGGCGCAAGGTCTCTGCCCAACTAGGCAAGTCAGGGCATTGTACCAATGCAGAAGTTGAGGAGAGAGAGGTCCCCCACCCTTCTACCCCTCCCCAGCAAAGAAATCTGCCCATAGAGGAGAAGTGGTGCTAGACAGTAGGAACACCTGTCAAGCAGATAGAGATGTAGTAATCACATGGTAGGCTCTAACCACAGAGCCATCTTCGAAGAATCACTCTGGTACCTGGACCTGGAGAGAGGTTTGCAGGGATGGCAGTCCCATTGATCGGTGCCGGTTATCTGAGTCATCCTAGAGTGTAATGGAGGAAGATGATGAAAATGAGAAAAATTCAAGCAGGATGTCTGTAACAAGAATGAATGCACACCAAGTGTGGGAAAATGGCTCCCTGCTGCAGTTACCCCCCACTTTTTGCCTGATACTGATGCTGACTTGACTGAAGTGTGCTGGGACCCTGCTAACCAGGCCCCAGCACCAGTGTTCTTCCCTTAAAATGTACCATTGTTCCACAATTGGCACATCCCTGGTACACAGATAAGGCCCTTGTAAAGGTACCAGTGGTACCAAGGGCCCTGTGACCAGGGAAGGTCGCTAAGGGCTGCAGCATATGTTGTGCCACCCTAAGGGACCCCTCACCTAACACATGCACACTGCCATTGTAGATTGTGTGTGTTGGAGGGGAGAAAAAGGCAACGTCGACATGGCATCCCCCTCAGGATGCCATGCCCACAAAATACTGCCTGTGGCATTGGTAAGTCATCCCTCTAGCAGGCCTTACAGCCCTAAGGCAGGGTGCACTATACCACAGGTGAGGGCATAGCTGCATGAGCAATATGCCCCTACAGTGTCTATGTCTATTCTTAGACATTTGTAAGTAGAGTGTGGCCATATTAAGTATATGGTCCGGGAGTTTGTCAAAACGAACTCCACAGTTCCATGGCTACACTGAATACTGGGAACTTCTCAGAATAATAAAACCACACTGATGCCAGACTTCATTTATTAACAAATGCACACAGAGGGAATCTTAGAGATGCCCCCTGTATTTTACCCAATCCTTCAGTGCAGGACTGGCTGGTCTGTGCCAGCCTGCTGCTGAGAGACGACGAGTTTCTGACCCCATGGGGTGAGGGCCTTTGTGCCCTCTGAGGCTAGAAAAAGCCTGCTCTGGGTGGAGGTGCTTCACACCTCCCCCCTGCAGGAACTGTAACACCTAGCAGTGAGCCTCAAAGGCTGGGGCTTTGTGTTATAATGCCCCAGGGCACTCCAGCTAGTGGAGATGCCCGCCCCCTGGACACAGCCCCCACTTTTGGCAGCAAGTCCAGGGGAGATGAGAAAAACAATGAGTCACACACCAGCCAGGACAGCCCCTAAGGTGCCCTGAGCTGAGGTGACCCCTGCCTGTAGAAATCCTCCATCTTGAGTTTGGAGGATTCCCTCAATAGGATTAGGGATGTGCCCCCCTCCCCCCCCCCCCCTTTCCGGGAGGAGGCAGAAAGAGGGTGTAGCCACCCTCCAGGAGAGTAGTCATTGGCTACTGCCCTCCTGACCTAAACACACCCCTAATTTCAGTATTTAGGGGCGACCTAGAACCCAGGAAATCAGATTCCTGCAACCTGAAACAAGTAGGCGGCCTGCTGACCTGAAAGCCCTGCAGAGACGACAGAAGACGACAACTGCTTTGGCCCCAGCCCTACCGGCCTGTCTCCTGACTCGAAAAACTGCAACAATGACGCATCCAACAGGGACCAGCGACCTCTGAAGCCTCAAAGGACTGCCCTGAACCTAAGGACCAAGAAACTCCTGTGAGCAGCGGCTCTGCTCAACAACAAGCAACAACTTTGCAACTTTCTTGCAACTTTTAAAGACTTCACTCTTCCCGCCGGAAGCGTGAGAATTCACCCTCTGCATTCGACACCCCAGGCTCGAGATCCAGAGAACCAACACCACAGGGAGGACTCCCAGGTGACTGCAACCCCCTGAGTAGCCCGAGACGACCCCCCCGGATTCCCATGGTGATGCATGCAGAGAGAATCCAGAAGCTCCCCCTGACCGAGACTGCCTGTAATAAGGGACCCGACACCTGGATCAAGCATTGCACCCGCAGCTCCCAGGACCCGAAGGAACCGAACCTCAGTGCAGGAGTGGTCCCCAGGCGACCCTCTGCCTAGCCCAGTCAGTGGCTGGCCCGAGAAGCCCCCCTGTGCCCTGCCTGCACCGCTAGAGTGACCCCCGGGTCCCTCCATTGTTTCCTATACAAAACCAGACGCCTGCTTTGCACACTGCACACGGCCGCCCCTGTGCCGCGGAGGGTGTGTTTTGTGTGCCTACTTGTGTCGTCGACCCCCCCCCCCCCCAGAGCTCTACAGAACCCCCCTGGTCTGCCCCGCGAGGTCAGTTCCTGACTTAACTATGTGGAGTACCTTGCATTTCATGTATTTAGTTCAAATCTTGAACTCGTGGTTCTAAAAATAAATTAAGAAAATATATTTTTCTATATAAAACCTATTGGCCTGGTGTAAGTCTTTGAGTGTGTGTTCCGCATTTATTGCCTGTGTGTGTACAACAAATGCTTAACACTACCCTCTGATAAGCCTACTGCTTAACCACACTACCACAAAATAGAGCATTGGAATTATCTAATTTTGCCACTATCTTACCTCTAAGGGGAACCCTTGGACTTTGTGCACACTATCTCTTACTTTGAGATAGTATATATAGAGCCAACTTCCTACACCAAGCACCTAAAGACCTGTCAAAACCACAGCAAATACAGAAAACACGGAGAGCACTCCTGATCTACGTTGAAGGGTGTAGAAAAAATGTCATATAATCATGGCAGGTGGCACGTTGTATGGCTCTGAGACATCACGGCTAGGGAAGAGCCTGAGAGAAGACAGAGCCAGGACGCCACCTATTGGCACAGGAGAGCCATTTCAAGTTTCTGGACGCAGTTTTGCTCCTGGAAAGATTCCCATGATGAGGAATTGGTAGGTAAAAGGATTCATCAGAAGTACCCCCGTGTAGGAAGCTGGACTGGAGTATGATGAGCACCTATGGTATTATCACTTTATACCAGGTCTAGGTATCCCCTTATTAGTGAGGGGTAGGTAGTGTCCTAGGAAGCCAGGGCTCTCTAGAGGTAGCTGTGAACGAGCAGCCAAGAATTATCTAGGAGACATGCAAAGCTTATGCAATACCACTGTAGTCACACAGCACTCACACACATGAAGGAACTACACAGTGTTACAAACATAAAGGTACTTTATTATGGTAACACAATTTACTAAACTACTGTATAAGCAAGTACCCCACTAGCAGGTGAGTAGGTAAATACACTAATATATACACATTAAAAGTCAGGGCTTGGCATACAAAGCAACAGAACACAGTGAAATAACAGAAAATATTAGAGACCCTAGGGTGAGACCAAACCATATACTCAGTACGTGGAATGCCAAAGTCAGTCCCCCATCCAAGGAAGTGGTATCTGTAGAGAGGAGCTGGAGGAACTAGGAACCCCAAAAGGTAAGTACCAGGGTGCCACCCAGCAACCAGGAGAGAAGAGATAAGTACCTGTTTTTTCCCAAACCCACAGGTAAGCTTTGGAAAATGACTGTGCAAGACCCAAGCAAGACCAGAAGAAACCAAAGGTGGATCCTGGCAGTAGAGGACCTGCAAATGAATGGAACCAGGTCTAGTTCAAGTTGGAGCGTCTGGTTGGGGCAGGAGCAACGACCCACCCATCTGGAGATGCAGGACCAGGTCGACGGTGAAGACCATGAGTCAGCTACGCAGCACAGGAGAAAAGTTCTAGAAGTGATGCAGATGATGTCCCACGTCGGAAGAAGAGTTCCAGTCAGTCAGAGGTGTGGAAGAACCACCAACAAGCCTTGGCAAAGGCAAGAGTTGCAGATGAAGAGTTGCAGAGCTGCCGGGGACATGGAAGGTCCAAGGGGACTCAACCCAAGGAGGGGAGTCCCAGGTGACCCTCAGCAGTGAGGAAAGTCGGAAGAAGGGGATGCAGCCCCCACAGGAAACTCACAGGCAGCTGGCACAGGAGTTGCAGTGAGGCCCACTCAGCATGCCTGCAGAGTCCCCCCATGTCGCTGGAGCAGCAGGAAGGAGATTGTGCTTTGCAGGGAAGAGTGCTGGAGGCCGGGGATACACAGAGCCTAAAGATCCCTTGGAAGAAGAGCCAACAAGCCTTGGTAGCTACAAGAGTTGTGATGCGCAGGGGTATTGTAGGAAGTTGGCTCTGTATGTGCTATTTCAAAGTAAGGAATAGCATGCACAGAGTCCAAGGGTTCCCCTTAGAGGTAAAATAGTGGTAAAAAGAGATAATACTAATGCTCTATTTTGTGGTAGTGTGGTCGAGCAGTAGGCTTATCCAAGGAGTAGTGTTAAGCATTTGTTGTACATACACATAGACAATAAATGAGGTACACACACTCAGAGACAAATCCAGCCAATAGGTTTTTATATAGAAAAATATCTTTTCTTAGTTTATTTTAAGAACCACAGGTTCAAATTCTACATGTAATATCTCATTCGAAAGGTATTGCAGGTAAGTACTTTAGGAACTTTAAAGCATAAAAATTGCATGTATACTTTACAAGTTATTGACAAATAGCTGTTTTAAAAGTGGACACTTAGTGCAATTTTCACAGTTCCTAGGGGAGGTAAGTATTTGTTAGGTTAACCAGGTAAGTAAGACACTTACAGGGCTTAGTTCTTGGTCCAAGGTAGCCCACCGTTGGGGGTTCAGAGCAACCCCAAAGTCACCACACCAGCAGCTCAGGGCCGGTCAGGTGCAGAGTTCAAAGTGGTGCCCAAAACACATAGGCTAGAATGGAGAGAAGGGGGTGCCCCGGTTCCGGTCTGCTTGCAGGTAAGTACCCGCGTCTTCGGAGGGCAGACCAGGGGGGTTTTGTAGGGCACCGGGGGGGACACAAGCCCACACAGAAATTTCACCCTCAGCGGCGCGGGGGCGGCCGGGTGCAGTGTAGAAACAAGCGTCGGGTTCGCAATGTTAGTCTATGAGAGATCTCGGGATCTCTTCAGCGCTGCAGGCAGGCAAGGGGGGGGTTCCTCGAGGAAACCTCCACTTGGGCAAGGGAGAGGGACTCCTGGGGGTCACTTCTCCAGTGAAAGTCCGGTCCTTCAGGTCCTGGGGGCTGCGGGTGCAGGGTCTCTCCCAGGCGTCGGGACTTTAGGTTCAAAGAGTCGCGGTCAGGGGAAGCCTCGGGATTCCCTCTGCAGGCGGCGCTGTGGGGGCTCAGGGGGGACAGGTTTTGGTACTCACAGTATCAGAGTAGTCCTGGGGTCCCTCCTGAGGTGTTGGATCGCCACCAGCCGAGTCGGGGTCGCCGGGTGCAGTGTTGCAAGTCTCACGCTTCTTGCGGGGAGCTTGCAGGGTTCTTTAAAGCTGCTGGAAACGAAGTTGCAGCTTTTCTTGGAGCAGGTCCGCTGTCCTCGGGAGTTTCTTGTCTTTTCGAAGCAGGGGCAGTCCTCAGAGGATGTCGAGGTCGCTGGTCCCTTTGGAAGGCGTCGCTGGAGCAGGATCTTTGGAAGGCAGGAGACAGGCTGGTGAGTTTCTGGAGCCAAGGCAGTTGTCGTCTTCTGGTCTTCCGCTGCAGGGGTTTTCAGCTAGGCAGTCCTTCTTCTTGTAGTTGCAGGAATCTAATTTTCTAGGGTTCAGGGTAGCCCTTAAATACTAAATTTAAGGGCGTGTTTAGGTCTGGGGGGTTAGTAGCCAATGGCTACTAGCCCTGAGGGTGGGTACACCCTCTTTGTGCCTCCTCCCAAGGGGAGGGGGTCACAATCCTAACCCTATTGGGGGAATCCTCCATCTGCAAGATGGAGGATTTCTAAAAGTTAGAGTCACTTCAGCTCAGGACACCTTAGGGGCTGTCCTGACTGGCCAGTGACTCCTCCTTGTTTTTCTCATTATTTTCTCCGGCCTTGCCGCCAAAAGTGGGGCCTGGCCGGAGGGGGCGGGCAACTCCACTAGCTGGAGTGTCCTGCCGGGTTGGCACAAAGGAGGTGAGCCTTTGAGGCTCACCGCCAGGTGTGACAATTCCTGCCTGGGGGAGGTGTTAGCATCTCCACCCAGTGCAGGCTTTGTTACTGGCCTCAGAGTGACAAAGGCACTCTCCCCATGGGGCCAGCAACATGTCTCGGTTTGTGGCAGGCTGCTAAAACTAGTCAGCCTACATAGATAGTCGGTTAAGTTTCAGGGGGCACCTCTAAGGTGCCCTCTGTGGTGTATTTTACAATAAAATGTACACTGGCATCAGTGTGCATTTATTGTGCTGAGAAGTTTGATACCAAACTTCCCAGTTTTCAGTGTAGCCATTATGGTGCTGTGGAGTTCGTGTTTGACAGACTCCCAGACCATATACTCTTATGGCTACCCTGCACTTACAATGTCTAAGGTTTTGTTTAGACACTGTAGGGGTACCATGCTCATGCACTGGTACCCTCACCTATGGTATAGTGCACCCTGCCTTAGGGCTGTAAGGCCTGCTAGAGGGGTGTCTTACCTATACTGCATAGGCAGTGAGAGGCTGGCATGGCACCCTGAGGGGAGTGCCATGTCGACTTACTCATTTTGTTCTCACTAGCACACACAGGCTTGTAAGCAGTGTGTCTGTGCTGAGTGAGGGGTCTCTAGGGTGGCATAAGACATGCTGCAGCCCTTAGAGACCTTCCTTGGCATCAGGGCCCTTGGTACTAGAAGTACCAGTTACAAGGGACTTATCTGAATGCCAGGGTGTGCCAATTGTGGATAAAATGGTACATTTTAGGTGAAGGAACACTGGTGCTGGGGCCTGGTTAGCAGGGTCCCAGCACTCTTCTTAGTCAAGTCAGCATCAGTATCAGGCAAAAAGTGGGGGGTAACTGCAACAGGGAGCCATTTCTTTACAGGTATTGTTCTGCAAGGAGCGCAAAGGCTTACTGTCTCCCAAGTTGGAAAGCTGGTAGAGGACCGAGGGAACCACTACAAACCACCACCAGTGTTGCAGGATCCACTCAGTTTTGCAGGAGAGAAGATTAACGCAGCCCAACATCATTGCAGTTGGTGCCTGCTGATGCAGGGGAGTGACGACTCCACTCCAAGGGAGATTCCTTCTTGCTTCTTGTGCAGGCTGAAGACCTGTCGCCCTTAGAGGATGCATAGCCATGGAAATGCTGCGACGTCACCTGCATGAACTGGCCACTCAGATGCTCCCAGGGGCCTCTGCCCACCTTGGATTCAAGATGGCAGAATCAAGTGGCCACCTGGAGGAGCTCTAGGCACCACCCCTGGGGTGGTGATGGACAGCGGAAGGGTCACTCCAGTTCCCACTGTCCAGTTTTGTGCCAGAGTGGGGACCATGGGTCCCTGGACTGGTGCAAACCGAATTATGCAAGGAGGGCACCAAACATGCCCTTCAAAGCATACCGTTGGCTTAGGGAGGCTACCCATCCCAAGCCACGTATAAACGCATTTTTAAAGGAAGAAGGTGTTGCCTCCCTCTCCCAAAGAAAATCCGTTGTTCTGCCGTCCTCTGCTTGAGCAGGCTAAGCAGCAGGAGGGCAGAAACCTGTCTGTGGGGTGGGAGCAGCCCAGGCTGCCCGGAAAACCCCAGAAGGCTGGTAGGAGCAATTCTGGGGGTCATCTAAGGAGCCCCCAGAATGCATGGAAGCATACCACCAATACTGGGAACAGTATTGGGGTATGATTCCAATTTATGACCGTATACCAGTACACAGGTAAAATGGCTTCTCCGCACTTCAAGTCAAGGGAATTGAAGCTGGATTTCGAAGGCGCACCTCATGCAGGGGTGCCCTCACACACAGGTGTTTAAGAGGATCGACTGGCTGAGCCGGCAATGGACCTCACCGGCAAGGTGTTAACACCAGACGGATGGATGCCTATTTTTTTTATTCTAACTCTTCCGTTGTTTCTGTATTGAATTGGAATGTACCTGCTTACTTCTTACGCAAAATATTTTACTAAAGTTTAGAAGATCTCATATGACTTTTGACAAGCGTCTATCTTTTCCTCTTCAGGTTCTAAACATGAGTAAAAAATAATCATTGCTCAAAATCAGTTGATGACACAGATTCACCATTGAGACAAGGAAAATACCAAAGTATCTGTTTTTTAACTAGCTTCAGGATTGCTAATTGGTTATGTGCCATCTAATGTTTCTTAACAACTGCCACTTGGGCGGAAATCAAGATGATGGTGGTTATTAACTGATGAATAGAAAACAAAACAAGGTGAGCACAATTATTGTCTCATTGTTTTTAACAGAATCATAAAAACAAAATAATTTCTTAGTTACAAAATAATATTTATGCAACAAGATGAAGAACAGGTTTTCAAATAACAAAAGCTGCTTTCCGAGTCAGAGACTGAACTTACAACGGAAGGGAAATGCTAATGAAACTGAAAAGCAGCTCACCCATGCTTTTAAATTGTTAAGAAACGACAGCATCACTATCTATTAACGCAATATTCCAGCATCGTACACTAAGCACAGGATCCCAGCAGTAAACCTATAAAGAAGATTACGCTCCTCTACCACATCACAACAAAAACTGCTGCAAGCCCGTTGGTTGTACTGAGTCAAACATGGGTGACATCACTTACTTCTCCAGCTCCTCCTGGGAGTGTGCAAATGTGCAGCTGGCCCCACGGGGGCATCCTCCTCGCTGCTTCATGTCACGGCACATATAAGTCTTGTATTTACTGTGCTGAGGAGGCTGAAAAAGGGAAAACAGGATGGCAGATCAAAACCAGACAATGCTTTGGTGTGATGTTATACCAAATGTAAAGAGCAAACATTTTCCTGCTCCACCACTTTAGTAGAGGCCGTTCATGTCATCTTTGAACCCCCGTCAAAAAGGCTCTACGAGCTACAGGTTGGCAGCAACTGCCACCCAGCAACCACTATGAACAGTAAAGGAATAAAACCTAGGCACTAAAGAATGGTAAGGGATGCGCCAAACATTGGTGCTTTCTTTCAAAAACTTCACAAATGTCAAGATAACATTCAAAATAATGCAGCCATTAAAAAAGGAAAGCCAATGGAAGAGGTAAAACAAAAACAGAAATCGTTTGGACGCAAAGATCCTGGAAAGGATGAGGTATTTGGTCATGGGGACAGACCACACTTCACTTTACTTTACTTTACCTGCTGCTGGTCTGTTCCTTTTTTGCTGTGGTTTTGGATGTAATCTACCAGCCCATGTACCACTGTCTTGACAGCCACTAATCCATTCTCCAGCTGCTCCCAGGTCGGAGAAGGGGCATCTATTGGAAACATGACAAATGGACACGGTTACACCAGACACATTTCAAATGCCTGCAGGCAGATTTTTAATGGGATTTTATACATGATCACATATAGATTATTCAAACATCTTTTATTAGCTAGTGTCTAGCTAGTAGCACATTAAGAGCAACGGAAATAAAGTAAATCAAATGTCCAATTAGATAATCACATGTCTGAGGTGTGTACAGTGCTGTGGCTCTAACGTTATTGCTCAACACATTTAGGGCAGGAAAACATTCTAGATCTTGTGGAAGTCCAACTCATGGTCTCTTACCGAAAATTAGTACACTAGCAAAGAAAAGATACTTATCTTAACCACTAGTAATAACTGTGTGCAGCATTTCACTGCTTTAAGCACATCTCTGATACTCTGGATCAAAACTATTAGCAAGTACAGGTTGCATATTTTCAAATCTTCCTCTCTTTTATGGGACTCTTCTTCCAAGTCAAACAGTGAAACGTCAAACAGTAGGTAACATTTTCTGTTCTATGGCATGTGTGGCTGTAGATACACATAGTCTGCATAGACCGTAAAGCAGTCCCTTCGTACAAGCTTAGGCTGGCCTGTGGGAGTTGCAGTTGACTGCAAAAGAGTTTGTAGCACAGCTTGACTGACACTGCCTTGCTGACGTGCTAGTACATCCACACAGTAATGCTTTGTAAATGTATCTGAAGTAGACCATGTAGGTTTCCAAAGAAAGCCATAGTGGCTCCTTTCTTCCTAGTAGAATGTGCTCTTGGAGCAACAGGTAACTGTTTTTTTTGCTTTAGCATAGCAAGTTTGTTTAGATTTTACTATCCATCTAGCTATACTGTTTTTGGATATTAGATTTCCTCTGTGAGGTACTGAAAAAGCTACAAAGCTGTTTGGGCTTCTAAAGTCTTTGGTTCTGTCAATGTAAAACATAAGTGATCGTTTAACATCTAGAGTACAGAGAGCTCCATCTGCAACCGAGTCCGGCTGCGGAAAGAAGCCTGGTAGCTCAATGGACTGGTTGATCTGGAATTGGGAAACCACATGACCTGGAGGCGAAGCTTGGGCATTTTTTGTTTTTGGTTGTGGCGAAAAAGGTCTCTGAAGAGTTCCCCACTTTAGCAAGTATTTTTGAAGGATTTGTGGGTGGAGTTCCCATTCGTGGACTTCTTGCTGCATCCTGCTGAACAGGTCTGCAAAGTCGTTGTCTGTTCCTGGGAGACACTGCCACCAGGTGAATGCGGTGGTGTACAGTCCACTTCTAATTTGTCTGAGAGAGTTGTGACAATTGGACGACTGTGTCCACCTCTTGTTTCTGTAGGTAATACATGGCTGTCATCTTATCCGTGCAGAGACAAGTGATGAAGAAATACTTTCAGGGCTACAAATACTGCCTGGAGCTTGAGGTAATTGATATGCAGGGATTGGTGACCAAGATCCCAAAGGCCATGTACTGTGAGGTCCTCAAGGTAAGCGCACCAACCATTCAGTGATGCGGCTGTGCTCAGAATGACCTGAGGCACAGGGTCCAGAAAAGGCCATCCTTTCAACAGGTTTGTGGTGTTCCATCATTGCAGACAGCGGTGAGTATGGTGGTCTGACAACACTAGATCTTCCAGGTGACCCTGTGACTGAGAGCACTAACTTTGACAGCTGCAGTGAAGTAACACCAAATATTTCTGACAGCAAGATCTGTCAATCAGGTCCCACTGTCAGAAAGCAGAGTTTTCATCTGTCTCTCCTGCACGCATAGATGAAAACATTGCTCCAGCAAGCAGGGAGCTGCTATTAAAAGCAGCTCCTTGCTTGCTGGAGAAATGCAGTTTCATACAGGAGGTGGGAGCTTGCTGTGATCACAGGGCTGCCTTGAGGCTCCCCCCTAAGGTCCTAGATAGCCTAAAAAGGGCACAAAATAAAATAAAAATCATCAGGGGCAGCGGGGGAGGCACTGAGGCTACCCCAGTGGTGCCAGATAGCCCATAAAGGGCACCAAATGGGGAAGAAAAAAACAAAAAAACATTGACCTAATGGTTTAGGCAACAGGCCCTCTCTCAGAGAGCTGAGGGTTCTAGTGCAGCTGTGTAGGTAGTTATTTCCCAACTTCAATTATTTTTTCACTTTAAAAGTTTAAGATTCATAATGAAAGGTGTTTTCAGTCTTTTTAAGTGACAAAAACATTTTTCTTTTCAATGTGTTCAGAAATCTAATTCTCAGTATCATTCATCAAAGCCTAAAACAAAAACTCCCTATCGGTCTCCCTCTTTCTCTCTCTCTCTCTCTCTCTCTCTCTTTCAATCTTTCTCTCACTCACAGACCCACTCAAACACTCACGCACCCACTCAGACCCATGTAGACCCTAGGGCACCCACTCACTGCCCCCCTCAGACCCTCACACAACCACTCACAGACCCACTGAAACCCCAATGTGGACAGCTAAAGGGCTGTGGTCAGAGTAGGGTTGGGTGGTTAGGGGCATTGGCAGCAGGGACTGGCTGGCAACCATTGCTGGGCACGGGGAAAGGCCATGCACGGTGCAAGTTTGGTGCTTTTATGGAGTAGGTCTCAGGGCGTGGCCTGTGCCACCAGACGCGGCCTAAGACCATGTGAGGTGGTGGTTTGATTAACGTACAGTAATGAAAATTACTTAATGTTAAAAAAAAAAAAAAAAAAAAAAGAAGGTTAAAGGGACGTTAGTTAGGAAATACAATTTAAACAAGCATTTGCAATAACAGTTGACATAAGCAAGCCAAATCAAAGCACCACAGCCACCATGAGCGTGAAGGAGAGACACAAAGAAAAATAAGTTAGCTCGTAGTCAAACATGCAATTATCCATGTAACAGGGTCAATGGCCAAGGCAGTAACAAAACTGCCCCAACGAGGGACAAACGTAAAGCATTTACGAATGATAACTAAGGATTTTTGAAAGGCAAGCCCATGAACAAGTCACAGTGATGGGCGTGTTTAAATGCCCAAAAATAGATTACACACATCTGAGCCCTTTGCGTGCTCTGCCTAAAAACCTTACAAATTCCATGAAAAAAAGAAAATAACAAAAGTTACAGGGACGTTATAGTTAGGCTCACATTTTAAACATACAAAACCATAGAAATTCACCTGTTACAGTTATTTCAAGTAACTATAACTCGTGCCCTAAGATAATTAAAACTCGCACCCTCACCATGCACTGCTAATACCCCATAAATTACAGCACTTTTGACATCTTTGATAACATCATTGGTAATATCAATTTAATATTTGCAGTAAAAAAAAAATTTAAAAAACTGCATGGCGGAGGCTTTGAGTTATAGTTACCTTAGGGCACAATTTATAGTTACTTGAGATAAACTATAACGGGTGAATTTCTAATAAGAAGCTATAGTAATCACCTAGTTTCCATAGGAAAAGCGTTTTATGTTTTAACAATAACTTGGGTGCCGTTTGATGAATCGTCACAAATTTTTAAAAAATAGTTTACTACTCACTTCAGCTGCTCTTTGGAAAGTTTCAGAGTGATGTGTTCAGCAGGGCACGAGAAAAGTGGGGGGGGCCCCCAAAGCACGTTTTCCCCATGCAATTTCCCTTGGGGATTATGAAACGGCTACAGCCCGATCTGCTAAGCATAATGCCACCAAATTTGGAAGAAAGCCAAATCTTGGTCCAGAAAGAGTGTTTTTTGGTAATTTGGTGTAAATCTGTTTAGCAGCTCTGGAGTTATTTAGGGAAAAAGAAAAATAGATATCTAGGGACGGCAATCTTCGCAGATTTGACAGATCCCATGGTGTGATCTGACTGCCTGCCACCACTTTAACCAACATTTAAAAAACAGAAAGGGACACGGTAGAAATACCTTGACTCCTAAGGGCTGGTGGGGTGTTTTTTTATTTAATATTTTACTGTGGGTCCACAAATCTGCAGTAAAAAATTCAAAAAAAAAGCGCTTGCTTTTTTAGGCCCCCAAGTGGGCCAGGCTCTGGGGGCTTGTTTTATAACAAGGGGAGAGCCTGGCCATGCAAAAAAGTCAAATACTCTCTTGGTGCTGGGACAGGCTTTTGCTTTTTCTCTCTCCCTCCCTCCCTCCCCCAATAGTTTCTCTCTGTGGCAAACTCCTGCTTTGGCGGTTGTGGGCCGCTATATCTACCTGCTGACTTGGACGTGAATATTCATGCAGCCAGTCAGAACCAGAGAGACTTGAAGTCGGAAAGAGATGCTTTACGCCGCCTCAGTTTCTGCCCTGGAGTTTAAGTTAGTGAGGATGTGAACGACCCCTGAAAATACTCATGACAGCTGGCAGTATGAGTGGCCTTTCTCTTAAATGGGAATATTTACGGAGGAGATGATGCGGAGTGCATGTACAATTATCTGTGTTGGGCACTGGTGATAGTTGACCAATATGTAGTAGAGTAAGGAGAATGCAACCTCTTTTACAAAATCACTTTGATGGCCCTTTCTTTGAATGTGTGTCTAATTTTCAGTGAGCTTTCTAGGCTCTTCATTATGTTGCGCTATAGAGATGAGTGTAGGACAGCCAGCCCACGTGCGACAGTCATCACTGTTCATATTAGTTGCACTAGAACGGGGCTCACACAGAAAACATTAAACCTACACTGGCAAGGCTGTTTAGTTTGTTCTCAGCAGTGGTACATTATAAGCACGAGCAGAAACAAACTGGAGTTTTTATTACTCCTGGCCCAATAGAGATGGCCTATTATTGCTAGCAAATCAAGGGCCATAGCAGGGTCTTGAGGCCATCTGTGACATGGTTACTAAAGGGTGACCTCACTGATTATAGTTCAGAAGTATCGCACAGGCTATTGCCCAAGTGTTTAGAATATACACACGATGTTCAGAGGGCTGCACTAACAGATGGCTTCTGAGGACAGCATAGTGTGGTCTTTAAGCAGTTATCGCTCAAACACAGGCATCAGGTGTACAGCTAAGCCATATTCCATTATGAGGTCATTCTGAAACTTAACCCTATACCCTGCACCATCCGGTAATTTAATCTAAATTTTGGGGTTGGTACAGCAGCTTGCACTGTCTGGTCATTTAATCCATATTTTGCTGTTGGTACAGTAGTTTGGTGAGAGTATCGAGTACTGCAGAAGACTTTGGCCAGTAATCAGTGTTGGGTATGAATGCTGGTTGTGACCAACTCCACCCTTCTTTCCAAGGTCGATGAGCTGAGTAACTTGAATTTAGCATGCACTTGAAAGTTGGCGAGAGGAGCCATCAAATGCTTCTCGGGAAGCTTTGCCCACATAGATCATATAAATACGCAATAACGGTTTTCTGCAGGTTATTCTACGATGCGTGACAAAAGTAACCCAGACTGTTTAGTCATAACAGATACAGACCAAGAACTGCAAACATTTCCGTGTATACATTTCTGCTGTGCCCAAAAAGGCTATGTTGCAAGTCAAGTGATCATCTCGAAGAAGACTCGAGTGTCACATTTGTGTTGTAAATTATGGAATGAAGGGCAGTGTGCTTGCACCCACAACCTCACCCTGCTCTTTAATAGTCGGTTTCCCAGGCGTAATATGATCATGCTGCTACAGTAATCTATTCTCTGTAGGCTGCTGCTAGGTTTATGCAACTTGAACATGACCATTACATTAGCACTTAAGCTATTTTCCAGAGCAATTAACTAACTTTAATTTGGCATCTGCAGCTAATCAGTTTATTGTGCAGTGTCAGTTACATGGGCTACAACATAGTTTTAGGATTTTGTGGTGTCAAACTCCTGGCTTAGATCATTAACCTGTACTGGTGTGGTATCAGTTAGCAAAGTTAGGCAAAAAGTAGCAAGAGATTTCAGGGTCATTATACTCTTGAACTTTGCTGGCATCTGTGTGCATTGTTAAAGGGGAATCGGGCAATAGGGACAGGCTGGCGCAACATTTTTGTGGTAACTATGTCAGAAATGAGGTCATCAATTGTGCGAAAGATGACTCATAACAATACACCTATGGTAGATACAACATAACTACAAAGACATCTGGAGCAATCAAATATTTTAAATTGCAATCGTTATAGGATCTAAATATTTGAGTGATACACGTTTGCAGACAGGCAAAGAAATTACATGCATTGTGCCATGAGTTTAAGACGTCCAGTTTGTTAAACAGAATAGGAGTTGCCAAGATGGCACACAGATGTTTGGTTCTCAATGGTGAGCAAAGAAACAGGATTCCAGGATAAAAAGAATCATGATTTGACTGAGGGGGTGCATGGTTGTACTCCATATGCCAGCAACCCACATAATTCCACTGACCCTTTTGATAAACTACAAGTACATGCGGGCAATTACCTTTAAGGGGGCATGAAGGCTGGCAAATGCAAGTCTGTACTCATTAAGGTATAAGTCACTCCAGTATGCAACATAAAAGCTCATCATATCCACAGGCCCCAGGCTCAATGAGGTCAGTGACATCGCTAAAAATGGTCGACATAGCTGCTTACAGGCTTAAGGATTTGAAAATGTGAGCATAGGTTCTGACAATTGGGCAAGTGGTAAAAGTAAGCAAGCTGCTGGTGGCACTTAATACATAGAGCAGAAAGTGTTACAGGGACCTTATAGTTATGAAATATATTTGTTTTTAAACAGACACTGTAGAGCACCCACTTTGGCATGGAAATCTCCCACTTTTTAAAGGGTTTCTGATGTGGCTTTGACTGTTCCCCGCTAACCAGGTCCTCAGTGCCACATCTATTTCACCAAAACTATGCAGTTGTTTTGCACAATTAAACTCTTTAGCTATCACTGCAAGTCCATAGTATATGGTACTACTGGTACCTAGGGCCTGGGGTATTAAGGAAGGTCTTTGAGGGCTGCAGCACCAGTTGTGCCACGCAACATAGATCTCTCACCAAACCCACACAGTGCAGCTATTCCAGACAGCGTGTGATGGTGCAGGCTACATTCAAAAAATGACCTGGCACACAACCCTGTGTGCCAGGTGTAGGAGGCTCGCACAGTATACGGTGTACACCTATAGTGTGGTACCCTATTCTAAGTCCAGGCAACCCTTAATGATTGTGAATAGGTGTGCAGATAGCAAAAGCTCTCTAAGGGTAGCTGAGGCAAGCAGCTGAAGGTTATCCAGGAGCAAAGTGAGGCACGTGCAATACCACAGTAGTCAGGCAGTAACTCACTCACAAGAAAGAACCACACAAGTGTAGCAAAAAGAAAGGATTCTTTATTATAGCACTACTACTAGACTAGCATTGGTATATCTCCCTTTGGACATATCTACACACAACATAAAAACACAAAAATAACCAACAGAAATAGCATAAAATATACAGGGCCCTTGGGTGGGGGGGGTAAACCATATACTAAGAAAGTGGAATGCGAAATAGTGCACCCACCCAAGGGATGTGTGGTAGTTAGCTAGGGACTTGGGGTAGAAGAAAACACCAGAGGTAAGTGTCCCCAGCAACCATGTGCAAGGTAGCTACCCATCCAGTCGCCCCATAGGCTGCTGCAGGGAGTGGTGGTTGGAGTTCATGTGATTCAGGACCTTACCAGTGGCTTGAGAAAACCAGCAAAGAAGAGGAAGATTGGAGAGTGCGGAGAGTGCCCCATCCTAGGTTACCCAGAAGGCAGGAGTACTTACAGCAGGGACCCGGGAGAAGAGACTCTCTCTGAAGCCAGTGTGAGTCTCAAATTGTACAGCTGCTGTCACAACCAGTGGACCACGCCGGTGGAACCCAAGGACCGATTCCAGAAGTGGAGGACCTGAAAAAGAAGGTGACAGAGTCCAGCACCCTTGGAGATGCTGAGGTGGTGCAGATGGTAATGCCCACCCTCCTAGAGGTGATGTTCACGGGACCCAGGAGCTGCAAAAGATCCCAGGAGTTGCCTACGAGCTGTCTCTCGATGGTTGCAGGATTGCAGGGGAGGGTGGGGGGAGGGCAGGGGGGGGGGAGAGGAGGTCAGGGCTGGCCCTCAGGATGCAGGAAGGCCAACAGAAGGTGTTGAAACACCCTCGAGTGACCCACAGGTGATGGACACAGGGAGTCACAAGGAGGTCCCAGCACCACAATAAAACAGAAGTCCCACGTCATAGGAGTTCCAGGACAGGGGCTGATCTTCGAGTAGCAGAGTGGTGGAGGCCGGGGCTTCTTGGCGTCTGAAGATTTGCTGGAGGAAGAGTCAACAAGCATTCGCACGTCCAACAGTTGCAGTGCACAGGGGTTCCACTCCAGTGGCACGAGCTGGGGCCCAAAGTCTCCCAAGTTGGTTGGACGACAAGCAGGACCCAGAAGAAGCCATACACTCACCACTTGTGAAGCACAGCCCTTCGATGTTTGTGGAACAGTGAACCCCACCAGCTGGTCGACGTTGTCTTGAGGTTCCGGCGGGTGCAGGAGAGTGACTCCTTCACTCAAAGGGAGATTCCTTTGTGCTTCTAGGTGCGAACATAGTCCTTATGACCCTGGAGGATGTGCAGCCTTGGATTTTGCAGAAAACCTCTAAGATTCAGAGAAACAATGTTCCAATGGGAGCCTTCTGACCAGAAGCAGACGTGTTTCAGTTCCAAACCAGACCAGCAGCGGTTCCAGAGGCCAGGACTAGATGTCTTGCAGAGAGTTCCTTGAATCCAAGGACCCACCCATTGGGGGGGGGGGGGGAGCACAGTCCTTTTAGTAAATCGTAAAAGGGGTTGGTCACTCTCTGGAGTGACCCACCTATCACACGGGGCCAGGGACGTCATCTACCTGGCCTAACCAGTCAGATACTTCCAGGTGCCTCTGCTTCCAAGATGGCAGAATCAAGTGGCCACCTGGCAGAGCTCTGTAAACCTCCCTAGGGAAGGAGCTGGACAAGGGAGTGGTCACTCCCCTGTCCTTTGTGTAGTTTCACACCACAGCGGGAACCAGGGATTACTGAACTGGTGCAAGACAGATTATGCAAATGTGCCCTTCAAAGCAGTCTGGTGGTGCTCACAGGCCGCCCCACCCCACCCCTTAGACACCTAATACACAGGGGGAGGTGGTCACACCACTTCGTCGTAGGAAATCCTTTGTTCTCCCTATCCGGCCTCATCCAGGCTCAACAGCAGGAGGGCAGAACAGTGTCTAGGGTCAGCAGCAGCGTGGGCTGGCAGCTAGACACCACAAACCTGCACAGGCAGAACTGAGGGATCCTCTAAGAAACCCCCAGAGTACATTGTCTCATACAACTAACACTGGAATAAGGTGTAGTTGCATGTTTCCAACATGTTTGATATTAAACATGCCTAGGTTTGGAGAAGCCATTATATAGTTGGACTACTCGTGTTGACCAGTGTCCACTACATACCTAAAGATGGCCTCCTGCACTTAGAGTCAGGGAAATGGAGCCTGGGGTCTCTATGGGAACCTTGTTCATGCAGGGGTACCCTCACGCATAGGGACATGCACCCTACCCTTGGGCTGAAGGGCCTACCAATGGGGTGACTTACAGTGTAAGTGCAGTGACCACGGTATAAAGCAAGCCTCGTATCTGTGGTGAAAGTGTGCTTGCACCATTTTTCTCTGGCTGCAATGGCAGGCCTGCAGACACAGTTTGCATGGGCTCCCATGGGTGGCACAATACTTTCCTACACTCTCTCTTCTAAATTTGGTTGCTTTGGTAACCTTTACACCCCACAATTGGCATACTGGTGTTCCCCTTTAAGTCCTCAGTATGTGGTACTTAGGTACCCAGGGCATTGCTACACCAGCGGTCCCCCCATGGGCTGCAGCATGTATTATGCCACCCATGGGAGCCCATGAAAAATGTATTTGCAGGCCCTTTCACTACTGGTCACTGCAAGTCACCCCTACGATAGGCACTCCTAACGCAGACGGTAGGGTGCAGGTTTCAGTGTTTGAGGGCACCCCTGCATAAGCAGAGGTGCCCCTACAAACTCCAGTTCCAATGCACTGGACTTCGTAAGTGCAGGGAAGCCATTTTACCCTTATACTGGCCACAGGTAACTTACTGTAGGGAAATGCCTCTCTTGGCATGGTTATCCCCTAAATGTTTTGCCTTTTGTTCATGCCAGTTATGATTTAAAGTGTGCTGGGACCCTGCTAACCAGGCCCAAGCACCAGTGTTCTTTCCTTAAACTGTACCTTTGTTTTCACAATTGGCACAGCCCTGGCACACAGATAAGTCCCTTGTAACTGGTACCCTTGGTACCAAGGGCCCTGTGGCCAGGGAAGGTCTCTAATGGCTGCAGCATGTATTATGCCACCCTGGGGACCCCTCACTCAGCACATGCACACTGCCTCACAGCTGGTGTGTGCTGGTGGGGAGAAAATGACTAAGTCGACATGGCACTCCCCTCAGGGAGCCATGCCCTCAACCCACTCCCTGTGGCATAGTTAAGTCACCCCTCTAGCAGGCCTTACAGCCCTAAGGCAGGGTGCATTATAACACAGGTGAGGGCATAGTTGCATGAGCACTATGCCCCCACAGTGTCTAAGCGAAACCTTAAACATTGTAAGTGCAGGGTAGCCATAAAGAGTGTATGGTCTGGGAGTCTGTCAATTACCAACTCCACAGTTCAATAATGGCTACAATGAAATCTACGAAGTTTGGTATCAAACTTCTCAGCACAAGAAATGCACACTGATGCCAGTGTGGGATTTATTGAAAAATAGACACAGAGGACATCTTAGAGATGTTCCCTGTCTACCAGTCCAATTCCTAGTGTTAGGCTGACCAGTTCCTGACAGCCTGCCACAACCAGACGAGTTTCTGGCCACATGGGGTGAGTGCCTTCGTCACTCTGTGGCCAGGAACAAAGCCTGTACTGGGTCGAGGTGCTTCTCACCTCTCCCTGCAGAACTGTAACACCTGGCGGTGAGCCTCAAAGGCTCATGCCTCTTACAGCACCCCAAGGCATCCAAACTAGTGGCGATGTCCATCCCTCCGGACACAGACCCCACTTTTGGCAGCAAGTCCAGAGGAGATAATGAGAAAAACAAAAAGGAATCACCTACCAGTCAGGATAGCCCCTAAGGTGTCCTAAGCTGAGGTGACCCCTGCCTTAAGAAATCCTCCATCTTGGTTTTGGAGGATTCCCCCGATAAGAATAGGGATGTGCCCTCCTCCCCTCAGGGAGAAGGCACAAAGAGGGTGTAGCCACCCTCCAGGGCAGTAGCCGTTGGCTACTGCCCCCCAGACCTAAACACACCCCTAAATTCAGTATTTATGGCCGACCCTGAACCCAGGAAATCAGATTCCTGCAACCTGAAGAATGAAGGACTGCTGACCTGAAAGCCCCAAAGACGACGACGGAGACGACAACTGACTTGGCCCCAGCCCTACCGGCCTGTCTCCAGACTCAAAGAACCTGCACAGCGACGTATCCAGTGGGATCAGCGACCTCTGAGGATTCAGAGGACTGACCTGCACCTAAAGGACCAAGAACCTCCAGAGGACAGCGGCTATGTCCAGAAACAGCAACTTTAAAGAGACTCTCACTTCCCGCCAGAAGCGTGAGTCTTCACACTGCACCCGACACCCCCGGCTCGAGTTTGGAGAAACCAACACTACAGAGAGGACTCCCAGGCGACTCCAACGACGTGGACACCCTGAGTCGACCTCCCTGCACCAGCACAGCGACGCCTGCAGAGAGGATCCAGAGGCTCCCCCTGACCGCAACTGCCTGGTAACAAAGGAACTCAACACGTGGACCATGCACTGCACCCACAGCCCCCAGGACCGAGAAACCACCTACCAGTGCAGGAGTAACCAGCAGGCGACCCTCATCTAAGCCCAGTTGGTGGCTGGCCCGATAAGCCCCCCCCAGTGCCCTGCCTGCTTCGCCAGAGTGACCCCCGGGTCCTGCCATTGTTTTCAATACAAAACCCGACACCTACTTTGTACACTGCACCTAGCTGCCACTGTGCCGCTGAGGGTGTGTTTTGTGTGCTTGTGTGTGTCCCCACCCCCCACCCCCCCAAAGCTCTACAAAAGCCCCCTGTTCTGCTCCCCGAGGACACAGGTACTTACCTGCTAGCAGACTGGAACCAGAGCACCCCTGTTCTCCAAAGGGCGCCTATGTCTTTTGGGCCCTCCTTTGACCTCTGTACCTGACTGGCCCTGTGTTGCTGGTGCTGTGGCTTTGGGGTTGCCTTGAACCCCCAACGGTGGGCTGCCTGTGCGGAGGAGACTGACTGTGTAAGTGCTTTACTTCCATGAGAAACTAACGTTCACTTACCTCCCCCAGGAACTGTTGATTTTTTTCAGTGTCCACTTTTAAAATAGCTATTTGCCATTTTAACCAAAACTGTGTGTACTACTGTTTTAAATCAAGGTCTATACTTACCTGTGTGAAGTATCTTGCATTTTATGTACTTACCTCAAATATGAATCTTGTGGTTCTAAAAATAAATTAAGAGAAGATATTTTTCTATATAAAAACGTATTGGCCTGGAGTTAAGTCTTTGAGTGTGTGTTCCTCATTCATTGCCTGTGTGTGTACAACAAATGCTTAACACTACCCTCTGATAAGCCTACTGCTCAACCACACTACCACAAAATGGAGCATTAGTATTATCTATTTTTGCCACTATCAACTTTTAAGGGGAACCCTTGGACTCTGTGCACACTATCTCTCACTTTGAGACTGTATATACAGAGCCATCTTCATACACTTACCTATCAGTAATCCGAACCTAGTCATGTTTGGTATCAAACATGCTAGAATCATACCCCAATACTAATGCCAGTATCAGTGGCATGATTACATGCACTCTGGGGGCAGGTGAGTGACGTCAGTGACCCTCTCTGATAGGTGGTCACCCTGCAGAGTGACCAAACCCCTTGTGAGGGCTATTTAGGGACTCCTTTGCAGGTGGGTCCCCAGATTCGGCTTGCAAGAGTCCACCAGGGCTCCTCTACATCGACCTCTTCTGCTCTTGGCCACTGGAACTGCAGCTGGACTTCACAGGAACCTTCCTTTCAACTTGGGAGACAGTGAGCCCTTGCCTGCCTCTGTGCACCGCGATTGTTGCAGCAACCAAGGCTTGTTGACTCCTGCTCCAAGTAGCCCTGGCCCCCATCACATCACCCTTGCAAGGATAGTCTCTTCTATGCTGCTTCAGTGGCGTGGGACTCCTCTCCAGGTGTGCTGATTAGACCTCACTGCAACCTACTGTGCCTGCTGCCAGTGGGGGTTACAACTGCTTCTGCTGGCTCTCCCTACTGCTTCAGCTCCTGGGCTCTACAGCTGGCCTTCACCATCCACCATCAACCTGGGTCTTCATACAGAATAGGATGGGTAGTGAGCCTAGTGCAGGCCCTAAGCCGGGATCCACTAGGGAAAGACTATGTCCCATTTCCAAAATGGCAACACAGTCTGCCCTCTGTGATCAGTGTTAGGGGGGGTGGGCTACAGATTTATGATCCCTGGCACCTATCAAAAGTAAAAGAAGACTGTGCCATTAGCACGGGCAACTTTAATGTATGATTTGCTGTGACATCAGCGCACCATGAGCCTTGACCTTGCAACCTAAAAATAAAAACTATAGATATAAAAAAAGAAATCTGACTTCAGCAGCGAGGAAAGTTCTTCCCTCACATCTCAAGTTTGATTCTAAAAAAGGAAAAGACACTTATTTGCAGCAGAAGAATTTTCTTCTTCAATGGAGATGATGACCCGCTGATGTCCTCTGCACTACGCACAGCGGTTGTGCAGAGGATGTCAAAGGGCCATTCTTAGCAGTGGAGTGATTTAGGTCTTATTAAGGTCTCATTGTGTCAACACAAATTGTTTGGAAGGAACTATTCGTCATAAACTGTTGTGATGTGGTTTATAAAAGGTTTATGAATATGGATTGTTTGCCTAGTACACGAAGAATGGCCAAACCGGCTGACAAATAACCTTTTATGGTGCCAAATGCAAAGCCTTGGTGGACCAAAGACAACAAACAAAAAATAAAATCTGATAAATTGGACTCTAAAGGTTCAATCTTGTGAACACTGCAACAAGCCATAAATTTGTCCCAGCACAAGGCATAGATATACTTAATGGAAGGGCATCTCTCAGCAAGGAGGACACTCGTTACTTCAGGCAGCAGATTAAATTCTGTCAACTGCCACCAATCAATCTCTTTACACAGAGATGTAGGGTGCACAGATTCGGGTGAAAGGTCCTGCACTTCTGCTGCAACCGAAATCTCCTCAAAGTGACAGCCTAATCAGAGGTCATATACTCATGCACAGAAGTTCCAGACACAACACCTACCCAGGGGTGTGGAATTCCTCTAGCCCGATGCCCAGGACAAATTGTTTGGTGTCAAGGACAAAAATGTATTATGTTTATTTTGTTCTTGTGACAAGTAGGCCCAGACCCCTGCAGCACAAACCCTTTGGCTGCCAGTTTACAGGAAAGGGAACTGTCTGCAGTTGGGGTAATATTTGTGTCCATATGTTAATGCTGTTCGAACTTGTATTTATGGTTCATTAATGAAAAGCCTTTAATATTAGGGAGAGCACTCTAAATAAAAGTTGTAAGGTCACACTGCACTACTGACAGTGGTTCCAGTAAAATAAGTGTACACACATTTTAAAAGTTTAACAATATGAGGCTAAGTAAAATGCTGCCAGAATGCTTTCTGACTAGATGCAAATATTTGCAGAAGCTTGTAAGCAAGAGTGAGGATTCTTAGCTTTCAAAATAAAATGTTCAGAAAAATTGAAAGAATATAAGAAATGTTTTTGTTAAATTACTGTGAAAATGTAGGCACTATTTCTTCGAAGCATCATTTAGTAAAATGTGCGGATGCAGGCTAGTATTTCAAAACAATATTCATAATGGCAAATCAGTATAACCATTTTCAACAAAATTATCGAAAACATGAAAATAAACAAGCATTGTCAAAGCCAACCGATCTGACATTGGTTGTCAGTCTTTTGGTTTTGTCAATGCGTGTCTCGTTTTGACATGGCTTTTATAACATTTTATTTTTGTGGGAGCTGCCAAGCCTTCACCATCATAACAAATATTGGCAAAAAGCAAAAAAAGTATTTAGGTATAAAAAACGGCACATATTTACCAAGCAGTTCCTGGCACTGAACACAACAGCTTAGTGTGCCAATATGCTTTTTGTGGAAGAGCGGAATGTTGTCACTCCTAGTGAAGCCAGCCAATAGAGTGAGAAATAGAATTTTAACAAAAATAAAAAGTCTTGATTAATATTAGACCTAATCAGAGGCCCAATTCTTAAAGAAAGTCACAAAAGTGCACCCATAGTATTTGTCTTTGCATTAGTGGCTTCATGAATTCAAAAGAATTTACAGACCGGAACCAGGAAATCGTACTCCTAGGAAATATTTGTGAACTGTATTTTAGCACGAGCAAATATGCATGTGTAGATTTGCTCTGGCGGAAATCTATTGAGCGTTTACAAGTTCACTTTCCCACCAACCACTTTCTTCTCCAACCCTTGGTCAGTAGTTAATTTCCAACCTTTCTCAGTATGGGAAAAGATTACAGAAGAAATGGTGAAAATCCCTATAACATGCAAGGTAGTAGGTTTGCACAGACACAAAGGCATTGCAGCCCTAGAAATATTACTTACTGCTTTTTCCATCCCCAGTATGTAGATCTGCGGAAAGGTGGCAAAATCAGGAAATTGCTAGAGTAGTACTTGAAATTGCTAGTACTCAAGCTCTAGTACAGTAATAGCCCTGGCATAGAGAAGGTATTATCAGAGCTTTTATATAATGAGATTGCTGTCATAATTTGCCGCCACATTGCATGGCACCAAAGGGACAAGTTGATTTAAGAAGCAACCTGTCCTGAGGACAAGTAGGTATTTTATTAAATTCAACAACCCTGCCTACCTGATCCAATCCCTAGTTATGATGATGAGATGGGCCCGGTTGTTCATGATCTTTATAGAGGGGGATAGAAAGGCATGGGCAAGAAGGTGTAGGAGTCCTGTGTTCCATTCCAGTTAGAATGTACTTCAAGTAAGCGGTCACGTACGAAGTTTAATGTGCAAAACCTGTGACAGTGCATTTTCAACAGTGGTAAAAAGGTCTAGGCAGGTTTCTCCCCATTGTCGCAAGATGTCCTTGCTACCTTAGGATGCAAACGCAATTTGTAAATCGGTGGCATGCTTAGTCGGTCTGCTCCGGTATTCAAAGAACCCACCAGGTGGTACACAACCATGGAAAAACCCTGACACTCCAACCAACTGCAGAAGCACAGAGCCTCCCGGCACAGGTTCTACGATACCACTTTACCATGCTTGTTGCATTACCACACGGCAATGGTATTGTTCAAGAGTCTCTGCACCAGCTGCCCATTGATGAACAGCAGAAAGGTCTTCAGCACCAGACGAATGGACCGCAACTCCAATAGACATATGGAGCTGGGCTTACATCGGAGAGCCAGAATCCTCTAATCGCCATCTCCCGCAGATGAACTCTCCAACGCAGTAGTGATGTGTCTTTCACCACCATTAGTTCTGCATGGCGAAGGGAGGGAGGTCTACTGCTGGACCAATTGCATTTGAGCAGCCACCACTGCAGACTATGATCAGTCACTTCCAAAATGTGGATGGCACTCAATAGTTATCCTTTGTGCTGGGCTGACTGGAAACTTCAGATTCCACTACAGAGCCCAATTACGACACCTGACTTGGCTAACCCAGAAGATTTAGGCAAGAGCCTATGAAGTATCAGACCTGCTCTCAATGAGATCTAGGACCGAGGATGAATCATTGGGATTATAACCTGAATATCGTAGAATTGTTGCAGCAGAGGGAAGGCTTTGAACTCAACTGTATCCAGGATAACGTCAATTAACTGCAACATCTGCAAAACAGTCAGGTGTGACATAGTTTATTGACTGAAACCCAGCATCTTCAAGAGGTTTGCCATCATCTGAAGGTGGTCTACAACTGACTATGGCAAACCCACCTTCAACAAAGTCATCAAAGTAGGGCACAACCAGTATTCCCAACCTCCAAAGAAGGTGCCAAGATCCCCACCATTACTTTTGTGAACAGGTGAATACTATAGAGGCACTGGTGAGGCAATGCAAACTGAAAACACTTCTGGCTGACTTTGAACTACAGATATCTGTGGGACTGCAGGAAGGGCATACGAAAATACATATCCTTAAAGTCCAAGGACACAATCGAGAACCCCAAGACCAGAACAGTCAAGATCTGATGTAACATGAGCATTTTGGATTTGGACTTTTCACATTAAGGTATTTAGAGGCTGAAGGTCCAATATGGGCCGAAGGCCTCACTGGGTCCTACATTTTTCAACAATTACCTAATTAGTCTCAAAGACAGTTAGTGCTACTCTTAGGGTACCACAAGGTTCCTTATTATTTCAGCATTTTTAGGTCAAGAGCAAGCACTCTGACGTAATCTATGCGTTGGCTTTTAACCACGTCCACAGCACAACCATCAGTATCACTCGTTCATGGGCTTGCCTTTCAAAAATCCTTTGTTAACATTGGTAAATGCTTTACATTTGTCCCTCCTTGGGGCAGTTCTGTTACCGCCTTGGCCATGTCACATGAATAATTGTACGTATCCTGATATGTTTGACTGCGAGTGAACTTTTTTCCTTTTGTGCCTCTCCTTTGTACTCACGGCGGTCGTGGCGCTTTGCACTGGTTTGCTTATGTCAACTGTTTTACTTTTCATTTTCAATTTCTGTGGCAAAAAAAGTCCAGTTAGGAATTTACAACGCTCACAGCTCTAACTCGAGCAAACGCATGACCCACTGCATTGCAAAATATTGTTTAAATTCCGAGCTCACCTGCTGTGATAACAGCAATGTAGGCTCTCATGCTGAGTTTTAACAAAGCATGTGGCTCATATGTAGGGTATCCGGTTTTCCATTCCACCCGGTCACCGAGGGTAAAATCCAAAACAGAAAATGTGGCTGGCTCTTCAGTTGAATCCATTAATCACCTAATTTTCACCACTGGGTGGCAGCGGAGCATTATTTATTTCATAAATGCTATACCTGCAGTCTTTTAATGTTTGTGCTAGTCTGCCACTGGATAAGGAGGAGATTGTGGTGTTGCAGCAGCTTGAGAAGGCCTCATCGGCCACTTGCTGCAGAGCAACGGGCCTCTTGTAGTTCCCCGACCCTCAACTTTACCCTGCACACTCGCTTCTACAATGTTCACATTTGAATACATTACTTTACAGTCCCTTAGTCTCAACTTTTATTAATAAAGTCCATCTTGAGTCTAGTGTGCCTCATATAGGTAACTGCTTCCACTGTGTGGCTGTGTTGTGTGGCTGAAATAGCACACGGACACCCAGACACAGACTATAGTGGATGCATGAGAGGTTCAAGCAGCACAGGGGAATGGAGTTCATCCACATCTACTACAGATGGTAAAGCTTGGACTGTGCAGGCTCAGACAAAAACACTGAGGTCTATCTGAAAATGTAGTTCCTTCCTGATACAGGAATATCCAATCTTAGCAAATCACCAACCTCGTGTGACATTTTTTTTTGTTTTTTTAATAAAAGTAAAGAGTACTTCAGAGCAGCATCATTCAATCATTTTGTAAAAGAAAAAAAAAAAAAAACATTTGGTCACATGTGGAGGCAGGCATTAAAACCACGTTTCATTGTTTCATAATTGCCACATTTTCCACTACTCCAAAACAGGGTAGGGCCCAAAAACACCAGTCCTCTCCAGGGATATGCCATGTCTGGGTACCCTGTTCACGCTTTTGGAGAGAGTATATTACCAGGCCATTTTGGTAAAGTGGTAAAACAGGAATCATTCTTCAAGTTACCTAGTTTCACATCTAAAGTTTACCCACTCGATAATACATAGCACTGGTGCCTGCCCAATCCAGCTACTTACCTACAGAGCTGAGGTTCTGTCATTGTTTATTTTATAGCATACAGTACCTAAAAGTGAGCAAGTTTCTAAGTGATCTTAATATCTGGTGGTATCTTTGTTGGCTATGGCTGTTTACCATTGGTGTCTCAAAGCACAAGACACTGTTACTGAACTGGAATGTAATAAAGAAGGCTTCTTCAACTTATAGATTGCCCTGCCACAATAAACACGTCACTGTGTAAGACATCTGTTTTTTACTAAGGTCCGGAAAAAACTATTAACAACATTTTGAAGTGCTGACGTGTGTAAACACCGATAACTACAGGCTTTCATAATTTGTGAAAATGCTGAAAGATACCTACCGGGAATCACAAAACTTAAAAACTAAAAACAGGCTACCCTACTCATACGGAACTGGATGGAGAGTCATAAGGCTGAGAAGACAGAGGTCCTTTCCTTGAATGGTTGTTGCGACCTCTGGCTGCAGGTTTATTGGCCCCTGGAGTGGTTACTCCACTAAAACCAATACCAGTGGTGAAAAACTTGGGGATGTGGACTGATGCTCTGCTCTCTACTGCTGAGCAGGTGGCATCTAGAGTCTTAGACTGCTTTTACCAACTTTACAAGCTCTGTAAAATATCCCCATACCTGAATTCAGAGAGCAAGCACTTCGTAGCAAAGACACTCATTAACTCACTGATAGATTATGCCTATGAGGTCTATCTGGAATTGCCTCATGCACTAAATAATAAACGCAAGTTAGCCCAGAACGTAACTGCATGTTTTGTTGCTGGCTACTTCAAGTTAGAATTAATAGTTGTCAAAATAGGTCTGTATGATCAATCACAGATAACAATGGTGTTAAACACTTTAGAAATACATCATCATGTTTCACTTCTTACTATAAGGACCTATGCACTCCAGAACACACACAACCAATATTTCTCTAATCTCAAACCAAGAGACCCATAGCAGATTGACCTCTCATCTTTAGACCAAGCCCTACAACTTACATAACTATATACAGCTTTACAATCTCTCCCAAAGGGTAAGGCTCCAGGACCAGATGACTTCACAGCAGAATTATTTATTCAGTTTGCCAAGTCTCTCTTCCCAAAACTCTTTCAATTACTTAATCACTTTATCAAGTCAGGTTCTGCATCTGGTTCATTTAAGGAGGCCATGATTTGTTTTTTTTTGATTCCCCAAAAAGATTGTGATGTGACTGAATGTAAAAATTATAGACCCATATCTTTAATTAATACAGATTGTAAAAACAATGCCAAAGTTTTAGCTCTCTGTTTACTCCCATATAGGCCTGATCTTATTCATTGCCATCAATCTGGATTTATCCCTAATAGAAACATAGCAGATAATTCTCGTACTTTAAAAAAATATTATTAACAAAACTTAAGACTCCTCTGGCAGCTTTATCATTGGATGCAGAAAGGGCCTTCAATAGGGTCTAATGGGGTTTCTTGTTGAAGGCACTGGAATGGCATGGATTAGGTACAAAATTCCGACATTTTATATCCATTCTTTATTCCTCACCACGTTCCTCGGTCATAACAAATGGTATCCAAACACCCTTTCCCCCCCCTCTTAAAAGAGGTACTCGTCAGGGATGCCCATTATCTCTTTTACTATTTATTTTGGGCCTCAAACCTTTTCTATAGCAATTAAAAACGTCTGAACAATATAAGGGTTTTAAAATTAATATTACACACATCAACTTTATGGCAAATGAAGATGATATTCTTTTGTTTATGTCTCACCCTGACACTTCTCTTCCTGCATGAGCTCAACATATATTCTGATATTTCTGGCTATAAATTTAATATAGACAAACAGTGGTCTTACCACTTAATGCTCATTGCACTGGCTCTTTATTCCTTGATGAAGGTTTGTCTTGGAATTCTTCTAAGATTAAATGCCTAGGGGTATGGTAGTGCAATATGCTCAAGGATACACTAAAAAATAATTCAGAAGATGGAGTTGATTTTCCTGACTTTTTTAAAACTTATCACAAAGCTTTTGGCATTAAGCAAATACAACCCTATTTATCTACACTCAATGATGCACCTCAAAAGCTATGGTTCTCATTGGAAAAAACATTTATTTTTCCCTTTTCCCATAAACACATTATATTCACGTCTAACTCCCCACCCAAAATTCTGGTTGCCCAGCACTATCTCCCATCCAATCAACTTACTGAAACCTTTTTATTTATTTTTATTTCTCATCTTACACCTATTAATCAATTCTTTAACAGTCCTATTTGGCACAGTAGTTCTCTTAGGAAACAAGGTAAAATCTTGTTTTGGAAGGCTTGGATGACTAAAGGTATTCTTCTCATTTCCCAATTATATCATAAAGACTCTCTCATCCCTTTTACTACTCTCTCAGCAACTTATAATCTCCCTATTCATATAAAATCCCAATATTTAATTCTCTCTACTCGGGACCAAAAGGCCCTCATTAAACTTATATCTCCCAATCATTCTTCTCCTGCATCATCTCCACACCTGATTGTAACTTCTAAATTATCCTAGGGCAGCTGGTATTTATAAACTTTTAAGAATGTCTGTTCCACATAGATTAAAAACACCTATTGAGACATTGTGGGAATCAGATCTTGGTGTTGTTTGGACAACTTTTTTTATGGGATAGAATATGGTATAAGATACATTCCACTGCATGCACTGGAAGCCTCACGCAAAGCCTATTTTTTTTTTTTTATATATAATAGACTTTTCTACACTTCTGTTCGCCTTTACAACCTTAAACTTAGAAAACAATTACGATTGTTGGCGCAGCCACACTCAGCAGGGTACTGACTTTCACATGTTTTTTTCTTGACCATCCCTAACTACTTTTTGGCCCTCAATGTGGTCTCGCATTTCAGCAGTAGCTCAGATTTCCTTAACCATGTCATATGAATTACTGTTTTTGGGTGGCATACCCAAAATCTGGAGTTCATTCAAGCCTCTTGGAAAACTGGTGGACCTCTTGCTTTCTATTGCAATTTCTATTATTTCTTCTAACTGGAAATCTTCAGAGTACATTACTCTAATACAGTGGTGGAATTCTGTATGTTATCATCATACACGTGACAGCTACAAGCTTGATTCAACAGGAACTTTCTTCAAACGCCATCAGCTATGGTTGCCATTAAGTAACTATCTATCATGCACTGTGAAGGAAATAGATTTTTCTCCTCCTTTTTAAAATGTTAATATATTTCCTGTTTTTCTTCTTACATATACTTATTTCATCTTATATTCGCTGTACTATTGTCTATTACCTTTTTTTACCACTTGGCTGTCACTTGGTTCCCTTATATATCCCTATAGTTCTTCTCCCTCTCCGTTTCTTCTTTCTTTATTCTAACCTGGAGTCTTCGGTTCTATATTGCCGTATAAGCCCAATTCATTTGCATGTTTAATATGCATTTATAAGTACAATATTCTTTATTCATGTATATCCACAACTGCATATCTGCTGTGGCAATGTTAAGTTAGTGTTCTTGTTTTGACTCAATAAAAAAAAGTCTATAAAAAAAATAAAAATAAACATTTAAACAAGCTGCATTAGCTGTCCTTCAAACGAAGGACTTTTAAAAAAGCTCTCTGATCAAGAGGTTTGTTTTTGGCAGGGTGCCAGCTTTATTAAGAAGGAGCCGATGAGATCACCCTTTTAGGACACCAAGATCTTCAAAGGCTTACTTCTTAAAGGTTCCCAGAATTTGCAAAGCTAGATAAGGAGAGCTTTGTGTTACCCCTTACACTATGGAATCTCTTCCATTATTACCTGTGGCCTGAACCAACCTTAATGAAGTTCAGACCTGGCTTTAAACCCTCGATGTATGGTCAACCTTTCCTGTCACACGGTTCGACATGCTTTCCTCATGCACCAAGGTAGCACAGGTGATGTCCGCAATATAAATGCCAAATGAGTAAGGTCAAAGGTTAGAATACTTCCTTGCTGCATGTGTGAAAACCCATACACTTCATTTTAATGCCTATCTCTACAGCTACATACAGCAAAGCTAATTACCCATATTATAAGCAGCACCTTTCATAAGCCTAACCAAAGTTGTGTTTCCAAACTGTAGACTGCCAGACTCCAGAAGAACTATTTTAAGATTGCACTGCAGAATCTTAAATGTAAAAAACGTAAAACCGGTCTAAAATAGAGGGAAAAGTGCATCCTGTCAAGCTTACATTAAAAGATATGAAAATAGACTCCTATTGCTAATGTTCCAGGAGTTTCCCATCGCCATGATTCATTACACTGGGAGTTGCCTCTCAGTTCTTTTTGGTAATGAAAATAAGTTAGTTCTTGTTTCTAATGCTCAAGAAAACCCAACCTGGGAGGTAGAACCAGGACTACAAGTAACCTTTTGTTTTGTACGGAGATCTTCACTGAGTCATACAATTTAGAACAGAGAATCAAGAGGACAACCTTACCTTACTGCAGCTGCTGCTCATTAGATAAATCAGAAAATATGTTAAGGACTCTCCTTGATTGTGAACTGTGAATTCCTGAAATGGTTCATCGAGGTTCCTTGGTGACTATCATCAGCTTGTGTGTCTGAATCCAGATACAAACCTCTTTGTGGCAGCTTTGCAAATATTTCCCTTTGGGGATAATCTGAGCAAGGCAGGGGTGGCTCCTTTATATCTAGTAGAGTTATCTTTTGATTTTCCAGGGGGAGGTATAATTGCCAAATAAAAAGATAGAAATGCATGCCACAATCCACCTAGCGACAGGTTGTTTGGATGCTGCTTGACTGCCTAACAAGGCCATAATTGAGGAATAGCAGCTTGGATTTTCTCAAATCCTTTGTTTTGTCTAGGTAGGAGCAACATCTAATGAATGAAGTGACTGTTCTTTTAAAGTGGACGGACTAGGAAAAGACGACAGCAAGGCGACTGCATGGTTACTGTGAAAATTCAAAACAACTTTGTGAACAAAGATGGATGTGTACTCATTTCTACTCTATGCTCATAAAAATGTACAGGTGTACATCAGAACAGACTTGTAATTATCTCACTCGTCAAATATTAAAGCTATCAAAAAAGCTGTTCCACGGAGCAATGCCGTAATGTAGCTTGAACAGTCTCGAATGCAGAGATAATTACACTTACTAAACCAAGGTGTCGTTTCCATGGAGGAGATCTGATCGGAAAGAAAAGTCACTTACAAAAAAGAAAAATCTTAGTAACTAGAATTTTGAAAATTGAAATGTGGCTCAGGTGTTTTCTTTAAGCCTTAACAGCAGCAAGGTTAACTTTTATGGATGACAATTCCAATTTTAAATGGGCCAAGTGTGACAGGTACGGAGTGATTATGTCTACTTGGCATGATACTGGGTCATGTCAATTATTTTGCCTCAACGGTTTTATTTCAGAAGTCATGCTGCCAAATTTAACAATGTTAATTTCAGATGTTGGATTTGCTCCTGGAGCCTAGTAGTCGATTCAACCTATATGTAAATTTCTTATGCAGCCGTATGTACATGTGAAGCACGTCTGCATACCACAATTTTCTCAGCCACTCTGTCCATGCCATCACACGCAAAAGGTCAACATGTTTCAGCCTTTCCTTCCCCAAAGCCCCAAGGCCTTCACCAGGACCTTAATAATTATTGTCAGATCCCCGTCATCTTACTTTATGTGATCGGTAAATTTACCGTACTAACACGTTTTCATTATTATATAACAAGATACCTTGCAGACACAAAAAAGTGCACCTGTAACATTGGACTACAATCCAGGACGGGTGAGGATGTTAAAGGAAAGGTTGCAGGGGGTTCTAACTAGACCTAACTCACCTCACTCAATTCCTTTGAGCCAGAGGCACAGACACCCATAAGAACCCTTTTTTCAATGTTACAGACACAATATTTTGTCTGCATTTGAGTGTGATGGCACTGACAGTTTACACACCCAAATAACATCACCACGTCACCTTTTTAATCCTATCCCTCTACTTTTATTCACATCAAAATTTCACAACCAACATATAGGAGGTAATTTTGAACTTTCACTGTACAGACCCCCACTTGCACTCTGCCAGATGGAGTTTGCATTCACATGGGGAAGCAAGTACCCAGGTGCGAAACCCAATGATAAAGCCACCCCCAATAAGATGCCATAGTGGTGATCACTTACACCACCAGTGGCAATTACTGGTTCAGGGTTTCGGGAGAACTCCTGAGAGGCCCTAAATTAATACATCAGTATGGCTCATTATCTTTTAATTTAAAAAGTTACACTTGTAGAAGGTAACTGAACACTTTTTGCTTCTACCTTCCCCCATTTAATTGTTAGATGTAAACTTTAATTAGCCAATAGTTTAGGAAAGGGTAGAGGAAGATTCCCTTCCTGTGTATGCGAGCTGCTGCTACTGCCAATTCATTTGGAGAACATGCATGGCACTGCTTTTACATTGAATGGCAGGTCTGTGGATTAAAAAATTGAGTTCACTGCTACAAATCTCAGATACTTTCTATGATATCCTGCTCTGGGGATGCGGAAGTAAGCATTCCACTGACAGATTTGGTGTAGTACATGCATCCAAACTTTCCCTATTGATGAATCTATTGATAAGCCATAGATCTGGAACAGGTCTGTATTCCTGTTTTGGACCTTTCTTTTGAATCAGGAAGTGATTGGGGTAAACCCCTTGTCCTTTTTTTTAAGATGGTACCAGCTTTTTTGCACACTTATCCAGCAGGACAGACATTTTGAAAGTTGGTCAACTGATCTTTCAAGGCTGGCTTCGGAGGAACTGGTGGTGGTTTGGCGTTGAAATGTAGCTAGGATCCAGGATGATTAATGTTTAGCACATTCTTGTCTTTTGTGATAAAACTCACTCTTCCTGATGTAGAGTTACCTCTTCCCTCACTAGAGCAGTGAACAGGGCATGTCGGTCTGTTCTCTCAACGGTCCCTCATTTGCTATATAACTTGAGTCTATGACACTAAAGTAGTAAACCATACTTACGATAGAAAAGAAAGGCTAGAGTGATCCTCTACTTCTAAGGATTGGGTCATCTCAACAACATGATCCCTCAAGGCAAAATATGCAGGGGTGCCTGTCCAGTGGTGTGCTTCAAACAGGAAATGGTGTGTGAGGGAAGAGTTTGAATTATTCTATTTGTAGGTCAGCACCGCCTAACAATTTAAGGATGTACAGTACATCTAGTCCATTACCACTCTTGCATTACAAAACATCTGTTGAAAAGCATGTCCTATTAGCCCAGCCTTCAGTAATTTCAGTACCTGGGCTAGGGTCGATGTTGGCCAAAAGTTCCAGGTGTGGCCTCAAACGGTTGAGGTTGGCCGGGTCTCCAGTCCTCTGAAGGGCGATTGTAAGTTCCTGAACACTCTGTGCGAATGAGGCCGGGGTCTGCAACTTAAAAAAGTTAATTGTAATAATCAACCTACAAAACGGCATTGGATCAGACAAGCCCATGATTTCACTTGTGACAGTTGAGACATTTCAAAACAGTCATGCAGTCTTAAAAGAAACTGAGCGGAGGTCCTGGTGTTAAAAATAGCAGTCCCAATTTTGTTGATGCACAAAAGGACGGCAGCAACAGTGGTTTATGAAACAGAAGAAAAAAAACAGAAAATAAGGTAAGGCACGATGATCATGGTTAAGAACAAGAACAAGGGAAGTAAATCATGCACTTCGAAGAGAAAGCTATTCAGAAAGTTGACTTGTAGGTCAAGGCAGGGAAATTAGGTCACAAATAAAGAGATAAACTCATTAGGGCAAATCACTCCCGAAGTACACACATCAAGATTTACTTTTGCAAAGCACAATTTTTTTCTGGAGTGCACTTCATACCTTCAACATCCTGTCCGAGGTTGCTTCTAACAAGCTACAATAAGGACACAGGAGACTCTAGGCACAGCAGTACTTTGGAATATACAGTTTAATACAGTGCTCACAGCAAACCAGGAGCCTACACATTTGGCATCTCTTATAACAGCCTAGTATTGTCCTAAAAGGAATTTATGAACATAGGATTTTCAGTAAAACAACTGAGGCAAACAATAATCTGTATTAACATTGCTCAAGTGGCCCATCTAGACCCCTCCATCCTGACAGGAAAGTCATTAGCCTTTCTAAATTTAAGTATATCTCCTCTTTCCATTAGGACTCTTCATCCACAGAATGGACGAGGCCCCTTTGAGGAGCTCCCTTTCCACACATACACAGTTCCAGTGAACCTCCAAGTTACCTTCTCAGTTTGTGGAGACACCTACTCTGACCCAGTAAAGTCATCTTCAAAAATAGACACTTTGCAAAACTCTCAGCCATAATCTATTCATAAGCTACAAGCTTAGCAGCTGTTTGCTTTTGCCTTCTGCTAGCAGTATCCTTGTTATGGCAGCTAACCCCACATTGCTATAAACTTATGTTGTGCTCCGCTGCCACACATGTGAACATTTACTAGCAAAGTGAAAAGAACCAGTTCTAAAATGGTTTAAGGAATATTTTTGCAAACTCCTAAGCGTCTTAAAGTGTAAATGAAACAATCATCTAACCTCCTCAGGTGTCATGGTAAGATTTCTTGAGCTTGTGCTACTGGAGGAAGTTGGTAACTTAACTTATTTTAGTAAACCTCATTTGAAGCGACAGAAGGACACACCAAAACTCTAGATATCCAATTATCCTCTACTCATTACATCAAAATGACATAAAGAAGGCCCGCTCTTCTACACGTATCCGTTATCTATCTTTCTTCAGATAAGACAGGGTTTCCTGGACGTCCATTAGTATATACATCAAATTTTGCCCTGAAGAAGGTGGTGATTGAATTAGTATTGCATCCACCGAAATGCGCGTCAGCAGGCAGGCACATTTGTGCCAAATGGATTCTGGATTAACAGGAAGCAAAATTATGTTGTACTCATCTACGAGTTGAAAAATTACAGAGAAGCAGACAATTACCATCAGGCCACCCGGACTTAATTAAGATATTGCACTGAAATTGGACTGTCAACATTGTTTGGTCACATAAAAGAATAGAGAAGGATAAACTGGCATTTTATGTATGTAGGAAGTTGGCTCTGTATGTGCTATTTCAAAGTAAGGAATAGCATGCACAGAGTCCAAGGGTTCCCCTTAGAGGTAAAATAGTGGTAAAAAGAGATAATACTAATGCTCTATTTTGTGGTAGTGTGGTCGAGCAGTAGGCTTATCCAAGGAGTAGTGTTAAGCATTTGTTGTACATACACATAGACAATAAATGAGGAACACACACTCAGAGACAAATCCAGCCAATAGGTTTTGTTATAGAAAAATATATTTTCTTAGTTTATTTTATGAACCACAGGTTCAAATTTAACATGTAATATCTTGTTTGAAAGGTATTGCCGGTAAGTACATTAGGAACTTTGAATCATTTCAATTGCATGTATACTTTTCAAGTTATTCACAAATAGCTACTTTAAAAGTGGACACTTAGTGCAATTTTCACAGTTCCTGGGGGAGGTAAGTTTGTGTTAGTTTTACCAGGTAAGTAAGACACTTACAGGGTTCAGTTCTTGGTCCAAGGTAGCCCACCGTTGGGGGTTCAGAGCAACCCCAAAGTTACCACACCAGCAGCTCAGGGCCGGTCAGGTGCAGAGTTCAAAGTGGTGCCCAAAACGCATAGGCTAGAATGGAGAGAAGGGGGTGCCCCGGTTCCGGTCTGCTTGCAGGTAAGTACCCGCGTCTTCGGAGGGCAGACCAGGGGGGTTTTGTAGGGCACCGGGGGGGGACACAAGCCCACACAGAAATTTCACCCTCAGCAGCGCGGGGGCGGCCGGGTGCAGTGTAGAAACAAGCGTCGGGTTTGCAATGTTAGTCTATGAGAGATCAACGGATCTCTTCAGCGCTGCAGGCAGGCAAGGGGGGGCTTCCTCGGGGAAACCTCCACTTGGGCAAGGGAGAGGGACTCCTGGGGGTCACTTCTCCAGTGAAAGTCCGGTCCTTCAGGTCCTGGGGGCTGCGGGTGCAGGGTCTTTTCCAGGCGTCGGGACTTAGGTTTCAGAGAGTCGCGTCAGGGGAAGCCTCGGGATTCCCTCTGCAGGCGGCGCTGTGGGGGCTCAGGGGGGACAGGTTTTGGTACTCACAGTCGGAGAGTAGTCCGGGGGTCCTCCCTGAGGTGTTGGTTCTCCACCAGCCGAGTCGGGGTCGCCGGGTGCAGTGTTGCAAGTCTCACGCTTCTTGCGGGGAGTTGCAGGGTTCTTTAAAGCTGCTTCTTGAAACAAAGTTGCAGTCTTTTTGGAGCAGGTCCGCTGTCCTCGGGAGTTTCTTGTCGTCGTCGAAGCAGGGCAGTCCTCAGAGGATTCGGAGGTCGCTGGTCCCTTTGGAAGGCGTCGCTGGAGCAGAGTTCTTTGGAAGGCAGGAGACAGGCCGGTGAGTTTCTGGAGCCAAGGCAGTTGTTGTCTTGAGTCTTCCTCTGCAGGGGTTTTCAGCTGGGCAGTCCTTCTTCTTGTTGTTGCAGGAATCTAATTTTCTAGGGTTCAGGGTAGCCCTTAAATACTAAATTTAAGGGCGTGTTTAGGTCTGGGGGGTTAGTAGCCAATGGCTACTAGCCCTGAGGGTGGGTACACCCTCTTTGTGCCTCCTCCCAAGGGGAGGGGGTCACAATCCTAACCCTATTGGGGGAATCCTCCATCTGCAAGATGGAGGATTTCTAAAAGTTAGTCAACTCACCTTAGGACACCTTAGGGGCTGTCCTGACTGGCCAGTGACTCCTTCTTGTTATTCTCATTATTTTCTCCGGCCTTGCCGCCAAAAGTGGGGGCCGGGGCCGGAGGGGGCGGGCAACTCCACTAGCTGGAGTGTCCTGCGGTGCTGTGACAAAGGGGTGAGCCTTTGAGGCTCACCGCCAGGTGTTACAGCTCCTGCCTGGGGGAGGTGTTAGCATCTCCACCCAGTGCAGGCTTTGTTACTGGCCTCAGAGTGACAAAGGCACTCTCCCCATGGGGCCAGCAACATGTCTCTAGTGTGGCAGGCTGCTGGAACTAGTCAGCCTACACAGACAGTCGGTTAAGTTTCAGGGGGCACCTCTAAGGTGCCCTCTGGGGTGTATTTTGCAATAAAATGTACACTGGCATCAGTGTGCATTTATTGTGCTGAGAAGTTTGATACCAAACTTCCCAGTTTTCAGTGTAGCCATTATGGTGCTGTGGAGTTCGTGTAAAACAGACTCCCAGACCATATACTCTTATGGCTACCCTGCACTTACAATGTCTAAGGTTTTGTTTAGACACTGTAGGGGTACCATGCTCATGCACTGGTACCCTCACCTATGGTATAGTGCACCCTGCCTTAGGGCTGTAAGGCCTGCTAGAGGGGTGACTGACCTATACTTGCATAGGCAGTGAGAGGCTGGCATGGCACCCTGAGGGGAGTGCCATGTCGACTTACTCGTTTTGTTCTCACTAGCACATACAAGCTGGTAAGCAGTGTGTCTGTGCTGAGTGAGAGGTCTCCAGGGTGGCATAAGACATGCTGCAGCCCTTAGAGACCTTCCTTGGCATCAGGGCCCTTGGTACTAGAAGTACCAGTTACAAGGGACTTATCTGGATGCCAGGGTCTGCCAATTGTGGATACAAAAGTACAGGTTAGGGAAAGAACACTGGTGCTGGGGCCTGGTTAGCAGGCCTCAGCACACTTTCAATTGTAAACATAGCATCAGCAAAGGCAAAAAGTCAGGGGGCAACCATGCCAAGGAGGCATTTCCTTACAATGTACATTTTTGATTTAAAAATGACCTGCTCGATCTTTAAAGCCTTGTTATTAGATGAATTTTATTTTATTTATTTTTGTTTTTTTTTTAACATCAGTCATGAAAAATGGATCCAGTTTTTGATACAGTTATTTATCTCTGTTTTGCAGAATTGCAAACTTTGCTTCATATTCCTTTATTTTTGTCTATTTGTATTTAGGTTATAGCTCTCTGTTTTCTATACTATTGGATGGTGTTATGGTTGATAGTTGTGTTGTATGAATGACAGTATGAGAGTAGGTTCTTTCATTTTGGACCTTTAACAATTTTGTTTAAACTATATTATTTATCTAATTATTTTTACTGTTTTGAAGAAATTGCAAAAAATATATATATTTGATATGATCAAAATAAAATTATATTTCTAAATTTCTATTCAAAATATATTGTTTGGTTCCAGAATATGCTTTATTAATTAGAATATGTGGTGTAAGGAAATGCCTCCTTGGCATGGTTGCCCCCTGACTTTTTGCCTTTGCTGATGCTATGTTTACAATTGAAAGTGTGCTGAGGCCTGCTAACCAGGCCCCAGCACCAGTGTTCTTTCCCTAACTTGTACTTTTGTATCCACAATTGGCAGACCCTGGCATCCAGATAAGTCCCTTGTAACTGGTACTTCTAGTACCAAGGGCCCTGATGCCAAGGAAGGTCTCTAAGGGCTGCAGCATGTCTTATGCCACCCGGGAGACCTCTCACTCAGCACAGACACACTGCTTGCCAGCTTGTGTGTGCTAGTGAGAACAAAACAAGTAAGTCGACATGGCACTCCCCTCAGGGTGCCATGCCAGCCTCTCACTGCCTATGCAAGTATAGGTCAGTCACCCCTCTAGCAGGCCTTACAGCCCTAAGGCAGGGTGCACTATACCATAGGTGAGGGTATCAGTGCATGAGCATGGTACCCCTACAGTGTCTAAACAAAACCTTAGACATTGTAAGTGCAGGGTAGCCATAAGAGTATATGGTCTGGGAGTTTGTCAAACACGAACTCCACAGCACCATAATGGCTACACTGAAAACTGGGAAGTTTGGTATCAAACTTCTCAGCACAATAAATGCACACTGATGCCAGTGTACATTTAATTGCAAAATACACCCCAGAGGGCACCTTAGAGGTGCCCCCTGAAACTTAACCGACTGTCTGTGTAGGCTGACTGGTTCTCCATGGGGAGAGTGCCTTTGTCACTCTGAGGCCAGTAACAAAGCCTGCACTGGGTGGAGATGCTAACACCTCCCCCAGGCAGGAGCTGTAACACCTGGCGGTGAGCCTCAAAGGCTCACCCCTTTGTCACAGCCCAGCAGGGCACTCCAGCTTAGTGGAGTTGCCCGCCCCCTCCGGCCACGGCCCCCACTTTTGGCGGCAAGGCTGGAGGGAACAAAGAAAGCAACAAGGAGGAGTCACTGGCCAGTCAGGACAGCCCCTAAGGTGTCCTGAGCTGAGGTGACTAACTTTTAGAAATCCACCATCTTGCAGATGGAGGATTCCCCCAATAGGGTTAGGATTGTGACCCCCTCCCCTTGGGAGGAGGCACAAAGAGGGTGTACCCACCCTCAGGGCTAGTAGCCATTGGCTACTAACCCCCCAGACCTAAACACGCCCTTAAATTTAGTATTTAAGGGCTACCCTGAACCCTAGAAAATTAGATTCCTGCAAACAACAAGAAGAAGGACTGCCCAGCTGAAAACCCCTGCAGAGGAAGACCAGAAGACAACAACTGCCTTGGCTCCAGAAACTCACCGGCCTGTCTCCTGCCTTCCAAAGAACTCTGCTCCAGCGACGCCTTCCAAAGGGACCAGCGACCTCTGAATCCTCTGAGGACTGCCCTGCTTCGACGACGACAAGAAACTCCAGAGGACAGCGGACCTGCTCCAAAAAGACTGCAACTTTGTTTCAAGAAGCAGCTTTAAAGAACCCTGCAACTCCCCGCAAGAAGCGTGAGACTTACAACACTGCACCCGGCGACCCCGACTCGGCTGGTGGAGAACCAACACCTCAGGGAGGACCCCCGGACTACTCTACGACTGTGAGTACCAAAACCTGTCCCCCCTGAGCCCCCACAGCGCCGCCTGCAGAGGGAATCCCGAGGCTTCCCCTGACCGCGACTCTCTGAAACCTAAGTCCCGACGCCTGGAAAAGACCCTGCACCCGCAGCCCCCAGGACCTGAAGGACCGGACTTTCACTGGAGAAGTGACCCCCAGGAGTCCCTCTCCCTTGCCCAAGTGGAGGTTTCCCCGAGGAAGCCCCCCCTTGCCTGCCTGCAGCGCTAAAGAGATCCCTTGATCTCTCATAGACTAACATTGAAAACCCGACGCTTGTTTCTACACTGCACCCGGCCGCCCCCGCGCTGCTGAGGGTGAAATTTCTGTGTGGGCTTGTGTCCCCCCCCGGTGCCCTACAAAACCCCCCTGGTCTGCCCTCCGAAGACGCGGGTACTTACCTGCAAGCAGACCGGAACCGGGGCACCCCCTTCTCTCCATTCTAGCCTATGCGTTTTGGGCACCACTTTGAACTCTGCACCTGACCGGCCCTGAGCTGCTGGTGTGGTGACTTTGGGGTTGCTCTGAACCCCCAACGGTGGGCTACCTTGGACCAAGAACTGAACCCTGTAAGTGTCTTACTTACCTGGTAAAACTAACAAAAACTTACCTCCCCCAGGAACTGTGAAAATTGCACTAAGTGTCCACTTTTGAAATAGCTATTTGTGAATAACTTGAAAAGTATACATGCAATTGAAATGATTCGAAGTTCCTAATGTACTTACCTGCAATACCTTTCAAACAAGATATTACATGTTAAATTTGAACCTGTGGTTCTTAAAATAAACTAAGAAAAGATATTTTTCTATACAAAACCTATTGGCTGGATTTGTCTCTGAGTGTGTGTACTTCATTTATTGTCTATGTGTATGTACAACAAATGCTTAACACTACTCCTTGGATAAGCCTACTGCTCGACCACACTACCACAAAATAGAGCATTAGTATTATCTCTTTTTACCACTATTTTACCTCTAAGGGGAACCCTTGGACTCTGTGCATGCTATTCCTTACTTTGAAATAGCACATACAGAGCCAACTTCCTACATGTGGTATATGTACCCATGTTCATTTTGGAGAGACATTTTTCTTACATATGGTTTGCAATTCCCAGCTGATCTCTCCTCATTTTTTCCAGGGACCCTTGAGTTAGTTTTTGATGTAAACTTTATGTGGGCCAGACTTTCAATGGGAATATACAAAGTACTACATGGTCTATAAACTCTGCATTGGAAAACCAACTAATAAACGCTGCTCCAGAATGCTTCAAAATCACAGACTGAAAGACAAACGGACTGCACTTATCCTAGCCTCCGATTACATCAGTAACTTTCCAAGAAAATCAGCAAATGAGACTTCTATTAAGCCTCTGACCAAACACACACTATAGAAACCTAAACCTCTATTACACTTATGACCACAAAGAAGTAATGCTGAACTGAGCAACACTGTGACCTGCAAAGAAAATACTGAGTTCCCAAACCTACTGAAGCGTCAAAATATATAGTAATGCTAGGTTCATAAGAAGGGTTTTAAAATTCAATAGTTCTGGAGAAGTGCAAATCTGACGGCATAAAAATTAAACAAGCATTTTAATCTATTTTTCCTGTGCTTCAATCCAAACTACTTTCCTGGAGAGGTAATAGAAGAACAGGAACGAGGGGTCCTCCTACCTTGTCTATTATAGACTGCATGTGGGATTTATGGGACTGGTCCCCATACAAGAGCGAGGACCACTGATCTGGAGCAATGCGTAAACCTGCCTCCATCGCGATTTGCACAATCTGCGAGTCATGCTCCCGCCGTAAGGCTTCATAGGTCCGGAACTCCTCCTTCAGTTGCATAAGGGAGGAGTCTTCGTCTCGCTTAGTAACCTGTGCAGGAAGAAACAGATTGAACAAAACAGATCTCTAGCACACCTACCACACAGGCACTAAGACCACAGACAAGAGATGTCCAGGTCTTACAACCACTACACAGCAAGAGCGGAAAATGGGCAACATGACACACTTGAGAAATGAAAATTACAGTCTACCATAGTAAAGACAGCAAGCTAACCGCTGGAAAGGAAGAATAAAGATCTCACACCTTTATAAGGATGTGACAGGAACTCTAGGATCAGCAAGAGTAAGGGCGAGACTTGTTGCATGGTGTATTTATATCCATTAAAGCTCTACAGCATGGATGGGAGAAGGAGGTAAGAAACATGACATGAGAGGCACTGAAAGTCAGATCATGTACTGTAGGATACAATGAAGGTGAGATGTGTTCATCGCTCTTGTAAAAGAAGAACGACAAGCGCGACTATTTGCACATGTAATGTTATGATGGTATATGTGTCAAAATGCGTAGGGACTATCTGAAACAGGCGCAGACTACCATTACACGATAGCCACAAAACTAAAAACAAGCACATGCAAACCCCAAAGGCAATTAGAGGGATAGTCTCAAGAAGGAACAAGGGTTATGTTAGCTATTACCTCAGCAGGTTTGTTTGGAAAGCTAATTTCATAAACAACAACAAATTCACAAAGCATATTATTAATGAATTTTAGCTCCCTTTCCAACGAACCTGGGGAAGTTAAAATGAATGGCAATCTGAAAGCCTTGACTTTAGAAGTGTACAGTAATGATGCCTCCTCAACCACCAGTAAAGGGACAGAGGCAAGTTTACCTTTTTGTTCACTACATACTCATCCCCACATTAGTCCCTCAAAACAGAATTTGCCAGATGTGCAGCAATTTGGGACACCAAAGTCTAGACTCAATCAAATCCTCTTTTTGCCCTACCAACTCTAACCTCACCTTAAAGCAGGATGCTCTGTAAAGTAGTTGGACAACATGCCCAATGCTTGTTTTAGAGGCTTGAGGGAAACGCGGTTCAAGTCGCTGGACAACGAAGAGAACCAAGACCTTCCGGGATAGTGCAGAGCCATCTTCCAGGGCTAACAGGACCAGCTTTAGTGCCTCCTCCTGCATGGCTGGGAACAGAAAGCAACCAGCATAGTCACTAATTTTAGAAAATACTTTTGACCAGAAGTACCAACAAACATTATACTACTCTGTAATTATCTAGTTGTAAGGCTGTGTGACTTTCTGATTAATCAGGATCTGATACACTGAAAGAAAGTTCATACCTGTAAAAACTGCTCTCCGACATGGTTACTGCAGCAAAACATAGATACTTCAACTAAGGATCGCCATCAAGAGGGGGTCAGCTAAGGAACACCCTTAGTATGGCTAAACCCAAATTAATAAGTTACTTACCGTCAGTAAAGCTTTTTCTGGTGGATACGATATCTACCTGTGGATTCCTCACCTTTTGAATACTCCCAATGCACCTGTAACTCACTAACATGTCTAGCCAACGTGATGGCCACACGAAATACAGTTTTAAAAGTAAGAAACCTTAATGAACAGCTATGCAAAGGCTCAAACTGAGCACCCATCAGAAACGTTAAAACACTGTGTCATAACAAAGAGTAGGGGGATACATATTAGTGAGCCCCTTACTGAACTGTATTTATCTGGAGGCAGAGTTTAGGTATTTTGATTTTGTGCAGATAGCAAACAGAGGTTGGGGTCACCTAGGAGAGAAATATTTGATTGGGAACTTACAGGAAAGATAGGCAGAATCAGTGCCTACCTGGGAATGTGCACTAATAACAAGTGTTGACAAATCACCTAACGCCATACTGCTTGAACCATATTGGGCAACTATGGCAAATGTATGCCACCGTTTTTCTATGTGGTGATTGGTGATCATATTGTCTGTCCAAATCAGCCCCATCTGGTTGTGTAGTCTGGTTCGGAATGCTCACACAGCCAACAGCACAACAAAAAGCTCCAACATTCCAATGAAGACGACATTCCTGTGGGCCCACTGGCCTTGAACAATGTGGTTGCTCATGTAAACCATTCAACCTGTGCTGGGGTAAGCTCTTCATGTGACAGTGTTCAGTGTGGCTCTCCAAAAGCATTGAGCTTGTTTGAGACACAAGTGTGATTTCATGGAATTGCGAGTGAGACATTTTGCTCGAGTCACCCCCTTCACCTGCAAATCATCCAGGTACCCTATACACACGAACCTGGCTGAATTACAAATGTGCTATCACCACGGCCAAACATTCAGTAAGAAACTTACAGTCCTAGATCTGCTTCATGGGATCTTCAATGAAGTTATAATTATTTGAATAATAATTCCCCAGCAGAAATCTAAAGAACTATGAACTCTATTTGCACATCCAATCTCAGCACCAACTGCTACCTATGCTGCTGAGGATTACCTCTTTCAGAAGAGCCACCACACTGAAGTAATCAAAGCCTCAGTGCTAATTATATTGCATCAGTAACAGATGTTTTGTTATGTGTATCCATAAAGTGCATTATCGCTCTCAAGGTTATCCTGGCACCGAGCATGTCTGTGTATAAAGCCCTGTCTATGGTAGGTTGGTTAATTGAAAAGCCAAGTCATTGGTTTCTTGAGAATTCAGAAAGAGAGGTGGAGGCTCTGATGTGGAATGCAAGACATCAAGATATAACCTTGAAACCAAGTAGCCAAGTTGAATTCAGAGCTGCAGAGACTTCATGTGATGCAAAGGATTAGATTTTAAACAAATTGTATCATATTGACAGAGTTTAAAACACAGGGTCCAAAATACCTTAAAAAACAATGCCCATTACACAAACAAGTTAGATAATGCAAACTAGACATATTTAAATCAGAAAAAGAAATGTATGCAGAATAATCACTAAGGTCCAAACTTTAACAAACATTTGCAATGCAAGGGATCTCGCATTTGCTCGAGTTAGAGCTATTAGCGTTGTTAACTCCTAACCGGACTTTTCTTGCCACACAAATTGAAAAAACATAAGTAAAACAGTTTCACATAAGCAAGCCGATTCACGGCCGCTATGAGGATTAGCGACAAGGAGAGAGACAAAAGGAAAAAGAAGTTCGCTCGCAGTCAAACTTATCACCAAAAGTTCAATTAGCCATGTAAAAGGGGCGATGGCCATGGCGGTAACAAAAATTCCAAGGAGGGACAAACGTAAGCCATTTACCAATGTCAAAGGATTTTTGAAGGGGAAGCCCACAAACGAATGATAGGGATGGGCGTTGTTAAAAGCCCAGATACATACCAACACGTCGGAAAAGCAGCGCATGCACGCTGCTATGCTCGACCCAAAAAATGCATTGATTGGGTGTGGCCTGACCGACCGTAATGCTGCTCAGTCACGTAGCTCTGGGGGACTCCGCCCAATACTGTGCAATGCATATGCCATATGGATCCTACAGGTCCACAGATGCCATGAGTCGCCCTCCTGCACTGCTTGGGGTCTGATATACCTGCCATAAACATGCTGGGTGGAAGTTTCCTGCTGTGGCGCGGAGTGTTGGCTGCTGAGGCCTGATGCGGCCCTGCAGCAATAGGGGCCACAGGTGAGCCTGAGGCTGCGGCGGCCCGTCTTGGGTGGAGTGGAAGGTGGAGGGGACTGGTCCAGCTGACCTGAAGGTGCTGCTGACCGCCTGATTTGCGTGCATGCGTGTGTACACCAACCTGATCTTTCCAGCTGCTTTGGGCCTGGTTGCCGCGGGCCGGCCCTTTGGCCCTGATGCTGCCTGCAGGCACTGGGCCCGGGCGGCACTCACACTTCTCAGCCCACTGCTGATTTGGGTTCAGCAAGCCGGCGCCTGGCTGGTGGCTGTGCCAGGTGGCTGGCTGCTCGGCTGCCAGGCATGCCTTGGGCCTGCTGGGCTGCCGCCGGGCCCTTGGATTCCTAGGACGAGCCTGGCCTGGTGCGCGTCGGCTCTGCGCCTGTCTGGGTGGCCGTCCTCCCGCTGTTGGACGGACGAGTGATGGCTTGATCAGCAGCCAACTGTGAAGAGTATCTTGTAGCCTGGACCATGGACTGTGGACTGTGGCGGTGAGTCGTCAGATCTCCCATTTTCTTTTGGCCTTTCTGCGTTCTGGTTCTCACGTTGGCTCCATGACGGCCAGCTGTGCTGCCTGCACGGTGCACCCCTCTGCGGCTGACTATTTTGTTGCTTGTGAACCAGACCTCTACATACCTACGGAGAGGTCACATCTTTGCTTTCAAACTTCGGAGCCTCGTCTTGCATCTATCGCTTGTTCCCTTCCACTGAAGTGCTGCATGCCGCAGGCTGGTGCATCGAGGTCGGTGTAGGCGACCGCATGTTAATATATTTGCCTATAGACCAGTATATCCCCCCTGTTACACTACCTTGCATTCCCCCATTGCAGGGGCACAAAGTCCCTACCGCTGCATTACAACATGGGTCGGGGCGACCCCAGACAGAAGCAAACAACATTTAAAACCAGCAAAACTCCTAGGCAGGCCCTTAAGGACGGGCCTGCATCTGAGGACTTCGGACCTGGTGCTACCCCTGCCCCTCCCTCAGACAGCACAGAAGCAATCATGGATGAGCTCTGGGACAGGATTCCAGGCTACAGACCTCCGCTTTGATACCCTCACTGCGAGGCTTGATCACGTGAATAAATGCATTGATCGCCAGGCTGCCAGTATGGATAGGGTACAGCATTGGATTTCTGATGAAGAGGATGACTGTGCTGACACTCAAAAATCACCTTGAAAGGGTGGAGCAACTCTTGAAAACGGTGCCATCAAAAAAATGAGGACTTGCGCAGTCACGCCATAATAATATTTGCATTACAGGAGTGGCGGAGTTGACAAACACCGGTAGTATGGACAATTTTGTGGAGGAGTTCCTTGTGGATCTGTTTGGCTGAGAAGCCTTTACTAGCAACTTTGGGGGGGGTAGGCTAGTCGGGCTTGGTTGTTTGTGTTACATATTACCACTGAAGCTATCACCTTCTCTGCACTGAGGTATTTCCTGCTGCTTAACTCACTGGGCTAGTCCAAATTCTTCACCATCACTACACTACGACATGATACTCGAACAACTACACTTACGTGTGTGACTTGCAATATCAGGGGCCGTAACAACCGTAAGAGAGGGAAGCAGGACCTATCTTATATCAATAGACATGGCATAAAGCTGGCATTTCTTCAAGAAACCCACCTAGCTCCTCTCCCTGATCACTCCTATGCTGTACAAAGGTGCCCTCACCGTTACTTTGCATGTTTGTTATTGCTCTTATTCCCGCAAGGAATGTAAATTGATCCATAAGAGTATCCCTTTTAACTGCAGCACTGTTGATTCTGACCCAGAGGGGTGGTATTTGTTGATACAGGGTGAGGCGCTACTACCCACCCAGCTGTGGATGCAGGAGTTGGTCGCCGGTAAGACGAAGACAGACAGGAATGCAACCACGGAGCAGGTGAAGAGTTCCTGAAGGATGCAGTCAACGTCCCACATCGGATGGATGATTGCAGTCTGTCAGTGGTGTGGAAAAGCCACCAACAAGCCTTGGCAAAGGCAGAAGTCGCGGTCCGGTGAAGCAAAAATGGAGCTGCCAGGGTCCAGCAAGGCCCAGGAGGTCTCAACCCACGGGGGTGGTGAGTACTAGGGGGATCCTCAGCAAGGTAGAAAGTCCACAGAAAAAGAGGCAGCCCCCACAGGAGACCCACTGGACGAGGAACCAGGAGTCACAGAGGAGCCCGCGTAGCACTACTGGAGAAGGGTCCCATGCCGCAGGAGAGGCACGCAGAGGGCACTGCGTCGCAGAAAGGAGTGCGGAGGTCTGGGGCTACATGGAGCCTGAAGATCCCTTAGAGGAGATGCCAACAAGCCTTGGTAGCTGCAAGAGACGCAGTGTACAGGAGGTACTGTCCTACGTGGGAAGACAAAGACTTCCCACCACCAAAGATGGACAGCTGGCAGAGAGGCCCAAGAGGACTACTCGGGACCACCACCTGTGAGGCAGGATCCACACAGCTCGAGGTGAGAGGAGATCCACACAGCCAGTAGTCATTGCAGTTGGTGCCTGTGGATACAGGGGAGTGACTCCTTCACTCCATGGGAGATTCCTTCTTCTTTCGCGTGCAGATTGAAGACTTGCCACTCTCAGGGGATGCACAGCTGGGGAAATTTTGCAGAAGCTGGAAGAAGCCATGGAAACAATGTTGGAAGCAGTCTTCGTCGTGGGTGCAGATTGTCAGTCCCTGGGGGGTCCAGTCGCGGTTCCAGAGGCTAGAAGTCAAAGTATAGGTTGCAGGAGTCCTGCTGGAATCTTGCAAGCCGAATCTGAGAACCCACCCAAGAGAGAGACACTAAATAGCCCTGAAAGGGGGGTTGGTAACCTAGCCACTAGTCAAGGCACAGAGATTACAGCCAATACTGCCATTGTTTTGAAATTTACAGCAAACTACCGACATCTATACACCTCTCGGGTTGACACGCCAGCTGCAGCTCTGGCGGATTATCTGTCAGATTTCGCCATGGTGTGGCTGGACAGCAGACAACCATAATTTCTAGCCACCCCTATCATATGTGACGAGATATCCCAAGCCATAGATTCTTTAAGTGGATTGAAGGCCCCAAGACTGGATGGATTTACAGGGGATTTTTATAAGACATACAGGGATATCCTGATCCCACATCTGCTTGAAGTTTACGCGGAATCTCTGCAACTAGGGACTCTTCCCCCAACCCTTTGGGAGGCTGTTATTACTTTACTTTTGAAACCTGTCAAGTCACCTTATCTCTGCGTGTCATATAGGCCACTATTGTTGTTAAATCACGATAAGATATTAGCTAAGGTTATTGATACACGCCTTGCCCTTCTCATGGACAAAATCTCCCCCATGCAGTCTGGGTTTGTTCCTCATCGCTTAACAATGATAAATCTTGGCACTATTTTTGCAGTGAGCAATCAAATCTCTTGAGACTTATTGGCAACAGCAGTGTTTTTGGACGCTGAAAAGGCATTCGATTCTCTTGAATTTCCCTTCCTATCCCTTCCTATATGCCACCTTAAAGCTGGGAAACGGTAAAGGGTTCAGAGACTTAATTATTCTGCTCTTCTCAGCCCCTACAGCACAGCTTAAAATAAACAGAACGATCAGAAACTTTTACCCTTATGATAAGCACCAGTCAGGGATACCAGCTTTCGCCATTGCTATTGATCATATCTATTGTAGGAAGCTGGCTCTGCGTATATACTATATCAAAATGAGGTATAGTGTGCACAGAGTCCAGGGGTTCCCCAGAGCCTTACCAAAGGCTTAAATAGATAGTACTAATGCTGTAGTGTGGTTGAGCGGTTAGGCTTATCAGAGGGTAGTGCAAAGCCTTTGTTGTACACACATAGGCAATAAAGGAAGCACACACTCAATGACTAACTACAGGCCAATAGTTTTATATAACAAAAATATATTGTTACTTTATGTCCAGAAGCACAAGAGTCAAGTTGCAGGTAAGTACATTTGCAATTAAGTATCCAACATATGTATCAATACCACTGTTTCATATTGGCAAGTTAAACGGTTTTCGAACAAATAGCAATAATTTGTTTTAAAAGTTAACACAGTTTCAAAGTAAGTACAAGACTTACAGTTCCAGTCTCCAGGGGTTAGGATGTCCACAGGTTGGGGTTAAAGTTAACCTCAAACACAAACCACCAGCAACACAGGGCCGGCCAGATGCAGAGGTCAAAGATGAGGTCGATTTAACATTGACTCTTATGGAGACCCGGGGCGCTCGTTATCAGGCCTGCTTGCAGTTAAGTACCCGCGTTTTCAGAAGGCAGTCACAAAGATGCTGTAGGTGAAGTCCAGGGGGTCGGTTTCAGGAAACTGAAGGCTTGGCAAGGAGGAGGGCCGCCTGCTGGACGTTGCTGCAGAGATGGTCTGATTCCCCAAGGCCAGGGGGCTGCGGGTGCAGGGCAACCTTTTGGCATCTGAAATTTTTGTTTGATTCTGTACCGGTCAGGGGGGAACTTCAGATTTAGGCTGCCAGCATCATCTGATACTGAGGCTGACTTGACTGAGAAGTGTGCTGGGACCCTGTCTTCAAAACAAAGATGGATGATTTTGCAAGGAGGGGGTGACTTCAGCTCTGGAAACCTTAGGGGTGGTCACAGCTTAAGTGGTTATTCCTCCTTGTTTTCCCTAATTTCCCACAGGACTAGGAGCCAAAAGTGGGGCTTTGTCCCAGGAGCAGGCATCTCCACTAGCTGAAGTGCCAAAAAGCACTTTAACAGGAGGCCTGGGCCTTTGAAGCTCACTGCCAGGTGTAGTCCTTGCAGCGGAGGAGGTGTGAAGCACCTCCATACAGTGCAAGCTTTGTTTCTCGCCACAGAGAGCACAAAGGCTCTCACCCCATGTGGGCAGAAACTCCTCCATCTGCATAGTGGTGCAGAGGTGGTCCGGCTGAACTATAGCTCAGCAATTGACAAACTTACATCCCAGATAAATTGCTGGATAAAACTCCTCCTCAACATTCCTATTGCACTATATAATAGTTTTTTAGCCTACTCACGAGACTCATATGGTCTGGCTGGCACCCCTGTGTGCAATGGGAGACAATGACTCTTCCATATGAATAGGGAGGATTTGCAGTGCCTGACCTACATCTCTATTATTTGGTAGCTCAGGCACACTTAATTTTTTTGGTACCACCCAGACACTCCGCTTCAATAAGTCAAACCTGAGCACATGCAGGATCTTCCCTTTTCCCTCTCCACCTTATTGCCACATGGCCTCCCTAGGAACCCAGCAGAAATCCAAACGATTCCCACTACATGCTGGGCATGGTCAAAGCTACTTCATTACCTAGGACACAACACTTTGTACTCCCCCACCCTGCCATGTCAGGGAACCCATGGCTTCCACTTACACTTAAACAGTTGACCCAGCGAACAATAACTGCTCACCAGCTTTACACTGTGGGTGACCACTACAGTGAGGCCAACCTAAAAAAAATTACCATGTTAATAGAGGGGCAAAATGCAACATACTTGGATAGTTTTATCCGCGCCGCTTACACAGTACCCTACGTGCTATGTTGCCTACCTACCCAATAGCACATATCCGATATCTCAACTCTACAACACCTCCCTCAAGTTAAGACCTTTCGGACCAGAGAAATCCAGAATCACGTGGGAGCATGATTTGGGACATTCTGTGTCTGATAAACAGTGGTACTATTGCTGTGCTCAGACTAAACTTATGTCCAACAATCATCGCCATAAACTATAGCACTACAAATACTTGCATCTCACTGATGTAACGCAGCAGGAGAGAGCCAAGTTAGATCCCTCACGTTCGCATTCCTGTCCGAAATGCTCCGCGTAGCATGCTGATTTTGCTCATTTAGCCTGGACTTGCTCCCCCATCTACACGTTTTGGGACTCCTTCATACCATCCTGACACAAATGACGGGACACCTACTCACTTCAAGCCTGCTCCTGGTGGTGTTGGGTTACATTAAGCTGCTGCCCTTGCATATACAAAGCTTTGTTGACTTGGCCCTATTCCTTGCAAATCGATAGTTCGCATTCCATTGGGGTAGTAGTACAATCTCTATCTTGCCAGCCTGGCTGCAAGATATGTCTCATGTTCTCCATGATGAACTAATTGCCGACCCCTACTGGATTGTTGTAATTGCATTTCAAGACTTGGACTGACAGTGAAGTTGCGGTTTTACTCCAACTTGTAGCTACTGCACTCTTTTGCAATGTTTCCTAGATTTGTTATATGCATAAAATCAAAATAAAGTTTGAAAAAAAATGGAGTACTGACCTAAAAACAACCCAAAACTAACTACAGTACAGCCTCAAACTGAAGCCCCTTCAAAGAGGTGCTTGCAGCAAGACATTACTAGAATTGAGCCTTGCCCCTTAAGACTGAGGACGTAAACAGGATCTACTGCAACAAGGAAATTCTGGACCCTGCTCAGGACATCAAACAAAGGATATGAAAGACTTCTTCCCTGCCCTAACCTTTTTCTTACATTTCTTACATTCTCTCCTGTGTCCTGATACAGCCCAGTGTTCAAGGATTGCAAAGAGACCTAGGTAAGGAGCCCAAAGATATTTTCTAGTCAAATAGTATTAATTGTTCAAACAGTGTTTGTTTTACTGTGGACTCTCTGTGTTTTTCAGGCAGCTTGGCCTCTTTTAAAGTGGTGTTTGTTTCAAAATCGTTTTTTTGCTGTGACTGTGTAAATTCCCTTGCTAGTTTAGAGGCTCCCCCCCCGCCCCCCTTTTTTTCACCCCTATTCTTAGTAAAAAAGACTACATAGACCTTTCAGAGTGTGGTTTTAGGAGACTGTTTTTTAATCTGTTTGTGTGATTTAAATTGTGCTTACAAGCTGTCTGCCCCCCTGTCTTTTTTGCCTTAAAAAGCCCGATTTTTAGAGTGTGCGCCCAGAACTATTGCAGTGTTTGTCTCTTAAACAATCTCCCCCTTACCTGAAAAGTAGACTCTGCTAGCTTGAAAGTGTGGATTCAGCCAGTCTGTATCCAAGGAGATACTGAATAGAGCACCAGTAGCCTCCCCCAGGCCCCAGGGACTGGACTTAGCTGATTGGCTCCCTGAGTCTCTGCTGCACCTGAGGCCCCCCCCCCCCCCCCCCCCCACCTGCTCTGGCTCCTTAAGTTTGTGGAGGGAAGGCCAAAGACAGGCACCTCCATTTTGTGTTCCTCTGTGCATTCTCTCCTGTGTCCTGATACAGCCCAGTGTTCAAGGATTGCAAAGAGACCTAGGTAAGGAGCCCAAAGATATTTTCTAGTCAAATAGTATTAATTGTTCAAACAGTGTTTGTTTTACTGTGGACTCTCTGTGTTTTTCAGGCAGCTTGGCCTCTTTTAAAGTGGTGTTTGTTTCAAAATCGTTTTTTTGCTGTGACTGTGTGAATTCCCTTGCTAGTTTAGTGCCCCCCCCCCCCCCACCCCCCTTTTTTTCACCCCTATTCTTAGTAAAAAGACTACATAGACCTTTCAGAGTGTGGTTTTAGGAGACTGTTTTTTAATCTGTTTGTGTGATTTAAATTGTGCTTACAAGCTGTCTGCCCCCCTGTCTTTTTTGCCTTAAAAAGCCCGATTTTTAGAGTGTGCGCCCAGAACTATTGCAGTGTTTGTCTCTTAAACAATCTCCCCCTTACCTGAAAAGTAGACTCTGCTAGCTTGAAAGTGTGGATTCAGCCTGTCTGTATCCAAGGAGATACTGAATAGAGCACCAGTAGCCGGCCCCAGGGACTGCACTTAGCTGATTGGCTCCCTGAGTCTCTGCTGCACCTGAGGCCCGCCCCCCCCCCCCCCCCACCTGCTCTGGCTCCTTAAGTTTGTGGAGGGAAGGCCAAAGACAGGCACCTCCATTTTGTGTTCCTCTGTGCATTCTCTCCTGTGTCCTGATACAGCCCAGTGTTCAAGGATTGCAAAGAGACCTAGGTAAGGAGCCCAAAGATATTTTCTAGTCAAATAGTATTAATTGTTCAAACAGTGTTTGTTTTACTGTGGACTCTCTGTGTTTTTCAGGCAGCTTGGCCTCTTTTAAAGTGGTGTTTATTTCAAAATCGTTTTTTTGCTGTGACTGTGTGAATTCCCTTGCTAGTTTAGTGGCTCCCCCCCCCCCCCTCCTGCCCCCCTTTTTTTCACCCCTATTCTTAGTAAAAAAGACTACATAGACCTTTCAGAGTGTGGTTTTAGGAGACTGTTTTTTAATCTGTTTGTGTGATTTAAATTGTGCTTACAAGCTGTCTGCCCCCCTGTCTTTTTTGCCTTAAAAAGCCCGATTTTTAGAGTGTGCGCCCAGAACTATTGCAGTGTTTGTCTCTTAAACAATCTCCCCCTTACCTGAAAAGTAGACTCTGCTAGCTTGAAAGTGTGGATTCAGCCTGTCTGTATCCAAGGAGATACTGAATAGAGCACCAGTAGCCTCCCCCAGGCCCCAGGGACTGGACTTTAGTTAACTTGCTCCTTATATTTGTTCCTCGTGGTTGTTGCACATGCTGTTATGATAGGTTCTTTTGGGAGATGGTGTTTCATTGGTTGCTAGCTCCAGGGATGCATTTATGATTGGTGGATAGGGCTGGGATTCTGATTGGCTGTTTGTTTCTAGGGCTGTGATTGGTGGATAGGGCTGGGATTCTGATTGGCTGTTGGTTCTAGGGCTGTGATTGGTGGATAGGGCTGGGATTCTGATTGGCTGTTGGTTCTAGGGCTGTGATTGGTGGATAGGGCTGGGATTCTGATTGGCTGTTGGTTCTAGGGCTGTGATTGGTGGATAGGGCTGGGTTTTCTGATTGGCTGTTTGTTTCTAGGGCTGTGATTGGTGGATAGGGCTGGGATTCTGATTGGCTGTTGGTTCTAGGGCTGTGATTGGTGGATAGGGCTGGGTTTTCTGATTGGCTGTTTGTTTCTAGGGCTGTGATTGGTGGATAGGGCTGGGATTCTGATTGGCTGTTGGTTCTAGGGCTGTGATTGGTGGATAGGGTGGGGTTTTCTGATTGGCTGTTTGTTTCTAGGGCTGTGATTGGTAGATAGGGCTGGGATTCTGATTGGCTGTTGGTTCTAGGGCTGTGATTGGTGGATAGGGCTGGGATTCTGATTGGCTGTTGGTTCTAGGGCTGTGATTGGTGGATAGGGCTGGGATTCTGATTGGCTGTTGGTTCTAGGGCTGTGATTGGTGGATAGGGCTGGGATTCTGATTGGCTGTTGGTTCTAGGGCTGTGATTGGTGGATAGGGCTGGGATTCTGATTGGCTATTGGTTCTAGGGCTGTGATTGGTGGATAGGGCTAGGATTCTGATTGGCTGTTGGTTCTAGGGCTGGGGCTGTGATTGGGGGTCAGGAAATAGGGCTGTGACTGGTGATTAGGGCTGGGTCTCCCACTAATTGGCTAAATTAGGGTTTAAAAATTGGATTGGCTAGGGTTAGGACCAGCTTCTTATTGGCCAGTAGGGCTATAAAAGGCTAGGATTCAGGGCGTCTGAGCCCGGGCGGAGAGGACAAGGGCAGCTGTCTGTTTGGGTCTGTTCGGGACAGGTAGGGACTAGGGACTAGGGCCAGAAATGCTGCCCAATTCCCATTCTCATTCCACCAGAAATGGTTTCTGCCCCAACACATCCCTCAACATGCAAACACATTATCTGCAAAGATATCCAACTCATGCATCACAAACTGATTACAGACATAATGCATTGCCCCACCACCCAACACAATACCCTACATACAACACATATACACATACACCCCATAACTATTACAGTCAAACACCTTCATACTCACAGCAAACACTACTCTATCCCCTCCCACTAACACTACCTGCCACCGCCCACACAATACAAAACTACAACATACAACTCTCTCAGTTTCAGTCTCCCAGATACACACTCTCTACACATACTAACCAAAAACACTATCCGCTGTTCGCTTCACACAGACCGCCTGAACTCATAACAATGCCAAAACCCTGCCTTCAAACACATCATCTACACACACTCTTCCCCTCTGCTCACCAATTACACACAACCATACAATTCCCACATTTCACTCCACCACACATATTACCTCTTCCAGTAATCTCAACTAATACTTATCTCCCTGACACACATCCATCACCTCATATACACCTCATACATTCATCTCCAAAACACATCAACACCCCATCTAACACTCAAATTCCACTTAACAGCACTAACTCGCATACAAGTCCCTCACCAAAAACAACTACACCAATAACCCCTCTCATTATTCCACAAAAACAATACCAACCACAAACATCAGCACATCAAAGCAACACAAACTTACATTACACTCTTCATCATACCCACTCTCACCCCCAAGACTACACACAGGATACAAATTCCACCCTATCTCCACCCCTACCCCCCCACTCTTCACAAACACCTACCACAAGCACCCCATCCCAGCAACCTTCATTCAGTCGCCTCTCCTCCATTGCACAATTTAGAGCCTTACATCATGATCCACATGCTCCTCCCCCACCCCTAACCCATACTCCTTCCACACTAAACAAACGCAAACATAATAAAAAACATGCCACTCATAGCAACCTCGCATCCCCTTGTTTGTTTCATAATAAAACTACCCTACAAAAAACACTACACTCCTCATGGCTCTCTCAGCCACCAAGTTCACCACCCACACACACAGACCCAACAAAATGCCTCCTTAACCTGCTGGAAGAGGAACACTATGTTGAAAAGCAAGACTATTGTGAGCCTCAAACAGTCAACACAACTAGCAACACTCCTGCTTCAAGCTCACATTATACTACTTACCCTTCTACTAAACAAAACAACACTACCACTAACACACCCTATCTAAACTGCCAGCTCATAAATGCTCGATCACTCTCAAAAAACAAGCACCACATCTACGACCTGCTCACAGACACACAACCTGACTTACTATTCATTACGGAAACCTGGTTGGGAGATGACATGGCACCAGTATTGCACGAAGCCCTTCCTCCAGGCTATCAAACCATCACACAAAACCGTATAGGCAAGAGAGGAGGTGGACTAGCTATTATATTCAAACAGGCAATAAACCTCAGTAAAACAGACAACATCTCCATACAAGGTTGTGAAGCCCTCCTTACCAGATGCCACCCTACTCCAACTTCCACCTGTAACTTTCTCCTCCTTTACAGACCTCCACCTAACAACTCCACTTTCCCAGATGCCTTTCTTGACATAGTCTCAAACCTTATTACACTATACTCCAATCTATGCATTCTTGGGGATCTAAACATTTGGTTTGACAAACCCAATATGCCCCATCCAAAAGCTATCACCACTGGCCTACTCGCATTGAATCTACATCAGATTGTACACAATCCCAGACACATCGCTGGTCACATCCTAGATGTCATTTTTGCTAAGCCTGAACTTGTTACTATTCATAGCATCACACCAACCACCTGGTCAGACCACCATCTGATAACTTTCCGACAGACAACTCCACAAATCAACACACCCCACAACCACCTACATACATACACCTATCGACCATGGAGAAAACTCAATTTGGATCACTTAGAAACACAACTAACAGCAAAGACAGATCTAGATACAATCAATTCTGTACCTAAACTTTATGAGTGGCTACAGGAAGCTTTTGATGTCCTAATACCACTCAGAAAAACTAAACATGACAAAAGAAAACCAACACCTTGGAGAAACACAGAACTTAAAAAGATTAAAAAACAAATCAGAAAGTTGCAGCGGACCTGGCTCAAAACAAACAACAGTCAAGACAAACTGCAGCTACACAAACTTAACAGGATATACAAATCATCAATCAAAAAAGCTAAAAAAAGATACTACTCAGACAGAATTCTAAATGCTCAATCTACAACCAAGGAATTTTACAAAATTCTCAATGAATTTCGAAAACCCACATGCATGGAAGGAAGTCATCCCACCACTCAAGATTTCACAAACAAATTGGCAACTCACTACACAACCAAGGCAGACACACTGGACTCCTATTTAAAACAGAAGAAAACCATCAGCACCAACCCCTTTACTAAAATACCCTTTAAGAATAAACCATCCCAACCTCTACAGTCCTTCAAACAAATATCCCAGGATGAATTTATGGATTTGGTCAAAGCAAGCAGACCTTCTGGTTGCCCTTCTGACCCTTGCCCACCACAGATCTTCAAGAACATCCTGCTATCTACTTCCGCTGCCACACCTGTAAGAAGAATCATCAACAACTCTTTAACTTCAGGAACTTTTCCTACAGACCTGAAAAAGGCATACATACGACCATTATTAAAGAAAACAAATCTAGACCCGCAAGACCCAAACAACTACAGACCTATCACAAATTGACCTTTCCTGGGCAAATTGATAGAAAGAGCAGCATTCGCCCAGATGTCACAATTTATTGAAGACAACTCTATACTTTCAGACTTCCAAACTGGATTCCGCCCAGGAAGAAGCACTGAATCGGCACTCATGGCAATCTGGGACGATCTTAAAAACACAGTTGACCGAAATGGAGTTGCTGCACTACTTCTCTTGGACCTCTCAGCTGCCTTTGATACAGTTGACCATGACACCCTAACTCAAAGACTCCACGAAGCCGGCATACAAGGGATTGCGCTCGACTGGATTACTTCCTATCTCCAAAAAAGAACAAATATCATCCACTCACCCCCCTTCTCATCCGAACCCTACCTCACAAAAACAGGGGTCCCCCAAGGGTCAATCATCTCACCTTTGCTTTTTAACATCTACATGATATCTTTACCAGAACTGATCAATGATTTCCATCTCACATGCTACAACTATGCAGATGACACACAAATACTACTTCAATTAGAAGACCCCAAAAACATTGAAAACTCTCAAATCTTCAGTTGCCTCAGAGCCGTTGATCAGTGGATGACCTGGAGCCATCTCAAACTAAATACCTCCAAAACTGAAATACTCACATGTGGTGACTGGAAACATTATGACCCTCTGTGCGGCTGGCCTGACGATCTCGGACCACCTCCTCAATTATCCAAGGAAGTGAAAAACCTAGGAATCACCATGGATTCCAAACTAACTTTGAATGCCCAAGTAGACAAATTAGCACGCACAAGCTTCATCACCTTAAAGACTTTACGACGCATTTTCCCTCACCTCGGATTTCCACACAAGGTGCAAGCTACTATCTCACTTGTATTATCCAAACTGGATTATGCCAATAGCCTCTACCATGGATCATCTCTATCTGTTATGAAAAAACTACAACGTATCCAGAATTCCGCAGCCAGGCTACTACTACATATAAAGCTGCAAGCCCACATCTCCCCTGCCTTGAGAGCACTACACTGGTTACCCGTTGCCAGACAATGCACTTTCAAGCTGCTTTGTATCACCCACAAAGCTATACATGGAACAGGACCGCTTTTTATCAGAAAGAAAATTACCAAATACATCCAACAAAGAACCCTCCGCTCAAGACTGGCACCCCGCCTTAGAACACCACCATACAAGAAAAAGACTGTAGGTGGTACATCCTTCTCCGTCCAAGCAGCCAAACTATGGAATTCATTACCCCCAACTATAAGAGCCACAGATAACTTTCTTGTTTTCAGGAAACTACTCAAGAGTTGGCTCTTTCCTTCATAACCACCTTTTTCAAACAACTATGAACTGCATATGCCTATGGGGATAATTATTTTTTTCAGATTATATGTATATTTCTATTGATTTATAGTTTCTTTGGAAACTAAAGCAAGGCTGTGCGCCCAGAGATCCCATAGCAGAAAAAGATCTAGAATCCTTCCTGGAGGTGAACTGATGATGTACTAGAGCGTAATCTGTATCTGACTGTGACGCACAGGTTCTATCTCCCTCTCCTGGAGACACAGAGTAGAAGGTTCTCCCTTTATGAAGCACCTGTAAGCTCCGCCCGCTGAGCCACGCCCCGTCCACCCTCGAAGTAGGTAAAGGAATTCCCGCCTTTTACCAGGATGACGGACAGCTTTCCAAAACGACCCCACTGCGTTTACCGCCGATTCCGGTGGTGCGTTGTTGATGCACAGATGCACGAGGACATCTCCACAGAGACACACTAGTAACAATAACATTGCCAAAGGCACACAAGGTTGCTGGAGACGTTTACCCCGTGGCCCATCAGGTACCCCTAGTGTACAATATAAACGGGGCGTATAAAACATGCTAGGTAACGCTTACTGACATACTCGTAGAAAATACTCCGGTTGGTTCGGTCACGATGCTCATTTTTACAGAAACTAAACCTCAACAGGAAACACTTACCAATATAAACGTAGCAGGTGCCCCAGTTGAAGCTCAGCTTCTGGAAAGGACAAGCCACCCTAACTCTCGGGCTTGGCAAAGATAAAGCAAGGCTGTGCGCTCAGAGATCCCATAGCAAAAAAAGATCCAGAATCCTTCCTGGAGGTGAACTGATGATGTACTAGAGCGTAATCTGTATCTGACTGTGACGCGCGGGTTCTATCTTCCTCTCCTGGAGGCACAGAGTAGAAGGTTCTCCCTTTATGAAGCACCTGTAAGCTCCGCCCGCTGAGCCACGCCCCGTCCACCCTCGAAGTAGGTAAAGGAATTCCCGCCTTTTACCAGGATGACGGACAGCTTTCCAAAACGACCCCACTGCGTTTACCGCCGATTCCGGTGGTGCGTTGTTGATGCACAGAAGCACGAGGACATCTCCACAGAGACACACTAGTAACAATAACATTGCCAATGGCACACAAGGTTGCTGGAGACGTTTACCCCGTGGCCCATCAGGTACCCCTAGTGTACAATATAAACGGGGCGTATAAAACATGCTAGGTAACGCTTACTGACATACTCGTAGAAAATACTCCGGTTGGTTCGGTCACGATGCTAATTTTTACAGAAACTAAACCTCAACAGGAAACACTTACCAATATAAACGTAGCAGGTGCCCCAGTTGAAGCTCAGCTTCTGGAAAGGACAAGCCACCCTAACTCTCGGGCTTGGCAAAGATAAAGCAAGGCTGTGCGCTCAGAGATCCCATAGCAAAAAAAGATCCAGAATCCTTCCTGAAGGTGAACTGATGATGTACTAGAGCGTAATCTGTATCTGACTGACGCGCGGGTTCTATCTTCCTCTCCTGGAGGCACAGAGTAGAAGGTTCTCCCTTTATGAAGCACCTGTAAGCTCCGCCCGCTGAGCCACGCCCCGTCCACCCTCGAAGTAGGTAGGGAATTCCCGCCTCTTGCCAGGATGACGGACAGCTTTCCAAAACGACCCCACTGCGTTTTACCGCCGATTCCGGTGGTGTGTTGTTGATGCGCAGAAGCACGAGGACATCTCCACAAAGACGCACTAGTAACAATAACATTGCCAAAGACACACAAGGTTGCTGGAGACGTTTACCCCGTGGCCCATCACGTACCCCTATTGTACAATATAAACAGGGTATATAAAACATGCTAGGTAACGCTTACTGACATACTCGTAGAAAATACTCCGGTTGTGTAGGCCACGATGCTCATTTTACAGAAACTAAACCTCAAAGGAAGCACTTACCAATATAAACGTAGCGGGTGCCGCAGTCGAAGCTCAGCTTCTGGAAAGGACAAGCCACCGTAACTCTCGGGCTTGGCAAAGATAAAGCAAGGCTGTGCGCTCAGAGATCCCATAGCAGAGGAAGATCCAGAATCCTTCCTGGAGGTGAACTGATGATGTACTGGAGCGTAATCTGTATCTGACTGTGACGCGCGGTTTCTATCTTCCTCTCCTGGAGACACAGAGTAGAAGGTTCCCCCTTTATGAAGCACCTGTAAGCTCCGCCCGCTGAGCCACGCCCCGTCAACCCTCGAAATAGGTAGGGGAATTCCCACCTCTTGCCAGAATGATGGACAGCTTTCCAAGGCGACCCCACTGCGTTTGCCGCCGACTCGCGTGGTGCGTCGTTGATGCGCAGGGGCGCGAGGACATCTCCGCGGGGACGCACTAGTGGCAATGACATTGCCGGGGGCACACAAGGTTGCTGAAGACATTTTTGCCCCCGTGGCCCATCACGTACCCTAGTGTACAATGTGGACGCGGCAGATGCCGCGGTTGAAGCTCACCTTCTGGAAAGGACGGCCCACCCTGGCTCTTGGGCTCAGCAGGGATGGGGCGGGGCTGTGCGCTCAGAGATCCCATGGCGGAGGGGATCTGGAATCTTTCCTGGAGGTGAGCTGATGATGTGCTGGAGCGTGGTCTGTGTCTGACTGGGACGCGCGGTTTCTGTCTTCCTCTGCTGGAGACACAGAGTGGAGGGTTTCTCCCTTTGTGGAGCACCTGTGGGCTCCGCCCCGTCCACCCTCGAGGTAGGTGGGGGAGTTCCCGCCTTTTTACCAGGATGATGGATGGACGACTAAGTATTTTTTACCCATGTTTCTAATTATGTATTGTATGTGCAGATGTGTGTGTATAGTCATGTGTGTGTGTGTGTATAAATATATATATATATATATGTGTGTATATGTTGTTTCTGTGCCTGGCATGTTTCTATGAATTTCTGCTCTCTTTTTATCACACTTATCTACTCATCGCTCTTATGTCATGTCTCTATCAAACTATCCTCCATTCTCACTCGGACTCATCCCAAATCCCTTCGACCACTTCCATCTCCTAAATATCTCTGCCTAAGCTCATCCCTCCACCCCCACATCTAACTCACCAAACCTCACTCTACCTCTGTGACCTCCCACACAACCCTACTAAATTCTCCTGCATTCATCTCACCCTGCTACTATGCTCTCCCTAACCCTTCCACATCCTCTTTCCCCTCCGCCCCCCTTTTATTCATCTCAAGCCTTTGGATTGAGCAAATGAAGGATAAACTCCCAATTAACACTTCTGGATTTCTTTCCTCCTCCACCCCTCCATTACTCCAGTCAATCTAACTAACAAACTCTCATATCCGCAACTCAAATTAACTCATAATAATACTAAAACTGTACTCCTTATTAAATTATACTAATCCATCACTAATTCTTGTTGGGTACCGGAGTAGCGTGCTACTCATCGAAAAGCGCTTCGACGCCTTGTCAGGGGTAGTAAGCGCTATATAAATACGATTACAATTACAATTACAATTAAACAGATGTCTCTCATGCAGTCCTTTAATAATCAACCCAGTTATGCTGCAATGTGTGCCAGGCAACAAAGCAATGGATACAAAAAAAATGAATCAATTATTGTAAAGAAATGGCTCCCTGTTGCAGTTACCCCCCACATTTTGCCTGATACTGAGGCTGACTTGACTGAGAAGTGTGCTGGGACCCTGCTAACCAGACCCCAGCACCAGTGTTCTTTCACCTAAAATGTACCATTGTCTCCACAATTGGCACAACCCTGGCACCCAGGTAAGTCCCTTGTAAATGGTACCCCTGGTACCAAGGGCCCTGATGCCAGGGAAGGTCTCTAAGGGCTGCAGCATGTCTTATGCCACCCTGGTGACCCCTCACTCAGCACAGACACACTGCTTGCCAGCTTGTGTGTGTTGGTGGGGAGAAAATGACTAAGTCGACATGGCACTCCCCTCAGGGTGCCATGCCAGCCTCACACTGCCTGTGGCATAGGTAAGTCACCCCTCTTGCAGGCCTTACAGCCCTGAGGCAGGGTGCACTATACCACAGGTGAGGGCATAGGTGCATGAGCACTATGCCCCTACAGTGTCTAAGCAAAACCTTAGACATTGTAAGTGCAGGGTAGCCATAAGAGTATATGGTCTGGGAGTCTGTCAAAAACGAACTCCACAGCTCCATAATGGCTACACTGAATACTGGGAAGTTTGGCACCAAACTTCTCAGAATAATAAACCCACACTGATGCCAGTGTTGGATGTATTACAAAATGCACACAGAGGGCATCTTAGAGATACCCCCTGTATTTTACCCAATTGTTCAGGGCAGGACTGACTGGTCTGTGCCAGCCTGCTGCTGAGAGACGAGTTTCTGACCCCATGCGGTGAGAGCCTTTGTGCTCTCTGAGGACAGAAACAAAGCCTGCTCTGGGTGGAGGTGCTTCACACCTCCCCCCTGCAGGAACTGTAACACCTAGCAGTGAGCTTCAAAGGCTCAAGTCTCGTGTTACAATGCCCCAGGGCACTCCAGCTAGTGGAGATGCCCGCCCCCTGGACCCAGCCCCTACTTTTGGCAGCAAGTCCAGGAGAGATAATGAGAAAAACAAGGAGGAGTCACTGGCCAGTCAGGACAGCCCCTAAGGTGTCCTGAGCTGAGGTGACTCTGACTTTTAGAAATCCTCCATCTTGCAGATGGAGGATTCCCCCAATAGGATTAGGGATGTGCCCCCCTCCCCTCAGGGAGGAGGCACAAAGAGGGTGTACCCACCCTCAGGGCTAGTAGCCATTGGCTACTAACCCCCCAGACCTAAACACGCCCTTAAATTTAGTATTTAAGGGCTCCCCTGAACCTAGGAACTCAGATTCCTGCAACCTAAGAAGAAGAGGACTGCTAAGCTGAAAACCCCTGCAGAGAAGACGGAGACACCAACTGCTTTGGCCCCAGCTCTACCAGCCTGTCTCCCTCCCTTCTAAAGACACTGCTCCAGCGACGCTTTCCCCAGGACCAGCGACCTCTGAATCCTCAGAGGACTGCCCTGCTCTAAAAGGACCAAGAAACTCCAGAGAACAGCGGCCCTGTTCACCCAAGACTGCAACTTTGTTTCCAAAGAAGCAACTTAAAGACAACTGCATTTCCCGCCAGAAGCGTGAGACTTGCAACTCTGCACCCAACGCCCCCGGCTCGACTTGTGGGGAAACAACACTTCAGGGAGGACTCCCCGGCGACTCCGAGACTGTGAGTAACCAAAGTTGTCCCCCCTGGGCCCCCACAGCGACGCCTGCAGAGGGAATCCCGAGGCTCCCCCTGACCGCGACTGCCTGACTCTCAGATCCCGACGCCTGGAAAAGACCCTGCACCCGCAGCCCCCAGGACCTGAAGGATCGGAACTCCAGTGCAGGAGTGACCCCCAGGAGGCCCTCTCCCTTGCCCAGGTGGTGGCTATCCCAAGGAGCCCCCCCCTTGCCTTCCTGCATCACTGAAGAGACCCCTTGGTCTCCCATTGATTCCAATTGAAAACCCGACGTCTGTTTGCACACTGCACCTGGCCGCCCCCGTGCTGCTTAGGGTGTACTTTCTGTGCTAACTTGTGTCCCCCCCGGTGCCCTACAAAACCCCCCTGGTCTGCCCTCCGAAGACGCGGGTACTTACCTGCTGGCAGACTGGAACCGGGGCACCCCCTTCTCCATTGAAGCCTATGCGTTTTGGGCACCACTTTGAACTCTGCACCTGACCAGCCCTGAGCTGCTGGTGTGGTAACTTTGGGGTTGCTCTGAACCCCCAACGGTGGGCTACCTTGGACCCCAACTTGAACCCTGTAGGTGGTTTACTTACCTACAAAAAACTAACAAATACTTACCTTCCCAAGGAACTGTTGAAAATTGCACAAAGTGTCTAGTTTTAAAATAGCTATATGTGTTTTATTTGAAAAGTATAGATGCTATTGTGATTATTCAAAGTTCCTAAAGTACTTACCTGCAATACCTTTCATGCAAAGTATTACATGTAGAATTTGAACCTGTGGTTCTTAAAATAAACTAAGAAAATATATTTTTCTATACAAAAACCTATTGGCCTGGAATTGTCTCCGAGTGTGTGTTCCTCATTTATTGCCTGTGTGTATGTACAACAAATGCTTAACACTACTCCTTTGATAAGCCTACTGCTCGACCACACTACCACAAAATAGAGCATTAGTATTATCTCTTTTTACCACTATCTTACCTCTAAGGGGAACCCTTGGACTCTGTGCATACTATTCCTTACTTTGAAATAGTGCATACAGAGCCAACTTCCTACAATTATTAAATAAACAGAGCTTCTAAAAGCTACTTTCCAACTGAGGGTGCCTGGTACCTACCGCTAAACAACGCCCCTAGGTGGTCCCTGCTGATAAACATTGGGCCGTAGCTGTATTAGAGGGAAGACAAAGCCTTCAATCTGATGATGTGAGGTGGTGGTTTACTTGGAAGACAAACAACCCAGTACAAAATGAAATGTTGCAACCTACTGGGTAAGAAATACTCTTGAAGACAAACTAGTGATTTAACAAGGATGAATTATCAGATTCCAAACTGCAGGTCACTTTCTAGTATAGCTCTATTGAAAGGTTATCCAAAGCTCTGTTTCCAGCTCATGCACTGACAGTCTACCCTTCATGCTGCATACCTGGTCCCAGGAACTGGCACCCCCGGGCACGGACAGCAGCCCAGAGATTGGAGGAGAGCTGTTGAGGATTCTGGTGCTGGAGGATGAGTTCTGTGACAGTTCTCTCGCCCAGCGAGCGTGCCGCCCGCATGGCCCGGATCCGCCCTTCCTCCTCTACCAGCTGACAGTGCACGAGGGTCACTAGCTTCCGTTGCATTGGGCGGCTTAGCACACTCTGAGTGCTGCTGTTCACACCAACACCTATGAAACAGATCATAAGAAAAACTACAATGAACATCTAACACATCACAAAAAACAACACATCATCTTGTTTTGCAGAGTGAATAGAATAGTTTATATACTGGGATAATTCTGCATCTAGGGATTAGTTTGGAAACATTTATTTTTTTTGTCTTAAGGCTTCAGATTGTTTCTATGAACTGTGTGTCATCTTTTCATGATGGGGCTGGGGAGGAAAGAATGTGAAAAAGCCAAAAAGGGTGTGTAAAAACTTGCTTTCGTGCTTAACTTCACAAGTAACTTAAGCTCCAAAACGATTTGTACAGGCAAGTACTGGATTTCTTTTGCAGCACGAGTTCATTGCAGGTATACAGTGCACTGATTAGTATTCTTACTTTCAGGTTGGTGGGTAGAGGGGCTATACAGTTCTGGATATGATCTTAAGAACTGTTCATTCTACCTGCAACTGTTTCTTTGTTGCCATAGCAACAACAAATTGAGGTTCTACAAATTTTAGAAAAGTAATCTTACTGATAAATATAGAAGGTGCAATCTGCAAAGAGTGAAGGGTTGATTGTTGTCTAACAACCAATTGCAAGAATTTATTATATACCTTGAATAATAAATAGTTCTTTCATGAATATTTTCTTTAAATTTAACATAATGTCCAAAATTGTGAGGGATTCATATTATCTTTGCACTCATCATGTCCAGACTACGTTTTTAGCTGCGAGAAAAATGCTAAACAAAAAATAATGGAAAGGCTGTTATCCCACGTTAAGAATGACAGATGGCCTTCAACTTTATTTTGTCATTCGAAAATGGCATCTAAAATATAAATTTGTTTCTGTTGCACTGGCTCTATTCGAGAGGACAGATCGTCATTTGCAAATGTAGTAAAGGTATCTATGATGGTGAATGGTGTTACAAGAGACTTTGTATTCTCCATCTTGAGATCTTCAATAATATTCATATATAGTTACCAGAATGCCAAAAGCATCCCTTTCCACTAAAAAGGGACAACAGATCACGATGGCATAAAAACTTGAACTAGCTAGGAAACCAAGAACAGAGAGAGAGTACAGCAATTCTGTTTCTCTTCAATTTACATATACTGAAACCATATCAAGACAAGAATGTAAATGTCTGAGATTTAAACCTGTGGAATGCGGTGATGTCCTGCTATAAACAAGGGTCTCTTGATCCCTTAGCAACTTATGGAACGAACAAGAAATAGCCTAATCTATTGTTTGCCATTGGTTGCAGGTAAGCCTCTGCACACGGGTGTCATAAATTTAAAGCCCATCTTTGGACATCGAACTGTTTTATCATTTAGTCAGTCACCTTCTGTAAATGAGACGCAAGATGCCATCTCAAAGATGGAGACAGGAAAGACAGTGAATAATAAAATAATGCAGAGATAAGAGTCTCTACCAGAAAAGGGGTTACCAATAGTAAGTGACTTTCTTCTGATTGACAGTTTCAACAGCTGATTCCTCACCTTTTGAACAGATACCAAAACACTGTCTCAGGTAGTGGTTCTGTGGAATGACTCCGATCAGGAAATCATGAAGGACAGATCGCACTAAATGCCTGTCCTGCGGACTTGGCTGTCCAGGCAGTAATGCTTAGTGAGCATATGGAGGGTCACCCATGTAGCAGTCTGGCAGATTTTCAAAACAGGCACATCACGCCAGTACAGTGGTAGCAGCTTTTGCTCTGGTAGATGGGTATGCAAACCTTCTAGTGGCTGCTTTTTGGCTAGCCCATAGCAGATCTTAACACAAAAGACAATCCATCAAGACATGGTCCTTTTCTGCACCGCCTTATTTTTCTTTGGTCGTGAAAAACTTGATTGTTCATTCTGTCGAAATTTCCTGGTTCTCTCAATGTAAAAACTAAGGGCCCTCTAAGGATCAAGACAATGTGGCTGTTCATCCTACTTTGATGGATGAGGCAGTGTTGACAAGAAGATGGACTGCCAAACATGAAACGGCATGACTACTTCAAGCAGGAATGCTTCTTGTGTTCGAAGTACTAGTTTGTCTGATAAAAAGGAGACAAATGGTGGAACAGAAACAAGGCCTGAAGTCCACTCATTAGCCTAGCAGATGTTGTGGCGATGAAGAACAGTATAAGTTACTTACTATGTAAGCATCTGTTCGTGTCATACACGTAGATTCACATGTTCTCCATACTCCAGCCAACAAGTGTTTCGTCTGGATGTGTGCAGTTTGTTTTTCTTCTAAGAAAGTCTTTACAGTCACGAGGTAGAGTGTCTCCTCCTTCTCAGCGATACTTCGCATGGGCATCAACTCCATTGTTGGATTGTTTTCCCACAGTAGGGTGAGAATGGAGTGTACAGTAAGTGTAAGTTATGAGATGTCCATGTGAGAGAGTAATATAAACTACAACGGCACAGGTGTCCGCAGAGGGTGGGCGCATGTGAATCTACAGCATTACATGCCACAAACAGATGCTTACAGGGTAAGTAACATTCTGTTTGAGGCATGTGCGGCTGTAGACACACATGCTCTGCATAGTCCAAGAGGCTCCAAATTAGGGGGCCTCAAGTGATGCAGGAGGTGGGGGGGTGAGGTGTGAAGGGGGGAGCATTATGCTGATAACCGTGCTTTGTTTTAAGTGGCGGAACTATGAGCAGCAATAAACTGCTTTGTAATGGGCCATTACTAACATCTTTTGTCATTTATATCCTACCTGGGTGTTTGTGTCAAAAGGGAATGGGCTCCAACTATTCTTCAAAACTCCCACCCCCATTTCTAATATTCATGCTGTGGATACTTTTACATTTTAGTAAGGCCTGCCTGATCAGAACAGTATGTTCGGCAAACATGTATTTGATTGCATTTTTAAAAAGATAAAAGAACTTAAAGCTTAAATAAGCCTAGACATATTTAAACATATGCCAATTTCAAGAAATTTCTGAGGGTGGCCCTACTGTTTTTTTTCCACTTGGTGAGGTGGTCTTCAAGCTTAAGAAGTTTGAAGACCACTGGCATAGACTGTAAAACAGTCTCCTTCAGAAGCGGTGGCTAACCTGTGGTTGTTGCAGTGTTTTTTTGTTTGTTTGTTTTTTAAAGAGTACCTAGCAATGCATGACCTACACTGGCTTGTTGGCGAGCTAAAACATCCGCACAACAATGTTTGGTGAAGGTGTGTGGTGTGGACTATGCAGGTACCATGCATATGTCAGCTGTTGGGATGCTCCCTTTTTTTAATTCAGTGTTCTCTAGGAGGAGTAGGTAAAGGTCTTTTGGCTTTGGCATAACAAGTCTGAATGCGTTTTAATATCCATCTGGCTATGCCCGATATGGATATAGGGTTGCCATTATGTGAAGGTGAAAAACCAACAAAAAGGTGTTTCATTTTTTTGAAAGTTTTGGTTCTATCAATATAGAACATAAGGGCTCTTAACATCTAATGTATGAAGAGCTCTTTCCACAATAAAATCTGGTTTTGAGAAACAATTGGCAACTCAAATCGATTAGTTAAGTGAAAATGACAAAACACTTTAGGGAGAAATGTAGGGTTGGTATGAAAAAAACACTCTAAAAGGTTCTTCCAAAGTTAAGGCCTGCAGCTCACTAACACATTAAGTGAAGCGACGGCGACTAAAAATGCCACCAAGAAAGGAAATTAAAGGGGCATTAGAGTGTAGAGGTTCAAATGGGGAGGGGGGGGCATGGCTCTTGTGAGAACGATATTGAGGTTCCATGAAGGTGCCCATGGTGGAATAACACTTTTGATCACTTCCATGAAGGCTTTAATCACTGGGACCTTGAATGAAGAAAGATGTTGCCCGTTTTGGAAATAGGCAGCCATTGCAGCGAGATGTAACCTTATGAATGTGAATCCTAAACCAGCCTTTTGTAAGTGAAGCAGTTAGCAGACAATGTCTTGTACAATGACTTTGAAAGGGATGATTTGTTTTGAGTGACAGTAGCAGACAAAACGTTTCCACTCTGTTGCATACCAAGCTCTTGTGGTAGATCTACAGGCTTCTTTAGGAATGTCCATAGATTCTGCTGGCAAATTAAGGCAACCAAACTCTATGACCTCATGAGGCAAATGGCTAGGTTGAGTCTCTTGGGATCTGAGTGCCTGATTTCTCCATGGTTCTGAGTGAGAAGGTCCGGCCTGTTGGGAAGCTTCTCATGGGGAACTATTGAAAGGTCTAATCGTGATGTAAACCAGGGCTGACAAGCCTGAGAGCTACTATGATCATGCCTGAGCTTCTGAACCAGAAATGGAAGGAAAAGAGGAAAAGTGTGGGCAAATATACCGACCAACTCCTCCTTCGTGGGTTGTGCCTGGATAGTGGGGGTGGGAAACAGGATGCAAAGTTTGGGCATTTTGCAAAATCTGCTGTTGCGAAAAGGTCTATTTGAGGAAACCCCATCTGTGGAAGTATGGTAGTAGGACGTGTAGGTGGAACACCCATTTGTGGACTTTTTGCTGCATCCTGCAGAGAAGGTCTGTTAAGTTGTTGTTAATCCATGGGAGATATTCTGCTATCAGGTGAATGTTCTGATGCAGAGCCCACTGCCAGATGGTCTGTGCCAGTTGTGAAAGTTGTACTGACCATCCCCCCCCCCCCCCCCCTCGTTCTGGTAGCTGGTACATGGATGGAATAGGACAATCTTGTGAATGGGGTGAGGAAGGAAAGCTTTCAAGGCTAGGTGAACAGCTTGAAGCTCCAACATCCAGTGTCGTCATAAAATCGCACTGTTGAAGCAGTGTGATCACGTCTTTCAGAGTGACCATGTAAGAGAAGCAAATGTTTGTTTGCTGGTAGTTGTAGCAGCACGAAGGGAAGCACTTTCCCTCTATCTTTAGTGTTGTTTCCTCTATAGGAGCTCCTAATGTATGACTTTATGAGCGAGTACTTGCTCTACTCACGCTGGTATGAGGTGGAGACTTCTCAAGTAACTGTTTTAGAGCCCATCGCAAAATCTGGAGCGGCGAAAGGAGCCCATAGATGTAGGAGTTGGAAAGGTTACCATGGACTTTGCCGTTTCTGTGTCCTTTTTTATTTTATCCATACCCTCATCAACATGAGGGCCGGAAAAATGTTTTTTGTCGAATGGGACAATGAGAATATTCTGCTGAACATCAAGCTTGAAGCCTGAACTAAGCAGCCAAGCATGTCATCTAAGGAATATGCTAGCGTTAATACTCATGGCTGCAGTGTCAGCTGAGTCAAGAGTACATATATTTCATGTATTGGATATTAGTTTGCCCTCAGCAACTAATTATTTTTTCCTCTTCCTGTGTTCATCCGCAAGATGTTGGAGTAGCACCTCCATCTCATCCCAGTGAGCGCGGTCATATCTCGCTACAAGGCACATAGAATTGGTGATGCACCACTGGTTTGTAGTCTGAGCTGCAACCCTTTTACCCGCTGTGTCAATTCTCTTACTTTGAGGGGCAGTGGGGTATCACCGCCAGACGCTTGGGAGTTGAACCTTTACCTAGCACTAGTGTATATACATAACATACTGGGTCCTTGAATCCTTGAATAGGTCCTTCGTGTGGCGAAGCATGTCCTTGAGCACTGGCAGGTACTGAGTGTCGCTGTGAGTGGGGAATAGTGTTTAGAATAAGAAATCCTCTTCTAGGGGTTCCTTATGAAGCTGAAGCTCATGAAAAGTAGTTGTCCTAGCTATAAACTCCTGGTATGTGGAGGTCATCCAGATTTTTTCCCTGGGGAAAATTTCAAGTGGTGTGGTAATTACCATAAAACTTATAAATCAGATCTCTCTCTAGAAGGACTGGAAAAGAATGGGCCACTCATAATGAGAACCTATAGGAAATCCACCTCTTCTGTATAGTCACCCTTCCATATTTTGCTGGTCCTTATATTTTTGCTTGTTTTACAACTCTGCACTTTATTCCTGCTAACCAGTAGTTAAGTGCCAGTCCTCTCTTTTAAACATGGTTGAAAAGGCATTTCCTAATTGGCATATTTATCTTACCTGTAAGTACCTAGCACACTGTACAAAATGTAGTGGGGGCCTGTAAGTTAAATGTCACTAGTGGAATGCAGCATCTATTGTGACATCTACTACAGTAGCTATGTAAAACATGGCTTCAGGCCTACCATTCTAGAGGACTATGGCAGCTTTAGCAGTGCAATTCGGCCTGTCAAAATAAACCCATTAGGCAGTTCAAAACCTCCCTTTTAAATATTAGTAAATCACCTCAATGTAGTCTACAAGGCAGAGTGCATAGCATTTAAAATTAAGACATGAAGAAAAAATTATGTAACCATGTCCATACAGTAACTAGCTAGATAAATGTAACAAATATTTTAATAGTTATTAAAAATCCTTTCAATGGTTAAGTCAGACTGCTAGTAAATATTAAGGAAATGAAAATGTCACTTACCCAGTGTACATCTGTTCGTGGCATTAGTCGCTGCAGATTCACATGTGTGGCACAGTCCGCTGCCTGGTGTTGGGCTCGGAGTATTACAAGTTGTTTTTCTTCGAAGAAGTCTTTTTGGTCACGGGACCGAAGGACTCCTCCGTCCTCGGCTCCATTGCGCATGGGCGTCGACTCCATCTTAGATTGTTTTCCCCGCAGAGGGTGAGGATGGAGTTGTTTGGTATAAATAGTGCCCATGCAATGGAGTGAATATGTATGTACGTTAAGAGTTTCTAATAATTATTTACAAATGTTCAGATGTTTAAGATTTATGATCTACTTCTAAACGGCTACAGGCTTCCCGGGGAGGTGGGAGGGTACATGTGAATCTGCAGCGACTAATGCCACGAACAGATGTACACTGGGTAAGTGACATTTTCAGTTCGATGGCATATGTTGCTGCAGATACACATGTGTGGCATAGACTATAAAGCAGTTACCTCCCCTAAAAGCGGTGGTTTAGCCTGTAGGAGTTGAAGTAGTTTGGAATAATGTTCTTAGTACAGCTTGGCCCACTGTAGCTTGTTGTGCATTTAGTACGTCTACACAGTAGTGTTTAGTAAACGTATGAGGCGTAGACCAGGTTGCAGCCTTACATATTTCGCTCATAGGAATGTTTCCTAGAAAGGCCATTGTAGCACCTTTCTTTCTGGTTGAGTGTGCCTTTGGTGTAATAGGCAATTCTCTTTTGGCTTTAAGATAGCATGTTTGAATGCATCTGACTATCCATCTAGCAATGCCTTGTTTAGAGATTGGATTTCCTATGTGTGGTTTTTGAAAAGCTATGAACAGTTGTTTTGTTTTCCTGATTAGCTTTGTTCTGTCAATGTAATACATTAGTGCTCTTTTGATGTCTAATGTATGTAGTGCCCTTTCAGCCACAGAATTTGGTTGTGGGAAGAACACTGGCAATTCTACTGTTTGATTTCAATGGAATGGTGAGATTACTTTTGGCAGAAATTTTGGATTTGTTCTTAGAACTATTTTATTGTTGTGTATTTGAATAAATGGTTCTTGTATGGTAAATGCCTGTATTTCACTCACTTGTGATTGCAATGAGAAATGCGACCTTCCAGGTTAGATATTGCATTTCACAGGAATGCATGGGTTCGAAAGGTGGACCCATGAGTCTTGTTAAGACGATGTTAAGATTCCATGAAGGAACTGGTGGTGTTCTTGGTGGTATAATTCTTTTTAGCCCTTCCATGAATGCTTTAATAACTGGTAATGAATGAGTAGTTTGTAGGTAAGCAGATATTGCTGCGAGGTGTATTTTTATAGATGAAAAAGCGAGATTTGCTTTTTGCAAATGTAGTAAGTATCCTACTATGTCTTTAGTAGAGGCATGTAATGGTTGTATTTGATTGGAATGGCAGTAGTAAACAAATCTTTTCCACTTAGATGCATAGCAGTGTCTAGTGGAAGGTTTTCTAGCTTGTTTTATGACCTCCATGCATTCTTGTGTGAGGTCTAAGTGTCCGAATTCTAGGATTTCAGGAGCCAAATTGCCAGATTCAATGATGCTGGGTTTGGATGCCTGATCTGTTGTTTGTGTTGTGTTAACAGATCTGGCCTGTTGGGTAGTTTGACATGCGGTACTAGTGAAAGGTCTAGTAGAGTTGTATACCAAGGTTGTCTTGCCCATGTGGGTGCTATCAGTATGAGTTTGAGTTGGTTTTGACTCAACTTGTTTACTAGATATGGAAGGAGAGGGAGAGGGGGAAAAGCGTACGCAAATATCCCTGACCAACTCATCCATAGAGCATTGCCTTGTGATTCGCGGTGTGGGTACCTGGATGCGAAGTTTTGGCATTTTGAGTTTTCTTTTGTTGCGAACAAATCTATCTGGGGTGTTCCCCAAATTTGAAAGTACTTGTTCAGAACTTGGGGGTGAATTTCCCATTCGTGGACTTGTTGGTGGTCTCGCGAAAGGTTGTCTGCTAGTTGGTTTTGTATTCCTGGAATAAATTGTGCTATTAGGCGAATGTTGTTGTGAATCGCCCACTGCCAAATTTTCTGTGTTAGGAGGCACAATTGTGTTGAGTGTGTTCCTCCTTGTTTGTTTAAATAATACATTGTTGTCATGTTGTCTGTTTTGACAAGAATGTATTTGTGTGTTATTATGGGTTGGAAGGCTTTTAACGCTAGAAATACTGCTAACAGTTCTAGGTAATTGATATGAAATTTTGTTTTGTGTATATCCCATTGTCCTTGAATGCTGTGGTGATTGAGGTGTGCTCCCCACCCTGTCATGGAAGCATCTGTTGTTATAACGTATTGAGGCACTGGGTCCTGAAATGTCCGCCTTTTGTTTAAATTTTTGCTGTTCCACCATAGAAGCGAGAGGTATGTTTGGCGGTCTACCAACACCAGATTTTGAAGTTGACCCTGTGCCTGTGACCATTGTGATGCTAGACACTGTTGTAAGGGTCGCATGTGTAGTCTTGCGTTTGGGACAATGGCTATGCATGATGACATCATGCCTAGAAGTTTTAGCACAAATTTTGCTTGTATCTTTTGGTTTGGAAACAGCACTTATTACCTTGTGGAATGCCTGCACTCTTTGTGGACTTGGAGTGGCAATTCCTTTTGATGTGTTGATGGTTGCTCCTAGATATTGTTGTGTTTGACACGGTTCTAGGTGTGATTTTGTATAGTTGATGGAAAACCCCAGTTTGTGAAGGGTTTGTATGACAAATGTGGTGTCGTTTGCGCATTTTTTTACTGTGTTGGTCTTGATTAGCCAATCGTCTAGGAAAGGGAACACATGTATCTGTTGTCTCCTGATGTGTGCTGCTACTACTGCTAGACATTTTGTGAACACTCTTGGTGCAGTTGTTATTCCGAATGGCAACACCTTGAATTGGTAATGTATTCCTTTGAATACGAACCGTAGGTACTTTCTGTGAGAAGGGTGTATTGGTATATGAAAGTACGCATCCTTTAGGTCTAATGTGGTCATGTAATCTTGCTGTTTGAGCAGTGGAATGATGTCTTGTAGTGTGACCATGTGAAAATGGTCCGATATGATGTAGGTATTTAGTGTCCTGAGATCTAATATTGGTCTTAATGTTTTGTCTTTTTTTGGAATTAGAAAGTACAGGGAGTAAACTCCTGTGTTTTTTTGTTGTACTGGTACTAACTCTATTGCATCCTTTTGCAGTAGTGCTTGAACTTCTAGTCCTAAAAGTTCTAAATGTTGTGGTGACATTTTGCGTGTTTTGGGGGGGATGTTTGGTGGGAAGTTGTGGAATTCTATGCAATAGCCATGTTGGATTATTGCTAATACCCAATTGTCTGTTGTAATCTGTTGCCAAGATTGGTAGAATTGGCTTAGTCTTCCCCCCACTGGTGTTGAGTGAAGGGGTTGCGTGACTTGAAAGTCACTGTTTAGGTGGAGGTGTTTTTGGAGTCTGGAATCTTCCCCTACTCCTTGGGAATTGACCCCCCCGATATCCCCTGAAACCTCCCCTTTGGAAGGAACCCTGATATGGTGTGGTTCTTGTTTGTTGGCTGGTGGTGTCTGTGGGTTGGCCACGAAACCCCCCTCTAAATGGAGTTTTTCTGAAAGAGCCTCTGCTCTGCGGGGAGTAGAGTGCGCCCATGGCCTTGGCCGTGTCTGTGTCCTTTTTAAGTTTTTCAATGGCTGTATCCACTTCAGAGCCAAAAAGTTGTTTCTCGTTGAAGGGCATATTAAGGACAGCCTGCTGGATTTCAGGTTTGAAGCCTGAAGTGCGTAGCCAAGCGTGTCTCCTTATGGTGACAGCAGTGTTGACTGTTCTTGCTGCAGTATCGGCTGCGTCTAGTGAAGAGCGGATTTGATTGTTTGAGATCGTTTGTCCCTCTTCCACTATTTGCTGCGCCCTTTTTTGGTATTCCTGGGGAAGATGGTCTACGAGAAGTTGCATCTCGTCCCAGTGTGCGCGGTGATATCTGGCCAACAGCGCTTGTGAATTTGCGATGCGCCACTGGTTGGCTGCCTGTGATGCTACTCTTTTCCCTGCCGCATCAAATTTTCGGCTTTCTTTGTCCGGAGGTGGGGCGTCGCCAGATGTATGTGAATTTGCTCTCTTGCGAGCTGCCCCTACTACCACGGAGTCAGGTGGTAACTGCGAAGTAATAAACACTGGGTCTGTGGGTGGTGGTTTGTATTTCTTATCCACCCTTGGGGTGATGGCTCTTGATTTTACGGGCTCTTCAAAAATTTGTTTTGCGTGCCGTAACATCCCTGGTAGCATTGGGAGACATTGATATTGGCTGTGTGTAGCCGAGAGGGTGTTAAATAAAAAATCATCCTCTATAGGATCGGAATGCAGTTGGACATTGTGGAATTCTGCTGCCCTAGCCACCAGTTGCGAGTATGAGGTACTGTCCTCTGGCGGTGACGGCTTTGTGGGGTATGACTCGGGATCATTGTCCGGCACTGGGGTGTCATACAGGTCCCAAGCGTCTTGATCCTGATCGTCATGACTTATGGTAGTTTGCGCTGGTGAGTGCATTTGTGGCGGTGTTTGTGCCGGCGATGCCTGTGGTGGAGAGGGCGGAGGCGTGACTTTTTTAACCACTTTGGCTTGTGGTTGTGCGTCATCCTTTGGAAGTCCGATCCTTCTTTTCCTCATGATTGGGGGAAGGGTTGATATCTTCCCTGTGTCTTGCTGGATGTAGAGTCTCTTTTGTGTGTAGTCCGATTCTACACTTTGGAGCTCTTGTCCAAATCTGTGCATTTGGCCACTTATTCCTTGTTCCTCTGAGTAGGATGAAGGTGTGGTATTTTTCGGCGCCGAGAGAGAATCTTTTTTTCGGTTTCGGCACCGACAGAACTTTTGTTCCTTTCGGCATGGATTCTCGGTGCCGATGTTTTTCGGTGCCGGTATCTTGTTTTTGTCTCTCGGAGCCGCTTTCTCGGCTCCGAGGTTGCTCCATGGCGGTCCCTCGACCGGAGTCGGGTGTCTTCGCTATGGGCGTGCCCTTTTTCGGCGCCTTCGACGGGTCGCCTGTTTTATGGGTCGAGCCATGGCCTGTTGGCAGTGGCGTCCCCTGGGCTTTCGGTTTGTCGATGGATTTACTTTTCGACGTCTTACTCACAGTTTGTTGCTGTTGTTCGACGTCGGAGTCTCCGGATTCTGATTCCGGAACCGAGAATGTTTCCTCTTCCTCGTCGAAACGTTGTTTTGTCGACGTGGACGCCATTTGTTGACGCCTGGCTCTTCGGTCCCGGAGTGTTTTTCTGGACCGGAAGGCTCGACAGGCTTCACAGGTATCCTCCTTGTGCTCGGGCGACAAGCACAAGTTACAGACCAAGTGCTGATCTGTATAAGGATACTTACTGTGACATTTTGGGCAGAAACGAAACGGGGTCCGTTCCATCGGCTTCGATGTCGCACGCGGTCGGGCCGACCAGGCCCCGATGGGGGATCGAAACTACCCCAAAGTCTTCCGATGATCGGTGTCGATGTACCTAACTATTCCGATACCGAACGGAACAATACCGACGCTTTCTTCCGAGATTCTGACTAACTTTCCGAACCGAAACACGGAGCGAAAAGGAATACGTCCGAACCCGACAGCGGAAAAAAACAATCTAAGATGGAGTCGACGCCCATGCGCAATGGAGCCGAGGAGGGAGGAGTCCTTCGGTCCCGTGACCAAAAAGACTTCTTCGAAGAAAAACAACTTGTAATACTCCGAGCCCAACACCAGGCAGCGGACTGTGCCACACATGTGTATCTGCAGCAACATATGCCATCGAACAGTAACTTCTAGAGTTCCACTTTACCTGCCTGATATTCCAGGATCTAAACTTCTGCCATGCCAACAGCAATTAGAATTTGAATTGGTGTGGAAATAAATGTGAAGTGCATCCCAGAAGAATTGGCAAAGATGACCCCTCTGAAAAAACAATATGCAGGGTGGGGCTGTGAGCGTTCTTTTTGACATTAGTGTCAAATCCTGCTTGACAATTCTGCTGGGTTTACACAGAACACTGGAAGCCCACAGGAAAGAAAGGAAAAACAGGATGCCAAAGCAAGTGCATCCACCATCTAGTTCAGGGGTCTCCAACGAGCAGCTCGGGAGCTACTGGTAGCTCACCAACACCCTGAAAGTAGCTCTCAGAGATGAAGACAAGCCAATCTCAGACAGTCTATGCATAATAAACAAGACAGCCTTATTCATCTCAAAACCCTTAGAGTGAAAGTCAGCTTAACCAATAGCAAAGCCTTATAACACTCAAACGGAAATTGTGTCGGGCTATGGGGTCTGCCACATGACCATCTGTATCAACTCTAAATCTAAGTTGCAAGGAGACTAGCCATGTTCTATGTCTTGCTCTATCAGTAGCAGCACATATGTAAACAATGCACTATCAAAGAAGAGTGACAGCAGTAACCAGCAGCGACCCACCAAAGTGTGGGACTGCAGGAGCCAGAGTTAAAATTTGTTAGTTGGGAGCATGATCAGCTGAACAGCTGAGAGAAGCAGGGTGTAGATCCAGAGCAAGAAAACATAACAGCCTCATCTGCATTAATTTTTGTATGGATCTGTCTGACACGGTCCCTCCCCGATAAACAGTGCTGTTTAGTGTAAGCTACACCTATTGTCAAGGACATTCAAATGTGTATGCTGGCCCACATCAAAAGGGTTTTCTCTCTGGTGCAATTGTGTCTGTTCATGCCATAATAGTGCCCGTGACGTAATAATGATCATTCTTGACTACTATGGGCATTTTATAATCTAGCTGAGCCATACAGGCTGCCATCATTGACATATGAAGAGCATGACTGGCCTAGTTTTAGCTGTCCCTGACAGAATGGTGACCGTTTTTTTAATATAATGGCCTTGACTGATAACTAGTGGGCAAACAATGGTATAATGATGGGCATTATTGGCATAACATTAGCATCTTTGGTGCTACGTTGAGCATCCATGACCTATGATTGTAATACCTGGGAACTCTAAACAGAAACTATCATGTGAGGCTTTTGTACATAGTAGTACTAATTGTTGGGGATTGTGTATTTTCTTAAAATGAAAACTGATACTTTAAATGCAAAAATTATGTTTTTTCAGAAAAGGTTTCACTTCTGGAAAATTGAGTTTGTTTGTCCAAAATGGAAAGTAGTATTTGATAGGAATACAGTGTGTATTTTCAAAAACTAATATGCTGATGAGGACAAAATATTGTAGTTCTAAAACACATTTAAAGTTGAAAGACAAATGATACCTCATGCCTGGGGGGGGTTGACTTACTGCTCTGATTATGTCCTTTGTGCCAAAGAGCATGTGATGATTTGAATGTTACTTCACTAGTAAGATAGAGGCATTTAATATTAAGAAACATTTTCCTACCATTTCTTTTTGTACCCTTGACTGAAATGGTTACTTACTACTTATGTATGCCTGCTACCCCTTCTGTGGTATAGCCCATCAACCAGGGCTCTCCAGCCATCTCTGCCCTGGGCTTTTTTTCTGTCTGACTCCAGGCATAACCCATCTCCTTCCAGTCAGCCTCAAGCCCTCAGTGCTGAGTGTTTCTTGGCCTTTCTCTTTCCTTTATCCCCTTGAGTGTTCCAGGTGAGGGCTTGCCTGGTGGTGTTTGATGAGGGCTGCAGAGGCTGTGACTTATCCGGCCCCAGCATCTTTTCAGGATTTCTTAATGAGCAATGAGTTGAAAAGTCTGCTGCCATAGGTCGTTAATGCTAATGGTGTTTGGTCAGAGAATGTGGAGGATTTTCCTCAGACAGGTGTTATTTAAGGTCTGGACTTTTTTGGTTGGGATCACTGTTGTCGTCCACGTTTATGCTCCATACAAAAAGACTGATTTTATGTTGGTGTTAAAAAGCCTGATCTTGGTTTGCAGCGTTAGGACCTTGGAGCTCCAGATCTTCTTTAGCTCAATGAAGCCAGCCCTTACTTTGCCGATTCTTGCCTTGATGTTGTCGTCTGTGCTGCCCTGCTTGTTTAGGACACTGCCCAGGTAGGTGAAGGCCTCAAATTCTTCCAGTGCATCTCCTACCAGACTGACTGCAGTTATGCTGGCTGTTAGCTTTCAGAATCTTGGTTTGTCCCCTCTAGATACTGAGGTCAAGTTGTGCTGTGTCTGGAATGCTTGGGTGGTCACTACTGAGGATTCGGCTTGGAGTGGTCATAGTGTAATGTTAAAACATGTTGCCACTATTTTACAGTGATAAAATATGCTAGTAGCTTGACAGGACTTTCCTTGAGCAGAAGTAGCTCTCAATTTAGAAAAGGTTGGAGACCCCTGATCTAGTTGCTAAAGGACATGCATTGTCCCACCAGACATCGGTCTCTGGATTTGCTGGAGGTATAATGACTGCCCAACCTGGATTTCACTGTTAGATTTGGGAGGACATTAAAATTACTATTGTACACTTCCAACAGCGCCCCAGTCCTCAGAGCCTAAGTATAGTGTAGCTTAAGACGTCTGCCATCTTGAAAACGCAATAAGCAGATAGGGATGGCCTAGGGAACTTTTATGGTATTGGTTAGCGTATGCCCAGGAGTCATTCCCATCCACTAGTTCATGCAGGTTTAATTGTGGCACCTCCCAACACCCACTTCAGAACACTCCTGGAAAGGAGGAAGATCAGAAGAGGAATGAACCCGCTGTCTGCAATGTCAGAAAAGACTGGTCCTCCTCTTTTTTGCACCGGACAAAGAAATGGACTCTGAAAAGTGATAAGGCTGACAAAATATAAAAAAGTATAAATTGTCAGGGATGTCAGTCCTCCTTCCATACCAACTGACCCCCACGAGGAGTGCAAATTTATTTTGTAAGTCTGCTTTCTGCCTGGGGGCGTCACAGCCCCTGGGTAACAACACATTTCAAAAAATAAAAACAAATTAAAGAAAGAAATGTATGTAGGATGTTGACTCCCTTTGGGGTGGGGGTGGTAGTTACATTTTCTTTCTCAAATGTGTATTTTGTCACATAAACCTACTATATGCAGATTTGTTAGGAGATGCTAGATTTATGTTTAATATGCAGAACATATTCTTGTGCAAACGGATCAATGTGGTGATGCGTTTGCATGCAGTGGATAGATCTGCCAAAGGTTGGATGGTTATTTTTCAGTTGCTTATTTGTGCATTTGGTTGCGAAACTGGTACACACGAGGTTAAAAGTTTGACCAGATAGTACTACCAGGTTCTGAAATCAAAAAATGAAGCAATACTATTGAAAAAAAAATAAAAGAAATGTGACACATTATGCTGGATGATTTGCCTTTTCTTGCTGCATAACGTAGTTAGCAGTTTTGCATAATGTGGTGCTATCTTACCGCATAATTCCAGGTATCCTGGTGATAGCATTGTTTTCATAAAGAGCATGTCTACGCACAAAGTTGCAGGGGGTCCCAGGTGAATGTGTGCCTCTTGAGATCAAAGGTAGATTTGTAGTTTTGGGAAATTATTTTCATACAGGCAATGGACCAACATAGCCAAACAACACTAACATTTTGCATAAGCCATGGCAAAAGTATGCTGTGGAATTAGGTGTCTGGCAAAGTGAATAAATACTGTGTCGGTTTTAGCCAGTCACCAGAGACGGCGTCTCAGTGGATGACTGCTGCCCAGGCCCTCAATCTAGTTATGCAGGACAGATCTAAAGCAGGATCAGATATTGAGACGGCATCTGAGGGGGGAGGAAAATGGAGCAGAATCTGGAAGTGTTTCTTCAGTCAGCTGAATTTCATCCGACGACTCACCTTCCAGCGATTCTGAAGGATATGATTATGGCAGTCATGCTGTGGCTGCGCAAGCATAGTCTGAGCAGCAGACTGACCGTAGCAGCGTAGACCAACCGAGAGAGCAGGCACGAGCGGCAAGAAGCACAGAAGGAGTGCCCTCTTGGCACCTCCCTCAGTTTAATGTAGCCCCAATTTCTGCTGTTCACTGGCAAAACTGGATATAAAATCAATACAGCCAATTTTTTGCTAAGTCAATCTCTTTTTGGTTGTTGACTCCCTTGAGCAAATGGAGCAGCAAATGTGGTTATAGAACAAATTCTGAGGCAACATGGAGGCACTCTAGGGCCTCATTCTAGGGGACACCAGCAGACTCGCACTTCACCGGAGGAGTTAAAGAAATTTTTGGGTCTTCTGCTCAAAATGGGGTTAGTGCACAAACCAAGACGGTCTACTCGCATGGTTTGGGTAACAGCCATCTTTGCACTGTGCAATGCAGCAAAATTATCATTGAAATGCAGCATACGCTGCAATTTCAAAAAACAATCTATGCTCATGTAAAGGTTGTTTGGGAGCTTGTCCAGCCACTCCTTTACAAAGGTTATAATCTATATGTGGACAATTTTTATACGGAAGTACAGCTGTTCAGTGAGCTGTACAAAGCTGGCACAGTGGCATGTGGTACACTTTGTTGTCACCAGAAAGGGTACCCGCAGCTTCTTTGTAAGGCACTTCAAAAATCCTAGAGCACTGTGTTGCATTACAATGAACTGCTCACAGTCATGTTCTCTCATAGATGTGATGTGTAACATGGACGAAGTTCACAAACATTGTTGTTGCAGAGTCTGCTCTAAGCAACGTAACTGCCCCCATGTCCATCATAGCCAGGTCTGTGTGTTCCTACTTGCTTTATTTTGTATTGCACAAAAGTGAAGTATTGGGAAATTGACTGAGGCGGAACTGAGACCGGCCCTGAGCTGCTGGTGTGGTAACTTTGGGGTTGCTCTGAACCCCCAACGGTGGGCTACCTTGGACCCCAATTTGAACCCCGTAGGTGGTTTACTTACCTACAAGAACTAACATTACTTTACCTCCCCCAGGAACTGTGAACATTGCACTAAGTGTCCACTTTTAAAACAGCTAAATGTGTTTTATGTAAAAAGTATATATGCTATTGTGATTATTCAAAGTTCCTAAAGTACTTACCTGCAATACCTTTCAAATGAGATATTACATGTAGAATTTGAACCTGTGGTTCATAAAATAAAGAAAATATATTTTTCTATAACAAAAACCTATTGGCCTGGAATTGTTTCTGAGTGTGTGTTCCTCATTTATTGCCTGTGTGTATGTACAACAAATGCTTAACACTACTCCTTTGATAAGCCTACTGCTCGACCACACTACCACAAAATAGAGCATTAGTATTATCTCTTTTTGCCACTATCTTACCTCTAAGGGGAACCCTTGGACTCTGTGCATACTATTCCTTACTTTGAAATAGTGCATACAGAGCCAACTTCCTACAATTGTCCACAATGAATCTGAGGTACTTCTTGTGGCTGTGAATAAATGGTATGTGTAGTTAAGTCTCCTTCAGATCTACAGTGGCCATGTACTAGGAATGGAAATACCTCCTGTAGAGTTCTCATTTTAAAGTGTTGAGTTCTTATGTATTTGTTTAGACGTCTGAGGTCTAATATCAGCCTTAAGGATTGGTCTGGTTTTGGTACCAGAAAGTATACAAAGTATACTCTTTTCTGAGTTCTCTCTTGGGGGCTCTTTTCTATTATTCATTTTTTAATCAGCTCCTTTACTTTCGGTTGTGGGTGAAGTTACTCTTATCTGCAGAGTGCCTTTTCCCTTGATGATATTAAGGTGGCTTTTTGAGCCACTTAATGCAATACCCTAGCTCAATTATATTCAGTATCCATTTGTCCAAGGAGATTAACTTCTGCTAGTGCAGAGGTCTTCAAACTGGGGGGAGGGCCCCCCTAGGGGGGCCTCAAGTGATCCCGGGGGGGGGGGGGAGGCACCAAACGCTCGCTAAAATAAATATTATACAGATAACATGCCTTTGTTTTAAGCAGAAGCATGTTATTGCAGGTTTAAAAAGGTAACAGTACTTCACTGCAATGTTTAAATAGGTTTAGACATATTTAAACAATGCCATCTTTCTAAAATAATTGTGAAAAATTCTGAGGAGGGGGCCCAAAGATTTTTATTTTTCAACTGGGGGGGCGTGGCATTAAAACGTTTGAAGACCACTGTGCTAGTGGAAGAATACTATTATCCTGTCTCATACTGGTGCTATGTGATGGGGGTTTGTGTGAAACGGACATTACAATGCTGCAGGCCCCAATGTCTTTGGGACTTGTCCTCTTCTCCGCCTCACCCACAAAAGGGCTGACATGCAGCGCATTTCTCTTGCGATGGTGTGCAATGAGAAGTTAAATGCTGGTTGCTAGTTCCCATGTTGAAAACTATGGCGGCCATGTGACTTCCTGGTTGATATGGCTCCCCTTTTGAAAAATCCTTGCAACGTACAACCAGAGAAGAACTAGCTAGGGCAAGGCCCAGGTAGCAGTGGACTACTGCCAGAGTTATATGCCACCTACCATAGCGCTAGCAACCCACCTGCTAGAAATGTACCACGCAATAAATGAAAAAGGGACGCAGACCCCCCTCCTCCCCTTCTCCACCCCTCCCTCCCTCCCCTACTCCCTTCCCCCCCCTTCCTCCACCCATCTTTGACCCCTCTCCTCCTCCTCCTCACCCCCCCCCCCCCCCCACACACACACACACACACAAAACAGACAATACAAATCCTGAAACCAAGAAAAGACCTCTTGGAGATGGGATCACAACATTTTACAAGGACAAATCCACCCCAACCAATCAAGCTTCATCCTTAGCAGGGACATTTTCAGGTTTGGTGACAGACAAATTATGGATGAGGGATATAAAAAGTATCACTTGCAATTTTGGGCATTGGTGGTTTTAATATTGAGTTAACTGGCTAGGGAGGACTCTACCAGTATGTGATTGTTTATCTTTTTAATACATCAGCTTGTCATATTTCGACATGTAGCTTAGCAGGTCATGAAACAACCTCACAAAGGCTCTACCACATAATAAGTAATCCACTGTTAGGTGATCTTGGAGTTTAGACACTAACTCATTGCATGGATGAAGCTGCTATACACAAACCTGACAGCACATGGGTATATTCAAGTTTCATGAACATGCAGACACAATAAAGAGTATATTCTGAACAAGATGCTCCTGGATTGGCTTTAGGTGGTGTCATAAAGCGTGTAAACTGCAATTGTCTGTGGATAAGAAAGGGCTGGGAGCGTATAAATGAATTCTGATACAGCTTCACAGCTCCAATGGGTGTTATCAGAACCTGCGAAAGGAGGATGAAAACAGAATTGATGAAGTGGAGGTTATAGGAGTGATAAAGAGGAGGGTTGTAGTAGTTGCATGGTGGTGGATGACAATGAGGTACTGGAAAGGTCCAATGGAAGAGGGAGGTCTTCCACTGGGAGACTGCAAAATATGATTGCTGCAGTGGGGAGATGCTCCAAATAGTAGATCAGTTGTGCAAGAAAGTGATAACGACCCAAGGTTGAGAGTACTTGGGAGCACAGAGATTACGCGGTCATCCAGGGTAGTTGACGGATTACACAAAATTAATTATTCTATGCTTAAATTCATTTCTTTTACCATGTTGTATTCTTATTTATGCTTAGCTTTTACTTTTATTGTTTCAGTTTGTTGTGATTATGATGAAAGAGGATGTGTTAGATCGTAGGTTTGGCTGCATCTTCCAAGCTTAAAAATGTTCTCCTCCAATGTTGTGTTTCCAGGTAGCCTATAAGTTGGAAATTCCATTAACAGTTGGCAGTTCACTGAGTGGTATGGAAGCACTAAGCGAGGGTTATTACTGGCAATGAAGTCACATTTATCTTTCCACTGAGTTGTCACTCTTTATAAAAAAGAGAACATCATTTATTTTTTTGATTAAAGAAGTTTATACCTGTCTCCTTGGGAGGGGGGAGTTCTGGTTGCCCTACTGAGCATTATTCAATTGGCATAAGGAAGACAGGTCTAAGCAAAATTATATTTACCCATTTGCAATTTCATGCAACACAGACAAGAACTGTTCTCTTCTCTGCAGAAGAAGTGCCTTGAACAAACAGAAAGATGTTTCTCGCCACAGCGAAGCTTGACAGACTGCAGTTTACAGGCAGACCTCATCTTCAAGGTGACGGTCCAACTAGCTATCAATCAAAATTATCTAGTGGTTAGTCTTTCTATAAATACTTACAAATTTATTTTTAGTACATTCTACTTCATACCAATCTTGATGGGAGTTTAGGTTCTTCAATGAAGGATGAGCTATGTAAGACACTGTCAAACTGTGGTCCGGCCCCCCCTTATTGTGATATCGACTTTAATGGTAAAGATGGCGCATCATCTGGAGGAGAAGGACTTTCTCTCCTCACTTCTTTTTTTTTTTTTTTTTTAATGTTTTGCCTTTAAAAACAGAGAATGCTCAGAATTCGCTAGTGAAAACGTATTTGGTCTTCTCTAGGAAATTATGAGGTACAGCCTTTTCAGTGCCACCACAAGCTGTCACAAATTCTGTAGTTAAATACAGGGCATTAATCAAACTAATGGTCCAAAATGCTATCTTTCCACCTAATTTCGAGATAACATTTTAGAAGCAGTTGCAAATGTATTTTTGGCACATGCACTTTTGGCAGTTTTCAGTGCTGGATCTGCTCAGTAATAAAAAATAATTAACTTCTGCCTCAATGGTGATGGAGTCAATGAGAAATATGGCTGCATTTCTTAGTGGACTGATGGCATTTCCACTATTTGTGAGCATCACAAAAACAACCATGTAAACCAAATTCATGGATTTCTTTCCAGCCAGGGTATACAATAATATGTATTGCAATATCTGCCAACTCCTTTCCCAGCATATGACCTTTACATTTCACAGCCAGTGCCTGAATGTTGCCAACTAACTACAACTCGATGTTATATATATTAAAAATGCCTTTAATATAAAACACAACAAGCCTGTTACGGAGAACTGTCCTTGTCTTGTGCAAGACAAAAAAAGTCAAGCAAATACTTCATAGATAACTTTATAAAGCTTTGGTCGAAATCAGAGCACAAGAAAACAAACGTAGCCAATCCATGAAATCTAAGTTTCATTCGAGATATTATATATATATATATATATATATATATATATATAAGGGAGGATTCTGTAACTGTTTTGTACTGCAAAACAACATGTATTTTGTCTAACAGAAAAAAAAATAACTTTGCCAAACAATGAATCCTTTAGACTGGTGTTAAAGCAGAGAGGCATTCTCGTGGGTTAAGCATACTATAAACATGCATTGGCAAGCCGATACATTTTGACTGTGAGACAGGGGCTTTCAGTTGATGACTTTGGCAAGGCTTCCATTTCTACAGATGGCTATTAAATAATCCAAGACTGTGGCAATCTTAAAGTGATTTGCCTTCTGGACCACGCCAATAAAAGCAATTATTGGAACCAAAATCAGTTTATTTATGAAGTTCCTTTTAATAATACAATTCTCGTATTTTTTAAAAGGGACACTGTGTGAAGTCTGAAAGAGTGTCAGAATGAGCAAGTAATGTAATAAGTATCACTTGCAATCGTGGGACTTGGTGGTTTTACTATGTGGTTAATAAGTGGTCAGGGACTCTCTGCTATATGCGATCAGTTACCTTTTTATACACTGGCCTGGCACATTTTGATATGTAGCTCAAGGGTCCACGAAACATTTTTTAAGACAGACTCCCAAGATAGGCAGCAAACATTCGAAAATGAACACTGATGTACATAAACCAAAGTGTCAGGAGCTTAAATCATGTCGTCAGAAAATAAATACATATGGTAATGTCAACCATTTCAAATGCAGATATACATACTCTGCAAGACAAAAAGGATTCCTGCACCAAAGCACCAAACATTTGAAAACGAGTAGTGCTTTTTCTGACACACACAGACTTGTTAATAACGTTGCAAAAATAAAAAATCCAAATACCAAGCACACTCGGTTTCTCTCAAACATGCGGTCTGTCTAGAGTTTATGTACTTCTGTATTTAACTTTAACTGTGGATGTACACGACATGGCCCTGTTTGGACGTCATTGTGTAGCTACATGTGTATTTGAAATTACTTAAGGTTCAATCTCCGTTTGCAAGCTCTTTGAAACGGGAGATGGCAAACTCCGGCATTTTCTTTTAAGGTGGGTGGCAAGGTAGGTAGGTGATTCTTTGAAATACAAGTGTGCCAAAGTGACTGGAAGCAGCCTGACCTGCATGTACCGGTCCACTTTCCACCAAAACTTTGACTTTTCATCTTTAAAGCAAATCTCGTCTCAGGGCCACACACATTTGTTGACTTAATTTACACAATTCGCACAGTTAAAATGCAACGGAAAATGTGTTGTTCAGGGACATTTCAACTTGTGTCTCACAGCAGTACATTCTGTTGAGTATCAGGGTATAGTTAACAATGGAAATGAATAATGTCCATTTTATTGTTGTTCATAGTGTGTAACCGTGCCGTGAGCGCCTCACTGCTTGTGAAATAGGTATTAAAATGACTGTGGCCCCACTGTCACTCTCATTCACCTGGTGCAGATAGGCCTGTCACTGGTAATGTGAGGTCTAAAACCTGTTCTGTGACCTGGTGTTTATCCCAGATCACTGCTTCATGAAGTGCAGAGATCTCCCACTTCATTTTGCCCATGTTTTGGAAACTCCTGCTTGGAATCAGTACCACTGTGCCCGTTTTGAGAACGATCACTTGGTTCACATAGCTCGCAGTTTTCGTTTGAGCTGCACGAGACTGTAGTAGAAAAAGTATCCTATGCGACCATAGCACTAATAATAAATAACTATTTCGGCTAAAAAGCCATAAAAGTATCCAATAAAACAACATACCATAATCGTACAATAAAATAGTTAGGAATAGAGAAGAAGGGTGCCACATAATACATTAAAAAGCCCTGACAGTTTCTTCTAAAATGGATTATTAAAACACACAGTTATGAGAACAATACGGGATGGACATCAAATTTTAGAAAACTAAGAACCTTTCTATCTTAATTTCACTTAATAATCTACTTCTGCCTTGAGTACTTTTGGTTTTGCTGATCAGTCAGCAAGATTTTCTCTAGTTCTTATAGCCCATGCACTTTGGAGATATCTTGCGACTGCGAAAACTACCTTATCACTTGTATCGCTTATCAAAATTCGTAAGGATATATTGTATTTCCTTATTCCCATTGATCTACATAGAGGAATAATCCACTTCTTCCTAGAAACCAAGTATCTAGGGCAAAAGAACGTAAAGTGTGCAAGTGTCTCTGGTTGCTCATGACAAAAATGGCAAAACCTCAAGTTGTTATCCTCCTTACTCCACCTTGCAGTGAATGTCTTGAATGGCAAAATCCCTAGCCTAAATTTAATAAAAAAAGCTTTTGATGTAGGGAGGATTTATGTTGTCCATATAGGCCTGAAACTTGAGACTGTATTTATGATCTAAAAACTGTAATGTCCTACTACCTTCGGCCTTTTTGGTCCAAGTCTGGACCAAAATAGTCTCCCAGTAGCACCGCCTAATGCGTACTTTTACTTCCTTGGTTAAATTGCAAGGATCTCTCCACACCTCCTCCATTTTAATGAATTGACTCATGTCTCTAATGTATTTAAACCAAGGAATTTTTGATGCGCCACCATCCGCTAAAAGCTCAACTGCTGCTTGTAGGAAGTTGGCTCTGTATGTGCTATTTCAAAGTAAGGAATAGCATGCACAGAGTCCAAGGGTTCCCCTTAGAGGTAAAATAGTGGTAAAAATAGATAATACTAATGCTCTATTTTGTGGTAGTGTGGTCGAGCAGTAGGCTTATCCAAGGAGTAGTGTTAAGCATTTGTTGTACATACACATAGACAATAAATGAGGTACACACACTCAGAGACAAATCCAGCCAATAGGTTTTTATATAGAAAAATATCTTTTCTTAGTTTATTTTAAGAACCACAGGTTCAAATTCTACATGTAATATCTCCTTCGAAAGGTATTGCAGGTAAGTACTTTAGGAACTTCAAATCATCAAAATTGCATGTATACTTTTCAAGTTATTCACAAATAGCTGTTTTAAAAGTGGACACTTAGTGCAATTTTCACAGTTCCTAGGGGAGGTAAGTATTTGTTAGTTTTACCAGGTAAGTAGGACACTTACGGGGTTCAGTTCTTGGTCCAAGGTAGCCCACCGTTGGGGGTTCAGAGCAACCCCAAAGTCACCACACCAGCAGCTCAGGGCCGGTCAGGTGCAGAGTTCCAAGTGGTGCCCAAAACACATAGGCTAGAATGGAGAGAAGGGGGTGCCCCGGTTCCGGTCTGCTTGCAGGTAAGTACCCGCGTCTTCGGAGGGCAGACCAGGGGGGTTTTGTAGGGCACCGGGGGGGACACAAGTCCACACAGAAATTTCACCCTCAGCGGCGCGGGGGCGGCCGGGTGCAGTGTAGAGACAAGCGTCGGGTTCGCAATGTTAGTCTATGAGAGATCTCGGGATCTCTTCAGCGCTGCAGGCAGGCAAGGGGGGGATTCCTCGGGGAAACCTCCACTTGGGCAAGGGAGAGGGACTCCTGGGGGTCACTTCTCCAGTGAAAGTCCGGTCCTTCAGGTCCTGGGGGCTGCGGGTGCAGGGTCTCTCCCAGGTGTCGGGACTTTAGGTTCAAAAGAGTCGCGGTCAGGGGAAGCCTCGGGATTCCCTCTGCAGGCGGCGCTGTGGGGGCTCAGGGGGGACAGGTTTTGGTACTCACAGTATCAGAGTAGTCCTGGGGTCCCTCCTGAGGTGTTGGATCGCCACCAGCCGAGTCGGGGTCGCCGGGTGCAGTGTTGCAAGTCTCACGCTTCTTGCGGGGAGCTTGCAGGGTTCTTTAAAGCTGCTGGAAACAAAGTTGCAGCTTTTCTCGGAGCAGGTCCGCTGTCCTCGGGAGTTTCTTGTCTTTTCGAAGCAGGGGCAGTCCTCAGAGGATGTCGAGGTCGCTGGTCCCTTTGGAAGGCGTCGCTGGAGCAGGATCTTTGGAAGGCAGGAGACAGGCCGGTGAGTTTCTGGAGCCAAGGCAGTTGTCGTCTTCTGGTCTTCCTCTGCAGGGGTTTTTCAGCTAGGCAGTCCTTCTTCTTGTAGTTGCAGGAATCTAATTTTCTAGGGTTCAGGGTAGCCCTTAAATACTAAATTTAAGGGCGTGTTTAGGTCTGGGGGGTTAGTAGCCAATGGCTACTAGCCCTGAGGGTGGGTACACCCTCCTTGTGCCTCCTCCCAAGGGGAGGGGGTCACAATCCTAACCCTATTGGGGGAATCCTCCATCTGCAAGATGGAGGATTTCTAAAAGTTAGAGTCACCTCAGCTCAGGACACCTTAGGGGCTGTCCTGACTGGCCAGTGACTCCTCCTTGTTATTCTCATTATTTTCTCCGGCCTTGCCGCCAAAAGTGGGGCCTGGCCGGAGGGGGCGGGCAACTCCACTAGCTGGAGTGTCCTGCTGGGTTGGCACAAAGGAGGTGAGCCTTTGAGGCTCACCGCCAGGTGTGACAATTCCTGCCTGGGAGAGGTGTTAGCATCTCCACCCAGTGCAGGCTTTGTTACTGGCCTCAGAGTGACAAAGGCACTCTCCCCATGGGGCCAGCAACATGTCTCGGTTTGTGGCAGGCTGCTAGAACTAGTCAGCCTACACAGATAGTCGGTTAAGTTTCAGGGGGCACCTCTAAGGTGCCCTCTGTGGTGTATTTTACAATAAAATGTACACTGGCATCAGTGTGCATTTATTGTGCTGAGAAGTTTGATACCAAACTTCCCAGTTTTCAGTGTAGCCATTATGGTGCTGTGGAGTTCGTGTTTGACAGACTCCCAGACCATATACTCTTATGGCTACCCTGCACTTACAATATCTAAGGTTTTGTTTAGACACTGTAGGGGTACCATGCTCATGCACTGGTACCCTCACCTATGGTATAGTGCACCCTGCCTTAGGGCTGTAAGGCCTGCTAGAGGGGTGTCTTACCTATACTGCATAGGCAGTGAGAGGCTGGCATGGCACCCTGAGGGGAGTGCCATGTCGACTTACTCGTTTTGTCCTCACTAGCACACACAAGCTGGCAAGCGGTGTGTCTGTGCTGAGTGAGAGGTCTCCAGGGTGGCATAAGACATGCTGCATCCCTTAGAGACCTTCCTTGGCATCAGGGCCCTTGGTACTAGAAGTACCAGTTACAAGGGACTTATCTGGATGCCAGGGTCTGCCAATTGTGGACACAAAAGTACAGGTTAGGGAAAGAACACTGGTGCTGGGGCCTGGTTAGCAGGCCTCAGCACACTTTCAATTGTAAACATAGCATCAGCAAAGGCAAAAAGTCAGGGGGCAACCATGCCAAGGAGGCATTTCCTTACACTGCTGCTTGATAGGTGGACAGGTGTTCGGCTGTTTAGAGCTAGATCAAATCTGAGGGGTGTGAGAGGAGTACTCATCAGCAACCCCAAAAAGTTACGCATAAAGCAATTTTCTACCGTTGTCAAACTTCTGGAATTACAATACCCCCATAGCTCGGCACCATAAATTGAAGCAGCCACTGCCGCTGCCTTGTATACTGTAAAGGGAGGTGAAATTTCCCCTTCCGAGATGTTGGCAATTTTCCTCCCTATCACTGCTGACCTCTGCCGGAGGACAGACAAACTCTTTCCGATCTGTGCCGACCACTGTTCGTCATCCGCTAGTCTGATCCCCAAGTAATCAAATTGGCTAACTCTCTCTAACAATTGTCCAGCTATAATAACTTTCCTCCTGAATGACTTATGCGGATTAAAGGCCATGAACTTGGTCTTAGTTGGATTTATTTCAAGGCCCCTCTTGGCACAGAAATTAGAAAAAGCATCAAGTTAATTTTGGAGGACCATTGGGGTTCTTGAAATCAATAGAGTATTGTCCGCAAACATTAAAATGGGGACAGGGACTCCTGCTAGTTTCGGGCCATCATGGTTGCAATGCATCAGCTGATCTACCACACCGTTGATAAAGAGGTTAAACAGTGTGGGAGCCAAGACACACCCCTGTCTGACCCCCCTATCAACGGGTATGGCTTCTGTCAGATCTCCACCTTGAGACCAGCATACCTGAGCATAAGTACCCTCATGGAGATACTTTATCAATCTCAGCAGTTCTTTATCAAGTTGGTAAGACTCCAAGACATTCCACAATAAGTCCTGTGGGACCATATCGGCTTTTAGATCAATAAAGGCCACATACAAGTGGCTCTTGTTGAGTATCAGGTATTTCCAGCAAGGGAGGTTAAACCTGAACGCCTGGTCTACTGTACTCACTCCTTTCCTGAATCCTGCCTGAAAATTGGAGAGGATCTGAAAGTCCTCTATTCATGTCTGCAGTCTGGTCAGGATCTGCTTACAGAATACTTTTTGGCTCACATCAATTAAACTTATTGGTCTGTAGTTAGTTGGTAATTCCCTTGACCCCTTTTTAAAAACAGGGACTATGATTGCTCCTTGCCATGTGGGGGAAGCCCACCACCCCCTCAGAATCTCGTTACTAAGTGCATTTAGATATAAAGACCAAGTTCTGGGTCGAGACAAATACAAGTCACCTAGGATAACATATAGCCCAGGAGCCTTTCCTTTGCGTAATGTTTGAAGAGCAAAAGTTGTTTCTTTTAGGGAGAAAAAGTCCAAATCAAAATTAGATGAAATAGCTGCCCCAGAAGTTGGTGTATAAGAAATAGAAGACCCCTTTGGTGTTGGTGGAGGAACAGTGATGCAGCTAGTCTGAGCCACTCTGTACAAATTTCCAAAGTGTGACACCCAGATTTCTGGCTGGATTGCTGGATAGCTCTCCACATTTTGGGAATGTCCTTTTTCTGCCACTAATTTCCAAAACAGTTTTGTATCTTTCACATGGAGAGCATCTACCAAAGCATTCCAATGTTTGGTTTCCCACTCTTTTTTGGCATTTTTCAGTGTTGTTTTATATGCAGTCCTGGTTGCTCTTATCTCTCAGCGACTCCCTACCTTCAATGCTCCCAATAGGTGTGTTTTGGCCTGTCGGCAGGAACTAGAGAACCATCTCAGTGATCTGTCCCTAGTTGCTATCCGCCTCCTTGCTATCTGGAAATATGGTCTTAATCGGTTGACAAAGCTACCATGCAAATTAATCAGGTCAACCAGTACAAAGTCAGTGTACTTCAAAGGGAGAAGCGTCGATATAACTACTTTATATATTGATATCTGAAAATGTACATCTTCTGCCACCATTTCCCATCTCACGTTTTTATAATCGTTTGTCGCGATTAAAACGTTACCCTTCACCCATTTAGTCAGTGTGTTACAATTAAATGTGGAAATTAAGAAGGATGTACAGAGAGCTTGGTGGTCACTATCGTCTCGTGGAGAGACAGCCATATCAATAAGAGAGTTCCAGAGAGTATCATCTACTAAAATATAATCTAGATGGCTCGAGTATGGTCCTTTTCTATATGTAGGCAACGCCGCAGTGTCCGACTTCGTGTTTCCATTTACTATTCTTAGCCCCATATTTTTTATTAAGTTCTCAAATAGATCTAATGCTCCCACTGTTTTCTTTGTTGTGACCCGGACCGGGCCTGATCTGTCCCAGGGGTCTGCAAACTGGATTCCTTCTTGCTGGTAATCATCCTTACAACTCAGTTGTATATTGCAGTCTCCTGCAACGATTAAGCCCTGCTCCCCTGGTAAATGGTTCAAAAGATCTGTGAGCGAATTTAGCAGAGCAATCTGAGTGCTTTGTGGGCCAGGTCTAATATATATATTTACAAATACTATGCGAGTAGGCCCCCTTGGACTGCTAAATTCAACCTCCACAGCTAATATATCCCTAGTGGGAGTAAATAGCTCCTTTGCCTTGGGGAACAGATTGTGCTTTAGCCAAGTTATCAGGCCCCCTGATGCCCTCCCAGATGGCGATGGGAGCGCAGCCTTCTGGAAGGTCCAGTAACCTGCTCTATAAATCATAGAAGGGGCCCATGTCTCCTGTAGTAGAATATGATATGATGTTGGTCTATGAAACTGCACCACTCTGGGTTGGTTGTTTTTGATAGCACACCTGCCACATTCCAGGATAAGAGTTTAATTAGGGGATCATTACCATCCCCAGTATTTTGCAATCTCTCGTTGGTCTTATTTATAGAGGATGCTGGTCCACAGTCCCTCCCTTCTACTTGGCCATTGCAATGCGTTCCTACCTCTGCTCCCACAATGCCCAGTGACAGATTGCTTAGGGCACAGGGTTCCAGAACCCTTTTAATGAGTACATCATCCCTCCCTGCCTTCGCTATGGGGGTTTTGCGTCAATCCACAGTTGAAGTTGGGCTACTCCTGCTGCCCCGCCTTGAGGTACATATAGTGGAAAGCAGTGGGTTGTTAGGGCTGCCTCTAAAAAACAAGTTAGCCATTGGTGGCCAGATCGTTTGGGTAAGAGTCACTTGGGATAAGGTACCAGGTCTCAATCTTTGCTCAAGCGCTAGAAGACCCTTTACTAGGCTCTGGCTGTTCAGTTTCAGCCCTATGAGGTCCGTTTCTGTGCTATCACTTGAATATCTCTGGGCAGTAACTATGTCATCCAGTATAACGGACCTACATTTCTTTACACACCTTATCCAGTGAATTACTTTATTTTTGAGTGAGTCCCCTTGTTCCTTTGAATCGTAGTTTAACTTTGGAATGTTCATCATATATACATCATACGGACTATGCTTGATCTGACTTGACAAAGTACTCCGTGGGGGGTCTTTATCGCCGTTATCTAAAGGCTGATTTCTGTACACCTCATGGTTTGCCCCTCTTATCAAATTGGTATCACGTTTATTTAGATTAGCCACTTCGGGGGCTACACAATCTTCCCATTGGCAGTTTTGTGATGCCACTCCAGCCCTCTTTCCCCTATGTTTTCCTGCCTTATATATTTCAATTTGCTGGGTTTGCATAGATAGAGGGTTAAACTCAGATTTAGAAGATGATTTCCTTATGTCCCCTATTACGGCGGTTATGCCGTCCAGCTTCTCATGTATCATGTGACTGAAGGATGTAAGATACTCTCTTAGGCTCACTATCTCTGCTCTTATTTGTACTAGCTGTGCCTCAAAAGGGCGTTCCCCCTGAGTGACTAAGTGTGTTAATGCCTCCTCAGCTTCCCTTGGTACGCTCTTCTCTATACTAGAGGTTGCCAGGGAGACAAGGGGTAAGAAACGATTAGAACAATTTATGGGAGGTGACGCGCTGTCCTGGTGGTTAGACGTGCTCAGATTGGAGCTCTCTATAAAGTTAGCAGGGGTTTCTGGTATGATAGACTTCAACTGAGTTCCCCGTGGTGGTTCTGGCAGCAGCTCTCTATTCGCAGGGATAAAGAAAGACTGTCTTTAGTTGCAACGTCAATCCCTCTCTTGGAGGACTTGCAAGATTTAGTGGCTAGCAAGCTCTCTACTTCCTCTATTAGGTCGTCAATTTGAGTCAGTGTGCAGTTTTCAGCAGCATGTCGGGGTAGTTTCTTCGCCCCTCCCTGCCCAGTAGGATTACCACTAGATTTCCTTTTCCCCATCCTAATTAAATTAATAAGATTTCTCAAGGATAAATATAGCGGGGAAAAGAAAACCCAGAGAATAGGCCCTGCCCTATCTCTTCCTGTCAATGACGGGCAAAGGACGGGCGATGTTCAGTTTAAAGGGGCTTGGTCCCGCCCCCAGCCGCCACAAGCAAGATCCTGCGCTTCCCGGAAGGCGGGGCGCGATGTTCAGTTTAAAGGGGCTTGGGTCCTGCCCCCAGCCGCCAAAAGCAAGATTCTGCGCTTCCCGCAAAGCGGGAGCGCAATGTTCAGTTTAAAGGGGCTTGGTCCCACCCCCAGCCGCCACAAGCAAGATCATGCGCTTCCTCTAGCCAACAGTCACGTTTTCTCACTTTTCTGGAGGCTCCTTGATCAAAGTCTCACTTGTGCACTTGTCTCACATGTGCACGCTTGGCTCCTCTGTTCCCCCCAACTAGAGCTCTGCTAGAACACTGCAATATTACGCTCACCTGCAATAAGCTTAAACTCCTCAGGCTTCCCCGCGAAGCGGGCGCACAAAGCAAAGTTTGAAGGGGCTCTGGTCCCGCCCCCTGCCGCCTCGCGAGTCCAGCGCGTACCGTGAAGCGGGCGCGCAAAGTTTAAAGGGGCTCTGGTCCCGCCCCCTGCCGCCTCCCGAGTCCAGCGCGACCATAGCACTAAGTAATGTTATGTCCATAAGAGGTCTTAAATAACACAACACCCAAACCATGTATTCAGAGCCCCCTACGGTCATAGTTCTGCTACATCTTAATTCTATTCACTCCTAACAGTCACTTCAAAAATAGTTTAGACCAGGGATACTCAAAGTGCGGCCCCTCTGACCTTTACATGCAGCCCCTTGGGCAACAGGAGCACTGGGCAGCTGTTTGCTCGACTCTGTACTAACAATAAAAATATTAAATACACACACAATCATTTATTTCAAACATAATTGGTGTTAAAGAAAGGAAGTAACTAGGGACTCCTGCAATTAACTTTAGAAACACATTCATTTTAAAGTCATCTTACAGCATAAGTGTAAAACTAAGACAGTCTCTTTGAAATTAAAAAAGTGCATTTAGTTAACATGCAGAACCTTTTCGCCTTAGTACAATTTATTTTATCAGTCCATTGAGATGTATTCATTTAAAAGGGATAGTTTTCAAACATAAATTTGGAAACATTAATTATTTCCCTTACCCTGAGAACACCACCAATAGTAAATTAAAGAGGCAAGTCACTTGGTATGTGCACTTTATGGGTGGCCTAGGTTCTTATCATACATAAACAACATTATAGTTTATGAAATCAAACATAGAAGCAGGTTTTGTGTAGCACACACCATGTATCATGTATTTCGAGGTCATCTTAAATGTGATAATGCAGAAAAAGGAGGGAAACTGACACTAAACAATTGCCTAGGATTACACAATTTGGAAAAGTGGGTAAATTGGGATTAATTCCAGGTTTTCTGGTTTCCCAATGTTTATTTCAGCCACTAGATTTATATCCTTTGCTTCCCCTACACCTACCCTGCCACCAATTCCCCTAGCCACCCCGCGCTGGCATCAATGCGGCCCTCAGGCACGTCACAGACCAAACTTTTTGGCCCCTAGGAAAATGTTTGCGAGTACCCATGGTATAGACTAACAGGGGATGTATAGTGGCCTTACCTCTGGCACTGCTGAGTGGTTTGAGATACAGTGCCAGTTCTTCCACACATTTCTTTGCCTCTTCATAGTGTTTGGTGTCCTCAACCCCGCTGCATAGTGTGATGGGTTGCTGCTCGGGAACCTGAAGACAACATAGGGGAGAGGAGGTTTGGTTTAAGTGTGTGCATAAGGAGGAAAGTTGCCAAAGGCACAAGAACAATAAGTAGCCACAGTCAAAAAGCAAATTATAACAATGAAGTTGTTTTTCTCTGCCAACAACAACCTCCACAAAGCAGTGATGTGGTTAAGACAATGAAAGAGACAGCATTAATTAAAGTGTGACGAAAGGAGTCAAATAATGCCAGATAATGAATCTTGAAAATGGGATGTGAAGGAGAGAACACAGACTTTTAAAGAAAAGACACAGCAAGAGAAGGAAGATGAGCAATGGAGACAGAGGAGGGGGAACTTACAGTAGTGGCAAGAAGAAAGCTGATGCCAACTGGATAGAAGAGGAGGAAAAGTAGTGGCAAAGACTTGGAGGTGGTTAGAAAAGAGGTGGGAAAGGAAGTAGTGGTAAAAAAGACGGAGGGGAGCAATATAAAGATTGGAGAAAAAGTAAAACTGAATGAGGAGGAGGGAAAATCAGTGAAGGGTGGTGAATTGAGTGGGATGGGTGACATGGAGATGAAAACTAGAGGAGAAGGAGATATAGGTGGAGGAAATGCAACTTCCATTAGCAAAAGTGTAACTCCTTTCGAAGAGAAAACGTGTTAAGGAAACCAGATGGAAACTATTCAGAAGATGCAGCAAGACCCTTGGGGAATGTAAGCAGAGCAAGGGACAAAGGGCAAAGGAGTAGGGGATAGGGAGGAGGAGGCCCCAAGGTAGAGGAGGCACGGTCCAGAGGACAAAATAAAGTGTGGAGGGGGTGGAGGAGGGGGGGGAGCCCTAGAGGGGTGGGAGGGTTCAAAGGGAGGAGCAACAGCAAGGACCAAGGAGCAGGCCAGAGGAGAAGGGGATCAACGAGTTGGGGGGGAGGGGATGGGCGTGAAGAGGGAAGCAAGACCCCTTGGAAACAAAGGGATGTGCTAAGCCCAGGTAAAAGAGGCAAGAGGGGTAAAAGGTACACCAGAAAGATATTTTACTGCATGTGAAGGATGTCATGGTTCAAGAAACCCCATTTGTGGGTCACAGAACTGCTGTCAACACAGTAACATTCAGAGGTAGTGGGATTACTCAGTGCGAGGTCAGGCATATTACCTGAGCTCCCACCAGCTGCAGCAAGGCCGAGTTGACAGGCAGGAGCTCGATATCTGTATTGATTGAGGTTTGGTCGAAGGGGCATGCTTTGCGGTGAAGTTTGTTGAGGCACATCTTGCAGACTGTGTGGCCGCAGCCCAGGCTGATGGGCTTTCGGATGGTCTCGTCAAACGTCTGGGTGCAGATGGGGCAGGAGAGGAAGTCGGTCCACTGTGGAGCTTGCACAGGCATCGCCTCAGAGTTACAATTCACAAAGCACAACTGAAATCTAAAGAGCAGATTCCATTGGAATCAAAATCTGGATTTTCTTTTTTTATATATATTCTGTAAATACAGATGGTCAGCACATAGTGTGACGCATATCCTGGAAAACAAAAGGAAAAGAGATTAGTTTATGAGTGGTTTGTGTGCGAAGATTTTCTACTTGAATATACTTTATCGGTTGGTTAAAAAAGAAAATCAGCATGAGGCAAAACTAAAAGTGTAACTATTATTTGTAAAGATGTAGAATAATCTACATGAAAACTAACAAACATGCCTAGCTTTGATATTATGAATCCCATATTCGGCTGACACCTCCCCAACCCCACAATCCTATTCCCAACTCTTCTGAAACTTCACTGGTCCCTCAACTTGATAAATGTCCGACCTAACCTTATCTATCTTATCTGGAATCTTGAGCCGTAGTGCGCACGAAGCACTAAAAATATATGTATTTTTTTAATACAAAAAAAAAAAAAAAAAAGAACACACACAAAAAGGTGACATCCAAATGAATTATAATAACAACAATAATTATTATAACAATAGTAAAAATGCAAACGTTTCCCAAATGGTTGTGTATTTCTATTACACCTTATGTATAAGATTCATTTTTTTTTTCGAGATTCCTAGTGACCTTGCTAACGTGACAAGCCTTTAATTCAACTTCTGAAAATTAATTTTTTCAAGATAACGGACTAGATAAGTAGAAGTTACAAAATGTTAAGAGTTTAATCAAACCTTTTTTTACAGATCCATATAAAGGGGATGGCAACTAAACTTGGAGTCCACGAATTGAAATCCCATTGTCATACCACAGAGCCCTTCAGGGACAGCCTCTAGGAACAAAACCATTTTGCCAAGAAAAAAGCAAATCAAATCTTCTACGGTCACAATAGTGTTAACCCATGAAAGCTAACATTCCCAGGCAGATGTGCAGTCCAACAATCAACAGCAGCCTGTAGAATACTGTGCGAAACAAATATACAAGATAAAAAAGAATACATTTATTTTATTCCTAGATAATCTTAAACTGAATAAATCTTGTGATTATGCATTAAAACGGAAACAAAATACCTGAACTTTGACGGTTACTGGTAGCTGTGCGTTCGCAAACAACCCCCACATTGCTAATAAAGTCATACAACATCACTGGTGACATTCAGTCAGTAAAGCAGAAACTGCACCCTGAGAACGTCAGTAAAGGACCAATTAAATAGTACGTGAGGGAGGCATACATCCTGGAAGGAGATCAAATCCAGGGAGACGGGTAGGGCATCCTGTGAGAAATGTAACATCATTCCATTCTGCCAGGGAGGTAATGTACCCTAGGAGAACGATAAACAAGCAGACCAGAAACAGTGTGCCAATCAACCATCGCACACTGGGAGGGCACCATCGGTGGAAAGCTCAAACAGCACGGCTACATCCTGTTGCTCTTCGGGGACAAATATACACTGAAAAAACCAACAGATATAAAGATCACAGAATTTAAGAGTCACCACATTCTAAGGTTCACTTGACTCTTTGGTGGAAGAGAGAATCTTACTCCTGGGACAGCAGAACCATCATTAATAGCCAGGCTGGCAATCTGTGCATGGAGAATTTGAGATGTTCTGCCAATCATCTTTTTCTATCAGTTTAAGGATTTACAACTAGACTTAATTTCGGTTTGCAGGGATTGGTGGCTAGCCTTCTGTTGCAATTATTGCAAAGATCTGACTATCCTTTCATTAGTATTCTGAGAACCAAAGTGTCCTTGCTTGGAGGGGTTGAGGGGAACCGAAGTGCAGTATGATATGGTAGTAGAGATATTGATGGAGGGGTTCATATCACAGAGAATAGATATATAATTTGTACGGATTTCATCTGTGCATGTTATCTTTCATTTCTGGTATATTTTCAAGAACACATTTTATAGATCTATGTTTACGTAATGGTAAAAATCAATTAAACCACTTTCATGCCATTGCTCTTTTGCATGTGATGTACGGGGCATTTAAGTTGAGAAAAAAGGTGAAAAGCAGTGGGCATTCCACATCACGGTTTGAAAATCCATTTCACAAAGTACAATCAAGTTACGTATCATAAAATCGTGTGCCTTCCCTTTTCTTCCCACTTTGGATCGTTTAAGCAACATAAAAGGCAGTAAAGGTGCTTGCTGCCCACGTTCCAAAACGATGCACAGAGCAGAGTTAGTATATTGTCAGCTTATCACGAGCCAAAAGAATCAGGAGGGAAAAAAAGTTTTTAAAAAAACAACTTTGGTGAGTTAAAACATTATCCAGGAGTGCTCGGCTGCTTCCTAGAAAAACACATTGGAGCACATGTAATTCAGAGACACCCAATTCACAACATACGCATCATAAATGACAGGTACACCACGGTTCCTCAACACCAAATTAACTAACAACAAAGATCACGGAGGTTTGAGACCCACACCTACTCCTCAAATCGTTAGAAAATGTCCCTTCTAAGCTGTTTATATCTCCAAATTAGTGTCTCTCAATACGTGCACATTCGATGTCAGGACACAGGATCGACCCGCAACTCCCACACCTTTCAAAATAAAAGCCGTTATAAAACCAACCTTCTTTACGATTTACTACACTGAATTTTTTAAATATTTGTTTGTGTTTTAACACGGCTGCCAATAGAGAGCTGGCTGTGAAAAACTAATGGACGGTTATATCAGACTCGAATGCAATTTCTAAAAAACTAGAAGAGGTTAGGACCAGACAAGCAGGTGTTTATCCCACCAGCCTCCAACCTTGTTACTCCGACTCACTTCATGTTCGTTCCGCGTGATGCACATCACGAGTTCGGTTCTCTTCGCCCTACTACTGGCCATCACTCAGGGAACAACCTCACTAGAAGAGGCTGGCAGAACGCACAGGTACAAAGGTGACAACAACGTTAGGCGTGCTCGGCTGCCGAACACGGCATGGTTTAGAGAAAAGGGGTGAGTCAAGAGGCAGGTCGGGGCAGACGTGGTTCACGAGCACAAAATCGTCCTTCTCACACTTTCAATCTCGTAAACGTGCCGTGGAATTTACTCGGAGGCCCGTGTGACTGGGCATGTGGTGCTACCAGGGACCTATTGTGACCGGTCACGGGAGAGGAAGCCGAGGAAGAGCAATCTTAAAGTACCTACAGGAAACGCTTGGCTCAAAGGCTGACCGAGCTCGGCTCCGGTCAGAAGTGTCTCCAAACGTACAGGGAATTACCCGTAAACAAACAAAAAAAAAAAAAAAATGTCAGCGGCGAGAGCTCTTGACAAGTACTACACGACAGCAGTTATGTTGTTACCTGCAACTGGAACTTTCTGCTGTATAATCCACCATCCGAGGGGGCAGGCAGACAGCAAGCTCGCTCCCACGCACACATCAAAAACACGTGCATTCAAAAAATACTGGCTTGGTTCCGCTAAAGTTAGGAGTTTTCCTTATTAGGTTTAAATCATTTCACCGCCGTTAGGAGCTTTAAATCCATGTTAAATGTTGCACCAAATCAACATTTCCAGAAAGGTTACGCATTAAAACTACTATACATGTGAAAGCAGCATTGACTAAGTTATACATTTAAAAAAATATTAAACTTTTTGCCATCGTCTCCTGTCGTGAGCTACCATGTGCCTCCCTCAACGACATTCGGCACAATTCCAACGATTAAGCTCGAATATGGTGGTAGCATGTGATGTGACTTTTGCACTGCAGCAATCAGGGGCGGCTCCTTCGCAATGGCGAAGGCGCGCTGCCCCACTGACTGTGCCAGAAGCTGAAAAAGAAAACGATAGTATTCTATAGTTTTATTTTTCTGCTTTAGGCACAGTAATTCAGGGAGGGGCGGGACTAGGCCATGGGAGGTAGGAGGGGTGAGTGCACTAAGTGCATGTGTGTTTGGCCGCGCGTCTGAGGGCAGCCTTAGACACAGGCGCACTTAGGTTTCTCTAATTCGGCAGCATACACAGCTGGTCTCGAGAAACTGCAAAGACCCCAAGCTTGTGTCCGAGCGGCAGTGACTGCCACTCAGACAAATCCTAACGCTGCTTACATGCTTGTATAGCATGTAAGCAGAGCTAGGATTGCTGAGGAGCCTGTGATGGTGTCCCAACAGTGAACGCTGGGACACAAGAAGAGGATCGAGGCAACAGGTGGCAGCGACTGAAAGAGGTAAGTTATTTTTTATTCCCTACCAGCCCCCCACCTCTCCCTTTGAGATTTGCGGCGTACGCCGCTGGTAGCAATACATTTGTGAATGCACGTTTATCACTACACCTTTTTCAAGTAAAATGCTTTACTAGACCACATCTGTGTACAGTGCATGCCAATTAATAGAGTGGTTAAAATTGTTCTCATACTTGGAGTGCGTCATTCAATATTCATGTTGCAGGAAAGTAGCCCCTTTTTAGTATGGTTACCCCCAATTTTTGCCTGTCGTGTTTTGACTGTTCACTGGATCCTACAAACCATGTCCCCAATGACTGTGCTCTCTCCTTCTAAATTTGGATGCGTGGGACTTTACTCACCCCACAATTGGCATACTGGTGCTCCCATATTAGTCCCTAGTATATAGTACTTAGGTCCCCTGGGCATTTGGTCACCAGGGGTTCCCCATGTGCTGCAGCACTTATTGTGTCACCCAGGGGAACCCATGCAAAATGTGTCTGCAGGTCTGCCATTGCACCCTGCGTGTAAAGGTCCATGCACCCTTTCACTTCAGGTAACTGCACCAGGTCACTGTAAGTCACCCCTATTGCAGGCCGTCCTTGCCCAGAGGGAAGGGTGTAAGTACCTGTGTGTGAGGGCACTCCTGCATGAGCACAGGTGCCCCTACGAACTCCAGCTCCATTTCCTTGACTTCATAAGTGTATGGAAGACACTTTATCAGTGTACTAGACCCAGGTCCTGTGTTCAGCTATATATTTGTAACTACAAACATGGGCATACTTGGCATCAAACATGTCGGAACCAAACCTCAATACTGTTGCCAGTACTGGTTGTATGATTCCATGCCCTCTGGGGGCTCCTTAGAGGACCCCCAGATTTGGTCCTACCAGTTTGCAGGGTTTTCCTGGGCAGCCTGCGCTGCTGCCATCCTACAGACAGGCTCTCCTGCTGCTTGACCAGCTCAAGTCCAGGAAGGCAGAACAAAGGATTTCCTTTGTGAGAGTGAGGCAGCAACCTCTCCCTTTGGAAATAATTGTTCCATAGCTTGGGAGGGTTAGCCTCCCCAAGCCACTGGTATGCTTTGAAGGACACATTTGGTGCCATCCTTGCATAAACCAGTTTGCACAGGTCCAGGGACCCTCGGTCCCTGCTCTGAAGCAAATCTGGACAATGGAAAGGGGAGAAACCACTCCCCTGTCCATCACCAATCCAGGGATGGTGCCCAGAGGTCCTCCTGGTGGCCACTTGATTCTGCCATCTTGAATCCAAGGTGGGCAGAGGCCTCTGCGAGCATCCGAGTGGCCAGGACAAGCAGCTGACATCACACCAACTCCTGCTAGGTGGTCACCCTCCTAGGTGACCAATCCCCCTTCCTGGGCTATTTGGGTGGGGCCCTCAGATTCAACGTGCAAGATTCCAGCAGGACCCCTCTGCATCGTTTACTTCACCTTCTGGCCAATGGAACTGCAACCAGACCCTCCAGGAACCGATAATCTGCAACTACAGCAACAACTCTGCTCTGCAACATTGTGTCTCCAGCTCTTTCTAGCAACTGCAACATTTCCCTGGCTGTGCATCCTCGGAGGGTGACAAATCTTCAGTCTGCACAAGAAGCAAGAAGGAATCTCCCTTGGAGAGAAGGACTCAATCAATCAGGAATTTTTAAAGCGCACTACTCACCGTGAGGGTCTCAAGGTGCTGAGGAGGGGTGGGGGAGAAGGTGGGGGGTAGGGAGGAGATAGTGCTGCTTCTGCTCTAACAGCCAGGTCTTGAGAAGTCTCCTGAAGGTAAGGAGGTCTTTGGTCTGGCGCAGGTGGATGGGAAGAGTGTTCCACGTTTTGGCGGCAAGGTGCGAGAATGATCTACTGCCGGTTGTAGTTCTGCAGATGCATGGGACGGTTGCGAGGGCGGCGAAGCGGAGGTGACGGGTCAGGGTGTAGAAGGAGAGTCATCTGTTGAGGTATTCTGGCCCGGCGTTGTGCAGTGCTTTGTGAGCATGGGTGAGGAGTTTGAAGGTGATTCTCTTGTTGACTGGGAGCCAGTGCAGGTTTTTCAGGTGGTCTGTGATGTGGCAGTAGCCGGGGATGTCCAGGATGAGGCGTGCAGAGGCGTTCTGGATGCCCTGCGTCCTCTTCTGGAGTTTGGCCATGGTTCCCGCTTAGAGGGCATTGCCATAGTCCAGTTTTCAGCTTATGGGGGCTTGGGCGACTGTTCTTCTGGTTTCGGTGGGGATCCATTTGGAGATCTTTCGGAGCATGTGGAGGATGCTGAAGCAGGAGGAGATGGCATTGACTTGCTGGGTCATGGATAAGGAGGGGTCCAAGATGAATCTGAGGTTGTGTGCGTGGTTGGTGGGAGTCAGAGCGGTTCTGAGAGTGGCAGGCCACCAGGAGTCATCCCATGCGGAGGGGGTGGAGCCGAAGATGAGGACTTCGGTCTTGTCGGAATTGAGTTTGAGGCAGCTGCTCTTCATCCATTCGGTGGTGGCCTTCATTCCTTGATGGAGGTTGGTATTGGCGGAGTTCTTGGTGAGGGAGAGGATCAGCTGGGTGTCACTGGCGTATGAGATTAGGTTGAGGGATCGGGCGATGTTAGCGAGCGCGGCCATGTACACGTTGAAGAGGGTCGGGCTGAGGGACAAACGCCGCAGATGATTTCGGTGGCCTCTGAGTTGAATGGGAGGGGGGGGGGGGGGGGGACTCTCTGGGTTCTGCCAGTGAGAAAGGAGGTGACCCAATCCAGGGCTCTGTTGCGGACTCTCGCATTGCTGATACGTGACCGTAGGGTGTGGTGGCAGACGGTGTCGAATGCGGCCAAGAGGTCCAGGAGGATGAGGGCTGCGGTTTTCCCGCTGTCCAGTATAGTTCTGATGTCGTCCGTGGCGGCGATGAGGGCAGTTTCGGTGCTGTGGTTGCTCCCCTGCATCCGCAAACACCAACTACAACGATGACCGGCTGCGTGGATCTCCTCTCCTCCAGAGCTGCGTGGATCCTGAATCACAGGTGGTGGTGTGGAGTGGTCCCCTTGGTCCTCTCTACCAGCTGTCCAACTTATGAGATGGTAAGCCCTTGCTTCTCCATGCAGGACAGTACCCCAGTGCACCGTGTCTCTTGCACCTACCAAGGCTTGCTGGCATCTCCTCAAAGGGATCTTCAGGCTCTGTGTATTCCCCGCGCCCACCACTCTTCCCTGCGACGCACAGCCCTCTGCGTGCTGCTCCAGAGACATGGGACTTCTTTCTAGGAGTGCTGCGTGGGCCTCACCGTGACTCCTGTGCTTGCTGCCTCTGTGTGGCCTGTGGGGGCTGCCTCCTCTTCCTGTGACTCTCCTCACTGCTGAGGGTCACCTGTGAATACCCTCTGTGGGTTGAGTCCCCCAGGACCGTTCTGGTCCCCGGCAGTGCGGCATATCTTCATCCATGACTTGTGCCTTTGTCATGGCTTGTTGGGGTTTTCCCACACCACTGACATACTCCAACTCTCCTTCCAACATGGGGCATTGACTGCATCGGTGATCATCCACAGCTACCACTAGAGACCCCTGGCTTCCTAGACAATGACTACACCTCACTAATAGGTGATACCTGGACCCGGTATAAGGTAATAACACCAAAGGTGCTCACCACACACCAGGCCAGGTTCCTCATGCATTCTACAGGAATCTATGTCAGAGATATATACTGAAAAAAACTAAAGGGTACAGGGACATTAAAGTTAGGAAATAGAATTTAACAAAAATATAGAAATTCACTTAAAAAAAAAAGTATAAAGAGACAGTTAGGCTCACAATTTAAACGTACAATAGCACAGTAATTGAACAATTAGTTATCTCAAGTAAGTATAACTTGCGCTCTAAGATAACTATTAACATGAGCCCTGCAATGCAGTTTTTTCATCAAAAATATTACTGCAAATATTACAGTGATATTATCAATTATGTTATCAAAGATTAAACGTGTGCCATAATTTGTGGGCTAGTTAGCAGAGCATGGCGAGGGCGCAAGTTATAGTTACCTTAGGGCACAAGTCTGTGAGTGGGTGCAGGAGGGTGTCGGAGGGTCTGCGAGTGGGTGTGTGAGTGTGACCGGGAATGTGAGGGGCTGCATGAGTGACTGGGAGAAAGACATTGAAAGACAGAAAGAGTGAGAGTGAGAGAGCGAGAGAGAGATTTGTTTAGGCTTTTATGTATGATATACTTAGGATGAGATTTCTGCACAATTTGTAAAGCAAAATGTATTTGTCATTTCAGAAGAGTAAGATCACCTTTCAGTATGAGCCTTACACAGATGTAGTTGGGAAAAAAAAAAAAAAAGGAGGGAATTGTCCAGGAACACACCTGGTCTTAAACCCTCACACTTGAGCTGTGCATTTTTTTTAATATATATTTTTCTTAGCCATTTATGGGCTGTCTGCGACCACTATGGGGAACCGCAAGGCCTCCCTAGCGGTTCCCTGCACATAATTTCAACTTTGCCCCAGAAAGGGGGTGATACCCGGGGCTACGGTACAGCCAGGCGGCCCCACCTCCAGGACTCCAATAAAAGAATTCCCCCGGGGCTTGGCCCACTCGGGGACTTGAAAAAGACAAAGCGTGGGAGTCAGCGTTTTTTTTGTTTTTTATTTTATACATTTTCCGATCCGCTGCAAAAAAAAAAAAAAAAAGCTTTTTATCCCAGCACCAGAACTAAGGGGTCAGGGTGTTCGTACCCTGGCCTCTTTTCTATTTTTTTCTTTTTCTTGAGACTCTTCTTAAGCAGAGTCCCAAAATTTCTGACAACACTTCAACGGCTTCCTTATTGAAGTGTTGTGAGCCAATCAGATCTCAGCACGATATCAGGAGGGGTTATGAATCCTTTGCGTCCCTCAATATTCAAATTTGGAGTTTCTTTAATTTCTCTAAAACCAACTACTGAACAGATTTACAGCAAAACAAGCAAGCATTTGCAATGCAATGGGACTCTATATTCGCTTGAGTTAGAGCTATTAGCGCTGTAAATTCCTAACTGGATTTTTCTTGCCACATAAATTGTAAATGAAAAGTAAAAGAGTTGACATGAGTGAGCTGATTCAAAGCGCCATGGCCGCTATGAGCATAAGCGTGAAGGAGAGACAGGGAAGGAAAAAGAAATTAGCTTGCAGTTAAATGTATTGGCAATCGTGCAATTATCAATGTAACAGGGGCCGTCTGCAAGGCAGTAATAACACTGCCCCAAAGAGGGACAAATGTAAAGCATTTAGCAATTAATTACGGATTGTTGAAAGGCAAGCATACGAATGAGTGAAAGTGATGGGCATGCAGTGGGCGTGGTTAAAAGCCCATGATACTTACAACAAGTCAAAGCAGGTCAAAGTGCTTGCGTGCTCAACCTTAAAAAAGGTTGCTTTCTGAACCACGACCTATCTTTCTGCCAAAATTGGTGTAATTCCGTCCAGTATTTTCGGTGTTATTGCTGATTAAAATCCCTATGGGAAATGAATGGGGGTGGGTGGTTGTGAGTCTCTCCACCCCCTTTGATGGATCACCACAAAAGTTTCCAGGCAGCAGCTCAAGTGAGCATTGTATTTTTGAATAAAAGTTTGTGAACATTAGTCAAATGGCACCAAAGTTATTAGCAAAACAAAAAATGCTTTTTTATATAAACTTGGCCCCAACTATAACTACCTATTGGCGACCACCATTAGGTTTTTTTTTTATATATTAAAAAAAAAAAAAAAAAAAAAATAACTTACTGCTATTTTGGCTTTACCATTAGGAGAGGGATTATCAATTCTGTATTGTACATTTGGGAATATGTTTTAAAGGATTGGAATAGGTAAACAGTTTAACGTTCACACAAAGTGAAGCTTCAAATCTGAAAAGAAATAGACCCAACATATTAAAAAATAAAAAACAAAAACATACCAGAGCAAGAAACGAAGCAGCAACCTTTATCAAACTGTGTGGACATTTGTGAAAGTACTTTTTTTTTTTTTTTTTTTTAAAGAGTTGCGGGGATTTAACAAGCAGGATGTTCTACAACCGAGGTCCCCCCCCAAAAAATCTCAGCTGGTGGGAAAAGTAAAGTTTAACAGAACAAAACCCCAATATGTTTGTGTTTTAAATATGTGCATCCAATTGCGTTCATGGTCTCAAGATCATACTCCACAGACTCAGAAAAGCAGACACAGACTGGACTCAGATGCTGAATTCGTAGGGAGGCAACCCTTTGTAAAGTGCGCAGCCCAGTACAACCTTGCATGAATTTAAGCATGATTAGCGGCAGCAATTAAAAAAACAAAAACAGATTTCTTAAAACAAAAATATATTTATGACAGCATCAAAGTAACAATGTTCCCACTGGTCTCAATGAACATAAATAACTTCTTAACATTCGACAATAGCAAAGGTAAATGTGTTTTGCCCGTGATGCGGGTTACGCAAACATTTGTGCAAAGTTATGAGAATGGCTTTATAATGGGAAGGAATACTTTCCTTAACTTATGAAAGCTCTTCATGGTTATGGGCTGGGCCAGGTGTGGAGGGGTTATGCACTGGGTGGCTTCTCTGTATATCGAGAAGAACCTTGACGATCCTGGCTGGCCCTACCTGCTAGAGGTACTGCACAGGATGCATATGGGTCCAGTGTTTCTGACCTCGTACAGTTCCTGTATACGGAACTGCTGGGAGGGTTCGCACAAGCAGGGTGATTTAGAAAAGCTTCCCGATTGAGAGGGGGACCAGGCAGGGTTGTTCCACTCTCACCACTTGTTCTTTTGCTAGCCCTGCAGCCCTTTACATTTCTGCAATGTTTAAGGGTCCCAAATGGGGGGTAAAAGTGGCTAATAGAGGTTATTTGACATCTCAAAACAAGGATGATGTACTAGTGTATCTTAGTAACGATCCCTACAATCTGATGCTATTAATGGAGTACCTGGATACGTTTGGAAGAATATCGGGTCTTCCAATGAACTGGTATAAGTTATGCCTGTTCCCATTACTAAAGCTTTCACGCGAAAAATCCTGACTGGTGCCTATAACAGTAATGCAAAAGCATTTTGACACCTTTAAATATTTGGAAGTTAATATATATCATGATGATCGGGATATAGTGGAAGGTAATTTGGGGCGAACACTTACAAAACAAGACTTTGTGATGCTCTCTACCGCTTTCTCCCATAGACTATAAAATGCTGGTCCTCTCTAGATTGCTATACTTTTTTGCTGCACTTCCAGTGATACTCAAGGAGGCCTTTTTTAGGGAACTGAGATCACTGCTGATTGCACGTATATATAGTACAATGCATCGTAGGGTGGCTATATCAAAAATATATACCCCCCCCCTTAAAGGAAGGCAGGATGGCTTTGCTGACTTATGAGCTAAGCTATGCTGTGGCCCAGCTTCAGTACTTGATTACCTGGCTTTCCGATAGAGGTAGTCCTGAGAAGGATCAGGTTATCAAAGTATTTGGGGACACCATGCATTACAATGGCTAATTAACAGAGGGAGGACAAACACTCCCAGCAATATATCTATGGCAAAGTGGTGTTGGAACACCTACATTCAACTGAGGGCCTGGCAATTCCCCTATCCACCGGTTACCATTGTGGTCTGCCCGACTGCTTTCAGCTCACAATACACCACAAAACCCATCCTTGGGTGGAGGCTGGAGTCCACAGTTGGAGGGCCAATTTTTAATAACGGAGTGCTGACTTCTTTTGATGAGCAGAGAGAAAAGTATGTATTGGACCCTGGCAGCTTTTAACTGCAATAAATTGTATATTATCACAGATATGGGTTACTACCTTCAAAGAACCCAATTTCGCAACCACACTGCAGGTGGCCCCAACACATGGGTATGGAGGTAAAGCGGTCACAGTACTTTATACAGCACTATTACAGGTGCGGCACGTTTCTATGCATCATCTGAAAGAATGGAGGGAAATAAATTTAAATTTAGAATTAGCGGACAATAAATGGCTAAAATGTTTGGGTAATGTTAAAACGGTCTCAAATAAATAGGAGGCGGCAGTGAACTCAATTTAAGCAGCTTCACCACACTTACTTTACCTTCAAGCGCACTCTGCACATGTATCTGGATGTATCAAATGTGCGCTCAAGATTCTATCACTGTTTTAATACCAAAACTGTCAACTATAGTTCAAGAGTATATTATTGTCACTTGGAATGTCAGGGGTATGGGATCAGTGCAGAAGAGGCATAGAATACTAACACAGCTGCATAGGCATCACATTCAGATGACATTCTTATAGAGAATGCACCTTGTGGTGTCTGAGGCCCAGAAACTTCATAAAAGGTGGAGAGGTGGAGAGCTCTTCCACACATACTGTTCTGCTTTCTTGAAAGGGGGGGGGGGGGGGGGGGGGCACAATCAGGCTCTGGGCTGGAATCCCATTTGCAAAGCTTGAATCAAAGACTGACAAACAGGCCCATTATGTATTGCATAAGGACACGCTAGACGGGGAGCCATAGGTGCTAGGATGTATCTACGCACCCTATAACGAAAAAGACACCTTCCTAGCCCATCCGTCAACCAAGCTGGCAGATTGGGCCCCCATCCATGGGTTCTAGGGGGACTTCAATGTAGTATTAGACAACACTGGATCAATAGCAACCACCCCTGCCCGGTTCGAGTGCTGAGTGGCAAGTCCGAATATTGAGACAATGGGTAGATTGATGGGGACTCAGATATCTGTCTTAGCCATAACATGGGTATGAAGGAATATTGTTTTTACTCTCACCCACATAACCTTCATTCCTGCCTTGACCAATTCCTCGGTCCTCCACACCTCCTGTTTAGTGACACGAATGCCACATATTTAGGGAAGACGCTATTTGATCATGATCCACTGGAGATAACCATCGTTTGGGGCAAAGTGCTGGCCCGATGCAGACCTACCACCATGACTTCTGGAAGAATATGTTCAGAGAAACACTGGCTACGGGCACCAAAACATATTTTTCTGAAAACGTTAGCACAGCCCCATCGCGGTCGACCGAATGGGAGGCTTTTAAGATTGTAACGCGAGGTACATAGATTAATGCTGTGGTGGAGGCTAGGAAGGAGATTCATCGTGAACTAGAACAACTTGAGAGTAGACTAGGGTCTCTGGAGAGAGCAGCAGCTGAAAATGCTGCCACATTCGCTGCATTACAAGAAGCACGGCTGTGGTGGCAAGAAGACAGGCCTGGCTCTGAAACTCAGGGTTTTCGGCGGATGTGCAGTCGACCCTGCTGGACCTCCCGTTTGATGGGGACAGACTGTTTGGAGCCAAGGCAGATTCGGCCTTGGAACGATTTAAGGAGAGCAGAGCCACAGCCAAATCGTTAGGACTGCAAGCTCCTTCTTCCTCTGCCTCTTCTAGATTTTTCAGGAGGTTTCGGGGATTTGGGCGTGGCTCTTCTTCCTCTTCCTTTCGGGGGAGGTTCCAGCAACCCGCCTCTTCCCTCCCCTATAGGTCATTTAGAGGGAGGGGGAGGGGTGGGGCCCGTACCAGAGGAGCCTCTCAACAGCACTCTGCCTCTTCCTCGTCCTCTGGAGGGGTGCAGCAGGAGAAGCAGCCTTAGGCTTCCACCGTTTCCCACTCACTCCTCTCCTGTAGGGGGAAGATTACAGCATTTTCTCCACAAGTGGAAGTCTATCACCACGGACACTTGGGTTCTCGGCATTATGGGGAAAGGCTACGCCCTTCCCTTTCGGGAGTTCCCGCCCCTCATCCCGCCCCGCCCATCTTATTGTTCAGAAGAACACCTCCTGTTGCTAGAACAGGAGGTTCAAGTCCTCCTTTCAAAGGGCGCGGTAGAGTTGGTCCCAGAGCAGGAAAAGGGTCGAGGTTGTTACTCAAGATACTTCCTGATTCCCAAAAAGGATGGTCAGTTGAGACCAATCCTGGATCTGAGGATCTTGAATTGGTTCCTCAAACAGGAAAAGTTCAAGATGCTGACCCTAGCACAGGTGCTTTTGGCGTTGAACAAGGAAGATTGGATGGTGTCTGTCGACTTGCAGGATGCTTACTTTCATATCCCGATACTCAAGTCGCACAGGAAGTATCTCCGGTTTGTGGTAGGGTCGCAGCACTATCAGTTTGCGGTCCTCCCGTTTGGTCTTACTTCAGCACCTCGAGTCTTCACAAAGGTGATGTCAGTGGTTGCGGCGGAGCTCAGAAGGAAGGGGATAGCAGTATTCCCTTACTTGGACGACTGGTTGATCAAAGCCAAGTCCCCGGAGCTTGTGTCGCATCATCTGCAGTCAACAACCCAGTTGTTGTTCGACCTGGGCTTTTCGGTGAACGTGCCCAAATCTCACCTGGAGCCCTCTCAGCGCCTCCTGTTCATAGGGGCAGTACTGGATACAACATTGGGTCGAGCCTTTCCTCCGCCTCAGCGGATTCAAGATATTCAGGAATTGGTTCCAATGTTTCGAAATGGAGCGGTAGTTCCAGTCCTCAAGGTCCTTCGCCTGCTCGGTCTGTTCGCCTCCTGCATTCTGTTGGTCACGCATGCTCGCTGGCACATGAGGGCTCTTCAGTGGTGCCTCCGAAGGCAGTGGTCTCAACACAAGGGAGATTTAGAAGGTACTGTCAAGATCTCCAGAGATGCTGCTGTGGAATTGAAGTGGTGGATTGCGGGCAACAACCTTTCACAGGGAAAGACGTTTGCGCAGTCGCCACCAGTGGCCACGGTCATAACGGATGCTTCCACCCTAGGATGGGGAGCTCATCTGGGGGATCTGGAGATCAAAGGGCTTTGGTCTCCAGAGGAACAGGTGTTTCATATCAATCTGTTGGAGTTACGGGCTGTACGTCTGGCTCTCAAGGCCTTCCTCCCATCCCTTCGTGGTCAGTCGGTACAGGTCCTGACGGACAATACTACCACGATGTGGTACATAAACAAACAGGGAGGAGTAGGGTCGTACCTTCTCTGCAGAGAAGCTCTTCGGCTATGGTCCTGGGCAAAGGACCATCAGATTTGCTTGGTGGCAAATCATCTGGCCGGGGTCTTGAATGTACGTGCGGACAGTCTCAGTCGCCAATTCTCGGCAGACCACGAGTGGCGTCTCCATCCAGATCAGGTCTGTCTAATCTTCCAGATATGGGGGTTTCCTCGGATAGATCTGTTTGCCACTCTAGAGAACGCGCATTGCCCGTTATTCTGCAGCCTCCAGTATCCGATGCAGGGAGCGTTGGGGGACGCGTTTCAGATAACCTGGTGCGACCAGTTGCTTTACGCGTTTCCCCCCATACCCTTGATTCCTCGAGTGTTGAGGAAAATTCGCCAAGACCGGGCCCAAGTCATCTTAATAGCTCCGGATTGGCCAAGGAGGGTATGGTACTCCGACCTTCTCCAACTCTCACTGCGCCCTCCGCTCTGTCTCCCTCTCAGGGCAGACCTCCTCTCGCAGTCGCAGGGGCAGGTTTTACACCCCAACCTCCAGAGTCTGCACCTACATGCTTGGAGATTGAACGGGGCAACCTGAGTTCCTTCTCTCTCCCGCCTGATGTAGTGGATGTTATCTTAGCGGCCAGGCGACACTCCACTAAATCTATCTACGCTAATAGGTGGTCTAAATTTGTTATGTGGTGTGGAGAGAGACAGATTGATCCCTTACATGCTCATCTGTCACATGTTTTGTCTTTTGCACTGTCTCTAGCGCAGAAAGGTTGTGCAGTGGCTACCATTAAGGGTTATTTGTCGGCCTTATCAGCCTTCATTTGTCTTCCAGACCAACCATCGTTATTTAAATCCCCTATTGTTCTCAGATTCTTGAAAGGTCTTCTGAATCAATATCCTCCAAAACCATTCGTTATGCCTCAATGGGATTTGTCCTTGGTCCTGACTTTCCTTATGGGGTCCCCTTTTGAGCCTATGCATTCTTGCCCCTTAAGGTATTTGGTTATTAAAACAGTATTCCTGGTAGCTATAACATCTGCAAGGAGAGTGAGTGAGTTGCAGGCCTTATCGGTTAAACCCCCTTATATAACGTTTTATGGGGATAAGGTGGTGTTGAGGACCAAGGCTGCTTTCCTTCCGAAGGTTGTTTCACCCTTCCATTTGGCTCAGACAATCACTTTGTCCACGTTTTATCCTCCGCCTCATCCTTCAAAGGAGGAAGAAAGACTACATCGCCTGGACCCAAAAAGGGCGTTGAGCTTCTATATCGACAGAATGAAGGATATCAGGCTGGAGGATCAGCTGTTTGTCGGATACGTGGGCAAGAGGAGAGGAAAGGCAGTCCACAAGAGAACACTCTCCAGGTGGGTTGTTCTTTGCATTAAAATCTGTTACTCTTTGGCAAAGAAGGATCCGCCTGAGGGCATTAGAGCTCACTCCACCAGAGCTAAGTCGGCCTCTTCGGCCTTGGCCAGGGGTGTTCCTGTGGTCGACATCTGCAAGGCCGCAACTTGGTCGTCCCTTCACACTTTTGTGAAACATTACTGTTTGGACTCTGAGGTCAGAAGGGACGGTCATTTTGCACGGTCAGTGCTGCAGGATTTCTTGGTTTGACCATTTAGGCACCCACCGCCGGGCGTGGTACTGCTTTGGGACTCTATTCATCAGGTGAGGAATCCACAGGTAGTTGTATCCATCAGAAGAACGAGTTACTTACCTTCGGTAACGACTTTTCTGGTGGATACATTAGCTACCTGTGGATTCCTCACGGTCCCACCCGCCTCCCCGTTGCCTTTTTGGTCTCTTCAAGCAATCCTTGAGTGTGCTCCTTTTGGTCTTCAAAGTTGCAATACATTTTGCATATATGATATTTGTATATATGTGTATATTTATATATAAATCTATATATATATTGTGTATATACATGATTCGTATGTATAAATATATTTATTTGTTTAAAAAAAAAACAAAAAAAAGATAACGTGATGCAACTGCTTGATATTCAACGAGTCATTACGTCGTGGTACGAATCCACGTCGATCCATATGTGCCAACTGCGGAAGTAGTGGGAGCAACGGGCATGCCAGAATTTTGTATTCTGTGTTCAGCAGTGATAGTGGCTTGTACGATGTCAACTCTGTTGGTGATTTGCCAGGTTTCAACAGGAAGATGACTACAGCTTCCCAGCTGGTAAGGGGCAAGGAACCCATTTCAAGAGAGCACTTGTAAAGTTTCTCCAGGTGTAGAACCAGTCGTCTGGCATAGGTGAAATAAAATTCCACTGGTAAGCCATCTGAACCTGGTGTTTTATTGCAGACAAGCTCCTTAATTGTCCCTCGTATATCTGTCGCAGTGATAGGTGCACCTAGGGCTTCCCTTTTGTTTGGCAACACTTTGGGTAGTTTCTCTCGATTTAAAAATGCCATCAGTTCTGCTGGGTCGAAAGGTGGCGGGGCTGGGCGCTGTGTATAACATAGTGTAAAAATCGTAGCATGCTGTGTTGATTCTTCGTTTGGTTACTGTGGACTCTTGATGAGGTGTGTGTATCGATAAAATAACAGGGGGAGACGGGTCAGCCCAGATTAAACGTGCCAATAAATTGCCTGATGTGTCCGCCTCTGTGTGTAAGCACTGTAGTCTGTTACGCCGGCCTCGACGTCTGCGACGCCGGAGAAAACACAAGAGGCTGCACCACCTCAATCACTGACGCCTGACCAGGCGAAGTCGGTGACGCCGGAGAGGGCAACGGCGTCGATGGATGCGGCGTGACCGTGGGGCTGACCTCCCAAGTCCTCCGACGCCGAGCCGAAGGTGACCTCGAACGAGACTCCTTGCTGGAATGACGTTGTGAGTCTCTACGGCGCCGGGAGTCTCGATGACGCCGGTGAGACCTTGGCGAAGAAGACTTCTTATGATGTTTCTCCTTCTTCTTTGACTTTGCCATGAATAACTTGGCCTCACGCTCTTTGAGGGCCTTCGGATTCATGTGTTGACATGAATCGCAAGTCGAGACGTCGTGGTCGGAGCTCAAACACCATAGACAGTCGGAGTGAGGATCTGTAACTGACATCTTGCCCCCACACTCTCGACAGGGCTTGAAACCCGACTTCCTCTGAGACATTATTACCGCAGAGAAGACTACGCAGCAGACAATACACTGTAACCACGAAGGTAACAGTAGCTCCCTCGAAGATAACCGTTTCGAATGCACGGAAAAAAGGGAACTGTCATCGGCACGTCGGCGAGGACCTCTTATTGCCTGTATGACGTCAGACGGCGTCGCGTGGGCTAGAGTGACGTCCTCGTCGACGTGCAGAGACTAGTAAGAAGATTTCCGTCGAATGCTGGCGCCATGGGAGTATTCATCAGGTGAGGAATCCACAGGTAGTTGTATCCATCAGAAACACCCTTTCACCGATTTTTTGTATACTCGCTGTGGAACCCACAGCGTAGAGAATTCGCCAAGGGCCTGGGGATAAGGAGATTTTAATAGACAACACAGTACATACTGTATCATTCCAAGCAGATGACATGATGTTGTATCTGAAAGATCTGCAGGAGGTGCAGCAGACACTTCCCAATTATTCAAATTAACGTTAAGTCATGTACATAGTCCTTCGCTAGCACATACACGGAACACACATTCCGGTTTGCGGAAGTGCAGATACCAATGGCACCATAGACATTTCCCTATTTTGGGATCCAAGTGTACCAAGAACCTCAGGAATTACTTGACAATAAGCTTATACGTATAATCAATGCACTTACATTCTAGATGGGCTTTTGGATCACACTTTTCCTCTTGGTGGCTAATCGCCTGAACCTGGGAAAAATGGTGATCCTGCCAGTTGCTGTACCACTTTGTGAATTTGCTCATCGCAATTCCGGCATGGGTGTTTAGACTACTAAATACCATACTGATTGAATTCATGTGGGGTAACGGCCACTGCAGGGTTAACCTAACAAACTTTCTTTGCCAACCACTCAACCACTAATGGCAGTATTGGGGGGGGGGCTGTATTTCAAAGCCTACTGCATAGCTAGACAAATACTGTGGCTGGCCAGCCACCACCTATCTGCCTGAAACAGGCTATACAATGGCCCAGTTTCACAGAGGTCTGATACATTGGCTAGTCTGTCCAGGCACTACAACGTTGCACACTGGCTCCCTTTTACTGTGCACTGCCCTATACTATTGGAAGATGGCAATGAGGTATACTTCAACGGGAGTGCCAACCGCGCCAAATGTCCCATTTCCCGAACTGCCCACACCCTCAGGTACACTGACAACACAGAGGTTGAGACCATGGGAACAGACGGGGTGACGACAGTGGGATCTCTATTTATAAATGGTACATTAAAGACCCATACTTACTTCGTGCACACTCATGGATTGCCTGAAATCCTATTTGTAACCCATGCCAGTATTATCCACTAAGTCGGTAAACACTGGGCACCAGATGGAAAGGAACCCCAGATGCACAAGTTGTTCCGAGCACTGCATACTATAAGGGACACCTTACAAGATGGATCTAAAGGGGACTCTGCATGCAACTTGATACTCTACTCATCTCCCTAAATGTGAGGCCAACCTGGACAAGGATCTATCGGATAAACAATGGGCCAGCTTATTAGAATACCCCAAAAAAAGTTTCACGGAATTTGAGATTTAAATTCATTCAATTCACTATTTTATATAGAGCATAATGAACTCTGTATAAAATCAACAAAATGTCCCTCCCAGCTTCATCATCGAATCCAATATGTCATGCTCTAGGCTTGGATCTAATGCATATGATATGGTCCTGTACATGATTGGCTGGATACTGGAGGGAGATCTCAGTGGTGCAGAAGGACCTGACCAGCCTTAAGCGCTGGACCACACCAGACCAGTTTATACTGGGACCATACATGCATCCCAAATATCCTAAAATAGTGACATGCTGTACAGGACTATCATTACTATTAGTAGAAAGATTGATAATGGCACTGGAAATCCCCATTGGCCCCAAAGGTTGTAGATGGCAGGAGGCAGTAGTGCATTGGGGCTAGGCTGAGAGTGAGGCTTTAAGGTGAGAAGAATACAGGGGCAGACATAAGAAAACTCATATCGATGAAATGGGACACACTACAAGAAGGCTTTAGGACACAGGATGTGCCCTCTAAGGGTGTGCAACGAGTCAGAGCTACCAGGGCTGGACTCATATCATCCCGGTTGGCGGAAGGGGCATCCCCAAACAATTCCTTATACATGGTGGCCCTTCCAGTGCCTTTGGCCCAACGGTGCCTACTCTCTCCCCTCTGGGCTATTCTACAGGTTTAGAAACAAACTAGCTGCAACCCCCTACAGCCCATACTTAGCGCTCAATGACCCATAGTACACAAGGCTCCCCCAGAATGGTTTCGCATAAAAGGCAACAAGTTTATGTGCGTGTGGGATGGGAAAATTGTATGTTGTTTATATATTTCATTTTATATGTACAACATAAGATTGCTTTACTACAAATTTGTCCTAATATTGGAAGTACTTGTTAACCCTTAATACATGAGAACTGTCTCTCAAAAGTATTTTACCCATACTGTGAAAATGCAATAAAGTTTGAGTAAAAAAAAAAAAAAAAAATAATGAGTGCACTCAAGATGTGCCGAGGCGGAGGCCAGTTTTTGTCACATGGTTTGGTATTGCTCAATGGTGTCCAGATTTTGAAATAAGAATGCAATATCTGACTTAGGAAAATGGCAGACTGATACCCAAGGAGGGAGCACTTAGTTTTCCGGGCCTTTCAACGCGCACAAAAAAAAAGAGACTACTTACAAGGAGAAATTTGTGGACTTAGCCGTGGTTTCCCCGAAACGCTACATAGCTACAGCTATAGCTTAGAAGGCCCCTGTGGCACCACAATTCTGGGACTTGAGTGATCTCGAGAAATTGATATATGCTGAAATTTATATGCTTTCCAGGGTGAATGCATTAGACACAAAAACAAATTCAATATGATGTATTGAACATGTACCTGGAAAAAGTAGAAGATAAATACGACAAATGGCTCCTTGAAAACCATGTTCCATGGAAGGGAAATGGACTTGGTACTATGCATGAACAACGGGAGGGGTTACATAAATAGTAGACGGGCATACTGGAGGACGAATTGGGCAGGTGAATGAATTGGGGCAAGATGCTACAGTACCTGGATGGTTAAATTTCCTATTTTCTCCTGGTTTAACACTTGAGTGATAAACTTTGAATTAGTATGCTTTACAAGCTCTATACTGTGAGATGAGGTATTTCCCCTCTGTTCTTTAACTCATGTGTATATTAAACTGCATCTGCTTGGGGCAGAGCTACACACTGATAATATTTGAAACCTATTAATGTAAAAACCAATAAAAAAAAAAGACTAGAGCAATAGCAAAAATAAAATGTTAGCGTGCTGCTATATACTCATCTGATGCACTAAAATGTTGTTTTCTCTAGGCTGCATTTTTTTCATGTACTGTTTGTCTTGCTGCATCGCAAGCCTAGCACTGATCACTTTATAGCTGCACAGTGGTGTAGCATTTGCCTTGCTTCTGTTCCATAGTACAACACACCCATCAAAACACTATACTTAATATGGCACGCCATATGCATGGGATGTGGCATGGGATTAACAAATCAAATATTTGAACCAAACAAGAATACAACTCCAAACTACCCACTCATTACATAGTAGACCTAGCAAACAAATGCTTTCTAACCTTACACAACTGATTAAGTGGAAACCACAGAACTGTACCATGAGGACACCAGTTTAAGAATGTGCTAAAATGGAAAAGCTTAAGGTTGTGGAGGAACTCTTCTAATGTGGATACATGACTGGGTTGTATTAGCTCCAAGTGGCCAGTGCCTTTGTTTATATACTGTTATGGGGTAGCAGTGTTTCTAACTCCAAACCAACTACTAGATTAAGCTTTGTGAACTTTGTTAACTCTTGACAAATTAAGTGTTTTAAGAGGAGCGACTTGTTTACTCAAATGTAAAACTATTGTATGTGTCGCCATGGCGCATCTGTGGTAAACAGACCTTGCAATGAATACTGCCCAGTAACATCTGACTGCCCAAGCTCCCAAAGAGGTAGTCTTACAGGCCATCCTGGTATTGCTTGTATTACTCACCATCTTCACCACAGTGGATTTTTTGTGACAAGTGTCCACATTTACGAGTGTCTGACTATGTGAGTTTCAGGCAATCTTTCAAGTGAACAATTGAAAATTAAATTGAGGGAGTGGACTATGATTTTATCCCATATATTATCTCTCTATAGTCCACTTTAAGGCTTATCTTTAGCTCCTTTCTCATTTAACATCTACATTAAGGCCCATATTTATATATTTTTAGCGCCGCATTTGGATCATTTTTTGACGGAAAAGCGGCGCAAACTTGCAAAATACAATTGTATTTTGTATGTTTGCGCCGTTTTTGCGTCAAAAAGCGGCGCAAATGCATCGCTAAAAAAGTATAAATATGGGCCTAAATCTCTTATTGCTCTGATGAGTTCTGCCATTTGTTTTGTTTCACCTATCATTGATCCCAACATCTATTTAACTAAAATATGCTGCTGTGTCTAGTGCAAATTTTTGTTAAAAGTATTACAGGCTACAGAAAGGAGGACTTGAAAGATTTCTGCTTCCATGTTAGAAGTATGCACAAAGTGATACACCCTAGACCAAGGAACTGTCTCCTCTGAAAAGTGGTTGACCAGTGTGCTTTCATTATGTGTGTCTATCCACCACTGCTAGGGACAATAAATATTATCCATAAACATTACCAAAGAGGTATTGTATTTGATTACTAAAACATTGTGACTGTTGGGGATTCCATGGACCAACGCGGATCTTGTGAAAAAGAATCTGTCATTTTGGGGAAAGCTCTTATTACTCATCGGCTTTTGATCTCGTGGATTGCCAGATATGGTGGAGTAAATTCAGGAATTGGGGGTATTGCTCATCTCGTCTTTGCTCTTCAGTCCCTGTATACTAATTTGTGGGGTTTCAGATAGAATATAAAGACCAACTGTAAAGAACAACTGACCCTTAAGGTGAGTGCAAAACAGGGATTAAAGCAAAGTTGTGTGTTGGTGCCCTTTTTATTCAATATATGCACAGTTAATGGTTTATGACTTTAAAACAGGCAATCGGCTCAACCTGTTTGTGATGGCATCAACACACAACTCTTGCAAAATGTAGATAATACTGTAATGTTAGCTACAACAATGGTGAGCTTTAGATATACTCTTTAGGCATTGGAAGCCTCAAATTCACTAAACAAATTGAAACCTAAAAGACTAACTCAAGACTACTAGAGTAACCCATGATATATTGGTTGGTACATCAGGACAATCAGACTCACAGATTGAACAGTTGTGTTGTATTTGCTAGATCATTATTTTATCCAATGTTACTTCTGCTTTTAGAAAAGGAAAATCTAGTGTCTGGGGCGGCACACTTAAAATACTCTAATAGCGTTAACCCTGCAGAGAAAAAGCCTGTCAGAATTTACAAGTTGTGAGAAAAGCAACTGGTCAGACATTTTGATGTCTGCGTTAAGCACATTAATGAGATTATGATTTGCTTTTATTTCAGAAGCATAGTTCTTATGCTGTATTCAAACTTCGATTTGAGGATCAAGTAGAATGGGATTCATAGTTAGCTCTTCTAAAAATTGCAGACCTTATAGAAGGGAGCATATTTAACAGATGGTGCATTTGGCCCATCAGTTATACTTAAGGAACACCCTGGTAAGTATTTTTTTAGGCACACATTTTCATGACTGCTCTCTCTATTAATATTGCCAAATTTAGGTGGCACTGGGAAATAAGTGAAATAAATTGGACAAGCGGTTTGTGTAAAGGTAAAAAATGAAACCCGATACCATTTGATCTCTTGTTCATTCCAGAACGTCTAGAAAATTGTGGCTTTAGGAAGGCAAACATTTTGAACAATGGCAGAGACCTTGAATATTTATTTAAGACCAAGCAACTCTGGACTTGGTGTGTCGTGCATAATTGAAGGATTATGTAGAAGTGTATCAGAATAATTTATAACATTGGAGTAGTAACATGGAAAGTAAGTTGTGTAGTATTAAGCTTATGTATTCTTATTTGGATTTTAAAGATATCCAAAGGGTGTGGTTCTTGGTTTTATAGCAGCTTAGGTTAATCATGTTTTTTTCATTTCTGTACTGTTGGGATTAGGAAACACTTGGATATCATTTGTACTTTTTAACAATGTAGTACTTCTTGTTTGCACGTTTTTATTAACTTGAATACTTATCCCTGGACACAATACTACTTTGTGTCAATGGCTTATGGGAACTGAGAAATGGTTTGTACAAAAACATTTTGTGTTTAGGTGGCAATAAGACTGACATTTTACTGCTCCAGTCTAGTAGTCTTAAACACATGGACCCTTCCCACCTTTTATTTTTGCTCTTGCTCTAGTCTAGGGTATTCTGTCCATTACATTTGTAATTCTTTACATTGAAGCATTAATAGGTTTCATATAGAGAGTGTGCGGGGAAAGTCTTCTGCTTACAGGAATGCCCAATAAAAAGGAATAATTGGAAAATACTAATTTAAAATTAGCATTTGCTTTTTTTTTTTTTTTTTTTTTTTTTAAACCTACCCCAATACATCGCCCACTCCATCGCCTTCACCCATAACTCCACAGAGGTTTAAGCTTCACCCGGGTCAACTAGATGATTTTTGGTAGCATGCACATTGGGGCTCCCATTCTACACCACAGAACGTGAGGACTAAGAAAGGCCAGCAACATGCTTTGAAAATAAGCAAACTAATTTTTGCCACACTTCAGTCATTCATCTGTTAAGAGGAGAAATACAGCTTATTTGAGCTGCTGGAGCAGTAAGCGATTTATCATTAAACCTCTGAAAGCTAACCAACGTACTGAAATGTATGTCTCCAGACTGCTGACATCACTGCACTTCAGGGATATCTGTCTGCTGATTTAGACATGTTAGCAAGGCTAAAACTGGTCACACTCCACAAGCTTCAACCATTTACGTGAAAACATTTACTTCACAATATGCATTTTAGCTCATAAGACCATCTGTGGTACAGGTACAACATTTGATTTGGCTTGTTCTACGGTCATCATAATTGAAAAGGCAATGTACTGCCACATTCTGGGGTTTTATGCTAATTAGTGGTTTAAAGTTTTCAAAAAACATACTAATGGGCCAAAATCAACGTTTGGTATGTGCAATAAATCCCTCATACATTACTGGCCACGCTATCGCCACTTTCCTTAACACCTCGGATCCTTCGGTCTTCGCATGCTCCTGCCCTACAGCCAGGCAGCACCACACACATCCCTTTAACCAATATACCATGAACCAAAAGTAACAACAGGCCCTTCATATACTGTGCTCCAGTTTCCTCACACCTGCCCCAGCCCTGCAGCACCAGATGCTGCAACAGGCCTCACATTGACAGTTGTAGAGATCACAAGGGGTGGAAGACAGAGAAATAATTATGTGCATCTTGATAGCCGCCACCACCACCACCGCCGTCACCACCACCACTTTTAGAACATAATTTTTTGTCATTATTATGCCCAAATGTCATTTTAACGTAATGTAAAGGTACCCTGAGAACCTTTTTCTGCATAATTGAGATATCCAGCTCACTTGGAATTTAACTCAGAATTGACAAAGTTAATAGGCAGATTCTTTGACTCAGTCTATTAGGCATTAGTCTATTCCCCGTTCCTTTCGGACGGGATGGGGAAAGACCAGCTTACCTTTTATTTGCTTTATGTAGAATTAAGTCACACTGCACAAAAATGTCAAATTTATATTGGAATTTTCATCAGCAAGATGAGGCAGCCTATGATTTTGCGCTCTTCCACCACCCAAAATAAAACAAGCATTTGCAAAGCAATTGGTATCACATTTGCTCGAGTTAGAGCTATTAGCGTTGTAAATTCCTAACTGGACTTTTCTTGCCACATAAATTTAAAATTAAAAGTAACAGTTGATATATGCGATCCGATTCAAAGCACCACGGCCTCCATGAGCATGAGCGCAAAGGAAAGCCACAAAAAGAAAAAAATAGTTTGCTCGTAGTCAAATATATTGGCAAACATGCAATAATCCATGTAACACGGTCGATGGCCAAGGTGGTAACAAAACTGCCTCAAGAAGTGACACACGAACGAGTTACTTACCTTCGGTAACGACTTTTCTGGTGGATACATTAGCTACCTGTGGATTCCTCACCTCATGAATACTCCCATGGCGCCAGCATTCGACGGAAATCTTCTTACTAGTCTCTGCACGTCGACGAGGACGTCACTCTAGCCCACGCGACGCCGTCTGACGTCATACAGGCAATAAGAGGTCCTCGACGACGTGCAGACGTCAGTACCAATCATTTTTTACGTGCATGAGAACAACCAGGCAAAGCAATGAAAGAGCAAGGCAACATCCCATTATATTGTAAAAACACACAACAGTGTATGAATAACTGTAAATCTTTTTATATAAATATATATATAAAACTTTCTCTTTTAAAATATATACACACACCAAGTATATACACAAAGATATATACATATATACATATATATAAATATATTATATACACATCTATTGCACCCTCAAAGACCAAGAGGAGCGCACTCAAGGATTACTTGGTAAGACCAGAAAGGCAACGGGGAGGCGGGTGGGACCGTGAGGAATCCACAGGTAGCTAATGTATCCACCAGAAAAGTCGTTACCGAAGGTAAGTAACTCGTTCTTCTGATGGATACAACTACCTGTGGATTCCTCACCTCATGAATAGAGTCCCAAAGCAGTACCACGCCCGGCGGTGGGTGCCTAAATGGTCAAACCAAGAAATCCTGCAGCACTGACCGTGCAAAATGGCCGTCCCTTCTAACCTCAGAATCCAAACAGTAATGCTTTGCAAAAGTGTGAAGGGACGACCAAGTTGCGGCCTTGCAGATGTCGACCACAGGAACACCCCTGGCCAAGGCCGAAGTGGCTGACTTAGCTCTGGTGGAATGAGCTCTAATGCCCTCAGGAGGATCCTTCTTTGCCAAAGAGTAACATATTTTAATGCAAAGAACAACCCACCTGGATAGTGTTCTCTTGTGGACTGCCTTTCCTCTCCTCTTGCCCACGTATCCAATAAACAGCTGATCCTCCAGCCTGAAATCCTTTGTTCTATCAATAAAGAAGCTCAACGCTCTCTTTGGATCCAGACGGTGCAGTCTTTCTTCCTCTTTGGAAGGATGAGGCGGAGGATAGAACGTGGACAAAGTAATTGCCTGAGCCAAATGGAAGGGTGAAACAACCTTCGGGAGGAAAGCAGCCTTGGTCCTCAACACCACCTTATCCCCATAAAAAGTTGTATAAGGGGGCTTTACTGATAAGGCCTGCAACTCACTCACTCTCCTTGCTGATGTTATAGCTATCAGGAAGACTGTTTTTAAAACCAAATACCTCAAGGGGCAAGAATGCATAGGTTCAAAAGGGGACCCCATAAGGAAAGTCAGGACCAAGGACAAATCCCATTGCGGCATAATGAATGGCTTTGGAGGATATTGATTTAGAAGACCTTTCAAGAATCTGATAACAATAGGGGATTTAAATAAAGATGGTTGGTCTGGAAGACATATGAAGGCTGACAAGGCCGAAAAATAACCCTTAATGGTAGCCACTGCACAACCTTTCTGCGCCAGAGATAGAGCAAAAGACAAAACGTCCGATAGATGAGCATGCAAAGGATCAATCTGCCTCTCTCCACACCACGCAACAAATTTAGACCACCTATTAGCGTAGATAGATTTAGTGGAGTGTCGCCTGGCCGCTAATATAACATCCACTACCTCAGGCGGGAGAGAGAAGGAACTCAGGTTGCCCCGTTCAATCTCCAGGCATGTAGGTGCAGACTCTGGAGGTTGGGGTGTAGAACCTGCCCCTGCGACTGCGAGAGGAGGTCTGCCCTGAAAGGGAGACGGAGCGGCGGGCACATTGAGAGTTGGAGAAGGTCGGAGTACCACACCCTCCTTGGCCAATCCGGAGCTATTAAGATTACTAGAGCCCGGTCTTGGCGAATCTTCCTCAATACTCGAGGAATCAAGGGTATGGGAGGAAACGCGTAAAGCAACTGGCCGCACCAGGTTATTTGAAACGCGTCCCCCAACGCTCCCTGCATCGGATACTGAAGGCTGCAGAACAACGGACAATGCGCGTTCTCTCGAGTGGCGAACAGATCTACCCGAGGAAACCCCCACCTCTGGAAGATTAAACTGACTTGATCTGGATGGAGACGCCACTCGTGGTCTGCCGAGAAGTGGCGACTGAGACTGTCCGCACGCACGTTCAAAACTCCGGCCAGATGGTTTGCTATCAAGCAAATCCGATGGTCCTTTGCCCAGGACCATAGTCGAAGAGCTTCTCTGCAGAGAAGGTACGACCCCACTCCTCCCTGCTTGTTTATGTACCACATCGTGGTAGTATTGTCCGTTAGGACCTGTACCGACTGACCACGAAGGGAAGGGAGGAAGGCCTTGAGAGCCAGACGTACAGCCCGTAACTCTAACAGATTGATGTGAAACATCTTTTCCTCTGCAGACCAAAGACCTTTGATCTCCAGATCCCCCAGATGAGCTCCCCACCCTAGAGTGGAAGCATCCGTTATGACTGTGGCCACTGGTGGCGACTGCTGGAACGGCTTTCCTTGTGAAAGATTGTTGCTTGCAATCCACCACTTCAAATCCACAGCAGCATCTCTGGAGATCTTGACAGTACCCTCTAGATCCCCTCTGTGTTGAGACCACTGCCTTCGGAGGCACCACTGAAGAGCCCTCATGTGCCAGCGAGCATGCGTGACCAACAGAATGCAGGAGGCAAAAAGACCGAGCAGACGAAGGACCTTGAGGACTGGAACTACCGCTCCATTTCGAAACATTGGAAACAAATCCTGAATATCTTGAATCCGCTGAGGCGGAGGAAAGGCCCGGCCCAATGTTGTATCCAGTACTGCCCCTATGAACAGGAGGCGCTGAGAGGGCTCTAGGTGAGATTTGGGCTCGTTCACCGAAAAACCCAGGTCGAACAACAACTGGGTTGTTGACTGCAGATGATGCGACACAAGCTCCGGGGACTTGGCTTTGATCAACCAGTCGTCCAAGTAAGGGAATACTGCTATCCCCTTCCTTCTGAGTTCTGCCGCAACCACCGACATCACCTTCGTGAAGACTCGAGGTGCTGAAGTAAGACCAAACGGAAGGACCGCAAACTGATAGTGTTGCGATCCCACCACAAACCGGAGATACTTCCTGTGTGACTTGAGTATCGGGATATGAAAGTAAGCATCCTGCAAGTCGACAGACACCATCCAGTCTTCCATGTTCAACGCCAAAAGCACCTGTGCTAGGGTCAGCATCTTGAACTTTTCCTGCTTGAGGAACCAATTCAAGATCCTCAGGTCCAGAATTGGTCTCAAACGACCATCCTTCTTGGGAATCAGGAAATACCTTGAGTAAACTCCTCGACCCCTTTCCTGCTCCGGGACCAACTCCACCGCGCCCTTTGAAAGGAGGACTTGCACCTCCTGTTCTAGCAACAGGAGGTGTTCTTCTGAACAATACGAAGGGCGGGGCGGGATGAGGGGCGGGAACTCCCGAAAGGGAAGGGTGTAGCCTTTTCCCACAACACTGAGAACCCAAGTGTCCGATGTAACAGTCTTCCATTTGGTGAGAAAATGATGTAATCTTCCCCCTACAGGAGAGGAGTGAGTGGGAAATGGTGGAAGCCTAAGGCTGCTTCCCCTGCTGCACCCCGCCAGAGGATGAGGAAGAGGCAGAGTGCTGCTGAGAGGCTCCTCTGGTGCGGACCCTACCTCTCCCCCTGAAAGATCTATAGGGATGGGAAGAAGCAGGTTGCTGATATCTCCCCCGAAAGGAAGAGGAGGAAGAGCCACGCCCAAATCCACGAAACCTCCTGAAGAATCTCGAAGAGGCCGTGGAAGAAGGAGCTTGTAGCCCTAACGACTTAGCCGTGGCCCTGCTTTCTTTAAAACGTTCCAAGGCCGAATCAGCCTTAGCTCCAAACAGTTTGTCCCCATCAAACGGGAGATCCAACAATGTGGACTGTACATCTGCCGAAAAGCCCGAGTTACGGAGCCAGGCCTGTCTCCTTGCCACCACAGTTGTGCCCATTGCCCTGGCTACCGAGTCGGTGGTATCCAGTCCCGTCTGGATAATTTGGGTCGCAGCAGCCTGGGCATTTGAGACAAGATCCAAAAGACCCTGGGGAAGCTCTGTAAACGAAGAGGAAATGTCATCCATCAGAGCATGAATATACCTCCCCAGGATACAGGTTGCATTGGTGGCTTTTAACGCCAGACTGCAGGATGAAAAAATATTCTTCGACTGCGCCTCTAGCTTCTTTGAATCTCTGTCCCCAGGCACCGTCGGAAAAGAACCAGGCGCTGACTTGGACGAACAGGAGGCCTGCACCACCAAGCTCTCCGGCGTAGGGTGCCTAGATAGGAAACCAGGGTCAGTCGGAGCCGTCCGATACCTCCTGGCCACGGCTCTGTGAACTGCTGGGGAAGATGCCGGCCTCTTCCACACCTCTAACACCGGATCCAGCAGAGCGTCATTAAATGGTAACAGAGGCTCCGCCGCGGCTGAGGCCGGATGTAACACCTCTGTCAAAAGGTTTTGTTTTGCCTCCACCACCGGCAAAGGCAGGTCCAAAAAACTAGCTGCCTTCCGTACCACTGCATGAAAGGAAGCAGCCTCCTCAGTATATTCCCCCGGGGACGAAAGGTCCCACTCAGGGGAAGTGTCCAGCCCACTGGCCGACTCCAGTCCACGCAGCCCATCACCCGAGTCCTCTAGCGCTCGTTGGTACTCCTGCTCTTCCAATACACGGAGAGCACGTCTCCTTGAATGAAGTCGTTGCTCAATACGCGGAGTCGACAATGCCTCCGCCGAAGTCGAAGATCGGCGCCGATCTTCAGAAGCCACCGACGCCGCATCCGGCGCCACAGGTAACTTCGGCGCCGACGGAAGAGCAACTGCCGCAGATGGACCCACCGGAGTCACAGGCCGAAATCCCGACGTCGACGGGATGGAAATCCCCGGGGCCAATCCTTCTGAAGCCACCGGAGCGGCCACCGGCGCCGACAGTGGCGCCGAGCCCACGTTCCCAAACGGGAGAAAGGGCATAAAGGGTGCCGGCCGAAGAGGCGCAGGATCACCCAAAGAAAAGGCCAAAGGCCCAGCCGGAGCACCCCCTGGAGCCATCTGTTGGAAGATGGCATACATCGCATTCAAGAATGCGGAACTATCGGCTCCAGGGGTGGGAAAAGCCGGATACTGGGGTGCCTGTCTCGGAGGCGACCCCGACCTCGGCGTCTGCGCCGGAGAAAACACTTGAGGCTCCAATACCTCAATCACCGACGCCTGTCCAGGTGAAGTTGGAGACGCCGGAGAGGGCAACGGCGTCGAAGGATGCGGCGTAACCGTGGGACTGACCTCCCATGTCTTTCGGCGCCGATCCGGAGACCTGGAGAGAGTCTCCTTTGAATGACGCCGAGATTCTCTACGGCGCCGGGAGTCTCGATGACGCCGATGTCTTGGGGAAGAAGACTTCTTGTGATGTTTCCCCTTTGACTTGGCCATAAACAGCTTCGCCTCACGTTCCTTGAGGGCCTTTGGATTCATGTGCTGACATGAATCACAAGTCGAGACGTCGTGGTCGGAGCTCAAACACCAAAGGCAATCGGAATGAGGATCCGTCACCGACATCTTGCCTCCACACTCACGACAAGGCTTAAATCCAGACTTCCTCTGCGACATCATTTCCACAGCGAAAGACTACGCAGCAAGATATACACTGTAACCGCAAGAGTAACAGTTGCTCCCTCGAAGATAACCGTTTCGAATGCACGGAAAAAAAGGAACTGGTACTGACGTCCGCACGTCGTCGAGGACCTCTTATTGCCTGTATGACGTCAGACGGCGTCGCGTGGGCTAGAGTGACGTCCTCGTCGACGTGCAGAGACTAGTAAGAAGATTTCCGTCGAATGCTGGCGCCATGGGAGTATTCATGAGGTGAGGAATCCACAGGTAGTTGTATCCATCAGAAGTAAAGCATTTACCAATGATTAAGGATTTTTGAAAGGCAAGCCCACGAATGATGGGCGTGCGGTGGGTGTGGTTAAAAGCCCACAGATAGATTACAACAGGCCAGAGGGCTTGCGCACTCAACCTAAACAAAGGAGTGTTTTTATTTCTGGCCAAATATATCTGGCCTTTAGTGACCCAAATAAAAAAGAAATTCTTTCTTTAAGCAGAACATTTTAAGATGGATATTCACTTACATTGTTTCCCATTTCCTTAAGTTCAGAAAAAGCAATCAATCACCTCAATGGGTGAAGTTTAGACAATTTACAATAAAGTGAATGCGCTACTAATAAAATACTGCTAGGAAGGTGCATTGCTATTAACATTGTTGCTGGAGACGACAGTGCTCTGCTACTTTATAAGGTCCTAAGTAGCATTTGTTTTGATTATCAATATGGAGCTTGGGACAAGAAATCGCAAGTGACTGAAACAGAGTAAGATGGCCAGTAACTAAGCTGGTAACTACCATCAGACGTGCTGAATTCACTCCCTCTTACAAAAACTATGTTTCAACTGGACTACACTCCAACACCTATCTAATACGGGGGAAAAAAGCTGTATGAACACAACAAAGCAATCAGAATGGAGTGTGGGTATCTACCATTGGATGACACTCCTCGCTGCAGTAGTTCTCAGCTCCTGCTAGAATCAGACGTAAATGGATAGACTAAAGAACTGAGAAAGAAGAGAACCTACATTTTTATGCTGTAATCATAAACATACTTCAACACCAGTAAGGGCTATTAACAGCATAAACAGGCCCTGGCCACTCTAAATGCATTGAAGACCATCCACATGGCATCTGTGGTCATCTGTAGGGTGGGCAGTGGTGCAATATGAAATATAAAATAAATGGCACTTGTGCATGCCAGTACAACACAAAGCAAAAAATTAGGATTTTATTTTACGGACACAACCACTCAAGGTATAATTGAGTGGGTTGATTTAAAAAGTGGCCAAAGCATGAAGGTTCCAATTGTGAAGTGACCCATTGTGAATGCAATGTTGCAAAAGTCACAGAATCCAAACACCCACATCTTCTGATGCAGAAAAGCTCATGTAAAACTCCTCAGGGTGCTGGTTCCTCCACCGTGCACCAGCTCCCTTTGTGTAGATCTGGAGACACCAATGGAGAAATAAGCGCAGTGTAATCAAACCAAGTACCAATGAAGAACCTTTTTCTACTACCCTGGTGTGCACGCAAAAGGAAGGAAGACCTGCAGTACACTGTGGTAAAGAGGCTGGACAATCACCCTTTTCCACTAGTCTGTATGTATGTATGTATGTATGTATGTATGCCCTGAATGTTCTTTTTGTGGACTTTACAACGCCAGACTAAAGATGACATTTTATGTTTATTCACAGGGTGGAGGGAGGAGTCTTTGTGTTTCAGATACTGTGGTCGATAGGCCACACCTACTCATTGGCTAGTTTTAAAATGTCCTACCTTCTAAATATTGGCTTGCATATTAGACATTCTGCTACAAGTGCATGCCGGTTCTTCACACCCTCCACCCCTCCCCCCACCCCTAAATTTCACAGGTTCTCATTTTAGTCTACCATGCTTAAATTGCACTTTTAAAAGGTAGACGCTTGATGGAGTATCTTGGGAAACAAAACTGCCCCACTGCCCCAGCAAAGGGGACAGTTTACTTCCACCCTGCCACTAGTAGACAACCACATTACACAATGCATCATAACACAAGCATTAGTCCGGGGAGTCCAGTGTTGTACAGTTGCGTAAGGGGAGTGGGGTTCAGTGGGAGAGAGTTTCACAGAGTGGAGTGGGTTGGAATGGACTGGAGTAGAGTGGGTTGGAATGGACTGGAGTAGAGTGGGTTGGAATGGACTGGACTGAGGTAGTGGGTTGGAGTGAATTGGAGTGAGATGGATTAGATTAGAATGAGAGTGGGGGTGGACTGGATTGGGATAGAGTGGGGGTGGACTGGACTGGGGTAGAGTGGGGGTGGACTGGGAGTGGTGCTGGAGGGTGGATTGGTATGGGTTGTTTGGGAATAAAGTGGGGCAGGGTGGAGTGGGGCAGGTCCTTTTGGATTAAAGTGGGGCAGACTGAAATTGATTGGAGTTGGGTGGTTTGGAGTGGGACACATTGCTTTTTGCAATGGAGTGGGACAGACTACTTTTTGTAATGGAGTGGATCTGATTGTTTTGGAATGGAGTGAAATGGGAGGCATAGGGTCGATTGAATTGGAGTGGGGTGGCGTAGGGTGGATTGAATTGGAGTGGGGTGGGCTGAACTGGGATGGGTGGATTGGAATGGACTGAAATGGAGTGGGATGGGCTAGGCTGAACTGGGATGGGTTGGGGTGGATTGGATTCGGATAGAGTAGGTTGGATTGGGATGAGTGGGGTGGATGGAGAGAGGTGGAGTGGAGTGGACTGGAGTAGGGTGGGTTGGGTTGGAGTGGAGTGAGATGGATTGGTGTGAAGTGGCAGGTGGGTTGGATATGGGTGGGTTGGATTGGACTGGAGTGGTTTGGGGTGGGGTGAAGTGTATTGGATCAGAGAGGGCTGGACTGGCGTGGATTGCTGTGGAGTGGAGTGGGGCAGACTGGAGTGGGGAAGATTTGTTTGGATTGGAGTAGGCCAGATTGTTTTGAATTGGAGTGGGGTGGAGTGTGCTGGATGTACTGGAATGGAGTGTGGTTGACTGTACTGGGATGGGTTGGGGTGAAATGGACTGGGGTGTGGTGGGCTACAGTGGGGCAGACTGGATTGGAGTGCAGTGGGGCAGACTGGATTGGAGTGGAGTGGGGCAGACTGGATTGGAGTGGAGTGGGGCAGACTGGATTGGAGTGGAGTGGGGCAGACTGGATTGGAGTGGAGTGGGGCAGACTGGATTGGAGTGGAGTGGGGCAGACTGGATTGGAGTGGAGTGGGGCAGATTGGAGTGGAGTGGGGCAGACTGGATTGGAGTGGGGCAGACTGGATTGCAGTGGGGAGGATTTGACTGGAGCGGGATGGCTTGGACTGGAGTGGGATGGATTAAAGGGGATTGTATTGAGTGGGATGGATTTGGGTCGTGTGGGTGGATTGGGTTGAGGTGGACTGGAGTGGGGTCGGTTAGACTGGGCTGGATTGGGGAGGGATGGATGTGTGTGGGGCAGATTGTTTTGGATTGGAGTGGGTTGTCTGGGATTGGAGTGGGACACGGTGAAATGGGGCAGGTTGTTCTGGATTAAGGTGCGGAAGATTGGAGTGTGGTGGATTGGAGTGGGGTGGACTGGATAGAAGGGGAGTGGGGTAAATTGAGATGAGTGGAGTGGATTGGGGTGAGGCGGATTGGATTTGGGTGGGGCTTATTGTTTTGGATTGGGGTAAATTGTTTTGGGTTACAGTGGGGCGGATTGTTTTGCATTGGAACGGGGTGAACACAAGTGGGGCAGATTGTTATGGATTAAAGTGGGGCGCACTAAAGTGAGGCGGACTGGAGTGGAGCAGATTGTTTTGTATTGGAGTGGGGCATATTATTGTGCATTGAGTGGGGCGTTTTGGAGTGGGGCAGATGGGAGTAGAGTCGATGAGAGTGAAAAATACTGTTTTGGATTGGAGTGGGGCATATTGTTTAGGAGTGGTGTAAATTGTTTTGGATTGGAGTGGGGCGAACTGGAGTGGGGTAGATTAGATTAGGGTGGATTGGGAGAACTGAAGTAAGGTGGGCTGGAGTGAATTGTAATGGGTTGGATTGGGGTGTACTGCATGATTTATGTGTTAAAGCATAATTTCAGAAATTACACATTCTAAAGAAACAATGTCGCTTTGCTATATTTAGAACAAGATAATCATCATCTTTTGAGAACAGCACCCACAAGCAAAAACAGAAGAAATCATGAGTGCAAAGTGAGAAATTACAATTTAGCAAAATAAAAGAAAGTTAGCTATTAAAAAATAAATTTTGCAATTTTGTCTGTCCTGCTGGACTTGTTTTTGACAGTCACATACCTTCTGTTTGCAGGGCACTAGAAGTTAAAAGGAACAAAATAGTACCTTAGTCACGTTGGGGGTAGCGGACGGGTAGTGATAAAACTGAATCAATCAGTGCTTGGCACCTGCCCCAGACAGAAACGGAAATGATGCCATGCCTGTCTTGACGAATTAGGAGGCTGTAAATCAGAGTGCCACGCAAACCAACAAATGGTAAACAACAGGACTCCAGGCCCTTCTATGCACAGAACAGTCTTGCAAGCGAGACTCATGCGCTAGCGCATGCACTCGCAGACTCAACCATACACTACACCATTCAAACTGTTTGTTCTGAGTGGCCTAAACAACTTAATAAACCTACACTTAATGCACACTTGTGCTGTATTTATACAGCTGTAATGGTGTGCAGCAGCATATCGCATTCCAATTTATGAGCGTACTTACTCTCCGTGCTGACAAAGAAAAGCTTACAGCCAGTTCTAATTTTGGTACTCAGATTGCGAAAAATCACTGTCCCTGGATTTGTAAAAGTTCCCAAATAAATAAAAAAAAACAGCGTTATCGAGTAAATTAGGCCATGAATACCTCTTCTGGCAAGAGAAATACGGAACAAGTATAACGTAGCAAATCTTATGAAAAACCAATGAACATTAGACTGTATTAGTAAATGTTAACAAGCAGGAGTCAGAGGTGATGGTCGGGTAGGATTCACAGGTTAAAGGCGGGATGTGGTTAAGAGAGAAGGGTTTAAAAAATAAAAAAAAGGAATCCATCCTGTTGCTCTTAGTGTGGAGGATTACAACGCACCAACTGCACTCAGCTACAGAGTAGTCACGCAAAATGATTTTATCAAGGTTTAAACGTAGCTGTATTATAAGTGGTAAAAGGCCTAGTTAGAGCACAGTGGAGTGACAGCTGACGAAAGCAAGTACAGGACTAAAATGTCTAACTAACTTCTGGGTGCATTTAAATATGATGCCACCTAGGACTAAATACTTGTCAGCATGTGTCAAATTGTGAGTGTCATAGTGTTGTCTGCTAGGGAAGATTCAACTTTATCTTACAATTGAAAATCAGGGAGGGTCAAATCTAGATGATTCTTGGATTAGACCGGAGATGATCAGCTGACACCCCCGGCCTTTCCTCAATGTACCCTGGTAGGAACATCCAAAGCACTGCTTCAGACTGCACACTCCAGATAGTCCTCAACCTAGAATGAATATAATTGGAACAGTTGCTTCACCTCTTATGTATAGGAATAGAGATGCTCCAGTTCCGAGATGGTGTGCAATTACTAGCAGGGTTGTGGAATTCCTATCGCCCTAGGACCGGAACATATTGTTTGGGGTCAAGGGGAACAAGTCTTCATGTTTATTTTATCCTTGGGACAAGTAGGCCCAACCCCCTGAAGCACAAACCCTTTGGCTGCCAGTTTACAGAAAAGGGACTGTCTGCAGTTGAGGTAATGTGTGTCCATAAGTTAATGGTGTTGGAACTTATATTTATGGTTCATTATTAAAAAGCCTTTATTATGAGGGTGAATGCTGTAACAAACGTTTAAGGTTACACTGCACTACTGACAGTGGTTCCAGTTTAAAAAAAAAAAAAAAAAGGGTACACACACTTGAAAGGTTTGACAATATGAGGCTAAGTTTAATGCTCCCAGAATGATCTCTGATTATATGCAAATGTTTGCAGATGCTTGTAAGCAACAGTGATGATTCATGCTTTCAAAATAAAAAGTTCAGAAAATAAATGCAGGTTGTAAACGAAAACCTATCGCTACGATGAAATTTTAGGTGCTCTTTCTTTGAAGTCTCATTTAGTAAAATGTGTTGATGCATGCTAGTATTTCCAAAACATATTCCTAATGGAAAATCAGTGCAACATTTTCAACAAGATTATGGGAAGCATGAAAATAAACAAACACTGGCAAAGCCAACCAATCCAACATTTGTTGTGAATCTTTTAGTTTTGTCAATGCAGGTCTTGTTTTGACATGGCTTTTGTATCACTTTATTGTTGTGGGAGCTGCCAGGTCCTCACCATTGCAATGAACACTGACAAAAGCACAAAAAAAAAAAAAACTTTTTGGTCTCAAAAAGCACACATTGCGACTAGTGGTACAACAAAGTTCCCTTAATCCCCGCGGTGCAGGGAGACCCCTCCAGGGGACCCCCCTCAGCACAGCACCTGCCCTGTGTGGGTCAGGGGGCAGGAGGAGCTCCATGTTCTTTGCAGAGGGGCCCCCTCCAGTATCGTTAGGCCATTGATTGCCACAGTAGTTCCTAGCACTGAACAAAACTACTTTGTGTGCCAATATTCTCCTTGCGGAACAGCAGAATGCGATCACTCACAGTAAAGCCCGCCAACAGGCAGACAGAGAGAGAAATAGAATATTAATGAAAACAAAATGTCTTGGTCAACGCCAGACCTAATTAGGGACACAATTAAACTAAGTGACAAAAGTGCACCTATGCTGTATGTCTTTGAATTAGTGTATTTCGTGAATTCACAAGAACTTACAGAGGTAAACAAGGAAATCATACTCCTAGAAAATATCTTTGAACTGTATTTTAGCACAAGCACTTCTGCATGTGTAGATTTGCACATGCGAAAATCTGAGCGTTTACAAGTTCACGTTGACTCCAACCACTTTTTTTTCCCCAATCCTTGGAGAACTTCTACTTCTGTCATTGTCAGGAGTAAACTTCCAACCTTTCTCAGTATGGGGAAAGATCAGAGAACAGCTAGTGAACATCCTTAAAAAAATGCATGTTAGTAGGTTTGCAGACTCAAAGGCATTCCAGCTCTTGAACTATTCCTTACTGCTTCCGCCAGCCCCGATACGTAGATCTGCAGAAAGGTAGCAAAATAAAGAAATTGCTATAATAGGGATTGGAATTGCAAGTATTCAAGCCCTACTATAGTATTTGCCCTGGCATGATCAGAGAGGCTATTGTTAGAGCTCTTACAGAATGAGATTGCTGCCATAATTTGTCGTCGCACTACATGGCACCAGAGGGACAGGTTGATTTTTTTTACAGGACAAGTAGATTTAAGAAGCAACCTGTCCCCTGGACAAGTAGATATTTTATTAAATTCCACACCCCTGACTAGTTGTAGAGCATAAGAACCACTAGACAATTAAACGCTCATTGTTACAATAGTAAGTATACAAAAAGAAATTATTTATTGCAGCTCAAGAATTTCCAGGTGATCAGGTGTCCTACACCCAAGCACTCCAAAATATCACTTCAGAGAACACACCTGGCATAAAACCGTCCTGACCCATATCAAGCAGGTGACTGTTCCCCAAAGATCCAACTGCTAGAAAAGACACGTCAATTACTCTCAAGCCATAGAAGATGCCCTGGCCCATTCCAAGACCTAGGAGCCAAAAGGTAATGTGAAGATCATTCCTGAGGAAAGCAAACTCAAGATTTACTCCAGCACCATGCCATGAGCAGAAGGTTGGCACGGATGTGTTATTTGCAGGTAGCATAGCGTGCCAATAACTTCTAGGTACACCACACCAAAAAGCATACAAAAGTAGAGGGAGAGCACTGACCATCATTTACTGAGACATGTGACCGCCAAAGAAATAACGGAAAAAATAGACCAATAGCTAAACTCAAAAAGGAAGCGCTGTTTAGTTTGTTCTGATAGTCTGGGGCAGTATTTACAGCAATGTTTTTTAAATGTTTATTGTCACAGCTCCACCCCAACTGCGTGAAATAATTTAATCAGGGCCCTTAAAATGACAAACATTTTCTCGCTAGTATGGTATCAATTTTTAGGGTCGAGTCTGCGTATCGCTTGCGAGACGCTGTAGAAGTTAGAAAAGGGCTCGGAGCCCCGCCCATGTCACGTCAGTGTCTTTCATTGGTTCGTGGGCTTGCCTTTAATGTGCTTGCTTTCATTAGTGGAAGGCATGCATAAGGCTTGCCTTTTCCGGTGTTTAGTCCTCCTCGAGCGCAGCGACCAAGTACTGAAAACATATGAGGCTCGCTGTTTTCCATCCGGTTTGTGGACTACTTTTTCTCTCTTTTTATGCAGCGTGATCGCATTTAGCAGCGCGATCGCGCTCGTTTTTTCCATTTAATGAGGCAAGAAAAGTCCGGTTGGGAGTTTACAACTGCTAATAGGTCTAACTCTGAGAAATGCGAGACCCGTTGCATTGCAAATGCTTGTTAAATACTGCAAACAAGCTTAAGAATTTTTATAGGGGCTAGAGGACACCCTCTAACATATATACACAAAAATAATTTGCAGTAGTGTTTCTCAATGTACCACACTAAATCTATGCAATGTATGGGAAAGCCACCTTTTCTATGTGGTCACTCAGTATTTTTCACTTTTTTTGGAACCTATAGTTTTAGCACTCAGTACACTTTGCCCCTTCTAACCAGTAGTAAACCGCATGTGTCCTCCCCTCCCTTTATAACATGGTTGAATTGGCATACTGCTAATTTGTATAATTAATTTACCTTTAAGTCCCTAGTATAGGTACAGGGTGCACCCAGGTCCTCAATGTTAAATGCCACTAGTGTGCTATCCAGTACAGTGATAGCACAAACATGGCTACAGGTCTACACGGAGTAGCCTGACCATAGCCGAGTAAAAGCATAATTCAACCTGCTAAAATAAACCCTTCCTTATAAATATTAATAAATCACCCAACAAGGCAGGATGTAGGATATTTAAAAGAAGAACATGTAGAAATGTAATGTTAAAGTTTCCTTACAGTGACTAGCACCCAAAAGCTACTTATTACTGTGGTAGGCCTAGCTGTCCTATATACAAAATCAGAGTACAGACTAAAATCTTAACACGGTTTCTTGGGAACAGAACTAGCTAGATAAAAAAAAAAAACTAGACAAGTATTTTAATAGTTGTTTAAAACAGAATGGGTAGAGAGGACTTTTCAGAATCGGACAGAATGTGCAGGGTGTAACCATCTTTTCTGACATTACAGTGTAAAATCCTGCTTGAAGGGTCTGCTGGGTTTTACAAATGATTGTGGGAGCACTTAAAAGGACAGGAAACTCGACACACAAGAATTGTTTTGGCATCCCCTGTCTGGTTGCTGGAAAACCCTTTGTTCTACCAGACTTCTGTCTCTTGGCTTATTGTGCACCGTATGGGTACAGCAGCTCCCCAAACTGGATTTTAGTGTTAGATGTGGAAGAAAACTAGGATTACCGTGGTATACTTCCCACACAAACCCCCAGGCTTCAGAACCCAAATTTAGTGAGGCTGACTCCTTTCGCCATCTTGGCAATGTTCAAAGTGAGTAGGGTTATCCCCAGGAGCTTTTGCCCCAATGACTAGGCATGCCCAGGAGTCATTCCCAACCACCAGCTCATGCCAGGCATAAATGTGCCAGTTCCAGGCACCTAGGACTGAACCTGCTGTCTGCTACGTGAAAAGTGGGTCTTTACAAGTGTAGTCCTTCGGTAGACTGGGAAGTAAAAAAGGTCAAATCTTTGACAATCTTGGATGGTGTATCTGATTCACACTCCATTGCGGTCTGCATCAAACTGAATCTAGGTCCCAGTCTACTGTGGCCACTGACTATTGTGGGCCCTTTATGTTTACAATCCTATTTAAAATTTTAAAAATAATATCTCTAGTTCCCTTTATTGGATTTTTATTACTTTGGTTTATTTTTGTGTATTACATTTTGCTTTCTTTTTCTGACTCAGTTCATAAATACATTACACATTGCCCTAAGTTAAGCCGCTCTGCACTGTGCCATAGCCATCAAGGAGTTGAGCTCAGGTTAATTCAGTGACTTTGGAGGGTTCATCCTCACAAGGGTTATTATTATTATTCCTTGAGGTGGATAGTAGCCCTCCTCCCGTCCCCCCAAACCAAAAAACCCAATGCCTTAAACAACGTTAAACAGATCAATCAAGTCAAACGTTCCAAATGAGATGACTGGGCAGATTTCAAATAACTGTACAAAAGCAAGGCTCTACCTTACATTTTTCTCACAATGTAGTTTCAGTCTGACACACAGAGATTGTTGTAAGCAAAAGGGGACAAAATGTGAAAAGGATTTAGAGCATCAAAGAAACAGACAAAAAACGTAACTCTTGTCTTTTATTTTGTCTCATCATACCTAGATGGCATTGGGCACCATAAATGTGTGACACCAAATGCCAGTCCTAGCCTTTCATTTAAAATCATTTTGCTTGCTGGAGTTTTTGAGCTCATCCTGACTATGTTAAAGGTGAAACTACAAGTCCCAAAATACAATGTGCTGTTGGCTAAAAGGATAAGGACAGCTGAAAGGTGTTGACCAATACTTAAGGGTGCTTGGAGGCTGTGAACATAGTTAAAAATGTCAACACTGCAAATTCTTCAGTTATTCCCTTTAAAAACACACATATGCATCACCACAGCATGTTTCTGGCATACCCTAAAGTATCACAGTGTGATCCTAGGAGAAATTAGGGTGCGACATTGGAGGCTCATCATAGGTAGGAGGCTACCTATTGACACCTACTTCCAGCCAGGATATGCCTGATGAAAAAGAGTTACAAATCGTGCATCACATAGAAAGCAACAACCACTATGCTTTTATTTCACTACAATCACGGCATGTGCCTGATATTCACAAGAAACTGAATGTTACAATGCCAGTCTTCAATAGATGTGTGCAATATTAAGGCCACTTCACTCCCACAGCGTGGGACACAAGAGCTATGCGGCAGGACTTTCATGGGCCACATGCCCCAGAGTGCAGGAGCGGTAGAGGAGAAGGTGGGGAGTTCGTCATCATGCCAGTCATGCGCAATTTTAAGGCTGCTTCATTCCAACAGCGCGGGACATACCAGGCCAAGGGCGGCCCAGTCCACACCTGAAGGAGGCTGGGCCACAGCTCTTGGCCTAACCATCTGAGAGTCTTGAGGGAGTATCTGCTTGAGCGGAATGGGTAGCGTAAGGGAAGTGCCATTACTTCTGCGGCTAATAAGCGCCAAAAAGTGGGATCTATTACAAACTACATGATTACCGCCATGATTGCCATTAACTAAGAAATTGTTAATGTTGAAGTAAGACTTGGGGCCAACTAGGAGGTTAAGACTTACAGCTGGTGTTGACGAGGCAGACTCTACCTTAGCTACAGCAAATAAACACCCAGAGGATCAAATAGACTCAGGACTGTTATTTTGGATCGCTGGAGAATTGTGCATATGACAATAATATTCTATCACTGGTCCAGTATGGATTTAGACAAGGGCTCGGAACAAGCGATCAGTGCCTGAAGCTGCACTTGTTAATTAGTAAATATCTGCTGGCTGGGGAGAGATGTCTTTTCTTGTCTTTTATGGACCTAAGCGCAGCCTTCGGACAGTGTTGTCAGGGGAAGGTTGTAGGATATGTTAGCCAAGAAGGGTGCTGACCCAGGTATCTTAAATCTGCTTGTGCAACTACATGAAGACGTGGAGGCAAGTGTAAGGTTCAGAGTTGTACAGTGTACAGCCCCTATGAAAATCAGAAAAGGGGTCAGACTGGGCTGCGTGCTGGCCCAGTTTCTTTTTAGTTTTTATATTAATGGGCTTGTTGATTATTTAGTAGAGGCAGAAGAAGACCCCCGCGGGTGGGCATTAGGCTACTCCCAGTGTTAATGTATGCAGATGACTGTGTCCTAATGGCTAGAACAGGGCGGGGCTTCAAAAACCCACAGACAGGTGTTTAGCTTTCACGTTTGATCTAGGCCTCTCTACTAATAAATTGAATCCTTCGTCATGGTGTGCGTCCTGCCTCAGAGTAAAACCCCCCCCCCTTCCTTTAACATCTGTGGTACTGCTCTCAAGTATGTTTCCACCTTCACTTATTTAGGGGTCGCGTTCGATAATTTCGGATCATGGAAACATTTGATAGGGTTCAGGTCAGTGCAAATGGACAGATCTATAGCTGCGCTTTTTAAATTTGCTGCAAAATTAGGGTCCATGCCACTTGATGCTGCCATCACCATGCTTCCTATGGCACCGGGGGTTTACTGACTGTTCCCTTTCCAGGTTACTGAAAATTGTCTTTTACGAAGACTTTTGTGTCTTCTCAAATGCACTCCGTCTTTAATAGAGCATGAGGAATTAGGGTTGCAATACCTGGAAGATGATATTAGGATAGCCCGCCCTTTACTGCGGCTGTTAGTTTGGTCTATGCCAGACTGTTGAGTCAAAAAGTGACTACTGATTGTCTTGAATTAGAACAGGTTAAAAAAATAAGGTGGTTTATCTATGTAAAGCATGATCTCCGTACAACTGGAAGAGATGCCCTGTATGACAATCTGCAGACTAATAATCAATCAACTAAAGTCATTGTAAAGCATGAATTCTTAAATCATCTTGTAGCCAGAAGACTGTCTTATGAATCAAAGCAAAAATCAGTCAGTCGTGATATATCTTTAATGCTGCCCACTCCTCACATTGGAACCCTATCTGACAAAAGTACGGCACTACCAAAGTTTTTATTTGGTCGGAGTCAGGCTTGGTACAGTCCATCATCTGTTATGTTATCCATCCATCAGAACAGGCTACCTTGCCTCGAGGTCACCTGGTACAATGATTACAAGAAGACCATCACCCAATTTTCCCATCTTTGGACCCACTGCAAGTCTGTGTTTAATACTGTTCCGTTTGGTACAGCATTGCAGAATTAAGTTGTTGCTAACATTAAAAAAAAAAAAAAAAACACACTAGATTCCTTTTTTGCATGGATTCTGAATGACCTGCCAGAATCTCAGGAGAAAGTGTGGTTTTCCTTGGATGATAAAGATTACTGTACTGGGGTTTTTCACGTAAAGCAAATTTACTGATTTACAAAGACTTTACTTATATTAACTTCCTCACATTTAGGCTAAAATTAAAAACAAAACATCTCATTTAACCACTTCTGTGCCGAGAACGTAACCATTACATCCTGGTACTAGCCTGCAGGGAGGGGGGGTTGGGGGGGGTGGGGGGAGGGGAAGCGCTGGCGCTCCCTCGTGGGGCTTCCAACCATCCCCCCAGGGTAGGGATGGAAGGGGAAATCGCTTCCCCTTCCACTCCCGCCCACCCCCCTCCCCAGAGACTTCATCAGAGGTCACCCCCATTCAGCTTTCAGTGCGATCAGAAGGCCTTTTCTTTCACGTCTTTCTGAGCATTTCTGTAGCATGCTACAGAAATGCCCACTAGAGACCAGGGACAGATCGGCACAGATCAGTCTATTTTAATTAGACCAATTTGCACCCAAGGTGGGGGGGAAGGGGGGGAGGGGGCAGAAACCACAAGGCACAAGGGTTTTTATTTTGTTTTGTTTTTTAACCAGCTGGGGAGCGACACCTTGGGCAAAGATCGCGCCCCTGGACGGCAAATTTATTTTAGGCCACTTCTGGCCCCACTGGGGGGCAGAAACCACTTGGACACCATGGACTGGTGTGTGTTGTGTTTGGGGGGGGGGGGGGTGGGGGGGAAAAGCTCCTTGGGCAAGGATCACTCCCCATGGGAGAGCATTACTGTGGGCCATTTCTGCCCGCTTTGGAGGCAGATCGGTCTATTTTTCTAAGGCCTATCTGCCCCCAAGGGGGCAGAAAGCCCAGAAGAGACCAGGGAAGATTTTTTTTTTCCCCAAACAGAGGGTAGCCGTATGGCTATACCCCCACCCCCAAATAAATGGGAACAAAGTTGTTCTTCCCAACGGTGGACAGATGGGGCAATTACCACTGATCCAAAAGGAAATTTGTGGCTCCTCTCAGATTACAGAACTTTCCACTACCGGAATGTGAGGAGAAAGTGTTTTTTCCCCCCAAATTGAGGTTTGCAAAGGATTCTGCGTAACAGAACCTGGTGAGAGCCCCACAAGTCACCCCATTGTGGATTCACATAGGTGAATAGTTTAGGTTTAAAAAAATGCACAGGTTTGGTAGGTTTTCCTAGGTGCCGGCTGAGCTAGAGGCCAAAAGCTACAGCTAGGCACCTTCCAAAAAAACACGTCAGATTTCAGTGTAAAAATATGATGTGTCCATTTTGCGCTTCCTGTCGCGGGCACTAGGCCTACCCATACAAGTGAGGTACCATTTTTTATTGGAAGTCTAGGGGGGGGAAACACTGAATAGAACAAGTGTTATTGCCCCTTGCCTTTCGCTACATTTTTTCCTTCCAAATGTAAGACAGTGTGTAAAAAAAAGACATCTATTTGAGAAATGCCGTGTAACTCACATGCTAGTATGGGGACCCCAGAATTCAGAGATATGTAAATAACCACTGCTTCTCAACACCTTATCTCGTGCCCATTTTGAAAATACAAAAGGTTTCCTTGATACCTATTTTTCACTGTTTATATTTCACCAAATGAACTGCTGTATACAATAAAAACCCACTGCATGCTGCAGCTCCTTTATGGGCTCTGGGTACCTAAGGAGCTTGATGAAACTACAAGCCCTATGTATCCCCGCAACCGGAAGAGTCCAACAGACGTAACGGTATATTGCTTTAAAAAAGTAAACGTGGACAGAAATGGTTCTTTTTTAACCTCAATTGCAATATTTATTTATTTTTATTTTAGCTGTTACTTTCTGTAGGAAAACCTTGAAGGATCTACAAAAATGACCCCTTGCTGAATTCACAGTTTCGTCTACTTTTCAGAAATGTTTAGCTGTCCGGGATCCAGCATTGGTTTCACACCCATTTCTGTCACTTACTGGAAGGAGGCTAAAAGCACAAAAAATAGTAAAAATAGGGTAGGTCCCAGTAAAATGCCAAAATTGTTTTGAAAATGTGATTTTCTGATTCCAGTCTGCCTGTTCCTGGAAGCTGAAGTTTTTAGCAGCGCAACCCCCATTTTCAAGGGAAAAAAAACACAAGTTTTCTTCTGCAGACACCTATCTAACTCTCAAATGAAGGGCAATCAATTCACAATAAACCAAGAGAACAATACCAACCCATTAGGCAAAGAAATAAGCCAGAAACCAACCCGGTTTAACTTTATAAAGCGAATTCCACTGAGCACAGAAAGAGCAACCCAACACAAATGGACTCCATAATAGGTATCCCCTATCCGACCTAGTTTTAGGAAAGGGCATACACCCCTCCCTTCCCATCCCCCAAACGTCACTTACCTCAATGAAAGGCAACACAATCGCATGCAGTCACATTGGGTTCCAAATAAAAATAAAAAAAATTAAGAATAAGAATATAAGCAAGAGCCCCTCAAGTTTCCCGTTTAATAATCTTTAATGTCAGGCCTTGACGTCGCTCTCCCATCACCCTCACACTCCCATCATTTAACACCTTCGCTCTCCTGTTCAACTCACCAACTAGTCTGGCACTAGCGCACCCCTCCACTACCTCTCCTGTTCTCACCCTGCCTGGCAACCAGGAGCTTAGCTTTAGCTACTCGCCAGGCATTATTTTTTGTGCCATGAGATTCGGTGGTTTTTGAGAATATAACACCACCTACCACACTCCTATAACTTGTTTTCAGTGTAGCTCCAGTTCAGCTTCGGTGTTTTGAGGCGACATTAGAGGGTAGGGTGTTATAATTGGCCATTATGACCAAATTCACAACTCCGTTCACTAGGACATTCAAAAGGATATCCAAGTTACCCAACTGGAAGCTTCAAGAAGGCCAAACGAGGGACTAAATTTGACGGCCCATGCAGTGTGAACCTCATCAAAACTCAGCCAGTGCTACATGGAAACCAGTAGTCTAATTCCATACAGTCGGTAACTTCACAAATCAGTACATCACAGTCACTCGAAACCTAGACAGTAAACTAGGCTGTGTCAGTCCTGACTGCAGTACCAGCCACTTACTTCAGCTAATCTGCTTTGCAAAAACGCAGCCTGCTGGTGCCCGGCTATGTAGAGCACAGTCTCTTGCACGTGTCTTGCGGAGCATATCAACTACTTCCTATGGGCTGTTTTGCTATGCACATTTCCCAATACTTTTGTGCGGGCTGCTGTCTATTAACCACTTGCTGCGTAAGTCAAGTCTGCGCGTGGCCCGTACTGGAAGTTTCCCAGCCTCAGCCAATGAGTGTTGATGCGCCCAGTCTGTGCGAGCACAATCCCCACTGACATATAAATGCATTATAGCCTCGCAAAGTGTATTAACTATTGTGTCTCATAACTGTTGTTGCTGTTATACCCTGGAGGGGCGCGCCTTTTGAAGATTGAGCTGAAAGACCGAAAATGAAAGCTGCGAGTTGCAGGTTTATAAGAATCTCAGGATATCTCGCAACAAAATTGTACCCTTCTGGCTTCATGCGCAATTTTTTTTTAAAAAAAATTGGGGGAAATTCTACAACTACAGCGTACACGAAATCACAAATGGCGCGTTCGCTTCAGGAAATGCTGTAAGAGTTCACACAAAACATGAAAGCCCAACTGCAAACAATAAAACCCGTCGAGTAACTTCAAATATAAGTACCATCGGAAAAAACACCAAAATGCCAACACGAAAGCCCCTTGGGCCCCTGGAAGATGCGGATGGTGAAACTTTCTCTTCACGACCAAATGAAGAAGTAACCTTTCGACGAAAGGACGCAAAAAGAGTACAATGAGTTTCCCTAACTCTGCGCTAGAACATCAGGCCCTTAGTGCGCCCAAAGGGGCAAGTGTCGAGTCAGCACCTTACCTTTCCATGTGTGCCCCTGTGAGCGAAGGCCCCTTCGGGAAGCCAGGACATCCTCTTGTTTTGGTCGCTCGGTACACCGCAGTAACTAGGGGAGCGTTTTGCAGAGATTTCCGCTTCCTCGTTCCTTGCTTGACGGCCTGGGTCCCGCCTTCCCGTCTCTAGAGCTGTCAAGAGGGCGTATCCCGAGTGCAACTGAAAACGGAGCGGAGCGCCTGGGTCACGAGCGCTTTTAGAAGCGCTTTAGGCGGTGCGATATGCGGGGAAGGGTTGCAGCGGTGGAAAGAAACGTCCTGAGAGGGCAGTGGAAATGAGAAAATAGAGCGCAAACGAAGGGCAGGAGAAATAAGGACGTAACGAGGGGAGGGAGACAAACTGAACAGACTTCTTCCGCAATGCAAAGAATCACTGACTGGCTGAGAGACCGTGGACTTGCAGCGCAACTTAAGAAGGATGGACAGTCGGATTGAGGACAACGGCGACAACCGAACCAGACATTCACGCTCAACTTTCTGAAGACAGAGGACACAAGAAGCAATACTGTCTAGCTCATTGTCCTCACCCCGTCCTCCTACGTCCAAATGAGGTACGTAGGAGGACGGCCGCCATCTGAAACCGTGTCCGAACAGCCCTCTTTCGAACACAAGCTCTGACAAAGCAGGTAATTTGTGCCTCAGTACAGAAAAACTCGTCTCAATCTTCAGTGAAGTTCGCAACAAGTACAGTGTAGACATCAACAGTTTAAAATTCCACGCACAGAGAAGTACTGGAGAGGTGCAAATTTACTCCCGTACAACAGCAGCAACAATAAAACGTTCCATTAAGCACAAACAACAGCCACGCAAGATTCCCTTATTCATTTACGTAGTACGTGTATTGCACATACCGAAGCAGCATAGTTTTCCTTTAAGGGAATAGCGCAGGGGAAACACAGATGGCAAGAAATGCGTCTTTAAATCTCGGTTCTAATGTGCTAAAACTGTTAAATACATACGGGAACACAACTCACCCTCTCAACCCTTAACACAAGTGCATTCTTCTCAAGTGCATTATGTTACGCCATACACAGCAAAGTAACTTTCAGTTACACAATCCATACTGTAGAGGGCATGCTCACAGAAATTGGACAGGCACGAGGCAGACGTTAGGCGTGCAGAAAGGCACGCATAGAGCGCTTCTTATAAACAGAATTGCAAAGAGCAATCATTTAGAAGCTCGTAGCAAAAAATGGATAGCTTGAACATAAAAAATAAAATCAGTCCTATATTAAAAATTCTAAGCTGGAACATAGCAGGTTTAAAAAACAAAATGGAAGATAAAGACTGGGTTGAATTTATCAAAAAACAAGACATCAGCTGCTTCCAGGAAACTTGGTCTACTCACGCTATTGACCTAGATGGGTTCTCCACCTTCCATTTACCTGCTATTAAGCAAAAAAAAGGAAGACCCTCGGGAGGTCTGAGTATTTGGATCAGAACTTCATTATTGAGGAACTCCGTAGTAACTCACACTGTACAAAGCAAGGGAATCCAGACGCTCGCAGTCAAATACGAGGAATGGTCACTCGAAATAGTAAATGTGTATTTCCCACCTATCAGCCGGGCTCAAGTTATGCCAGGGGTGCGGCTCCTTAAAGAACATATCCTAAATAAAAGAACCAAGGATCGGAGGAACCCAGTACCAGGTCATATGAACAATTGCTCTCCCCAACCTTGTAAAACTTTTTTATTGATATGTGGTGACTTTAACACTAAACCTCATTCTATCCTCTGGGATGAACAAGTAGCAGAGGAAGATTATGCTTGGAATATCCCAACGCCTTTTATCCAACGTTGTAATGACTCCAAGAAAGGAGAATTAATCTTTGAAGCATTAATAGAAGGAGGAATCCGCACATTAAATGGGAGAACAAAGTCAGATAAAACCTTTAAATCTACCTTTCGAACTGGAAAAAGGCAAAGCATAATTGACTATATGGCAATAAACATCGAAGCCTGGCATTATGTCATCGATATGGAAATAAGGGACAGAATCGAGAGTGATCACGACCCACTGCTAATAGAGATAGTCCATCCGGACACGAGCCCAGGGAAGGCGGAGTCTCCATTCAACGGAAATAGCCTAACAATAACTATGAGACCAAACAGGAAAAATATATCAAGGTCAAATGAGGATGAATCTTATATGAGTGTACCCAGCCAAACCTGGTTGTCATCACTTAGCATGTTCTTAAATCCATCAGTTAATGATGCTATATCCCTCCTGCATAACTTTAATAATTTGCTATTGCAAACAAAAAAGGAAAAGATCAAGCATCCCCAAATCAATCCTAAAATGATGGAGGGCTGGTTCGATGAAGAGTGTTTAAAGCTAAAAAAGTCCTTATCACAAGCACTGAAGAACCGGCACTTGAATGATTCCAATGAGCAACATTTTCATGGATGTAGGCAACAGTACAAAAAATTATTAAGATACAAAAGGAAGATATTTCCACATAAACTTTGGAAAACTCTACTGCAAGCAATAACGGCAGGGAACTCCAAAAAGTTTTGGGAGATAGTCAGGTGGGGATGCGAAGGTCCCCCGAAAAATCTAGAACTGAATATCAACCCCCAACTTTGGGTAAAGCATTTTACTACCTTGTATCAGGAAGTGGCCAAGACAGCACCAGGGACGACCAGTAACCCAAACATCCTCACTCAAGGGCTGGCAGGCAGAAATCAAAGATTAAGTAAAGTATTTCCTCTTCAAAAGACTCCCGCAGCATCTTCAAATCGGCTTGTTAGATTGGTAAACGGAACCCAGAATGTATTAGTCTCCAACAAATTTTCCAGCACAAATTTCACACAAGTAGCCCATGTCATTCCACGTGCAATGAAGTTAATATCGGAATTCAGTGAAAAAGAGATTAAACAAGTTATCCTCTTTCAAAAGCCGCATAAGGCTGCAGGCCCAGATGGTATCCCTTCAGATGCTTACCGTAACCAGCTAACGTTATGGTTACCTGCACTAGCCCGTCTATTCAACAGTGTTTGGCATTACGAGGTAATCCCTCCTTCTTGGAAGGAATCAATAATTGTTCCAATTCACAAAAAAGGGCCTCGGGACATGGTGAGCAATTATAGACCTATCTCACTGCTTGATAGTGTTGGAAAGAATTTTGCCAAATTGATTCAGTCGCGTCTAGACCAATGGCTTGAGGACGGAGATTTAATATCAACACACCAAGCTGGTTTTAGGAGAGGCCAAAGTACAACAGATCAACTTTTTAAGCTAAACATGATCTGTGCTAAATACGCCACCCTTAAAAACTGTCCATTATACCTGGTCTTTGTGGATCTCCAAACAGCCTTCGACAGCGTAAATCGCCAAATATTATGGCAGTTATTGTCGGACATGGGCATACAGGGAAAAATCTTAAGGCTGTTAATTCTATTACCATACAGGAAACACTGCCAGGGTCAGATATACTACGAGAAATGATTATACGGCCGAAATTCCAATTGAGCGAGGTGTAAAACAAGGCTGCGTTTTGGCCCCAACCTTATTTAATTGTTATATAAATAAAGTAAGTCAAGTTTTGAAGGAATTAAATCTGGATGTGCTGAAACTAGCCAATGAAAGTATACCTATCTTGCTCTTTGCTGACGCCGCCGTATTACTGGCAAGAACAGAGATAGCAATGCATGGACTACTTAGGGGCTTCGAATCTTTTTGTACCTCAAGGAGCATGGTAATCAATGAGGGGAAAACAAAGTTTATGATTCTCAACCAAAAACAGACGTTGCAATCGACTTTTAGGGCAAATAATAAGCCTTTGGCCCGAGTGGCCACCTATGATTACCTGGGCTGCAGATTAGATGAAAAACAGACATGGAAACCACAAATCTACAAAAGCAGAATTTCCTTGGCCCAACAAGCCGGAGCAGTACTCAGATTTGCAAAAGCTACAGGCAATCACTCCGTGAGCTCTGCACTGCTTGCATATAAAACAAAAGCAAGAGCTGCAGCACTTTACAGTGCAGAGATCTGGGGATTCAGAAAGATTCCATCAGTACAAGTAACCGAGAACAAATTCTTACGCCGATTACTTTGTCTAGGTAATGCTACACCAATGAATGCAATAAGAATTGATCTACAGATAAGAAAGGTTGAGGACTGTATCGCTCTGGCTCCAGTAAGATACTGGATCCGTATCTGGACAAAAGAGGCTCTCAAACCATTTAGAGACGTACTTAAGGACATCATGAAGCTGCAAAACCATCAGAAACTGCCCTGGTTCAAACATATCTCAACTATCCTGGCTGCTATCGGCCAGGATGACTTTTGGCTCCATCCAGAAAAAATCGGAAGGCCTAGCCTAGCTGTTATAAAAAAGGCATATTGGGAGCGAAAGACTGAGATTATGTGCGAGTCATTTAGCCCTCTATTTAAGTGGTATATTTTGTTTAACCAAGAGCTTAAACCAGCAATATTCATAGACAGTATTTATCCGGAGGAAAAAAGAGCTCTCTACTTTAAATTCCGTATGGGCACACTACCAGTGACAGCGGTGGTCAACAGATGGCAATCCGCTCCTCTGGGTAGATTAGAATGCTGTCCATGCCTTCATGGTGGTCCGGAAACACTTTCCCACTTCCTTTTATTATGCCACTTCACGCTCAAACTCCGTAAACTGTACCTTCGTCCACTTTTTAGATCTTACGGAGTTAGGAAGTGCAAGGAGGCGGAAGCGATATGTATGCGTTCAGATGAGAAACACATTGTGACAAAGGTCTCAACTTAAATCTTGGAAGCATGGAAATTACGCCTATCAATGCACCCACAGTTGGCATAGGCATAACAGCCTATGTTACCCCATAGCTATTTAGCTTGAGAAATCGGTGCAGGGTAGTGTAAAACTGGGTTAGGCCCCGGGCCTTTATTAAATGGTTGGAAGGCACTGCAAGGTCCCAAATGATTCGTTCCAGAATAAGACATTTTAAATATTAGATTTATTAAGTTTTTCTAGAATAAGTTAAGTTTTTATGTAAATTATGGTCAATTCAGGTTTTACGATAATGTATGGTAAATTGGACACATTTTGGTACATGTTAAATCAAAAATTCAAGCATAGTTTCCTTTTTACTGAGATGTTTTATTCAATGTGATTTTTATTGAGTTTGATGGATTGATATTTATTGTGTGATTATTGTTAAGGCCGGATAGGCTAATAACAATTAAATAAATGGAAATGGAAATGGCTTCTTATAAACAGAACAGATACAGTAGGACGTCACGCATTTCAAGCACACAGATGCAGCCACAAGCGTGGCTGAAGTAGTGAAAGCTTCCCTCAAAACGACAGAGGAAGCAACAAGTTAATTACTCAAACGTCCCAGATACTTCGTATTAGTCCTGCAGCTAAGTACATGTTGGACACAGAGAGATGGGGCAAAGTACGGCAACTAGGGTGGGAAGAATGGGTAGGTCGGGGAAAGGGCATAACTCCGCTCACGGCTTTACAATAAGCCATTTAACAATAAAAAAATTGTAATACTAACTGATAATATACAGGATTCCCTTGCACGAAACAGGTAAAAGGCAGACAGCAACAGTAGTTTGATGTTACACTACAGAAGTAGTGGAAGCCCGCAGCAGTTTAGGATTCCCTTATGTTGAAGTTTCTCGGCGTTCTCAAATCAGAAAATGTCAGAGGGGGTACACAAATATTACTAAATTGTAGTCAGAGCAATTGTATCTGGTAGAGAGGTAAAGACTTAACTAGCTTAAAGGGGGCATTGTACAAAACCAGTGAACAAATCACTGTTAAGGGTTTATTGGTGCATTGTGTCCAGTTCTAGCCTTCACCTGTCATATGGGTGGTTTAATTTCTTCCAAATCCCATGCAGCATCCACGCGTCACCAAAAAAAAAAAAAAACACTCTTCACACAATCACCAACACACGTACGCACAGGTTGAGATAGAAAACCTTACATAGGCCAACACCTCGTGTGTTAGAAGCTGAGTCGAGCCAGGGTTTTGCATCCTTCGCAGGTCACTTGGGACAGGTCCAGAAGTGTTTGTTTTTGTATTTTTCCAGAGGCAGGGTAGGCATCTTAAGGGACGACAGACACTAAGCCCCAACCCACTCTCCGTTACCCAGCCCCTAAATTGCGCCTCCAAGGCTGTTTACCCAGCCCCCTCACAGTGCGAAAACGTTTTTTTCAGGTTGGCAAGTCAGTGGTTTCCAGTTGGAAGGGGTCTTCTAGATAATTGTTTTAAATGCCTGTAGTTCAACAATAAGTATTATAAAACGTCACACGTCTTTAAATTACATCTTGCGTATACCGTTTAGATCTGGTGGCCAACTATGGTGTACTGTGTTGTAGAAGTACCTGTTGATGAGCGAATTTTTGTGTGCAATTGTGTGATAGGATGGTTAGGCTGGAGAGTTAACGAGTGAATGGTCAATGACGAATGAATGAAGAATGGAAGATGGAAGATGAATTAAGGAGAAGGTGAAAGGAAAGCGAAGGTTAAACGAAGAAAGCAGGTTGGCAAGTAGGTGGTGTGAAAGAAAGGATGGTGGCAATGTAAAGAAGCGAAGAAAGATGGATAATGGACATGTGGTGTGAGGTTTTCAACAGCACAGGACAGAGGAGCCTGGCAATAGTTTCACTGGTATCAAGGTTGCATTAGAAGCTGGAAAGCGGAGCTGATAAAAGAATAGGCAATACAATGCCGAAGGCAAAAAGGGAAGATAAAACCAGGTGTCAATAATGACAGGTGGATGCAAACCATGAAAGGGAGCCCCAGCAATCATCAGCACCTTTCGCGCAAAGTCTTCTTCCCTTAGCCACCACACATTGACAACTGAGCCCTCGCCCGCCGGGGTACGTGGTTCTGTATGCAAAATTCATAGGGCTTCACCCATCTCCGTTTGGGGTGTCACACGGCAACAGCAGCCCCAGCTCAAATTCTTCTTTGGTAATCTTTATAGGCTCACGCGCAACAAGTACAGTCAGTCTAATTTATCCAAAACAATATTTGCTTTACGCTCAATATGATATGGTGGTAATAATATTCCGCAGCAAAATCTTCTGCTTGGGTATCCATAGCCTGATTCTGTATGCTTGTGTTACCAAAATGCAATATACCTCGATTGATAGGTTCCTTAATTTGTAACTGCTCAATGGTCTGCTCATTGTTAAAGTAAACGTTTACACTTGGGATTATCTGTAAGTGTTTTTCATTGCGTGGCAGTGCATGCCTAACTGTAATGCCATGCACTTTGCACAATCCCATCTTTAAGCTAAAATCCCATGCTTTTCTCATGCTAAAACTTGTGTGCAGCCCCCCCATTACATGATACCACTATCAAGATCATGCCTCGTAGCACCACTATTGTACGTTATTTGGGCTAAGGTAAAGGTTCGTGTCCAGGTTTGTTTGCGGGGGAAAACGTTCAGACCCTAAATTGTTATTAGGAGCCTGCCGCCAACACTGCTGAGCCCCAGAGCTGTCTGGCCTCGATTCCACTACATACATTTTTCTTCCACTGCCCTACAATTTATGTCTTAATCTCCTTCTTACGTGTTCTTATTAATTTGCTTTCTTCCAGTGTCACTGTTTTTCTTGCTTCTTTGTGGCCCTTCTTTCTTGCTCTTTGTCAAAATGTGATAATGAAAATACAATCTAGTCCCCAAAAATGAGTGCCAGTGCCCACCCCCTGCACACATTAGGCACTGCACAGACCAGTGGATTCTAACCTTTTGACTTCTGTGGACCCCCACTTTATGATTATTGGAACCTGGGTACCTCCCACCCCTCCACCCAATTGAGTCCTTACTGAAAGCCTGGGATCCCAGCCCAAACATTGTCAACGATTTGAAACGCAAAACAATTAACACAAAAAACAAGCAAGCATTCAGTCACATACACAAATTAAAACATTTTTTAAATTTTGCAAACAAATATAAATAAAAAAAATATATAATTTTAATGGGAAGTTTGGAGCTTTTCTAAATTCACTTTAAGCCATACATCATCCATACTGTATTATGTTTGATGCACCTGCTCTGCTCCCACAAATCAATCTGAGGATACTAATTTCATTTTCAGCCTTCAATTTCAAATTCCTTGACATTTACAGTACATTTTTAAATGTTCAACTGTACATGTAGCCACTTTGTTAATATTATTCAATTTCCTTAGGAGGCTTCACGGACCCCTTGGGGTCCCCGGACCATAGGTTGGGAACCACCAGCACAGACTATTACATAAGACAGTGGTGCTAATTTAATCAACATCTGAAGAATGAAACTATGCAAGAATTTAAACTTACTCTGCATACACAGAATACATAATTTTTGAAGCCGGTGCATAAGCCACCACATCAATTGTCAGGATCACAACTTGTGAACAAAAGGACCTCTGTAACAGCTAAATGAACCACCTGAGACATACTAGGATCTAAACTGTGACCTGCAGGTTACTGGCACTGTGGCACAAGAAACAAACATTGCTAGAGAACAGTATGTCTCTGCTAACAAGTTGCATGAATAAAACAAGCACTGGCAAAAAACAATAGATATGGCGTTGACCACCAGCCTTCTGGCAATTATCGATTTGTTATTGTTTTTGCAAAACTTTTTTGGGGAATATATCGGGCCCTCTTTAATCTTAATAAATACAGTTTAAAAAAGTGTTTGCTACAGGCAAATAAAGTTTTTGGAAAAAAAAAACACTTTACCATAGTACTCAATGGGGCTGAAGGAAACTAGTAGAAGTGTGGATGTGTTGTTAGTTGTGAAAGGGTCAAATGCTTTAACTCGTAGTCAAGTCATCCAATGGGTAAAGTGGACTGATACACAGCACCTTATTGCATGCTGGAGTGGATTGGACAAGCATTAGCAAAGCTAATAGGTTTCGCCTATGCAAGACCTATTGGCACTGTCAATGTTTTTTAGTTTTTTTTAAGATGTTGTACAGCAGTGCAGGCTGCAGTGCAACATGGCTTACAGTAAAGAAAAGCAAAGTGCTATGGCCCAGCCAGCACTGACCGCTTCACAGCGCTTTGTTTTTATTCATTTTAAGACATGTTACACTGCAGCCTGTTCCACTGTGCAATATGCCTTCATAAACCTGAAAAAAGTTTACTAGATGGAGGGAGCTGGGAAGAAAAAGAAAACAAACAAAAAAAAAAACACTGAAGGAGCATGTGGCCAGTGAAAGTATGTGGCCAGTCAAAGGACACCGACCACAGGAAGCAATAATTGGTCCATGCTCCACAGCAGGGACAAAAGACTGAAGCCTAGGATGAAGCCAGAGGTGAGGAAGAGGCAGCTACCAATAGGAAGCAAGCAGACAAGAGTGACGTGGTATCTAACCAATGGTAAGTAAAGGTAAGTAATGGGCAAGCTCTAAGCCCCTTTAAAAAGTTGTTTTTCCTTCACAAGAGATTATTCAAGCACAGCACACGTGCTATGCAGGCAAAACCTAACAAGCATTGGCAAAGCCAATAGGTCTCGCCTAACATAAGCTACTGGCTTTGGCAATGTGTTTTGCCATGTTGTACACAAGTGTGGCTGCTGTTTAGAAAGGCTAAAAGTTAGTGGTATGGAGTGTCAAAGTGGAGTGGGGAAGAAGAGTGTCAAAGTGGAGTAGGAAGAGTAGAGTGCTGTTGAGTATAGAGTAGTAGAGTTCAGCGGCAGACAGTGGCAGGGTGGTGTGGAATAGGGTGAAGTGGATTGAGGTAGGGGGTGGATTGGAGTGGAGTAAAGTGGACTGAAATGGGATGAGGTTGATTGGTGTGGGCGGGTTAGATTGAGATGGGTTGTATGGACTGTAGTAATATGGTGGGTGGGTGGACTGGGCTAGGATTGGGGTGGATTAGACTGGATTGGAGTGGGGTGGATGGCAAACCAGTGGGTGAACATCCTTGCAGTGGGATGGATTGGAGTGGGGTGGGCTGGATGGATTGCAGTGGACTGGGCTGGATGGTTTAAAGTGAGGAGGGCTCGATGGTTTAAAGTGAGGCGGCTGGATGGATTAAAGTGAGGCAGGCTGGTTGGATTAAAGTGAGGCAGGCTGGACGGATTGGATTGGGGTATAATGGATAGATTGGTGTAGAATGCGGTGGATTGGAGTGAGTGGGGTAGATTGATATGGGGCAGGGTGGGCTGAAGTGGGATGGATTGAAATCGGGTGGGGCGTGTTGGATTGGGGTGGACTGCTTTGAGGTGGGGTGAATTGGAATGTGGTAGGGTAGATGGAGTGGAGTGGACTAAACTGGGATGGAGTGTGGTGGGGTGGGCTAGATTAGGGCAGTGGGGTGGATTGGCAAACTGGTGAGTGAGCATCCTTGGGGTGGGGTGGATTGGAGTGGGGTGTGCTAGATGAATTAGAGTGTGATGGGCTGGATGGATTGGGATATAGTGGCTGGATTGGTGTACAGTGTGATGGATTGGAGAGAGTGGGGTAGATTTCAATGAGGCAGGTGAGACTGGAGTGGGGTGGACTGAAATAGTGTGGGTGTATTGATTGAATTGGGATGGATTGGAATGTGGTGGGGTGGATAGCAGGGATGTGGAATTCCTATCGCCCGGGACATCTTGTTTGGGGTCAAGGGCAACAAGTTTTTATGTTTACTTTGTCCTTGGGACAAGTAGGCCCAACCCCCTGCAGCACAAACCCTTTGGCTGCCTGTTTACAGAGAGTTAAACTCTCTGCAGTTGAGGTAATGTGTTTCCAAAAGATAATGCTATTGGAACTTGTATTTATGGTTCATTATTTGAAAGCCTTCATTATTAGGGTGCGTGCTGTAAATAAATGTTTTAAGGTCACACTTCACTACTGACGTTGGTTCCAGTACAAAAAAAAAAAACGTGTACACACGTTTGAAAAGTTTAGGCTAAGAGGCTAAGTATAATGCTCCCAGAATGCTCTCTGATTATATGCAAATGAAGAGTCATTTAGTAAAATGTGTTGATGCATGCTAGTATTTCCCAAAAATATTTCTAATGGAAAATCAGTGTAACCATTTTCAACACGATTATGGGAAGCATGAAAATAAACAAACCCTGACAAAGCCAACTGATCTGACATATTTTTATAAGTCTTTTAGTTTCATCAATGCGTGTCTTGTTCTGACATGGCTTTTGTAACACTTTATTGTTGTGGGAGCTACCAGGCCCTCAACATTGTAACAAACATTGTCAAAACCCCCCCAAAAAGTTTTTGAACTCTTAAAGCACACGTTGCCACCAGTGGCATAACAAAGGCCCCGCAGTCGCCCTGCGGGGGGCCCCGTCAGCACAGCACCTGCCCTGAGTGAGTCTGGAGAGGGGGCTCCTTCATGTTCTTTGCAAAGGGGCACCCTCCAGTTTCGTTACGTCACTGATTGCCACTGTAGTTCCTGACACTGAACAAAACTACTTTGTGTGGCAATATGCTCCTTGTGGAAGAGCAGAATGCGATCACTCACAGTAAAGCCAGCCGAAAGAGAGAGAAATAGAAGTTTAATAAAAATAAAATGTCTTTGTTAACACCAGACCTAATTAGGGACCAAGACCCACATGTAGGTAGCTTTTTGCATGTCGCAAACAGCGACTTTCGCTGTTTGCGACGTGCAAAAAGCACATTGCGATGCACAAACCCAGTTTTGCGATTCAGTAACCTGGTTACCGAATCACAAAACGGGTTTGCGACTCGCAATTAGTAAGGGGTGTTCCCTTCCTAATTGCAACTCGCAGTGCAATGTAGGATTGTTTTGTGACCGCGAGCGCGGGCGCAAACCAATCGCAGTTTGCACCCATTTCAAATGGGTGCTAACACTTTCGCAAAAGGGAAGGGATCCCCATGGGACCCCTTTCCCATTGTGAATGTCACTGTAAACATTTTTTCAGAGCAAGCAGTGGTCCTGTGGACCACTGCTTGCTCTGAAAAAATGAAACGAAAACGTTTCATTTTTCGTTTTTGTTATGCATATCGTTTTCCTTTAAGGAAAACGGGCTGCATTACAAAAAAAACTGCTTAATTGAAAAGCAGTCACAGACATGGTGGTCTGCTGTCTCCAGCAGGCCACCATTCGTGAGGGGGTCGCAAATTGCGACCCACCTCATGATTATTCATGATGTGGGCATTTGCGAAGCCCTTGCGAATCACAGATGGTGTCAAGGACACCATCCTACATTCGGATTTGCGACTCGCAATTTGCAGGTCACAAATCTGAACCTACCTACTTGTGGCCCCAAATTCTTAAAGAAAGTCACAAAAGTGCACCCATGGTATATGTCGTACCCCTATAAAATATTTGTGAACTGTATTTTAGCGTGGGTAAATACGATGTGTAGATTTGCTCATGTGAAAATCTATTGAGCATTTGCAAGTTCATTTTCCCTCCAGCCACTTTCTTCCCAACCCTGGAAGAAGTTCTAATTCTGCCATTGTCAGGAGTAAATGTCCAACCTTTCTTATTATGGGAAAATATTAGAGAGAAGCTGGTAAAAATCTTTAAAACATTCAGGTTAGTAGGTTTGCAGACTCAAAGGCATTCCAGCCCTGGAACTATTGCTTACTGCTTCCTCCAGCCCCAGTATGCAGATCTGCAGAAAGGTGTCAAAATAAGGAAATTGCTACAGTAGGGATTGAAACTCCAAGTATTCAAGCCCTACTATGGTAGTAGCCCTGGCATAATCAGAGAGGCTATTAATTGCTGCCATAATTTGTCGCCACACTACATGGCACCAAAGGGACAAGTAGATCTTTTTACAGGACAAGTAGATTTGAGAAGCAACCTGTCCCCTGGACAAGTAGATATTTTAATAAATTCCACACCCCTGGATAGACTGGACTGGAGTGGAATTAACTGGGATGGGGTCGGGCGGGTGGACTGGAGCTGATTGAAGTAGAGTAGGCTGCCTGGATTGGAGTGTGGTGGACTGAACTGGGGTGGGTGGGCTAGATTAGGGTAGAGCGGGGTGGACTGGATTGAAATGGGGTAGGTTGGAATGGATTGGACTGGGGTGGACTGCATTGAATTGAAGTGGATTGGGGTGGTGTGGACAGGAGTAGGGTGGACTGGGTTGGGATTGGTCGGATGGGGTATATCTGATTGGGGTGGTGTGGAGTGGATTTGATTACGTGGTCTGGATTTGGGTGGGATGTGGTGGACTGGATTGAATGTGGTGTGGTGGATAGAGGTACAGTGGACTGGATTGGATTGAAGAGGGGTAGATTACAGTGGTTTGGAGGGGGTGGAATCGACTGGAGTAGCATGGACAGATGTGGACTGTATTGGAGTGGGATGATCTGGGGTGGTGTGGGTGGAATGGAGTAGGGCAAGTATGAGTGGGGTGGGACGGACTGGATTGGAGTGGGTTGGATTGGATTGGAGTAGAGTGGGATGGACTGAAGTGGGGAGGGGTGGACTGAAGTGGGGTGGATTGGAGTGAATGTGATCATAGTGGGGTGGATTGGATTGGTGTGAGGTGTATTAGATTGGAGTGGGGTAGATTGGGGTGGGGTGGATTATGGTGGATTGCTTTGGGGTGAATTGGGTCTGAGTGGGGTGGACTGGATTGGAGTGGGGCAGATTGTTTTGGATTGGAGTGGGGCAGATTTTTTGTATTGGACTGAGGCAGATTGGAGTGGGGTAGATGGAAGTGGGGCATATTGTTTTGGATTAGCGTAGGGTATACTAGAGTGGGTTGGAGGATTGAGCAGGGTGGGTCGGACTGGATTGGGGGGGGTGAGTGGTCTGGATTGGAGTGGGCTCGATTGTAGTGTGGTAAAGTGGGATAGATTATATGGGTTGGATTGAGGTGTAGAGCACGATTATGTGTTAAAGCATCATTTCATAAATTACAAAATAAAGAAATAAAGTTGCATTGAAATATTTCCAACGAGAATCTTTTGAGTAGAGCGCCTACAAGCAAAAACAAAGTAAAACATGAGTGGAAGTGAGAAAAGACAACTTGGCAAAATAAAAGAAAGCTATAAAAAAAGAAAAACTTTGCATTTATTGTCCTGCTGGGCAAGTTTGTGTCAGTCACAAGCATTCATTTTGCAGGGCACAAGAAGTTAAAAAAGAACAAAATAGTATCTCAATCACGACAGGAGCAACGGATTGGCAACGATTAGGTCGAATCTATCGTGCTTGGTCCCTGCGCCACAGAGAGGAACAGAAATTATGCCTGGCCTGAAGTAGACGAATTACGAGACTGTAAAGAAGAGTGTCACGCACGCCAAATGGTAAGCTTCAAGCCCTTTTCAGTACACAACAGAGTCTCACAAGCGAGACGCATACGCTAGCACATGCACTCGCAGGCTGGACCCTTAAAAAGAGAGAGTCTGCATCCCAGATTACGCCCCTTTCTCTTGCTTATGCAGGTATTCTACCCAAAAAATATACTAAGAGCTTAATTTAGGAACGCACATATAAAATCCAAAATGGTGTGTTTCAGCTTGAACTTGTCTGTCAGTTCAAACCCAGAACTTGTATGTGAAAAACTGAGCCTAGCCTTGCATTTCCTGTGACTCATTGAAGACTTCTTGTAACTGGGGAACCAGATACATGGCATCCAGGCAACTTTTTATTTTGTTAATACGTGCAGTTGCCTTCACCTAGGTGTTGCTCCTAAAAATCTGCAGTAGTGTCTTTGTTAAATCAGAGGCCTGTTTATAAATCCATGTTTAGAAAATGACCACTCGCTTCACCTACAACAAAACAAGCATTGGCAAAAGCCAGTATGTCTGCTTTAGCGCCTAACCTTTTAGGTTTGGCAAGGTTTTTTTTGCTACAATTTTGGTAAAACCTTAGCGTTTCAGGAGCGGTGGCATGGGGAGACAGTTTTGAAAAACATGAATGACAACTAAAGGCCACTGGATGAAGAGGGCTGGTTGAAAGTATGTTGTATGTATATTATTTTGTAAATCAAAAGGTACTGGCTAACACCATACCTGAATAGTCCCTGGAGAGTGTTTCGCTGTTTCTATGTGATAAATGAATGCTAGGGGAAAAAAAATCCAAATAATAGTGCACAACCTGCTGTCAAACTTTAATAGGATGAAGGATGAAACTACATTTTCTGTCTTACTTGAGGATTCTGAAAGTCAAATTGCACTTTTATGTGAATAAGTGTGAGATTATGAATGTTGCAGGAGTGGCGGTGCACACAAGGACGTCAGCAATGCAAGAAAATTAAGTCAGGCATCATACAGGATTGGGGGAGCGTATGGAGAAGGCTGAGCAATGCTGGAATGGTGTAGCATCTAGAGGCCACCTCCCTGTTCTGCCAGTCTAGGAACCAATGGTTGAACTTCTGGCACAGCTACAGCCCCTTTAGGAGCATAAAGACGTGCTCCTAGAAGGCTGACAATGTGGGGTACTACTGAAGAGGGGGTGCTTAGGCTTACGTGTCCCAGTGAAGCACACTCCGATGGGCAGTGTCTGGGCGAGATACACTGGTGACATCACATGAGTGAACAAGCATTTGCAAAGCAATAGGTCTCGCATTTGCTTGACTTAGAGCCACTGGCAATGTAAATTCATAACTGGACTTTTCTTGCCACATACATTTGTCAACCCTGCCTCATAATTGTCTTTTCCTGCCATATAATTTCAGTGGCCCTGCATATAACTAAAGCACTTCCAGTTACCTTCTTCCTCTATCTGCAGCAAAAAAAGAAAATGTTGCCGTGTAACATCCTAATTTAAATCTGCCGCTAGCTAACACAGGGTCACCTAAACATATATCGAGAGTGTTCAAACAGTCATAGTGTAATAAGGATATTAAGTTGGCCTGAATCATGGCCATAACTGTATTAAGGACAGATTATTAAAACATATACATTTCTGATATAAACTTTTATCAGAAATAAACATTTGGCATTAGACTGTAATGCTCAAAACGGCCCCTAGAGGGCAGCATAGCAAAAATATCACTTGTAAGCAACATTGTCATGTAACCATATTGTTAGTTCCTAGAGAGCATAACCCCATTAAGAAAAACACGAGAAAGTAATGCAGTGTAACCATTTACTTAGCCCCTAGAGGACGTTTTAAGTCTAGCACGCCTACTGCAATGATACTACAAACAAGGTCTTTGAAACAAACTTCTCCAAGCTGTAAAACAAAAGTTGTAGGCATGAGAAAGCTTAAAAGACACTGAATGGTGGGAGGTGTTATTATTATGGGGTCCCCACTAAACTAGTGTGGGCACCCAGAGATTATGTATACAGAGTGTGTTTGGAAGGTGGTCCCATTGTCCTAGCACCACCACAATCTGGGATATGAGCAAAAATGTTTTTTTTTAAGTTATGCCCTGCAAAGCATTATGGGACAAGTTTCTGTGCCACAATTATTTTAATATGTTGATATGACTGCAATGCTTAGAACAGCCCCTAGAGGACCCCACAATGAAAATAGCATTTATAAGAAACATGGTCATGTAACTGTATAGTTAGCCCATAGAGAGCTTAACCATACAAACAAATATGGCACAAAGTAATGCAGCACAACCATATATTTACCCCATAGAGGGCATAGTACATTACACATATTCAGGGATAGCAGGCCTATAGCAATAATATTACTAAGAACACCCTTAAAACACAACCTACTCTCAGCTGTAAAACAAACGTTCCAACCATGAGAAAGGTTAAACAAACACTGCATGGTGGGAGGGATTATTATTTTGGGGTCCCACTAACCTAGTGTGGGGGCCCAAATATGATGTACCCAGAGCACGTTGTCGTGAACGTTTTGGTGGTGGTCCCATTGCCCTAGGACCACCACAGGCTGAGTTATGAGAAAAAACGTTTTGAAAAAGAATGCTTGCAAAACATTACGAGTCAGGTTTTCACGAGTACAGTGAATATTATAGTACCGGCTCTCCCACTTTGCCAGGAGAGCCGCGTTTGCTTTGAGGATTTCTGTTTTAGTAAAGCATTCACCAACTTCAGGTGTTTTAAGGGGAGAGTCACAAGAAATGACTCTGATTAGGTAACTGTGAACAATGTGATCAGTGCTTCAGTACTGCCGATCAAGTTCATACTGTTGTGGCCGTTTGTGCTGTGAGCAACATGGAGCACGAAGGGGACAGGTAAAAGAAATAGTTTGCCCACGCTGAAGGATATCAGCAGTCGTCCAATAATCCATTTAACAGGGGAAGTCTGCAAGGCATGACAAAAACAGTCTCAAACAGTCTCAAGGCGGGACAGACGTAAAGTATTTACCAGTGACATCAAGGGATTTTGGAAAGTCATGCCCATGAATGAGTTAAAGAGATCTACGTGAGGTGGGTGTGGTTAAAAGCTCACAATACTTACAACAGGAAAATAACGCTTGCGCCACTGATGTTTAAAAAAAAAAAAAAAAAAAAATGGGATGTGTTCCAGTAAAATGTCAAAACTGTGTAGAAAAATGTTGTTTTCTGATTCTGGTCTCCCAGTTCCTGAAAGCCGGGAGGATGGTGATTTTAGCACCGCAAACCCTTTGTTGATGCAATTTGCTGAGGAGAAAAAAAAAGCACTTTAATCAATCAACCAACCAATCAGCAATTTGTATAGCACAGCTAACCACCCACAGGGTCTCACGGAGCTTTTGTGGGAGAGCCAGTCAGCCAGGCCTTGAGGTCCATCTTGAACTGATTCAGTGAGGGGGGCCTGCCTGATGTGGATAGGTAGTGTTATCTAGGTCTGTGCTGCGAGGTAGGAGAAGGATCTGCCTCCCACAGTTCTCTTCCTGATCCTAAGGGTGGTGGCGAGGGCAAGTTGAGAATATTGGAGCTCTCTGGCCAGGGTGTAGAAAGATAGGCAGTAGTCGAGGTAGGCCAGCCCGATGTTGTGCAGAGCCGTGCACACGTTTGTCAGAAACAGGTCTGTAGTTTTTCATGTCTCTGGGATTGGCTGTGGGTTTCTTTAGTAGCAGGCTGATCGACGTGCTTCCAGTCATTCGAGAAAGTGGCGGTTTTGATGGAGGGGTTGACTGTCCAGCACAGCTCAGGGGGGATGGTGGTGTTGGCTCGGCTGAAGATGTGGTGTGGGCACAGGTCCAAGGGTGCCCCCGAGTAGACTGAGTTCATGAGCTTTAGCATGTCTTTTGTGGAGATGGGGGTCCATTGGCTCAAAGTCAGCTGGGCGGCGGGGGGCAGTGGTGGTGCAGGTCCGCCATGGAGGTGGGTTTGGTTCTCTAACCCTTGATATACGTCCAGATTTTGTAGTGGAAAAAGGTGTGGAGATTGTTGCAGAGATGGAGGGGGGGTGGATATCTGTGGTGTCCGTGACAGGGTTCACGAATTCCTTGAATATGCTGAAAAGCTCTTTGTTGTTGTGTACATTGGTGCTGATAAATTTCTGGATGGCGGCCTTTCTGAAGGTTCTGGTGCGTTGGTGGTGTGCGGTGAATGCATCTTCGTATGCTGTGCGATCTGCCTTTTTTTTCCTGTTCCTCCGTTTTCATTTAAGTCTTCTTTGCAGGTGCGTTTAGAGTTTTGGAGGTCGGTGGTGAACCAGCTGGGTTTCTTGCTGTGCTGGTTTCTGGCAGGTTTTCTTAGGTGGTCTACTATGTTTGCGCAGTCAGTGATCCTGCGGTGGGGGTTGCAAGCTGAGTAGTTTGCGTCCGTGGTTTCTGGTGGAGGGGAATGGCTGGGTGCAGTGGTGAGCTGGGCTCCGGTGACATTGCTCCAGTTCCTGCAGGGGGGGCAGGGGGCAGGGGGCATGGTGGTTTTGGGGAATGTGAAGTAGACACATTGGTGGTCGGTCCAGAAGTGTTTCTCCTCCCTCCCCCCCAAAGAATCAAAATGTAGCTATATTTTGGTAGGCTTCCCCCACTGACATCCCGTTCAATCGTTGAATTAATTCCACGATTCCAGGCCTGGACTACTGCGTTACATACTATAGTGCAGAGTCTCTCAGTAAAGAAATTTGTGTGTGCTGGTCGCAGGTTATCGCAACAGGGGGTTGGGGGGTCCTTGTGGATTCGGCGCGCATATGAACGTTTTCCTGCCTCAGTGCATGAGACACCCCTCTTCTTGGGCTTGATATCCGGTGTCCGAGTCTTCCCAGAAATCTGCCTGCTAAGAACACTGCAGGGGCAGCACCTTTCTGCTTTCTTTCGCCAGCCGATATATTTACACTTGTATGCAAAGGCCAAAATAATTGCAAGGGGGAGGTAGAAAACTGCCAGTCGCTCAGTGCCCTAGAAGGGCGCGGGGTTGCGGGAAGGCAATGGCAACTGTGCTTGAACGAAAAGACCCCTCCTTAAATGGAGGTGCATTGTGCTAGTACGCTACAAATCCGGAGGCCGAGGCACTGCTACCCCTGGCTGCAGGGTATCTGTTCTGGCGAGAAACCCAGATGTCTCGCTAAACGTGGGTCGTAGACAATTTCAAGGACTGCAAGAGGAGGCATATCAGAGATGGAACGGGAAGGGGGTGGGTGGGCAGTTCCAGTGTGTAGTACTAGCCCTGAAACGTGGGGCAGAAATCAGCACTCGCGTGACTTCCCCCAGACACACTGTCCATTTCCGTTTTTTTTTTTTTTTTATGGGAACGCGGGATTTTGATGTGGAGAGAGTCCTCAGAAAAGAGCAGCAGCAGGTGCCACAGAACCAGGAAGCAGACGCTCAGCCCTGGAAAGCGCCAAGTCACCATGACTCAAAAGGAAGAATGAGTGGCTTTGGCGTGAATCCCCGTGGCAGCTCCCGGTTATTTTTAAACCGCCTTTTTAAAGTAACCTTTAGACTCATGCGCGCGTCGCTCCGAAAGCACCCGTCGCACAATCCGAGGGGCATGGGCTCTCACATAATATCCAATAAAACGTTAATGCTTTCGTGGCAGCAGTGCCCCGAATCAGTAGCTAGCAGAGGAATTCCTATAACTGGAGATTGAACTCTCGCCTGGTAAACCGTTCGTTCTATCTGCACTCGGGGGGGGGGGGGGGGGGGGGGGGGGGGACGACGAATACAACACAAAAGGAATTGAGCACTTCCAGTATTATTAGCTAGATTAAAAACTAGTGAATGGTACAGGCCATTAATAACAAAGAATATTAAACAGAGTAAAAGATTATGGTCATATATAAGCATGAGGTTATTACCGTAAATTAATTCAATGCATTAAACTAACTAAACGGAAAATTCCTAGTCAATACTCGGAACTCCCCCCCCCCCCCCAAAAAAAACTAACGCTCCAACAATAATCTCCCAAAGATTAACCAACCAAAAGAAACACGGGGAATACAAGTAAGTGCAGGATACTTTGGTCTCGGGCATGGATTGACGATTCTTGGCAAATTCACGTGAGGCCTCTTGGCATATTATGAAACCTATTTAAATTGTGGGGGATAAGATGAAGCTGCAGCCAGCAGTGGGCCAGGATATGGGTGGCAGGCTAAACAGGTCCCAACTTTGAACCTGGGTGTGACAAAAAAGCAACGCAAAGAGGCTCATGGGGCTTAAAGAAACCCGGCTGCCAAGTTTAGTGTTGCATGACTCCTGCAATAATAAGGAAAACGACATATGAGAAGTGACAAGAGGAACCAGGAAAGTGCTTCTACCTTATGTTCCAATTAAGCCAGCAAGGTATAGACCGGGGTCTTCAAACTAGGGCGCCAGGCTCTGGCCAAAAGAAGCATTATGTAGGGACAGGGCTTAGTTTTAAGGAGAAACTAATGTATTACACTTTTTAAAAAGGTAACAGAACCTAACTGCAATGTTTAAATAAGTCTAGGCATAATTAAACATTGCCAAATTAATTAATAGAATAATTGGGAAGCATTTAGAGGGGGGCGCTTTTTTTTTTATGCTTTGGGGGGTGCGGCATTAAAAAGTTTGAAAACCACTGGTATAGACATTTATTGGATGCTCTCATTCCTTCCAGGTTACATACTGTAGGGTAGGCGGAAGTAGGGGTTGATCTGCAGTTAAAGAACAGTTACTCTGGATACATAATAACATGCTACTCCAATAACTATACCACCTATCACAATTTTTCTGAAGAAATAAAGGGAAAGACTGGAGGTGCCACAGCAGAGAGAGATCTTTCACCTCTGGGTGTCGTTGCATGTGCAGAATAAAACTGGTTTCCGTTCTTGCTAAGTCACCTGTTTTATATTACCTGAATGGGCTAAGTATTATGTGTTACATATCACTTTCCTATGACCGCGGCACCCCTGCAAAAACCAATAGCTACATTTCAACTCGAACGTTTCCTGATGCAAGACTGCTCCAGGGGGTTTGCTTCTTCCATTTCTATTCTCCGGAATCCATTACACACGTGTGATGTTAAAACTATGAAAGTACTGCTTCTGCTTAGCAACGGCATGCAACACGTCTAACCGTAGGTGCGTTTTAGTGTTTTGCTTAAATGAGAAAGTAGGCTTTGTGACTTTTCTAATATGAATGGGAGGTGCTTGCAGCATGAAATCATGTGACCCCGCCTCACATAAATTTCCCGTTCCAACATAAATACAGTATTCAGCCTGGTTTGATCTAGTCCATTGACAATGACCAAGGGGTGTTAGTGAGAGGGACTGGAAGTAAATAGGGTAAGTGAGGTAGGTATGCAGGACGGCCCCTCTTGTTCAAAGTCCCTGAAAAAATGTTCATGAAAGAGACAATGTTCCATGATACAGATTAACTTTATAGCACAACCAAGAGGCCCTCCCAGGTTAGACTGTGAGGGGTCTCGGCTACTGGAATCATATCCGAGCCAAATAAGCCACCTCCTGAAGGTAGTTAATTAAGAATAGTGATGGGGGCCTCCGAAAACTAGACCTCCAATAGGGTCCACAGGATTCAAATAGGTGACATTTCTTTGAGGAGCTTCCTTGTTGCTGACTGGCATCAGGTAGTATGGGCTGATGGTGTCTGAGAATGCCCAACTAAAATATAGGGTGACTGAGTACCAGAAATGTGGTGTGGAGGGTGAAAGAACCCTAAAGATCCTTAAGTTTGATGGAGGGTTGGCTCACTTAATGGTGAGCTGTAGCGCAGTCAATCACAGGGAATTCAGAGAGAATTTGCATGCAACCTTCCCAGACAAAAATACGCTTGAAGGTACATGGGGGTAAGGAAAAATTTGTATGGATGGCCCACAGACCACTGATCGGTGTGCGGCAAAGGGGGGCGATGCACACAAACTCCTCAAAGACAGTGTGGGTTTAATAGGTTGGAAATTAGCAGACCCACACCAGGTCCAAGCCCTGGCAAAGGTTTAACTCACTGCAATTCATTTGAGTGTGAAGCTGTCTCACTGGCGTAGTGGGAACATGGCCCATTCAGGAAAAAAAAAAAAAGGGGGGAGTACTGTAATAATAGAGGTACCAATAATCTTTCAGGATTAATATGCCCCCAATATCACATAAAAACAAATGGGGTTTATTTAGTTAAGTTCTCTTCAAGATAATACGCTCCCATAGGGACAGAAGAGTAAATGAGTTAAATACTGGTGCCAGTAGACTATTTAGTAACCAGATAAACATATGGGGATCAAAGGTTGCAGCAGGGTGTAACCACTTTGTATTCAAAGCACCTAAGTGGCACTGTACTTTAACCAACTACATTGTGCCGGTTTGGCAGATTGTGTTTATTCTGAGACATGACCCTCATGCACAAAGACCTAAAGTAAAGTTCACAACAAAAGGCATAGAGACCGGTGAGCCAAACCCCCCCCCCCCCCCCCCCCCCCCCCAAACTCCATCTAATGTACTCAAGTTTAATCGTTTAATCAAATAATAGAATGGTGTTATCTCAAATGTGTGCTTTACACTTCTGTGGGCAAATGCACCAGTGATAAAATGATTCGAGACACATCGGGATATAGTTTGCTTATTACTAGCTAAAATGTACATGAAGCATAATTGGAGGTACCTTGAAATGAAAAAAAACTTGAGGTAAACATGATTTGGGTCACCAGAATTTTTCTTAACTAAAAGATACACACAGTAAACGCTTGCATAGCATTCAGTTACACTAACACTTGAAAGCCATTTAAAGCTCGTCAAGAAATTAGCTCACTGCTCCCCACTCGTTGGAAAGTATAAAAAAAAACCTCTGCCCTCATCTGTACACAATGTCAAATTCTAGAGATGCACATAGGACAAAGGAGGAGTACCCTAAAAAGGTACAGTAAAGGGTTACTCAAAAATATAACATTAACCACCATTGACAAAGCTAATGTTTTCCTATTTTTATTTTTTAATCCAAGTTGCGTTCATCGGTGGGCATCAAGACCGAAGCGAGAACTGATGAGAGTCTAGTGGACATGTTGGTTTAGGGGGCAGGTGGGAGCCTGAAGGAGGGCTATTTACAACAAGCAGTGGCATAGCCAATAGGTCTTGCATTTCGGACCTTATACGTATTTAGCCATGCAGCACAATAACCTGGGTGCTACAACATCTATTGCTCTTTAATGTGGAAGTTTTGACGCCGATTTGCATATTATAGCACTGTATTGAGAAGCACTTAAAGTTTAGTTTTTTTAACAACTGGTAGTCTGAACTCCTATCTGCAAGTGCTTTCATACGTGATAATGAAGAAAAAAGTTTTAGTGAGCGCACAGGGAATGGGTGTAGGCATGAGTAGTTGGAAGATTCAGTAAGAGGGAGAAAGGGGGATGGGAAAGAGTTGGGTAAGAAAGAGATAGCACTGTGAGTGAAAAAGCAAATTAGAGAAAGAGAAGAAAGAGAGCGCAAAAGAATAAGCAAAGAAATAAGAAGAGTTAATCCAGAAAGCAGTGCTTAGCCGGACACAACCGTATCTATTTACCAGAATAAAACTTCCGAAATGTTTGATAAAACTCAGAGTTTTCAGTGAACTGAAAATGCCATGACTAGGGGCAGAACATAAACTGAGAGGCAGCGTGTCCCCACATAGTTTGTGTGCACTTATGGAAAGAGACCCATCTTCAAAAAGGCACAGTTCCAGCTTTTGAGACCACAAGGAAGAATTACTGGAGGATCTATTTGAGCAAACACGGAGGACAACAGCTCAGAAATCTAGTATATTCACTTACGCATGATACATGTTGCTTTAAAGGATGCCGGCTATAAACCAATTTAATGGTGCGCATTCTATCAACCTCGAACAGAAAAAGGCTGTGTGAGTGTTATTTTGCTGATTACACACACATTTCTGTAGTAGGCACATTAACCCCCTGATCTCACAGGGATGCTCAAGAATGCTTTCACTTTGAAAACACCTTTTTTTACAGTTAAAAAAAAAAAAAATTAATGTTCGCTGTTGCATGGAGAGGGATCGCTCCCCCCCCTTCCCCAGGACTTCGCCTTATTTAACTGGGGAGGGAAATCTGATATAAAGGCCTGGTAGCTTTCATGAGACATTGTAAACTACAGCAATGTGACTGTTCTCTTGTTCCTGACAAATCTGATTTTGTAACCTACATTTTGCATATTTATCTCCAAGCTTGATCATCAAAAATTAAAGCAGCCGTAGAATGAAAGCTTATTGTGAAAACATGTTTACCAGGCATGAGTCGGGACTGGATGCATTTCTGTGATGACTCAAACTACTAGGGAGAACACAACGTGGACGGTGGAGAGGGGGGTGGGTAGCAAAACTCAAGTACTGGGTGGAAGCAGAAAGGAAGCATCATGAGCAACATATTTAAAATAAATTTAAAAAATCCTAAATCACAGTGCAAGCGGTAGAAAAGCAATGGTGGGCAGCAACATAGAGAAGTGGTAAGTGGGAGGGGGCAGAAGAAACACAGGCAACTTTTTTTTTTTTTTTTTAGTAGAGACTGAAAACACAAGCAAATCAGTTAAAATAAATAATTTTAAAAACCTAAATCACTGCGCAAGCATATCAATAACAAATAGGATGACAAGCTGGAAGTCGGGGCACTACACAGAGAGGTTAAGTGAATTTCGAGCAGCAACAAGGGCAGATACGAGGAGGAAACGCAGAATCAGGAGAGAAGAGGGAGGACGGCACCACAAGCCGAGGCAAAAGTAAAAAGTAGTGCACCAAAACTAACAAATTGCCAGTTCCAGGGCAGGAACAAAAACAGCCAAAAGGCAGGACAAATGTAAAACTTCACCAAGGAAACTAAAAGGAATTTTGAGAGGCAGACCTGCAAACACATGAAAAGCGATGGGCATAATGAAAGCCCACAGAGTAGATACAACATGTCAATAGACAGCGCATGCGCTGCCTAGGCTAGACATAACAAGCATATGCAATGGGTCTCGCGTTTACTCAAGTTAAAGCTATTAAAATTGTTAACTCCTGACCGACTTTTCTTGCCACACAAACTGAAAAGAAAATCCGTTTCACATAAGCGAGACGACAGCCGCCATGAGCACAAAGCAAACACACAAAGGAAACAGTAGTTTGCTCACAGTGAAATGTATCAGCAAAAGTGCAATTATACATGTAACTGGCAAAAGTGCAAACATCCATGTAACAGGTTTGATGTCATGCAAAGCGCTCTACTACTGCCCAGCGAGATCGTGCGGCCTACAAAATAAAGAGAAAAAAATAGTGCAAACCCATTCGGAAAACATGGAGCCTCATATGTTTTTAGTAGTTGGCTGGTGCGCTCGAGGCGGGCTAAACAACAGATAAGGCATGACGTATGCATGCCTTCACCAATTAAGTCAGGCTAATTTTAAAAGGCCAAACCAACCAAACTGATGGGCTTGACATGGGCGTGGTTAAACGCCCAGAGAGAGATTACACCAAGGACGGAGCGCATTGCACTCTACCCTCCATAAGGCAGGGGGCAAACAGAAGCAGGAAGAGGCAGTCACTGCCTAAAACAAGAGGCCAAGCCATCAGAACCATTCGTAAACATGATTGTTCCGGCTCCAGAGAATCCCAGATGACACCTCTTCCAGTTCTCACATACACTGCATTCGTTGACAAACTCAAAAGAGAAGCACACATATTTTTGAAAGCATCACATTTTCCAAATGTTAAAAAAGATCAACAATTAATCAATACTGAAAATGTTTATAGACCAGCAATCCGAACATGAAAACCTACATGAATATAAAGTTTGATTTGTGAAATGTTTGCATATTAAATCAATTGTTCAAAACGCAGGGGGTGTGGAAATTAATTAAATACCTACTTATCCAATGGACAGGCTGCATCATAAATCTACGTGTCCAGTATAAATAAAAAAAATAAAAATAAAAAAAAAAGCTACATGTCCCTTTGGTGTCATGTAGTGTGGCAACAAATTATGGTAGCAATCTCATTATATAAGAGCTCTAATATTAGCGCCTCTGATTATGCCAGGGGCTAATGCTATAACAGGGCTTGAATAATAGCAATTTCCTTGGTTTGCCACCTTTCTGCAGAGCTACATAATGGTGCTGGAGGCAGCGGTAAGCAAATGTTCCAAGGTTAAAATGCCCTTTCGAGTCTGTGCAAACCCACTCACTTGCATGTTTTAAGGGTTTTCATCAGCTCTTCTCTGATCTTTCCCCCCCCCCACTGAGAAAAGTTGGAAATTTACTCATGACAAGGGCAAAAGTAAAACATCTTCCAGGGTTGGGGGAAAAAAAAAAAAAAGGTGATTAGAGGGAAAGTGAACGTGTACAACAGATTTTCGCATGAGCAAATCTACACATGCATACTTACTCATGCTAAAAAAAGTTCAAAAATATTTTCAACTAGCACAATTTCCTGGTGTACTTCTGTAAATTCTTGAGAACGCACGAAATACAGAAATCTGCACTAATGCAACAACATATACCATGCGTGCACTTTTGTGGCTTTCTTTAATAATTGGGCCCCTAATTAGGGCCAACATTAAACAATACTTTTTTAAAATAAAAATTCTCTCTCTTTTCTCTCTCTCTCTCTGTGATAGCAACCTGCTCTTTCACAAGGAGCATATCGGCACACCAAGTAGTTTTGTCCAGTGCCAGGAATTACTGCGGCAACGTGTGCTTTTGCTTTGTGCCAATGTTTGTGTGCACTTCTGGAAATGATGGATGAGGGCCAAGAGCTCCCACAACAAAGTTTTACAAAAGCCATGTCAAAACAAGATAAGCATTGACAAAACAATAAGCAGGGACACTGGAATTATGCGTCAGGAGAGAGTACAACAATCAGCAGGGTTGAATAAAGTATGCAGCAAGAAAAGCCACATTATGGGGCACATTTTGTGGTAGCATTACTTCATTATTTTGTCATTTTTAGGTCGAGTGTGCAAGCTCTCTGATCGGTTGTAATTATTGTGGGCTTTTAACCACACCATGTCATGCCCATCACTTCCAGTCATGCGTGGGCTTGCCTTTCAAGAATTACTTGATGTCATTGGTTAATGCTTTACATTTGTCCCGCCTTAAGGCTGTTTTTGTCACGCCTTGCAGACTGCTCCTATTACATGACTGGCAATTTATTACAGCCTGGGCGAACTATTTCTTTGTCTGTCCACTTTGTGCTGCATGGCGGCCATGGCGCTCACAGTGCAAACAGACACAACAGCGCAAACGTAATCAGCGGTATTGGAGCGCTGGTTCATTGTTCACACTTACCTAATCAGAGTCATTTTTTGAGGCTCTCCCCTTAAAACACTTGAAACTGATGAATGCTTGGTGTAAAACAAAAATCCTCATTGCAAAAACAGCTTTCCAGGCACAGTGGGAGAACAGATACTACAATATTTACTGCACTCTGGAAAACTCAATCCATAATGCTTTGCAGGGCATTACTTCAACAAAACATTTTTGCTCATAACTCTGCCTGTGGTGGTCCTAGGACAATAGGACTATCACCAAAACGTTCATGCCAAAGTGCTCTTTCTTTTACATAGTATGTGGGTCCCCACACTAGGTAAGTGGGGACCCCAAAACAATTACCCCTCCCACCATTCAGTGTCTGTTTAAGCTCCCTCATGGTGGTAACTTTTGTCTTACAGCAGAGTATAGCTTGTGTTTTACGATCCTAGTTTGTAATACCATTGTTATAGGTCTACTACCTGTGAACATATGTAATGCACCATGCCTTCTAGGGGCTAAATACATGGTTACATTCATTAATTATGGCCATTTTCTTTTTGTGTAGCTATGCCCTCTACGGACTAACTATATAGTTACACAACCAAGTTACTTACAAATGCTGTTTTCATTGTGGCGTCCTCTAGGGGTTGTTCTGAGCATTACAGTCATAGCAACATATTAAAATATTCATGGCACAGAAACTTGTCCCACAATGCTTTGCAGGGCATTACTTTCACAAATTGTTTTGCTTATAACTCAGCCTGTGGTGGTCCCTGGACGACAGGGCCGCCTTCAGAAAGCTCTTTGTACATCACCTCTGCATCCAGACACTAAGTTAGTGGGGACCCCTAAATAATAACTCCCCCCACCATTCAGTGTCTTAAGTTGTAACCATGAGAAAACTTTTCTGTTACAGCTGGGAGAAGTTTTGTTTTGAAGGCCTTGTTTGTAATATCATTGCAGTAGGCCTGCTGGCTCTAAAACACCCTCTAGGGGGTAAGCATAAGGTTACACTGTATTACTTACCCTGTCTTTTTTCCAAGGGGTTATTCCATCTAGGGGCTAACAATATGGTTACATGACCATGTTTCTTTCAAATGATATTTTTGTTATGCTGCCCTCTAGGGGCTGTGTAGAGCATTACAGTCTAATGCCAAACGTTTTTTTTCTGATAAAGGGTTATGTGATAATTGTATATGTTTTAATAATCTGTTCTTATTACAGTTATGACTGATTGAAGCCAACTTAACACCCTTTATATACTATGACTGTCTGAACACTTGATATGTGTGGGTGACCCTTCTAGTTTATTTCTCCTCTGTAGCTGATTTGTGTCTTTTTTTGGGGGGGGGAATTGTGTCAGCCAGCCAGCAACTCTGACGGTGGGGTTGTGAAAGTGGTATTCTATTGGAATTACCATGGCAGATTTAAATTAAGATGCTAAATGGCAACATTTTCTTTTTTTTTTGCTGCGGATAGAGGAAGAAGGTAAATGGAAGTGTTTTAGTTATATGTACGACCACTTGACGTATACAACAGGTAAAGATGAAAGTATGAGGTAGGGTTGACCAACTTTTGTGGCAAGAAAAGTCCAATTATGAATTTACACTGCCAATAGCTCTAACTCAAGCAAATGCAAGACCTATTGCATTTCAAATGCTTGTTAAACTTGGTAACGCTCTCTGGCCATTGGTTACACCTCATTAGTACCAGTTTAACACCAAAATATAGCAACAAGCAATGGAAAAGTGACCAATTCAGCTTTGCAAAGGACCTTTCACTGAGTGGCAACACGTCTTCACATTTTTGAACCATTAGAGCTAGAAACAATTTTTTTGTTAAAATCTGCAGATTATGCAGCAGATGACGGATTATGTGGCAAATCTATAATTATGCCAAAATCGATGCAGCTGCACAATCGCATAATTCCAGTGGCCCCGGCCATAAGACTGCACCAATTTCAGACCTATTGGCTTTGTCAATGCTTGTTTAATTTCATGTTCCTATAATCTTGTTGAGACTGGTTACACTGATTTTCCATAATGAATATTTTTTGGGAATTACTGTCATGCATCAACACAGTTTACTAAATGATGCTGCAAAGAAATGGTACCTAACATTTCACAGTAATATTGCAAAACATTTTTTTCCTATTTGCATTTTTTGTGAACATTCTGAAAGCAAAGAATCATCAATCTTGCTTTCAAGATTCGGCAAATATTTGCATATAATCAAAGAGCATTCTAGGAGCATTACATGTAGCCTAATTTTGTTATAAAGTGTGTGGCTATATATATATATATATATATATATATATATATATATATATATATATATATATATATATATATATACACACATACATACACACTTTTTTTTTTACTGGACCCACCATCAGTATTGCAGTCCAAGCTTACAACATTTATTTATAGCGCTCAAACCAATAATGAAGGCTTTGCATTAATGAACCATAAGCACAAGTTTGAACAACATTAACAAACGGACACAAACATTATCTCAACTGCAGACAATTCCCCTTTCTGCTCCATAATGTAAACTGGCAGACAAAAGGTTTGTGCTGTAGGAGGTAGGGACTACTTGCCCCAAGGATAAAATAACCATGAAAACGTGTTGCCCTTGACACAAAACAATATGTCCTAGGTGTCGGGCAATAGAAATTCCATGGCCCTGAAAAAGTTTCAAAGGCTTTTCTCAGAAGGAGTAGATGAATAATAAAGTCTAGCCCACAAACGAATTGCTTAGGCATGGGTGCTTAGCTGGAAATCGCTCAACAATGCAAATTTGTTACACTTAGCCCAGAATAAATATGTTATAATTTTAGGAGTACCATTAAGGTTCATTAGTCGAAGTCCAGTATGCTTCAACATGAAAACTCACAGAACAATCCTGTTGTAAATGTAAACATATTTTCCACTTCTTGAACATGTACAACTCACTACAAAGTAATGGAAATGATCCAAGAATATATCACACATTGTAACTAAATCAACAGTTACATAAATTAGAATGAATTTTTCCTCAATGCAATTAGTGCTCAAAGAAAAGCTATAGAGAACAAATGAAAAGATATAATCAGAAGCATTCAATACCAAAAGTATAATAGTTTAAAAAAAAAAGTTAGAATTCACGGTTGACCGAACGAAGAATAAAAGGCAGATCTTAGAAAAAATGCTGTGAACAGAATATTCATATTTTGCGCAAAAAGCATTTTTCAATCCTTTTGAGTTTTAATGGGGTGTACTCTATTTCGGAGAAGAAATATTTCTCTTCAGTGTGTGTGTGTGTGTTGGGGGGAGGCAGGGCGCCTGAACAGAACACTATGCCACGGGTAATAATTGTCAGATGCATCTGGTTTCTGCACCAGAAATGTATATTTCCAACATCTCAGAAGCTGCAGTGCCCCTTAGTATCCGAGTTCCCAAGTACAAAAATCAAAATAAATTGCAAGAAAGGGACAGTTAAGCAATCTATCACGAAATGAAAATTATACTTATTTGGGACTCTGGTAGCGAGGAGGGGAGAAGAGAGACGGTCAGGAAAACTTTTGCAGGTTCCTATGGCATGCAGTAACCCTTCAGTCTCTTTTCTTAACCTTCATCTAGCAAGGAGCCACGAACTGGGGCACATGACGGGATGCAGCAGACGTTCACCCCTAAGCAACAAGCACAGAGAGGCTACATGCAGACTGCTCACACCGAAATTGCAGTCATGGCTTAAGTAAAGTAGAGGGCCAAGTATAGATTCCAGGAGATACAAGAGATAAAGAAGTAATTTGCACACTCCTAGTGTTTTATTGTGCCAATCTAATATGCCATCAAGTGCAGCCTTTAGTGTGAAAGGCTCTCCATCTCTGTATCAGTCCAATGAACCATGAAAGTCTGGATGGCTCACTGGACAACACTACCATGCCGTTCTCACGTGCTTCCAACATTTAAAGTGGCTGTCAATGTATGGAAGGCTGTGTTGGAAAGAACTTTGACTACCTCATAAAATAAAAACGCCCAACAACCTTCAATGGTTATTTGTATATATCACTTTGTATTACACTGCTGATAAAACTTCCAATGTGCTTTTTCAGACTGTGTGGCGAGCTCATACACATTCCAATTTAACAACCATTTAATTACATCTTCAATAACGTTGACATGGTGCTTGTGTGTCCCTTAACCACTCATGTTTTTGTTTTACATTCCGGTTAGGTTTATTCACCCTTGAGCCGTGGGATTTGAAAAGTTAAGCGATAATACATTGAAAGTAGATCTCTCCTAGGCTGAACATGATTAAGTAACATACTTTTAAGAGTTGTATATATTGTCATTATTTTTTTTTAGTTTGTCTGCATTACTTAAGTGTTCGATGTACTGCCCATCATAAAGTGATTCAAAAAAGTGTGCTCAGACGTATAGGCAAAGTCGATCTGAGCAAGAAAACTTAACTTGTAAAGTTTTTAGAGGGTGTGAGGAAGCAATCGGAGTATACAGAGAACCGAGTGCCAGGCAAATAATGATGAAAAATCAGTGTAGAGTGATGGTCTATAGATCAGTGGAGGAAGCGAGTGCTTCCAAAAGTGTTAAGTCATAGGATAGAGGAGATTTTAATAAAGGAGTGTGCCAGGCCATGAGAAGGAAGGAAAGTGGACAGGGAAATAGAATGGGGTAGGAGCTTTAGAGTAAAAGGAGGAAGAATCAGATGGGGTGAGGAGAGAAGAGTAACCTCTCCTCTCTTGTGACCTTACCTGGGCCTAAGAGCGGCCTAAATATGGACACAAGACACAGGAATATTGGACGAAAGGTTGATACGGACAGCAAGGCAGGTGAATGCCTAGGCTTGAAGACACCGTTAGCTCAATGGATTAAAAACTGTGAAAATGGCTTAAAAGAAGAAGGTTTTACATTGAATGAAGTGGTAAAAGTGAAGACATGGAAGACAGGGAATAAGAAGGCAACCATGCCTAATGTAAGAGAATGGTAGTTAAGTGACAGTGAAGTTAAGTAGGAATAAAGGTAGGAAGGATTAGTGTGTTTTATGCACGCAAGTCGTGCTCTATCACAACAGTTTTTGTGTTAAGGGCCCTTTAGGCTGACTCAGAATTTCCCCCAACTGTTATTGCCCCTCACAGAAGGCAACGTGTTGGGGGAACCCCCTCGCCCCCAGTCCATCTCACCTTTTCTGCTGTTCGTCCTTGCCCACTCTCTCGCTCCATTCAAAGTTCCTCCTTTACACTCCTCTCGTCACCTACCCTTTCCCCAGTGTTTCCCTTTCTTACAGCTCTCTTACCACCAACATAACCAACAGCAAAAGATAAGTGTGTGCATAGAAAACAACCCCACTGACAGGCTTAATTCATACAATGTATTCTAGAGGGGCTTTTGTGACAGAGCCAAGTCCAGTTCCCAGGCAGGAGCAAGTTCATGCACAACTGATTTAGATACTACTACTACTACTACTCTACACGACTAGCTGGTCAGATTGTATTCTAGTGCATTTTGTTAGACTACAGAGACGTGTACATGAATTCATGAAACTAAATTTTGCTTTGAGGCTAAGCTGTTGGAAAATGGAGCCAGAGACATGGGCTCTAATCCCAGTTTTGGCACTTAACCAAAAATAACCAATACGTTCCTGCATGTCAGGTTCTACACTTCGGCAGAGTAATAGCACAATAAATACAAATATAAATATAGAGTATCAAAATAGAGTTATATGTCAATAATATACCTTTACACCAGTTTCTCAACCGAACCCTACATACCATGTTTTACGTATTGCACTCCTTGTTCTATCTACTCTTGAAACAATTTAAAATAGTTTAAGTAAAACACTACACTGGTCTTTAAAGCTAAACTAGTGCTATATAAAAATACCCTGAAAAATGTCTCCCAACAGAAAAATTCAAAAGGATTTACTATAGCACATTGCTTCTGCGCCAAAAGGTAGATTGTAACTTCAAATGATAAACATACACGATAATGGGCTGAACAGCAAGAATATCTAGCCCACGAAACAAACCAGCATGCTGAGATTTCTTGGGTTCAAATAAGCGATCAATGTGAGCAAAGGAGAAGTGCGGAAAAAATCATTCCAGAGAGAGCAGAATGGGGTCAAAGAAACCCAACCAACAAAACAAAGTCACCAAGATGATGCATTGAACACCAATCAATTAAGGCCGTCATTGCTTAGCGACGACCGACTGCTTCGAAACCACTTCCAAACTACTTAACAGGGCCATAATCGTCGTGTAAATTTCAAATCATCAGGCAACCGCACAAAAATCAAATCACACCACTCAGTTACAAGCTTGGACCAGAACAAGTGCCAGATTCAGGTCTTGGGAGGAAACCTTGAAAACGGTAGGCACGGCAAACCCAGACAATCAACACTGTCATGGGCCTTAGAAATGGCAATGACATAGCACACTTATGTGACAAATTTTAACACTGCTCTTCTTACAACCTGTATATTGGTGGTTGTTACAACCATAAAATATGATTACTGACCATGCTTATTAATCAAATGAATCAGACTATGGAACAAAATAACTGAAACACTGGGGATAATGTGATGTCTAGCAGAGGTTTAAAAACTGTCTTTTACCAATAGCAACCTACAGACTGATGGGTTTCAGGGTGGATTCTTGTAGCTCAATCCCAAGATGCCAGGCCATTGTTGGAATGTGCCGAGTTTAAGAATTAAAGTGCATAACATTTTCTATACAAAAAATGTCCATAACTGTATCACAATGCTTCAGCACAGAAATTGTGATATCCATAATCAAACACTCCTCTGGACAACCTCTCGGTCTCCAGCATGCCCAAAGAGACCATAAAGGACAGCACTGAAGAGACCATGTATGACCACAACTAACCCCAGACTTTCAGATTCTCAGCTCACAGCAAAAGTTGAGTCTTCTTCATGAAACGTGGCTAATGGATTTAGCAGCTTTGAGCAGAAACAGAAGGATATTGCTCTTGGAGCAGCCAGAAAATCCAACAGAAGGGAAAATGAGTTGCTGCGAACTACTATTGTTAGCATCGCAGAGAGCAAGGTTAAACACCACTATTAGTGCCTGAAATTATACATTCACTTCAACTTAGGGAAAGCCAGGCTGCGCAAAAAGATATATTCCCTGCCTAAATGGCAAATATCCTAAAAGCAGAGCTGAAACTGGGAAGAAATGAATTATGATGGAACCAGAGTATGTCAGGCCCTTACGAAAAATACTAACTATGCATAAGAACGATAGCAACTAAATACGCTGAAACTAGTCAGGAGTGCTCTTTGGCAAGGTGTCTGTCTAAAGACGCTATAGAGGATCGATAATCCTACTGAATATCTAATACGTGAAGATCCGATCATGTGTTGATTTAATATGTAGAATTGACACACTGAGTCAAGAGTGATGAATCCAAACTTTATTAATGCGCATATGCATAAAAAGCCACTGAAAGACATGTGTTCCGCCCCCTAGAGTGTATCAGCCTTGGGCTTTTTCAAGGCAATTGACAATCATTTAGGTAATCCATACAGTCTGAGCAATATTTTCAGTCGATTCTGCGAGTGAAGTACTCTCTCGTACCGGGAAGGGACATCCTGGGCTAATGCCCTCGTTAGGAACTTGGCGTGTTAGTCCAACGCCATCTTAACTGAGCGCAGAATCAACTGAAAATATTGCCCAGGCTGTATGGATTACCTAGATAATTGTCAATTGCCTTGAAAAAGCCCCAGGTTGATACACCCTAGGAGGCAAAATATGTGTCGGCTCTCAGTGGCTTTTTACCCACATGTGCACTAAGAAACAAAGTTTTGATTCATCACTTTTGATTTGATGTGTCAATTCTACATATTAAATCAACATACGTTATCAGATCTTCACGTATTGGATATTCAGTGGGTTTATCAATCCTCTATAGCTTCAAGATTTTGATTTGGGCGTTATTTGGTCCATACCCCATTTGATAACCCAAAATTGGTTTAAAAAGGGCATTCAGACGGTTGAGAGAGTTGGACCATAGGAACAATACGTCTGTCTGAAGACGTATAGCAAGAGAAAAAAACATGATCTATTAGAAGGCAGCCCTCAGTAATTACCACCGGCTAGTATTCATTCAAGCATTCCACCAATCACCTTCTCTCCTCAGTGCGACAGGTATACCTCAGACGTGGATACTGTGCTCACAGGAATCAAGTTATAACTCAAGATGATTCAAGAGGAGGCAACTGGCCTGTGGGTACTTGCTTTTGCATCTGGTGGGGAACTGGCCTGTTCATACTCGACCGAATTTCTAGACAATCTCTGACTAAAGAGGCAAAGAGCAAAATGATATATTGGAAGGCAGCCTTAAATAACTACCAGAAGCTGAGATTGACAAAGATTCAAGCCACCACCTTTTTGTTTTCCCTAAAGAAAAGACGTGTACTGCTACTAGGGCAACTCAACAGTGCTGCCTTTTGTAGATCCAGGTCACAATGCTGTCCAGGGAATAGCAATTATTACAGCAACCAGAGACTGGACATTGCACAATTGCCTGGCGTTCGTTGCCAAGGCTCAACTGTATGGTACCTTTTGTGATAGTCAGTCACTGCTTACCTCCCCCTGACAAGACTAGAATGTGGATTAATTCTGCTCAAAGATGGAGCAGCAGATACCCACGTGCCCAAGGCGTTTCAGATATGGAACACTACAAGGCTCGGTTAACAGCACATCCCAAAGCCAGTCACCAAGCGGCTACAAAAAAAAACAAGTATGATAACGGCTATACCGGTGTTACTAAAAACGAACATGAAAGAATCAGGAGTCAATAAGTGTGAGGCATGAAACTGGGTACACCAGAAAAAAATAATTGCTTACAGAGTCATACAGAAGACTAGGCACACTTCCATAATCCTTAGCGCAAACTGGACCACCTTAGCCGCAATGGCCGCTGATGGTATCCTGAGGAGATTGTCTCCATTTTGATATATATATATATAAAAAAAAAAAAAAAAACACGATAGAGTGCAAGAAACGGGGGTGTTATACATGAAACCATAAAAGGCACAATTTAGAGTCTTTGTGGCGCTATCTAGAAGCAAGCACAAGATGGGAAATAAACAGAAATGTAAAATCAGTGACTACATCACGACACGGTGTGAATTCCATTTGTTAAAACCAGGCTATATCACTTCAATTATATAAACAGGTTCGCAGGGTATTAAGGACAAAGGAAATAGGGAGGGAATTTCCCACATAACTCAAGCTCCGAACCATTTGTCTTCAGACCCCTGCCACCTCCCTCACTTAAAGCCCCCCAGCTCCCGACTCTTTGTACAAAACCTTCTTTTAGTATCATCGAAGCCCGATCCCCGCCAAGATGGTGATCCGCTACCCGGCCTCCATGTACTACCATTTTCCTCATTCTCAGACACCCACGCCTCTATATAACAAATATGCAACTCCCCGTACAGCACATTGGACCAAACGATACCGCTTCCTATGAAACTGTCGCATATACCACCACTCCAAGGCACTCAAGCGCCTTCTTACCCCATTTTCACTCGATTCGTTCTAATCCCACAACCCGATAAATTCTCCCACGCCCATCGGACACCGCCCCACCTCCTAATAACGAATATAAACCCACACGTACCAGAATGACCACCTGTCCAGAATTTAACTGGACAGTCCGTTATAGCTCATTTAACGGGCGTTTTCTGTCCATATTTACGGCGAGCAAGGCCGGGGCTTGTAGCACCCAGCAGTGTTGCCAGGCCTGAAATCTACACAAGCCCAATCCCCACTAAAAAGAAGCCCAAAACACGCACAGTTCCTACCGAAACTAGTTCGTTCTAGCCCAACCTCGAATAATTTAGTAGCTTCTGAAAAAAACATAAATACCCATCCTTTCCAGTTATGACTATAAAGAGCCTGCAAAGACAGCATCAAAGGTGAAGAGTACAGTAGAACATGTATGTATATCAAGAAATAAGGTTTTGGGGTACCTACGCCTGCCTATTCCCCTCCATGATGTATACCGATAAGAATGTATTCATTAGTTAATCTCATTATTTCCCTAAATTTGATATTAACGTGATGGGATACATCCAAGTACCTTTCGGAGTACTTATATGAATAATCACGGATGCATTTGTGGTTTACATATTTTCCAGTAAAATAATCCGCCATTCTAAGATGGCCGCAGCCGTACCCTATCACTGTGTCCTTTTTTGGGTTCAGCTACAATCTTCCATTTGGAAGCCTTATCTCACCTCACTGACGGTGGTACCGCCCCTCGTAAAATGCTCCCTGTTAATTGGCCAAATGATTTAAAATCGATCTCCGATTGGCGGGTTTAGTACACCCATAAGAGGCTGTCATTCACAGGAAATGCCGTAGTTGGCTTTAAATAAAACCCAAACAAGCACATTTAGTAAATAAACCAAACAATCTCCACAGGGCTAAGCTATAAGCGGCATTGGACTAAACATTTAATAGCATGTACAACAGGGGTGACAGGGATGACAAGCGAGTGTCTCGTCGTAAAGAGAAAAAAGCCATGTTTCTTTTGCTCGAGTAGGCGTCGGATTGGTTGGAAAATTCGCATCTGCTGATTGGCTAAATTTTCTGTCGGTTGTGCAGTGCATTGACGGTGTGATTTTCTGACTCCACTGTGGGTCCGCAGAGGACCGTTTGTCAGGTTTTCGTTGGCTGAACCGGTATCACTGAGCGAGCACGTCCTCCAGCACTGACTTTACCTGCTGCACGTCGCCGCCTTTCATCAGTGGGCGTGATTTGTGGTTCCTCACTGGGTGACTTTGCTCGTCCATCTCCCTGAGCCGAAGCCTGGTCTTCAGGCGGCCGGTGGACCCTGGGAGCTGTGAAGGGAATAGGACTAGCGAGAGCAGACTCTTCTCCACGTCCGCCCAGTCAGCTGGAATGACTGCTCGTCTCCGCCCTGCAATACGGTCTGTGGCGCCATCCGCAGTCTTGAGCCACCCGGCAGCGAAGCCACGTGAACGGGATAGAATTCTGATCGACTCCGCCTCGCCGCAAGTCTTGTGGCTTCCTCCGCTGCCTAGTGCAACCGGGTCGGAACTGCATCATCAACGCGTCACTTTACTTTCTCCCCTAATCTTAGTTTAGCTCACCAGGATCTGCGCTGGCCTTCTTAGATTATTTTGTCATTTAAATTAGAAGGGGGATTTCTGTTATTTTGAGACTTCGGGGGATAGGTCCCATGGCTAAAGTAACTAGGAATAAAGGTTACCTTCCTGTCAGTTGATTCCGGAGTCATTGTTGAAAAATAAGTCTGCCAGGTGAACAGCATCCATTTAGGACATCCTCATTCCTCACTTCTCATCCATCATCCCTACTTCTCATCCCTGCGTCTCATCCATCATCCCTACTACTCATCCATCATCCCTACTTCTCATCCATCATCCTTACTTCTCATCAATCATATATCACCCCTGCTTCTCATCCATCATTTATCACCCCTGCTTCTCCTCCATCATCCATACTTCTCATCCAACATCCCTACTTCTCTTCCATCATCCCTGCTTCTCATCCCTACTTCTCCTCCGTCATCCCTACTTCCCATCCATCATCCCTACTTCTCATCCCTGCTTCTCCATCATCCCTACTTCTCATACATCATCCATACTTCTCCATCTTCTCTGCTTCTCATTCATCATACACCATCCCTGCTTCTCATCCATCATCCCTATTTCTCTTCCATCATCCCTGCTTTTCATCCATTATCCCTGCTTCTCCATCATCAGTACTTCTCATCCATCATACATCATCCCTACTTCTTATCCATCATTCCCTACTACTCATCCATCATACGTCATCCCTACTTCTCACCCATCATATGTCATCCCTACTTTTTATCCATCATCCCTGCTTTTCTTCCAAAATCCCTACTTCTCCGCCATCATCCCTGCGTCTCATCCCTGCTTCTCCTCCATCATCCCTACTTCTCATACATCATCCCTACTTCTCCATCATCTCTTCTCTTCCATCATCCCTGCTTTCCATCCATCATTCCTACTTCTCATTCATCATCCCTGCTTCTCTTCTGTCATCCCTACTTCTCATCCCTGCGTCTCATCCATCATCCCTACTTCTTATCCATCATACATCTTCCCTACTTCTCACCCATCATACATCATCCCTACTTCTCCTTCATCATCCCTACTTCTCATCCATCATCCCTGTTTCTCATCCCTGCTTCTCCTCCATCAACCCTACTTATCCATCATCTCTGCTTCTCATCCATCATACATCTCATCTTCTCTTCCATCATCCCTACTTCTCATTCATCACCCCTGCTTCTCTTCTGTCATCCCTACTTCTCATCCATCATCCCTACTTATTATTCATCATACATCATCCCTACTTCTCTATCATACATCATCCCTATGTCTTATCCATCATCCCTGCTTCTCTTCCATCATCCCTACTTCTCATCCATCATCCCTGATTCTCATCCATCATATATCATCCCTGCTTCTCTTCCATCATCCCTACTTCTTATCATCATCCATCATCCCTACTTCTCACCCATCATCCCTACTTCTCGTCCGTCATCCCTGCTTCGCATCCATCATTTATCACCCCTGCTTCTCATCCATCTTCCCTGCTTCTCATCCATCATCCCTGCTTCTCATCCCTACTTCTCCTCCGTCATCCCTACTTTCCATCCATCATCCCTACTTCTCATCCATCATCCCCACTTCTCATCCATCATCCCTACTTCTCATCCATCATACATCATCCCTACTTCTCCATCCTCTCTGCTTCTCATTCATCACACATCATCTCTTCTTCTCTTCCATCACCCCTGCTTCTCATCCATCTTCCCTACTTCTCATCCATCATCCCTACTTCTCATCCATCATCCCTGCTTCTCATCCCTACTTCCCATCCATCATCCCTACTTCTCATCCCTGCTTCTCCTCCATCATCCCTACTTCTCATCCATCATACAGCATCCCTACTTCTCCATCCTCTCTGCTTTTCATTCATCATCCATCATCCCTGCTTCTCATCCATCATCCCTGCATCTCATCCATCATCCCTACTTCTCATCCATCATACATCATCCCTGCTTCTCCTCCATCATCCCTGCTTCTCATCCATTATCCCTATTTCTCATCCATCATACATCATCCCTACTTCTTATCCATCATCCCAGCTTCTCTTCCATCATCCCTACTTCTCATCCATCATATATCATCCCTGCTTCTCATCCATCATCCCTGATTCTCTTCCATCATCCCTACTCCTCATCCCAGCTTCTTAACCCTACTTCACTTCCATCATCCTTACTTCTCTTCAATCATCCCTACTTCTCATCCATCATACATCATCTCTGCTTCTCCATCATCTCTTCTTCTCATCCATCATCCCTGCTTCTCATCCATCATCCCTGCTTCTCATCCATCATCCCTGCTTTTCTTCCATCATCCCTACTTCTCATCCATCACCCCTGCTTCTCGTCCATCATCCCTACTTCTCTTCCATCATTACTACTACTCATCCCTGCCTCTCATCCCTACTTCTCATCCATCCTCCGTCATTCCTACTTCTCATGCCTCATCCATCATCCCTATTCCTCATCCATCATCCCTACTCCTCATCCCTCCGTCATAACAACACATTTTCAGTTTTGTGAAACACACCTTCACACTGAATGGTTGGCAACGGCCAATCAGTTATATGAGAGAGCTGCATTCTATTTCACTGAAAACAGCCTTCTCATTGCACATGGTAAATGAGGAGGGAGGAGAGGAAATGCAACAGTGTGTTTGTTTCCAGTGAATTCAAGGCTGGACAATATTTCATTTTATTTAACTGTTTTTCTGTTTACACAGGCCTCTGCAGAAAGCTCTGCTGGTTTGGGAAATACATGGAGCCCACAGCTTGGGCCATAAATCAGATCTTGGAGGAAGGGTTATAGAGGTCATCTACAGTTCAACCAAAAATCTTTCTGGTTTCAGTTTCATATGTAGAAAGAAAATGTTTAAAATCAACTCTGGTGACAGTGCAATCCAATTCATCCAAACCTTATGTGGTTTCATTTTGATTTGCAACAAATAAAATGTTTAAATCTGAACCTGCTTTTTATTTGTAACAAAATGTTTAAATCGGAGGCTTCTTTTATCTGTGAGAGCTGTTTTTTCTTTTCTGAAACCAGAAATATTTTCAATGAGCTGTACAGCCCTTTCTCCAAGAGCTGATTTATAGACCAAGCTGTGGGCTCCTTGTATTTCCCAAACCAGCAGAACGTTCTGCAGAGGCCTGTATAAACAGAAAAACACTTAGTTAAATAAAATAAAATGTTGTACAGCCTTGAATTCACTGGGAACAAACCAACAGTTGCATTTTCTCTCCTCTGTCTTTACCCAGCACATGCAATGAGAAGGCTGTTTTTGAGTGAAATATAATGCAGGCCTCTCTCAAAACTCTGATTGGCTGTTGCCAGCCAATCAGTGTGAAGGTGTGTTTCACAAAACTGAAAATGTGTTGGTATGACTGAGGGATGAGGAGTAGGGATGATGGATGAGGCATGAGAAGTAGGAATGACGGAGGATGGATGAGAAGCAGGGAAGAGGGATGAGAATTAGGAATGATGGAAGAGAAGCAGGGATGATGGGTGAGAAGAAGGGATTTTATGATGGATGAGAAGCAGGGATGATGGAAGAGAAGCAGGGATGAGGGTTGAGAAGTAGGGATGACGAATGAGAAGTAGAGATGAGATGCAGGGTTGAAAAGTAGGGATGATGGATGAGAAGCAGGGATGAGGAGTGAGGAATGAGGATGTCCTAAAATGGATGCCATACACTGGAATATTTTTGATCACACAGCCCAGACTAATGTGTCCTGTCTCTGATCCACCAGACAACAGCCATACCAAAACCACTTTCACGAGAATCACATTGGTATGAATGTTGACCACAGATGCCATTAGATGTCTCTAATGCTCCTTTCAAAATATGTATGTAACACAACAGCACTAAATAGTTAACTGCGTGGACTTAAATCTGATCAGTATTGTTCCTCCTTTCACAGACCCCAATCACAGGGATCAATATGAAGTCCTATATCACCTTATCAGCTACCTTTCTCTCGACAATTATCCTCTGATTCCTCACCTTACACTGGACACAAGCACTGTTACAACACCGCTATCTTCTCCATACCAACAAAACACCTTGTGTTGCACTGGATGCCTATTAGCACAATTGGTAGTATCTTTCACATCTCGTATATAGCACTAAGACTGAACAAACTATTGATGTATCATACTAATTGTTCATTTTTTAATTGTTTTCCTTTGTGTCTGTACTCCATCCATAATTATTATTTTTCTCCTGATGTTTCAGTATGTCAATTATAAATGTTATCTATATATAATTTTTGATTATGGTATCACACAGCGTTGAAATGGCCCTAGCCCACGCACCACATAGGGGGCGAAACAAATGTTGGCTGATCTATTTCTAACTCTTATATATTATTGGAATATACAAACTCATACAGTGAGATACACATATTGATGTGCCATGTGAACATAACAATGAACTGTGCCACATTAGTAATGATTATTGAGGTTCTATTGCGTGTGGGGCGGCAAGATTTATCCATGTCCGGTATAGGGGAAGTGGTGATGTATTTATTTATGTATGTATTGGGGGCTCATTAGTGATCTATTTCGTATTCCTAGATATGCTGGGGAAGTTTGTTAGTCGGGGGCCATTTTATCCTCAACGTGGCCGGGTCTTTTACGAGCAGGCAATATTAAATCCAACTCATGATGTTATATATAGTTCTTAAATGCTTGTTTTTTTACTCTCCAGTTCCAATTCTTTTCTTCCCAGTAGGCTTCAGCGCAGATGGGACCGGAGACCCTCAGAAGGAAAAGAAACAAGTGTCAGATAAGTTCCTTTTCAAGCTTTCCCCTATACTGCTATCCCTGATCTTCTTCTCTCTTTTCCTCTTGTTCCTCCATCACTTTAATTCTCTTTATACTTTCTTTTCCTGTTATCTCTTATACTTGTTCCTCTGGTGTACTTCTTCAGCCCCTCACCAGCTCTATATTGGCAAATGGAAGTAGAAAGGGAAAGAAAACCAATCTCAAAACAATGCCTCTCTGTAAGACTCCTTTAATGTTCTCTCTTTATAAAAGAAATGTGCTAATTGAATCCGTGACCTAAAGCATAACACAACTGGCCCAAATTAATCCTGAATTCCTTCACCCATCTAGACCCTTACATTTATCCTAAGCATGTTTTTTTTCCAGCATAATTCAACACGGTTATTCGAAGAGGATTTCCGCTCTCCTACTCCCTACAATTAGATTTCCTCCTCCACTCGTGTATGCAACCACTAACCTGCATGAGCCATGCTCCCTGGTGAGCGCGGCTGGAGCTGGGTGCCTCTCTGGTCCTTCTGCTTTTTGGGAGGCTGAATTGCTTGCCTCATGTTGGCTTTAATCCTCTCTCTGTATAAACAAACTCGTCCTCAGCGGTTTCTGTCAAAGACCACCACTCTGCGTCCTTCTCTCGTCTCAGAGCCATCCTTCTCATCCTTTTAAGTTGAGCGTGCAAGCACTTTTCAACCTGTTGTAAGTATTCTTTGAGCTTTCAACCACACCCATCAAAACTCATCATTTTTACTCGTTCCTGGGCTTGCATTTCAAAAATCCCTTAATGTCATTAGTAAATGCTTTACATTTGTCCCGCCGTGGGGTGGTTTTGTTACTGTCTTGCAGACTGACCTTATTACATGGATTATTGTCCGATTGTCAGTATACCTAAGCGTGGCAAACTATTTTTTTCTTTTGTCTCTCCCCTTCGTGCTTCATGGCAGCCATGGCGCTCACCGTGCGAACATAGGCAGTATTGAAGTGCTTTTCACACTGTTACATAGTACAGTGTTTGCTGTATGGATACGTGCTTTGCAGGGCATTACTTTTACAAACCATTTTTGCTCATAATTCAGCCTGTGTTGGTCCTAGGACAATGGGACCACATTCAAAACATTCACCACCATGGCTCTTTCTGTCTACATCATATCTGTGTCAGCTGGGAGTAGTTTGTGTTTTAAGGGCCTTGATTGTAATATCATTGCCATAGGTCTGTTAGCTCAGAAAATGTGTAAGGCACTACCCCCTCTAGGGTCTAAATAGTTGTACTTTCTGCCATTCACTTTTCATGTGGTTATGCCCTCTAGGGTCTAACAATATGATTACATGGCCATGTTTCTTACAAGTGCTATTTTTATTGTGATGTCCTCTAGGGGCTGTTTTGAGCATTACAGTCAACAAACTACAATATTCACAGGCACAAAAACTCGCCCCATAATGCTTTGCAGGGCATTACTTTTACAAAACATTTTTGCACATAACTCAGCCTGTGGTGGTCCTGGGACAATGGGACCACCTTTGAAACATTCACCACAGTGTGTTCTTTCTGTCTACACCATCTCCAGGCCCCTACAGTAGGTTAGTGGGGACCTCAAAATAATAACCCATCCCACCAATAAGTATCTTCTTAAGCACTCCTATGGTTGTAACTTTTGCTTTAAAGCTGGGAGTAGTTTGTGTTTTAGAGGCCTTGTTTGTAATTTCATTGTAGTAGACTTACTGTCGCGTAGGCTCTCATTATCCTAATGAGACTACTGGATTTTTGGGTAGCAGGGTCGTTCACAGTGTGGGGGACTAAGTCTAACCCACGACGAAGGACCCTTGTCACCCTCAATCCGGTTTTGCTCTGGCTAACTAGCAGTGCCTCAGCTCTCCCAGAGGGAAGAGATGATTGGGCAGCCAAGTGCATGACATCTTAGTGCTTCCCAGGGAAGTCGTGGTCCCTCAGATCTCAACCAGTTCTCTCAAACCCAGTGTGGTCTCATATACAAATGACAGAGGCAGTTTAAGTTTTACAGATTGATTTAATAAAACAACTGCATTTTAGATAACAAGGCGTGAGCCGCAATAACCAGAACCATACAACACAGTAGGATTGAAATAGTAACGAGAGTGAAACATAGAAATAACGCTATCATAGTGCTACTAGATTACGTTCTCTCTTCTAAGTTCTATTTTGAGCACAGCATGTTAAGCTCTAAGCCTGCCTTTCAGGTTCCCCGGGAGGACATCAACCCTCATACCTGAGCAAAGGCCTGTGATCTGGATCAGCATCTGCAACAGGGCAGTCAGCGTCTAGTTGTGGTTCCCTGGTCGGAATCTCCCTCTTGCATGTACTAGGATTAGGAAGTGTTTTTATACTTAACACGTCGGTGTTCTAAGAAACGTCCCTACGTAAGAATGTGTGTTTTCTACGAACCCTAAAGACTAAACTCCTACCACGTCTATCGGCAATGTACCAGACTGTATCCTTGACTGAAGCACAGAGCGAGCAAGAATGTATTGTTTGAGAACTCCGGTGCTGAAGTAAGCTAAACAGTGTGATAGAAAAAATAAAACAAGACTGTGAAACTGGTTATTGAAAAATAACAGTGCGAGGCTAAATAAAATGCATCTAGAACAAAGTGAACAAAGGCCTAATGCTTTAAGCAAATGTGCAAAGGTTATATTAAAAATGGCTACACTACACCCTCCCTTTGTCGGTAGAAAGTGGTTCAAATCGACTACTATAAAAATGCCTTAAAAACGCCCTATGATAAAAAATGTAACTAAAAACCATATAATTTCAACAAGTCAAGAGGACACCAAAGCACACTAATCCTCGATTTTGAAAAATAAGCATGAGGCCAAGAGCCAAATTCATGGAACAGTGTCAATTTAGACCAAATCCAATTCAAACGGTAGTTATTGAAAGCGGGAGGTTCTCCTCTTCGGCAGATGACAAGACCGGAAAATCCACGCCAAAGACTATTAAGTAGCAGGTGTGTTCCAAAGCCTCAGAATCAACCAAGGCGGCATCCCGTGCAGGGCCTGTAAACGAGTTAATATCAACTTCCTCCAGGAAGGGTATTTTGTAATCAGCCTCACAAAGCAAACGCAGCCGCAGCGCGCATGTCTGGGAATGAGCCCTCATCGGGAACATCAACAGATCAGCATCAACCACTGGGGGGCGTTGCTGTGAGAGACAGACGTCTAGTGCATGTACAAACGAGCACCAACGGCATCGAAACACGGGCTGCACACAATCCAAAACCGGTCTGAATGACAGAGACCAGTCACACTTCAAATGTTCCAGGAGTGTTGCTCCGAAGTGCTGCATCATACGTTCACGACACAGCTGCGCCCACATTCGTTCTTGTTGCGGCGGGACAGCCATTGCGGAAAAACAACAGCAACAGCAAAACGCTGGCTAATAAAGCCAAAGTGATCGGAAATCCCCCAAAAATGCTTCCCAAAATTGAATGAATAGCCGAAGGTATCAAACCGAATATGGAAGAGAAGGTATGAACAAAACCACCACGTACAGCTTTGAAAAAATGTGCCAATCCAGCTGTGCTGGACGCATTAAATATACGTCCCACGAGTTCACCAAAGTGGCTCGGAAAGTTGGTATTCAACAGGGACTGTATTTCTGCTGATGACCTTGCCACCTGAAGTGCGTAGGTCTCGCGCGCAGATGTAAGGGCCACATGCTTTTGAAACAATAAAGCCTTTAGTCTACTTAACTTGTCGAAATTCACCTTGGAAGTAGCAATGTGAGGCCAGATATCTGCTACCTCCCTTAATTTAGTGGGGGGAAACAACACATTCCTGCAGCAAGTAACGACCTTGGTGACCGAAACAACGTGAACTATTCCGGCCCGCATGCCACAACAGTCTTCACTATTGAGGAGGACGTAGCTGCCGTTTGAAAGCACCTGGAATGTGCGTTTAATCAAAGGGACCGGAACTCCCTTCAGATAGCAAGCCAAGTTCGCAACCGAGGCATTACATGCCCCATATAAGGACAGCTGCTTACAAATCATCGAATGGCTGAATGAAGTCTCGCATTCAATACCGCTAAGAAAAACCTCTCTCATGCCATTAAGACATTTGTACAAGAAGGGAAGTTCCCACACCTCATGTATATAACTATCTCCCAGCTTTTCATATCTGCCCACCGGAACATGTTTTAAACAAGAAGTGAATTGTAGTGTAGAAATGGGCAGATTAATAACTCTGTGTATTAACCACTCGGCTGAGGGAATCTCGGCCATGGTAAAAGGCAATCTTTCCAATTTTTCAATGTTAAGCATGACATAAGTCGCCTCCTTCTTAGCCATCAATTGTTGTTGATGTGTCAAATTAAAGGAAAAAAATATCTCCCTGGATCTGATGTGCTGCCACGGAACGCGACCCTTCTTCAGTGTCTGAAGTGTCCAACCCAACTGCATAATGGGCCGTGTTTGACTTTGTTCATGATATAATGAAGACATGTCAGATCGTATAATGTCTATGGCAGAAGAAACAATGTTGTCAATGGTATATATTCGGTCAGACAGGGTGTGAATTCCATTATCCACAAAAGCTAATGCCTTTTTCAAATTTTCCTGATCTATCTGCCTTAACCGGGCCGCAGCCTCTTGTTGGGAAAGTTTCCATATTTCATTGTACACTTCGTACAAAAAACGTTTCCTACGTGGTGTCTTCGGGCCTGAAAAAAAATCTTGCAAGTCAGTGTTATTAGACAGGAGAGTGAGATGTGTCTTGACTGCATCTAGCGTAGATAATTTTAACCATTGTTGACACAATTTTCCCACGCTATATCTAGTAATAATTTCAACATGTTCAGGTTATATGTAGCGAGGGTCTGCCCTACTCATCCTGAAACCCCCCCCGAGGAGGTGACAAAACGTTGATGACACCCGTTGGTGTCTACAGGCCACAATAACCACCCGCCCGGACGTGACAATGAAGTGTTAAATGTACCATTCTGGACCCAGTCTGTAAGTTCACTTAAAGTGGCATTGATATATTTCTGCCAATCCTTCATTTTGGTAGGGACAGGTATACTAGGCATATTCAATTCTCTAATCGTTGCTAAGCCCAAACAGCTAGTCTGTTGCACAGTTTCATTTAAAAAAATCATTTGGACGGGAATGAGACATGCTCTAAACAATGTTTCTCTACCCTGTGTCTGCCAATGTTTTGTTCCCCAAACACTTTTCAAATCAAAATTTTTTGACCAATATTCATAGCGTTCAATTGACAGTCGGGAAACAAAAGAATCTGAGTATATGAATTTCATATTAGTCAACAACATTTGCTTATCTTTATACAGAGTTAACTTAAAATAATATGACTTAGCATTCATTTGATGATGCCCAGAAAAATACGCAAATTTGTCAGAATATGTTTTAGAACTCCCTCGCGGGGGAGTTGGGCAATGCTCCCATTGCGTGTAGTCAAATATTGTCTTTGGACTACTGGCTTTATGTATAAAGTGGTGCCCATAATAATTATAACAAAACATGTCACCATAATTGCCTTTAAACTGGTAAACATCTTCATTCTCATAGACAGTATAATATTGTAACTCAGTCATCATGGAATCGACTGTCTTCACGTCCCAATCATCAGATACAATGCCTGGTATCACGATATCATTCATAGATAACTGTAGAACGTACGGTATTTGAATTATCTCAGTGGGACCGTATATATCAAACATTACTTTATCCCACACAATCCCATCCGGAATTGGCACTGCAGAAATGTTCACAAAGGACAAGTCTCTTCGAACCTTATGTGATGAAAAATGTGGCTTCAACACTTCCTGAGGAACAGGGTCAAGACTGATTTGCATATGGATGGGTTCAAACTGGGGTGGCATGGTGAGCAAAATAATGGATGGATTAAACCAGATCTGTGACTGGGGGTGAATGTTTGATTGGTTCCGCATTCCGTCCATCCAGTTACGCTATCCCACAGCATTTGTGTTTTGCTTTGCTTCAACACTTCCTCCACCTGTTCAATCGCTGATCTCTCAGGAAGAAAATGACCATGTATCAACAGAAAAGAGGTAACGACAAACCCTACCCAGAGAAAAAAAGGTTATCATAGTCAATAAAATCCACAGATAGTTCCAAGGAAAAATCAAAATACGTATCTTTAAGCCAATAAATCAGCTTACGTGAACCTGGGCCAGGTGTTGAAGAGGCAAATGAGTCCGATAGACCATCGTCGTTGTTGGCAAAGTACCCAGAGGCAGTTCTTGCAAAAGGTGCCGCCGTATTCAATGGAGGAGTAGGTGTTTCTCGCGGTGGTACACTGTAGATAACACCACCTGCAACATCAGCAGTCATGGTGACCCGATCAAATGTTTCCAAATTATTTGCCGTCAGTGGAACTATCGCAAGATCATCTTCCACCCTCCCCAAGCTCGGAGAGGCAACAGTGTTGGTATAAATAACTTGGAGCGGAACATCTTCTCCAGTAGTGAGAGGGATTCGGGAACTACTGGACGTTCCTCTTGGTCTGCTGTGCAGAATCTGCCACATGTTGTAACTTGACATTGTCAATGGAAACAAAGCGATTTTCTTTGGCACCTGGCAACGGAGGTAAAATAACAGTTCTTGTTCCGTGTATCCTGTAGGAGGCTGGCCTGGCTTGTAGTGGGTACCAAGGGGTACTTACACTCTGTACCAGGTCCAGTTATCCCTTATTAGTGTAGAAGAGGTGTTTCTAGCAGCGTAGGCTGATAGAAGGTAGCTATAGCAGAGCAGCTTAGGCTGAACTAGGAGACATGCAAAGCTCCTACTATACCACTGGTGTCATATGCACAATATCATAAGAAAACACAATACACAGATATACTAAAAATAAAGGTACTTTATTTTTATGACAATATGCCAAAAGTATCTCAGTGAGTACCCTCAGTATGAGGATGCCAAATATACACAAGATATATGTACACAATACCAAAAATATGCAGTAATAGCAAAAGGAAGTAATGCAAGCAATGTAAAGTTACAGTAGATTGCAATCGGAGCACATAGGTATAGGGGCAACACAAACCATATACTCCAAAAGTGGAATGCAAACCACGAATGGACCCCAAACCTATGTGAACTTGTAGAGGGTCGCTGGGACTGTAAGAAAACAGTGAGGGTTAGAAAAATAGCCCACCCCAAGACCCTGAAAAGTAGGTGTAAAGTGCACCTATAACCCCCAGAGAGCACAGAAGTCGTGATAGGGGGTTTCTGCAAGGAAGACCAACACCAGCAAAGCAACAACAGTGGATTTCCGGACCTGATTACCTGTGGAACAAGGGGACCAAGTCCAAGAGTCGCGACAATGTCGAGAGTGGGCAGATGCTTAGGAAATGCCAGCTGAGGGTGCAAAGAAGCTGCCACCGGATGGTAGAAGCTGGGGATTCTGCAAGAACGAAGAGGGCTAGAAACTTACCCTTTGGAGGATGGATGTCCCACGTCGTGAAAAAGCTTGCAGAGGTGTTCCCACGCAGAAAGACCGCAAACAAGCCTTGCTAGCTGCAAGGGTCGCGGTTAGGGTTTTTGGATGCTGCTGTGGCCCAGGAGGGACCACTTGGATGAGGAGACAGAGGGGGCGCCCAGCAAGTCAGGGAGCCCTCACAGAAGCAGGCAGCACCCGCAGAAGTACCGGAACAGGCACTTAGAAGAGGAGTGAACCAGAGTCAACCTGAAGTCAGGAAAGGGAGTCCCACGACGCCGGAGGACAACTCAGAAGGTTGTGCACTGCAGGTTAGAGTGTCGGGGACCCAGGCTTGGCTGTGCACGAAGGAAATCCTGGAAGAGTGCACAGGAGCCGGAGCCGCTGCAAATCACGCGGTACCCAGCAATTCAGTCTAGCGTGGGGAGGCAAGGACTTACCTCCACCAAACTTGGACTGAAGAGTCACTGGACTGTGGGAGTCACTTGGACAGAGTTGCTGAGTTCCAGGGACCACGCTCGTCGTGCTGAGAGGGGACCCAGAGGACCGGTGATGCAGTCTTTTGTTGACTGCGGTTGCAGGTGGAAGATTTCGTTATCCCACAGGAGATTTCTTCAGAGCTCCTGGTGCAGAGAGGAGGCAGGCTACCCCCAGAGCATGCACCACCAGGAATCAGTCGAGAAGGCGGCAGGATAAGCGATACAAGGTTGCAGTAGTCGTCTTTGCTACTTTGTTGCGGTTTTGCAGGCGTCCTGAGCAGTCAGCGGTTGATCCTTTGGCAGAAGGTGAAGAGAGAGATGCAGAGGAACTCTGATGAGCTCTTGCATTCGGTATCTGAAGAATTCCCCAAAGCAGGGACCCTAAATAGCCAGAAAAGGAGGTTTCGCTACCTAGGAAGGAGGATAGGCTAGTAACACAGGTAAGAGCCTATCAGAAGGAGTCTCTGACGTCACCTGCTGGCCCTGGCCACTCAGAGCAGTCCAGTGTGCCAGCACACCTCTGAATCCAAGATGGCAGAGGTCTGGGGCACGCTGGAGTAGCTCTGGGCACCTCCCCTGGGAGGTACAGGTCAGGGGAGTGGTCACTCCCCTTTCCTGTGTCCATTTTCGCTCCAGAGCAGGGCCGGGGGATCCCTGAACCGGTGTAGACTGGCTTATGCAGAGATGGGCACCTTCTGTGCCCATCAAAGCATTTCCAGAGGCTGGGGGAGGCTACTCCTCCCCAGCCCTGACACCTTTTCCAAAGTGAGAGGGTGTAACACTCTCTCTCTGAGGAAGTCCTTTGTTCTGCCTTCCTGGGCCAGGCCTGGCTGGACCCCAGGAGGGCAGAAACCTATCTGAGGGGTTGGCAGCAGCAGTAGCTGCAGTGCCAACCCTGAAAAGGCAGTTTGGCAGTACCCAGGTTCTGTGCTAGAGACCCAGGGGTTCATGGAATTGTCTCCCCAACGCCAGAATGGCATTGGGGTGACAATTCCATGATCTTAAACATGTTACATGGCCATGTTCGGAGTTACCATTGTGATGCTATACATAGGTAGTGACCTATGTATAGTGCACGCGTGAAATGGTGTCCCCGCACTCACAAAGTCCGGGGAATTTGCCCTGAACGATGTGGGGGCACCTTGGCTAGTGCCAGGGTGCCCACACACTAAGTAACTTTGCACCCAACCTTCACCAGGTGAAGGTTAGACATATAGGTGACTTATAAGTTACTGAAGTGCAGTGGTAAATGGCTGTGAAATAACGTGGACGTTATTTCACTCAGGCTGCACTGGCAGGCCTGTGTAAGAATTGTCATATCTCCCTATGGGTGGCAAAAGAAATGCTGCAGCCCATAGGGATCTCCTGGAACCCCAATACCCTGGGTACCTCAGTACCATATACTTGTCACGACTCACGTGCTGCTTGCGCCTGGAATCTGCAGATCTCGTGGCGTGGATCTTGAGTGTTCGGCTTTGGCCCAAAAAGGGTCGACTCTTTCTGGTAGCCACGGTGCTGTAGGCAATGGAAACGCCAAGAACAGTCCGTGACCTTCCGAAAATAGCGCCAGAGGGAAAAAAAAACTTCCAAAAAAGGGGAAAAAACCTCCAACAGAATGACTCCTGAAAACAAGAACAAAAGAACAGGAATCAAAAAGAACTGAATTCAAATAGCACAGAATTGGCGAATTCCAGAACCAAAAGGCAAGGAAATCAGGAGCGAAGACACCATCTGAACAGAAAGTGTTGCAGCGCAAAGAAGAGAAGAAAACACCACCTTTAAATACCAAAAAACAGGAAGTGACCCACAGGAAGAAAAAGGACACCATCTTAGATAGGGAAAAGTAGATAGAACAGAATAGAGTAGAAACCATAGAGACTAGGGAATGAGGAATGCTGGGAAGAAAAAGGTAACCTGGAAAGGGGGAAAAGACATAAAGGAAAGTGCAGCAAAAACCCAAGAAAGAAGAAACAAGAAAAAGAAGAAACAAGAACAGGTAAGAGGGGTCAGGAGACCCCAAAAATGCAGAGGGAGAGAGCAGTGCGAGGCCCCATGTAAGGTCTGGGGCCTCGTAAAGTACAGGAAAGGCTCGGGGCGCGCCGCGTCTTAGAAACGCGATGCGCGGCCCGAGCCGAACGCCCGGCTTGTGCCGAACACTCGGCTCGCACCGCGCAGCGCGGCGCGACAGTAGGTCCCCCTCCCGAAGGCCCAGGTTTGAGAGGAAATAAACGGTGAAAGCGCTGAATCAGAAGAGGCGCGTGAACAGAAGATGCGTCTTCCCAAGAACATTCACTGAGAGGATAACCCTTCCAATGAATCAGATACTGCAGACGTTTGTGAGAAAGACGAGAGTCACAAATGTCCTGAACCTCATATTCAGGAACATCATCCACTAAGACAGGAGGAGGACAAGGAAACTGACGAGAGTAAGGGTCAGGCACATAAGGTTTAAGCTGGGAGACATGAAAGACTGGATGAATCTTCCACGTATGAGGCAAGTGAAGACGGACAGTGACAGGATTAATCAACTGAAGAATACGGAAAGGCCCGTAGTAGCGAGGTGTGAACTTGTTCTGAGAAAGACGTGAGGGTAAGAATTTGGAAGAAAGCCAAACTTTATCTTGCAGATGGGAGTCCGGAGTGGACCTACGTTTCTTGTCTGCTACTTTCTTCATATATCTCTTGGTGTGTAATAGATTGGATCAAATTAGTCTATGGATTTGTAGAAGTCGTTTGGAGAAATGAGTGATAGCGGACAGGGGAGAGGTAGACCGAGGAGAAGTAGGAAAAGAGGTAGGATGAAATCCATAGGAACAGAAAAAAGGAGTGACCTTGGAGGCACTATGGACAGTATTATTGTAGGAAAATTCTGCAATAGGGAGATAAGTGTTCCAGTTGCTTTGGGTGGAATTGCAAAAACAGCGAAGATATTGCTCTAATCCTTGGTTCAGACGCTCGGTCTGTCCATTGGTCTGAGGATGGAAGCCTGATGACAGGGCTCTATTGATATTTAGTGTTTTACAAAAAAATCTCCAAAACCGGGAAATGTACTGAGGCCCTCTATCGGATACAATGGTATGTGGAAGTCCATGAAGACGGAAGATATGATCGATAAATATCTGGCTTAGTTCTTGGGATGTAGGTAGCTTTTTCAGGGCAGTGAAGTGAGCCATTTTAGTAAAGGAATCCACAGTGACCATGATTACCCGGTTTCCTGCTGAAGGTGGTAGCGAACACATAAAATCAGTAGAGATGGTGTGCCATGGAGTTGGCGGAACAGGCAAAGGCTGGAGTAATCCTGCAGGTCTGGTACGGGGAATCTTGACTTGAGCGCATGTGGGACAAGCCTGAACGTATCTTTCAATATCCAGTTTCCAGGTAGGCCACCAGAAAAATCGCGAAAGAAGTTCTTGTGTGGCCTTTATGCCTCTATGACCCGCAACCAGTGAATCATGGCACATTTGTAATGCTTTTTCTCTTACTCTGTCAGTAGGGAGGAATAACAGATCTTGATAATAATAGTAACCTTGTCTTTTATGTAATAGAGGCCTTAGTTTCTCTACTTCGTGATCAGATAAGTTGGAGTATTCCAGTTGTACATCCTCCAGAAAAGACTGAGCTACTCCAATGATCTTACTAGGTTCCAGTAGATGTTGAGATGGGGCAGGAGTACAATCTGGATAACGGCGAGACAGAGCATCAGCCAGAATGTTTTGGGATCCAGGAATATAAGTAATGTAAAAAGCATACTGACTGAAGAAAAAGGCCCAACGAGCTTGGCGACTATTCTGGCATACAAAATTTCGTAAACATTGTAAATTACGGTGATCTGTTCTCACCTCAAAAGGCTCCTTGGAACCCATCAGGAACTGTCTCCATTCTAGGCAGGCTGTTTTCAGGGCCAATAATTCTCTTTCCAGTACTGAGTAATGTTGTTCTGCTATAGAGAGTATATGGGACAAGTAGAAAACAGGATGTTCAAGACCATCATCCTCTTGTTGTTGAAGTAAGACGGCTCCAATGGCTCTTTCGTAAGCATCGGTAACTACAATAAATTGTTTGTTGGTATCTGGATGTCTTAAGATGGGAGCTTGAGTGAACGCCTTCTTTAAATCTTGAAAGGCTGTTTCGGCCGCCTTAGTCCAGACAAACCCTTTTGTTAAATTTTCCTTCTTTAAAGTGTGAGTTATATGGCTAGTCTGTTTCGCAAAGTCTAAAATGAATTGCCGATAAAAGTTCGCTAACCCTAGAAAACATTGTGTTTCTCTAATAGAAGATGGAGAAGGCCAGTCTAGAATAGCTTGTACTTTTTCTTGATCCATATCTATGCCGGTGGGACTTAAATGATAACCCAGATATTTAACTTCCGTCTTGTCAAACTCGCACTTTTCTGGTTTGCAAAATAGCTGATGTGCCCGGAGTCTTTGAAGGACTTGTTTCACATGGGAAGAATGGAGTTTGGGATTTCTAGAATAAATAAGAATATCATCTAAGTAAATTACAACTGTCTGGTTCAGAAGGTCAGAAAACACTGAGTCCATAAATCTCTGGAAGATTGCGGGGGCATTAGTGAGACCAAAAGGCATTACTTTGTATTCAAAGTGACCAAAAGGGGTCCTAAAAGCTGTTTTCCACTCATCTCCTTCTTTAATGCGTAAAAGGTGGTAGGCTCCCCGTAGATCTAGTTTGGTAAACCGTTGAGCCCCTCTGACTGCTTCTAGAATATCCCTGATGAGAGGCAAAGGATAATGATCTTTAATAGTTATCTTATTCAGGCCTCGAAAATCCAGGCAAGGGCGAAGATCCTTTGATTTCTTGGGTACAAAAAAGAGAGGAGCCCCGGCCGGAGAAGATGATGGAACAATAAGACCACTCTGTATATTTTCTTCCAGATACTCTTTTAGAACTTCCTTTTCAGGTTTCGTGAGGGAATACATCCTTCCAAAAGGAACGATAGTGCCAGGTTCCAAGGGAATAGCACAATCATAGTCTCGATGTGGAGGTAACACAGGTCTGGATGGTTTTTGGAACACATCTTGAAACTCCAAATAGTGTTCAGGGACACCTTGGACTGTATTAATGGAAGAACCAGTGGTACCTTCCGTAATTATTGATCTCTTAGGTGACCAATACTTGTCAGAAGAAAAACAGTGCTCGTAACAAAATTGTGAAGACAAGGAAACTGTCCGGGTTGCCCAATTCACATACGGATTATGTCTAATGAACCATGGAATTCCAAGAATGATGGTATGGTTGGGGGATGTTATGAGATCAAAGGCAACGTGTTCTTGATGGTTACCGATCTGTAAATTCAGCAGCAGAGTAGTTGTATCAACTGGACCAGAGGATATCAAGGATCCGTCCACTGTGTGCACTTGTTCGGGAATTTCCTTGGGTTGTGTAGGAACTTGTTGAGTAGTGGCCCACGTCTTATCCATGTAAATACCACTAGCACCACAGTCTAGTAAAGCCATAGTCTTTTCTTGACGGCCGTCAGGAAATTGTAACAGGACTGGTACTATGAACAAGGATGTTGTATTGTCATTAAGGGAACTGATGGAAGGTATAGCTGATAATCCCGTCCCCTCCCTTCTTACAGAGGACGGGAAGTGGCGTTTCCCGATGGCCTTGACGGACGTACCAGACAGGTACGAAGCATATGGCCAGCAGAACCACAGTACAGGCACAACCCTTTCTTTCGCCTGTCTTCCTGCTCGCTAGCGGAGAGAGGGCCTCGAGTAGTATCCACCTGCATGGGTTCTCCTTCGATGTCTCTAGCAGGAGGGCGAGGTTCCTCAGAACGATGCGGATAAACTTGTGAAGTGCTTGGTTGGAAAGACCCTCTACTCCTTCTCTTCTCCGATCTCCGTTCCTGAAGGCGGTATTCGATGCAAAGGGCTTGATCCATCAGGCCACGAAGATCTTCCACTCTGGTGGAATGTACTAATTCATCCTTTATTTCTTCTTTGAGTCCTCTATGAAACAAAGTCACCAGCGTACGTTCCACCCAGGTGGTCTCTGCCGCTAACTGACGAAAACGTGTTATGTATTGTAGGACATCTTGTGAACCTTGTTGAATGTCGCATAAGGCTTCTTCCGCTGAAGCCTCCAATCCAGGACGACTAAACATTTGAAGCGATTCACGAAGGCGGAATAGTCCGACAATACCGGATCGTTGGACGATACCATCGGGGTTGCCCAGGCCAAGGCAGGACCGGATAAGGCACTGATTAGATAACCCACCTTTGTTCTGTCATGGGAGAATTGGGTGGGTCGGAAGGCGAAGTACACCGTTAATGAATCAAGGAACTCACGCAGTTTGGTTGGTTCACCGGAAAAACGATGGGTTGAAGCTGAAAGCGTTGGAACATCACCACTGCGGAAAGCCAAAGCCTGTCGTAACGCAGCATTCTCATTGCGTAGTTGTTGTAATTCTTGAGCTTGTTGCTGAATCGTCGTCAGGAGAGATTGATCCGGATCTGCAGCAGCCACCACTGTGTCATCCATGGTGTTTGAAGACGTCGGAATGGTTTGGCGCTGCAATCTGTCACGACTCACGTGCTGCTTGCGCCTGGAATCTGCAGATCTCGTGGCGTGGATCTTGAGTGTTCGGCTTTGGCCCAAAAAGGGTCGACTCTTTCTGGTAGCCACGGTGCTGTAGGCAATGGAAACGCCAAGAACAGACCGTGACCTTCAGAAAATAGCGCCAGAGGGAAAAAAACCCTTCCAAAAAAGGGGAAAAAACCTCCAACAGAATGACTCCTGAAAACAAGAACAAAAGAACAGGAATCAAAAAGAACTGAATTCAAATAGCACAGAATTGGCGAATTCCAGAACCAAAAGGCAAGGAAATCAGGAGCGAAGACACCATCTGAACAGAAAGTGTTGCAGCGCAAAGAAGAGAAGAAAACACCGCCCTTAAATACCAAAAAACAGGAAGTGACCCACAGGAAGAAAAAGGACACCATCTTAGGATAGGGAAAAGTAGATAGAACAGAATAGAGTAGAAACCATAGACACTAGGGAATGAGGAATGCTGGGAAGAAAAAGGTAACCTGGGAAGGGGGAAAAGACATAAAGGAAAGTGCAGCAAAAACCCAAGAAAGAAGAAAGAAGAAAAAGAAGAAACAAGAACAGGTAAGAGGGGTCAGGAGACCCCAAAAATGCAGAGGGAGAGAGCAGTGCGAGGCCCCATGTAAGGTCTGGGGCCTCGTAAAGTACAAGAAAGGCTCGGGGCGCGCCGCGTCTTAGAAACGCGATGCGCGGCCCGAGCCGAACGCCTGGCTTGTGCCGAACACTCGGCTCGCGCCGCGCGGTGCGGCGCGACAATACTAGGGAATTATATGGGTGTACCAGTATGCCAATATGAATTGGTGAAATTGGTCACTAGCCTGTTAGTGACAATTTGTACAGCAGAGAGAGCATAACCACTGAGGTTCTGGTTAGCAGAACCTCAGTGAGACAGTTAGGCATCACACAGGGAACACATACACATAGGCCACAAACTTATGAGCACTGGGGTCCTGGCTAGCAGGGTCCCAGTGACACATAACAAACATACTGAAAACATAGGGTTTTCACTATGAGCACCGGGCCCTGGCTAGCAGGATCCCAGTGAGACAGTGAAAACACCCTGACATATACTCACAAACAGGCCAAAAGTGGGGGTAACAAGGCTAGAAAGATGCTACTTTCTCACATATCCCCAACACAGGGACTGGTGCTCGATAAGAAGGGCCAAATTCTTTTTTCACTGCGACCTTTTCACGCACAAGATCCCCAATTCTGGGAATCCAACCAGTAGGTGTTACTGGCACATCCTTAATTCCTGTGGAGGCAGCACATTTAGAAGAGTTATCTTCACGGAACTGTTGTAATTCCTGCAAAACAGTGACACGATCATTTACGTCAAAAGACGTTTCAGCCGCCTCCACACCAGGACCATCTGGATCCGGAACAAACATTCGTGTTCCGAATAGGCACTCATATGAAGTACGACCCCCCCAGGGACCTTCTAGGCAGGTTATTCAGTGCTCTCTGTACTCCATACAGGTGGATTAGCCAACTACGACCCGTACCTAAGACTCTTGCCGTTAAGGATTGCTTTAAATCGCGATTTAAACGCTCCACAACAGAATTTCCCTCGGGATGAAATGGAGACAAAAACTGGAGCTGGACCCCCAACAAAGCCACGGTGTCCCTGAATGCCCTTGAGGCAAAAGCAGGGCCCTGGTCCGAATGGAACGCCGCAACTGCATATGTACCGACAAAGACACGCAAATCTTTAATAACAGTTCGAGTGTCAGCCGAGCGCTGTGGCCATACCCACACAAATCTGAAGCAAGAATCAACAGCGACTAGTATATATTTGTATGCACTGTCCGGTGTGAGTGGACCGCAATGATCCAAGTACACACATTGTAATGTTCTGTTTGATATTAAGAGGGGCGTCTGCTTAGTCTCCTTATAGAGGCCAGGCCACCAATAACGGGCCTGTAATAGCGAAATTGTGGCTGCCACGCCAGCATGTGCAGATGCCACCCCCTCATGCGCTGCATTAATCAATTGAGGTCTGACAACTTTATTGGGGATCTTGCGTACGCCTACGCCTGGAATTTTAACCTCAGCATTCAGCATACTCCCCATAAAGTATTGATATTTATTAGGAAATCCTTTTGGAAAAGACTTGCCATCAACCGTAGCTTTTTTGGCAGCCAAAATCTCTGTGTCTGGTTTGGAACTCGAACGAGTAACTGCGGCCACAGTGGCAACTGCCACTGCTGACTTTGCGGCTTCATCAGCCAAAGTATTCCCAGCAACGTGTATTCCAACGCGCTGGTGTTCAAGAGTATGTACATCATGGACTTTGGGTAGCGTCTCCTTCAGGTCTGCTACCTTCCCCCATAGTAGTCTGTGTTTTATGGTGTTGCCCTTTGAATCTCTGAACCCATTCAATCGCCAGTAATGTAGGTATTCATTAAAAGACTGGACACAGTAATATGAATCACAAACAATTAATGTAAACTGTGTCGGTTCCGTATGTTCTAGTGCCATCAATAGAGCTTTCAACCAGGCCAACTGTGCCAACAGTCCCCTAATGTTTGTGTATAAGTATGTTGGGGGCAGAATTTCTCCCCCTCCAGATGGCCGCTCACTACTGCACATGCAGCTGAATATTGGTGTTTTGTCCCCGCCGCCGGTTGCGCAGAGCCATCGGTGTACATGACTACTTGATAGTGATCAATAGGCAACGTGTCAGCGGGAACTGGATATTCAATTTCATATTGCAAAAATTCCTGAGTCTGTAACTTAGGGGGTCATTCTGAGGGTCGCGAATGACGGAAGCACCGCCAACAGGCTGGCGGTGCTTCCAAGCCCATTCTGACCGCGGCGGTAAAGCCGCGGTCAGAAAACCGGGGCTGGGCGTTTCCCGCCGTTTTTCCCCCGGCTGGGCGAATCCGCCAGGGCAGCGCTGCCATGGGGATTCTGACCCCCTTCCCGCCAGCCTGTTTCTGGCGGTTGTCACCACCAGGAAGAGGCTGGCGGGAACGGGTGTCTTGGGGGCCCCTGCACTGCCCATGCTACTGGCATGGGCAGTGCAGGGGCCCCCTAACAGAGCCCCATGAAGCTTTTCACTGTCTGCTTAGCAGACAGTGAAAAGCGCGACGGGTGCAACTGCACCCGTCGCACCGCCGCAACACCGCCGGCTCCATTCGGAGCCGGCTCCTGTGTTGCGGCCCTCATTCCCGCTGGGCTGGCGGGCGCTAACTTGCTTCCCAGCGGGAATATCAGAATAGGGGAAGCAGTATTTTGGCCGCGTGGCAGCCAAATGGCACTTCCCGTCTGGCGGACAGCAACCGCCGCCCGCCAGAGTCAGAATGACCGCCCTAGGGTCAAAAATGTAATCTACATCAGTGGCTGTTAAAGACGTAGCCCATTGTATCCATCGCGGGCTTTCGCTTAGGAACACTCGCTTTCGTAACAGCCTCTAGGGCCGGAATGGGGGAAACGACTATAATGCGTTTACCCTGGGCAAGAGGTCGTTCTTTAATAACAGCCATCTGTACAGCAGTGAGAATTTTCTCTGTTGGTGCGAATCGTTGTTCAGCAGCCGAATACAAGTGAGACTTGTATCCTATCGGGACTGTCTCACCTTCATTAAAGGTGACATACGTAAACCCAATGGCCCCAGCTATTACCCTGATGACCAAATGTGTCTTATTGTCCTGTGTATGTAAATGTTTCGCAGCTAGGAGATCTGCTTGCATCTCCCGAAGAGTATGTGTATGTTCAATTGTCCAGAATTTGCTTGAAAAATCAGGACGTATTAATTCATATAATGGTTTTATGCGTGTAGCATAATCAGGAATGTATGTTCTGCCACAATTTAGAAAGCCCAACAATGATTGGAGTTTCTTAATCATATTAGGTGGTTGCAATTGTGCACATTTTTCTCAAAATTGTGGCGCTAGGCTCTTACCTTCGTTTGACAGCTCATATCCCAGGAATATGATGCTGAGGAAGGCAATTTTGGATTTTTTTAAAATTAAATTTATAGCCTATTTTGGCAAACCCTACAACAATGCGGGCTACTCGTTTTAAATGTTGTAGTAACTCATCATCCATGAGATATATATCATCTACATATGACAATGCTTCAGGGTCTAACCCGTGTAAAATTTCAGTCACATGAGCCGCAAACAGTCCTGGGCTATTCTTATACCCCTGAGGCAAACGACAGATTTTTTTCTGGGAGCCTAACGCACTAAAGCTGGTAAGATCCCTGCTTTCAGGTGCTATATTCTGGCAGAAGAAACCATTTGAGATATCTAAAGTCGTTTTGTACTTTTTCCGCACAATGTTGTTCATTAGTGCCGCGCTATGTGAATTTTGTATAGCGTATGTACGTGTGTGTCCGTTCAAGTGTCTGTAGTCTATATGAATGGTCCGGTTTAGCTACAGGGAATAAGGGATTATTCATCGGCAAGACACAGGGTTCAATTACTCCCTGATATTCTAATTGCGTAAGTATTTCTCTTACCGGTGCCCTTGCTTCATGTTTTATTGGATACTGCGGTTGTGGCTGAGGTTCACCTTTAATCAGAATTACATGATATGGAGAATCCCTATCCCACCCTACGTGATTTCTGTATAAGGCAGGTGCTTGTGCTAGAGCCCATTTGATGCTATAGGACTCTGCCAGTTCCCCTAGAACAAGTGGTGAGAACGAAGGTTTAATAACCTCCTCCCCAACTGGGCATGTGCAAACAAAGTCAGGTGACCAATCCTGTTCAGCCAGCAAAATGTCATATATCTTGACTACACAATCACAAAAGATTGCGTTTATAGTGCGTTCAAGGTCTCCCTCCAATTGTAAAGTCACTGTATATACCCTATCGGGTTCAGAGACACGCATATCTGCTGTTTCAACTTGAATGAAGTCATCAGTTGCTTTCACCTCCAGATGCTCTAGAAGATTCCGGCGAACTATTGTGACCTCTGCCGCGCTGTCTAACAGTGCTAGTGCCCACGTCTTGTTCTTCAAGAGAACTCTCTTCCTGTGTGGCATGTCTAACTGAGACTGCCGCCACCTTTTTCTTTTTAAACTGTTGTTTTTGTTGTATCGGTTTCTCTTCCTTCTTGACAGAAACCTCTGAAGAGCGTTGTGATTCCTGTCTTGGTTTCACCTATTCTGTTCTCCGCTCTGACCGCCCACCTCTCTCATTTCTCTTTTCCGATGAGTCCTGAAAGGAACGAGATTGGCGTGTATCAGTGTATTGATATCTATCAGGCGTTTTCAAGCTATCCCTATTTCTGAGATTATACCTAGTCTGCGGGGTCTCCGCTCTCGGAGATTCTCCCCTTTCTTTTTTAGGTGTCTGTTGTTTTTTCTCCCAGCGCTTTTTATTACCCTCAGGTTGCTGTTTAGTATTATCTTTACTAATTTTCCATTGAAACTGTGGTTTCTGTGGTCTAGCCCCTAGGCTATCTCGACCGATACTGGAATATGTTTCCGCTATTATTTTAGGCAATTCCCACTCCTGATCTAGTTGCGGGACGTCTCGAATGCCTCCCCTTTAAGATTACTTAATATTATTGAAGAAACCGTGGCAAAATTGCCCATCAGTTGCATTCCCAAATCTAAGGCTTGGGCAGCCCCATATTCATCCTGAATCTGTTTAAGCACTTCCGGTAAGTTTGCCAATGTCGGTGTACTGTGTGCTGTTGTGTAGAGCGCGGCAAACGCCGTGCCCCATGTATTACAATGTTCCACTGTGGGAACCATGCCAAATGGTAAACACATAGTTAATATTCTATGTTTGTCCTGAGGTCCCGTATGGGGAAATACCGCCTCCAGCGTATAAATTTTTTGCGCCAGCCAAAATGGAGTCTCTTCCCGTTTGGCTGGAAACTTACCCATGATAGAGTGTACAGTCGCCGGGTTTATACCTGGAGTTACTGCATGTTGTTGTGCTGGAGCAGCATGCGCTGGGTTTGTGTTTAGTGTCTGCATCACAAAATGTACTAAGCGTCTATACGTAGCCGTTAAGTCTGTATATAAACGACGAACTTCAGCCACCAGCATATTTGCTACCGCAGGATGTGGTGTATATGTGGCCAATAAAGGCCAGGTCGGACCATCATTACCCAGTGGACCTAACCTTACTGGTAATATTGTATGGGGTAGGGCGCCATCAAGCCAATTATTATGCTCTTGATAAGATAGAGGTATCTCTAAATATGTGTACGCCCTGTACTGGCCAGGCGCGTTCGCAATCGTGTATGTGTGAAATGTATTTGTGTTCCCATCAACTGCCGGAAATTGTGTTCTATAGGCTGTATGGGCGGCCACCACAAACGTGACTGGACCCCCCTGGTTCGGAAGACCATGCGCAAGCAAATGCGCTGTGAGCGGTTTTCTCATATTAACAGCTATTTGTATTACCTGGGGATTCGCCATTAGAAAAACAGCGACTGTTCAGAGAAGGTACACCACAAACGGGGTCTTTCCTTTTAAGGTTCAAGCTTGAACAACCATCCGCTATATCTAGGATTACCTATATCACGGTGGAGGAAATCCTCAGTGCCACGGACGTCTCCATTAAAGGAACTGAGGGATCATTATAATATATGAGACTGAGAGAGACTGGTGGACCCGAAAATTAGAGCCAGACCAATCGTTGGCGGCGCCATGTCGCCTAGGCTCTCATTATCCTAATGAGACTACTGGATTTATGGGTAGTAGGGTCGTTCACAGTGTGGGGGACTAAGTCTAACCCACGGCGAAGGACCCTTGTCACCCTCAATCCGGTTTTGCTCCGGCTAACTAGCAGTGCCACATCTCTCCCAGAGGGAAGAGATGATTGGGCAGCCGAGCGCATGACATCTTAGTGCTTCCCAGGGAAGTCGTGGTCACTCAGATCTCAACCAGTTCTCTCATACCCAGTGTGGTCTCATATACAAATGACAGAGGCAGTTTAAGTTTTACAGATTGATTTAATAAAACGACTGCATTTTAGATAACAAGGCGAGAGTTCTATTTTGAGCACAGCATGTTAAGCTCTAAGCCTGCCTTTCAGGTTCCCCGGGAGGACATCAACCCTCATACCTGAGCAAAGGCCTGTGATCTGGATCAGCATCTGCAACAGGGCAGTCAGCGTCTAGTTGTGGTTCCCTGGTCGGAATCTCCCTCTTGCGTGTACTAGGACTAGGAAGTGTTTTTATACTTAACACGTCGGTGTTCTAAGAAACGTCCCTACGTAAGAATGTGTGTTTTCTACGAACCCTAAAGACTAAAGTCCTTCCACGTCTATCGGCAATGTACCAGACTGTATCCTTGACTGAAGCACAGAGCGAGCAAGAATGTATTGTTTGAGAACTCCAGTGCTGAAGTAAGCTAAACATTGTGATAGAAAAAATAAAACAAGACTGTGAAACTGGTTATTGAAAAATAACAGTGCGAGGCTAAAAAAAATGCATCTAGAACAAAGTGCACAAAGGCCTAATGCTTTAAGCAAACGTGCAAAGGTCATATTAAAAATGGCTACACTACATTACAAGCCCTAAAATGTGTAATGTGCTATGCCTTCTAGGGGCTAAATATATGGTTAAAGTGCATTACTTTCAGACATTTTTTTTCTTTTCATGTGGTATGTCCTCTAGGGGCTCTATATGTGGTTACATGACCATGTTTGTTACAAATGCTGTTTTCATTGTGGTGCCCTCTAGGGGCTATTCTGACCATAAAGGTCTAATGCCAAAAGTTTGTTTCTGATAAAGGTTTTTATTGAGTTTACATGATAATTGTATATGTTTTATTAATCTCTCCTTATTGCAACTATAACCATGATTCAGGCCTTCTTAACATCCATATTACACTATGACTGTTTGAATACTCTTGACATATTTGGGTGACCTTTCCAGTTTATTTCTCTTGTTACTCCTCCATGGCTGTTTTGTGTCTTTTTTTGGGAACTGTTAGCCAGGGAGCAACTCTGATGGTGGGGTGGTGAAAGTGGTAGTCTATTGGAATTACCATGGCAGATTTAAATTAGGATGCTAAATGGCAACATTTTCATTTTTGGCTGCAGATAGAGGAAGAAGGTAAATGGGAGTGCTTTGGTTATATGCAGGGCCACTGGAATTATGTGGCAGGAATTGACAAAATTATGAAGCAGGGTTGACCAATTTATGCGGCAAGAAAAGTCCAGTAATTAATTTTTAACACCAATAGATCTAACTCAAGCAAACGCGAGACCTATTGCATTGCAAATGCTTGTTCTGTCTTATCCACTCCATTGCCTGACTAACGTTTTCTGCTGATCTCCTGTTCCTTCCCCTGTGAATAAAGGCAAAGTCCTTTTTTGGTCGCAGCCTGCCAGACAGCAGAGCTGTCTGGTTTGCTAAAGACATCTTGGAGACATGCAGAAAGTTGACTTAGGAATGCATTCTGTCCGTTCCTTCCCCTTGGCTTTGTGGTTAGTAACTCACATTTTCTCACATTCCATTTGCTGACTTTATTTGTTTTAGGCTGGCCAGCTCGAGTTCGGTCCATCCCTTGCCAAAACCATATTCACAGAATCCTACTTGGTGCCTTTCTGTAAACATGGGTTGTATCTTGTCACATTCGCTGTGCATTCAAAGACCGAGGTCATATGCCAAGTGCTATTTTCTAAGGACGCTTGTTTACATTTCTTTCTCTGACTTCAAAGTGAGAGAGTTTATGTGACAATCTTGTTGGATAGTGGAGGTACAAAACAGTTTTTTTCTTGCACACAACAACATTGAAATAAACTGTGTAAGTATTACAGAATATATCAGAATTATGAATGCACAAATGAAGTCAATTTTTTATTATTTCTAAAGCATGTTGGAAACAAATACTTTAATGTGATCAAAACAAATCATAGAACTAGGCGATGCAATTTCCACATATTTTCGTCTGTGCACTGTATAGTTTTATTAATAAAACCGTATGTCTATGCAAATGTAATGGTCATTTCAATTGAAAATGTGTTGCCTTTAATAGCAGTGGGTTCCAAACCATGAATACTCCACTCTACGCCTCTCCACTCTACTCTGCACCACCCCATGCCACTGCACTCTGCACCACTCCACTCTACGCCACTTCACCCTATGCCTCTCTACTGTAGCCCGTACCACTCTACTCTATGCCAATGCTCTCTTCACCACTCTACTCTACACCACTGCACTTTTGGTCACTGCAATCTACAGCACTGCCGTCTAGGCCACACCAGTCTACGCCGCACAACTCCACTCTACGCTGCTGTACTCTAGGATACTCTGAAAACACTGCGCTCTATGGTGCACATTTGCAAGCCCCTAGCGCCATATTTAAAAGGCTGCGCAAAGCTGCTTTTTGTGGCTTAGCGTTGCCTTGTAAATATGGGCCACCCAATGCAGGTTTCTGCGGCAGAGGGGCGTGCAATAGGTGTTGCTGTGGGCCTCCCACCGCAACACCAATTGCTTTTGATGCTGCCCCAGGTTTTTTAGGAAAAGTAAATCTGAGGCAGCGCCAAAAAGTAACGCCACCCTAGGGGTGATATTAGCATTGTGCAGCGAGGAGAAATAGTTTTATTTCTCCTCCTTTTTTATTTTTTCTATGTGTGCTGCAGAATGCAGCACACATAGACGTGCCAAATCCCCATTTAGATTGTTCATGTACAGGAAGGTACACCTTCCTGCACATAAACAATCATTCATTTCAACGCAGACACCCTTGGTGCAAGGTTGCTTGCATTGGCAGCTAAATTTAGGGCCAGCACTAGGGGAAACACAGGAGTGCGCCCTATTTTTGTTAATACAGCGCATCCCTGCATCTCAGGACTGATGCGGCGCTGCCAATTTTGGCTCAGCGCCATGCTACGCCAGTTCCTTGTAAATATGTCCCATGTCACTGAACTCGATGCCAATACACTCCACATACACCAAAGCACTTTACTATTTCAACTCTACGCCCTTCACTCTGTACCACTGCTATCTATGCCACTGCATTCTTCACAACTTTACTCTACGCCATTACACTCTATGCCATTCTACACAACTGCACTCTACCCTGCACCACTTAACTCAACACCACTTTACTCTACTCTAAAAAAACTTACTCTAAGCCACTGCACTCTTCTCCACTTTGTACCACTCCACTCTGTGCCACTGCACTCTATGCCCCTCCACTCTTAACTACTGCACTCTACGCAAGTGAATTCTCCACAACTGCATTCTGTCACTGCAGTCTATGCCACTGCACTCTACTCCACTCCACTCTTCTCCAATGCACTCAGACAGTCTACTCTGCAACTCTGCACTTTCCGCCACTGAACTCTACGCTACTCTACTAAACACTACTCCACTTTATGCTACTCTACTCTATGCCACTGCACTGGATGGCATGCACTATACTCTGCACCACTCTGCACTACTCTACTCTCCACCATTTTATGCCACTGCAGTCTATGCCACCCAAATCTACCTTGCACTCTAAGCTACTGCACTCTATGCCACTCAACTCTACTCTGCTCCACTGCAGCCTGCATCACTCAAATGTATGCCACTCTATTCTGCACCACTCTACACCACTCTACTCTCTACGCCACTGCACTCTATGCCACAGCACTCTACACCACTCTCCTCTAATCTGTACCACTCTACCCTGTGCCACTCCACTCTACGACATTGCATTGTACGCCGCTGGATTCAATGCACCTGCACTGAGTGTCACTGCACTCTATGCCAGTATACTCTGTCACACTCAAAGCCAATGCACTCTACACTAGTCCACTCTACTCTATGGCACTCCAATCTATGTCACTCTGCGTGACTCCACACTATGCCACTCCAATAGACAACACTCTCTGCCTCTCCATCTTTCCAGCACTCTTCACCATTCCACTCTGCAACACTCCACACCACTCTTTTCCATGCCCCTAGCTTTTAGCCATGCTAAAGAGCAGCCACGCTGGTGTAGAACATTGCTAAAATACATTGGCAAAGCCAATAGCTCTTGCATAGGCAAGACATATTTGCTTTGCCAATGTTTGTTATGTTTCTATGATTTATCTTTTCACTTTTACTGTTAGTCCTTTCTCTCTCTCTAGCTTTTCATCTGTTTCTTTGTTCCCAGGTGGAGCGAGTGGAGACCGGACAGGCAAAGCCAACTGAGCAACAGTTCCCTAAATTGTCCTCTTCGTTCCCCTCACAAATCCCCCTATTACATTTTTCCGATAGGGAAAAACAGGGAAACTAGACAAGAAGTCAGAATTTCCCTCACCCCTACCCTCACTTTGTCGAATTTCAAAACGGTAGCACTGTAGGGAAAGAAACCAGAAAAGGACTGTAGAGTTATTTCCATTATTCTGGCACATCCAAGTTAAAGGAGAATGGTCAGTATAGAGCAAAAAAATACTGCCCCTCCAGGTAATAGCAAAGTTTATCAACTGCCCATCTAATTGCCAAACATTCTTTCAACACCTTCGGATATTTAACGTTCATATGAACAGCTTTCTGTTTTTAAAAAGGATGGAAATTTCTTCCTGCCTATCATTTACCTGAGAAAAGACGGTCCCAATCCTATGTTAGAAGCATCCGTTTGCAAAATAAAAGGCTTCTTAAAATCAGTAAATTGAAGAATTGGTTTAAAATAAATTATATGTTTTAAGTCAGGCTTTCAAGGCCTCTTCCCTAGGGGAAAACGAACACTTTTGACCACTGCCTTTTTCCGAAATGTTGGTAGGAGATGCTGACACATGGAAATAATTAGGAATTCATCTATGGTAGAATCCCAAAAGGCCTAAAAATCCCTCATCTAACACCCCTTGCTCAGTTATGATAGAATGGAAGGTCAAATAAGTTCTTCTTGGCGCATCGTAAAGAAATGTTGAAAAAGGTTATATAGTTTGATACAAGTTTGTTTCAAGACCTTTTTTTTGTTCTTCTGGAAGGTTAGCCCCGTAGATACAACAGCTACTGTGCTGTTTGTATACACAGGGATGGTTACCTGGTTTACCCCTCAAGGGCATGGGCCTAACCATTTTTTGGGAAGATTGATGTGATAGTTTTGTCTTCTGGTATTGGTCATCTGGAGTTTATAGGTAAGTTACCCTATTGATTCAACTATTAGGTTTGGTTCTTGCCAATCGAATCTCAGATTGTTAATACTAGTGGGTAATAACACCAGGACCCAATCACCTACTTTTAATTCACTCCATTTAGTCCCTTTATTATAAAAGTACTGCTGTCTCTCTTGGCTTTTGTCTAATTAGTTTTAAATTGAGGAGTATATTCAAGGAGTGTTTTGATACCTTGAGCGCTTCCTTCTCAGGCCTCTTGAGTCATATCCAGTAGGATTCTTGGCTTGCGACCATATAGGAACTTGGAGGAACACCCTAAACTGCTTTGGACCTGGTTGCAGATACACAGATTAAACCCAGATCTGTGACTGGGGGTGAATGTTTGATTTGTTCTGCATTCCGTCCATCATCTGTTGTTTTTGCTTTTGTCACCCTAAGTGGGAAGGGTATGCCCAGACGTGGGTCCCGTGCTTGTTATGCCACCAGATTCATGCTAGCCTGGCTGATGAAGGGTGATACCCTGAAACCGGTCCCAGGATGCTTGTTTCTGGTCCAGGGAAGACCTGGCCTGGCGGTTCGGGCTGGACTGTTCCCATGGGGAACAGGGTCAGGACTGATTTGCATATGGCTGGGTCCAAACTGGAATGGCATGGCAAGCAAAAAAACTGATGGATTAAACCCAGATCTGTGACTGGGGGTGAATGTTTGATCTGTTCTGCATTCCGTCCATCATCTGTTGTTTTTGCATTTGTCACCCTAAGTGGGAAGGGTATGCCCAGACGTGGGTCCCGTGCTTGTTATGCCACCAGATTCAAGCTAGCCTGGCTGAGGAAGGGTGATACCCTGAAACCGGTCTCAGGATGCTTGTTTCTGGTCCAGGGAAGACCTGGCCTGGCAGTTCGGGCTGGACTGTTCCCCTGGGGAACAGGGTCAGGACTGATTTGCATTTGGCTGGGTCCAAACTGGAATGGCATGGCAAGCAAAAAAACTGATGGATTAAACCCAGATCTGTGACTGGGGGTGAATGTTTGATTTGTTCCGCATTCCGTCCATCATCTGTTGTTTTTGCATTTGTCACCCTAAGTGGGAAGGGTATGCCCAGACGTGGGTCCCGTGCTTGTTATGCCACCAGATTCAAGCTAGCCTGGCTGATGAAGGGTGATACCCTGAAACCGGTCCCAGGATGCTTGTTTCTGGTCCAGGGAAGACCTGGCCTGGCGGTTCAGGCTGGACTGTTCCCCTGGGGAACAGGGTCAGGACTGATTTGCATATGGCTGGGTCCAAACTGGAATGGCATGGCAAGCAAAAAAACTGATGGATTAAACCCAGATCTGTGACTGGGGGTGAATGTTTGATTTGTTCTGCATTCCGTCCATCATCTGTTGTTTTTGCATTTGTCACCCTAAGTGGGAAGGGTATGCCCAGACGTGGGTCCCGTGCTTGTTATGCCACCAGATTCAAGCTAGCCTGGCTGATGAAGGGTGATACCCTGAAACCGGTCCCAGGATGCTTGTTTCTGGTCCAGGGAAGACCTGGCCTGGCGGTTCGGGCTGGACTGTTCCCATGGGGAACAGGGTCAGGACTGATTTGCATATGGCTGGGTCCAAACTGGAATGGCATGGCAAGCAAAAAAACTGATGGATTAAACCCAGATCTGTGACTGGGGGTGAATGTTTGATTTGTTCTGCATTCCGTCCATCATCTGTTGTTTTTGCATTTGCAGATACACAGATGCCTAAGGACAATAACTGTGCCCAGTTCCTACCTTTCCTTACCATTTGTTTTCCAAAGTTAGTTTTCGGGTTCCATCGTACCTTTCAAGTAAGCCGCCTGTCTGGGGGTGGAATACATTAGTGTGCAGATTCTTAGTTCCCAGATTTTGACACACTTGCTGCAATAATTTAGATACCAACAGGGTACCCTAGTAAAGAAAAAAATATTTTGGTAATTCTACACTAGAAAATATTTCTATCATATTGTTAGCAATCACTTTGTATGTATTCTCCTTAAGAGGGACAGCCTCCAAACATCGAGTGGTGTAGTCAACCATCATTAAATTATATTTTGAAGTGGGGCTTCTTGGGGGGTCATAGAGGATTTGTAACTGCCATATTTGGCATTCCTGTCAGTATTTCTTAATCTGAGTAAAGTATCAGGCCAATAGAATTGTTCTAGATTGATTTTCAAAGATTTTGTCAGCCCAAACAATAGATTTGAATGTCCAAAAAAATAATAATAATTTGCTCTCAGAAATTATTAGGGACGAGTAACCGGGTTTTACCTGAAGCTTTGCCTACTCAATACAACAGCCCCATTTGAATGATAAAATGGGTATATACGTGGCTTCCCTTTTCTTCATCTTCTTGAGCCATTCTCCAGGTGTTTTGAAGTGAATTGTCATTTATTTAGGCTGCTTGGAAATTTTTGTCCAGCTCCCAAGGTTCTGTTGTTAGTAAGGTTTCTTTGGGAGTTCCTTTTAATTTGTGTATTAATTTTTCTCTTCTGCTCTTAGGTGTTTTAAGATTAGTTGGGATTTCTAATTCCTCTTGGGCAAAGGGAGCTTGCTCTAACCAAGATCTCTCCTCTTTTAAAATGGTCCTTAGGAGTTTAAGAAAATGAGGATTAGCAGGTCCTAGTATAATTTATTCAGGGCGATTGGAAACTACGCCCTCCTCTATAAAACTCTGTTCTCCATTAGGGCCAACTACAGGGACCCTAGCTTGAACCTCATTTATGCATTTACTAATACCTTTCTTTTGTGATATTATACAAGGATACCAAGATTTCCCTTATTATGAAAAATGTACTGCCTGAGTGTAACAAAGCTCTAACCCTATTTATGATTCACATTTAGGTTCACATAGTAACTAGGTCCAGCGTCTTGGGTTCAATGTATAGGCCTTAGTATACAGTTTATCTCCATGGACCCTCGTCATTTTTCATTGACTTAAAAAACGTGCTATGTAGCCCCACCCACCACACTCAAACACTGAAGACAAGTACCCCACCTGGTATGGTAGGTCCAGGATGAGGAGAAGGAAATTCACTTTTGTACGTTAGCGCTCTTCTAGGAGGTCTTGAGGAAAGAAGGGGTGGAGTTTTGGTAACCTTTAAGGAATACAGAGAAGACCGGGGAGTTTGTACGTGAAAGAAGGAGTTAGCCTTATCAATGGCAGTCTCTAAAGTCAATCTCGTTCGTTGTTTCAAACATCTCTGGATGGTTATCGAAAGGGCTTTTATGAATTGTTCTAAATACATTTTGCTAATTATTTTTTCTTAGTACTTTTGTGTGTTTTTTTCACTTGTCCTCAGCATCTTTCAGTTTAAAGAACAAGCTTCTGGGCGTATCACCGATTGTCCCTGTCTCATTTCAGAAGGCAATTCTGTAGCTTTTCTTAATGACTCTGAGCCAATCTAAAATCACTCTTTTTACTACCTGATAAGAAGTATCTCCAGTTGGGTTGGCTGCTTGGTACACAGCTTGGGCATCACCTACAAGTAAAGTGGCCAAATAGTGAGTCCATTTATCCTTGGGCCAATGACTGTTTTTGGCTGCTCTCTCAAAATGTAATACAAATGTGTAATAAAGTACAAACTTCACGGAGAAGAAGACATCTTTTCCTGGTTTTATTGTCAAAAGCAGAGTTTAGATAAGGAGGTACAAAAAACATCCCAGCCTCCGCTCTAACGTCCGTCTCTCTCTGTCTCGAGCTCCTCGCTCAGAATCAACACGACTCCAAGGCTACAGACCATAACTACAGATGAACACTCTAAATAATAACAAACATTAACGTAATGAATATAAAAAAATGCTGTGGGATTCTCTTCTCTGGTGCATTTCTCTAGGGAAATTGTTGGTCCTGCTGGTACGAGTCCTCTGCTTTGAGATGTGCCTGTTACCATTTGTAGTTGACTTTCTGAGAGCTGATCCAGTTGGCCAGCTTGAATTTTCAAAGCATCTTGAAAAACTCCAGCTCCATATCGGCAGATTTCATATATCTCTCAAGGGCCCATTCAACTTTCTGCTGCCCTTCCACGAGGCAATGTACAATATTCTCCATTTTATATCATATAGGAAATCCCATTTCTGATAGTATTTTGCAGTGGGAGGGAGAATTTGTTTGGAAGTGTATCTGGGTGTTGGCTCATGTAGAAGTGTGTGGGAACAATTCTTTGCAGAGGTATGTGAGTAGGATGCAAGCAAAATAGGCAGGGTTGTAGCAGAGGCGATCCTCTTTACACAATTGAAAATATATGGAGATGGTGATTGTTCCATTAAACAGATAAAAAAGAGCTATTTCTAGCTTGTATCCATGCAAATGTTTGTGGCTGATGCAACATTAAGGCCCTCATTACAACCCTGGCAGTAAATCCCGCTAACCGCCGTGCCGACGGCTGCCAACATACCGTGACCGCGGCGGTATTCCGCTACGGGTATTATGACCCACACAGAGAAATCCACCACTATACAGACACCCACAGAAGTCCGCCACACCAAAGGTCAGTGATAAACTGGCGATAGCAAAACCCACACCGTCACGCCAACAGGAATACGCCCACAGTATCACGACCCACGAATCACCGCAGCGGTCTTACAGCCGCGGTAAACCATTGGTGGTACACACCACTGTGCTCAAAATACACATACATATACAAAACACAACCACATTGGATAATTCAAACTATACACACCTGTAGGAAGTTGGCTCTGTATGCACTATTTCAAAGTAAGGAATAGTATGCACAGAGTCCAAGGGTTCCCCTTAGAGGTAAGATAGTGGCAAAAAGAGATAATACTAATGCTCTATTTTGAGGTAGTGTGGTCGTGCAGTAGGCTTATCAAAGGAGTAGTGTTAAGCATTTGTTGTACATACACACAGGCAATAAATGAGGAACACACACTCAGAGACAATTCCAGGCCAATAGGTTTTTGTATTGAAAAATATATTTTCCTAATTTATTTTAAGAACCACAGGTTCAAATTCTACATGTAATACTTTGCATGAAAGGTATTGCAGGTAAGTACTTTAGGAACTTTGAATAATCACAATAGCATATATACTTTTCAAATAAAACACATATAGCTATTTTAAAACTAGACAGTGCAATTTTCACAGTTCCTAGGGGAGGTAAGTAATTGTTAGTTCTTGCAGGTAAGTAAACCACCTACGGGGTTCAAGTTTGGGTCCAAGGTAGCCCACCATTGGGGGTTCAGAGCAACCCCAAAGTTACCACACCAGCAGCTCAGGGCCGGTCAGGTGCAGAGTTCAAAGTGGTGCCCAAAAGGCATAGGCTTCAATGGAGAAGGGGGTGCCCCGGTTCCAGTCTGCCAGCAGGTAAGTACCCGCGTCTTCGGAGGGCAGACCAGGGGGGTTTTGTAGGGCACCGGGGGGGGACACAAGTTAGCACAGAAAGTACACCCTCAGCAGCACGGGGGCGGCCGGGTGCAGTGTGCAAACACGCGTCGGGTTTGTAATAGGTTTCAATGGGAGACCAAGGGGTCTCTTCAGCGATGCAGGCAGGCAAGGGGGGGCTCCTCGGGGTAGCCACCACCTGGGCAAGGGAGAGGGCCTCCTGTGGGTCACTCCTGCACTGGAGTTCCGATCCTTCAGGTCCTGGGGGCTGCGGGTGCAGGGTCATTTCCAGGCATCGGGATCTGAGAGTCAGGCAGTCGCGGTCAGGGGGAGCCTCGGGATTCCTTCTGCAGGCGTCGCTGTGGGGGCTCAGGGGGGACAACTTTGGTTACTCACAGTCTCGGAGTCGCCGGGGAGTCCTCCCTGAAGTGTTGTTTCTCCACAAATCGAGCCGGGGGCGTCGGGTGCAGAGTTGCAAGTCTCACGCTTCTGGCGGGAAATGCTGTTGTCTTTAAGTTGCTTCTTTGGAAACAAAGTTGCAGTCTTGGGTGAACAGGGCCGCTGTTCTCAGGAGTTTCTTGGTCCTTTTAGAGCAGGGCAGTCCTCTGAGGATTCAGAGGTCGCTGGTCCTGGGGAAAGCGTCGCTGGAGCAGTTTTCTTCCGAAGGGGGGAGACAGGCCGGTAGAGCTGGGGCCAAGGCGGTTGGTGTCTCCGTCTTCTCTGCAGGGTTTTTCAGCTCAGCAGTCCTTTTCTTCTTAGGTTGCAGGAATCTGAGTTCCTTGGTTTCTGGGGAGCCCTTAAATACTAAATTTAAGGGCGTGTTTAGGTCTGGGGGGTTAGTAGCCAATGGCTACTAGACCTGAGGGTGGGTACACCCTCTTTGTGCCTCCTCCCTGAGGGGAGGTGGGCACATCCCTAATCCTATTGGGGAAATCCTCCTTCTACAAGATGGAGGATTTCTAAAAGTCAGAGTCACCTCAGCTCAGGACACCTTAGGGGCTGTCCTGACTGGCCAGTGACTCCTCCTTGTTTTTCTCATTATCTCTCCTGGACTTGCCGCCAAAAGTGGGGGCTGGGTCCAGGGGGCGGGCATCTCCACTAGCTGGAGTGCCCTGGGGCATTGTAACACGAAGCTTAAGCCTTTGAAGCTCACTGCTAGGTGTTACAGTTCCTGCAGGGGGGAGGTGTGAAGCACCTCCACCCAGAGCAGGCTTTGTTTCTGTCCTCAGAGATCACAAAGGCTCTCACCGCATGGGGTCAAAAACTCGTCTCTCAGCAGCAGGCTGGCAGAGACCAGTCAGTCCTCACTGAACAATTGGGTAAAATACAGGGGGCATCTCTAAGATGCCCTCTGTGTGCATTTTTTAATAAATCCAACACTGGCATCAGTGTGGGTTTATTATTCTGAGAAGTTTGATACTAAACTTCCCAGTATTCACTGTAGCCATTATGGAGCTGTGGAGTTCGTTTTTGACAGACTCCCAGACCATATACTCTTATGGCTACCCTGCACTTACAATGTCTAAGGTTTTGCTTAGACAATGTAGGGGCATAGTGCTCATGCACCTATGCCCTCACCTGTGGTATAGTGCACCCTGCCTTAGGGCTGTAAGGCCTGCAAGAGGGGTGACTTACCTATGCCACAGGCAGTGTGAGGCTGGCATTGCACCCAGAGGGGAGTGCCATGTCGACTTAGTCATTTTCTCCCCACCAGCACACACAAGCTGGCAAGCAGTGTGTCTGTGCTGAGTGAGGGGTCCCCAGGGTGGCATAAGACATGCTGCAGCCCTTAGAGACCTTCCCTGGCATCAGGGCCCTTGGTACCAGGGGTACCAGTTACAAGGGACTTACCTGGGTGCCAGGGTTGTGCCAATTGTGGAGACAATGGTACATTTTAGGTGAAAGAACACTGGTGCTGGGGCCTGGTTAGCAGGGTCCCAACACACTTCTCAGTCAAGTCAGCATCAGTATCAGGCAAAAAGTGGGGGGTAACTGCAACAGGGAGCCATTTCTTTACACAAGCCCCCCCCAGCCCACAGGCCAGTAGACTCAGCCAAAGCTGGGAGAGTCTTCCTAGTCTGCCAGGCGAGGAAGAGTAGAGGAAATAGGCTGGTTTGTTGCAGGGCCTACTCTGCCTTACATCCTCCTGTCCAGGTCATTCCCTCTGGGGAACTGACCCACTTCCACAGTGATAGGACCTAGTCTGAATTGCCTCTTGTCTGTGTCTTTAATGTCTCCACCCATTCTCTATATTTTGGGGTTAGAGGTATCCACCTCTGCTAATCTTATCTTAGCCAGGGTCACCCCTAGCTTACCCAAAGAGGTTACCCAGAGCTGGAGTAACCCCACCATGAACAACAGGGTCATGGGGCCTAACTTGCTATTTGGCATGAGGTCAGACCACCATGCCAAGGATAGTGCAGCCATAAAGGCTAACACCCAGCAGAGGCCACTGACAGCTGTCAGTGCCCAGAACCACACCTTTAGCTCTTCACCTACAAGGGAAGGGGCTAAGTTACAGGCTTCTTTGGGTTCAGGGTGCCTGTCTGCTGTATTAGAGTGGGGGGTTACTACATCTTGTAGTAAACACCCTTCTTCCACTCTTTCTTCTGTTAGCTGAGGAGCCACCACTCAGGCTTAACAGTTGCCTGACTAGCCAGGACTTCTTGTGGGTCAAGTTGGACTGTACCAATGCCACTTTTGGAGTTCTCCCCTACTGGAGCAGAATCTCCTTGGCTTGCTGGAACCTTGGCTAAAGGTTGTCCACCTTTCCTACTCTGTTTTCTTTTCTTTTTCTTCTGGGGCCTACTTGCAGTTACTGCAGGGGTAGCACCTTCAGAATCCTTGGGAGAGGACTGGCACTGGACCAGTACCTCTCTTGGGCTCTGACTAACCTCTGGGTAGTCATTTCCAAGGAGACAATCAAGGGGGAGGTCTGTACTGACTACCTCCCTTCTCCAGCTAAAAGTCCCACCCACTTCTATGGGCACAAAAGCCACAGGCCTATCAGTGACCCTGTCTGGGCTAACTCTTGCTCTGGCCATCTCACCTGGGATGTACTGGTTTGAGAACACCAGCCTGTCATGCACAATAGTGTGACTGGCACAAGTGTCCCTCAGGGCAGTGGCTGGGATTCCATTCACCAGTAGGTGGTGGAAGTGTCTACTTCCCTCTGGAATCTCCAACTCACCTGTTGGGCCCTTTTTCCAGTTAAAGGCTATGAAGACCTCCTCATCTGAGTAGTCATCCCCAATGGCTACACTGGTTACCCCTGGGATTTTGCTAGGGGGTTTGTTTTTGGGACAAGAAGTGTCCTTGGTGTGGTGCCCTGTCTGTCTACAATTATGGCACCATGCCTTAGTGGCATCCCAGTTCTTACCCTGGTACCCACCTTTGTTTTGGGTTGTGTCTTGGGACCCACCCACCTGGTCTGGTTTTTGGGGGCCTACAGAGGACTCTTTTTCTTTATTTCTAGTGTCACCCACTTTCTCCTGGGGAGGCTTTGTAACCCCTTTCTTTTGGTCACCCCCAGTGGAAGTTTTGGTTACCCTAGTCTTGACCCAGTGGTCTGCCTTCTTTCCCAATTCTTGGGGAGAAATTGGACCTAGGTCTACCAGATACTGATGCAACTTTTCATTGAAGCAGTTACTTAAAATGTGTTCTTTCATAAACAAATTATAAAGCCCAACATAGTCATGCACTTCATTTCCAGTTACCCAACCATCCAGTGTTTTCACTGAGTAGTCTACAAAATCAACCCAGGTCTGGCTCGAGGTTTTTTGAGCCCCCCTGAATCTAATTCTATACTCCTCAGTGGAGAATCCAAAGCCCTCAATCAGGGTTCCCTTCATGAGGTCATAAGGTTCTGCATCTTTTCCAGAGAGTGTGAGGAGTCTATCCCTACACTTTCCAGTGAACATTTCCCAAAGGAGAGCACCCCAGTGAGATCTGTTTACTTTTCTGGTTGCACAAGCCCTCTCAAAAGCTGTGAACCATTTGGTGATGTCATCACCATCTTCATATTTAGTTACAATCCCTTTAGGGATTTTCAACATGTCAAGAGAATCTCTGACCCTATTTATGTTGCTGCCACCATTGATGGGACCTAGGCCCATCTCTTGTCTTTCCCTTTCTATGGCTAGGATCTGTCTTTCCAAAGCCAATCTTTTGGTCATCCTGGCTAGCAGGAGGTCCTCTTCACTGAGGCTATCCTCAGTGATTCCAGAGGTGCTGGCCCCTCCTGTGAGGGAAGCAGCATCTCTGTCTATTATGTTTGGAGTCAGGGATTGAGGGTCCCTGATCTCCCTAATTAGGACTGGAAGGGGGGAATTCTCCTCCAAGTCACTAACATCATCCTCTGGGTTGTCATCCTCAGAGGGGTTGGCTTTTTCAAACTCTGCCAAAAGCTCCTGGAGCTGTTGTTTGGAGGGTCTTGAGCCAATTGGGATTTTCTTTATTTTGCAGAGAGACCTTAGCTCCCTCATCTTAAGATAGAGGTAAGGTGTGAGGTCGAGTTCCATCACATTCTCTTCTGCACTAGACATTATGGGGGTCATTCTGACCTCGGCGGTAAAAGGCGCTTACCGCTGGTCAGAAGACCGCCATAACACCGCCGCGGTTGCGGTAAACCGCCACGGTCATTCTGACCCGCAACTGGCAAACCGCCAAAAACCCGACATCAACAAAATTCCGCCACAGCAACGGCCAGTGAAAAACTGGCGATGACCAAACCTCCACCGTCACGCCAACAGAAATACGCCCATGCCATTCCGACCCACAAATCCCTGCAGCGGTCTTTCAACCGCGGTATTCCATTGGTGGTACACACTGCCGCGGTCAAAATACACACACCTCTACAAAACACAGCCACATTGGACAATTTAAAATACACACACCTGAGACACATACACACACCACTCCCACACACCCAATAAAATATAAAACACACACCCACATCACCCACAAACCCTTACGACCACAATTGCGACTGAAGGACAGAGAGAGACAGCACAGAATAGAGTAGACCATCACACAGAGGCAAATCACAACATCACCCACACAATATCCATGCACAAAACACCATACACCACCACACTCACCACACTCTACAACACATACACCACCCCTCACCTCATCCACACCACCCCATGGCACCCCAAAGACACCCCAGGTTCTCTGACGCAGAACTCAGGGTCATGGTGGAGGAAATAGTTTGGGTAGAGCCCCAGCTCTTCGGGACACAGGTGCAGCACACCACCATTGCCAGGAAGATGGAGCTATGGCAAAGAATAGTGGACAGGGTCAACGCTGTGGGACAGCATCCACGAAATCGGGACGACATCAGGAAGCGGTGGAACGACCTACGGGGGAAGGTGCGTTCCATGGTATCAAGGCACAACATCGCGGTACAGCGGACTGGCGACGGACCCCCACCTCCTCCCCCCGAATTCACAGCATGGGAGGAGGAAGTCTTGCACATCCTGCATCCTGAGGGCCTCGCAGGAGTAGGCGGAGGAATGGACTCTGGTAAGTCAAATCTTCACTACTTCATTCCCCCACCCCACCTGCATGCCAAATCATACCCCCACCCTCACCCCCACCCCATCACACCAACTCCTTGCAAATGGCTCACCATCACAACCCACCCATCCCAAAACCTAGCCCTGCATGCGTCCCCAAAGCATGGACACCCATCACCAAAGCATGGCCACTGCACATACCTATCTCCCCCACAAGCCACCGTCACAAAAGCCCCACAAGGGAATGCCAGCACTGGGGTACACGGCCACCCACCCATTACACGAAATGGCACGCACAGAAGCAATAACCATACTCTTATAGCTCTGCAGGACCCGAACGCCACCACACCGCCCAGGAGGGTCCAGAGATGTCCATCCCACCCCCAGAAGAGGCCCCCAGTGATGACAGCAGCTCTGTCTCCCTGGACCCAGATGACCAGCCCGGCCCATCGGGGACCTCGGGACAGTCGGTTCCCCACAGACAGCCACAGGCTACAGCAGACCTAACCCCCTCTGGGAACACCAGCACAGCTCCCACCCAGCGCATGCCTCTGTCTCCAGGACACGTCAATCAGCGGTGTGTCCACCACTACAGGGCACCCAGGTTCACCCACCACCCCAACAACAACAGGGACCTGGGGGCAGTGGTAGTGGGCACACGGTCCAGGGGACAGAGGCCCAGGGAAACAGGGGAACTGGGAGGGCTGCTGTGCGACAGGGGGGGGACAGGCCCAGAGAACCGACTCTCCAAGAGGCCCTCTCCTCCATCGTGGGAGCATACCACCACTCCCAGGAGACGATGGCTACGGTACTGGCCAGGTTCCAGGAGATCCAGGTACTGCAGGAGGAATAGTACATGGGGTTCAGAGAGGAACTGAGAAACATTAGTTCCGCAATTGGGACCATCGTCGTGGCCCTTAACCAGATAGTCACCACATTGCGGGACCATGTGGCACCACAAAGGGCCCCTGTCACTAGCATGGACCCAGACCAGGCTACCACCTCCGCCGGCGCTAGTGGACAGGAGGCCCCCACACAACAACAGGCCACCAGAACCCCACCTCCTGCAGAAGAAGAACCACCCGCAAGCGGTACCTGAGATCTCAGAAGAAGACAGAGTAGGATGCCAAGACCCCCGCCAGCAAACGATACCCCCTGATGTCATCCCACTGTCCCACATTGTCACCCTGTCCAAACTTAAACTGCCCCTGCTCCATCCTTCCACAGGCATATCGACAATGCACCTGTGAGACTGAAAACTGGACTCTGCCATGGACATTACTCCCCCATCACCGTTTTACAATCATGTCCCTAAATTTAGCACTTTAATAAAATCACTTATTGCACTTAAAAAATCTGGAGTCTGCTTGTATTTTGAACAAATGTATTAGACATAACGGTGCCAAAATGTTCAGTTACATTGTGATGACAACATACCACTGTCACACAGCTGTAGTCCATGGGCAAACAAAGCAGAGGTCACGCAGTGGGGCCCACAGCTCTGAAAACGGAAGGGAAAGTCACAACTCAGTTAACAGGAACTGGGGGGAAACACATACAGTAGAGAGGCAGGAGACTTTAAGTAAATGTAAAATGGCGGGGTTGATTCGTACCTGTGTGCTACTGAACATACTGTTGTATCACTGTGTCCCTGTTGTCTGTGTCGTCCCCGTCGTCTTCCTCCTCTTCACTCTCCACAGGCTCCACAGCTGCTACAACACCACCATCTGGACCATCCTCCTGCAGGAAAGGCACCTGGCGTCGCCAAACTTAGGTTGTGAAGCATACAGCAGGCCACAATGATATGGCACACCTTCTTTGGTGAGTACATTAGGGATCCACCTGTCATATGCAGGCACCTAAACCTGGCCTTCAGGAGGCCGAAGGTCCGCTCGATCACCCTCCTAGTACGCCCATTGGCCTCATTGTACCGTTCCTTTGCCCTTGTCCTGGGATTCCTCACTGGGGTCAGTAGCCACGACAGGTTGGGGTAACCAGAGTCACCAATTAGCCACACACGGTGTCTCAGTAGCTGTTCCATCACATAAGGGATGCTGCTATTTCGCATGATGTACACGTCATGCACTGACCCAGGGAACTTGGCATTTACATGGGAGATGTACTGGTCAGCCAAACAGACCACCTGGACATTCATCGAATGATAACTTTTTCTGTTCCTGTACACCTGTTCACTTTCTCTGGGGGGTACCAAAGCCACATGTGTCCCATCAATGGCACCAATGATGTTGGGAATATGTCCAAGGGCATAGAAATCACCCTTCACTGTAGCCAAATTGCCCACCTCAGGGAAAACAATGTAGCTCCGCATGTATTTCATCAGGGCAGACAACACTCTGGACAAAACCTTAGAAAACATAGGCTGAGACATCCCTGATGATATGGCCACTGTTGTTTGGAATGATCCACTTGCCAAAAAATGGAGTACTGACAGAACCTGCATCAGAGGGGGAATCCCTGTGGGTTGGCGAATGGGGGACATCAGGTCTGGCTCCAGCTGGGCACACAGTTCCTGTATAGTGGCTCGGTCAAGTCTGTATGTCAGTATGACATGTCTTTCTTCCATTGTCGACAGATCCACCAGCGGTCTGTACACGGGAACATTCCTCCATCTCCTCGCAAGTCCCAGCGGACGGTGCCTAGGAAGGACAACATGGAGCACAGAGTCAAGCAATCCACAGGTACGTAACCACAGGTTGCACAGAACACGATTCGCTATGCATTGAATGGGTTGTATGAGTGGCAATGCAAGGCCTAGGCCTGTGTGACGCAGTAGAAATTAAGCCATGTGGGCCCTTGAAATGGCGGCTGCCTGACCTGTGAAGTGTGACAATGGGATGTGAGGTCAATGCGCTGGCGTGGCACACCGTGGCGGTAGGCGGTTGAAGACCGCTGCGCAAAGCAGCATTGGTTACCATTGAACCCTATGGGTCTCAGGAGCCAATGACGATGTGCGCCGGCGGTCGCGGTACGCACCGCCGCGGTACGCACCGCCGCGGGCGTGACCGCCATTTTCTATCTGCTTAATCACTCGAGACCTGATCATCCACAGGAGAGGACCTATACTGCAAGTGCTGCTGTGACCTCGGTCTGGAAGATACAATGGCTGCTGCGACTGGGGAAAGGGCCCCTGCCTTCACATCTGAGGAATTGGAGAAACTTGTTGATGGGGTCCTCCCCCAGTATGCGCTATTCTACGGTCCTCCAGACCAACAGGTAAGTACACTGGGACCATGCTTTGTGGACAATGCCTGTGTTGAGTGGGGTGGATGAAAGATGGTGGGGAGGGGAGCGAATAAGGCATGCATCGCACGACAGGTGAGAGCATGTGCCATATGGCAAGGTTGGGGAGGGGGGGCCACTCTCATCGGCCATGCAGAAAATGATGATATTTATTTTCCCACCCTGTCCATGTCACATAGGTCAGCGCCCATCAGAAGATCGACATTTGGCGTGCCATCGCCAAGGACGTCCGGACCCAGGGGGTCCACAACAGACGGGGCACCCACTGCCGAAAGAGGTGGGAGGACATCCGCCGCGGGAGCAGAAAGACCGCGGAGGCTCTGCTGGGGATGGCCTCCCAACCTAGGAGGGGTGCCACACTGCAACTGACCCCCCTGATGTCCCGGATCCTGGCGGTGGCCTACCCCGATTTGGATGGGCACGGGAGGACATCACAGCAGACACAAGGGGGTGAGTACCAGCACATTCTGCTATATTAGCGCACAGTGGAGGTGTCTGGGTGGGGGAGGAGGGCTGTGGGTATCTCTAGGCCAGGGCGATTTCTGTAGGCTAGGCCCCTCCGTAAGGCATGGCCCTGTGCCCCAGCCCCTCACCTCTGTAGGGTGCTAAGTACAGCTATCCATGGCCCTGGGTCACCTATGTGTGCAGTTGTCGTCCGTAGGCTTGTAGGCCAAGTCACAATAATTGAGTAGTGTACACCGAGTGCGCGGCGTAGTGCAGGGGGCTTCTGTGTCTGTCCTCTCCGCCAACTGTGTCGCCAATGCATGCACTCAACATGTCATTTTTTCTCCCCCCCCCCTTTTTTTTGGTCTTCCTGTTCATGTGTGCATTAGCATCATCAGGCGGAGGAGAAGTGGCATCGGAGCACGAGGGAGCTGCATCTCACATGCCCCCGGAGGGCCATGCAACCGACTCCGAGTTCACCAGTGAGACGGAGGGCGAGGGGAGCTCCACAACGGGGACCCGTGGAGACGTCAGCAACACAGACACGTCCTCGGAAGGGAGCTCCCTTGTGGTGGCGGCAACATCCGTGCCCACCGCTACAACAGGTACAGCAGCCACCCAGCGCACCAGCTCCGCCCTCCAAGCAGCCCCTCAGCGTTCGCCCCGTGCCCGCTCGGCCAGGAAGGCGGGCATCTCCTTCGCCCCAGGCACCTCAGGCCCTGCCCCAGTTACCCCTGCTGCCCTCAGTGAGGAGATCATTGACCTCCTCCAGACACTCATTGTTGGGCAGTCTACCCTTTTGAATGCCATCCAGGGTGTAGAAAGGGAGGTGCACCGGAGCAATGCATACCTGGAGGGCATTCATTCGGGTCAGGCTGCCCATCAGCAATCGTTCAACGCTCTGGCCTCAGCACTGACGGCAGCCATTGTCCCTGTCTCCTGCCTCCCCCCTCCAATTTCCTCATCCCAGTCCCACTCCCCTGTTCCTCTGCCTATCCCAGCCACACCTACAGACCAGCCTGCACACACATCAACACCCAAGGGCAGCTCATCCAGACATAAGCACCACAGATCACACAAGCATTCACACATGCAACATCCACATGCAGACATGCCAACAGCCACTGCCTCCTCTGTGTCCCCCTCCTCCTCGTCTCCCTCCTCCCTCCCTGTGACGTCTCCACTCACACCAGCATGCACACCACCATCAGCCAGTACGTCCATCACCAGCACACCCACCAGAACACTCCGCACACGTGCAGTCACCACCCCCACTGCCATTTACACGTCCCCTGTGTCCTCTCCCAGTGTGTCTGTCACCCCCTCTTCCAAACCACACAAACGCAGGCAGCCATCCACCTCACGACAGCCTCCGTCACAAGCACCTGCACCCAAAGACAGCACACTTGACTCTCCTACAACCACATCCTCTTCCTCCACTCCCATACCCACTGCACCTACCCTTCCCACTGCTCCTAAAAAGTTTTTCCTCTCCAAAATTAACCTCTTTGCATCACCTGACCCACCCCCTCCATCTCGTAAGAGTCCAAACAGCACCTCAGCCACCACAAGCCCTGCACCTACAAGGACCATAGTCCAGGGCATTTGGAGTCCACCAGCTTCTAGGGCAGCAACATCGGCCAGCAGCAAGGGGACAGCTAGCCCACCCCCTGGGAAAAAAACTAAAAAAGGGAAGGGCCGGTGCGAGAGGCCAGAGACGGCAGCCCCCAAAGGCACTACCCTGGCACCGTCACCTGGCACATCCACAAAGGGAGGCAAGGGCCCCAGAGAATCGGCGAAGGAGGGCAAGGGCAGCAGGGCGGACAAGTCCGGCAGCGGGCGAGCTGCCCAGGAGGGCCCCACCAGCCCCATTTTGGGTGTGAAGGAGGACACCCACGGGCCCAGGACTCCAGCACAGGAGGGCCCTGCAAGCGAAAGGTCGGATGGCGACTGAGCGGAAAATATTGGCCTGATCTGGTTCCCTGGGAACACATGTCAAGCACCGCTGAACAGGGCCCCGCCGTGACAAGCACCGCTGAACAGGGCCCCGCCGTGACAAGCACCGTCGAACTGGGCCCCGCCGTGACAAGCACTGCTGAACTGGGCCCCGCCGTGACAAGCACCGCTGAACAGGGCCCCGCCGTGACAAGCACCGCTGAACAGGGCCCCGCCGTGACAAGCACCGCCGAACAGGGCCCCGCCGTGACAAGCACCGCTGAACTGGGCCCTGCCGTGACAAGCACCGCCGAACTGGGCCCCGCCGTGACAAGCACCGCTGAACTGGGCCCTTCCTGTCAAGCACAGCTCCGCAGGGCCCTTCCTGTCAAGCTCCGCTCCGCTGGGCCCTTCCTGTCAAGCACCGCTCCGCTGGGCACCGCCGTCTCTGAACTGCTCCGCTCGGCCCTTCCTGTCAAGCACCGCTCCGCTGGGCCCTTCATCTCAAGCACCGCTCCGCTGGGCCCTTCATCTCAAGCACCGCTCCGCTGGGCCCATCCTGTCAAGCACCGCTCCGCTGGGCACCGCCGTCTCTGAACTGCTCCGCTTGGCCCTTCCTGTCAAGCACCGCTCCACTGGGCCCTTCCTGACAAGCACCGCTCCGCTGGGCCCTTCATCTCAAGCACCGCTCCGCTGGGCCCTTCATCTCAAGCACCGCTCCGCTGGGCCCTTCCTGTCAAGCACCGCTCCGCTGGGCCCTTCCTGTCAAGCACCGCTCCGCTAGGCACCGCCGTCTCTGAACTGCTCCGCTCGGCCCTTCCTGTCAAGCACCGCTCCGCTGGGCCCTTCATCTCAAGCACCGCTCCGCTGGGCCCTTCATCTCAAGCACCGCTCCGCTGGGCCCTTCATCTCAAGCACCGCTCCGCTGGGCCCTTCCTGTCAAGCACCGCTCCGCTGGGCACCGCCGTCTCTGAACTGCTCCGCTTGGCCCTTCCTGTCAAGCACCGCTCCGCTGGGCCCTTCCTGACAAGCACCGCTCCGCTGGGCCCTTCATCTCAAGCACCGCTCCGCTGGGCCCTTCATCTCAAGCACCGCTCTGCTGGGCCCTTCCTGTCAAGCACCGCTCCGCTGGGCCCTTCATCTCAAGCACTGGTCCGCTGGGCACCACCGTCTCTGAACTGCTCCGCTCGGCCCTTCCTGTCAAGCACCGCTCCACTGGGCCCTTCCTGACAAGCACCGCTCCGCTGGGCCCTTCATCTCAAGCACCGCTCCGCTGGGCCCTTCATCTCAAGCACCGCTCCGCTGGGCCCTTCCTGTCAAGCACCGCTGGCCCATTGGCAGGGCCGGATCTGTGTCGGCCAGGGCTTCACGAAGCACTCTGGGCACCATGCCTCCTCCAGAACCAGTGGAGTCTGTAATCCACTTGATGGACTGTGGCTTTGCACTCCCCAAGATGGTACAGTGGGCATGGAGGCCCCTCGTGGATCTGGCGTCGTGGACTCAACTGGCTGAGGTGCCCCCCCTTCCCTTCCCCCTGAGGTGCCTGTAGTTTTACTATCTGATGCCCCTGCAGTGTTCTCTCCAATGGAATCGGGTCTTGTGTGTGGGCTTTGCCCATGTGTTTAGGCCCATTGGCCCACGAACAATTGATGATAGCCAATATGGGCCGGACTTTTGACCTATGTATATATTGTTCATGATGTAATATATTTTATTTATATATTTCATATTTCACTAAACTTCAATTATGCTATAATATACTTCATTTTTAATGATCATTTTATTTTGTCTTTGCATTCTTCCGGGGGGTTTGGGGGGTGTCACTCTGACTTGTTGCTCTGCATTGATGTGTGTGTTGTAGTGGGTGAGGGTGGGTGTGGGTGTGTGGCGTATGTGTGTCCCCGTAATTTTTTGCCTCCCCCCTCCCCTGTGTCGTAGGTGCAGTACTCACCGTTGTCGTCTGCACCGGCGTTCGTGCTCCTGGTAGAGGAGCAGGAAGACAATGGCTGGAAGGATGTGTAGTTCCGGTTCCATGCTGTCCAGATTCCTCGTGGAGTGTGTAGAGGTGAGCGTTTTCCGTTAGAAAAGTCTGTTTCCGTCGTGCCCCGGAAAAGGTGGCGGATTGGTGGGTCGTGATAGTGTGGGCGGTACATTGTCTCCCGCCTGTCTGTTGGCGGTGACCGCCGCGCTGTTTGCTTGTCCCGCCGTGGCGGTCGGAGTGTTAAAGTGGCGGGCTGTGTTGGCGGTTCCCGCCAGGGTCGGAATTCCATTTTTTGGACCGCCAGCCTGTTGGCGGGTTGGCCGCCGCTTTAACACCGACCGCCAGGGTTGGAAGGAGGGCCTCTGTTTCTAAAAGTTGGAATACTTTTTAAGAATCTAAAACTAGTTCTAGAACTTAATTCAAACTTTCACAAAACTTTTAAACTCTAAAAGAAATGCTAACAGGGACTAACACAAGGCCCTAGCAGGACTTTTAAAAATTTTGAAAAATAGTTCAAATTGCAAAAATCCATTTCTAATGACAATTTTTGGAATTTGTCATGTGATCAGGTATTGGCTGAGTAGTCCAGCAAATGCAAAGTCTTGTACCCCACCGTTGATCCACCAATGTAGGAAGTTGGCTCTGTATGCACTATTTCAAAGTAAGGAATAGTATGCACAGAGTCCAAGGGTTCCCCTTAGAGGTAAGATAGTGGCAAAAAGAGATAATACTAATGCTCTATTTTGTGGTAGTGTGGTCGAGCAGTAGGCTTATCAAAGGAGTAGTGTTAAGCATTTGTTGTTCATACACACAGGCAATAAATGAGGAACACACACTCAGAGACAATTCCAGGCCAATAGGTTTTTGTATAGAAAAATATCTTTTCTTAGTTTATTTTAAGAACCACAGGTTCAAATTCTACATGTAATACTTTGCATGAAAGGTATTGCAGGTAAGTACTTTAGGAACTTTGAATAATCACAATAGCATATATACTTTTCAAATAAAACACATATAGCTATTTTAAAACTAGACAGTGCAATTTTCACAGTTCCTAGGGGAGGTAAGTAATTGTTAGTTCTTGCAGGTAAGTAAACCACCTATGGGGTTCAAGTTTGGGTCCAAGGTAGCCCACCGTTGGGGGTTAAGAGCAACCCCAAAGTTACCACACCAGCAGCTCAGGGCCGGTCAGGTGCAGAGTTCAAAGTGGTGCCCAAAACGCATAGGCTTCAATGGAGAAGGGGGTGCCCCGGTTCCAGTCTGCCAGCAGGTAAGTACCCGTGTCTTCAGAGGGCAGACCAGGGGGGTTTTGTAGGGCACCGGGGGGGACACAAGTTAGCACAGAAAGTACACCCTCAGCAGCACGGGGGCGGCCGGGTGCAGTATGCAAACACGCGTCTGGTTTGTAATAGGTTTCAATGGGAGACCAAGGGGTCTCTTCAGCGATGCAGGCAGGCAAGGGGGGGGATCCTCGGGGTAGCCACCACCTGGGCAAGGGAGAGGGCCTCCTGGGGGTCACTCCTGCACTGGAGTTCCGATCCTTCAGGTCCTGGGGGCTGCGGGTGCAGGGTCTTTTCCAGGCTTCGGGATCTGAGAGTCAGGCAGTCGCGGTCAGGGGGAGCCTCGGGATTCCCTCTGCAGGCGTCGCTGTGGGGGCTCAGGGGGCTCAGGGGGGACAACTTTGGTTACTCACAGTCTCGGAGTCGCCGGGGAGTCCTCCCTGAAGTGTTGTTTCTCCACAAGTGGAGCCGGGGGCGTCGGGTGCAGAGTTGCAAGTCTCACGCTTCTGGCGGTAAATGCTGTTGTCTTTAAGTTGCTTCTTTGGAAACAAAGTTGCAGTCTTGGGTGAACAGGGCCGCTGTTCTCAGGAGTTTCTTGGTCCTTATAGAGCAGGGCAGTCCTCTGAGGATTCAGAGGTCGCTGGTCCTGGGGAAAGCGTCGCTGGAGCAGTTTTCTTCCGAAGGGGGGAGACAGGCCGGTAGAGCTGGGGCCAAGGCAGTTGGTGTCTCCGTCTTCTCTGCAGGGTTTTTCACCTCAGCAGTCCTCTTCTTCTTAGGTTGCAGGAATCTGAGTTCCTTGGTTCTGGGGAGCCCTTAAATACTAAATTTAAGGGTGTGTTTAGGTCTGGGGGGGTTAGTAGCCAATGGCTACTAGCCCTGAGGGTGGGTACACCCTCTTTGTGCCTCCTCCCTGAGGGGAGGGGGGCACATCCCTAATCCTATTGGGGTAATCCTCCTTCTACAAGATGGAGGATTTCTAAAAGTCAGAGTCACCTCAGCTCAGGACACCTTAGGGGCTGTCCTGACTGGCCAGAGACTCCTCCTTGTTTTTCTCATTATCTCTCCTGGACTTGCCGCCAAAAGTGGGGGCTGGGTCCAGGGGGCGGGCATCTCCACTAGCTGGAGTGCCCTGGGGCATTGTAACACGAAGCTTGAGCCTTTGAAGCTCACTGCTAGGTGTTACAGTTCCTGCAGGGGGAGGTGTGAAGCACCTCCACCCAGAGAAGGCTTTGTTTCTGTCCTCAGAGAGCACAAAGGCTCTCACCGCATGGGGTCAGAAACTCGTCTCTCAGCAGCAGGCTGGCAGAGACCAGTCAGTCCTGCACTGAACAATTGGGTAAAATACAGGGGGCATCTCTAAGATGCCCTCTGTGTGCATTTTTTAATAAATCCAACACTGGCATCAGTGTGGGTTTATTATTCTGAGAAGTTTGATACTAAACTTCCCAGTATTCAGTGTAGCCATTATGGAGCTGTGGAGTTCGTTTTTGACAGTCTCCCAGACCATATACTCTTATGGCTACCCTGCACTTACAATGTCTAAGGTTTTGCTTAGACACTGTAGGGGCATAGTGCTCATGCACCTATGCCCTCACCTGTGGTATAGTGCACCCTGCCTTAGGGCTGTAAGGCCTGCAAGAGGGGTGACTTACCTATGCCACAGGCAGTGTGAGGCTGGCATGGCACCCTGAGGGGAGTGCCATGTCGACTTAGTCATTTTCTCCCCACCAGCACACACAAGCTGGCAAGCAGTGTGTCTGTGCTGAGTGAGGGGTCCCCAGGGTGGCATAAGACATGCTGCAGCCCTTAGAGACCTTCCCTGGCATCAGGGCCCTTGGTACCAGGGGTACCAGTTACAAGGGACTTACCTGGGTGCCAGGGTTGTGCCAATTGTGGAGACAATGGTACATTTTAGGTGAAAGAACACTGGTGCTGGGGCCTGGTTAGCAGGGTCCCAGCACACTTCTCAGTCAAGTCAGCATCAGTATCAGGCAAAAATTGGGGGGTAACTGCAACAGGGAGCCATTTCTTTACAACACCTAACACACATACACACACCACACCCTCACCACTATAAAACACCCACCCACATTACCCACAACCCTTTCAACGAACAAATTAGAACAAGCAGAGAGAGAAAAGCAAAGACCACATCTTCACCCAGAGGCACAGAACACCATCACACATACACCATCCCCACACACACCATCCCCACACATCACATAATACATCACAACATAGCACCCCACACATCACCTCACACCACATCATGGCACCTCAAAGACACCCCAGGTTTTCTGAGGAGGAGCTAAGGGTCATGGTGGAGAAAATCAGCCGGGTAGAGCCACAGCTATTCGGATCACAGGTGCAGCAGACGTCCATTGCAAGAAAGATGGAGCTTTGGTGGAGAATAGTTTACAGGGTCAACGCCGTGGAACAGCATCCAAGAACCCGGGATGACATCAGGAAGAGGTGGAACGACCTACGGGGGGAAGATACGTTCTGTGGGTTTCAAGACACCAGATTGCTGTACAGAGGACTGGCAGTGGGCCCCCACCTACTCCACCAGAGCTAACAACATGGGAGGAGCAAGTCTTAACAATCATGCATCCTGAGCGCCTCGCAGGAGTAGCAGGAGGACTGGACTCTGGTAAGTCAAATCTTAACTACTTTATCCCCCCCCACCCTACCTGAATGCCATCACAAACTCCTACCCCTACCCTCATCCCCATCACCCCAGCACCTCACATATACCCCATTATCACAAACCACCCATCCCAATACCAAGCCCTGCATGCAACACCAATGCATGGACACCCATCACCACAGCATGCACACTAGATAGACTCACCCAGCCCACCTAATCAGCAGTCACACAAGGCCAAGGCGACAGTGCAAGCACATTTATACAAGGAAACACACCCATTGCACAAGTTGGCACACACAGATACAATAACAATGCATTCACATCCCAACAGGACCCCTACCCAACGTCACTGGACAGGAGGTGCCACCTACATCAAGTCCCCCCACAGAAGAGGCCCATAGTGATGACAGCAGCTCTGCACGCCTGGATCAGGATGACCAGCCTGGCCCATCTGGGACCTCTGGACAGTCAGTTCCCCTGCCACAGTCCTAAACCACCACAGAACCTCCCCCCTCAGGAAACACCAGCACAGCACCCACCCAGCGGGCCCATGCCACTGTCCCCAGGACACGTCAATCAGCAGTGTGTCCACCACTACAGGGACCCCAGGCAAACCCACTCACACAGGATGATCAGGGACCTGGGGTCAGTGGGCACACGGTTCAGGGGACAGAGGCACAGGACAACAGGGAAGCTGGGAGGACTGCTGTGCAACAGGGGGAGGACAGGTCCAGGGAACCCACTCTCCATGAGGCACTCTCCAGCATCATGGGAGCATACCACCATTCCCAGGAGACCGTGGGCACGGTACTGGCCAAGTTTCAGGAGACCCAGCGGCTGCAGGAGGGACAGTACATGGGGATTATGGATGACCTCACCAAAATAAACACCATCTTGGTCACCATAGCAGGGGTGCTGTCTGATATGGGCAAGACCATGAGGGAGGCCGTGGCTCAACAAAGGGCCCCCGACACTAGCCAAACTGAGGAACAGCCTTCCACCTCTGCCGGCGCTAGTGGACAGGAGGCCCCTCCACAGGAACAACAGGCCACCAGCACCCCACCCCCTGCGGAAGGAGAACCACCCCGCAAATGGTCCCTGTGATGCAGGCAGAAGGCAGAGAAGATTGCCAAGACCCCCACCAGGAAATAGGACCCTCCTGATTGTCACCCTTCTGTCCCACTATGTCACCCTGCCCACCTTAAACTGCCATTGCTCCCTTTCCTATGCCCCATTGGACAATGCACCTGTGATACCAAGAGACCGGACTCTACCATGGGCTTTCCCCCATTATCACCCCAGCCCCTTGCACATACCCCTATACCCATTAGCACCTAAATAAACACCCTTTAATCAAAAACCAATCTGGAGTCAGTCTGATCTGTCACAAATGTATTATCACAACAGTAGCATCAAATTGCAATGTAAATATTCAGTTACTCATACCAATGTATGACAGTTGTTGGGCAGCAGTACACATAGCAGAAGGCAGAATGGGGTACCCAGATCTGCAAAAAGGAAATCTAAAGGGAACAGTCAGTGTCCATAGACAGAGGTTTAGAGGCTGCCATGTACAATTTCCTAAAGTATACTGAAATGTGAAGACGAGTTACAGTCTCTTACCTGTGTGTCACTGGAAGTACTACATGATGATGTTCGTTCTGTTGTCAATATCTTCTTCCTCTGCCTCATCTTCCTCACTGTCCACAGGCTCCACCGCTGCCACACGACCATCACCAGCCTCATCCTCCTGCAGAAAAGGCACTTGGCTTCTCAATCCCTAGTTGTAAAACATACAGCATGCCACGATTATCTGGCACACCTTCTTCGGTGAGTAGTACAGGGAGCCACCTATTAGATGGAGGCACCGGAATCTGACCTTCAGGAGGCCGAACGTCCTCTTAGTAATACGCCTAGTTTGCCCATGTGCCTCATTGTAGCGTTCCTCTGCCCTTGTCCTGGCATTCCTCACTGGGGTCAGTAGCCATGAGAGGTCGGGGTAACCAGAGTCACCTGCAAATTTTGAGGGATACCTGTTAGATACACTAACCCTTAGGGACTACCCCATACCCAGACACCTACTCATACTGTGTGGGGACCTTGGACTCACCTATTAGCCACACCCGGTGCTTCTGGAGTTGGCCCATCACATAAGGGATACTGCTACGCCTCAAGATATAGCCGTCATGCACAGAGCCAGGATACTTGGCATTCACATGGGAGATGTACTGGTCCGCCAAACACACCATTTGCACAATAATGGAATGGTAGCTTTTCCCATTTCTGTACACTTGTTCATTTCTGCGGGGGGGACAAATGCCACATGGGTACCATCAATGACACCAATGATGTTGGGGATATGTACCAGGGCATAGAAGTCAGCTTTCACTGTGGCCAAATCCTCCACCTGGGGGAACACGATGTAGCTGCGCATGTGTTTCAGCAGGGCAGACAACACCCTGCTCAACACATTAGAAAACATTGGCTGAGACATCCCAGATGCCATGGCCACTGTTTTTTGGAAGGAGCCACTTGCCAGGAAATGGAGCACTGACAGGACCTGCACTAGAGGGGGTATACCTGTGGGCTGGCGGATAGCTGACATCAGGTCTGGCTCCAATTGGGGACACAGTTCATGGATTGTGGCACGGTCTGTATGTGATTATGATGTGTCTGTCTTCCATTGTCGACAGGTCCACCAGGGGTCTGTACACCGGAGGATGCCGCCATCTCATCATCTGCCCCAGCAGTTGTAGCCTATGAAGGAGAACGGTGAGCAGAGGGTAATTTACCACATAGGTAGCACAACTGTGTCTGAAGTAATTTTAGAGAATCCGTGTGTGAAATCGTGAGTCGGTATATGTTCTAATATGTGCTGTGACGCAGTTAGGTGCCATGCCGTGTGCACCCCTTAAATGGCGGTTGCCTGACTTGTGAGGAGGGACAAGGGGAAATGAGGTAACTGCGCTGGTGTTGTACAGCGTCGCGGTAGGCGGATGAAGACCGCCACGCAACTCCGCATTGGTTAACATTGGGCCCTATGGGTTCCAGGAGCCAATGATGATGTACGCCGGTGGTGACGGTATGCACCGCTGCAGACGTGACCGCCATTTTCTATCTGTTGACTCACTTGATACCTTACCATCAACAGGAGAGGACCTACACTGCAAGTGCTGCTGTGACCTTAGTCTGGAAGCGACAATGGCTACAGTGTCTGGGGAAAGGGCCCCTGCCTTCACTGCGGAGGAGTTGGACAAGCTGGTGGATGGGGTCCTCTCCACTACACACTACTCTATGGTCCTCCAGACAAACAGGTGATTACAGTGTGAGCATGATGCGTGGGCAATGCCTGCTTGGAGTGGTGTGGATGTAAGGCACATGTTAGGGGGTGGGTTGAGTGCTGCATGTGAAGATGGTCACTGTATGTGCATCAGTGCGTGGGTGGGAACTAGTGGGCAATGAGTATGACCGTCCGGACGGGTGAGTAATTGCCTTTCCTCCTGTACTTTGCCTCTAGGTCAGTGCCCACCAGTAGAAGGGTATTTGGCGTGCCATCGCCAAAGAAGTGCGGACCCTGGGGGTCTATCACAGACGGAGCACCCACTGCCGAAAGAGATGGGAGGACCTGGCCACTGGAGCAAGAATACGGCGGAGGCCCAGCTGGGGCTGGCCTCCCAACGTGGGGCACCATGACCCCCCTGATGTTCCGCATCCTGGTGGTGGCCTATCCGGAGTTGGATGGGTGCTTGAGGGCATCACAGCAGCCACAAGGGGGTGAGTACAGTGTCATAAACCTGACTCTGCGTGGTTTAGGAACCAGCTGGGTAGGGGGTGTGGGCTGTGGGTGCCCCTAGGCCAGGGCAGTCATGCCAGGGTATGTCCCTTGTATGCAGGCTCAAAAGCACCCCTACCCCAATGGTACAATTGGGCAGCTACTAGTGTGCAGGGTCCTGTGGGTGTCAGGTGTGCATGTGCTGGCGTTAGGCATTGTACCCCATGGGATGGTGACTACCATAGTGACAGGTTGGGCAAGGCCTAGTACATAGGGCAGCTCAGCGTGTGTGTCGTGTCCACCAACGGTAGTGGTGTTGCTGGCATTGACCATGTGTGTCCTCTGTCTCCCCCCCCCTTCTTGTTTTGTCACCCTGTCCTTGTGTGCATTAGCATCATCTGGCGGAGGAGCAGAGGCACCGGCGACGGAGGGAGCTGCATCCCACATGGCCCATGAGGGTGAATCCACAGAGGGTGAAGGGACGGAGGGCGAGGGGAGCTCCACGACGGGGACAGGAGGGGATACCAGCGACAGCAACTCCTCCTCTGATGGAAGCTCCCTGGCAGTGGCGGACACCTCTTTGCCCACCCCCAACTACAGGTACAGCTGCCATCCCCCCTACCAGCACCGCCCTCCTCAGCGTGTTTCCCGTGCCCGATCACCCAGGAGGGTGGGCATCTCCTTCGCCCCAGGCACCTCAGGCCCTCCCCCAGTCAGCCCTGCTGCCCTCAGGAGACTATTGACCTCCTGAGATCCCTCACTGTTGGGCAGTCAACCATTCTGAATGCCATCCAGGGTGTCGAGAGGCATTTGCAGCAAACAAATGCATACCTGGAGTGCATTCATTCTAGTGTGGCAGCCCAACAGAGAGCATTTCAGGCTCTGGCCTCAGCACTGATGGCAGCCATTGTCTCTGTGACCAGCCTTCCCCTCCAACTTCCACTACCCCGACCCAATCCCCTCTACCTCAGCTTAGCCCAAGCTCACCTTCAGACCAGCATGCACACACATCAACAGACAAAAGTGTCTCAGGAAAACATAAGCACCACACATCACACAGGCACTCACACAAGCACCATACCCATGCACACATACCAATATCCACTTTCTCCACTGTGTCCCCCTCCTTCACCTCCCTCCCAGTCTCGTCTCCACTCACACCTGCATGCACTACATCAACAGCCGCTGCCTCCATCACCAGCACGCCCATCACAACACACCGCTCACATGCAGTCACAACCCCCACTACCATTCACACGTCCCCTGTGTCCTCTCCCAGTGTGTCTGTGAGCCCTCCTCCCAAAGTACACAAACGCAGGCACACACCCACTCAACAGCCATCCACCTCACAACAGCCTCCAGCCCATGCACCTTCACCCAAACTCAGCAGACGTACACCTCCTACAACCACTACCTCTTCATCCACTCCCATACCCCCTCCATCTTCCTGTCCCAGTGTGTCTAAAAAACTTTTCCTAGCTAACTTTACCTCTTCCCTACACCCCTAGGGCCAGGATGTCTAGATCCCAGCCCAGCACCTCAGCCACCACATCTGCGTCTGCTGTGATCCGTGCAAGTCTGGGTGGATCAAAGGGGGCACCCGTCAGAGCTGCCAGTGTCCTGCCTACAGATGGGAAGGACCACCCGGTTCCGCCACCTGCCAAGGTAAAAATAAAAGGGGCCGGCTTCCAGCAGGGGAAAGTCGCACCACCCACCCTGCAAGGCCTCACCCAAACACTGAGAGGACAGTGCCAAGGTCCCAGCAGCGACTGCCAAGGTGGGAAAGGGACACAAGACAAAGGGCAAGTCACCTCAGGGCACAATGCCTCCTGGTGAAGGGCTGGTGACCACCATTTCCTCAGGGATGCCAGTGACCTGTACCACACTCGCCACCGCCGCAACAGCCGCCACCTGCACCGCCGCTGCCACAACGTCAGTCTGCAGGATCCTCCCCAAGGATTGGCCATCTGAGGCTGCCGTAGACGGTATGGTGTCTCCCTCTCCCACAACAGACACCTGCACCACAACCAGCACAGGCAGGATTTCCGCCACAGCCACCGCCACCTGCACCACCATCTGCACCGCCACGTGCCCAGCCGGTACCACTATATCGGACGTCAGCAGCATCACCAGTGGGCGGCCATCCGAGGCTGCAGGTGGCGTTCTGGACGCTGGACACGCCACTTGAGGCACCACCACTAGCACTGGCACGACCAGCAGTTGGCAGCCTAAGTCGCCGCAGGATGGAGTGTGTCTCTGCCTCCATGGAGTATCATGCTACCTGTTTCATGTACATCTTGTGGCTCAGACACCCAGGTGAGAGGATGTTAACTGCCACACCCCAGGTTCAGCATCACTGGGCACAATGCCCCTCCAGAACCAGTGGGGAGATGCATCCACTCCCCCTGTCCTTGGTAGGATGAAGCACTCTGGGCACAATGCCCCCTCCAGAACCAGTGGAGAGATGCATCCACTCCCCCTATCCTTGGCAGGATCAAGCACTCTGGGCACAATGCCCCCTCCAGAACCAGTGGAGAGATGCATCCACTCCCCCTATCCTTGGCAGGATCAAGCACTCTGGGCACAATGCCCCCTCCAGAACCAGTGGAACATGTCACCAACTTGAGAGTCTGTGGCCTTGCACTCCCCAGGAGCAAGCAGTGGGCAAAACACCCACTTGAGAGACTGTGGCTTTGCACTCCCCAGGAGCAAGCAGTGGGCAAACCACCCACTTGAGAGACTGTGGCTTTGCACTCCCCAGGAGCAAGCAGTGGGCAAACCACCCACTTGAGAGAATGTGGCTTTGCACTCCCTAGGAGCAAGCATTGGGCATGGAGGCCCCTCGAGGTGCATTGGCGTCGTACCATCTTCCGGCTGAGGTGCCCTCCTCCCCTTCCACCTGAGGTGCCTGTGTTTTTTTCGACCTGATGCCCCTGCAGTGTTATCTCAGTTTTGAGGAAGGTGTCGTGTGGGCTTCGCCCATGCTTTTTGGGACCACTGGTCCACAGACATTTACAAGGGACAGTGTACGGCCTTGTGTATATAATGTGAACTTTTGTATATACTGATTATTTGATTTTCTCTTGCTATATCTGAATGTTCCAATATAACACTCGTTAGCCTAATTTCCTTATGTCCTTGCGTTCTTCCAAGGGGTGATGGGTGTATCAATATTGTTGTTGGATGTGTTTGTGTGTATGTTGTTGTGGGTGAGGGTGGGGGTGTTGCGTGCCCCGTGTGTGTGTCACTCTCTTTTCCCTCCTCCCTCCCCTGTGTGCTAGGTGCAGTACTCACCATCGTCATCGTCGCCGCCTTCTTTCTACTTCCTGGTGTATGAGAAGATACACCAACATGGGAAGGATCTGCAATTCGGCTCCATGGCGTCTTGGTTCTTCGCGGAGTGTCGAAAGGTGAGTGGTTCCCCTTCAATGTACTGTTTCTGCCGTGATTTTGATGTTGTTGGTACCGGCTCGGAAAAGCTGGCGGATTGGCCTCTCATAATAGTGTGGGCGGTACATTGTCTTCCGCCTGTCTTTTGGCGGTGACCGCGGTGGTGGTTGTTGCTACCGCCGTGGTGGTCGGAGTGTTAAAGTGGCTGTCTATGTTGGCAGTTTCCGCCATGGTCGTGATCTCATTTTTTTTACCGCCGGCCTGTTGGCAGTGTTACTGCTGCTTCAACACTGACCGCCAGGGTTGTAATGAGGGCCTAAGTTCCCTGTAGAAAATATCAGTCCAAGATGTTATGTTTTGAGTGGAGAAGGTGAGGTCTGTTTTGAGCTTCAATAACAACCACAGAGGTATCGATCAGCAATAAGTGTCAGGAAATTCTTCCAAGATTTTGTGCTGGAAATGTTTTGCAGACACTTTGGAAAGATTCAGAGGATAAACTATCATGAAATAGTGTTCTCCTGCTTTCTCTTACTTGATCTACATGGTTGAATGTAGGCCAAAGTTCCAGGTGTTGTCATGGGGTGTCAATGTTTGGTTACAGACAAAGATTGAGGAAGAGTTTAAAGCTTCACTCAAAAGAAGTATGTCCAATGCCTGCCTCACATGGTTTTGCAGGAACACACACCATAGTTTGCTGGACGAGGATGTGGGCTGGAGCCAGTTCTTTGAAAAAGCTCCAGAGTGCAGGAGTCGCAAGACCAAAGGGTGGTACCTCTGTGAGTCGATGTTCCGAGTGGAGGCAGCTGTGGCTCAGTCAGCAACCTGAAATTAGCCAGTGATTGGAGAAGTCATCACACAATTGTGGTCAGCATTTGACGGCAGCGAACATGGCTCACTATTGCACAGGATCCGTGGACGCAAAGGTGACCAAAGAATCTCTCCAACCAAATCAGGCCGGTCTAGTCTTCAAAAACCTGTAGATGGAAAAGAGAAGAAGCACGTAGAGCCAGAAAGCTGGATGGGTGGTCATCAGGAGTTGAGCACTGGTACAGATCGAATTTTAGGCCATGTTTTCACAAAGACAACCTCATTTCAAAAGGCTTAAGCTCAAATATAAGATGGAAGTGACATAGGGAGACATGAAGAATTTTTTAGGTCGAAGCAAGTTTGCTTACCATGTTCTTAGGCATGTTCTGAAAGCTTCCCTGAGAATGCATTTCACTCATTGCTTGCTATTGGCTATGTAGTTTGTAACTCACAGTTGCTTTATTTCTATTTAGTGGCTTTATTTGCTTTAGGCTATTGAGTGTGAGTGTGTCCCTCCTGTGAGCATCCCGTATTTGCTTTATCCTTCTGAGTACTCACTTTCTGTAAACAGGTGTAGGGAAGTACCATTTTTCTTGGCATGGTTACCCCATTTTCTACCTGTTGTCAGTGTGTTTAACTGTGTTCACTGGGATCCTGCTAACCAGGACCCCAGTGATTATGCTCTCTCCCTTTAAACTTGGTTACTTGAACCACATACACCCCACATTTGGCATACTGGTACCCCATGTAAGTCCATGGTATATGGTATCCAGGTACCTAGGGCATTGTGGTACCAGGGGATCCCCATGTGGAGCCCATGCAAAGTGTATCTGCAGGCCTGCCATTGCAGCCTGCGTGAAAGAGTCCATGCACCCTTTTCACTACAGGACACTGCACCAAGTCACTGTAAGTCACCCCTCTGGTAGGCCCTCCTAGCCCAGAGAGCAGGGTGCAAATACCTGTGTGTGAGGGCACTCCCGCACTAGCAGCGGTGCCCCTGCAAACTCCATTTCCATTTTACTGGACCTGGTGAATGCGGGGAAGCCATTTTACGTGTGTACTGGACTTAGGTCACTACTTATGTCCAGCTACATAATGGTAACTCCAAATCTGGGCATGTTTGATATAAAACATGTCGGACTTATACCCCAATACTGTTACCAGTATTGGAAGTATGATTCCATGCACTCTGGAGACTCCTTGGAGGACCCCCAGCATTGCTCATCCCAGCCTTTTGGGGTTTTCCAGGCAGCCCAAGCTGCTGCCACCCCTCAGACTGGTTTCTGCCCCTCCTGCTGCTTGAACAGCTCAATCCCAGGAAGGCAGAACAAAGGATTTCCTTTGGGAGATGGGGGTAACACCCTCTTCCTTTGGAAATAGGTGTTACATGGCTTGGGAGGGGTAGCCTCCCCAAGCCACTGGTATGCTTTGTAGGGCACATTTAGGGGGTCATTCTTACTTTGGCGGGCGGCGGAGGCCGCCCGCCAAAGTAACCCCGTCAGAACACCGCACCGCGGTCGAAAGACCGCTGCAGTGATTCTGAGATTTGCCCTGGGCTGGCGGGCGGCCGCCAAAAGGCCGCCCGCCAGCCCAGGGCAAATCAACCTTCCCACGAGGACGCCGACTCAGAATTGAGCCGGCGTAGTGGGAAGGTGCGACGGGTGCAGTGGCACCCGTCACGTATTTCAGTGTCTGCATAGCAGACACTGAAATACTTTGCGGGGCCCTCTTACGGGGGCCCCTGCAGTGCCCATGCCATTGGCATGGGCACTGCAGGGGCCCCCAGGGGCCCCGCGGCACCCCCTACCGCCATCCTGTTCATGGCGGGTTTCCCGCCATGAACAGGATGGCGGTAGGGGGTGTCTGAATCCCCATGGCGGCAGAGCGCGCTCCGCCGCCATGGAGGATTCAGAAGGGCAGCGGTAAACCGGCGGGTGACCGCCGGTTTACCCTTTCTGACCGCGGCTGAACCGCCGCGGTCAGAATGCCCTGGGGGTCAGAATCAGGCCCTCAGTGCCTTCCGTGCATAAATCAGTCTACACCAGTTCAGGGACCTCAGTCCCTGCTCTGGCTCGAAACTGGACAATGGAAATGAGAGTGACCACTCCCCTGTCCATCACCACCCCAGGGGTGGTGCCCAGAGCTCCTCCAGCGGCTCCCTGGATTCTGCCATCTTGAATCCAAGGTGGGCAGGGGCCTCTGGGAGCATCTGAGTGGTCAGGTCAGGCAGGTGGTATCAGACACCTCTCCTGATAGAAGGTCACCTAGCTAAGTGACCAATCCCCCTTTCAGGACTATTTAGGGTCTCCCTCTTGGGTGGGTCCTCAGATTCGACTTGCAAGATTCCATCAGGACTCCTCGCCAACCTCTTCTTCAACATGTAGTCAATGGGACCGCGACTAGACCCTCAAGGAATCGACAATCTGCATCCACGATGAAGACTGTTTGCAACATTGTTTTCATGGCTCATTCCAGCTTTGGCAACATTTCCCTAGCTGTGCATCCTCTGAGGGTGGCAAGTCTTCAGTCTGCATGAGAAGGAAGAAGGAATTTCTCTTGAAGAGAAGGCGTCATTCCCCTGCATCTGCAGGCACCAACTACAGTGATGACCGGCTGCGTGGATCTCCTCTCATCCTGAGCTGCGTGGATCCTGTATCATGGATGGTGTCTGGAGTAGTCCTCTTGGTCCTCTCTGCCAGCTGTCCAACTTTGGTAGAAGTAAGCCCTTGCCTTCCCACCGAAGACCGTACCCCGTGCACCGCATCTCTTGCAGCTACCAAGGCTTGTTGGCATCTCCTATAAGGGATCTTCAGGCTCCTTGTAGTCCCCAGCACTCCTTCCTGTGACGCATAGCCCTCTGCATGCTTCTCCTGCAGCTTGGGACCCTTCTCAGTTGTGCTGCATGGGCTCCTCTGCAACTCCTTTTTCCTCTTCCAGTGGGTCTCCTGTGGGGGCTGCCTTTTCTTCTGTGGACTCTCTGCCTTGCTGTGGGTCCCCCCAAGACTCCCCCTGTGGGTTGAGTCCTCCTGGACCTTGCTGGTCACCGGCAGCTCCATGTTTGCTTCACCGCTACTCCTGCTTTTGTCAAGGCTTGTTGGTGGCTTTTCCAAGCCACTGACTGACTGCAATCTTCTAACTGGTGTGGGACATCGACTGCATCCTCCAGGAACTCTTCTCCGGCTCCAGGACTGCATTGTTGACCGTCTTCGTCCTACAGTTGGCCAACTCCTGAAACCACAGACGGGTGGGTAATGGCTCCTGCCACCACCAGACACTCCTGCGACTTCTGGACTTGGTCCAATTCTTCCACAAGTCTTCGTCTTCAAGAATCCACCATTGGTTTCTTGCAGTCTTGTCTGGGTGTTACATTTTCTTCCTTTTAGTCCTTTTGGGTAGTTTGGGGAAAATCCAGTAACTTATTCCTTTCTTACTGGTCGCTCGGGGGCACTGTGGTACTTACCTTTGGGGTTTCCTAGCTCCCCCTGCTCCTCTTTACACATTCCACTTTCCTAGGTGGGGGTCCTGCATTTACATTCAATTTTTTTAGTATATGGTTTGTGCTCTCCCTATGGCCCTATTGTATATTGCCTTTTGCACTGTTTTCTAGTGCTATTTATGCCTTTTTCTGATTATCAGTGTACATATCTAGTGTGTTACTTACCTCCAATTGGAGGGTTGCCTCTCTAGTACTTTTTGGAAATTGTGTCACTAAAATAAAGTACCTTTATTTTTGTAATACTGAGTGTTTTCTTTCATGTGTGTAAGTGCTGTGTGACTAAAGTGGTATTGCACGTGCTTTGCATGTTCCTAGTTAAGCCTTGGCTGCTCATCCATATCTCCCTCTATAGAGCCTGGCTTCTAGACACTGCCTACACTACACTAATAGGGGATACCTGGACCTGGTATAAGGTGTAAGTATCTTAGATACCCAGCACACACTAGGCCAGCTTCCTACAACAGGATTTAAATTGTGTTCTTATCTTGTCATATTTGCTGTGCTTTCAAAAATAGAGGTCAAATGCCAGGGTCTTCAGAGGGAGCTTGATGTTTTCTTTCTCTGACTTTAAAGTGAGAGAATTTATGTGACAGTCCTGCTTGGTACCCATGTGAGAGGAGAGAGTATTTGATGTTATTTATTCTAGCACACAACAAAAAGTTAACTGCACTGATGTTTCAGAATATATCAGAATTAGGAAAGCACAAATAAGAAACACTTTTTAGTAATTCTGAAGTGTGATAGAAACAAATATTTAAATAAGTTAAAAAAACATCAATACATCAGGTGATGACATTTCCACACATTATTGTTTATGCGCAGTAAAACTGTATATCAGTGCAAATGTAATGGCCATTACAATTGAAAATGTGTTGTCTGTAATGGCAGTGCACTACCACACCATGCATAATCCACAATGTCATTCCACTTTACACCACTCTACTCTACAACACTCTATTCTACTCTATGCCCTTCCACTCTGTGCCACGTCACTCCATACTGTGGTATTCCACTCTATGACATGCCGCTTCACTCTAAGACACTCAATGACACGCAACTCAACTCCATGCCACTCCACTCTACACTCCTAAATCTGCAACACAACACACAACTCTATTCTACGCCACTCTACTTCTCTACTTTACCCCTCCACTCTACACTCCTCTACTCCACACCACTTACTGATTCCACTCCAATGTACCCCACTCCAATCCTCTCCAGTTTACCCCACTCCACTCAGTCTAACCCAATCAACGCCACTTCACTTCACTCCAACCTGCCCCACTTGATTCTACACCAGTATACTGCAATCCACTCAAATCTACCCCACTCTGCTCCAGTCTAGCCCAGCCTACCATACTCCACTCCAGTCTACCTCACTCCACTCCATTCTCCACCAATTCACCCCCTCCAATCTACCCCAAAACAACCCACTCCTCCCAAGTCTTCCCCACTCCACTCTACTATAATCTACTTATCTGCACTCCAATCTACCCCACTCCACTCTGCCCCAACCTACCCTAATCCACTCCAGTCTACTCCAATCCATTCCAATGTACCCCACTCCATTCCAATTTACCCCACTCCATTCCAATTTCCAATCCACTACAATCTATCCCACTCCATTACAATTGACTCCCCTCCACTCCAATCTATCCAACTCCACTCCAATCTACCTCACTTCACTCTTCCAATCTACCACAATGTACTCCACTCCAATCTCCACTCCACTCCAATCTATCCAACTCCACTTCACTCCAGTCTACCCCACTCCAATCTACCTCAGTTTATTCCACTCCATTCTACCACAATGTACCCCACTGCAATCCACCACAGTCTACCCCACTTCACTCCATTCTACCCCACTCCAATCTACAAAATCTACCCCACTCCAGTTTAACCCACTCCAATTTACCCCAATCAACCTCACCTCACTCCACACCTTTAGACGTACCGGTGTACAACATGGCCAAAACACATTGCCAAAGCTAATAGCTCTTGCCTAGGCAAGACCTATTGGTTTTGCCATAGCTTGTCTTTTTTTTGCTGGTGATAAGGACATATGCAGACAGTCACTTTTAGTCATTTAATGGTATCACTTAGTGAGCCTTTCTGTCGTTCATCATTTCACACAGTGAGTCTTTCAGTGCTTCTTCAGTTTCCCTGAATTCAAGAGAACCAACATGTCTGCCCCTTAGGGGTTGAGGACAAAGGATGTATTCAACTATAGCCTTTCACCAGTGGTACCTAACAAGATCTTTTAGTCTTTCCTCACTTTCCATGAAAGCAAGACACCCAAAATATCTGTGTACATAGGAAATAAAAAAAAAAGAAGAGCAGACTAAATTTAGGGACAATTTTCTCTACATCTCTCGTCCTCATCATTACATAGTGAGGAATGCCACCATTTCTAAGAACAGGAAATGTCGGGACGAGGAACAGGGATATAGAAGTTCTAGCTGAGATTCAACCTTCAGAAGTTTCTCTCCCTGCAGGATTTGGGGAGGCCTGGTTTTAGTCCGAGTGGATAACACAAACCTGCACATGCATGTAAATCTTGGGTTCCAGGAGGGGTGTGATTGTTTTTTTTTTTTATTCTGCCCATTTCAGATGGGGTTTGTCTATGTATACATGACATTTTCCTTCTAGCACGTATAGTAAGAATGAGGGATATAAGGTCTGTGTAAGGAATTAGGTGGATTTTTTTTTTTTAACTACTTATGTTGGCATACTCGTTTCTAATTAGTAAACGTTTGACAAAGCAGAGACATTGTTCGCCACCAGCTTCCTCTTTAAACGGTTCTGCTCCTTTATTACTAACAACAAAGAGGAAAAGGGGAGCAGATAAAGAAGGTATGAGGATAAAGAGGATCATTTTAGAGAATAAGGGTCCAATTTATATATTTGCAGGTGGCCTGCCGTTTCACCATGAGGACAGAAGAAATTACTCCATCCCCATGACTGACAAACCACCCACCAAAATGTGGTCATTTATTAAGACGTTGGCTGGAACCGCCATCACAGTGGTTCATGTCAATGGATTGTACTCTTTGCTCAGGGATGCGTCGGAAGGAGTATTTTTTTTCTTTTAAAGAAGAAAAAATATACTCCCCTCTGCATGGGAGTCTTCTCCCCTTGGAGGGGGAGTATTATGACAATTGTACTGTTCTTTACCGCCAGGTTTTACCTGGCATTTAGGAACAGTATAAAATGACTGCTATGAGTGGGTGATAACTTTTTCTCCGCTGGCAGAGTTGGCAGAATTTTGGCCATTCCGCATTATTCTTGTACCAACGAGTTCTGGTCAAATTCCACCAACTGCCGTGTGGCAGAGTTTTTTGTTGTGTGCGACTCACCAACAGTAAGTTGGCAAGAGCAAGCCAGAATTGGCGTTCCCTACCATGATTTCCAGGTGCAAGAAGGGCACCCAGCAAGATGTTCTCACTGTGGTTGTGGGTGGGCGTGGTGTGGAAGCTGTCGCTCAAGTAGAAAATATACTTGAGGAGCAGAAAAATGTACTTGAGCAGCAAAACTCTCTGGCGTGGCATTATGTAGTTTGTGCTGATTTTTTAATGAATGAGCACCTGTCTCTAAAATCCAACCTGAGCAGTGGAGCATGCAGATGTCTGCCCGTTTGCGGAACTCTGTGGAATCTGCAGAGTTTTCATGTAACTCAGCAGAGTGAAACTCTGTGAGTTCTGCCCACACTTAATGACTACGTGTAGCCATTTCTCCAACAGCCCTTCCCCCCTTGGGCCGTCAGAGAAGTATGGCCGCAGCAGAGACAGAGTAGTCTTCACTCTGGCCAAACTGAAGGTCCACCCAAATTTAAATCGGGCGGGCAGACCTTCTTAGTGGCGGTATGTACTCTGTCACCGTTGCAAAGGAGTATACCTACCACCAATACATAAATCGGTCTCTCTGTCATCTCGGAGTAAAAATAATTTGGCCAAGAACATTTCAGAGCAGGAATCCCTGTGTTATGATTTTTCTGCCTCTGAGCTGTTAGAGGATGAATTTTCTTCACCTCCACAGCAGAAGGTATTGGAAATTATGCATTGACTGATTTACTGAACCATGTCAGGGAGAATATGGGTTTTCTGCGGAAGAGACTGGTGGTTTCTCCAGAGACAGTGTTCATGCCAATTTAAGAAACTTCAAAATGTAAGCCTGCCAATACATCAGTATGTGATGGATGTTGTATTAAACTAGTGGAAAGATTAGGATTGGATTACCTTTCTGGAGTTTATGGCAAAACATTATCCATTGGAATCTACGGAAGAGAAGTTTCCTGATTCCATTCATGTAAATTCAGTGATGAAAAGTCTATATATCCTTAATGAGAGAAATACATTTCCTCAAGGGCCCAGTGGACAAAAAAGTGGATGCTGCTCGCAGGGCAGTCTATTCAGGCTCACTTCTGTCCATGTCCACTGAGGTTTATAAGGTCTACACATTGCAGTTTTTATTTTCTGAATTTGAAGAACTCCTCAAAGTACCTCAGGAAAGTTAGGACTGGGCCAGTCTGTTAGAGAACAAGGAGATGCAAGTCAAGTTCCTAACAGGGATTGCCTTTGATTCAGTCTGAGCAGCAGAGCTATTGGCAAGCCGTACCTTATTGTTGAAGGACTGGAACACTGATTCAGTCCAGAGATCTGCAGCGTTAAGGATTCCTTTGGAAGGAACCAGATTATTTGTCACAGAGCTGGAAGATAAGCTGCACAAAATCTTTAATGAGAGGAAGCATTCTTCCTTCTAAAAACAACCAACGCTGTAAACATATTTAAACACAAGTTGTCTTTTATGCCACCATCCAGGAGACAGGGTATTTTTTATAATTCATCAATATATCAACCAAGATCTTTTCCACTGAAGTTTCAGAAGAAACAAAAAAGTAGATAGTTGAAAGTTAAAGGTTGACAGGAGGATCTGTCATTTCCTGGAGAGTTGGAGAAGACATACTTCAGACAAGTAGGTACTAAATATTGTCAAGAGAAGAAACCAGATATAATTCACCTCTCCACCATTGGACCACCTAGGGATCAATCCTACTCCCTTTCCGAGATCTGAGACAAATCAAGCAGCCTTGGAGGTAGTGATTTGATTTCTGTGGTTGAAAATGTCTATCTTACTAGTCCCAGAAAGCGAGAAAGAGAATTATGTATACTCAATAGAATTTCTGTAACCAAAGGCTTTAGATGGTTATAGACTTCAAAAACCTGAGCACGTTTGTTAAAATGATTCCACTGAAGATGGAGACCTTACAGCACAAAATTCTTCTAGCGCAAAATGACCTCTGTCTTGCAACCCTGGTCTTGATGGATGCATATTTGAATGTTCCAATCAAAACGTCAAAGTGTCTGAGCTCTGTATGAAGTCAACACTGGCAATTTAGAGACCTTCCCTATGAGTTGAGATCACTTAGAGGATCTTCACGAAAGTGGTAGCTCCGTTAACTGCTCATCTTCATCCACATGAAGTCCTGGTATTTCCGTACCTGTACAATTGGCTTTTACAAGCATCATCTCATCATCAAGAAACAGCATATAGAACATACCACACCTATGCTAAATCAGCATGGATTTCTTCTGAACAGATCTAAGTGTCAACTGCAGACATTGAGGATTCTTATTTTTATTGGTGCAAAATTTGATACTCATCTAGGGAGAGGTTTTCTTCCACTAGAGAGAGCAGAATGATTACAGCTCCTGTTAAAGTCATTACTACAGGAAAAAAAATAACAGCCTTTAATTGGATAGAGATACAAGGTATTATTGTGGTCTGCTGCATATTTACAGGATAGTGTGTGAGATTGTACCCCTGGCCATTGCTGTGGCACCTTCACAGAAACTGGACACCATAATTGCAAAATCTGAAGCACGATTCCAGTAACTCAGGGCACTTAAATGGTGACTGTTGTCAGACAGTCTTTCTAGGGGATTCCTATGCAGACAGATTCACCATTGGTATTAACCACAGATTCCAGTTCCATAGGAGAGGGTGCGACTCCAGGGAGTTTGATATATCAGGCAAGATGGACTTGGTCAGAGTCATAGAGTATATTGAATTGGAGAGAGTTAACAGCCGTGTTAAGATTTTGTAAATTTTTCTTCTGTCTCCTGATGGATCAATGTTGTCTTGGAAAATGGTTAGAAAGTGGGCATTTTCTTGCTTAACTATTCTTTGCCTCTGCCTGTCTGCTGAATACATGTCTGGGTCAGAATGACAGTTGGGCTGTTTATGCATTCACTATAGACAGTCACACAAAAGGATCTGAGGTGTGCCCTGCAAATCCTGATGGACCTTCACCAGGTTGATGGGTCTTTCTGATCTAGAGTAGTGGGAGGAGCTGACACTTACACCTGAATGGGGCTGTACCTGCCCTCACACAAAACAGTCTCCCACTCCCGGGAGTGCGTCTGGGCCCAGAGAAGGGAAAGGCAGGGTCTTGTGCACTACAAGGACTTCTCTTTGACGTTTACCTACTTCAAAGACAGAAGGAGGTTTAAATACATGACCTCTGACACCACAAAGTTAGAATACTTCTGGAGTGAGGAAATTCTCCCAGGAAGAAATGCTGGATGCTGTAGCAGGGACTGCCACTCTGCCTGTTACTTTGCTGTGCTGACCTGATGCTTCTGTCCTGGGAGTGAAAGGACTGGACTTGGCTTTCTACATCCTGCTTCCAAAGGTTCTCCAAGGACTTGGAGTGAGCTTGCCTCCTGTTAAGAAGTCTCTGGTACATCAAAGACTTCACCTGGCACCACCTGTGCTCTCTTGCTGAGAGATATGACTTGCCAAGTGGCACCAAATCCAGTTCCTGGGCCCTTAGAAGTGAGTTCTGGTGCAACAAACAAGAAACTAGCACATCAACTTCCAGAACGACTTCAGAACCGGCGTCGCACTCTGACGCCACGCCACTGCTTGCACTGAAGTCATGGGATCTGCCGAGTACAACGACTGTGCCCTACAATGTATTGGTAAGGATGAGAATTCATTGTCTGTGCCCTACATAAACCTTTAGGGTAGTACTCACTCTCAAACCTGAATGAGGTAGCATTTTCTTTCAGTCTGTGGCCACAGGGTGTGCAGACAAAATATTGTGGAAAATATTGTGGAAAGAATATCGGGATTCTCAAATATCGCCTCTTAAATATTGTAATGTCAAAAATATTATGGGTTAGAATATCTCAGGCAAAGTTATTGTTTTTTTCTATTTTTAATACTGCTAAAACATTGTTATGTTGTAATTTGCATAGTTTTAAGTGTATTTTGTGTTTTTTTGTTTTATATTGTATTTATTTTGTTAATTTTTTGTATAATAATTTTAGGAGTGGGATGCTGTTTATGGGGAATGTGTTATTTTTTAAGTTTCTTTTTAAATTATTTATAAATAAATATTTTTCATTAAAGTATATATAAATATATATAAACATACATGCACCCACATGTATATATTTTTATATGTGTGTATATATGTATATGTGTGTACATATATATTGTGTATATATATATATATATATATCAAAAGAAAAGTCCCAACTGTACTCCTGGATCAGCCCTCGAGAGGTCGGTGAGTTGCAGGGTGCAAGGTACTCTGTGTGACGGAACTTCCTCAACTCGTTAAGGAGACGCGTCACCTTACTGATATGAGGGAGTTCAGTTACACGGTTCTGCTACACAAACATACACACACATATTCAATGAAAAAAAACAAAGGTTTAAGCTGAAAGCTTAGTTATAGTTTGGAAACATTTTGTTTTTATACAAACCAACTTAAATTACACAGACCTTAAAAATTCTAAAGTTATAGTTATAGTTTTCATTTATAATTTATCCACCACCTTCAAATTATTACAAGTAGCACACCTTGTTACACACTCTTTTCAGCTCGCTAACTAAACAACAATAAATATAACTCACCACTTTACCATGCACTGTGTTGTGACAAATGATGTAATTTGAGAAATTCTAAGTGTTGTTATGAGTGCTATGATAAAGTATACAAGGGTATGAAGAGTCTGTAGAAAGGGATGAGTAATAGTTAATGTAGTGTGGCAAGTGAAGTGTCAAGACTGTGTTCTGAGGCATGCAACTTATAGTAATTTGAAGGTGGTGCATAAATTATAAATTGAAGTAATAATGATAACTTTACAATATTTAACATTTGTATTTCAAGTTGCGTTTGTATAGAAAGAATAAATACATTATTTCTAATGCTAAATTATCCTTAACATTTATATTTTCATTGTATGTTAATGTTTTTTATTTTTTAAGAAAATGTGTTTCAAATCATAGTGTAGAGTGTCATTTTGTGGAGTGTCTAAAGTATAGTGTCGTACTGTACAGTGAAAGAGAGTGTTGTAGAGTGGAGTATTGTAAAGTGGAATAGTATAGAGTCGAGCAAAGTGGAGTGATGTAGAATACAGTGGAGTAAATAGTTATGCAGTGTTTTTTGTGTGTCATATTGTAGAGTATCGTGCAGTGAAGCAGTGTGTTGTACAGTGTAGTGACATATCGAACAGCTGAGTTGAGTGTTGTACAGTGAAGTGTTGTTGATTGTAAAGTCCTGAAATAGATTGTGGTGGAGTGTCATTGAGTAGAATGTTGTTGAGTGACGTAGAGTATAGTGGGATAGAGTGGAGTAGAGTGTCATACAGTCAGTGTTGTTGAGAACAGTGTCGTACAATAGAGTGAGTGATGGAGAGTCTTGTAGAGTAGTGTTGTACAGTGGAGTATTATTAATTGTGAGAACATAGTGCATGCTGTCTGGTTAGCAAGCTGAAAAGACTGTAAATTGTACATGAAAGCTATAGCCATAACTTTAGAATTTTTAGAGTTTGTGTAGTTTAAGTTTGGTTTGTATAGGGGAAAAGGTTTTCCTAAATATAACTATAACTAAGCTTTAACCTTTGGTTTTTCATTGCATTTCAATGTTTAAAAAAAAACTAAAATGTAAATAAAAATGTGTTTCAAATCGTAGAGCCCAGGGTCATTGATTAGAGCGTTGTTATGTGTAGTGTCATACAGTAGATTAGAGGAGAGTGTTATAAAGTCTGCTGTCGTAGAATGGAGTATTGTAGATTAGAGTAGAGTGAAGTGGCGTATCGCACAATGCAGTAAAGTGTTATATAGTCTTGTGGCACGGTGTCTCATTTAGAGGAGTCAAGTATCATAGACTGGGGCGACGTGTTTTACAGTGGACTGGAGTGTTGAACAGTAGAGTAGGATGTAGAATGTCATAGAGTAGAGTAAAGTGTTTTAAAGTGGAGTAGGGTGAAGTAGAGTTGAGTATCATTGAGTGGAGTGTCTTAGAACACAGTGGAGGAGTGTTCTAGAGTGGAGTGCCATGTCAAACAGTGTAGTGGTGCACTGTAGAGGGGAGAGAAGTGACGTGTCGGCAAGTGTCATACAGTGTAGTACAATGGCATAGAGTGGGTGGGCATAGTGTGGAGTAGAGGGTTATAGAGTGTAGTACAGTATAGTTGCATGAAGTAGAGTGTCAGACAGTGAAGTGGTGTGGAGCTAAGTGTGGTACAGTGCCGTGTATTGGGACAAAATGTAGTATAGCGGAGTGGAGTTAGCATACAGTTGAGTAAAGTGTCATAAATTGGAGTACCGTGTTGTACAGTAGAGTGTATTGGCATGTAGTACAGTATTGGAAAGTATTGTAGACTACAGTAGAGTAGTGTCACATACAGTCTAGTTGAGTCTTGTGGAGTGGTGTACATTACAGTACAGTGTTGCACAGTGTGGTAGAGTGGATTGGTATACAGTGTTAAAGAGTACAATGGTATAAAATAGATTAGGGTGGAGTGACAAACAGTGGAGTAGAGTTGAGTACTGTGTCATAGAATAGAGTGGAGTGAAGTAGGGTGGACTGGCATACAAAGTATTGCTTACAGTGTTGTTTAGTGGACCAGACTATCATTGAGCGGTATAGAGTGGGGTTGAGTGTTGTACAGTGGCATACAGTACAATACAGTAATGTACAGTGAAGTGGAGAGGCATAGACAGGAGTCAAATGTCGGAGAGTGACATACAGTGTAGTAGAGTGTTGTAGCGGGGAGTTGCATACAATACAGTAGTGTGTCAAACAGTGAAGCAATGTAGATTGAATTGTTGTACATTGTTGTACGGTAGCTTAGAGTAAGGTAAAGTCTTGTACAGTGGAGTAGAGTTAAGCGTAGTGGCATAACGTAGTGTGGAGAAAAGTTTAATAGATTGTATTGGTGTGTCATAGAGTAAAGTGGCATGGAATGGAGAGTAGTGGCATAGCAACGGTAGTGAACTTTTATAAATTGGAGTGGGTTCATATAGAGTATAGTGGAGGGCTGTGTTACAGAGTATAGAAAAGTGTTGTATAATAGAGTAGAGTGTTTTACAATGGAGTGTGCGGAGTATAGAGTTGAAAAATTGAGTCTACAAGGATAGAGTGAGTAGAGTGCCAGAGAGTGTTGCAGACCTTTATAGAGTGGAGGATAGTGTTGTATAGTGGAGCAGAATAGAGTGGAGTGCCGTACACTGTAGTTGTGTAGGCTGGATTACCTTAAAGTGGAGTAGCATGCAGTAGAATAGCATACAGTGCCGTGTAGAAGCGTGGAGTGGCATGGGGTGGAATAGTGTAGAGTAGAGTGGTCCATAGTGGAGGGGTGTAGATTGGAGAAGGGTATAATGGATTAGCGTAGAGTGGAGTGACTTAGCGCAGAGTGGAGGTAACCGTTATAATTTGGAATGGTGTCTCATGCAGTACAGTAGAGTGCTGTGTCGTACAGTGTTCGAAACTGTAGCAGAGTGGAGTAGAGGGTTGTACAATAGAGTGTATGTGCAAAGAGTCAAGTACATAGTTGGACAGTGGAGTGAACAGGGATAGAGTGGAGCAGAGTCTAGTAGAGTGGTTTCAAGCGTAGCAGAGTTTTGTAGAGTGGAGTTTTATAGAGTGGAGGAGAGTACACAGGAGTACACAGGAGTGGCCTTAGAGTGGGGTAGCATATAGTGGAGTGGCATACACTTGAATAACATAGAGTGGAGTGGCATAGAGTGTAATAGAGTATAGTGTAGTAGGGTACAGTGAAGTGGCGTACAGTGCAGTGATATAGACTGGAGTGGTGTACAGTAGAGTGGGCTTGAGTGTAATAGCATTCAGTGGAGTGGCATACAATGGAGTGATATCCAATGGAATAGCATAGATTGGAGCAGCATACAGTAGAGTAAGATAGAAAAGCATACCATGCAGTAGAGGGGTAGTGTAATAGCATAGAGTGGCGTGGCATACAGTGGAATAGTGAAGGGTGGAGTAGAGTGGAGTGGTGTAGAGTAGAATAGTATACAGTAGAGTGGCATACAGTGCAGTGGCATTGACTGGAGTGGCATACAGTGGTGCGGCATAGAGTGGAGTTTGATCCAACGGATAAGCATAGAATGGAGTGGCGCAGAATAGAGTGACATACACTGGAGTGCCACATAGTGGAGTAGCGTATAGTTGAGTTACATACAGTGAAATAGCTTACAGTGAAGTGGTGCAGAGTGGAATAGCGTATAGTGGACTAGCGTACCATACTGTGTCGTACACGTACACAGGGGTGGGATAGAGTTTAATAGCATAAAATGGAGAGTCTTACAGTGGAGTTACGTCCAATGGAGAAGCGTAGAGTGGAGTGGAACCCACTGGAGTGGCGTAGAATAGAGTAGCGTACAGTGTAGTGGCATACAGTGAGACAGCATGCAGTGAAGTGTTGTACAGTGGAGGGCCTTCGGCGCTATAGCATAGAGTGGAGTTGTGTACAGTGTAAAGATATATAGGCAAAAAGTGACTGTGTGCAGGAGAGAGCGCACTTTCCAAATATAAGCTATTGTTCATTTGCAAGGTCCATGATGACGTAAAACGATGGGGGGAGTGCTCAAAGAGGTATGCACCCAGCCACAGAGTGCGTAAACTGTCACCCCGATCGGGTTACAGTTGTAATGTGCATAGAAAAAACACCAAGGCACATCCCAAGAAGCTGTAATGTTCAGTTTTATTCCTCGTATTGTCTTTGAATAAGAACAATGGCCTGTGGCCTAAGCTGACATCTTGGAACCAGAATCGAAGATGGAAACATGAATCCTTGTTCAAGTGTACAAGTCCAAATAATATATAACAGCCGTGGACAGCAGTCCAAATGGTATACAAACAGCCTGGAAACATGAATCCTTGTTCAAGTGTACAAGTCCAAATAATATATAACAGCCGTGGACAGCAGTCCAAATGGTATACAAACAGCCGACACGTGTTTCGTCTGGATAGACTTTATCAAGGCTGTGGATATACGCAAAGAAATAACATATCAAAATTTAGAAAATAATTTTTTCTAAAAGAAGTTTACTACTAGAGAAGAGACATAAATAAAAAGTGAGAGAAAAAAAGGAAGCCCGATTATAAGTCATGAATGTGTGAACCAGAATTGGAGATGCCGTGGTGACTCTCAGTATTAATTTGTGATATGAATCACCCAAAACAGTGTTAAAGTAAAAGAAAAAAAGTGTGATAGGAAGTAGATGTGTCCCATTAGAAGCTTTATTGTGGAAGACAAGGAAAAGAAATGGAAAATTTAATTGATTGAACAATCCAATAATAGAGCGACATACCTATAGTAAGGACAATATCTCGAAATTCCAAATTGTTAGAAACAAATTAATGTCGTATATGATGAAAAAACGATTGAAGAAGGTAAAATACGAGGACCATGATAAGCCTGGAAAATGAAAAAGCATAAAACTAGTAAGGGCGGTCCATGACAGCCATATAGAGCCTTTCATATGGTGATTATACAACTTATAAAAGTTGAGGCATTATAGATTATAATGTAATGGATTTAGATGTAATTAGTGTGGTGATCACAGCCCGAGGGGTTAAAATGCAAATCACCGAAATGAAAATATAATTCATACAATGGTTAATGATATGAAGCCGAATTACGGCAAAACTAGAAAAGAAAAAAGCCCATAAATAAAAAACGCTGCGTTTAAATGCATTCTACAAGACTGTATTAAGTAGCAGACACAATTAAGGCAACGTATAAAATCAGCAAAAAGACTCAAAATGAGAGTCCGGCTATGTCGCGTATTTCGAGTATGGGCTAAACGAGATTGTCAAACGAAGTGTAACAGCCGCAGAGCTACCATCGGGTGTCGGCATATCCCGCCGCACTACCATCACAAAAATGCCCTTGCCTAAAGTATCTTAAAGTGCTAATCTCTACATCGTATTAACGGTGCAGCAAATAATAATTGCGCGCCGAGGGTGAAATCCCTCTATTTGGAGCCGAAATAGGAGTGGAAATTAAAGAGCCCAAACCTCGAATATCTTCAAGCGTTTCCCTCTACGTCATGTTGGCGGCGCTACAAATAATAATTGCGCGCCGAAGATGAAACCCCCCTATTTAGAGCCGAAATGGGAGTCAAAATAAAAATAGGACTACCACATTAGAGCGGTGATAAATTAAGATGGAAAACGGGCGCCATATTGAAATGTCAAAAAGAAAAATAAAGTAAAAGAAGACAGAAATAGATAGAGGATACCAAGGCCATAACCAACAAGAATATTAACTGAAACAGTCTGTAAGTAGACCCATTTGTACAGTAAAGAACGCTAGTGCATAATGACAGTTACGAGCAACATGGAATATTTGAAAATGCAACTATGTAACTTACAGTACACCAAGAAAACAATGAAACTTATACACATTACAAGAAATCGAGAGGGAATCGTAGGACAATCCGATATAATGGCACATGACATATCATAAAATATCAAGTGTACTAGACATGGAAAAGTGATACAGAATATGAAGGCAAGTCCATAGGTACAACACATACTATAGAAAGACATGTAAGTCCTTATCTGAATTTAAACCCATCTCCACTGCTCGTAATTTTATAATCCACCTGCTTTCCAATTGCCTTAGCTGAAGAGTTTTGTTGCCACCCCTAGGGCAGCCGCCCAGAGTGGCAATTCCAAAAGTATGTACATTGAGCCTCTCCTGTAGTGGATGTTGCTTGTTGAAATGAGCTGCAAGAGGGTAGGCAGTGTTGTTATTTCTGATTGCCCTGACGTGCTCCTGTAATCTTTCCTTAAATGGTCTAATGGTACTTCCAATGTATATTTTCTTACAAGTGCAGACAATACAGTATACAATGTACTTAGTGTTACAGTTCATGAACTGTTTAATAGTGTGTGTAACATTGGTGTTATGCATGAACTTTTTGGTTTTGTCTTGTACATATTCACAGATGCTACAGTGTCCACATTTGTAGAAACCCATTGGTGGAGGCGGAAGCCAATTGCCTTTGGTGATAGTAGGCAGGAAGCTATGGCAAAGTTGGTCCCTCAAGGTGCGACCTCTACGGTAAGTCATGTCAGGTTGTGTCCGGAGACTCTTCTCCAATATTGAGTCGGATGTAAGAATCATCCAATGTTTTCTTAGAATTTTGAAAACATCAGCACTTGCACAGCTGTAAGTAGTTATAAAGGATGGTGGCTTTCTAGTGCCATCCTGTCTATGTGGTTTTTTGGAAAGTAACGCAGTTCTATTAACTTTCATGATTCGATCACGCGTATCACTAAGCAGTTTATTAGGGTATCCGCGTTTGGCAAAGCGGTGTTCCAAGATTTTAAGTTGTGTCACGAATTCTTGGTCATCTTGACAGTTCCGTCTCACTCTGGTGGCCTCCCCATATGGGATGGCTCTGATCTGTGAGTGTGGGTGTGAACTGCTGGCATGAAGGAGCGAGTTAGTTGCCGTTGGTTTCCTATATAGTTTAGAGAGAATACAGGTGTCTTTGATGTACAGGGTTATATCAAGGAAATCCACAGAACTCATGCTAAAATGACTAGTGAACTGTATGTTATAACAGTTGTTGTTTAAGTACTGTATGAATATGTCTAGAGTGTTGGAGTCACCAGACCAAAAAAGAAGAACATCATCAATATAGCGACCCCAGTAAATAATGTGTTGTGTAAATTCTGGTGGGCCGCTCCTCCATAAATGATGGTGTTCATAATAACCCATGTAGAGGTTTGCAAAAGATGGTGAAAATTTGGCTCCCATGGCTACACCCTGTTTCTGTCTATACCAGGTGCCTTCATGTTGGAAGATATTATTGTCCATGGTAAGCTCGATTAAATCCATTAACATGTGGGAGTGTTGTAAAAAACTTGCATCCCTCTTATCCAAGAAGTATTGTATGGCCAACATACCCTTGTCTTTGGGTATACAGGTGTATAGAGAAGTAACATCTAGTGTTGCAAGGATGTGGCCACTTGTCCATTCGAAGTCAGCAATGATGCTGAGAAGATGGGAAGTGTCCCTGATGTACGAGGGCAAATTACATACAAAGGGTTGTAAATAGGAGTCAATGTATTCAGACAGATTTTCTGTGGGGGAATTGATACCAGAGATAATAGGTCTTCCAGGAGGAAAAGCTGCCTGTTTGTGTATCTTTGGGAGAGTATATATACATGGAAAACTGGGTGTGGGATTGTATAGATATTTGTACTCTAGGTCCGTGAGAAGACCCCTGTCTCTCCAGTGACACAGCTTTGTCTCAATAGTCTGAGTAATCATTACAATAGGGTTGTTCTGTAATTTACAATAGGCGTGTGGGTCTTCCAATTGTCTGTCAATTTCTCTGATATAGTCCGAACGATTCATAATGACTATATTGCCGCCTTTATCGGCTTCTTTTAGTACTACGTCCTCGTTGAGTTGCAAGGTGTATAAGGCCCTGTGCTCCTGTGGGGTCAAGTTATGTGTGAGGGTTTTGCGTCCCAATGTATATTGGTCTTCCAGATGATAAAGTTCTTTAGTGACCAATTTTTGGAAAACATCAATTGAATTATCTGGTGGTAATAGTGGAGTGAATTTGGAGGAAGGTCTAAGACCACTGTCACAGGTTGCTGAGTGAGTCATGCCTAGGTCAGCCAAAATATCTTCACAGGTGGGTGTTGTGTTGATATGGCTGTTGCCCTCTAGGGAAAGAATGGTTTGTATGTCCTTAAGATTGCCAATGGACAAATCATAAGTCGTGATGTTTGCCTCATCCTTACCCGTGTGTGTATGTTTAAGGTCGAAATGTTTCAAAAGTTTACACTTCCGCACAAATTTGAAAAGATCGATATGAATTTGCGTAAAGTCAGGAAAGGACATGGGTACAAAACCAAGACCCTTATTGAGAACACTCAATTGGTCGCTGTCAAGTGTGGTGTTGGACAAATTCATGACACAAAGATCTTCATTGTGAGTCCGGTCTACATCTAAGTCTTCAGATTGCGGGCTGATGATCTTGTGGTGACCCTGGTTGTGTTGGTTGCCGGTTCGGGCACTCTTTCTTTGGCCCCTTCTGGTTCTCTTGTGTGTGTTGTAGAAGGCATTTTGTTGATTTTCTGTCCTCTGCGAAATCTTTCCATTTCCAACAAAAAAGTAGGTTTATTGCTGGAAGTGGTTGCCTGTTGTGGTGGGACACTATTGCTATCATCACTTGCGAGACTAGAGCAACTAGATAAATCAGTGTCGCTGGCGGTAACATTGGAAAAACCAGCTGAGGAGGTTGTAGTAGTCCTGTTATCTGATCTTTCACTATTGAGGTTGTCAAATTTGCGGGCATATGTGAAGACCCTGCCCTTGGAATAGTCATTTGCATCTCGTCTCAATTTATGTAATTTTTTCTCTTTTATGTATTCTTGATGTTTTTGAAGTACACTGCTTAGAATGTTGTAATTTTTGTCTATGGCCTCTATGAGATTGGTGTCCTGAATCTCCTTTTCTAAATTTTTTATGTCTATTAGTAATCGTTCTCTTTTGTCCTTGGCGTCCCTGATCAGTATATCCATAATGCCAAGGGAGGAATTGATCAGTAGTTGTTCCCATTCTTGTAATAGGACGGGGTTGAGATCCCCGAAGGAAGGGAAAAGGATGACACGAAGCCCCCTTGGAATTTGTTTGATTTGTGTGTATTTTTCAAGAATGGTGAAATCCCACCATCTTGAAAGCTCCTGCTTTTTTAATCGTTCCAATCTTATAAATTTAGTCCTAAGTCCCTCTTTTGTATTGCTAGTATTAGAGTCATGAATGTTCATATTCGTGTTTGCGTTAAATAGTTCTTCTAATAAGGCTTCCCTATTATCATCGAAAGTTGACATTTTTTGCGATTTGACAGTACAAAATGGTACTATTAATGTATACACAATATATAATATGATTAATACAGACAGTTTGAATAAATATAATCAATATATAGCTAAGGGTGCAGCTCCGAGACACAAAGTAAACAAATACATATAGGCAAAAAGTGACTGTGTGCAGGAGAGAGCGCACTTTCCAAATATAAGCTATTGTTCATTTGCAAGGTCCATGATGACGTAAAACGATGGGGGGAGTGCTCAAAGAGGTATGCACCCAGCCACAGAGTGCGTAAACTGTCACCCCGATCGGGTTACAGTTGTAATGTGCATAGAAAAAACACCAAGGCACATCCCAAGAAGCTGTAATGTTCAGTTTTATTCCTCGTATTGTCTTTGAATAAGAACAATGGCCTGTGGCCTAAGCTGACATCTTGGAACCAGAATTGAAGATGGAAACATGAATCCTTGTTCAAGTGTACAAGTCCAAATAATATATAACAGCCGTGGACAGCAGTCCAAATGGTATACAAACAGCCTGGAAACATGAATCCTTGTTCAAGTGTACAAGTCCAAATAATATATAACAGCCGTGGACAGCAGTCCAAATGGTATACAAACAGCCGACACATGTTTCGTCTGGATAGACTTTATCAAGGCTGTGGATATACGCAAAGAAATAACATATCAAAATTTAGAAAATAATTTTTTCTAAAAGAAGTTTACTACTAGAGAAGAGACATAAATAAAAAGTGAGAGAAAAAAAGGAAGCCCGATTATAAGTCATGAATGTGTGAACCAGAATTGGAGATGCCGTGGTGACTCTCAGTATTAATTTGTGATATGAATCACCCAAAACAGTGTTAAAGTAAAAGAAAAAAAGTGTGATAGGAAGTAGATGTGTCCCATTAGAAGCTTTATTGTGGAAGACAAGGAAAAGAAATGGAAAATTTAATTGATTGAACAATCCAATAATAGAGCGACATACCTATAGTAAGGACAATATCTCGAAATTCCAAATTGTTAGAAACAAATTAATGTCGTATATGATGAAAAAACGATTGAAGAAGGTAAAATACGAGGACCATGATAAGCCTGGAAAATGAAAAAGCATAAAACTAGTAAGGGCGGTCCATGACAGCCATATAGAGCCTTTCATATGGTGATTATACAACTTATAAAAGTTGAGGCATTATAGATTATAATGTAATGGATTTAGATGTAATTAGTGTGGTGATCACAGCCCGAGGGGTTAAAATGCAAATCACCGAAATGAAAATATAATTCATACAATGGTTAATGATATGAAGCCGAATTACGGCAAAACTAGAAAAGAAAAAAGCCCATAAATAAAAAACGCTGCGTTTAAATGCATTCTACAAGACTGTATTAAGTAGCAGACACAATTAAGGCAACGTATAAAATCAGCAAAAAGACTCAAAATGAGAGTCCGGTTATGTCGCATATTTCGAGTATGGGCTAAACGAGATTGTCAAACGAAGTGTAACAGCCGCAGAGCTACCATCGGGTGTCGGCATATCCCGCCGCACTACCATCACAAAAATGCCGCAGAGGACAGAAAATCAACAAAATGCCTTCTACAACACACACAAGAGAACCAGAAGGGGCCAAAGAAAGAGTGCCCGAACCGGCAACCAACACAACCAGGGTCACCACAAGATCATCAGCCCGCAATCTGAAGACTTAGATGTAGACCGGACTCACAATGAAGATCTTTGTGTCATGAATTTGTCCAACACCACACTTGACAGCGACCAATTGAGTGTTCTCAATAAGGGTCTTGGTTTTGTACCCATGTCCTTTCCTGACTTTACGCAAATTCATATCGATCTTTTCAAATTTGTGCGGAAGTGTAAACTTTTGAAACATTTCGACCTTAAACATACACACACGGGTAAGGATGAGGCAAACATCACGACTTATGATTTGTCCATTGGCAATCTTAAGGACATACAAACCATTCTTTCCCTAGAGGGCAACAGCCATATCAACACAACACCCACCTGTGAAGATATTTTGGCTGACCTAGGCATGACTCACTCAGCAACCTGTGATAGTGGTCTTAGACCTTCCTCCAAATTCACTCCACTATTACCACCAGATAATTCAATTGATGTTTTCCAAAAATTGGTCACTAAAGAACTTTATCATCTGGAAGACCAATATACATTGGGACGCAAAACCCTCACACATAACTTGACCCCACAGGAGCACAGGGCCTTATACACCTTGCAACTCAACGAGGACGTAGTACTAAAAGAAGCCGATAAAGGCGGCAATATAGTCATTATGAATCGTTCGGACTATATCAGAGAAATTGACAGACAATTGGAAGACCCACACGCCTATTGTAAATTACAGAACAACCCTATTGTAATGATTACTCAGACTATTGAGACAAAGCTGTGTCACTGGAGAGACAGGGGTCTTCTCACGGACCTAGAGTACAAATATCTATACAATCCCACACCCAGTTTTCCATGTATATATACTCTCCCAAAGATACACAAACAGGCAGCTTTTCCTCCTGGAAGACCTATTATCTCTGGTATCAATTCCCCCACAGAAAATCTGTCTGAATACATTGACTCCTATTTACAACCCTTTGTATGTAATTTGCCCTCGTACATCAGGGACACTTCCCATCTTCTCAGCATCATTGCTGACTTCGAATGGACAAGTGGCCACATCCTTGCAACACTAGATGTTACTTCTCTATACACCTGTATACCCAAAGACAAGGGTATGTTGGCCATACAATACTTCTTGGATAAGAGGGATGCAAGTTTTTTACAACACTCCCACATGTTAATGGATTTAATCGAGCTTACCATGGACAATAATATCTTCCTACATGAAGGCACCTGGTATAGACAGAAACAGGGTGTAGCCATGGGAGCCAAATTTTCACCATCTTTTGCAAACCTCTACATGGGTTATTATGAACACCATCATTTATGGAGGAGCGGCCCACCAGAATTTACACAACACATTATTTACTGGGGTCGCTATATTGATGATGTTCTTCTTTTTTGGTCTGGTGACTCCAACACTCTAGACATATTCATACAGTACTTAAACAACAACTGTTATAACATACAGTTCACTAGTCATTTTAGCATGAGTTCTGTGGATTTCCTTGATATAACCCTGTACATCAAAGACACCTGTATTCTCTCTAAACTATATAGGAAACCAACGGCAACTAACTCGCTCCTTCATGCCAGCAGTTCACACCCACACTCACAGATCAGAGCCATCCCATATGGGGAGGCCACCAGAGTGAGACGGAACTGTCAAGATGACCAAGAATTCGTGACACAACTTAAAATCTTGGAACACCGCTTTGCCAAACGCGGATACCCTAATAAACTGCTTAGTGATACGCGTGATCGAATCATGAAAGTTAATAGAACTGCGTTACTTTCCAAAAAACCACATAGACAGGATGGCACTAGAAAGCCACCATCCTTTATAACTACTTACAGCTGTGCAAGTGCTGATGTTTTCAAAATTCTAAGAAAACATTGGATGATTCTTACATCCGACTCAATATTGGAGAAGAGTCTCCGGACACAACCTGACATGACTTACCGTAGAGGTCGCACCTTGAGGGACCAACTTTGCCATAGCTTCCTGCCTACTATCACCAAAGGCAATTGGCTTCCGCCTCCACCAATGGGTTTCTACAAATGTGGACACTGTAGCATCTGTGAATATGTACAAGACAAAACCAAAAAGTTCATGCATAACACCAATGTTACACACACTATTAAACAGTTCATGAACTGTAACACTAAGTACATTGTATACTGTATTGTCTGCACTTGTAAGGAAATATACATTGGAAGTACCATTAGACCATTTAAGGAAAGATTACAGGAGCACGTCAGGGCAATCAGAAATAACAACACTGCCTACCCTCTTGCAGCTCATTTCAACAAGCAACATCCACTACAGGAGAGGCTCAATGTACATACTTTTGGAATTGCCACTCTGGGCGGCTGCCCTAGGGGTGGCAACAAAACTCTTCAGCTAAGGCAATTGGAAAGCAGGTGGATTATAAAATTACGAGCAGTGGAGATGGGTTTAAATTCAGATAAGGACTTACATGTCTTTCTATAGTATGTGTTGTACCTATGGACTTGCCTTCATATTCTGTATCACTTTTCCATGTCTAGTACACTTGATATTTTATGATATGTCATGTGCCATTATATCGGATTGTCCTACGATTCCCTCTCGATTTCTTGTAATGTGTATAAGTTTCATTGTTTTCTTGGTGTACTGTAAGTTACATAGTTGCATTTTCAAATATTCCATGTTGCTCGTAACTGTCATTATGCACTAGCGTTCTTTACTGTACAAATGGGTCTACTTACAGACTGTTTCAGTTAATATTCTTGTTGGTTATGGCCTTGGTATCCTCTATCTATTTCTGTCTTCTTTTACTTTATTTTTCTTTTTGACATTTCAATATGGCGCCCGTTTTCCATCTTAATTTATCACCGCTCTAATGTGGTAGTCCTATTTTTATTTTGACTCCCATTTCGGCTCTAAATAGGGGGGTTTCATCTTCGGCGCGCAATTATTATTTGTAGCGCCGCCAACATGACGTAGAGGGAAACGCTTGAAGATATTCGAGGTTTGGGCTCTTTAATTTCCACTCCTATTTCGGCTCCAAATAGAGGGATTTCACCCTCGGCGCGCAATTATTATTTGCAGCACCGTTAATACGATGTAGAGATTAGCACTTTAAGATACTTTAGGCAAGGGCATTTTTGTGATGGTAGTGCGGCGGGATATGCCGACACCCGATGGTAGCTCTGCGGCTGTTACACTTCGTTTGACAATCTCGTTTAGCCCATACTCGAAATATGCGACATAACCGGACTCTCATTTTGAGTCTTTTTGCTGATTTTATACGTTGCCTTAATTGTGTCTGCTACTTAATACAGTCTTGTAGAATGCATTTAAACGCAGCGTTTTTTATTTATGGGCTTTTTTCTTTTCTAGTTTTGCCGTAATTCGGCTTCATATCATTAACCATTGTATGAATTATATTTTCATTTCGGTGATTTGCATTTTAACCCCTCGGGCTGTGATCACCACACTAATTACATCTAAATCCATTACATTATAATCTATAATGCCTCAACTTTTATAAGTTGTATAATCACCATATGAAAGGCTCTATATGGCTGTCATGGACCGCCCTTACTAGTTTTATGCTTTTTCATTTTCCAGGCTTATCATGGTCCTCGTATTTTACCTTCTTCAATCGTTTTTTCATCATATACGACATTAATTTGTTTCTAACAATTTGGAATTTCGAGATATTGTCCTTACTATAGGTATGTCGCTCTATTATTGGATTGTTCAATCAATTAAATTTTCCATTTCTTTTCCTTGTCTTCCACAATAAAGCTTCTAATGGGACACATCTACTTCCTATCACACTTTTTTTCTTTTACTTTAACACTGTTTTGGGTGATTCATATCACAAATTAATACTGAGAGTCACCACGGCATCTCCAATTCTGGTTCACACATTCATGACTTATAATCGGGCTTCCTTTTTTTCTCTCACTTTTTATTTATGTCTCTTCTCTAGTAGTAAACTTCTTTTAGAAAAAATTATTTTCTAAATTTTGATATGTTATTTCTTTGCGTATATCCACAGCCTTGATAAAGTCTATCCAGACGAAACACGTGTCGGCTGTTTGTATACCATTTGGACTGCTGTCCACGGCTGTTATATATTATTTGGACTTGTACACTTGAACAAGGATTCATGTTTCCAGGCTGTTTGTATACCATTTGGACTGCTGTCCACGGCTGTTATATATTATTTGGACTTGTACACTTGAACAAGGATTCATGTTTCCATCTTCGATTCTGGTTCCAAGATGTCAGCTTAGGCCACAGGCCATTGTTCTTATTCAAAGACAATACGAGGAATAAAACTGAACATTACAGCTTCTTGGGATGTGCCTTGGTGTTTTTTCTATGTACAGTGTAAAGATGTAGAGTGAAATAGCGCAGAGTGGAGTTCTGTACAGTGGAGTGGCGTAGAGTAGCATGGCGTACAGTAGAGTGGTGTACACTGGAGTGGTGTAGACTGGAGTGGCATACAGTGGAGTGGCATACAGTGGAATAGTGTAGAATTAAATGGTGCAGATTGGAGTGCCATACACCGGAGTGATGTAGAGTAGTGTAGCCCACAGCTGAGTGACAGACAGTGGAATAGTGTAGAGTGGACTATTATACAGTGAAATGGCGTAAAGTGTAATAGTGTATAGTGGAGTAGCATCCAGTGGATGACATTCAGTGGAGTGGTGTAAACTGGAGTGGCATAACTTGGAAGTGCGTTGAATATAGGAGCATAATGTGTAGTGGGGTACAGTAGAGTTGCATGCAGTGTAATTGCGTACAGTGGAGGCTCATACAGCAGAGAGGCATAGAATCGAGTGGTGAAGAATGGAATAGCGTATATTGGAGTGTTGTACTGTGGTGTAGCATAGAGTGGAGTGGTGTACACTGCCGTGGTGTATACTAGAATGCCGTAGAGTGGAATGGTGAATAGTTTAGTGGTGTGCAGTGGTGTGGCATAAGGATGTATGTGAAGTTTAGCAGCTATGTAGATTATGGTGTGCAGAGTAATGCAAAATAGCTAGGCCTTAGATATATTTAGGGCCATGTATAGCACAGTGGCTTTGTGGTGTATTGTGATACATGGCATGACAAGCCAGAATATGATTGGGTAATGGCTATTTTTAGAAAATGAAAAGGCAGGCATATTGTTTTTACTGCACTTTGGCTATGTTCTGTGTTAGGGCCTTAGATATAGGTAAGTAGTAGGTTTTATTGTAGTTCCCCACCTTCATTAAAGTGGTAATAGAAAGGGAAAATTATTTATATTGTTTTACATATTTTTGTATAAGTTAACGGAGTACTACTCTAGTACCTAGTAAGTACTGTATTTTTTAGATATTTCCGCGGTACTCCATACACTGTTTTTTACAGAATTAAATATTTTAAAAATTGTAAATACACTGTACTGTACTATATTTGTGAAATATAGTGTATTAAAGTGTTTTTTCCAATGTGTTAACTTTTTTTAAGTGACATTGTACTACCTGGGTAGTACGGCACTGCTCCGTAACATTTTATTTAAATACATAGAAACTTATAATTATTTTTCCCTACTCATTACCATTTTACTAAAGTGGTAATAGGTAGGGAAAAAAAACTACTACTTACCTATATCTATGCCCTAAGTCCTAACACTGTCAAAGTGACCTTGAAACAAAATGGCTGCCTTAATCTTTTGTAAAGGTACTCATAGTCCAATCGGATAATGACATGTCATCACCATGTACCGCAGTAGTTTCACGAAATTTTGTGAAATTCTGTGAAATTACTGCTGTCACAGACATCACTAAGTTTAAATGTCTTATAACCTAAAAATACTTAACCTACTTGCCTGCAATACCCTAAAAAGGATCTTTTGCACACCATAATGTACAAACCTGCCAAATTTCAAGTAAATATGTTTCTGTACTTTGTCAAATCCAATAGTCAATGGAAAATACATTGATGTAAAAACGCGTTTTGGGACCGCCACTTTTATCGTTGCACCACCTTAAGGATTCACCACAAAAAAGTCTTCATCACAAAATATAGAAAACAGTATAGGTCTGGAAAGTTTTGTGCTGATTCATCAAATGAGTAGAAGGTTATTAGGGAGCTAAAATAAGAAGAATTCCTATCTCTGGGAATGCTGCCTATAACTACATAGTGGCAATCGGATTTAATGTGATTTTATTTTATCTATTTTATTTGTTATGTATTTTGTTTATTGGTTTACATAATCATTTCACCATAACTGTGTCTGTTAGTTGTTCGTGTAATAATTCTGAAACTTTACATATGCAGATTATTTAATTTTTGGGGTTTCTCTGCTACTTTAAATAGGATTGTGCTACATATAAAGCCCAAAGTGAACGAAAGCCAATCGTTGTTATAAAAATTGAGATTATTATGTTTTTTTCCAAGTGGCCAAATGTCATGTCCTGCACATAGTAGTTTGTGTAGCTCACTGCTAAATCACTTTTTCATTTTGTTGCACAGGAGTGCATAAGGAGGATGGTTTTTGTTTGGCTTCTTGGGAAAGGTTTTATTTTGTGATTCACAGAGCATGCAAAGAAAACTTATGTTGATTAAGATGTATTCTATTTGTTATGTATTTGTTAATTGGTTTTCATTACCATGTGACCATAAATGGGTCTTTCAGTTGTTCATGTGTAAATCTGAAACTACATATGCAGTGTAATTTATTTTTTGGGCTTCTTTGATACTTTTAGTAGTGTTATGCTACACAGATATCACTAAGGGCCTGATTTAGAACTTGGTGGATGGGTTTTTGCGTCACAACAGTGATGGATATCCCGTCAGCTGAAATCTGAATCCCATTGGATATAATGGGATTTAGATTTCGGCGGGCCGGATATCCAACACCATTGTGATGGAGTAACCTGTCTGCTAAATTCTAAATCCAAGTTTTTGTCCCTTAAAACTTCATAACTACTTCATAACATTACTTGCAATAGCAAAAAAGATCATCTACATAGTCTAATGTTCATTGTTGTAAAATTTCATTGCAGTCCATTCAGCCGTTTTGCGCTACATCCAATACAAAAAGTCTATGTACAATGCTTTGACGTCAAAAGCTGTTTTAGGACTCCCCTTTTTGATTCGCACCCCCTCGACCAAACGCTGTGAAACTTTCCATTGTTCAAATTTAACGAGGGCAATAGGTTTGAAAAGTTAAGTGGAGATTTGATAAATGAGCAACCCAGCAGGGAATACAGCAAAGACTCCATAGCCCATCTAATGGCCAAACACTCCTTCTCAATGATGGGCAAAAGAGTTTCTCTAGGAAAAAATGTATGACTCAAATACAGAATGGGCCGTAAGACCCCATGTATGTTGGGTTGGGACAGCACAGCACCCAGTCCACATCCTGAGGCATCTATTTGCAAGACAAAGATCTTCTCGAAGTCAGGACACGTCAATACAGAGGCTTGACATAGCACTTCTTTTAACTGTTAAAAACTCAGTTCTTGGGGTTCAGTCCATGGTATTGTTTTCCATGTGACCTTTTGTGACACAAGGTCAGTGAGAGGAATGCTAGTTCTGAGAAATGAGGAACAAACCATCAGTAATACCCCCAAAAGACCCAAAAAGGAGCAGATCTCTCTTTTAGTGGTAGGCCTTGGTATGTGCTGGATCGCTTAGAGTTTATTTAGTTGGGTGGGGGGGGGTCCCTGCATGAACAGTGTATCCCAAAAATTAAATGTGGTCAGTAAAAGACAATGTTTTCTTGGAATTTAAAGTTAGCCCTGCTTCCCATAATGTTGTCAATATCTGTTTGAGGTGTTGCATGTGTGTTTCCCAGTCAGGGCTACACACTACAATAGCATCCAAATATGCTGCTGCGTATGTTTTATGGGGTTTCAACAATATGTCTATAAGCCTCTGAACGCTACAGGAGCCCCATGCAGGCTGAAAGGTAAAACCTTGAGTTGATAAAGGCCTAAAGGGGTTGACAAGACTGTTTTCTCTCTAGCTGTAGGAGTGAGGGGTATCTGCCAATATCCCTTCATTAGGTCAGTGGTAATCATGACTTTGGCATTTCCCACTCTTTTGACTAACTCCTCTACTCAGGGCATGGAATGAGTATCAGATGTTGATATGGCATTTAATTAGTAAAAGTCAATACAAAATCACAGACCTCCATCTTTATTTGGTACGATTACTATCGGTGAACACCAGGCACTGTGCGAAGGTTCAGTGATATCCGCCTGTAACATGGTTGAACCTCCTGCTCTACTGACTGTCTCCTAGCATCTAGGATTCGATAAGGTCTTAGTCTTAGTATTTTTGTTCCCTCTTTTTGGATATCATGGGAGATCAAGGACGTGTGTCCTGGTCTTTCTGACAGTAGGCCTGGATACTGACATAACAACGTGTCTAGCTGTTGTCTCTGTTTCTCAGTCAGGTGAGTATCATTCTTTACTGCCTCTGTAGGGGACTCCACAGGGACTTTGGAGGGATGGTCCCCAGAGCTACTATAATGAATCCAGTTAACAGATACATCTGGGGCCATTGTGGTGCTCTGGGGTTCTTCACAGGCCTTCAACAAGTTCATGTGATAAATTTGACCCACCTTCCTATTATGTGTAATGGACACTTAAACGCCACAGAAGTGATTTTGTCTAAAATTGAATACAGGGCTTGCTATGTGGCTAAGACTAGGCAGTAGTATCAGTACTTTATCCTCTATTGCAAAATCTCTTAGACGTGTTCCCTGATCACAAATCTGTCTGTTTTGTGCCTTTTCCATATTAGTGTGTACTTCCTCCCACAGCTTAGCCAGAGTATCCTATTGATTAGCACTGTAAGTCAACAAGGGTTTTCCCTCTTCCTCTTCCTTGGTCCACTGCTCTACAGTCATCCATAGAAGGGTACAGGGTTTCCATCCAAACAGAAATTCAAAAGATGAAAAACCTGTTGATTTCTGTTTGTGGGTGCGAATTGAGAAAACAACACAGGGTAATCTCCTGTCCCGGTGCTTTCTTGTGTCTTGTATAATTTTTCGTAGCGTGGTTCTGATAGTACGGTTGTACCGTTCTACCAAGCCATCCATTTGAGGATGGTAAACAGCTGCACGTATTTGTTGAATCCCTAGTATTTTACAGATTTGAGTCATTAAGCGGGACATGAAGCGAGTACCCTGATCTGTCCAAATTTCCTGCACAAAACCCACCGGGAAAATAAAGAGATCATGGACTGGGCTGCAGACATGGTGGTCATGCTGACAAGAGGAAAAGCTTCCTGGTGCCATGTAGTGTAGTCTACTAATGCCAAATCATATTGGTGTCCACAAGCACTGGTTGTTAAGGGTCCCACCAAGTCCATACCGACCCGTTGGAACGGGATATCAATTATGGTCAGTGGCCTAGGGAAGCTCTTGGTACTCCTGGAGGGTTTGTCATCTGACATTAAGGACATGAAGGACAGAACTTTTCCACTTCTTTGTATACCTCAGGCCAAAAAAAAGTTCTAAGATGTGTTAAAGAGTATGTTCCTGATCATACTGCCCTCCTTCTTCCTTATTGTGCGCTTAATGCATAACTTGCTCCTGAAAGGCAATTAGTACTAACAATTGTTAAATTTTATGTCCATTGTTCTTGGTTACCCTGTGCAGCAAACCTTTCTTGATACAAAAAAATGGGCCTACCTACTCTGGCCTGTCGTCAACCACATGCTCTCATGCATTCATGAGGATGCTGTCATCTCTTTGAGCCATCCAGAAGCTCCGTGAGGGCGTCTGGAATTGCTTTATGATGAAAGGACATACACAGTAGAGGGTTGAGTCTTCAGACTATATTCCTCCTGTCCCTGCGTTTCTCACTGTGTGTCTTGTTTATCATTCCCCTTGGTAAGTCTAGCCCTGTGTCACTAAAAGGGGCTTCCCTAAACCAGTCTGACAAGGCCTTACAAGATGTCATGTGTGCTCAATATTTGTCAAAATGTGGTAAGTCTCTCTCCCCAGGAGTATTTTTCTCTGATAAGTGAGGGGCTACTCCAACTTTCCTCAGTTGAGGATCCCCTTCTACTTCTAGTAACGCCTTTGCCAGAAGGTATTTTTTTGTCTCCATGGATGCAAGTGATATGTACATAATCACCATTTCTGATCTGGTTGGGTGGAACCAATTCCCCACTAACTCCTGTATGTTGGTACCTTGTGTCTAGAAAGGCCCCTATTGGTTTCCCATTAAGGTTCACCATGGTCTCATCTCCATCAGTCTTGATACCCCTGTCCCCTGATACCAAAACATGTCCCCTAGTATACTCCACCTCTATGGACTCACTCTGATTAGACTGGAGAGGACAGTTGAGGGGCATATACCCCCATTCCGCACAATGATAACATTGAGGCCTCATTAATTGTTCAGCTTCCCACCCTGTAAATGGTTTCCTGATGTGTTTAAATGAAGTGGGACTTCGGGGATCCCCCACAACGGGAATACTTTGTACAGGTGGTTTGTGAGGTACGGTAGGACCCTGTGGATTCTGTACCCTAAAGTCGGGAGACCGGTGGTTTGCGCAGGCTAGGTCGACTGCTATAAGCACTGTCAAGCATGGGTGTTTTTTCACCTATGCTGTCATGTTCGGAGGTAATACATCCAGGTATTGTTTCACATACACTGCTTCAGTTATTTCCTCTTAAGTGGTGGTAGCTGGTTTGTAGCCAACAATTGCCTAAATCCTATAATTGGTAGTAAAGGGCACAGGGGTTATCTCCTGCTGTCCATCTTTCATTTTTGAATTGTGCCCTGTAATATTCCTGATCACACCCCACTCTGTCTAATATGTCTTATGATATCCTCATATGCCAATACCCCAGCTGGATTAGCAGCCTGATCTGCAGCCTGTAGTTCCCCAGTAGCAGGGGTGCGAGGTACTGTCCTCATCTTTCTGAATGCCAGGAAGCCATGGTAGAAACTTGTTCAAAATATACAAAAAAAAAATCTGGATCCTCCTCCTGAAACGTTCGCACACTGATCCAGGGACGTTAGGGTTAACCTGTGCGCTAGAAATAGCATCCATCCTTTTAATGCGGTTTTAAAGGCTTCGTGTTCTTTCTGGGTGGTCTGTGCATGCTGCTGGACTACCAGCTGTAAATGTTGTTGTCCCTCAGCAAGCTGAGTGACCATTGCTTCCATTGTCACAGGTTGGATCATTGTTTCACCCTCCAGGATCCCACTTCTGATTACCACGTTGGTCCTTCTCCCCTCCTTCCCCCACAAATGCATGATAACCGCTACTGAGTTGTTTTTGTGTTTATTATGGGTTTTTCTCAGTACACATTTGTGTGTAGTCCCAATGTTCACCTGGTTCCATGCACGCACTTCTGTATTTCTGGTCAACACCTTGATAGTATCTTATTTGGATTCTTCTCTCTTCTGTTTTCTACTCAGCCTCTTAGGGGATAGGGGAATGGTGGCACTCAAGTAGAATATGGAATATGCATCAGTGGCAAGTTTGGGTAATTGGTTATTTATCTCCCGTGTTCCATCACCAATCATACTCCTGGATGCAGCCCAACACATGCAAGCTTTCTATGTGAGAAAAATCCACCTGTGCACTAGGGGTGTATATTCATGTAGCCTAGGTTATTTACTGTTTGGTGAATTGGTTCCCCGCCCACCACCTCTTTGCAAAACCTGCACTCCCCCACGGGACTTGCCTGAAGCCGCAACCCTCCTGGGTCGCAGCAATGGTGCCACAGTGTCCACCTGCTCCCCCGGATGACTGGACTTAGACGCAGTATTCTCCTCACTTTTCCCAGCATCTGGCTTGTCAATATCCTTCTCTTTCCTCCAACCTCCATTTCCTTCTCGGTTCCATGCCACTCCTCTGTCTCCTGCCATGCTTCTTCCTTTGGCTCTGTCGCTTTCTCCTCCTCTTTTCCAACAATCCCCTTCCAAAGGCACACACTGTCCTGATCCAAGGCTCTGTTGTTTGATGTCGTCAAACCTGTTGTGGTCTCAATTATGTCATCACGACCGAATAGAATGCTTGTAAAGTCTGCAGCCTGTCTGTCACCTGCAGCCCTCTTGAAAGTCCCAGAACTTCTAGTTACCGGACTACAGGGACCCCCCTTTTCCTCAGCCCCTGCTTGACAAATCACCTTAAAACTTTCAAGACAGCAGCTGCAGTGAATTAGTGTCTACCTACTGACTAACACGAGTAGGTTTATATATATATATATATATATATATATATCTATATATATATATATATATGTTCGATGGCATGTGTAGCTGCAGATACACATGCTGTGCATACGTCTGCCATCTAGTGTTGGCCTCGGAGTGTTACAAGTTGTTTTTCTTCGAAGAAGTGTTTTCGAGTCACGGGATCAAGTGATTCCTCCTCTTCGGCTCCATTGCGCACAGGCATCGACTCCATGTTAGATTGTTTTCTTTCTGCCATCAGGTTCAGACGTGTTTCCTTTTGCTCCGATAGTTCGAGTCGGAAAAGTTTCAAAACTCTCTAATTCTCGTCGGTATTGTTTCAATCGCGTTCCATCTTCTATCGACACTTCGGTACCATCAGATCAAACATCTTTACACGCCCTTCGGGGCGCCCGCGCCCAACTCGGGCCTAGTCGGGCCGACCGCGTGGAAGCCTCATGGACCGAACTCCATTCTGCTTTTGTCCTCGGTGCCACGCTAAATTCCCTTACACGGACCAGCATCTCATCTGTAATCTCTGCCTTTCCCCAGACCATCGGGAAGAAAATTGCGAGGCTTGCAGATCCTTCCGATCCAAGAAAACGCTCCGAGACAGAAGAGCACAGAGACTCGAGATGGCAGCCAAAAGCACCGAACGTCTCGACGTCGAAGAGGAGGAGATCATGCAGACTGCAGTCTCCGTTCGAGGTTCTGACTCCGAGCAGGAGTCCGAGGAGGACAGACCGGTCACGGCAGGACAGCACGTGAGTACGCGTGCCCCTGTCCCAGCCAAGTCCAAACATAAGGCCTTGGGGACGCCACTGCCGGAAGGCCATGGCTCGACCCAAAAAAAGACCTTCGGTGACCAACTCACAACTTCGGCACCGAAAAAGGTCACTCCTCCCAAGCCAACAGACTCGAGCCAAAGCTCTGTCTCTGAGCCCAGCAAACATCGCTCTTTCGAGACGAAATCTCAAAAATCGTTTTCAGAGCCGAGACCATCCTCAACCCCGACTTTTTTCGATACCGAAAAAACCAGCTTCGGAACCGAAAAAGCCTATTTACACAGAGGAGCATGCACTTTCACAGGCACTTAAAGAAAGCCATAAAGCTACTGAGGGAGACTCACAAATGGAGGCAATGGATGAAAGGCAAGCCAGGATTCACATCCATAAAGAGACTGGCAGAATTTTAACAGCACCTGCTCCAAAACCAAAGAGGAAATTAGCCTTTCAAGAGGAATTGGACATTGCACAGCCTCCAGCTAAAGTGCCAAGAACAAAGGAGAAACCTCCACCTCCTCAATTTTCTCCTCCTCAGTCTCCTCCTCACTCTCCAAATTTACATATCTCTCCCCCTACTAGTCCTACACCTATGCAGTCACCAGCATGCTCATTTGATTCGCAGCAGGACAATGTGGATCCATGGGATCTTTATGATCCAGACCCTATTCCAGACAATAACCCAGATTGCTATCCCTCTAAGCCTTCACCACCAGAGGATAGTAAAGGCTACACTCAAGTCATAACTAGGGCGGCATTGTATCACAATGTCTCCATGCATACTGAGCCATTAGAGGATGATTTACTTTTTAATACACTCTCCTCTACACATGCAACTTATCAGTCGCTTCCTATGCTCCCCGGCATGTTAAAACATGCTGACCAGATATTCAAGGACCCAGTAAAAGCAAGGATAATTACTCCTAGGGTCGAGAAAAAATATAAGCCACCTCCTTCTGATCCTGTCTTTATCACCCAACAGTTACCTCCAGACTCCTTAGTCGTAAGAGCAGCCAGAAAAAGAGCAAGTTCGCAGTCATCAGGTGATGCCCCCCCACCAAACAAAGAGAGTAGGAAGTTTGATGCTGTGGGGAAAAGGGTGGCATCTCAGGCAGCCAACCAGTGGAGGATAGCCAACCCTCAGGCATTGTTGGCTAGATACGACAGGGCCCACTGGGATGAGATGAAAGACATAATTCAACATTTCCCCAAGGAACAGCAAAAAAGGGCCCAACAAATAGTAGAGGAAGGGCAAGCCATCACCAATAATCAGATCAGGTCAGCCATAGACTCTGCAGATACAGCAGCTAGAACAATCAACACTGCTGTAACCATAAGAAGACATGCATGGTTTAGGTCTTCAGGATTCAAGCCTGAAATACAACAGGCAGTCCTCAATATGCCGTACAACCAAAAACAACTTTTCGGCCCAGAGGTGGACACGGCAATTGAAAAAATGAAAAAAGATTCGGACACCGCAAAGGCCATGGGTGCTCTGTATCCCACGCAATACAGGGGATCCTTTCGTAAGCCCCAATATAGAGGTGGATTTAGAACCCAAACTGCAGAGGCATCCACCTCACAATCAAATTTGGCCTACCAACCTCAATATCAATGAGGTGGTTTCTAAGGTACTTATAGAGGCCGGTACCCCAGAGACAGGGAAAAATATCAACCAGCAAAACAAGCCTCACAACAAACTAAGCAGTGACTAGTGCCATCCCTTCCCAATTCACACCTCACCTGTGGGGGTAAGACTGCAAAGGTTCCACAACAATTGGCTACCCCTTGCCACAGACAGCTGGGTATTATCAATTATCCACAATGGCTATTGCATAGAATTGACAAAAACTCCACCAAATATTCCACCAAGATCACGCAAGTTCTCCACAGACCATATCGCTCTGCTGCAAGAAGAAGTAAAATCTCTATTACTCAAACAAGCAATAGAAGCTGTGCCACAAAATCAAATAGGGACAGGAGTTTACTCACTGTATTTCCTCATTCCCAAAAAGGACAGGACCTTAAGGCCAATATTAGATCTCAGAACCCTCAATCTTTACATCCTGTCAGAACACTTTCACATAGTAAAACTACAGGATGTTATCCCACCACTTCAACAACACAATTTCATGGAAACATTAGACCTCAAGGATGCGTATTTTCACATACCCATCCATCCAGCGCACAAAAAATATCTCAGGTTTGTCATTGAAGGAAAGCACTATCAGTTCAAAGTGTTACCCTTCGGAATAGCAACAGCTCCAAGGGTATTCACAAAATGCCTGGCGGTAGTTGCAGCCTACCTAAGAAGACAACACATTCATGTCTTTCCATATCTTGGCGATTGGCTAATAAAATCAAACAGTCATACACAGTGTCAAAACCATGCGCATTATGAAATACAAACCCTGCACACCCTAGGGTTCTCCATAAACTACCAAAAGTCACAACTACAACCTGCGCAAATTCAACAGTATTTAGGGGCAATACTAAATACTCAAAGAGCACTAGCATGCCCAAATCTGCAAAGAATACAAGCATTTCACAATATAGTAGCACAAATACAGACAGGCCAACAGTACATTGTCAAATTCGTCATGAAAGTATTAAGCATGATGGCATCCTGTATTGCGATTGTTCCACATGCAACACTAAACATGCGGCCCTTGCAACAGTGCCTTGTACAGCAATGGTCACAGGCACATGGTCAACTTCAAGATGTAGTGTTGATAGACCGCCAAACATACATGTCCCTTCAGTGGTGGAATTCCACAAACCTAAACAAAGGGCGACCATTTCAAGACCCCGTGCCTCAGAACATACTTACAACAGATGCATCAGTGATTGGCTGGGGAGCTCACCTTAACAATCACAACATTCAAGGACAATGGGAAACCAAACACAAACAGTTACACATAAATCACTTAGAGGTGTTAGCTGTATCCTAGCACTCAAAGCTTTTCAGCCTCTTCTCACTCACAAGAATATCCTTATCAAAACAGACAACATGACAACAATGTATTACCTAAACAAACAAGGAGGGACACATTCGTCCCAACTCTCCCTCCTAGCCCAAAAAATTTGGAAATGGGCAATCCACAACAAGATTCACCTGGTAGCACAATACATTCCAAGGATACACAACCAATTGGCAGATGTTCCCAGCAGAAATCATCAACAAACACACGAGTGGGAGATTCACCCTCAAGTACTTCAACAATACTTTCAAAGGTGGGGAACACCACACATAGATCTGTCCGCCACCAGCGAAAACGCAAAATGCTAAAACTTCTCATCCAGATACTCACATCCCGTATTCAAGGGCAATGCTCCATGGATCAATTGGTCAGGGATATTTGCTTACACTTTTCCCCCTCTCCTACTTATTCCATTTCTAGTCAACAAACTGCGTCAAAACACGCTCAAACTGATACTCATAGCGCGGCGAGGGCACGTCAACTGTGGTACACAACACTGTTAGACCTGTCAGTAGTACCACATATCAAACTCCCAAACTATTGACACAAAGCAAAGGGCAGATCAGGCATCCAAATCCAACACACTCAACCTAGCGATTTGGCTCCTGAGGTCATAGAATTTGGGTATCTACAACTACCAACTGAATGTATGGAAGTAATTAAGCAAGCAAGAAAACCCACTACCAGGCAGTGCTACACCAACAAATGGAAAAGATTTGTGTATTACTGTCAATCTAAACAAATTACCCCTCTTTCAGCATCAATACAAGATATTGTATGCTATTTGCTTCATTTGCAAAAATCAAATTGAGCTTTTTCTTCCATAAAAATATATCTCACTGCAATTTCTGCATATTTGCAAAATATACAGCACAGCTCTTTACTTAGAGTTCCTGTTATCAAAGCCTTCATGGAAAGGTTAAAACGCATCATCCCACCTAGAACCCCTCCAGTGCCTTCATGGAATCTAAACATAGTGCTCATGCGACTTACGGGCCTACCATTTGAACCTATGCACTCATGTCAAATACAGTTCTTAACATGGAAAGTAGCCTTCCTAGTAACAATTACTTCATTGCGAAGAGTTAGTGGAATTCAAGCTTTCACAATTCAAGAACCGTTAATACAAGTATATAAGCATAAAGTCGTACTACGAACTAACCCTAAATTTCTTCCAAAAGTAGTATCACCTTTTCATATCAATCAAACCGTGGAACTACCAGTCTTCTTCCCACAGCCAGATTCTGTGGCAGAGAGAGCCCTGCATACATTAGATATTAAAAGAGCCCTAATGTATTACATAGAACAAAATCATTCAGAAAAACTAAACAGTTATTTGTGGCCTTCCAGAAACCTCATACTGGTAACCCTATTTCAAAACAAGGTTTAGCAAGATGGATAGTAAAATGCATCCAAACATGTTACCTTAAAGCTAAAAGACAACTTTAAGTTGCACCTAAAGCACATTCAACAAGGAAAAAAAGGGCTACAATGGCCTTCTTAGGAAATATTCCAATAGCTGAAATATGTAAAGCAGCTACTTGGTCAACACCACATACATTTACTAAACATCATTGTGTAGATGTGTTAGCAGCGCAGCAAGCCACAGTAGGTCAAGCTGTACTAAGAGCATTATTTCAAACAACTTCAACTCCTACAGGCTAACCACCGCTTTTATGGGAGGAACAACTGCTTTTTAGTCTATGCACAGCATGTGTATCTGCAGCTACACATGCCATCGAACGGAAAATGTAACTTACCCAGTGTACATCTGTCCGTGGCATGTTCAGCTGCAGATTCACATTCACCCTCCCACCTCCCCGGAAGCCTGTAGCCATTTGTTAAACAAACACTTGTACATATGTGTGTGTATATATATATATATATATATATATATATATATATATTCCATTTTCATGGACATGTCTTTTCTTTATACTCTATCACTCCCACCTTACCCTCTGCGGGAAAACAGTCTAACATGGAGTCAATACCCATGCGCAATGGAGCCGAAGAGGAGGAGTCACTCGATCCCGTGACTTAAAAACACTTCTTCGAAGAAAAACAACTTGTAACACTCCGAGCCTAACACTAGATGGCAGACATAAGCAGAGCATGTGAATCTGCAGCGGAACATGCCACGAACAGATGTACACTGGGTAAGTGACATTTTCCATATATATATATAGTGATCTGTCAGGCAGGGGCCAAGAAAAAAGGGGGTCCCAGAACACAAATTCCACAGGCATTATTCATAGACTTCTTTAGACAGCGCTACTGTAAAAACGTCTGAGCAGAATTACATCAAATTTGGCAGGAAGCTATATCTTAATTTTCAGATGGTGCTTTTTGTGATTTGGTGTACACCTGTTCAGTAGTTTTGGAGCTATTAAGCTCCAAAACTATTTGTATATCTGTATGGTTGGGTTTGAGGGACTACTTGGGGAACAAGGAATAAAACCCATTGCACTACTGTTCCCTGAGTGAGCGTTGTTTCTAAGTATTTGTTTTCCTAGAGCATTTTTTTTCTTCGAATTGTTCGGGGTTTTGATGGATTCCTTGGACTTTTGAACTTATACTGGATGTTTTACTTTTCTGTGACATTTATATTTACAAATGATTTTTGGTGATGTTTGCATATTTTTATAAGTAGGAGAAAAGTGTATATTTAAAATTATTTGGTTATTTTGCTTCTTTTTTTTTTATCTTTATCCTAGTGAATGTTACTTATCAATCTGAATTTTTGCCTTTTGAATTACTTTATGTTAAGATTGGTATTTCAAATTTGCTTTAATGGTACTTAGAAATAAATGTTAATAAAGTATGACTGTTTTTGTATTAGGGAGGTGAAATGTGTTGTTGTTTATTGTGTGTTTTTAAAGTAAGATTCTTGGGACTGAGTCTAGATATGGCAGGTCTGGATTGCTAGTAAAGCATCTTACTTTGAATGGTAGAAATTCATGCATTTCTTTAGTTTGAGATTTTTGGTTTGCATTGGGTTAGCGATTGTTCCATTCTTTGAACCATTTAAAGTATTTCCAGGTGTTGGTAGACTGTAGGGTGGCTTCTTCCAAGCATTCCTTAGAAGCAACTTGACAAACCTTCCACTATGCTATTTGTTTTTGCTTCTTGGGACATAGTGCTGTCATAGACATTCCACCATGGCATGTGATACTTGTGTTCGATATTTTGTTTTTTGTGATTGATGTTATGGTTCCTTTGTTTTAATATGTAGGTTATATTTGTTAATTCTTTATTTTTATTTTTGAAATTGTATTTTTTCTGTGACATATTTGTCACTGATATTTGTATATGAACTGTTTCAGTATAGGGTCAAGAGAATTAGCATGGGGAGTTGATGTCCGGCTTCTAGAAAGGTCTACGAAGCTGTTGTGTGCCTCCCCACCATTTCCTTGATTACAAGGCTATTACTGTCGATCAATCAAGAAAAGGCACAAGTGGAGCTGGTGATATCACAGTGGCCTCAAAGGAATTGGGTTTCACTCCAACCAGATAGCGTTGCTACCTACTTGGGTTCTTCCTTTTTTTCTGACTCGATTCAAAGTCTCCAGCCCTCTGTTTTCTCTAAGACTCACCCTTTCAGTCTGGAAGTTGAGAGGTTGACCCTCTTAAACAAGGGTTAAGTCCCCATTTGGTGGAAGTGATTCAGTCCTCAAGAAAGCCATCTACTTTTACGTATTTTGAAATACGTTGTGGTACTATTGACTCACAATGCTCTTAACAAATCTGTCTACTATTTCTTGCCCTGTCTTGGCTATTCTGCAATTCCTTGTGGACGACTTCAACAAACATTTATCATTATCTGCCTTGAAATTGTAATGATTTGCTATTAATGATTTCCAAGAAGCAGATATTTCAGTTTTTAAAGCTGAGTCATTTGAACAAGAATGTTCAAGAGGTTGTCTATCTCACTCCCTGTGTATCCTTCTTCTGCACTTCTTTAGTACTTTCCGTTGGTGTGAAATCGTTACGGTCCTTTCCTTTTGAATCTTTTGAGACTACTGAACTTTCTGTCTTATAAAGTATATTTCATGGTGGCAATCATTTCTGCATGAAGGTTGAATGAACTTTTTGCTTTCCTTTGTCATTCTACTTTTTTAAGGTTCCTGGATGAAGCTGTTATCTTGAGGCCTAATTTTTCTTTCCATCCAAAATTCTTTTGTAAATTTCACTTTTCTCAGGAGATTATCATTCCAGCCTTTTTCCCTTTTTCCCTTTTCTTGCTGTAGGAGAGAAATTTTAAGTTTGTTGGATGTTAAGTGAGCTGTATCCGTTTATCTTAACACATCCTGGCCCAGATCTAAGAAGGCCTAGCGCCTCCTTGCGCCACATTAGCGTCATTTTTTATGATGCTAATGTCACTCAACGAGGTCAAGTTCGCTGTGCCAGATTTACAAAGTTGTAACCCCTTGCTCCACATTACTCCTGCGCCAGGCATAATGTGTGCAAGGGGGGTGTTCCCCTCCTAGGGGACCGCACAGAGCAAGCATTAAAAGGGGTACACCATTATTCTTAATGGGCCCTTACGTACTTTGCAGGATTAGCGCCAAAATGTTTGGCGCTAATCCTGCCATGTACAACAGTAGCATAAAAAATTATGAGGCTATTTTCCCTAACCTGCGCCATGGTGCGCCTATGTTAAATATGACGTACACATGGTGGCATAAGAGGGTGCTAAGGGGTGCAAGAAAAGTTGCGTTGCATATAATGCAGTGCCACTTTTCTTAAATTTGGGCCCCTGTGGTTTCAAGAAGACAAACTCTCTTTTTGTTATATTTGTCCTGTCCAGACAGAGTAAAAAGTCAGCAAAAGGACCTTTGAGTCAATGGCTAATAGAGGCATTTAGACCAGCTTATTTGAATCAAGGAGAGGCAACGCCAGAACAAGTTAAAGGTTGTTTAACTTGATCTGTGGCAGCTTCTCAAGCAGTTTTGTTGGAAGACATTTGGAGTTCTGGAACTTGGGCCTGAGACCACACAGATATTAAACAATATAGACTTCAAAATGTACAAAAGCACAGTAGAACCTAGATGTGAGAGTATTGTAGTCTGCAGTCATATCAATGCCGTCCTTTCTGGTTATAGGTTTCTTGTTCATGATTCATTATATAGCAATTAAAAGTCCACTGGGTTTTGCATAATATTTCTATGCATATGTTATTGAGGTAATGGCCTGATTACTTACTGGTAATCATCATTATTTTTAGTCCAGCTCGTCCTCCTCCTAGGTACCGGCCTTTGTCAGAGCTTTGGATTACATAAATTGTTGGGGGGAAGCTAACTGATTTATAGTATCCAGTTGAGGATGGGTGGAGCTATAGTTAGCATATCCTGTTTTGCTTTTCAGTCCAAAGAAATTAATAAACTCATTGTATGTAGTGAGTGTCATTTGGACTAAGCGTAATGGTGAGTAACAGGGCTGCTTTTCACTAAGGGGTTCTGAGTGACATCAAAATGACAACAAGAGTGAAGCTCGAATTGTCTATGATGGCACCTGTGACCCCAAGGTAAAATAAATCCCCATTTTCCATCTATATTTTATGTTATGTATGCCCCCCCCAACATTATCTGCTCCTAATTTCAACTGCAGGGGCAAACGAGTAATGAGCGAGCTGTACATTATGTAGCCTATCATTTGTGTACTAAATGTAAAAAGAAAACATGTGTGCTAACCATGCCCATCAAACTCTGTGTCTTCCGCCCCATCCTGAAGCTGTGCTGTCTGCACTCCATGAGAGTGGAGATGTAGCACTGCTGTGAAAGGTTCTCTCAAAGCCTTGTCTGAGCAATCTGTCATTCCTTTTTGACGTAGCAATGATGGAAAACATATTTTATTTGCCAATGTAACGAATAGTCAGATTTCAAATCTGGTATTCACACTAGTGCTCTCTATGAGTCTGATTAATACAAAAGTTTTTCCCCTGGACTTATTGTTACAATCCAAACTTTTGCTATGTGGATGCTTAATTATCAACACAAAAACAACAGATATAACTTCGATCTCAAACCATAACCAACTATGCTCCAACCACAATAGTTAGAATCTCATAAATATTTAACAAAATACATATAAAATACTATTGACATTTGTTAATATAGTTCATCATCCATTGGACCAGATACATCATCAAAAACATTTGGTCCAAAAATAACAGAAAACAACGGTATACTTTGGCTTTGGACTGCATACAATCAAAATACTAATAACTTTATTGCGTTGATGCAGCGTTTTGGTGGCTCGTGGGCCTTTACTCCACCTTCTTCAAGACCGATAACACTTAAAACTAAGAAAAAACATAAAATATATATCTGTATAAAAACAGTTGTTAAACACATTAACTAAACATATACGGTTGGGCATACTACAGTGTTGTTCGGTGCTCTCTCCCTCTAACTTTGGTTGCTTAGGACTTAGCACACTCCACAATTGGCCCTCATGTAATCCCCTAGTATACAGTACTTAGGTAGTGTAACGATATCTGTATTTAACCACTGCTCCATCTGGACCACTGACTTCATTTTGTGCTTAAATAACTTCAGCCACTGTTGCTTCAATTTCTCCAACCGCTCCAAATCCATCCAGTTCCCAAATTGATTCTTTACATGAATTGGTGAAAGGAGTAAAGCAAGATGTAGATAAAGGGTGGTGGGATTAGTTATTCCAGTGATTGCACGATTTTGGACAATTACGCAGTGCCTTGGGTGGGATACTTGTGGTAATTTCTATAGTTATAACGTTGTGTTGCTGTGTACAATGCATACCCAATTTGCTTGCAATGTTTAAACCAAAAACAGTTGATTTTAGACCTGTATGTTATGAGAGGCATTGGTCAAAGGGTGGAGTGTAATGATATCTGTATTTAACCACTGCTCCATCTTGACCACTGACTCCATTTTGTACTTAACTTAGCTTCAGTCACCGTCACGTTAGAGGTGCAGGTACTCTTCCGCGCACAAGTTATGCAATGTGTTTTTTACTCATGTTTTCACTCTTCGTGCTCTTTCTCACCAAGGGCTAGAACATAACATGGAGGGGTGTGAGTAAGATAGGGATCTACCAGGATCATGTTTATGGTACGGTAGGGAACAGCTCGGTCATGGGAGCGCACCATGGGATATGGCCATATCTCATCCTGCTCTTCCAATACGGACTGAAACAGCCAGTTTTTGAACAACAACTCACTGAAGGGGAGGGGGATTTCTAGAATTCTCCTCTCCAGCTTTTTTAAAGTATATAAGAGGAGGAAACTAGACGACTGTGGATTTTGAACTCTGGTCGGACGGGGACTTCTGTGCCTGCCACTCCCTTGAGGGTAGTTCTTTCTTCATGATCGACTGGGTTCACGGCCTGTTGCTGGCAAAGAGATGAAGCAAGCGAGTCCCATGGTCATGAATTCTTTTTAATTATTATTTTTAGCTTTGCATTGTGAATGAATATATATAATCATTGTATAAGCAGGTATGTAATCCATTATTAAAGTAGTGTATTTTAATTGGTTGTTTCGATGATCATAGTATACTACTGCAGTGATAATTTTTGGAAGTGTGTTCGTGTTTCTGCTTTTGACCTTCATGATTCCTCTATTCGAACCTTAAACAGTGCTTTAATACATTTGTTACTGAGACTAAGAGCTCTGCATTATTGACCTTCTTATTTAAACCTTGCAAAGTGCCTTGATAAATGTATTTCTCGAACTGAGTGTGTTGCATACCAGAAATTCCTTTCAGTACTTGTGTATTTCTTCTTCATATGCAGTAAAGCAAAACACTTTGACGTAGTCAGACAGAGAGAGGAGGGAAAAAGGTTAAAAGTGTGAGGTTAAGTGAAATATTTTTGGCAAGAAATCAAAAGCAGCAGCGCAAGCCCTTGCGAAAAATGCATGTGAAATTCCAGGATGGATGAAAGAACCTTATAGTGTTTTAGCGAATGAGTTTTCTTGTTTATCAGGACTTTCTGAATTTTGTGACGAGTGCCTGGGTGATGCAGAGCCACAAAATGTTCTTATATGCCTAAAAAAGGTGCCTTTTGAACAGAAAGATTACCTTTCTGTTCTTGACAGGAGGGGCTGGATACTCTCTGCCTACTGGAAAATGCATGAGAAATGCAAGCAGATAGAACAAGAAAATCAGTAAAGTGGAAAAACAGCTTGTTGACACAAAAAATACCTTAACTATTCTGTCTTATCAGAATAAGTTATTATAAGATAAGGCTGACAACTACCAAACCCTGGCTGAGAGCGCAGCTGTTAAAGTCGCCCAGAACAAATTCCGTAAACGGAAAAATAAATCATAAAAAAGTTCATATAGCCATCAGTAAATCTGGTTTAGACTGGAATCCAGATTTATGAGATGCAAACACATGGGAAACTGCTGATTTTTCTAATTCCAGTGATGAAGAGGTTAAAAAAGGTGGGGGCCAGTGTGAGCCAAATGAGCAGAACAAGAACATGGTTTGTGCACAACCAATATTTAGGCGGAAACTACAGAGCAGCCTACAGAATCCGTCAGGGATTCAACTGCATGCTTTTGAAGGTTACACCCAACAAGAAATGAATGACATTATAGATAGATTCAGGAAACGGGTTGGGGAAACATTACTCACTTGGATGGTGCATTTGTCTGACACCGGAGCTTCTGGGGTAATGTTAGATATAGGTGATGAATGGAATTTTTGCACTCTTAGCACTGACCCCGTAATACAGGAACAATTTAGAGGTTATCAGGGGAAACACCAGATTCCCCTACTGCAATTAGCGGTTGCGAGATGTAACCATGTGTATCTTAGAGAGTCCGATTGGCCACCAAATGACAAACCCTGGTGCACCTTAAGAGAAGCTATGTAGAGAATTAAAGAGGAGGCAATGCAACCTGCCATTTTCCTGAGCACTGCTAACAGTCTGTTAGACGGACCGCTCCCTGTGACAGTACGAAACAAAATAATTTGCCTTGCTCCTCCAGCCTATAAGCAAGTGATAATGACACTACTAATTAAACAGACAGGTCAGTCTTTGAAAAATGTGCTAGAGGCGGTGCGTGAGTTAGGTGAATTAGGTTCCTGGGAAAAAACAGAGAGATCTTTGAGGTGTGAGGGTCGCACAGATAACAAAAGAGTATCTAGGAGGGATATGTTCATGGTATTACTGAAGGATGGTGTCAGCAAGGAGCAGAGTGATGGGATAGATACTAAAAGCTTGTGGGAGATGTACCGTAAAAGAGGCTTGGATCGGAAGAAAGATAGCAGAAAGGTAAACAAGCAAGATAATAAATGTGCAACTCAGAACCAGCCACAGGTGCAGGAGGATGGAAAGGAGAGGGAGAAAAATGTTTCTTCACGAGGGAAAGAAGAGGTTGAATTGGATAGCGAGTGGCTAACTTTTGAAAACAGGGTTGGAGGGGAGGTTACTCGCAGATATGAAAGCATATATCCAGATCTGACTTGGGCAGAAGTTGACAGGTTTAAATCAGATTAGGAAACTGGTCAACCACTGGTACAAAGTTGGGCTCATAAAGATAACAGACACCATGTTGGTTAAGAAATACACTGGAAACACAAAAATATGTAAAACGTTTGAGCATTAGTTGATACTGGAGCGGAGGCCTCTTTAATTTATGGAAATCAGCAGTACACCATCACCGGGCCGGGGGGAAAGCAGACCCCTGCCATGCAAACTGCGGTTCAAATGAAAATAGGAAGAACACTAACAAGAGAATATACTGTTTTGATTGTGCCCTTCTGGAGTACATACTGGGAATGGACATTTTAAAAGAAATGGCTTTGTATTTGGATGATGGCTGTTACCAATTTGGATCAAAGAGATACATTTCAGTGGCAGCTATGAAAGTGGGTCATTTAAGGATACCTCCAGTGAAGCTGCCCCTGCAACCAAAGTGATCCGCTTGAAGCAGTACCACATTCAAGGAGGGCACAGGGAAATAAGTGAAACTATAAAAAAAATGATTGAGGCTGGTGTAATAGGTTCAACTACCACTGAATGGAACAATCCCCTTTGGCCCGTCCAGCAACCTGACAGGTGATTTAGAATGACAGTCAATTATCGCAAGCTGAATAAACATATACCCCCTTGGACAGCCCCAGTCCCAGACACCATCACTTTGAAAGAATACAGAAGCATGTTAGGGACCTGGTATGCAACCATTGATATTGCCATTGCTTTATTTTCTATACCATTGGCCCCTGAGTGCCAAGATCAACTTGCTTTCTCACATTCTGGCAGAAAATTCAAGATGTTGTCTTTACCTATGGGGTGTATACATAGCCACACTATGTGACACCAGCTGGTGGCAAAGCACCTGAATGAAGTATCCGTCATTCGAGGAGTGCAATCGACTCATTGCATTGACGACATGATTATTCAGGGAGAGACTCAGTTGGAGTGGGTTGTGGAACTCTTGCAGAATAAAGGGTGGATGATTATTCCAGACAAGACACAAGGACCCTCTCAAAATGTGAAGTTTCTAGGGCTTCAGTGGAATCAAGGACATAGAGAGGTGTTATCACAGGCAAAACAAAAGAATTTGGAGTTTGCCACTCCCCACACTAAGCAAGAGACTGAGTGATTCATTGGATTGTTTGGTTTTTGGAGACAGCATATTCCTCATATGAGGCAGCTTCTGGCCCCTTTGTACAAAGTGACAAGATAGAAACATGAGTTTGAATGGAGTGAACAGCATCAGTGTGTGTTTGATTTAGCAATGGAAGCAATTCAAGAGGGTTTAGATTTGTGGCCAGTGCAGGAAGGAGACATTGATTTGCATGTAACCGTTCAGGGGCAATATGAAAATTGGAGCATGTGACAAAAGCAAGGAAGAACAAGGATGCCCCTGGGATTCTGGACTAAAAAGTTACCTGAGGCTGGGGAGCAGTACACTCCCTTTGAGATACAGCTGCTAGAGTGTTATTGGCGTCTAGTGGATACTGAGCAAATAACCCTAGGCCATAATGTGATGCTGAGACCTGAGATTCCAATAATGCGGTGGATGATGAGTTCAGCTAAAATACACTGCAGAGGACATGCACAAAAAGCTAGTATCATACATTGAAAATGGCACATTCAGGACAACACCATCGGTCTACACGAACAGGTGTCACAAGCCCCAGTGCAGGATAAGGAGAGGGTGCAGTAAGTACCACAAATAAAAGAGTCACCAGTGAGATGGGGTGAGCCATTTGAATCCTTGTCCCCCGAGGATGGGAAGCATGTTTGGTTCACCGATGGTTCATCCAAATATGTGGGAGCTAAAAGACTTTGGACAGCTGTGTCACATAATCCAGTCACCACAAAGTTGTTAACGACTATCGGAGAAGGGAAAAGTAGTCAGTATGCAGAGTTGTACACTGTGTATCAGGCTCTAAAGCAAGAGCTGCCTGGACCCTGTCACATTTATACTAATTATTGGTCCACTGCCAATGGGTTAGCCACCTGGCTTCCCACATGGCATGTACATAACTGGCACATTCATTCCATGGAAGTGTGAGGCATAGAGTTGTGGCAAGAAATTTGGGAAATGCTGGAGCAAAGTACAGTTTCTGTGTATCATGTAGATGCTCACTGTCCCATTGATTCACTAGGATGCTGGTTCAATTCCCTTGCATATGACAAAGCCAAAATCTCAGAGGCGGCAACACAGGCTTCAGACTTGGTGGGAATGGCTAAATGGGCGCACCAAAAATGTGGACACCTGGGAGTGAAAGCAACTTACAGGTGGGCAGAGATTAGAGGGATGCACATTCCCCTAGATCTGATAAAAACTGTGATTTTACAATGTCCTATTTGTCAGCACACACAACAGAGATCTGTCCCGCAAACTGTCAAAGGTCAATTGGGGAGAGGAAAGTTACCAGGACAGATATGGCAATTTGATTACATTGGGCCACATTCCATATTATCTACAAGCCTCAGGACTGATTGAGAGAATGAACAGCTTGCTGAAAGCCCAATTAGGAAAATTATCAGATGGAACCTTGAAAAACAGGAGAGAGCACTTAAATGAAGCCCTCCACATTCTAAATAACACACCACTAAAATGTTGACTCTCCCCTGATGAGAATGTTAACCCCAGCTTTGCAGATACAACCCTATGTGGCCACCAACACCATCCTGTAGTGCGAAATAAAACCTGGAGCCTTAGCTCCTTACCAAGCCACACCAGAACCTGCAGGTCTTGACTTACATGCTTTAAAAGCATACACATTGAAACTGAGAGATATGGCACTCTGTGAAACAGGTGTTGGAATACAGCTTCCCCCGGAGCATTGTGGACTGATTTCTCCCAGATCTGGGTTAGCACTCAAAGGTATTCAGGTCTTGGGGGTTGTGATCGATCAGATTACAAAGGAGAAATCAAAAGTATTATTTTTAATAGTGGAGACACTGACTTGATGATACAACATGGAGATAGAATTGCCCAAATTGTGATTATCCCATTGTATGGAGGAATAGTGATAACGGGGTCTGCCCCAGCCCTTCTTACAGTACGTGGGGAGGGAGGCTTTGGTTCAACTGACATAAATCCTGGTGCTAAGGTATGGTTAAAATACCCAAATCATCCTCCTGAACCAATAGAAATCATAGCTAAGGACCCAGATAATGTTCTCCTGACTATGAAACCAGGAAAGGAAAAATGGAGGACATCCCAGCTGACAAATGTTATTTGTGAAAATGATCATAATTGTCTCCTTTACAGATCATACTACAACTTGCCTCTGCTCTGAGTGTGCTGTGTGGTCTCCTTTCAGGCGTGTGCGTGTGGGGTCAGGAGGGACCTAAAACCCCCAACTCTGCCTGATTGATCGACTATGTCGAGCGACACCACTACTACACTTGACAGAAGTTATTTGGACCCACCTAGCATGAGTCATGCTCCTCAGAACAGACTTCTGCATGGGAACTGTGCAGAATACCGTGCATGTCCTAACAACCTGTTTGATTGCAATACCTACTCCTGCAAGTGTCCTGTTGTGTATTTATAGTGCCACCAACCAGGATGGGGACGTTGAAAAACAAGACGTGAAATCTCATTTCAGCCCCTACGAGTATTGTAGGGACTGTCAAGAAGCAACAAATGAGAATTGGGATAATCTTATTCAGATAATTGTATACAATACCACCGCAGGCGATGTCTGTTACCAGATGTCTTGCAATCCTCGTAACATTGGAAAATGTGTTCAGCTACATCTAGAAGGCACAACGGAGTCTTTTCAAGAGATAACGTGGAAATTTCAAACTCTGTGTTCTAATTGAATGGATCAACATTGCAAAAACGAAACCAACCACATGTCTAGTCATCACCTGGTCACTGCTGCCAGGCACATCAAACATGTTAAACTACCAGTAGCTTGGCTCTTCTCGTGTTGAAATATCACCTTCACCTACATTCCTGAAAATATATCACCGGTGAACCGTGTACTTTTACACGATTAGGACTTATGATGTTTCCATTTAACTCTGTACATACTTGTTATCCTGGGACGCAGTTCAATTGAGTGAGGACTGCGATTCTGACATTCAGTTATCCCAATCAGAATATCTAAGCTTGAACTCTCTATTGTAGGCGTACCCGGCTTAGCCGTTTATAATATTCTAATAATTAATAAGTTGGCATGCATAATGGTTAAAAATATTGATCACACTTCTATTGCTTTATCTGAATTCTTACTAGATATATGTGGTACTAGAAAGGCTGCATTGTCAAGAAGCAACAAATGAGAAGTGGGATAATCTCACTCAGATAATTGTATACAATATCACCACAGACGATGTCTGTTACCAGATGTCTTGCAATCCTTGTAAATTCGGAAAATGTGTTCAACTACGTCTAGAAGGCACAACGGGGTCTTTTCAAAAGATCCCGTGGGAACATCAAATGGGTTCTAATTGAATGGATCAACATTGCAAAAACGTAACCAACCACATGTTTTGTCATCACCTGGTCACTGCTGCCAGTCACATCAAACATGTAAAACTACCAGTAGATTGGCTCTTCTTGTGTGGAAATATCACCTTCACTTACATTCCTAAAAATATATCACAGGTGAACTGTGTACTTTTACATGATTAGGACTCATGCTGTTTCCATTTAACTCTGTACATACTCGTTATCCTAGAGACGCAGGTCAATTAAGTGAGGACTGCATTCTGACATTCAATTATCCCAATCAGAATATCTGAGCTTGAGTCTTTCTATTGTAGGCATAATTAGCCGTTTATAATACTCGAATGATCAATAAGTTGGCATGCTTAATGGTTAAAAATATTAATCACACTTCTATTGCTTTATCTGAATTCTTACTAGATATATGTGGTACTAGAAAGGCTGCATTACAAAATAGTGCTGCTATTGATTGTTGTTAAAGCATGATCAAGGGTGTTCTGAATTTGAAGGCATGTGTTGCTTCAATATGCCAGACCGCTCTAAATCCATCCAGTCTGATATTGATGCTTTACATGAATTGGTGAAAGGAGTAAAGCAACATGTAGATAAAGGGTGGTGGGATTGGTTATTCCAGTGGTTACCTGATTTTTGGCACTTACGCAATGTCTTGGGTGGGATACCCGTGGTAATTTCTATAGTTATAACGTGTTGCTGTGTACAATGCGTACACAGTTTTCCTGCAATGTTTAAACCAAAAAGAGTTGATTTTAGACCTGTATGTTATGAAATTCATTGGTCAAAGAGTGGAGTGTAATGATATCTGTATTTAACCACTGCTCCATATTGACCACTGACTCCATTGTGTGCTTAACTTAGCTTCAGCCATCGTCACGTTAGAGGTGCAGGTATTTTTCTGCACACAAGTTATGCAATGTGTTTTTCACTCATGTTTTTATTCTTCATGCTCTTTCTCACCAAGGACTAGAACATAACATGGAGAAGTGAGAGTAAGATAGGGATGTACCAGGATAATGTTTATGGTACAGTTGTTACGACTCGGTCGTCCCATTTCCAGGGGGCGCTGTAAGGGGACTGTCAGAAGCCTGGGAATCACCTTAAACACCTATCTAGAGTCCCTTGCTGACTCCTGTTTGTTTCTCTTTTCTCCATGGTACACTTGTGTAGGACTACATTTGCTTCTTGGGACTGCAAATCCCATAATGCACAGCTTGGTAGTCAGGAAAACCCGGATTCTGTTTCCCATTGTTTTCAATGGGAGAAGTCCAGTTGCTCCTTTTCACTGGATCCTCTCCTCCAGGACTTGCAAGTGTCCGAAACCACACACACCTGAAACCTCTCCTGTGCAGCCCAGCTTGGAACTGCTTATAAGCAGCCATTCCCTCAAGCTCCCCGTCGTGCATCGGACTTCAATTCCTTTGTGTTACAGACCCCTTGTCGGATGGTGTCCCAGTTTTGTTCCTGTTCTGTTCCAGCCTGAGCCTGATCCTGTTTCCTGTTTCTCTGCCCTGCTCCTGATTGTTCCAGCCAGAGTCTGCTCCCTACATCTTAGCCTTGTACCTGTTTGTTTCTTCCAAAGCCTGCTCCCTGTTTCTCTGCCCTGCTCCTGCCTTGTTTCAGCCTGAACCTTCTCTCTGTTTCCCAGTCCTGTTTACTGCTCATTTCCTACTCCCTGTATTCCAGTCCTGTCCTTGCCTGTTCCAGCCAGAGCCTGTTCTCAGTTGCCCAGTCCTGTCTCTGTCTGTCCCAGACAGAAGTTTGCGCCCTGTTTCCAAGTCCTAGTCCCGCCTTTGCTTCAGCCTGAGCCTGTTCCTAGTTCTTGCCTCTGCCTCTTTGTTTGTTCCCTTCTGTTTCTGTTTCTTCTTGGTTCTTTGTGTCTGGTAAGTGTTCTATCAGTCTTCACCAGTGTATACGTGTCCTCCTGTGTACTGGGGTTGGCTCCTGGTTTCCAGGAGGCAATTCCAGCCCCCATCCTTGTCCAGTGTTATACGTTGTATTTCGTGCCTAACAGTGACAGTGTGCTATTGCTGTTTTCTCAGGAATCGCCACTGTGTTTCGAGCTGGACCCACAAGAGCGTGTCCTGTGTATGTAAGTACTATCCTTGTTTGTGCTCTAGGGTCCAGAGACAGAATCACTTCTGCTGCCTCCTTTCTATGGGGCTGGCAGGGTGACTATCTGTAAGAGCAAACTGCACAGAGGCATTGAGATTCCCTGTCACTGTGGGAGGTTCTGCGCCTTACTCTGTGTACAACCCCAGCGTGTTTGTCCACTGGTAATCTGTTTCCTGTTTGTTCGCACAAGGGTTGCTCTGCTTTTACTTTCCTGTTTCCTGTGCCTATCCATAGCTGTCCTTTCCGTGTATGCCTTTAGCTGCTCCTCTGCCCCAGTGTACTACCTCTTTAGGATATTCGGTGACCTCAAGGGGTGTCCCAACCAAAGTCCTGATCAGCCCCGTCCGAAACCGTGACAGAATGCACGACCCAAACATTTCAAGCTCCCCTGGCAGTAAAGGCACACACAAACCTAAAGGGCTTTCCTATCATGTTAAGACACCCCTTTCTAAGCCTAAACATTCTCTGAAATCCTCTAAAAAAGACCTTAGTTTAAAGGATAGACTTGTTAAAGAAAACCATAACTTGCAAGTTCAGTACTATACTGAGTGGCTTGCTAATCTTTCAATGATAGACTATTATGTTATTTGTGGCTATGACCCCCAGTCCCTGTCTGTAGAAGAATTACAAGGACGTAATGAGTTTTTGCAATATCTATTAGCTGAAGCCAGTAAGAATGTTCGTAACCGTGGAAGTGCTTTTGCTACCTCTGCACAAGACACTCACACTCAAGAAAAACTGGTTAATTCCTTGCCTCATGCTAGCGCATCCCAAATTCACTTCCAGCACTCTGCCAAAACAAAGAACCCTGACACTGTTCAAGAAGCCACACTAGGGATTCCCTTGTTTTCTGTTGAGTGCTTCAGCCCATCTAGGCCAGTTTCTCAGAATTCAAAGTGCAGTGCTGACTCTTATAAAGACCTTTCAGTCCCTCAGAGCTTTCAAGTCAGCAGGCTAGACCCTGTATCAAATGGATCAGTAAAGACTGTGGGATTCCTTAGTTCCACTCATAAGGCTTGTGCTCTTCCCAAACTAGATGATAATACACCAGTCTCAATCCCTAAAAGCTCTGCTAAACCCTTTTCTATTCTGAGTGGGTTTGATAACAATATGGACATACACACACTAAAAGAGCAGTTTTGGCAGATTAAAAGGCAGATATTGGACTTCTATGATGAATATGTTATAACATACACTAGAAATCTTGCCCGTGGGCTCTTTTCATCAATGCATATTTCACTGTTGCCAGAACCAGACATTCTGTTTATCTGTAAGGTAGAAGAAGTAACAGAGCAGCTGATGGAAACTACTGCAAGGCAATTTGAAAACCTGAAAAAAGAAAATGATCACCAGCTTTGGCTTAAAGAACAGTATGCTACTTTGTGTGCCTCTCCAAAGACTTCTATCGAGCAGATTGTCCCTTCTATTTATGACAGTCAAAAGACAGCTCCAGTTATAAATATATCAGCCTCTTCCTCAGACTCTCTCTCAGCCTGTAGTTCTCCAGTGAAAATTCCTGTACAGTTGACTGAATCTCTGACATCTCTGAGAGATTTGACACCTTGATTCAAAGGATGGATCAGAGTCTTTAGAAGGAAGTGTCTCAGCCCCTCTATCAGAACAAATAAAGCCAAAGGAAGAAGAGAGTTCTGATACAGACTACAATAGCTGCACCTTAAGAAACCAAGATATGACTTTTCTGGAGATTAATGGCAAGTTGTGCAACAGTGTTGAAGAATCTGAATCTAGTGATGACAGTGGTTCCTGCCTTGCCGTGAACAAACCTGCAGATAGTGCTGTTCAAATGGCGCACACACCAGAATTTTCAGATTGTGGGGATACTCCTGCCCTTTCAAACAATATCATAGAATTTTCAGATAATGATAAGACAGTTCCTTTTTCAAGTGAACTAATGGATTTTTCTGACCGTGAAGAAATACCCGCAATTACTAAGAATGTAATGGACTGCTCAGAAAGTTTTAAAATCTCTTCTGTGTCAAAGCAAACCATGGAGATTTCAGACAAGGAAGAAAGCCAGCAATCTGAAACTAAACAGCCTGTCATAAGAAATGAGAGCCTTCTCCTAGAACTGGACACAGTTGCAGTTTCAACCACTGATCCTGACCTGCTGATCCCTGCCAATGTGTATCTTGTTTCCAGCTCCACGATTAGTGAAGACAAGATCTCTGAGCTACCGGTATCTGATCTTGATGTAAAACCAGCCACACCAATGTCACCTGCTGTGTCTCTGAAATTAATGACTCCTGAAAACCAGCAATCTGAAACCGAAGCTCAAGTACTGAAAGATATAATATGTCCCACTAAAACTAAAGACTTGAATTTGAATCTTGTATTCGAAGATCTGATGATAAGTACTGTTCTTAGTGTTTTATTGCAAGAAACCATCATCAATTCAAAGGCTAGAGCTGAAAATGTAGGTAACAGTGTAAAGGTGATTTCTGAAGAGACTCCAGTTCTATTTCTTTCCAAAGAACAACCTTTCAATGTTAACAGAGTTGAAGATCAACTACCTGTAGTACAAACACCTTGCAAAGAAACCATTTATGATACCATGAATACACCACAGAGCACTTGCAATGAAGAAATCCCAGTCTTGTCTGAAGATCACCCTAAAGAATTAGTTTGTGGAACTTCTACATTTTCAGATGTTAATCCAGTTTCTAAAGACATGAAAACTCTTGTTCCTCCTGAATTTGATACTCCGAAGTCATCCAAGATGAAAGAAAATTCTGACTTTTTCATGTTTACCTTGAGAACACCAGTTACCCATGTCTCCCAAGTCTCTATGCTTTGCAAGCCTCAGACCACAATCGATGCAAATACTGCTGCAGAAACAGACAAATCCTGCTTGTCAGAAGGTGTTACAGACCTGACAGTTACTAATACACCAATCAGCTCCTCCAAAGAGGAAAGTATTGAACAGGAAACTAATGTCATAAAGATAACTGCCCGTAATGCCATTCCAGATCTCCTTGCTCCTGAATCTACTTCACCAGAAACCAACTCCATGCACTCCTCCCATATCAATCGAACAATAAAGAGGAAAGACATCAGAGCCCATATGGGTATTAATACATGCTTTGCTCATTGGAAGTTTCACCTATGGCAGGACTGTAAACTTATCCACCAAGGTTGGTGTTGGATTTTCTTGCTGTGGCTGTTCCTCTTCAACTTTTTTCAGCCAAAGGATCGCCTTCTCTTCTTGAGCAGACTGGTGGGAGGGGGTATACTGTTACGACTCGGTCGTCCCATTTCCAGGGGGCGCTGTAAGGGGACTGTCAGAAGCCTGGGAATCACCTTAAACACCTATCTAGAGTCCCTTGCTGACTCCTGTTTGTTTCTCTTTTCTCCATGGTACACTTGTGTAGGACTACATTTGCTTCTTGGGACTGCAAATCCCATAATGCACAGCTTGGTAGTCAGGAAAACCCGGATTCTGTTTCCCATTGTTTTCAATGGGAGAAGTCCAGTTGCTCCTTTTCACTGGATCCTCTCCTCCAGGACTTGCAAGTGTCCGAAACCACACACACCTGAAACCTCTCCTGTGCAGCCCAGCTTGGAACTGCTTATAAGCAGCCATTCCCTCAAGCTCCCCGTCGTGCATCGGACTTCAATTCCTTTGTGTTACAGACCCCTTGTCGGATGGTGTCCCAGTTTTGTTCCTGTTCTGTTCCAGCCTGAGCCTGATCCTGTTTCCTGTTTCTCTGCCCTGCTCCTGATTGTTCCAGCCAGAGTCTGCTCCCTACTTCTTAGCCTTGTACCTGTTTGTTTCTTCCAAAGCCTGCTCCCTGTTTCTCTGCCCTGCTCCTGCCTTGTTTCAGCCTGAACCTTCTCTCTGTTTCCCAGTCCTGTTTACTGCTCATTTCCTACTCCCTGTATTCCAGTCCTGTCCTTGCCTGTTCCAGCCAGAGCCTGTTCTCAGTTGCCCAGTCCTGTCTCTGTCTGTCCCAGACAGAAGTTTGCGCCCTGTTTCCAAGTCCTAGTCCCGCCTTTGCTTCAGCCTGAGCCTGTTCCTAGTTCTTGCCTCTGCCTCTTTGTTTGTTCCCTTCTGTTTCTGTTTCTTCTTGGTTCTTTGTGTCTGGTAAGTGTTCTATCAGTCTTCACCAGTGTATACGTGTCCTCCTGTGTACTGGGGTTGGCTCCTGGTTTCCAGGAGGCAATTCCAGCCCCCATCCTTGTCCAGTGTTATACGTTGTATTTCGTGCCTAACAGTGACAGTGTGCTATTGCTGTTTTCTCAGGAATCGCCACTGTGTTTCGAGCTGGACCCACAAGAGCGTGTCCTGTGTATGTAAGTACTATCCTTGTTTGTGCTCTAGGGTCCAGAGACAGAATCACTTCTGCTGCCTCCTTTCTATGGGGCTGGCAGGGTGACTATCTGTAAGAGCAAACTGCACAGAGGCATTGAGATTCCCTGTCACTGTGGGAGGTTCTGCGCCTTACTCTGTGTACAACCCCAGCGTGTTTGTCCACTGGTAATCTGTTTCCTGTTTGTTCGCACAAGGGTTGCTCTGCTTTTACTTTCCTGTTTCCTGTGCCTATCCATAGCTGTTCTTTCCGTGTATGCCTTTAGCTGCTCCTCTGCCCCAGTGTACTACCTCTTTAGGATATTCGGTGACCTCAAGGGGTGTCCCAACCAAAGTCCTGATCAGCCCCGTCCGAAACCGTGACAACAGTAGGGAACAGCTCGGTCTTGGAAGCGCACCTTGGGATATGGCAAATCTCTAATATGCTCTTCCAACACGGACTGATACAGCCAGCGATTGAACAACTCACTGAAGGGGAGGTGGATTTCTAGAATTCTCCTCTCCAGCTAGACGACTGTAGATTTTGAACTCTGGTTGGTACGAGGACGCCTGTGCCTGCCACTCCTTTGAGGGTATTTCTCTCTTCACGGTCGACTGGGTTCACGGCATGTTGCTGGCAAAGAGATGAAGCAATCGAGCCCCACGGTTATGAATTATTTTTAATTATGATTTTCAGCTTTTTATTGTGAATGAATATATAAAATCACTGTATATGCAGATATATAATCCATGATTAAAGTAGTGTATTTTTATTGTTTGTTTCTACGATCATTATTATTCTACTTCTGTGATCATTTTTGGAAGTGTTTTGGGTTGCTGCATTTGACCTAAATGATTCCTCTATTCAAACCTTGAACAGTGCTTTAGTAAATTTATTACTCAGACTAAGAGCTCTGCACTGTTGGAATTCCTTTTATTCGTGTCCTCTTAGTTTGAAGTAGGAGAACACTTTTATTTTACTGCGGTGACTCTCTTTAAATGTGCACTCGTTTTGACCATAATTTACCTTCTTATTCAAACTTTGCAAAGTGCCTTGATAAATGTATATCTCAAACTGAGGGTGTTGCATACCAGAAATTCCTTTCAATACTTGTGTATTTCTTCCTAGTCTGCAGTAAAGCAAAACAGGTACCCAGGGCATTGGGGCACCTGGGGGTCCCCATGGGCTGCAGCATGTATTGTGCCACCCACGGGAGCCCATGCAAAATGTTTCTGCAGGCCTGCCATTGCAGCCTGTGTGAAAAGATGCATACACCCTTTCATTTCAGGTCACTGTAAGTCACCCCTATGTCAGGCCCTCCTAGCCCAGAGGGCAGGGTGCAAGTACTTGTGTGTGAGGGCACCCCTGCATGAGCAGAGGTGTCCCTACAAACTCCAGCACCATTTTCCTCGACTAAGTTAATGCGGGGAAGCCATTATACCTGTGTACTGGACACAGGTCACTACCTATGTCCAGCTACATAACGGTAACTTCAAACCTGCCCATGTTTGTTATCAAACATGTCAGGATCATACCCCAATACTGTTGCCTGTATCGGTTGTATGATTCCATGCACTCTGGGGGCTCCTTTGAGGACCTCCAGCATTGCTCCTACCAGTCTTCTGGGGTTTTCTGGGCAGCCCGCTCTGCTACAACCCCACAGAGAGATTTCTGCCCTCCTGCTGCTTGACCAGCTCAAGCAGAGGAATGCAGAACAAAGGATTTCCTTTCAGAAAGGGTGGCAGCACCCTTTCCCTCCGGAAATAGGTGTTACCTGGCTTGGGGGGGGGGAGCCTTCCCAAGCCGCTGGTATGCTTTAAAGGGAACTTTTGGTGCCTTCCTTGCATAAACCGGTTTGCACCAGTCCAGGGACCCTCAGACCCCACTCTGGTGTGAAATTGGACAATGGAAAGGGGAGTAACCACTTCCCTGTCCATCACCACCCCAGGGGTGGTGCCCAGAGCTCCTCTAGGTGGCCACTTGATTCTGCCATCTTGAAAGCAAGGTGGGCAGAGGCCCATGGGAGCATCTGAGAGGCCAGGTCAGACAGGTGACGTCACAGCCCCCTCGTGATTGGTGGTCACCTTAGTAGATGACCAATCCCCTTTCCTAGGCCAGGGTGGGTCTTCAGATTCAACCTGCAAGATTTCAGCAGGACTCCTCTGCATCGTTTACTTCCTCATCTGGCTACCGGGAGTGCAACTGGACCCTCCAGGAACTGACAATCTGCAACTCCAGCTACACCTCCGCTCTGCAACATTGTTTCCCTGACTCCTTCCAGCAACTGCAACATTTCCCTGGCTGTGCATCCTCTGAGGGCAACAAGTATTCAGCCTGCACAAGAAGCAAGAAGGAATCTCCCTTGTTTTGAAGGAGTCACTCCCCTAAATCCGCAGGCACCAACTGCAACAACATCCGGCTGCATGGATCCTCTCTCCTCCGGAACTGTGTGGATCCTGCATTAAAGGTGGTAATCTGGAGTGGTCCCCTTGGTCCTCTCTACCAGCTATCCAATTTAAGAGACGGTAAGCCCTTGCCTCACCTCACAGGACTGTACACCTGTGCACTGTGACACTTGTAGTTGCCAAGGCTTGTTTGTTCCTCCTCTAAGACGTGTAGCCCTGTCCTCCAGCACTCTTCCCTGCAAAGCACAGTCTCCTGCCTGCTGCTCTAGCGACGTGGGTCTCCTCTTCAGGTGTGCTGAGTGGGCCTTACTACAACTCCTGTGCCTGCTGCCCGTGGGTTGCCCCGGGGTCTGCCTCCTCTTCTTGTGACTCTCCCAGCAGCTGAGGGTCACCTCAGAGTCCCCACCTGGGGTCGGGTCCCCTGGGCTTTGCTGGCCCTCTTCAGCCTTGCAAAACCTTTTTCACCAACTCTTGCATTTAGCAAGGCTTGTTGGTGGTTTTCCAGCACCACTGATTGACTGTATCACAACCACTGACGTGGGACATCGCTTGCATCACTCCTGGAACTCCTCTTCTGCTCCTGTGCTACACTGCTGACTTTCTTCATGCACCGTCAACCTGGTCCTGCATACACAGAAGGGTGGGTAATGGCTCCTGTCACAGCTGAACACTCCAACTCCAACTGGACTTGGTCCCCTTCTTTTGCAGGTGCTCTTCTGTCGGGATCCACCTTTGGTTTCTTCCAGTCTTGTCTGGGGCTTGCACATGTCTTTTCCAAAGATCTCTTGTGGTTTTTGGGAAAAAACAGGTACTTACCTCCTATCTCCTGGTCGCTGAGGGGCACTCTAGTACTTACCTTTTGGGGTTCCTAGTTCCCCCAGCTCCCCTCTACAGATTCACTTCCTTGAGGTGGGAGACTGCCTTTCAGATTCCACTTACTTAGTATATGGTTTGGTCTCCCCGTATGACCTTCACTATTTTCTGTGTTTTACTGTTTGCTATTGCTTTCTAAGCTAATCACTGACTTCTAATGTGTATATAATAGTGTGTTTACTCACCTCATGGTGGAGTATTGCCTATACAGTAGTTTAGTATTTGTGTTACTATAATTAAGTACCTTTATTTTTGTAACACTGTGTGGTTCTTTCATGTGTGTAAATGCTGTGTGATTGTAGAGATATTGCATCCTAGATGCGTCTGGGCTGCTCATCCACAGCTGCTTCTAGAGAGCCCTGGCTTCCTAGACTGTCTACACCTCACTAATAGGGGATACCTGGTGTAAGGTGATAACACCATAAGTGCTCGCCATACACCAGGCCAGCTTCCTACATTGGTGGTGCAGTGGTGGGATAAGGCAATTGCAATTGCCTTTCCACTCTGCCACTGGTTACTTTCCACAGGAAAGATCATCACTAGCTGCTAGGTACACAGTACACTTAGTTGTTAGGATTTCTAGTCTCCTAAGTTTGGGTAAGCTAGGGGTCTAGCATAGCCCTTGCTCCAAACTCTTCTGGGAGCCTAGTTGTTAGAGTAGTTAGGCACACCTACACTAGTCTAGCAAGAATATGTCTTCAATAGAGCACAATTCTCAAGCCCCAGACTCTCAATATGAGAGTCTCACCTTCCAAGAGCTTAGGAAGATGTGTGCCAGTGGAAAACTGAAGGCAGGGAGAATATCAATAAAAGTCTCCTTCTTGGCTTACTCCTCCAGGCTGACCAGGACAGTCTGGCAGCCAGGAGGAATAAGAAGTAGAAGCTGACCCCCCAGTATTAGAAAGGGTAGACCTAGGCTACACTGGGGAGGGTCAGGAGGAACCTGGGAAACACCAAAGCCCTGTTAGGAGCACTGCAGGTAGTGAGAAGGGGGCATTCCAGTAGGCCCTCCTTTACTCCCAGAGGGTTGGTACAGAGGGTTCCCAAGAGGAGGGATAGATCCTCCTCTGTCCATTCCTATGTCGCCTCGGTATCTGAGTGGACCCACTGCTCCACCTCAGGGAAAGACTCCTTAGACAAGGAACTTAGGGAACTGAGGTTGGAGGAGGCCAAGCTGAGACTGCAGCAGCAACAGCTGGTCCTAGATGGGGAGGCCTAAGCAGTGGAGAGGGAAAGACAGGGTTTGGGGTTAACTCCCCATGGTGCACACAATTTGAGCTTCAGGGACATCAGAATCAGGGAGGACTCATGATTCTAATAATCTGAGCAAGTTAGTCCCACCTTACAAGGCGGGAGATGACATCTACAAATGGTTCACTGCTTTGAAGAGGACCTGTAACGTTCAAAAGGTCCCCCAAAGACAGTGGGCAGCAATAATGTGGCTCTACTTCTCTGACAAAGGCAGAGACAAACTCCTCACTATCAGAGAGGAAGATGCAGACAAATATACAGTTTTAAAAAGTGCACTGTTAGATGGTTTTGGTTTGACCACTGAACAATACAGAATTAAGTTCAGGGAAACCAAAAAGGAATCCTCCCAGGATTGGGTAGGTTTTGTGGACTGTTCTGTGAAAGCTCTGGAAGGCGGGTTGCATGGGAGCAAATTCAGTGACTACCAGGGCTTCTACAATCTAATTCTGAGAGAGTACATTTTGAACAACCTTATATATGATGAGCTGCATCAGTACCTGGTGGACTCTGATCTGACCTCTCCCAAAGAATTGGGAAAGAAGGCAGACAAGTGGATCCGCACCAAGGTGGGTAGGAAATCTCACACAGGGGGTGAACACAAAAAGATGGAAGCAGGTAAGTCTCAGGACAAGGGTGGGGATAAAGATAAACAAAAAGAGTCTTCATCAGGCCCACAGAACTGAACTCCTCTGGTGGTGAGAATGAATCATCTTCCTCTTCCTTCAACTTTAAAAAGCCTTGGTGCTATATGTGTAAAAACAAAGGCAACAAGACAGGAGACAGCTCCTTTCCTAAGAAAGGCACCACACACCCCCACCACTACTACCATCACTTCTACTCCTAGTGCCCCTAGCAATAGCAGTAATGGTAGGAACAAAAACAACAGTAGTCAGTCCAAAAGAGTAGCTGGGCTCTCCTTTGGGAATGTAGTGGGATCTGGCTAGTTAGAGAGACTGTCTGTTTCTATTACAGGTATTGCGAACTGCGGGGATTAACACCTAAGATCTGGTAATCAATCCCTGTCTAGTACTACAGTGAACAGCTGGCCGCTATATCTCTTCCCATCTTGTTTTCCCTGGGAACCACCTTTACTCAAGTCTAGCATTAGGTAGGAGTCTCAGAGGAACGAGAAGTGAGGTATTCCACAGTCATTCAGAATCCCTTTGTGGTGGAGCTCAGGTATTTGTTTGAATTTGTGACACAAGAGTCCTGACCTGATTTCTTTTAACATCCTGACGCTAACTCACCGACGCTCATGCAAGGAGGAGATGGCTTGAGAAGGCGGCTGCGGTCGCAGTGAGAAGCAAGCCATGTGGCCGTGGAGCCGGGTTGCCCATCAGCTTTTCACAAGGAGCCGCACTGCTATGGTGCCATAGTGGACGCAAGGGTCGGGATAGAGACCCGCCGCCGTGCTGCTGCTGCCATTGTCATATAGCCTCCACAGCAAACGGCCACTGGACGTCTGGCTTCAGCTGGCGGTATATGGAACCTGTCCACCAAGAGTATCTCAGGACCGAGAGTAAGCACAGAGTGCCCCCCCCATCCCCCTGCTCCCCCCCTTTCAGTTGGTTGCAAGGGTGAGGGTGAAGAGGATCTGGAGTAGTCGTGGAGGCCTTGTAGACTTATTAGGGCTTACCAGGCCTGAGAAAAGGGGAAAAAAAGAGCACAGTGAAGCACAGTGGAAGAGCGTGGAAGGAGAGCGGAGGTAAGAAGTTTCAGGCCTGTCCCCCTCCAGCTCTCTACCCACCCCCAGCGCAATGTTTCACTGTGGTTATATAGGTATAACCTATATCTATAATTACGACCTGATGAGAATAGACTGAGTGTGAGTTTTAATAAAGTAGTTGCAGTTGGCAGCAGCTTGAAACTTGAAGCTTGAAGCTTGAGGCTTGTATTGGTACTGGCGCCTAATAGAAGGGCAAGTTGGGTCTGGCCGATGGACCTGTGAAACCGGACAAAAATATATATATTGTGCTCGTGCCTGCCGCTAGGGAGTGTCTTTCGCCCCCCTGTAATATCCCTGTAGTCGTGTCTGGGCTAAGGGTTAAGAGCACAACGTAAGGGGCCCAGGGCAGGAGCCCATTTGAGCTGTATTTGAGTCACATATGAGCTCTATCTACGGTGAAAAAGACGACAGAGGTCCAGCGGAGTCACCATACTTGTTAAGGCTAGGGGGAAGTAGGCTACCCAACGAGTGGAAGCGGTGGTGGTACTACCAGCTGGCAAGCAGAAGAGAAGCAGAAGAGAAGTAGAAGATAAGCCCATTGTATGTCATTTATCAATCCTGTCTGCCATCCAGAGTAAACACAGCATGCCGGCAAAGTAAAAACCGGGCACACAGGCAGTGTGGGGTAAGAGAGGGATCAAAGGGCCTGAAGGGTGCCCCCAGGACAAGTGGTGCCCAGAAGGAGAGCCGACCCCCGGGGGTGTCACCCATAAACCAAGAAGAGGGAGACATACCCCAGTTTTCGCAACTGGGTGGGGCTTGGAGTGATGCCATGAGAGACAATGGGGAGAGAGCTGCTGTAACACCATTGGGTGCTTCAATCAAGGACTGGGAAAGTATTTTTAAAAAGTCTTCTAATGTGGTAAAGCCTTTAAAAAAGGGAAGCGTATCAAACCCCGATCAGAGTAAGGTGGAGCGGACCATATGAATGGCTCCCAGACATCAGAGTCGCTGCAGCTTGAGGATGGATATTTGGGAGAGGGGGGTGAGACAGTCGAGGGGACAGTGGGGGGTAGGCTTTTGCTGCAGCCCAGGCTGTCATCATTTCCACACCTTTGGCATGGATTAATAGATAGCGACAACCTAGAGGGCTGGCTTCAGTTCCACTTTGAGCCAGAGAAAGAGAGTGAGGGAGATGAGGAGAAGAAGAAGGAGGACAATTAAGAGGAAAAAGAGGAGTGGGGGGAGTAGAGCTGCAAATAGATCGAGGGAGCCTGCCTCCTCACCTTTGTCTCTCTCAGGTAGACAATCAGAAAGACAGTCCACCCTGGGCCTAAATATCACTGCGGTACCCGCAGAATCCCTACTTGATGTGATATTATTAATGCTAAAAACTTTTCAAGCAATTTTAGAAGTAATGACGGTAAATAATTGCTGGGGTAAAATGCATAAAAATCAACTACAAGGGATAACTTAGGAACTGAAGCAAATTAATTGCTGTATGCCGCTATTGGTGCGTCCCACACTTGAAAAAAGGAACAAGGAACCGGTACATCAGATGAGTGTAGTGAATTAGTGAGTAAAGATATAACTAAAAGGATTGAGCCCCTGTCAGTATATGTCTTAAAGCGACCGATGCTTGTGATAAAAAGGAGCCGAGGGCGGGGGGTGATATGTTATGCACTCTGTAACCCACATTATAATATCATAAGAAGTAAACAAGCTAAACAAAGTAAACTAAGTAAACAAGGTGAACTAAGAGAAAGAGGGAGACAAAGATCAATGGAGCAAGGGGTGAGGGCAGCTAGATGCAAGAAATTAAAGACACCATTAAAGAATAGAGGAGAAAAGGCTGCCCCCAAAATACGATACAAAAGGACCCAACAGCACTATATACGGAAGAGCCTCAGGCAGTAACAAGGAATAGGCGTCCTCGCAAAACTGAAAAGGAAAAAAGGAGGGAAGGGGGGAGTCGAGAAGTGGAGGAAAGGAAGGACTTTGCAAGGTTGGTAGTAAGAAAAAGTAGCAGAGTAGAATATAATCCGCATAGGAGGGAGAAGGGGAGCCGTTCGCCACTACCAAAGGGCCTGGGAGGTGGGAAGGAATATGTAGGAGGAAGGGCGAGTAGGTGGATATACATGGAGCCTTGGGGAAGTGAGATCGGGAAGAAATGACAGAGGAAGTTAAAACCCTTGAATCACTCTCGTCCTGCTAGAAATTATGACCCTGTGTCCAAACTTATGTGACATTGAGTCGGAAGATATAATACAAATAGGTTTCCTCTTAGATTCAGAGGGGGCATAGGTGACAAAGGCGCTTTTTTACTCAGAATGTGTTAGACAATTGGTGGTCCAAGCAGAGATGGAGTCAGTAAAGGAGGGCGTAAGATTGGTTCAAATAAGTGAGTCAGAGCCCGGGGAAGAGAATTGTAGAGTGCTAAAACGCCATGGAGGTCTGCTCCCCAATCAGTTGCAGTATAAATTTAATTTGATAGGCACAAAAGATTCAAGAGCGTGTGTGGATAATAACAAAGGTAGGTCAAGTGTAACTATAGCTAACGAATATAAAAATCTAAAGCTCAAAAAACCACTTAGAGCCTACTGTAAACTACAGGGATAGTGATAATGGGGATGGGATGAGCGATTTGGATTATAAATGAATCCCTTCGTACAGCAATCGGATTTTTTCTTGGAATATAGGAGACTACAAAAAACATCTAAATCAAGATCTATTCAAGGGAAGGCTGGAAAATTACAATAAAGTAGGCCTCCAAGAAACATGGCTGTGCGAAGAACCTGAACCAGTAGATGAATTTATGAGAATCTTCAGGGGAGCCACCCGCCAGGGCCAAGGCCGCCCATGAGGGGGCTTAATCACTCTGGTCTTGTCTGGAATAGCTAACAGATTTATAGAAGTAAAAACAAAATGCTGTTGGATTCTGGTGGGTCATATTGACGTATATAATTCCATGGGCGGGGATAGGCAGTTTCTGATAACTAATGTATATGTTCAGCCAGGAATGATATTATATTATGATGCTCAACGGGGGCTATTTGAGGAAGACCTAGAAGTGATTTGCATGAGCAAAGCAGAACTCCATATATTAATACTGGGGGATTTTAATTACAAACTTGATCCCACTAGTAGTGATAAACTGTACAAGGAATTGTTAACTGGTGCCCAGATCCCGCAAGGCACCTTCCCTAACACAGATTGAACTGTCTGTGATAAGTCCTTTGTAAGAACCTTAGGATCCCTTGGTCTGTTTTGCATCAGTGGATGTCTGAAGGCAAACTGCCCGGAAAAGCAAAGTTTTCGAATCAGCAATCAAAAGTGCCCTATTGATTACGCATTTATAAATGTCTGGCACTTCAGAGATGTGCAAGACTTAAGGATTGCGCAGCTAGAGGGTAGTGATGATTGGCCCTTACAGTTAATAATTGGGTCAGGAATTAATGCCCAAATAAAAAGGGCAAAATTGCTACCCACGTAGGATAACGACCCGTATTACTGAAAACAGCCTAAAAATGCTCAATGAATTTATATTAACTACAGAGATCCTAGGATAGAGGAAGACTCTAATAATGTCTTCAGGGGATACGATAAAGCAGTAGACTTTAAAAATAGGCCACTTGAAAGTAAAATTAAAAAAGATCCTGTCAAACAAGACAAAGGGAGAAGCTAACAGGTCAAATAAAAACAGCTGGTACGATCAAGAGTGTAGGAGCAAAAAATGGAAGGTGCGGAGATTAGAAAGGGAAATCAAGAAAAAATGCACCACAGAGGCAGGACAGAAGCTCAGCTTAAAAAACAAGGATATAAAACACTCCTAAAGCACCGGAAACTGAAAAATGTAAATAGGAACTGGGAGGCAATGGTAGAAACCATAAATACACTAAATATAAAGGTTTTTTTGGCAGTTGGTGAGGGAGGGGAAAGCTACGGGAAACATGCGATGTTTGGTCGTTGAAGATGACTGGAGTACATACCTGGTTAATATAAACGGAGGTAAGGATATGGAGGGAGAATGCGGGAAAATAAAGGCAAGCAAGGGTGTAAGATCAGCTTTCTCTCTGCTAAAGATAAGAGAAACAATAACAGAGCTCAAATTAACTAAAACAGTAGGCCCAGATAAACTCCTAGTGATAATAATAAAAAATAATGTAGACTGGTGGGCTAATCTCCTTTATGCCACTTATCTAAAAATCCTTGATAGAGGTAACTTCCCTGAGAATTGGAAGGATGCTACAATTAGGCCAATACATAAGAAAGACGATCCAACTCAACCAAAAAATTACCGCCTAATTAGTTTGATAGATGTTGGCGAAAATGCATTCTCAAAGCTGTTGTTGGGTCAAATAAAATCCCGGGCAGAGTCAAATGACCTGATTCCGATTGAGCAGGGTGGTTTTAAAGAAGGGCACTTGACAATTGACCATTGCATTAGTCTATGGTCACTAGCAAAAAAGTCAGTTGAAATGCGAGGGTGCCTATTCTGCTGTTTCGTCGATTTCCGTGCTGCGTTTGACCTAGTGGATTGAAATTTGGTATGGAATATACTACAAAAGCTGGGGATTGACCAGAATCTGCTCTTTCTCCTTCAGGGCCGATATACACAAAATTGGACCCAGGTAATCTTAGACACCAACGGTTCACTCTCAAAAAAGATTCCGATAAGAAATGGCTTACGCCAAGGTTGTGTTTTGGCCCCATTATTATTTGCTATATTCCTGTCAGACCTACCAGGTGCACTAAAGGGTACTAAAGGTTTGAGTCCCAAAATGGATGGAGTCCATATTCCTTGCCTTTTATATGCAGATGACCTGGTGTTAAGCAATATGACAGTGATGGGGTTACAAAGAAAACTAGATGCCTTCGAGTCCTACTGCCACAGGAAAAAACTAATAGTAAATATGGAAAAAAACAAAAGTAATGGTATTAGGGAAAAAGAAGAGAAAGTATTCCTGGTCCCTGGGAGGAAAACGTGTAGAAAAGGCTGAAAAATATAACTATTCAGGCATGTGGTTTGACTCAAAATCAAGATTGACGGATCACATAGAAGCTTTGAAATCCAGAGCCTTAACATCAGTATGGGGATTAAAACAGTTTAGTAGAAAATATGATGGACCGGCCCTTAGACCGGTAATTTCGGCCTTCAATCCAATTGGACGCTTCCAATTCCAATATGGAGTAGAAGTCTTAGCATTTTCTGGATAACTAATTTGGGAAATGGAAGAAAGCAAATGCCTAAAACGTTTGCTATCGTTACCACCCTCAAGTATGATACAAGCTGTAAGGGCAGAGTGTCAAATGACGGCATGGAGTTATCAAGGACTGCAAGCTATGTTGAAATTCTGGCTGAATCTGACAGAAAATTGAATTCCCAAGATTGCAAGACTGTGTAAAACAGAAATAAAGATACGCAAGTTAAATTGGGCAGCACAAGCGAGAGAACAGCTAGGAAAGATGTGTACCCTCTTAGGTTTTAGTGAAAACTAATGGAGTGGGTAACAAATCCTGAGGCTTGTGCAGTGCGCTATGACTAATAATTGTGCAAGAGAATCAGATCTAAATTACTTAGAAAAGAAAGTCTCCACCCAGCACGTGGTGGAGGGGTGGTGGAAGGCCGAAAACTTTGTTTGTGTAGAGGCTCTACCTATCTGGAAATTAAGAGATGCAGTGTTAAAATTAAAAATTGGGCTAAATCCCACTTATATGGACCTCAAAGTAAAAAAATGTTATAAGAAATTACTGGGTTTTATGGACTTGTGGCCTACAGCAAAAGGGCAGTGCCCAACATATTCTAGTGGACTGCCTATGGCTGTTAAATGTGTGTAAAACATTTTTTAAATCAATATTTAAGGAATATAATATCAACAATCGAGACAAAGCGCTCACATTATTAATTGATATGAGATTTTTTAATGTGACTTGTGTGCTAGGCCAATTTTTTATTGTAACAAGAAATGTCTTAGCAGGACTTACATAGGTCTCACGGCGCAAGAAGGCAGTGTGTAAAGTTTTATGTTGGGGTGCCTCATCTCTAGGTAATTAATGCACTATGTATTTTTATAGGATGTCTTTCTCTGGTATATATTTATTTAGAAGCAGTATAATAGGGGCCTTCTTCCATTTTTGCTACTTGTATAATTGGTGTGAGCAAAAACATGAAATAATCTATACTATTTGCTATTTTGCACAATCCTATTTGCATTTTAGTAGATTTTAAAGGAAATTAATTTTATTAATGGAGTTTTTATCCTTAATGATTGATAATTGTAATGCTGTTTTATGATGCACTTTATGGTCTGAGTTGACTGAATAAAGATTTTTTTGATTGATTGATAGAGAGACCACTGAGGCTGTGTTGGTCTCTGATGGGGGGGGCCATAGACTTTGCCACCCTAGCTGGCGTCCTCTTAATATGGGTAAGAAACAGGCAGCATCCCCTAAGCAATGGTGTTTGAGGCTGAGGCCTACAGGGACACATGTGCCAGTGTCACTATAGTGACTGAAAAACTGGTGAATCCTGAACAACACCTTCTTGGTCACACATAACAATTGACTGATGTTTATAATAACACTTTGTTCCACCGCATGGCAGTTATTGATTTCATCTGGGGGGAGGGAATACTGGCCGTAAAAAGGTTGTTGTGTCCTCTGACCCACCTGTTGAATGTCTGCTAAGCAATGACTTTGAGACTTAAGCTTGAGCTGAAGTAGAATTGGAGGCCCATGCAGCAATACTCTTCTGGGGGAGGTATATTGATGACATTCACACCATTTGGACAGGCAACAGACAGGACCTTGACATACTCATAGAACACCTCAACTCCAAAGACTACAACGTGGTGTTTACACACAAGGTAGACCATGCCCAAATAGAGTTCCTTGATCTCCTCCTTTACATTACTAACAACAAGATCGCCTCTAGACTATATAGGAAACCTACTGCATGCAACTCTATTCTCCATGCACACAGTGCACATCCCTTTGCACAGATTAAGGCCATCCCGTATGGCGAAATGGTCAGAACCCGTTGGCATTGTGGTGACAATGAGACTTTAACACAGGAGATGGAGTTGTTAGTCCAACGCTTCCATAACAGAGGATACTCAGAGGACACAATCTCCACGGCTACTAAACGTATAGCTTCCAAACAACGGCACTCCCTACTTATAAAAAAATATAAGAAACCAAATACCAATAGAAATAAGGTTATTTCCTTTGTTACAAGATTCAGTCCCGCAAGTAAATCAGTGTTCCGCATACTTCAGAAACATTGGCACTTACTACTTTTAGACCCTGGGCTAGGGTCTGCTATTGGCTAAACACCTTCAATTACAGACAGTAGGGGTCGTACTTTGAGGAACATCCTTTGACCCAGTTTCATTTCACCTCTTACTCAGACCCACCCTCCTACTTGGCTACCCCACAAACCTGTTGGTTTCCACAAATGTGGCTGCTGTGTCTCATGCCAACTAGCTCTCAACAAAACTACTACATTCACATACAACACAGGGGTCATCTGCCATGTCAGACAGTTCATTAACTGTAATACTAAATATACGGTTTACTGTATTATCTGTGTATGTGGACTCATTTATGTGGGTAGCACAATTCGCCCTCTAAAAGAATGCATACAAAAACATATCAGAGCTATCAGAAACTACAATGTCACTTATCCCCTTGTGACACACTTCAACTTATAACATGAAGAAACCAACATTCTCAACATTAGATTCCACAGTATCACACATGCTACCACATCACCCAGATTGGGGGACAGAACCAGGGAACTACGCAAGGTTGAGGTCAAATGGATACTTAAATTACGGGCCGTAGAAAAAGGTCTCAATATTGACAAGGAACTACATATGTTCCTAACCTAAATATTCCTTCTCTACACATTTTTCCAGGATCACTTCACTTACTGGGTTATCTCCTAGTGCTCATACACCACTTATCTCCTTTTGTATAACTTAAGACCTAACGTGTATATCATATGTCAAATACAAGCTGAGACTTCTACACGTCTACTCTGTCTATGTACACCAGCTAAACACTGAAACTACGAACCTACTTTATACTTGACGTTGGCTCTTATTTCTATATCTTTACTAATGTGTATTTGTAAACTTTTCATGCTTACAGGCCTTCTTTGTTTTTCGACCGGCATACTTAGACCTATTTCAGTCTTATGTTTGACTTTGTGGCAAAGTATGTCTTCCGCAATGGCCTAAATGTTTCTACACCGACACCTGCGTTGGACTGGTGTGATTCGTTATTGTACACACCATGTTGCTTAATAATCGGTGTGTATGTATACTTGGTCTAGACTCATATTGCCGTTACTATCTGTGTTCCTCTCTGCATGTGGGTCTCTCATGTATTATTATTGTACACTGTTCTTTTTACACTTATTCATGTTTGCGCATAACTTTTCATACTGTTTCCGTTTCCCCTCTCAACATGGCCACCGTCTTCTCCATTCACTTTCGATGAAGGATTCCAACAGCGCGGCCTTTGCTGTTTAATATCTTCTTTCCTACACTTTCTTCCATTTCTATTACCTTCCAGGCTACTTAACACTGCTCTCACCCTACAGGCCGTTCACTACAGATACAATTGAACAAACGCTACTTGCGATACGTACGATATTTTAGGTAAGACCATTTAGCGCCCCCGCTTTATTATCTTATTGTTCTGTTACTCCAAACGTTTCCAGTACTCTGTTCCCTGTTTAAGTATTTAGCCTTTTGTGTCACGCTTGCTATCCTGCTACTAGTGGCTTGCCCTTTGCTTAGCACTACTTTATTTCATCTGCCAATTTTATTGTTACCCCCTACTGCTATTATCACTTAATTACCTCCCCTATTTTTGGAACTGCGTTTCTATACCATTATTTCTCATTTTAGTGTTCCCTATTGATAGCCCGATTCCTTGATAACTTATCAGCATTTCCACTTATCAAACATTCGATATGTTTTACTATCGTAACCTCTCTACAACGGCCTATCCTCTTGACCAGGTTACCGCCTTCTCACTCGGCCCTGCCCCTTCCTTACTTATTTACTCACCCCTGCATTTTTGTATACTCATATCGCTCCCTGAGCTCTCTCTACCACCTCTCCAGGCCCCGCCATTACGTATAACTTTTGTCTAGGCTACCGCCTTCACACTCGGTCTTGCCCCTCTCTCACTTTTTACCCACTCTTGCATTTTACCTACTTATCTCGCTCCATCAACTTTCTCAACCACTTCCTATAACCCCGCCATTTTGCACAACTTTATCTCCTTTGTTTCTATTTTTCTCTAGGACTGCACCTGGACTTACCAAGGTCCTTCGGACTACAGTACCTTTGATCTTTAGTCCCTGCTTTTCATACCTTGCAATATGTGAACTAAAATACTTGTGCTTATACCCAATGGGGCTACAGGTAACTACTCTAGACTCTTTGCTTTTCTAAATATACCAGTTTCCGTTCATTACTTGACAACTTCTCTCTACTTTTCAGCAATACGTTCTGCCATATATTTTCTCTTTCTACTTGGGACCTTCCACGTTCTGTCCATACATTAGGTAGGGCTAAGTCCATGTTCTCTAGTCCTCTATGTACGCGTACCACTGTTTAGTTTTTTCTCACTTTTTCATGGTCTAAACATCAGCAATGTTAACTGCGTTTCTGTCCCACGTCGGCTCACTATATGCTTACACCTTTCATTCTTCATGTGTCTCTTCATCTGACTCCTCCAAATGGGTTTGTTTTGATGGCAGCCACTCTGGATCTTTCTCACCTTTGACGACCTTGCTTTTTCACATTGGTGTCTGCCCGCTGGGCTATTACTGTTACTGTTTCCATTGCTGTGTCTATCTATTTCAATTGAACTATGTACTTGGATTCCTTACCTTATTTTGTGCACTTATACACCTTATACTCACATATGACTAATCGTAATTTGATATGTTAACTTTCTGTATTCACATATGATTAAGTCAATTAATGGAGGGAAATAAAATAAAAAATACATATTGTATATACGTCTCTTACAGCCTTGAAGAAGTCACTGTGTGACGAAACACGTGTTGGCTGTGCTTTATGGACTTGTCTCTCTGCTTGCAAGATTACTGTTGAAAATAAAAGATGTTTCCTACGAGAAACGTGAAATATTGATGCATCTCATTTGTCGATGGACTCTTTACACCTTGAACCTACTATTGTACTTTTTACTGTACATTGTTTGTGTGCTGTGGTCATATTTGTTTTTAGGCCCATGCAGCAATGCTGGGCATCCCTGGGCATATCTTTGCCCTCACCGGAGCACAGGCAAAGAAACAAAAAGAACAAGGAACCCTGGAGCCTAGAACAAAGGCCCAGGAGGCTCCTAAACCAAAGAGAATAAAGGGAAAAAAGACATCCCCTGCACCAACCTCTAGTGAGGTTTTAACTCCTTAGGGAGAAGAATCCAGTCATTGTGTGAACCTATCAGGGAAGCTTCACGCTGACACAGCTGAGCTCTTGGGTGCAGGGGGGCTCACGAGGGAGGAACTCAGTAGTGAACAGCAAACCTGTCCCACACTGGAGATCTTAAGGCAGCAAGCTGCAGCACAAGAAGCAGGGGATATCTGTGGCACCCATTAGGTGTACTGGGATAAAAGCCTCCTATACCCAGAAGCAAGGGACACTAAACATGGTGCCTCCAGGAGACTGGCAATCCCTCTGAAGTTTAGGGAGTACCTGTTAACTCTAGCATATGATATCTCCCTTGCAAGCCATCTGGGGCAAAGCAAGGCCTGGGACAGGCTTGTCCCTCACTTTCACTGGCTCCATATGTCAGAAGACACTAGGGGGTTTTGTCGCTCCTATCTCACTTGTCAAGCCAGTGGCAAGATAGATGGCACTCCCAAGGCCCCTTTAATTCCACTACCAGTGGTTGGTGTGCCCTTTGAGGGGGCTGTGGTGGATATTGTTGGTCCCCTGGATCCTTCAACAGCCTCTGGTAATAAATTCATCCTCGTACCACCAGATACCCAGAGGTCATTCCTCTCAGGACCACTACAGCTCCTGCAGTGGCCAAAGCCCTTCTGGGAATTTTCTCCAGGGTAGGTTTTTCCAAAGAGGTGGTATCAGACAGGAGTGCAAACTTCATGTCTGCTCACCTTAAAGCCATGTGGAAGGAGTGTGGTGTAACATATAAATTCACTACCCCTTACCATCCCCAAACAAATGGACTAGTTGAGAGGTTTCATAAAACCCCCAAAGACATGATAATGGGACTCTCTGAAAAACTCAGGAAGAGAGGGGATGTCATTTTTACCTTGCCTCTTCATTGCTTATAGGGAGGTTCCGCAGGAGGGAGTGGGCTACAGCCCCTTTGAACTTCTGTTTGGGCACCCTGTTAGGGGTACCCTTGCTCTTGTGAAAGACGGCTGTGAGCAACTGTAGGAAGTTGGCTCTGTATGTGCTATTTCAAAGTAAGGAATAGCATGCACAGAGTCCAAGGCTTCCCCTTAGAGGTAAAATAGTGGTAAAAAGAGATAATACTAATGCTCTATTTTGTGGTAGTGTGGTCGAGCAGTAGGCTTATCCAAGGAGTAGTGTTAAGCATTTGTTGTACATACACATAGACAATAAATGAGGTACACACACTCAGAGACAAATCCAGCCAATAGGTTTTGTATAGAAAAATATCTTTTCTTAGTTTATTTTAAGAACCAAAGGTTCAAATTTAACATGTAATATCTTGTTTGAAAGGTATTGCAGGTAAGTACATTAGGAACTTTGAATCATTTCAATTGCATGTATACTTTTCAAGTTATTCACAAATAGCTATTTTAAAAGTGGACACTTAGTGCAATTTTCACAGTTCCTGGGGGAGGTAAGTTTTTGTTAGTTTTACCAGGTAAGTAAGACACTTACAGGGTTCAGTTCTTGGTCCAAGGTAGCCCACCGTTGGGGGTTCAGAGCAACCCCAAAGTTACCACACCAGCAGCTCAGGGCCGGTCAGGTGCAGAGTTCAAAGCGGTGCCCAAAACGCATAGGCTTCAATGGAGAGAAGGGGGTGCCCCGGTTCCAGTCTGCCAGCAGGTAAGTACCCGCGTCTTCGGAGGGCAGACCAGGGGGGTTTTGTAGGGCACCGGGGGGGACACAAGCCCACACAGAAATTTCACCCTCAGCGGCGCGGGGGCGGCCGGGTGCAGTGTTAGAACAAGCGTTGGGTTCGCAATGGAAGTCAATGAGAGATCAAGGGATCTCTTATGCGCTGCAGGCAGGCAAGGGGGGGCTTCCTCGGGGAAACCTCCGCTTGGGCAAGGGAGAGGGACTCCTGGGGGTCACTTCTGCAGTGAAAGTCCGGTCCTTCATGTCCTGGGGGCTGCGGGTGCAGGGTCTTTTCCAGGCGTCGGGACTTAGGTTTCAGAGAGTCGCGGTCAGGGGAAGCCTCGGGATTCCCTCTGCAGGCGGCGCTGTGGGGGCTCAGGGGGGACAGGTTTTGGTACTCACAGTCGTAGAGTAGTCCGGGGGTCCTCCCTGAGGTGTTGGTTCTCCACCAGCCGAGTCGGGGTCGCCGGGTGCAGTGTTGCAAGTCTCACGCTTCTTGCGGGGAGATTGCAGGGTTCTTTAAAGCTGCTCCTTTGGATAAAGTTGCAGTCTTTTTGGAGCAGGTCCGCTGTCCTCGGGAGTTTCTTGTCGTCGTCGAAGCAGGGCAGTTCTCAGAGGATTCAGAGGTCGCTGGTCCCTTTGGAAGGCGTCGCTGGAGCAGAGTTCTTTGGAAGGCAGGAGACAGGCCGGTGAGTTTCTGGAGCCAAGGCAGTTGTTGTCTTCTGGTCTTCCTCTGCAGGGGTTTTCAGCTAGGCAGTCCTTCTTCTTGTTGTTGCAGGAATCTAGTTTCTAGGTTCAGGGAGAGCCCTTAAATACTAAATTTAAGGGCGTGTTTAGGTCTGGGGGGTTAGTAGCCAATGGCTACTAGCCCTGAGGGTGGGTACACCCTCTTTGTGCCTCCTCCCAAGGGGAGGGGGTCACATTCCTATCCCTATTGGGGGAATCCTCCTTCTACAAGATGGAGGATTTCTAAAAGTCAGAGTCACCTCAGCTCAGGACACCTTAGGGGCTGTCCTGACTGGCCAGTGACTCCTCCTTGTTTTTCTCATTATCTCTCCTGGACTTGCCGCCAAAAGTGGGGGCTGGGTCCAGGAGGCGGGCATCTCCACTAGCTGGAGTGCCCTGGGGCATTGTAACACGAAGCTTGAGCCTTTGAAGCTCACTGCTAGGTGTTACAGTTCCTGCAGTGGGGAGGTGTGAAGCACCTCCACCCAGAGCAGGCTTTGTTTCTGTCCTCAGAGAGCACAAAGGCTCTCACCGCATGAGGTCAGACACTCGTCTCTCAGCAGCAGGCTGGCACAGACCAGTCAGTCCTGCACTGAACAATTGGGTAAAATACAGGGGGTATCTCTAAGATGCCCTCTGTGTGCATCTTTTAATAAATCCAACACTGGCATCAGTGTGGGTTTATTATTCTGAGAAGTTTGATACTAAACTTCCCAGTATTCAGTGTAGCCATTATGGAGCTGTGGAGTTCGTTTTTGACAGACTCCCAGCCCATATACTCTTATGGCTACCCTGCACTTACAATGTCTAAGGTTTTGCTTAGACACTGTAGGGGCATAGTGCTCATGCACATATGCCCTCACCTGTGGTATAGTGCACCCTGCCTTAGGGCTGTAAGGCCTACTAGAGGGGTGATTTACCTATGCCACAGGCAGTGGGAGGTTGGCATGGCACCCTGAGGGGAGTGCCATGTCGACTTAGTCATTTTCTCCCCATCAGCACACACAAGCTGGCAAGCAGTGTGTCTGTGCTGAGTGAGGGGTCCCTAGGGTGGCATAAGACATGCTGCAGCCCTTAGAGACCTTCCCTGGCATCAGGGCCCTTGGTACCAGGGGTACCAGTTACAAGGGACTTACCTAGGTGCCAGGGTTGTGCCAATTGTGGAAACAATGGTACATTTTAGGTGAAAGAACACTGGTGCTGGGGCCTGGTTAGCAGGGTCCCAGCACACTTCTCAGTCAAGTCAGCATCAGTATCAGGCAAAAAGTGGGGGGTAACTGCAACAGGGAGCCATTTCTTTACAGCAACCTCTCAAGCCTCTAAAACAAGACATTGTGGACTATGTACTAGGCCTCAGATTTAGGATGGCCGAGTACATAAAGAGGGCTTCCAAAATCCTTCAGGCCAGCCCAGAGTTACAGAAACAATGGCATGACCAGAAGGCTGTGATGACTGTTTACCAACCAGGACAAAAGGTAGGGGTCCTGGAGCCTGCGGCTCTCAGGGCACTCCAAGACAAATGGAGTGGCCCACACACTATTGTGGAGAAAAAGGGTGTGGTCACCTACTTGGTTGACCTAGGAACTCCTAGAAGCCCACACAGGGTGCTTCATGTGAACCGCCTGAAGCCCTACTATGACAGGTCTGACATGACCTTGCTCATGGCAACTGATGAGGGACAGGAAGAAGAGAATGACCCTCTCCCTGACTTCTTTTCCCCCAATACCACAGATGGCTCAGTAGATAGGGTTGTGCTTGCAAACTGCCTCTCTGTGTTACACAAAATGACTGCAGAAACCTCATGGGACAGTTCTCCGTACTGCTCTCCCTGACACCTGGCCACCCTACATGGTGTGAACACACCAGTGACACAGGTGACAGCTTGCCTGTGAAAAGCAAAATGTACAGGCAGACTGATCATGTCAGGGAGTGCATCAAATCTGAAGTCCAGAAGATGATGGACCAGGGAGTCCTTGAGCCTTCAGGCAGCCCCTGGGCAAGCCCTGTAGTGCTTATCCCATATCCCCACTCTCAGAATGGCAAAAGAGAAATTAGGTTTTGTGTAGACTACAGGTGTCTCAATACTGTTACTAAAACAGATGCCCACCCTATCCCTAAGGCAGATGAGCTCATAGATGAGCTCATAGATTCACTGGCGTCTGCCAAGTATCTGATCATCTTTGACCTGACTGCTGGCTACTGACAGATCAGGTTGTCAGAGAATGCCAAATCCAAAACTGCATTCTCCATTCCTAGTGGGCACTATCACTTTACTGTGCTGCACTTTGGACTAAAGAATGCACACAACATATTCCAAAGGCTGGTAAATAAAGTTCTCCAGGGCCTGGAAGGCTTCAGTGCAGCTTATCTAGACAATATAGCTGTCTTTGGCTCCACCTTGGGAATGTACTGGGGGCCCTGCAGAAAGCAGACCTCACTATCAAGGCCCCAAAGTGCCATATAGGGCTGGGAAAAGTGGCTTATCTGTGCCAACTAGTAGGTGGAGGCCAGATACAACCACTACAGGGCAAAATCCAGACCATTCTGGATTGGACTGCCCCTACCACACAAACCCAAGTCAGAGCCTTCCTAGGCCTGACAGGGCATTACAGGGGAGGTTCATTAAGAACTATAGCTCCATTGTAGCCCCTCTAAATGACCTCACTTCTAAAAGGATGCCCAAGAACGTTTTGTGGACTGCTAGCTGCCAAAAAGCTTTTGATGACCTTACATAGGCCATGTGCTCTGTTCCTATATTAAGAAGCCCTAGCTGCTCCAAGCAATTTATCATGCAGACAGATACTTCTGAGGTAGGGTTAGGGGCAGTACTATCCCAACCAAATAAGAGAGCCAGCATCATCCTGTAGCTTTCATTAGCAGGAGGTTGACCTCCGGGGAAAAGCGTTGGTCAGCCATAGAGAGGGAGGCCTTTGCTGTGGACTGGGCTTTGAAGAAGTTGAAGTCATGCTTATTTGGCACTCACTTCCTTTTTCAAACAGACCATAAGCCCCTCCTATGGTTAAAACAGATGAAAAGTTAAAATCCCAAACATTTGAGGTGGTCCATGTCCCTACAGGGAATGGAATATACAGTGGTATAGACCTGGGAGTAACCACTCCAATGCAGATGGACTCTCTAGATATTTCCACTTAAAGAATAAAGACTCAACTGGACAAGATTAGCCTTATGTCCTTCGTTTGGGTGGGGTTATGGAGGAAAGTACCCTCTTTTTGGCATGAATTCCCACACTTTCTGCCTGCTATCAATGTGTTTTTGCTGTGTTCACTGGGATCCTGCTAACCAGGACCCCAGTGACTGTGCTCTCTTCCTCTAAATTTGGTTGTTTCTGACTTAGTACACCCCCAAAATTGACATGCTGGTGCCCTAATGTAAGCCCCTAGTATATGGTACCTAGGTACCAAGGGCATTGACGCACCAGGAGATCCCCATGGGCTGCAACATGTATTATGCCACCCATGGGAGCCCATGTGAAATGTGTCTGCAGGCCTGCCTTTGTCTGCGTGAAAAGGTGCATTAACCCTTTCACTTCAGGCCACTGCACCAGGTCACTGTGAGTCACCCAGATTGGCAGACCCTCCTAGCCCAGAGGGCAGGGTGCACATATCTGTGTGTGAGGGCACCCCTGCATGAGCAGAGGTGCCCCAACAAACCCCAGCTCCATTTCCCTGGACTTCGTAAGTAGGGGGAAGCCATTTTACCCGTGTACTGGACACAGGTCACTACCCTTTCCAGCTACATAATGGTAACTCTGAACCTGGGCATGTTTGGTATCAAACATGCTTGAATCATACCCCAGTACTGTTGCCACTATTGGTTGTATGATGCCATGCACTCTGGGGGCTCATTAGAGGACCCCCAGCATTGCTCCTACCAGTCTTCTGGGGTTTTCCGGGAAGACTGCGCTGCTGCTACCCCACAGAGAGGTTCCTGCCCTCCTTCTGCTTGACCAGCTCAAGCAGAGGATGGCAGAACAAAGGATTTCCTTTTGGAGAGGGAGGCAACACCCAATCCCTTTGGAAATAGGTTTTACATAGGTTGGGAGGGGTAGCCTCCCCAAGCCACCGGTATGCTTTGAAGGGCACATTTGGTGCCCTCTTTGCATAAACCGGTTTGCACAGTCCAGGGATTCCTAGTCCCTACTCTGGTGCAAAACTGGACAATGGAAAGGGGAATAACCACTCCCCTGTTCATCACCACCCCAGTGGTGGTGCCCAGAGCTCCTCCAGGTGGCCAATTGATTCTGTCATCTTGAATCCAAGGTGGGCAAATGCTCCGGGGAGCATCAGGCAGGTGATGTCACAGCCCCCTCCTGATTGGTGTCACCCTGCTAGGTGACCAATTCCCCTTCCTGGGCTATCTAGGATCTCCCTCCAGGGTGGGTCTTCATATTCAACGTGCAAGATTCCAGCAGGACTCTGCATCATTTACTCCAACTTCTGGCCACGGGACTGCAATTTGACCCTCCAGGAACCGACAATCTGCAACTCCTGTGGCGACTCCGCTCTGCAACATTGTTTCTTCGGCTCCTTCCAGCAACTGCAACATTTCGCTGGCTGTGCATCCTCTGAGGGCCACAAGTCTTCAGTCTGCACAAGGAGGAATCTCCATTGGAGTGAAGGAGTCACTCCCTTGAATTCGCAGGCACCAACTGTGGTGGTCTGGAGTGGTCTCCTTGGTCCTCTCTACCAGCTGTCCAACTTAGGAGACGGTAAGCTCTTGCTTCTCCACGCAGGAGAGTACCCCTGTGCAGCCCGACTCTTGCAGCCTCCAAAGGCTTGTTTTTCCTCCTCCAAGGGATCTTCAGACTCATTGTAGCCCCGGCCTCCAGCATTCTTCCCTGCAAAGCACAGTCTCCTACCTGCTGCTCCAGTTACATGGGACTCCTCTTCAGGTGTGCTGAGTAGGCCTCACTGAGACTCCTGTGACTGCTGACTGTGGGTTGCCTGTGGGGGCTGCCTCCTCTTCTTGTGACTCTCCCAGCTGCTGAGAGTCACCACAGACTCCCCTCCTTGGGTTGAGTCACCTGGGCCTTGCTGTTCCTCTTTAGCCTTGCAAAACCTACTTCACAGACTCTTCCATTTGCCAAGGCTTGTTGGTGGGTTTTCAGAATCACTGAGTGACTGCATCATGACCACCGACATGAGACATCACTTGCATCACTCCTGGAACTCCTCTTCTGCTCCTGTGCTGCACTACTGATTTTCTTCATTCACCGTCGACCTTGTCCTGCATCCACAGAAGGGTGGGTAGTGGCTCCTGCCACAGCCGGATACCCGAACTCGAACTGGCCTTGGTCCCCTTCTTTTACAGGTCCTCTTCTGTTAGGATCTACCTTTGGATTCTTCCAGTCTTGTCTGGGCCTTGCACAGGCCTTTTCCAAAGTTCTCCTTGGGTTTTGGGAATAAACAGGTACTTACTTCCCCTCTCCTGGTCGCTGTGGGGGCACCCTGGTACTTACCTTTTGGGGTTCCTAGTTCCTCCAGCTCCCCTCTACACATTCCTCTTCCCTGGGTGGGGGACCTCCTTTCACATTCCACTTACTTAGTATATGGTTTGGTCTCCCCCAGGACCTTCACTGTTTTCTATTGTTTTACTGCTTGCTATTGCTTTCTAAGCTACTCACTGACTTCTAATGTGTATATAACAGTGTGTTTACTCACCTTGTGGTGGAGTATTGCCAATACAGTATTTTAGTATTTGTGTTACTATAAATAACTACCTTTATTTTTGTAACATTGGGTGGTCCTTTCATGTGTGTAAGTGCTGTGTGACTGTAGTGTTGCAGAAGCTTTGCATGTCTCTAGATAAGTCGTGGCCACTCATACAAAGCCACCTCTAGAGAGCCCTGGCTTCCTAGACACTGTCTACACCTCACTAATAGGGGAAACCTGGACTTGGTGTGTGGTGATAACACCATCGGTGCTCGCCACACACCAGGCCAGCTTCCTTAAACACAATCATACTACTACCTGACTGACCATCACACCATGTAGAAAGGAATCATATTTCAGTTTTAAGGTACATCTCACCATGATGTGCTAGCTGACACTTGGTGTTTGCGTTCAAGCCTATCATATGCTCTGCCTTGCTGTTGAACCTACCTGTGACAAATAAAACAGCCGGGTAAACCTTGTTCTAGCATTTTTGCATGAACACATACTCTTCTGCCTACCTCTCATGCTGACTTGGTAGTGGATCTTCATGCTGGAGACAGGATTGACCCTGTGCACCCTGAGTAGAATACCAATCATGGGGCGCAGGTAGACAACAATAAAGACAGCATGTTTCATTGTTCTGTATGTTGACTATGGTATACAAATTAGTGTGGCTACTTTCAGTATTATGTTGAAGCATAACTGTGTTTTTGAAAATGTAATTTATGCACTTTTTTCAATCAGCCTTGAGCCACAACCATTGGACTTTCTATCCTGTGCAGTTTCACAGAGATCTGTAAGGATTCAATTGTTACCTCATCACCATGGGCCCAGATGCATCCTGCGGCCACATCGGCTCTGCAGGCAGCCCTGCGCTTTACTGTTAGGTGATGGTGTTCTGGTTTGCAGGGCAGCTATGGCATCCTTGCCCACAGCCATCTGTCTCCTGCACTTCTCAGAAAGGTGCAATGTAATTCTGGAATGATTTCCTCCCTGTATGCTGGTGTCTCTGAAATGCAACATGCAGGTAGAATCCTTAGTATCAACAGTGCTTCATAGTTCCCTATTCACTTGTTTTAGATTAGTGCTGTAGTACTTTGAACATAAAGTTATATTAATGTGTTTGGCTGATTTTAACTCATAATTATTATTTTTGCTGAACCTCTTTGAATTACATTACATCCTACTTAAGCCTATGAAATGGAGGTCTATTTCAATGCAGTTGCATCACAGTTGTGCTTGCTTGATTGCTGGATAATTTGAGTCCATGAATTCTCCACCTTTTCCAGTTCCTGCTCAATGTATTCTTACTTTTGCCTTGTTGCTTTAGCTGGACAACTGGAAGGATTTTCTGGTCTGCAGTTTTTTCTTCCTGCTGGTTTTTGTTTCTGGAGAAATCTTGGATTCCAAGTTGCAATCTGACATCTGGTGTTGTTGTAGAGTTAGAAGGCCTTTCCTATGCACAAAGAAGGATCTCCAACCGTCGCCAATAGACCTGCTCTTGACAAAATCATTATTCAAATTCCTAGCCAGGTCCCAGGTCCCAGATGCCAGTTGAGAGTTTTTTGTTGTATTGGTGCCATTGTTGGCCATAGAGCGGGATCAATAACCTGTGGGTGCCCCGCCACTGGAAGTTTGACAGTAGCTGCTGGGTTTCAAATTATAGGCCCCTGAAGTGACCATCAGTATGAAAGGCATATTTGCAGTCACGACTTGCAGTGCGGAAAATGGGCGGGGTGGAGTGTGGAGGAGGGCGGGGGAAGAAAAATTATATAAAAAAAAAAGAAAACTTACCTGAATCGTGCTGCATCGGTGCTTGGCGGTCTTCTGGCTCCACTGCAGGCACAGGCTCCCTGCCTGTCCTGCAGCAAATCCGAATGCTGCTCTCATGCTGCTAGCAGCATGAAAGCAGCAATTGGCTTAGCTGGAGTGCCCTGGCTTGGCGTTCCCAGTCAGACTGGGAGCCTGTGCCTGCTCTCCCCAACCCGGCAACTCAGTGCCGGGTTGGAGAGAGCTCTGTGCGCATGTGTGTTTGGCCAGCCGGAGACGGGCGACCAAACACACATGTGCACTGAGGGAAGTGCTGTGCACTCCTCCTCCATTGTCGTCATCACCATAGACCCGCCACTTTAAAAATAAAACGATAATAAACATACTTTATTATTGTTTTATTTTTTTAAGTTTTACAGCTACTGCTGCTGGCGGTGGGGTGAGGGAGGGTGACGCTCCTCCGCCATAGCAGAGAAGCCACCACTGCATGCTTGGGGGGTAATTCTACAATGATCAGCTGTAGTCAAGTGTAGTCAATTTCCCTACTTGACTGTTGCAATACAGTAGATTGTGTTCTTCACCATAAACGTCCAGTCACCAAAATGCCAGGGGTAGCGAGGTGACATCACACTCCATTTAACCTTTATTTTAAATCACACATGCATGTTTACGCATACATACACATTTACACACTTGTTCTCACATAACACACTCCCACGCAAGCATGCACACAACATACATTTAAAATGTTTTTTTATTTACCTCAGCTGTGAGGGAGAGTCATATTCCAGCAAATTGCAATTCTTTCTTTATTACACTAATTGTGACTAATAACATATTATTCACTATTAGTGTAATAAAGAATTGACAAAAACAAGGAAAGTGGGGCTACCCTTGTGTGCATGGGCCTGATTTTGCCAAATCTGAGGCAGTGCCAGGGCTCGCCATGGCAAGTCAGGGGTCACAGCTGCGACTGCTGTGGACCCCTGAATGACGCCCATGCTCCTCAATTGGCACGAGAAAATCATACGCCTGCCATCTCACCAGGCACTACTAAAGTCACCCAAAGCAGATTCTTTGTTTGCCAGGCTTTGTATGAGCATGTTGTGCGGGAGGTGGATCCTCAGTTAGGCAGCCAGGTCTGGATGAGGTACTGTAACAAGTGCGTTGAAATCTGATTAATATTCCGGCACCATGTATTGAAATTGAATTTCTGCAAATTAAATACAGAAACTGAACTTGTGTAGCAATAAGAGCTTTTTCCTTTGAAGTGTATGTTTGTGATATTGATTTCGATACGCATCCTTTCACAAGGCACTTTAATTGTGGCACTGTTGCACAACGAATTTGCACAGTGGACTTTACGAACACCTCCCACTGGTAAAGTTAGCCATTGACCACCATGTTAACTAATAATATTGAATATGAGCTATCCTATCATTTGGTTCTGTATCTCGCTGTTAAGGTGCTAGACTTCCTGTGTTCATTGCTGATTGTAATAGTTTTTGTAGAATTATATCCCTATGTGTATTGAAGCCATTTTCTATTTTGGAGAATATAGAGTACTGGACCAACAATGCAGGAGATTTGAGAACTTACCAGTGGGTACTTCAGTTCCGCCAGTTACTTCACCAGTTTCCTCCCTCAGCAAGTGGCTGCCAGAGCCTGCTACCCATTCCCGCATTTAAACCTGGGAGATTGTAAATATTACCTGTACACCTCCCAGTTTCAGAGAGGAAAACATGTCAACATATTTGTTGTCAGACACGTTTTCCCCTATTGTCAAGTTTGGAATTAAGGGGATAGTTGCATTCTCCTGTAGTGGTGCTACAGTCGTGAGGTATTTTGCTCCTTCGTGTTTCTGTTCATTGTTTACTTGTTGACATTATGGATTCACTCACAGTTCACTTTCCCTGGGATGAGTCCCACACTGCATTCCGCCATAGGCAGAAAGCACTTATGGGCATTTTTAACCCCTTCACTGCCAGACCTTTTCCCCCTCAGGTGCCAGGCCTTTTTATGTCTATTTGGGGCAGGGCGCGCTTAGGCCCTCATAACTTTTTGTCCACATAAGCTACCCACGCCAAATTTGCGTCCTTTTTTTCCAACATCCTAGGGATTCTAGAGGTACCCAGACTTTGTGGGTTCCCCTGAGGGAGACCAAGAAATTAGACAAAATACAGTGAAAATTTCGTTTTTTTTAAAACAAATGGAAAAAAGGGCTACAGAAGAAGGCTTGTGTTTGTTTCCCTGAAATTGGCATCAACAAAGGGTTTGCAGTGATAAAATCACCAGCTTCCCAGCTTTCAGGAACAGGCAGACTTGAATCAGAAAACCCAATTTTTCAACACAATTTTGGCATTTTACTGGGACATGCCCCATTTTTACGATTTTTTGTGCTTTCAGCCTCCTTCCAGTCAGTGACAGAAATGGGTGTGAAACCAATGCTGGATCCCAGAAACCTAAACATTTCTGAAAAGTAGACAACATTTTAAATTCAGCAATGGGTAATGTGTGTAGATCCTACAAGGGTTTCCTACAGAAAATAACAACTGAAATCAAAAAAATAATGAAATTGAGATGAAAAAACAGCCATTTTTCTCTACGTTTTACACTGTAACTTTTTCCTGCAATGTCATATTTTTGACAGCAATATACCGTTACGTCTGCTGGACTCTTCTGGTTGCGGGGATATATAGGGCTTGTAGGTTCATCAAGAACCCTAGGTACCCAGAGCCAATAAATGAGCTGCACGGGGGCAGAAATGGCCTAATAGTAATTTGCCCCCCCGGGAGCGACCCTTTCCCAAGGGGTCGCTCCCCAAACATAAAAAATAAAAATAAACAAAAAATAAATTATTCCTGGTGTCTAGTGGTTTTCTGCCCCCTCTGGGGGCAGATAGGCCTAATAATTGTAGGCCAATCTGCCCTGGGGGGGGGCAGAAATGGCCTAAAAGTCATTTGCCCTCCTGGGGTGTGGCCCTTGCCCAAGGGGCCACTCCCCTTATTTGCAAGTACAAAAAAAAAAAATCCTGGTGTTTAGTGGTTTCTGCCCCACTGCGGGCAGATCGCAAGGCCGATCTGCCCCCAGGGGGGGCAGAAATGGCCTAATAATAATTTGCCCCCCGTGAGCAACCCTTGCCCAAGGGGTCACTCCCCAAACATTAAAAAAACAAAAAAACAATAACTAAAATGATCCCTGGTGTCTAGTGGATTGCTGCCCCCCCCGGGACAGATCAGTCTAATAATATTAGGCCAATCTGCCTCCGGGGGGGCAGAAATGGCCTAAAAGTCCTTTGCCCCCATGGGGAGTGTCCCTTGCCCAAGGGGCCACTCCCCTTATGCACAAGTACAAAAAAAAAATCCCTGGTGTCTAGTGCTTTCGCAAGGCCGATCTGCCCCCAGGGAGGGCAGAAATGGCCTAATAATAATTTGCCGCCCCAGGAGCGACCCTTGCCCAAGGGGTCGCTCCCCAAACATAAAAAAACAATAAATACAATTTTCCCTGGTGTCTAGTGGATTTCTGCCCCCCCCCACCCGGGGGCAGATCGACCTAATAATATTAGGCCAATCTGCCCCCGGGGGGCAGAAATAGCCAAGAAATAAATTGCCCCCCGAGGAGCGGCCCTTGCCCAAGGGGCCGCTCCCCTTATTGGAAATAACAAAAAAAACAATCCCCTGGTGTCTAGTGCTCAGAGAGACATGAAAGGAAAGGAAAGGCCTTTCCTCTCCTTTCATGCCTCTCCGCCCCCTCCACGTGATCGGAGAAGAAATGCTTTTGCATTTCTCCTTCGATCGGCGCTGGAAGCTGAGCTTCCAGCTCCGGGGAGAAGGCCTCTGATGAGGTCAGCGCGCAAAAGCGCGCTGATGTCATCAGCCACCACGGGGTGTCACGGGGGGCGGGGGTGGAAGGGGAAGCGATTCCCCTTCCATCTCTGCCCAGGAGAGGGGGGTGCTCGGCCATTGGGGGGAGCACTAGCGCTCCCCCTGGGGGCCCATAGCCGGACGAGGTGGTCTCGTCCTCAGCACCGGGCAACAAGTGCCGAGGACGAGACCACCTCGTCCAGGGCACAGAAGGGGTTAAGAGCTCCTAGCGCCACCTTAGCACTGCCATAGCGTAATTTCTTTTACGCTAAGATGGCACTGAAGTGGCTTTTCTGCATCGCCATATTTACAAAGTGGCTCAATGTATGAATTACACCACTTTGTAACCTCTTGCGCCACATCATGCCTTCGCCAGGCATAATGATGCAAGGGGGCGTTCCGGTGCTAGGAGGCCCACAAAAATGACGCAGTGAAATTTAAAAGATTTAATTGCACCATTTTTGGTGTCATTTTTAACGCCTGCTCAGAGCAGGCGCTAAATGATGCACCCATTGAAATTATTGGCCCTCCTTGCACTTTGCTGCAAAAACTTTTGATGCTAGTGTAGCAAAGAGCCACAAGACGCTATTGTGCTAACGACCATCATGGTGCGCCGTATTATAAATACAGCGCAACCATGGTGTTGTTAGGTGCTGGTAGGGGCCTAAGAATGTCTGCTTTGTATTTATTCCCCTTCATTCTGCCACACATTACTTCTGTATTTCTTTTATTCCCGGACATTCTGTGGGAATAGGCATAGATTAGACAGAGGTGTAGATTATTTTAAACACCCCACTCATCAGATGTGCAACTCCGTTTAACGTCTTTTTTCCCTTGACAAAAAGTCTTAAGTCCATGCCACAGACATGTCTGTGCATTTTAGTATCTCATTCTGGTTGCAGGCTAAGCTCCCTTTTTACATCCTGGTTGGCAATCTATTTCTAGTGGTAAAGCAGGTGGGATTTGCGTGCCGCTCAAACAGCAGCAGTCTCACTTCTGCGATGGCAGCAGCAGTGACCGCACATTGGAGCAGGGACTGCTAGGTGATGTTGGCATGGCAGGCCTGTGCAGTGGCACTTGTCTTGAGCTGTGGCAAGCTGTTCGGCTGGGTGCAGACAGGTTCTCAGGTATGGCTGCTGCAGTCTCTGGCCCAAGTCATCTGTGTTAGTCTGTCTTCAGCAGTTGTGGCCTCCATGCCGATCAGACCGTTCTACTTGGTTTTTATTTCCTGATATTGGCAACTCTCAGGTTCACAGCAAGGTGACAGTTCTTATACTGATGCTTGTTGCAGAGGCCTTGGTGCAGTTCACTCGGAACCACTTAGACAGAGCAGGGGACACCTTCACAGTACAGGTAATCCTCATGCAGAGAACACACTGGGTTTTTCCTCCTAGCCAGTCTGTCCTCCTACTTCACCAGGTGCACTCTTTCCCTCTCTCAGCACACAGGCTTTTAGACACTTAAGCATTCTTATCTCTTCAACAGGGCATTCAGACTTTAGGTGATGTCTCTTCACGTTTTAGGAGACTTGCTATCAGTCTGACACCAGCCCTGGTTACGCAGCAGCTCTTCAAGTATTGTGTTGAGAACACCCTTCCTTAATCAAGAAGAACTTTAAAATGCTCCAAAGTGGTATTGTTTGGATCCCACTTTTAAATACATTTCCCAGACAAGGGAGGTGGATCCACTGCCTAAGGTTTCAGAACCGGTTTGGGTTGGTTCTCTTACAAATGAGATTTTTCTGGCTGTAGCTCAGACATACCCTTTTTGCAAAGTGATTGCTTTTTCAGCAGATAGCAATGGTACTGGCTCCAAGCAGTGCTGTCCAAAACACTGGTGCAATGAAATGTGAGATCTCTGTGCCTGACTGTCATCAACTTTCCTGAAGCTTCCATCAGAGACAGACAATAGGGCAGGCCCTAACTAGGAGCACCTTCACCTTGAACAACAGAAACTGCAGTCACCTCTCTCATGCCTGGCAACTACCAAATGGCAGTGCATAGGAAATGCTCATCAGCAGCGTTTTGAAGCTGTATGGCATCCTCCTTCTTATGGCCTGCCATTCATAGCTGTCCAAAATGGATCCCACTGGCCCCAAGTACACAGGCATATCCCACACACAGGTGGTCATTCTGACCCTGGCGGTCTTTGACCGACAGGGCGGAGGACCGCGGGAGCACCGCCGACAGGCCGGCGGTGCTCCAATGGGGATTCCGACCGCGGCGGTAAAGCCGCGGTCGGACCGGCACCACTGGCGGGGTCCCGCCAGTGTACCGCGGCCCCATTGAATCCTCCGCGGCGGCGCAGCTTGCTGCACCGCCGCGGGGATTCCGACCCCCCCTACCGCCATCCAGATCCCGGCGGTCGGACCGCCGAGATCCGGATGGCGGTAGGGGGGGTCGCGGGGCCCCTGGGGGCCCCTGCAGTGCCCATGCCACTGGCATGGGCATTGCAGGGGCCCCCGTAAGAGGGCCCCTACATGTATTTCACTGTCTGCTGCGCAGACAGTGAAATACGCGACGGGTGCAACTGCACCCGTCGCACAGCTTCCACTCCGCCGGCTCGATTCCGAGCCGGCTTCATCGTGGAAGCCTCTTTCCCGCTGGGCTGGCTGGCGGTCTGAAGGCGACCGCCCGCCAGCCCAGCGGGAAAGTCAGAATTACCGCCGCGGTCTTTCGACCGCGGAACGGTAACCTGACAGTGGGACTTTGGCGGGCGGCCTCCGCCGCCCGCCAAGGTCAGAATGAGGGCCACAGTGTCCTATGCCTACACATTCACTGCACACACATGCTCTTTGCATTCACACTGGATGTCACACAAAGTTCTGGGCATTCACATAATAGCTGAACTTTACACACGAACGGTTAGTATAGAGCATCATCTCTGAGAAAGAGAAAAAGATATGATCACGCCAAAAAGCACAAAAAATGGCATGCCATCACCATCACTTCATGTGTCTAACCCTGGATATGGACAATAGCCCTGTGCTCACTGTGAGAGCAAATTTTGTGTGCCCATCCAGGTCATAATGTAGGTTCTGGACATCGTATTACCAGGACTGGTCCAGGACTCTGAACACACTATATTAGTGTGATGTTATGGTTTACGAAATCGGGGTATTAGTGTTGGGGGGTTAAATACCCACCTCAAATTATTATCACAATCCTTATAAGCTTGAACCACTAAAATCACTAAATAAACCTAAGTTAAACCCCCTAGTAATTATGACACATAGCAGACAGGCTTAACTTAGCAGCAATGTGTAAAGTATTTTTGCAGTACTAAAGTAGTAATAAAGTCGAAATGCAAAAAAATAAAAAAATAAAAATTAATAAGGAAAATTGAGTAACCTTTACTAAACAAAATGATACAAAACTGACAAGAATTCAATAAAGGGAACCGGATATATGCATTTTCAAAATTTAAAGTAGAAATAGCTCCAAGAAGCAGAAAGTGCCAATGATAGTCAGTGTTCACTGTAAACCAGGACCTGGGCGCAATTTGAGTACAGGTCAGATACACTAACCAGGTTCACCCTGGTCAAAGGTTTTACCTTCTAACTTAGGGCCTGATTTTATATTTGGTAGTCAACCGTCCTTCTCTCAAGTCCTTCTAAATTAGTTGGGCCAACATAGAGGTCAACCTGTGACAACCCTTATTCCATCTAAAGTAGATGGGTGGGAACACAGGTCAACCTCTGATGGTTCTTACTCCATCAGGCTGTTAGAGGGGTGTAACCACAGCAGAGACGGAGTAGTCTCTGCTGTGATTACACCAATGATTCACATGAATTTGAATCAGAGGATGGACCATTTATTGGTGGAAAGGGAACTCCGTACCCATTACGACTCCAACCCACCACACTTCTAAAGCCACCCAGGACCTAAGGAGAGGCACTTAGAGACTCACAGCGTGGCAAGCAGAGGTCAACAGGAGAGGTCAGTCCAGGTCTAATTGCAATTGTGCAGCTGGGCAGTTGCAGGGAAAGGACTCTTGTAGCTTGTTGTGTCCTTGTGACTTAAACAGGTGGTCAGCCTTATGATTCATTGAGTCCACATCTTTCCTCAGGTCCAAGAATGTTCTGAAATGGGTGCCTGAAGGTTCCACATTTATGCCTGGCATGAGCTAGTGTGTGAGAATAACTCTAATCAGTGAGGTAAAGGTTCACGGGGATAACCCTGCCCACTTTGGTCATTTTCAAGATGGCCAAAGTCTTCGCACATACTAAACCTGAGCCATGGGGTTGTGCGTTTGTGGAGTGTCCTGTGGTAATCCCAGTGTCCTCCCACATCTAACACAAAAATCCAGTTTGATGCAGTGCCTGTACCCACAACAACCTCAGAGGCAGAAGTCTTGTGTAACAAAGCTGAGCTTTCAGCAACCAGACAGTGGATATACACAAATTGTTTTGCCATTCTTATTAGCTCCTTTGACAAGTGCCACAAATGTTGTATGTAAATCCAGCAGACCTATCAAACTGGCTATTACTCTGTAATATCAAAAGAGGCCTACTGTAATTGTGGTCTTACTTACTGGGAAGACAACAGAAGGTCCCAAGTCTCAGTTAACATTTCCTGTGACATGGGAGACCTCTTTGAAATGCAACCCAAGTGTCATATGAAAATCCCCAGCAAACCTGTCAAGCAGGATATGACATTCAAACAGGACCTGACATTTTAATGTTAAAAAGGAACTTCCTAGCTCCCTCTTCCATATTCTGTCAGGTTCAGAACACTTATCTATGCCCGATCAGATTAGCCCGTTTGTTTTGCTTGTGAGAGCAAGTTCACACTTCATTCACACCTATTAAATACTTATTACTGGCTACCCGAAGTTGGAGATCAAAATTTGGATTTAGCTTCCAGGGGCTTCACGCCTGGCAGGTAACTATTTAAAAGCTTTTTTTCCATATTTAGAAGACCTGTGACTTAACCATTGAAGTGGATTTTTAACAACTATTAAACATGGTTGTATAAAAATTTTTCTAGCTAGTTCCAGTCCTGGGATACATGATTGGTATCTAATATTGCATCCCATTGTTTTCCTATGGAATAGCCAAACCTGCTATGGGTAAAATAGCTTTGAGGGCATGTAGGAAACTGGTCCCTTGTTTTCAGTACCCACCACTTTTTGCCTGATATCTGATGCCATCTTGACTGAGTGTGTGCTGGGATCCTGCTAACCAGGCCCCATAACACCTGTGTTCTTTCCCTAAACTGTTCCATTGTTCCACAGTTGACACACCCCTGGCTCACAGCTACGTCCCCTGGTAAAAGGTACCAGTGATACCCAGGGCCCGTGATCAGGGAGGGTCCTTAAGGGCTGCAGCATATATTGTGCCACCTTAAGGGACCCTTCACCAAACACATGTACACTGCCAATGCAGCTTGTGTGTGCTGGTAGGGAGAAAAATGTAAAGTCGACATGGCATTCCCCTCAGGGTGCCATGCACACAAACCACTGCCTGTGGCATAGGTAAGTCGCCCCTCTAGCAGGCCTTACAGGCCTAAGGCAGGGTGCACTATTCCACAGGTTAGAGCATAGCTTCCTGAGCAACATGCCCCTACAGTGTCTAAGTCCATTCTTAGACATTGTAAGTGCAGGGTGGCCATATTAAATACATGGGCTGGTAGTTTGTCATCACGAACTCCACAGCTCCACAATGGCTACACTGAAGTCTGGGAAGTTTGGTATCAAACTTCCCAGCAAAATAAACCCACACTGATGCCAGTGTTGGATTTATTGCAAAATGCACACAGAGGGCATCTTAGAGATACCCCTGTATTTTACTCAACCCGCTAGTGTAGGGCTGACTGGTCTGTGCCAGCCTGCCACTAGCAGACAAGTTTCTGACCACATGGGGTGAAGTCATTTGTGCTCTCTGAGGTCAGAAACAAAGCCTGCTCTGGGCGGAGGTGCTTCACACCTTCCCCCTGCAGGACTTTAACACTTGGCGGTGAGCCTCAAAGGCTCAGGCCTCCTGTTACAGTGCCCCAGGGCACTCCAGCTAGTGGAGATGCCCATCCCTGAGACAAAGCCCCACTTTTGGCGGCAACTCCGGTGGGAAAATTAGGTAAAAGAGGGAGGAGTGACCACTCCAGCCAGGACCACCCCTAACGTCTCCAGAGCTGAAGTGACCCCCTCCCTGCAGAATCCTCCATCTTGATGAGGACAGGGATCAATAGGGTTAGGAATGTGCCCCCCCCAAAGGGAGTGGGCACAGGAAGGGTGTAGCCACCCTCAGGGACAATAGCCATTGACTACTGCCCTTTGACCCCTGTAACGCCCCTAAATCTAGTATTTAGGGGCACCCCTGAACCTATCTCACCAGATTCCTGGCAACCTAAAGAAGACGACAAGTAGAAAGAAGAAGGACTGCTAAGCTGACCCCCAGCAGTGAAGATTGAAGACACCAACTGATTTGGCCCCAGCCCTACAGGTCTGTCTCCAGCGTCTGAAGCCCTGCTATAAAAAGTCGACACATCCTGCAGGACCTGCAACCTCTTAAAAGCCTCAAGAGGACTGCCTGCACACCAGAGGACCAAGATATCCTGTGCACAGCGGCCCTGTCTAGAAAGAAACTCCAGCAAAGGACTCGAGAACTGCCACGGATCCACAAGTCCTGCCTACTCTGCACCCAACGCCAACAGCCCGTTTCTAGGTGGCCCACCAGTCTAGAGCAGATCCCCAGGCAATTCTGACCTGGTGTTCACCCTGGATTGACCCCTCCTGGCCAACACAACGGCATCTGCAGCCTAAATATGGAAGACCCCCTGACCGTGAGAAAAACGGACAAAGATTCCCCACACCTAAAAGTATCCCTGCACCCCCAGCCCCCTGGCCTTGGGGAATCCAACCACCAGTCCAGCAACTTTCAGCAAGAGGCCCTCCTCCTTGTCCATCCTGTGGTTTTCCAGAACTGACCCCTTGGACCCAGCCTGCCACCTCTTTGTGACCTCCCAGACCCCCTATTGAAAAGCACTGGGAGCCCAACGCTATGTTTACACTCTGCACCCGGCTGCCTCTGTGCTGCTGATGGTGTGTATTTGGTGCTGACCTGTGGCCCCCTGTTGCTCACCTAAAAACCCCAGGTCTGCCTTCTGAAGATGCGGGTACTTACCTGCAAGCAGGCCTGATTCCGATTGCCCCAATCTCCATGGGAGCCCATTTTAAATCTTGCATTATATTTTACCTCTGCACCCGGCTGGCCCCATGTTGCTGGTGGTGGGTGTTTCGCGTTAACTTGAAACTCAACCTGTGGACATCCTAACCCCTGGAGACTGAAACTGTAAGTCTTGTACTTACCTTGAAACTGTGCTAGCGTTTCCCCCCTCCTAGAACTGTGTCTGAAAATTACACTGTCAACTTTTAAAACAGAAATTTGCTATTTTCTTGAAAACCATTTAACTTGCCGAATTGAAACAAAGTGGTATTGATAAATATGCTTGATACTTACTTGCAAATGTACTTACCGGCAAACTGAATCTTGTGGTTTTAGAAATAAAGTAACAAAGTATATATATGAATTGGACAGTCAGAAACAAAAATAGAGGCAGAACCCCACCATGCTACACATGGGAGCATCAAAAAGAGAATCGAAGAAAATGTACTTGCAAAATTGCAGTTATTGCAGCATCCTGATCAATTTAGATACTGAAGCCTTTGAATAGAAATCATGTGCTGAATGCCTGGAAATGAATTTCTCACAAATATTACAATTAGTGTTTATCCAGTCATTTCACAGAGTGTCCACAAGACCAAGCAAGCATGTAAGCCATTGTACGAATGTTCTCCAATAACAAAGGGAAGGGAATTCTGTGAGCAGTCGGAACGATTCATCTAATGATTTAGAAAGGGCGCATGCTTTATTAAGGGGCTTTGTCAAGGAGATGGATTACTTGTGAAGCAATATACTGCTGATCGCGCTACATTTTTAAGCACTCGTGTGTGTCTTATTTTCATATTAAGCACTAAAGACATGGGGCCATATTTATACTTTTTGACGCAAAACTGCTCTAACGCAGTTTTGCGTCAAAAAAATTAGCGACGGCTAACGCCATTCTGAAGCACCATGCGGGCGCTGTATTTAATCAATGACGTTAGCCGGCGTTAGCCGCCGGCGCTGCCTGGTGTGCGTGGAAAAAAACGACGTACACCAGGCAGCGCCGGCGTAGGGGGATATGGGGCTTGGGCATCAAGAAATGGGGCAAGTCAGGTTGAGGCAATTTTTTCGCCTCAACCCGATTTGCGCCATTTTTTTTCACTCCCAACCCCCATAGAAATGACTCCTGTCTTAGCAAAGACAGGAGTCATGCCCCCTTGCCCAATGGCCATGCCCAGGGGACTTCTGTCATAGTGGCAGGTAGGGGGGCACAAATCAGGCCCCCCTATGCCACAAAAAAAAAAAAAACACTTACCTGAACTTACCTTAATGTCCCTGGGATGGGTCCCTCCAGCCTTGGGTGTCCTCCTGGGGTGGGCAAGGGTGACAGGGGGTGTCCCTGGGGGCATGGGAGGGCACCTCTGGGCTCCTTCAGAGCCCACAGGTCCCTTAACGCCTGCCTTTTGCAGGCGCTAAAAAACGGCGCAAAAGCGGCGTACGTCATTTTTTTTGACCCGCCCACTCCCGGGCGTGAATTTTGCCCGGGAGTATAAATCCGACGCACATGCCTCGGAGTCGATTTTTTAGACGGGAACGCCTACCTTGCATATAATTAACGCAAAGTAGGTGTCCACGCTAAAAAATGACGCTAACTCCATGGACTTTGGCGCTAGACGCGTCTAACGCCAAAGTATAAATATGGAGTTAGTTTTGCGTCGAAATTGCGTCAAAAAAACGACGCAATTCCGGCGCAAACGGAGTATAAATATGCCCCCAGATGTATCAAAGCTTTTTGCATTCGCAAACGGTGCGAACGGCCGTTTGCGAATACAAAAATGCCTTTCGGTATGTATGAAAGGCATTCGCTATGCAATTTTAAGGAATCGCTAAAATAGCGATTCCTTAAAATTGCGACCCTGTTTTGAGAATCGCAAATTGTGATTCTCTAAATAAGAAATTGCAAATAAGGAATCCTTATTTGCAATTTCTTGAGCACATGTATCAAGCTTTTCCTTAATGCGAATTGGGCATTAAGGAATCACAATTTACACCAAATACAATTTGGTGGTAACCGTGTGCAAATTTAAAAAATGCATAAAAAGTGCATTTTAAAAATTGACATGTAACGCACACATGCCCTTTTGGCATGTGTGCACCTTACATGTCCTAAAATAATTTTTGGGGGTGCAGCAGAGCGGGGCCTTAGGCCCCCAGCACCCTGGGTTTGCATTTCCAAAATTGCGAATTCCAGTTAGGAATTTGCAATTTGAGAAATGCAAAAAGTTCGCAAATACGTGCGAATGGGGTCAGAATCGCTATTTGCGATTCGGTAATAGCATTTGCGATTTTTAAGAAATCGCTATTACCGAATTGCAAATATGATACATACCAGTTTGCGACTCTGAAATAGCAATTTCTTAAAAATCGCTGTTTGAGAATCGCAAAATGGATTCTTGATACATCTGGCCCTTAGCCCCTAAATTAACCTCAAATAAACATCAACCTAGTCACCCTTACACTAGCTCATCTGCTAGGGGGAAAAGACTGGCAGATGTCAGGCAGCTTGAGGTTTAGGCTTTTTTGCATGCTTTTGTTTTTTTTAAATGTGATCTATATTTTATTATTGCTTGGCATCACAGGTTTGAATTAGCTGAAAATGGATCGTAAATTCAACATTGTTCAGAACACGGTACCCCAAAATAGTTTTGCCTTGGGCCACAAAAGCCCTTACGACGGCACCTGCACTATGTGCATCCCCTCACCGTGCACCATTTTGCACTGTGCACTCCCACACTGGCACCCTGTGGCATCCTCAACTGCACACTGTCCTGCTACCTCCTTGTTAGTGGCAATTGGTTTTATCAAGCTTAATTAATATAAATACAGCCTGAGCATTAGCATGCACGCTTTAGATAACTGTAAGACCAGGACAGGGGGAAGCAGATTATTTTTGACACAAATAGAACATTGACATCAGCAGTACAATATTTCCTGTCTGTAGGAAAAAGATACAGCCAGCCCTCATAAGGCAGCACCTACAGCACGTTGTGCACCTTTTCACGCCAGGCACCCCATTTAAAATATACCAACATCTAATCCAAGGATAGGCTTAAAGAAGAGGGGTGTCAGCACATTGCTTTTCCTTTCTCAGAGTCTCTTCAGACACATATAGCTGCTGTTCGCATTCTTGTGGTAAATAACAGCTTTTTAGCATGCCGATTTGGTTTTCCAAGGAAAGTAATCTTAGCCTATTAGCAGTGAGGTGCATATACATTTCAATGCTTCTGTCTTCCCTCTCACTCAGTGGCCTGATTAACCCTTCACCGCCTGCCAGAAAAAAAGGAGGAAGGTCAGGAACTAAATTTTATTTTGCATATCACAAGTCTGGCGCCTCCCGCTGTGAAATATGATCTTATCAGCCATTCCTTGCTTTTCAGCAACAACAAACTGCATTCTGGGGCTTTCAGCTTTGCTCTTGACACAGACAATATGGGTTCTATACCTCAGCTGTTGGCTACAATTCCAGAATCGCTGAAGATATCATACATGTCACTTGCCGGCTATATTTTAAAAGTTTAGTCTAGGCTATTTAAACAAGCATTTGCAATGCAATGGGTCTCGCATTTGCTCGAGTTAGGGCTATTAGCCTCGTAAACTCACTCCTAACCGGACTTTTTTTTCCACACAAACTGATAATGAAAAGTAAAACATTTTCACATATGCGAGCCGACAGTCGCCATGAGCATGAAGGAGACACAGAAAAGGAAACAGAAGTTCTCTCTCAGTGAAACGTATCGGCAAAAGTGCAATTATTGACGTAACCTGCAAAAGAAGAATTCTCAATGTAACAGGGTTGATGTCATGCAAAGCGCTCTACTACTGCCCAGTGAGACCGCGCTGTGTAGGAAATAAAAAGAAATAGTCCAGAAGACATTCGGAAAACACTGAGCCTCGTTTGTTTTCAGTAGTTTACCTGTGCTGTAGAAGAGGGCTAAACAACGGAACAGGCATGATGTAGGCATGCTTTTCACTAATGAAATCAAGCAAATTTTAAAAGGCAAGCCCAGGAACCAACCAAACTGATGGGCGTGGCTAAAAGCCCACAGAGAGATTACAACAGGGGCCAGCGCGCTTGCACACGCTCAACACTAAAAACTGCTTGTTTCACATGTAAAACTGAAAAGGAACCCTGTTCATGTATTTTTTAGGGCTCATTCTTTTATTCATGTCATGCATTAAAACAAGCTTTGTCAAGGTGAATCATTTTGTATTTTGTGTAGTTCAAAGATTCACACCAAGCTTCACAATGCAACAAAGGTACAACATGGACAACAGCAGCGCAATCTTCCCTAATACAAAGAATATGTAAAGGGTAGCTAGCAATAGTAGGTGGAACATAACACAATTCTCTCACATATTCAAGACAAGTATAAAACATGCACTAAATCGCTAAGTACCTCATTATGAGTGGGTTGGTAAATGGGCAGGATTTTCCCCACTTTAAGGGTTGGCAACTTCAAGAGTACTGGTAACTCTGAGGCTGGGAGAAATCTGACCCTTTACAAGTTGGACCCTGACAGTCCACTAAAAAATGAAAATTACAGAGGAACTGGTAATTTCGAGCCCGATTCCCTGTAACTTCCCATTTTCTCCATGCTTTCAAAGGGAGATTATGTCTCTTTTCGGTGCCCAAAGTCTCCCAGTGGAAGTCAAGAGATCTGCAATATTCCTGCAGATCTCATAATTTCAATTGGGCTGGTAACTGCTGTGAAAGGCCCCTTCTGAATTAAGGGACAGTTCTTAATGAGGCCCTAAAGGGAGAGTGAAAGGAGTTAAAGAACTGTTGTAGGCTCCCTGCAGACATAAACATTCAGAAACAGCCACATCTTTTATGGAATTACCATACATTCATGTACTCACATAAGATGATGACCCCTGGCCTATATAGATGGTATGCCACAAAAGTGGGTTCCACTGGGATGCATCTAAGAGTACTACTGTTCATTGGTTGTATTGTGTCCTAGTTATGGAATCTTAGCTTGAGTGAGATTATGTTCCTTATGTTGACATTTATGTTATCCCTTTTTTAAACTTTCACACCTATATTAAAAATGTGTGGTTATGCTAAAAACATTTCCTATTTTTACTGAGGTTTCCCTACCACACAATTTGAAACAGGAGGGTTGAGCAAGAAACCCTGCTTCTCTTTTCGATTGCCATGTATTGGTGCTCATATATTCCTCTTACGGGATCAAGCACCTTTGTTATAATCACCACACAATGAGAGATATAATGAATGCCAAGTGGTGATTTGTTTACATATTTGTAGTGTGATAAAGAGCCATCTCTTGCTCCCGTCCAGCCGCCCCAACTGCCACACGAGTGACACTCTCGAATGCAAGCAAAAGCAAGTGGAATCTTAGTGACAAGATTTTATTATGACATTCTCCATTTATCATAAAGTGTAATATATTACCTCCTTTACTTATAAACAACATTTGAAATACATAAATACAAATACATAGCTAATTACATAAGCATAAATGTTAAAATAACTGACTACATAAAAAGAGAAAGCATTCAATGCATTTGTATATGCTATGTCCCCAATCCTGAAATAATTACAAATGGAGAGAGAGAACAAACACATTGTTTTAACTTCCATGTAACACATTTACTTTGGGTCGATCTATGTAAACATATTTCTTTTGGTACCTCACAGATTTGTCAACATATTGGGTAGTAGGGTTTGCCTTCTTGTGTGCCTTCCCAACATCACTAGTGACTGTGGGATCATCTCCTTGTACCTTTACTACTTTGGCCATGTTCCACCAATGTCCACCATCAGAGCATTGCCACATATTTTGTTTTACCCTCACCAGAACACCAAAACTTTTATCTCCTTTGTTAGCAAAGGTACTGTTCTTCACACGAACCACATCACCGGGACTTTAACACACACTTCTCGTGGACTTTTTGACATCGAACCTGCTTTTCATCATCTCTTGACCACCACTTGACCCTGTTCTTTATACCTGAATAACCCACCCCATTAGAGTCACTTTCTCTTTTCCCTAATTTGGATCACCATGCCGGGTATAGAATGGATGTGGCTTTACGCCCTCTTAGCAATTCAAAAGGGGAAATCTTAGTAAGAGAGTGTGGAGTAGTGCGATAAAACCATAACATGGATTTCACTGCCTCTTCTGTGTCAAAGTTGCTGTTTTTGGCGCACTTAACACAATCACCCACTTCTCAGTTCATCCTCTCTACCAAACCATTGGTTTGGGGGTGGTCCAGTGAACGCTTTAAATGTTTGATACCTGACTGTTTCAGGAACCTTTCCATTTCATAACTGACGAGTTGCACACCGTTGTCAGAAATATTAGCTTCAGGAAAACCTTCCCTCATGCAAATGTCTTTTAAAAATGTCATGCATTGCTTGTAGTGGATGTGGGAAAAAATCAAACTTCGGGCAATTTGTTATGGTAGTCCATGAGGACAAAAACATAGGCGGTCATTCTGACCCTGGCGGTGGGGCCAGGGTCGCGGATGACGGAAGCACCGCCAACAGGCTGGCGGTGCTTCATTGCCCATTCTGACCGCGGCGGTAAAGCCGCGGTCAGAAAACCGGGGCCGGCGGTTTCCCGCCGTTTTTGCCCCGGCTGGGCGAATCCGCCATGGAAGCGCTGCCATGGGGATTCTGACCCCCTTACAGCCAGCCTGTTTCTGGCGGTTGTCACCGCCAGGAAGAGGCTGGCGGTAACGGGTGTCTTGGGGCCCCTGGGGGCCCCACTGGCATGGGCAGTGCAGGGGCCCCCGAACAGGGCCCCGGCCGGCTTTTCACTGTCTGCCTCGCAGACAGTGAAAAGCGCGACGAGTGCAACTGCACCCATCGCACGGCCGCAACACCGCCGGCTCCATTCAGAGCCGGCTTCTGTGTTGCAGGCCTCCTTCCCGCTGGGCCGGCCGGCGCTAACATGGTTAGCGCCCTCCGGCCCAGCGGGAAGGTTGTAATGCCGGCAGCGGTCTTTTGGCCGCGTAGCGGCCAAATGGCGGTTCCCGTCTGGCGGGAGGCTACCGCCGCCCGCCAGACTTGGAATGAGGGCCATAGCGTAAATGGTGTGGGAAAAAATTGAATGGCCCCACAATGTCAATTCCAACTTTCACCCATGGCCTTTCTGGTATGCTTATGGTTTGTAAAGGGGGTGTCACTAATTTAACCCCTTCGTTGCCAGGCCTTTTCCCCTTCGGGTGCCAGGCCTTTTTTGGGCTATTTGGGGCAGGGCGCGCTTAGGCCCTCATAACTTTTTGTCCACATAAGCTACCCATGCCAAATTTGTGTCCTTTTTTCCCAACATCCTAGGGATTCTAGAGGTACCCAGACTTTGTGGGTTCCCCTGAAGGAGGCCAAGAAATTAGCCAAAATACAGTGAAAATGTCAATTTTTTTTTTTTATGGGAAAAAAGGGCTGCAGAAGAAGGCTTGTGTTTTTTTCCCTGAAATTGGCATCAACAAAGGGTTTGCAGTGCTGAAAACACCAGCTTCCCAGCTTTCAGGAACAGGCAGACTTGAATCAGAAAACCCAATTTTTCAACACAATTTTGGCATTTTACTGGGACATACCCCATTTTTACGATTTTTGTGCTTTCAGCCTCCTTCCAGTCAGTGACAGAAATGGGTGTGAAACCAATGCTGGATCCCAGACACCTAAACATTTCTGAAAAGTAGACTAAATTCTGAATTCAGCAATGGGTAATTTGTGTAGATCCTACAAGGGTTTCCTACAGAAAATAACAACTGAAATAAAAACATATTGAAATTAAGGTAAAAAAACAGCCATTTTCCCCTGCGTTTTACTCTGTAACTTTTTCCTGCAATGTCAGATGTTTGAAAGCAATATACCATTACGTCTGCTGGACTCTTCTGGTTGCGGGGATATATAGGGCTTGTAGGTTCATCAAGAACCCTAGGTACCCAGAGCCAATTAATGAGCTGCACCTTGCAGTGGGTTTTCATTCTATGCCGGGTATACAGCAATTCATTTGCTGAAATATAAAGAGTGAAAAATAGGTATCAAGAAAACCTTTGTATTTCCAAAGTGGGCACAAGATAAGGTCTCATTGCACATCTCTGAATTCAGGGGTGCCCATACTAGCATGTGAATTACAGGGCATTTCTCAACTAGACGTCTTTTTTACACACTGTCTTATATTTGGAAGGAAGAAATATAGAGAAAGACAAGGGGCAATAACACTTGTTTTGCTATTCTATGTTCCCCCAAGTCTCCTGATAAAAATGGTACCTCACTTGTGTGGGTAGGCCTAGCGCCCGCGACAGAAAATGCCCCAAAACACAACGAGGACACATCACATTTTCCCAAAGAAAAAAGAGGTGTTTTTAGCAAAGTGCCTACCTGTGGATTTTGGCCTCTTGCTCAGCCGGCACCTAGGGAAACCTACCAAACCTGTGCATTTATGAAAACTAGAGACCTAGGGGAATCCCAGACGGGGTGACTTGTAGGGCTCTCACCAGGTTCTGTTACCCAGAATCCTTTGCAAACCTCAAAATTTGGCTAAAAAAACACTTTTTCCTCACATTTCGGTGACAGAAAGTTCTGGAATCTGAGAGCAGCCACAAATTTCCTTCCACCCAGCATTCCCTCAAGTCTCCCGATAAAAATGGTACCTCACTTGTGGGGGTGGGCCTAGCGCCCGCGACAGGAAATGCTCCAAAACACAATGTGGACACATCACATTTTCTCAAAGAAAACAGAGCTGTTTTTTGCTAAGTGTCTAGCTGTGGATTTTGGCCTCTAGCTCAGACGGCACCTAGGGAAACCTACCAAACCTGTGCGTTTTTGAAAACTAGAGACCTAGGGGAATGTAAGACGGGGTGACTTGTGGGGATCTCACCAGGTTCTGTTACCCAGAATCCTTTGCAAACCTCAAAATTTGGCTAAAAGAACACTTTTTCCTCACACTTCGTTGACAGAAAGTTCTGGAATCTGAGAGGAGCCACACATTTCCTTCCACCCAGCGTTACCCAAGTCTCCTGATAAAAATGGTACCTCACTTGTGTGGGTTAGCCAAGTGCCTGCGACAGGAAATGCCCCAAAACACAAAGTGGACACATTATATTTTCTCAAAGAAAACAGAGGTGTTTTTTGCAAAGTGCCTACCTGTGGATTTTGGCCTCTAGCTCAGCCGGCACCTAGGGAAACCTACCACACCTGTGCATTTTTTAAAACTAGAGACCTAGGGGAATTCAAGACGGGGTTACTTGTGGGGCTCTCACCAGGTTCTGTTACCCAGAATCTTCTGCAAACCTCAAAATTTGGCTAAAAAAACACTTTTACCTCACATTTCGGTGACAGAAAGTTCTGGAATCTGAGAGGAGCCACAAATTTCCTTCCACCCAGCGTTCCTCCAAGTCTCCCGTTAAAAACTGTACCTCACTTGTGTGGGTAGGCCTAGTGCCCGCAACAGGAAATGCCCCAAAACACAAAGTGGACACATCACATTTTCTCAAAGAAAACAGAGGTGTTTTTTGCATAGTGCCTACCTGTGGATTTTGGCCTCTAGCTCAGCCGGCACCTAGGAAAACCTACCAAACCTGTGCATTTGTTTAAACTAGAGACGTAGGGGAATCCAAGACAGGGTGACTTGTGGGGCTCTTACCAGGTTCTTCTTACCCAGAATCCTTTGCAAACCTCAAAATTTGGCTAAAAAAACACTTTTTCCTCACATTTTGGTGACAGAGAGTTCTGGAATCTGAGAGGATCCACAAATTTCCTTCCACCCAGCGTTCCCCCATGTCTCCCGATAAAAATGATACCTCCCTTGTATAGGTGGGCCAAATGTTTGTGACAGGGAAGAGCCAAAAACACGTCGAAATTGAGGGGGAACCAAAGTGGGTCCAAAAGGGCAGTTTAAAAAAAAAACATTTTTAGGCTGACAAGTGCAGCAGAAATTTTATCGGTATAGATGAGACAATGCTGGGTGGTAGGAATTTTGTGGATTCCTGCAGATTCCGGAAGGTTCCATCACAAAAAAGTGGGAATAATGTGTGCTTTCCAGCAAAGTTGCAGGTTTGCAGGGCATTGTGGGTAAGGAAATGGTGCGGGTGCATGTGAAGCACACCACCCTGGAATCAACTAGTTGTTTAGTTTTCAGCTGTGTCTAGGTCTTGTGGATTTTTCTACATGGCAGCATCCCAAAGTAAAAAAAAAGTGCAGCCCCCACCTTTCCAAGTGGGACAATTTTGAGAGTTACCAAGCTCTCATGACCCAAATGTAAAACAAAAAACAAAAGTAATCAAATGTCCTTTTGCTTGCCATGGGATAAGATGTTTTAGTGTGTGCGGGGGAGAGCTGAAAGACTGTTAGCCCCTTCAGGTCGGGTGGGGGCATAACCAGGCCCATACTGGTTGGTAACCACCACCCCACTATTTTCTTTTATTTTTTTATTCCCTGGCATCTAGTAGACTTTCTGTCCCCCCGGGGTGTGGATCGGGGGTAATTGCCCAATCTGCCCACTGGTGGGCAGAACAACTTTGGCCCCATTTATTTGAGGTGGGGGTATGGCCATACCCCCAACCTCTTATTTTGAAAATAAAATCTTCCCTGGTCTCTGGTGGGCTTTCTGCCCCCTTGGGGGCAGATGGGCCTTCCAAAAATAGGCCAATCTGCCCCCAAGGGGGGCAGTTATGGCCAACAGTAATGGGGAGCAACCCTTGCCCAAGGGGCCGCTCCCCTTATGCACAAGTATGAAAAAAAAAAAAAAATCCCTGGTGTCTAGTGGTTTCTGCCCTCCCCCGGGGGCAGATCGCAAGGCCGATATGCCCCCAGGGGAGGCAGAAATGGCCTAATAATAAGTTGCCCCCCCCGGGAGCGACCCTTGCGTAAGGGGTCGCTCCCCAAACACAAAAAAATTAAAGTAAACAAAAAAAATGTATACCTGGTGTCTAGTGTTTTTCTGCCCACCCCGGGGGCAGATCGGCCTAATAATATTAGGCCGATCTGCCCCCGAGGGGGGCTGAAATGGCCTAAAAATCATTTGCCCCTCTGAGGAGCGGCCCTTGCCCAAGGGGCCACTCCCCTTATGCGCAAGTATGAAAAAGAATAAATAATCCCTGGTGTCTAGTGGTTTCTGCCTCCCCCCCCCAGCCTTGCGATCTGCCCCCAGGGGGGGCAGAAATGGCCTAATAATAATTTGCCTCCCCGGGAGCAACCCTTGCCAAAGGGGTCGCTCCCCAAACATAAAAAAATAAAAAAAACAAGAAATAAAATTTGCCCTGGTGTCTAGTGGAGTTCCGCGCCCCAGGGGGTGCAGAAATGGCCTAATAATAAATCCCCCCCCCCGGGGGCGACCCTTGCCCAAGGGGTCGCTCCCCAAACATAAAAAAATGAAAAAAAAATAAAAAAAATATATCCCTGGTGTCTAGTGGATTTCTCATAATATTTGGCCGATCTGCCCCCAGAGGGGGCAGAAATGGCCTAGAAATAAATTGCCCCCCTAGGGAGCAGCCCTTGCCCAAGGAGCCGCTCCCCTTATTTCATAAATGCAAAACAAAAAAATTCCCTGGTGTCTAGTGGCATTTCTGCTGCCCGATCGCGAAAGGAAAGGAAAGGCCTTTCCTCTCCTTTCATGCCTCTCTGCCCCATCCACGTGATCGGAGGAGAAATGCAAAACCGGAGGGAAGGCCTCTGATGAGGTCAGCACGCGAAAGCGCGCTGACATCATCAGACGCCACAGGGGGGTTACGGGGGGGTGGAAGGGGAAGCGATTCCCCTTCAATCTCTGCCCAGGGGAGGGGGGTGCTCGGCCATCTGGGAGAGCACTAGCGCTCCCCCCGGGGGCCCATAGCAGGACGAGCTGGTCTTGTCGCCCGGTGCCGAGGTCGAGACCAGCTCGTCCTGGGCACCCAACAGGTTAAGGTCTTTCTCAGCATTGCTACAACCAACACAGTATTTCACTACTGCATCTACTTCCTTACCCATCGATGGCCACCAATAATGTTCTCTGATCCTCCATTTCCTCATGGTACAACCAAAGTAGCCATCAAGGGCATTCTTTATAAATTTAATACAGATTGTGTCAGGAGGCACCCCTTTGTTATTTCTCATCACCACCCCATCTTCAATGGAGATATCCTCTGCGACTTTGGAGAAGGGTATAATCTGCCCACCCAAATTTCGTTCTTTAGGCCACCCATTAACAATGAATTATTTTATTTTGACCAGAGCCTCATCCTCCTCACAAGCTGTTTTCCACTCAGTTTCACTGCATGCCATGGTTTGCATCATGTCAACTGACGCTATAAAACAATTCTCTTTATCTTCCTCTGGATCTAACACCTCTTGGTCAGTAATAGGCAATCTGGATAACAAATCAGCTCTCACATTACCCCTTACCGTGAAATGCTTAACTTGTAAATCATGTTGTAACAATTTAGTGGTTAAACAAGCAATACATGGGGTTGAGTATTTAATTTTTTTCACCATTCAATATATACACCAGTGGTTTGTGGTCCATCTGTATGACAAACTTCCTTCCCTATATGTAACTCCTCAATTTTTCACACCCCAAGTAGCATGCCAAGAGCTCTTTTTCAGTGACAGAATAATTCAATTCTGATTCACGGAGAACCCTTGAAGCAAAACTGATGGTGACCTCCCCTTCCCAGCTTTTTTACGTCAACACTGCACCCAAACCATACTTACAAAGATCTACTGTGATAATGTATGTTAATCACAGATCATAGGGAGACAATGATTAGGCAGCTGTCATTTCTGCCTTGACTAAGTCAAACGTGTCCTGACAATCTTTATTCCATTTACAATCCAACTTGTTTTTTAACATATGAGTTAACAATTTCATTTTCATGGTATAGCCAGGTATAAATTTGGCATAGAATTCACAAAGGCCAATAAATGAGCGTAGTTCCTCTTTATTCTTAGGACTAGGCCATTTCACCACTCCTTTGACAAGACCCGATCTAGGGCTAATACCCTCACAGGATATACTGTGACCCAAAAAACTCAATATCTCTTCTCCAGAATTCACACTTTATCTTCTTTACTACAAAACCATTATTCTCAAATATATGGAGTACAGACCTGAGCACTTTTTCATGTTCATCTAAATCTTTAGCAAAAACCAAGACATCATCTTGAACATTTTCCAATAATTGCTGCATAATGCACTGAAAAGCAGAGGCTGCTGATGCCAAACCAAACGGCATCCTGCAAAACTGAAAGGTACCAAATGGTGAATTAAACACTGTATAATGCCTTAAACTTTCTTCTAACACCACTTGATGATATGCAGACGCTAGGTCGATCTTAGAAAATCACTACGCACCTCTTAATTCTTCCAGAAAATCACTTATCCAGGGTACTGGAAATGAGGCCACCCATATTTCTTTATAAAGATTCCTTGAGTCTATACATACTGTATGTGCACCTTAACATTTCATTTGTGAGCTACTACAAGGGAAGATAGCCACAGACTAGATTCAATTGGTTCAATCACACCTTTTTTTAGTAATTTCTCGAACTCTAACTAGTTTGAGGTCCTCCTTAAGGTTAAACAGCACAGATCTGATTTTGTGCTTTACTGGAATGGTGTCTTGTTTTACTTTAATGCTATGTTGGAACCCCATAATTTGACCAAGATCTTCAGAGAATGTTTAGGAAATGTATTTTCCAGAGCCTCATACGATGGCAAATCTTTGATTACTACCACCTGTTTGTCAGTCCCTGGTTTGAGTACCATTCCAACCAACCTCTGATGAAACCTACCCAGAATGTTAAGACCCTTCACAGCAACGTAAATTTTGCCTTGAATTTTACGTCCTTTAAATATCAAGATATCTTCAATGTACCCTTCTAATTCAATTTTCTGGCCTTCATATGACACGGGCCCTGTCAGGTGGGAACATATGGCACGCACCCCATGTCTTATGGAATAAATAAGCCTTCCCCATTGTTATGCAAGCTCCTGAGTCCACCAACAAATATCATGTTTTATCCCCTACCCCAATATCGACATAGGGATCTACACATTCACTTGGGTCGCCTTTAATCACATGTTCTTCAGTCACAATCACATATTGAAATTCTTTCATTAGTTTTGTCACAAGTGCTTTGACTAATTTTTGCAAAATGGCCTATTTTGCTGCACTTATGACATGAAACAAATTTAGCAGGACACCCTTTACTTTCCTTGCTATGTGGCGGATTACCACATTGAAAATCTACATTGGAACATTTTAAAAAAAACTTTTTCTTGACTTTTGTTGTCTTTATACTCTGACTGTTAGTCACACACAGCATGAACACTTTCTTTCTCTGTGGTATACACCGCAAGTTGTTTGAGAGACACTTGTCCCATATCAACACTTTTAGCAATTTTGATAACTTCCTCTAACGTAGAATCTCCCAGGGTCAGTATTTTTGTTGTATTTGCCTTTCAGAAAATTGGCCAATGAACTGATCTCTTACTAGTTGGTCATGAAATGTTCCAAAGTGACATTAAGAGCAAAGTTGCCTTAAGTCACTGATGTAATCATCAACTTTTTCATGTTGCATTTGTTTTCTTTGAAATAATTTATAATGAAGAAAAACTAGACTGGGTTGTACATCAAATCTTGTAACTAGTTTCTTTACTGCTTCTTGGTATTTGTCTAACCCTTCACCCTCCGCTAATACAAGATCAGGTAAGTGTTTGAAAACTTTGCGACCTTTAAAGCCCAAGGAATGTAGTAGTAAAAATGTTTTCCTTTCAGGTCTAAATCGTAACGCTCCTATGGCTCCAAGATATATTTCTAATGCATCAAACCATTGTTTCCAGGGAAATCCAGGATGCCCTGGAGACTCCAAAATTGGTGGAGGTGCATTTACAGATTGCATACCTTCATATACGGATGTGTCCAGATGATATATAGCACACATGTAAATAGCTTTCCAGAAAAGATTATGGGCCTCATTACACGCCCGCCAAGGTTGAACCGCCGTGCGGCCGCACTCCCACCGTGCCCATTTCGACATCCCCGCTGGGCTGGCGGGCGGAAACAGAGTTTCCGCCCGCCGGCCCAGCGGGGATGTGGGCCGCAACATGGGAGCTGGCTCCAAATGGAGCCGGCGGTGTTGCGGCCGTGCGACGGGTGCAGTTGCACCTGTCGCGCTTTTCACTGTCTGCTGTGCAGACAGTAAAAGCAGTGTAGGGCTGTGCCAGGGGGCCCCTGCACTGCCCATGTCAAAGGCATGGGCAGTGCAGGGGCCCCAGGGGCCCCGCAACTCCACTTCCTGCCAGCCATGGACAGGCTGGCTGGAGGGGGACTCGTAATCCCCTGGGCAGCGCTGCAAGCAGCGCTGCCCTGGCAGATTAAAACCGCTGGGACGACTGTGGCAGGAAACTGCTGGTCCCGGCGGTGCGACCGCGGCGCTTCCGCCACGGTTGTAATCCGCAAGTTTGTACAACCAGACTGTTGGCGGTACAATCAGGGTTGTAATGAGGGCCTAAATCCACTGTAGAAATATCTGCAAATAACTAAACTCCTGAAATGCGAGCTGGTCGTGTCGGCATTGTGTGTCTTTGTAGAGTTAACATCAATATAGTGTTAATAATAAATAGCCAGGTGTGCTTATCGTAGTGTACTGGGATGCATGTTGGAAGTGCACAAGAACAGAAGACAGTGCTAGGGAGCGACGTGAGTGTCCTCGGATATTCAAAAATGCTTGAAATTAATGATCTTTACAGAACACACTGTAGTGCAGTGTTGCCAGACAACTAGGCCACAAATATGCCTAGCAACGTAGAAAGAAACTCGGCGTACACACATAATTGCGTGTCCATGCGTGCAGGCTGCCTCCAACTAAATGCACGTGCTCGAGGACAAGTGCGAGCACCGCTCCACGTATTTAACTTTAAATAGTTAACAAATGTCGGTATGCAGACTTGGATGAAGGTTCGTATGAGTGAGGAAAGAAACAAAACTTCGATACGATCCCAGCAACACTTGCACACAGCTTGATGCTGTCCCTCGTTTTCTTGCTTTTTTGGGTTCTCAGCTTTGTGGGTTCTCAGCTTCCTGAGATGGGTCCGTCCCTCGTCGCCAAAAAGGATGTTATAATTAACACACCATGAGAGATATGATAAATGCCAAGTTTATTTACATATTCGTAATATGATAAAGAGCCATCTCTTGCTCCCGTCCAGCTTCCCCAACTGGCACACGAGTGACGCTCTTAAACACGAGGAAAAGGCAAGTGAAATCTTGGTGACACGATTCTATTAAAACATTCTACATTTATCAAAGAGTATAACAACCTTCCTCGAGACTTCAGATTTGTGTCTGTGATGTTGTGAAACAGCCCCCGCTTCATAGGGCATGCTATGCAAGTGCATGCAGTACATCCTTTGTTCTTTCCAACATGAGGCACCCGCAGTGGCAGCACCCCTTCTTCACACAACAGGTACACCCTGAGTAGGAACAGTGCAAGGTACAGGTAGGGCAGCAGCAGTACAAGCTTTCCCCATTACAGGATACACACAAATTAGGCAACAGCTGTGAAGCTATCCTTTGTCACAGAAAGGTGCAACCTGGAAGCAGCAAAGCAGGTTTCCCTTTCTCATAGAAAAGTGCAATCTTTTCTATACAGAACATATTCACCTGGGCAGAGCGGAACATGCTTTAATCGTTAACAGAAGATGCACAGTCTGGGCATTGAGTAACATCAGTTTCTGGGAGAAGGGACGCTTAACTCAAGAGACAGGAATATATAGGTGGATAGTTGTTTGAATATTCAAGTTCTAGTCGAAATTTTACAGGGGAAAGTGGATTTTGGTGCAATACGCATCAGAATCTCTGTTATTTCCTAAAAATTTGAAGAGGGTGCTGTTTATCGCACCCGATCAAGAACATACACCAAGTTACTGTTATTTATCAGGCGCGACATATAGCAAGTTTATGTAAAAGGCCTAAGGCTTTTAGATAGACTGAGAAACAACGGAGAATTTACTAAATATTTTAGATGCAACAATGCTGCCATCTACTGGCATCATAATTGTCTTTCTGTAGTTCTAGGAATTGTCCTAATTCTTGCGACTATAGCAGAGGAAAATGTAAACTAATAAAATACATTAAGGGCCATATTTATACTCCGTTTGCGCCGGATTTGCGTAGTTTTTTTTAATGCAAATTCGACGCAAAACGAACTCCATATTTATACTCTGGCGTTAGACGCGTCTAGCGGCAAAGTTCATGGAGTTTGCGTCATTTTTTAGCGTGGACACCTACTTTGCGTTAATGATATGCAAGGTAGGCGTTCCCTTCTAAAAAATGACTCCGAGGCATGTGCGCCGTATTTACACTCCCGGGCAAAAATGACGCCCTGTAGTGGGTGGGTAAAAAAAAATGGCGTCCAGCCGCTTTTGCGTCGTTTTTTAGCGCCTGGTCAGGGCAGGCGTTAAGGGACCTGTGGGCTCGGAAGGAGCCCAGAGGTGCCCTCCCATGCCCCCAGGGACACCCCCTGTCACCCTTGCCCACCCCAGGAGGACGCCCAAGGATGGAGGGACCCATCCCAGGGAACTTAAGGTAAGTTCAGGTAAGTATTTTTTTTTTTTTTTTGTGGCATGGGGGGCCTGATTTGTGCCCCCCTACATGCCACTATGCCCAATGACCATGCCTAGGGGACATAAGTCCCCTGGGCATGGCCATTGGGCAAGGGGGCATGACTCCTGTCTTTGCTAAGACAGGAGTCATTTCAATGGGGGTTGGGAGTAAAAAAAAAATGGCGCAAATCGGTTGAGGCGAAAATTTTGCCTCAACCTGACTCGCCCCATTTTTTTACGCCCAAGCTCCATATTCCCCTACGCCGGCGCTGCCTGGTGTAAGTCATTTTTTTGACGAACACCAGGCAGCTCCGCCGGCTAATGCCGGCTAACGTCATTGAATAAATACGGCGCCCGCATGGCGCTTCAGAATGGCGTTAGCCGGCGTTCGATTTTTTGACGCACAACTGCGTTGGCGCAGTTGTGCGTCGAAAAGTATAAATATGGCCCTAAAGCCCCAAGCAGATCCCTCCAGCAAAGAAATGGCTGTCTATAGTGGCCAGATAAGCCTTTTTCAATTTATTTTGTTGCGAAGCTAAACCTAGCGCAATTGCTAAATTTGACTTTATCCTGAGAGACACATGGCCAGATTTAAGAAGACCTAATGCCTTCTTGTGCAACATTAGCGTCATTCTTTTACGCTAATGTTGCTCAAGGAGGCAAGTTTTGCCTCCCCATATTTACAAAGTGGCTCAATGCACGCATTGCGCCACCTTGCGACCCCTTGCGCCACATTATGCCTGCGTCAGGCATAATGTATGCAAGGTGGGAGTTCTGATGTTAGGAGGCCTGCAAAGATGGTGAGGCATCATTTTTAACGCCTGCTCAAGGGCAGGCATAAACATTGTAATCAATGGGTTTCCTTGAACTTTGCTACACTAGTGTCAAATGTTTGACGCTAGTGAAGCAAAGCGCCACAATAGCATCAAAAATGTTGACGCTATTGTCCTAACTACCGCCATGGTGCACCGTATATAAAATACGGCACAACCATGGTGTTGTTAGATGCCGGTAGGGGGGCAATGAAAAAGGGGCACATCAGAGCTGATGTGCCACTTTTTCATAAATCTGGGCCACATTCTCCTTGACAAGGCCTTTTGACTTTAAATCGGATTCCTGCTTATCTCGCTTGACTTATTGGTTTGACATACGGCTTCACAGAAAAAAAGGTTACTTGAGATATAGGAAAATGTATTTTGGTACCTATTGTAAAAATTACACATACTTTGGGGGAAAAAATCTTAATTGCGCACACTTGGAGTATTGGAATCCATGTAACAACTTTATGATCTTCGCCCTTCTACTACTGACTTAAATCAACAATCTTAAATCACAATACCAAACAGAAAGACAAATTATGTGTGCTGTCAACAAGACAAAGAAGCTTGTTTCGCTTACTTGATTTGAATCTGATTGCCTAGCCTGTGAAGGATCCAGTCAAAAGATGCCTTAAAAAATGAAAGTTATCTTACATTTTTGTAATCATTTGTCAAAAACACATAACAGGAAAATTTCCACCAAAACAACAGACTGAAAACTCTAGCAGGTCAATAGCACGTATAACTCAGAAGAAAATGCATTCCCTGTTGCAGACAAATCCTACTGGAACCCTTTATTTTTAGTACAGAGACAGGAAATGCATCATGAGAGTCATTACCACTGGAATTCATGGGACTAGTGCCCTCGTCATGCTTTCAAGATTCTATAAACCTACTGAGAGCCAATTTACTGCCCAAGCTCTGCAAGAAACAAAACAGCCAGCCTCCATTTTAAGGTGGAACGCAACCACTGTTTTTCGACCTGTTGTAATCTATTCTGTGGGTTTTAATCACACCCATCTCAAACCCATCACTTTAATTAGTTCCCGGGTCTGCCTTTCAAACATCCCTTGGTGTCATTGGTAAATGTTTTACCTTTGTCCCTACTTGAAGCTGGATTGACCCTGTTACATGAATTATTGCACGATCGGCCAGATAGCTTCGTGTCGGTGCACTATTTTTTTTTTGTCTCGCCACTTCACGCTCATTGCGGTATGTTGTTTCTTCATCTTCCGTGGATTCGGGCATCTTGCTGTTTCTTTGTAATGTCTTTTTTTCCAGTTTTATGTAGCATGAATTTGACACACAGGTATTGGAGAGCTTTATTTTATTTTATTTTATGCAGTTTTATATAGCACAAACTCAATACAAAGGTATTACAGCGTTTACATGAGCACCGGTTACATTACACAAGAACACCTCATTTTTGGTAGCAAGGGGAGATTAAGCAATTTACCCAGAATCACAGGATGTCGAGCCGGCACTGAGACTCAAACTGTATTCCCTAGCTCCAAAGTTGACAGCTCTGTTTCTTACGCCACATCCTCTCCCCTAGGGTCCTTGGTCTGGTGCGTGTTGGCGCAGTTTGGGAATAACTTGTTTTTCTTTTACATAGGACTGGGTAATACAGGTTCCTCCCTTTCATAGCGCTGCAAAGCAGGTGCCATTCTTAACAAAAGCACTATAATTCATTTGCATCAACCTTGCAGAGATGAAAAAGCTCTGGCATTATTTATTTATTTTGTTTGCAGTTTTATGTAGCACAAACTCAACACAATGGTATTGGAGCCCTTTTATGTTTATTTTTTTGCAGTTTTACATGTTTGTATAGCGCAAACTTGATACAAAGGTATTACAGCGCTTTACATGAGTACCGGTTACATTACAGAAGAACACATTCATTTTTGGTAGCAAGGGAAGATTAAGGGCCTGATTACAACTTTGGCGGAGGGGATTACTCCGTCCCAAATGTGACGGATATCCCGCCCGCCGTATTACGAGTTCCATAGCATATAATGGACTCGTAATTCGGCGGAAGGGATATCTGTCACATCTGGGATGGAGTAATCGCCTCCGCTGAAGTCGTAATCAGGCCCTAGGTGATTTGCCCAGAATCACAGAATATTGAACCAGTGCTGAGACACAAACCGTGTTTCCTCGCACCAAAGTCGGCAGCTCTGGCCCTGTGCCACATCCTCTCTCCTAGAGTTCTCTGTCTGGTGTGTGTTGGGGCAGACTGGGAATAACTCGTTTATTTTTATATAACGCTGGGTAATACAGGTTTTGCCCTTTCATAGCGCTGCAAAGCAGGTGCCATTCTTAACAAAATCCCTAAAATTCATTTGCATCGACCTTGCAGAGAAGAAGAGGTGAAATAGCTATGTCAGGATTGTAATCTGTGACATTCTCGTTCTGTTAAGACCTCTGCAGTCTGTGCATTAACCAACTGTCTTTGGTGGAGCTTAACACTAGGCGATAGCACGAGCACTTGCTAACCTCTGGAAGATCACCAATCAAGCACATAGGTTAGTTATAGGCAACAAGATGTCTTGAAAATGGTCGAAAAGGAATTGTGACTCCAGACCAAAGCAATTCACGGCCTCAAACTTGATAGCAAAAAACATCTAGCCTTTGGATGTAAATTGGGCCTCTTCAAATAGAGTTCAGCTGACGCAAACTCAATACAAAGGTATTGCCGCGCTTAACGTGAGCACCGGTTATGTCACTCAAGAACACATTCATTTTTGGCAGCAAGGGGAGATTAAGCAATTTGCCCAGAATCACAGGATGTTGAGCTGGCAACGAGACTTGAACCGTGTTCCCCAGCTCCAAGGTCTGCAGTTCTGGCCCTTACCCCACATCCTCTCCCTTAGGGTTCTTTATCTGGTGCATGTTGGGGCAGTCTGGGAATAACTCGTTTTTTTAATGCAGCACTTGGTAATACAAGTTCTGCCATTTCATAGCGCATCAAAGCAGGTGCCATTCTTAACAAAATCATTATAATTCATTTGCAGATAAGCTGCCTCTTATGTTATTCTTTTTGCATACAGTCAATGTTTTTAAAAGGTGGTCTGGTATTGCCAATGCAGAGGAATAATTCCTTTAAAAGTTTAGCAAACAGAAATATATAGCTCCCCCCTTTTGTTTGCTCCTAACTCTTTCGACACCCTCAGTCTCTTGGTTAAATGCCACGAAAGTGCCTCTTTGTGGCTTGTTTGGTGCTGTAAAAGTTTAGGTAAACACACTAGAAAGGGTTGCATCTCTAGATATCACATCCAGTCTGTAAGAATGAGGCTAAAACACTCCCAAGATGGCAGCCTTGTTATGTCCTCTCTCCTGCAGCCACAGGCCTGGGAGTGTTGCTGTGGCACCTGGCGTGCATCCACTATACTTCAAACCAAAACACATAGGTAAAAGACATTATTATTTACAACGCCAATACCTCTAACTCTCACAAATGCAAGACCTATTGCATTACAAATGCTTGTTTTTAAATGCATTTACAAAAGAAGCAGAAGTATAGCTTGTGATGTGGCAGAGGTGTGTTTTTGTTGCTACTGTTCGAGGCAACAAAGGGCCTAAGTCAGTTTGCAAATTTCACTGCATGTTAGTACATGAACAGTTAATGCAAATTAGGTCACAATAGGAAGGAGTGCTGGGTCGCAAGTACTCTCACAAAAACAAAGATTTCCAGGTAAATTTAGTCTTCAGCGCTGAACGGGGACTGTCGGCCTGATTGCGATCTTGGCGGATGGGATACTTCGTCACAAACGTGACGGATATCCTATCCGCTGTTCCATTATAACCTACAGAACTTGTAATACGGCGGACAGGAGAGAATCCCATCCACCACGATTGTAATGAGGCCCTGAATATCTTTGCAGCTAGCATCAGTTGAAAGCCTAATTGTACAAAATGCACTTAACATTCTATTATAAAACAGTGACCTAGGGAATGATGAACGTTCTGCAAGTAGCGTAGTGGATGCCTTATGAAGAGAATATATATGGATTTATAGGTGGGTAACAGTGAAATATGGGGATGTATTTCACTGAGGGGGTTCTAAGTGACATGAAATAGACAACGGTTTGTTGAATATATGATGTCACTCAGAAACCAGAGGTGAAAAACATCCCCATTATCTGCTTTTTACCCATCTATAATTTTATGTTATGTATCCTCTCCACCAAATCATCTAGCACTGCTTTTAACTGCTACACAGGGCAAAGGAGTAATGGGAGGGGCATATGTGACATGGCCTTCCCTTCCTGTCCCAAATTTTGAAAAAAGCATACCTGTCACCCACCCTGTGCCTTCCCTCTCATTCAAAAGCTGTGCTCCCTGCATTTCAGTGCTGCTTTAACAGGCTCTCCCAGACCCCAGCTGGAACAGCCTGGAATTCCCTTGTGATGTAGCAACAGTGAGTTATAAGATCTGTAACCCACTGTTGCTATGTCACAGCAGTGACATCCTCACTAATTGATCTGTGTGAGAGCCATCCATAATTATTACAGTAAACACCACGTCTCTTCCCTTAAAATAAAGTAAAAAAATGCAATTAATATAAAAGTTCACTAATACATCTAAACACAATACTAACAAATCTTATCTTTATTGCAATAGATAATAATCTAGTGAGTCAATTAATTGGGCTTCCCAAATGGCGGCTACAGCAGGCACAGTCCTCTTGCCCAACATACGTTATTTGTAGACTATGGCCCTCATTAGGAGTCTGGCAGTCCTTGGACCGCCAGAGTCGAGGTGGCGGTCTTACCGCCGCCGGGCTGATGGTTAAGACTGCCATATTACGAAGCCAAACCGCTGAAACGTCACCCGTACCGTTAGGGCGATCGGACCACCGAGCCGGCGGTGAGCACCTCTGGCCCAACGGTAGCCATACTACAGCCATCGGTATTACCACTCGGCAGACCGTCAGCATTTTCGTGGTGGTGAAAATGCTGGCAGTCATGCACCCGGCGACAGGAATCCCCATGCCTGTTGCCGGCAAATACACACACACATGTCTACACACCCCCATGCACCCTTACACTTATCAGCATGCACACACACACACACACACACCACCCCTCCAAATTCACACTCATGCACACACACACCCACCCTTCATCCACACTCATCCACACTCCCCTCATCCACACAACCCCCTTCATCCACATACATGCACACACACACACCCTCCACGCACACAGACATGTACTCACGCACACCCATTCAGACACACATACACATGCACCCAACACCCCTCACCCCCTTAGAATCATCGACTTACCTTTTCCAGCAAGGTGGTCGTCTGGGAGGGGATGGGTCCTGGTGTTTTCCACCACCAGCACCGAACCGCCGTTCAGGACTCCGTAATACGGCAGAAGGAGTCATGTTCGCGTGGCGGTGCTGGTGGTGGAACTGGCCAACGGAGTTGGATTTCCGCCTGTAAACAGGCAGAAGTCCTTTCAGGACTCGTAATATGGCGGTCAACAGACCGCCAACAGTGGTAGTCTGCTGGCTGCAGCGGCTTCGTGGTCTAAAGAAAAAATGCCAAAGTCGAATGAGGGCCATTGTCTCCAGGATGTCGAACACTGCCACCCTCTTCATTACCATTCACTTGATGTTGTTCTTCTACATTGATCAATTGTTACCTTGAATTATTTTCATTATCAACACCATACCACTCGTCATTATCAATGATTTTCCTATGATAGAAGTAGAGTAATCATCATTAATAGTATTCCTGCACTGAGCTAGGTGGCTTGATTCCACACTTTGCCATAAAAAAAGAAGAGTTCCAATATCTGCCAAAACACTTTTAGAAAGTGATCCTGATTGGGTGTGCAGATTTGTTGTGTACTCTGGCCATGAACACAGTAATGTGGTGAAAATGTAGCTATTCTCAAGCATGAGAACAGTCCTGGGACGCACAAGCCATAGCTCAAAATGTTCTCATAATAACAAAACTCCTTTAACATAGGAACAGAGGAACATATTATTCAACCATATATAAAGGTGCAGGGGCTTATTTCCTTTCTATATATGGTTGCATTCTGACATTCTGTGGTTGTGTCTGCCTCTCCATCTGGTAATGCATCACAAGGACTAATATGTTCCCTTGATGAAGGGCATGATGGGCCAAAATGCATTGGGGATTCTTTTACACTGGTATCACCATGACTGGGGCATTTCAGTGACTGGGGTTGGTTATACATAAATTGATTATAAGAGTATATATTTTGGAACTTCATATGTTTTGGAAGATTGTTTCAAATCTCTGCGCATTACTATAAAGCATAGATTAAATCAGTGTTTTCATGAGAACATTTTGAGTGAAATTGTTATTTGATAATCACAGTGGAGGCCCTGCAAAAGTCAAGTGGGGGGAGGGCACGACAGGGATGGGGAAAACAACTTTTAAAAAAACCAAAAAAAACCACTTACCTTTCTTATTGCCGCAGCTCGCCGCCTCCTGCCACCTCGCACTCTTCTCCTGGTGTCCCTTCAGTCACAGGGACACCAGTAGAGGCTCATTAGCAATCCTGGCACTGATTTCATGGTAAACATAGCATGAAAGCAGCACCAGGATTGGTCTGAGCAGCTCAGACATAACCCTGGGGTCTGTGCAGTTTCTCCAGCCTGGCTATGTACACAGCCGGACTGGAGAAACCTAAGTGCGCATGTGTGTTTGGCAGCCTAAGACAGCTGGTCAAACACACATGCACACTTGAGTGCACTCTCTCCTCCTCCCCCCTCCTATGACCCAGCCCTGCACCTCCCTGCACTGCTAGCTGAGCAAGCAGATGAAAAATAAAACATTATTCAATTATTGTTTTATTTTTAATTTCCTTGCTTTTGGCCAGGTGGGTGACACCCCTGGGTAAACAACAACAAAAGTCAAGGAGGCTGAAACTGGCTTGTCCACACTGGGACTGCTCTCACGCTTGAATAAAGTTACATTTTAAAACTTTGCTATCACTAGACTTTGCTGACTTCTGTAAATATTCCATTTATTGATAATGGTTCAGAAAATGTGCTTTCACCTTTTTGAACTTTGATCGGTTTCTTAACTCTGACGATTCACCCACTTCCAATTTGGGGTCATGTGCTCAATATTTTTCATCATAAAATATGAGTTGTGTGAGCGCATCTGGCCTTATTTGGTCTTTAGTAAGTTATTCATAAGGGGACGCGTTAGAGGTTTGATTCACCTTTTGACTAAATTTAGAGTAATTTCACCATGGATCATAACTTCGAGCTACAATGTAAAAACATACTCAATAAAACATCATTAACGTTTTGGAGTCAATAAACTTTACGCAGCATGACCCATGCGGTCATGAATGACCACACCTTTTAGTAAAATTAGAACGTTTATTTCCCTATATTAACAATGCTAATATCACGTAAATTAATCTCAAAACCAAATGATAAGCATATACAAACAACACAGGCTGGCCAAAGCGGTGAGAGAATCTCAATTTAACTAAAACAGTATTTATTAGACATTCAGGAGGTTCAGTACAAATTAATAGCATCAATAACTGAACAACAGAGATAGTATAAATTTAGATTCAACAGGTGAACAAAATCAATTCTTTATTAATAACATTTGTAAACACATGACACTCTAACTAACCCTCCAGTTCGAATGGCATATTTGGGCTTCATGCAAAAGTAATTTAGTCAAAAGTTAGGGGGTTATTACAACTTTGGAGGAGGTGTTAATCGTCCCAAAAGTGACGGTAAAGTGACGGATATACCACCAGCCGTGTTACGAGTCCATTATATCCTATGGAACTCGTGATACGGCTGGTGGTATATCCGTCACTTTACCGTCACTTTTGGGACGGATTAACACCTCCTCCGAAGTTGTAATAACCCCCTTAATTTGGAAAACATCTAACTAGGGCTCTATCAAAATAGCGGTTGGTACCTAAAAGAAAAGAACAAAAATCTACAACAGAGACAATAACATTTTGTTATACCATTCCTGAATGGATCAACAAGCTGCGATTTCTTGATCAGTTGGACATCTGTCTGGTCAGCATCAGCAACGGGAGAGTAAAAGGAAATGGCTCAGCCACAGTTGGGCTCTAAGTTAACTGAACCAACTTAAAGGGCATCAAGCTGAGGAATTAGCATCAACACAATTACTCTACGAGAATATCGTTGAGGAAGAGAAAACATCAGGAACTGCTCAGCTCCTAGAATGGGACCGCTAAGGGATAGAGAATGGGAAATAATGGGCTAGAGCTCCTACGTGCAGTCAGGCTATGTTAAAACTCCATAAAGTATCTTCTCACGCCGTCATTGGTCAGGAGATCATACATTCGCAGTAGGCTCTAAATTCTAAATCTAAAATATAACTTGACAGTCTTTCACATGTCGATGATTGCCTCCTCTTTTCTGGTTCCCATCATCAGCTTCGTCAGGTAACTTTTTAGTTGCAATCTTAGCTGTAGTCAGTGCGGCCATTGTTGAATCCTGGCAACACCTTATTCTCAGACATCAAACCTACAAGTATCAACTTCTCGTGCAGGACATTTCAACATGAAGTTCTCATGAGAAAGTTTAAGACATTTACAAATCACTTGGTCAGCTCTGTGTAAACACCATTAAGTCCCTGCTTTCACAAAACATTTACGAATATTTATTTGTGCCATGCAACTTAACATGAGGCTCTTTCGATTAGGCCCAAAACCTCAAAATTAATCAATGCCTAATATTATTTAAGCAAATACATAACATCGACTTTTTAGTATGATCCATTAATACATTTTATTCTACATGTGCACATTATTTAAACTATAAGTGTGAATTATTTATTAATTGTCGTACACGTTGTGGTGGCCACTCAAGTGGGCACATTCGCCAAGACACAACATTTTCTCTACGTCTGCCTAATTCATGTAAATCCTTAACCATTAATCAATGTCAATCTATTAGTAATCAATTCAGCTTTCACAGTTGTGATTCTACATATTATTTCTCACTACCTCCACAGATCAATTTACTTTCCTAGACTCACTCATCCTTGCAAGATTGTCTTTGGCATTAGGTTTCCTGATTCTCAATTGTTTAAATGGACTGTATCCTGTGATTGTAGATGTTAATCAATAAGCAAATACCATTTTCTTTACTTCTACCATCCACTTTTTGTTCTTCATCTTGGCTAACTGAATAGTGGTGCAAACACATTTTTCATCGTTCGCAGGAATCAAATGCTCAATGAGGTTGATTGGGCTCAGAAAGTAGTGTGGTGAACCATCAACACAATTTCAACAACACCCCAAACAATTTAGACACCATACAAATATGGCCCCAGAAGGAAAACTCTAATCAGGAATAAAGTTAAAAGATTTATTACAACCACAAATTTAAAGTCAGTGCGCAAAACTAAGTTATAATGGTACATATTCACCAACGGTTGCCAAAGGCGTCAAAATAGAAATATCAGGGAAATACATGTGTGGAGAGGAACAGATGCGGACAAAGTGAAAAAAAGGACAAAAATAAAAAGCTCATCTTGGACTGCAAATCACTAACTAAGGGCCTTATTATGAGCCAGGCGGTCCTAGGACTGCCAGACTCACAATGGCGGTCAGACTGCCACCAAAACAGTGGTCTGTCTTCCATTTTTTACAGTCAGATCGCCGGCACCGCCAGCTTGCCGCTGGTTGACAGCCTGGTGTTGCCAGCAGTCTTAATCCAAGCAAAGCTGCCCTGGGGATTACCAGTCCCCTCCCTGCCGGCTTGCGGAGACAGGGTGCTGGGGGCCCCACTTGGCATGGGCAGTGCAGGGGGCCACCATGGACAGCACTATTGCACTTTTCACTGACTGAATTACAGCACCACAACATTGCCGCTGGCTTGATTACGAGCCAGCGTCAATGTTGTGGCCTGTTTCCCGCTGTTTCCACCTGCTGGCCCAGCGGGAAACTCGTAATAGGGCCAGCAGGCGGAAAACCTGAGTGGCGGTTTTCCGTCCGAAAAGAGTTTGGCAAAGGTAGGTAAAAAGAGAAAGTGTATCAGAAGCCCAAATACGAGCATATCAGAAGCCCAAATACAAGCATATCAGAAGCCCAAATACGAGCCTTCTGAAGGGGCAAAATAAAAGGATCACTTGGGGCCTCATTATGAGTTTGGTGGTTGGACCATCATGTTGGCGGTCCCGTGAAGACCGCCATGATGGTGGTCTCACATACCCCCCTATTACGAATTATACAGGCAGGACCGCTGACCGTCAACCAAAAAAGCCAGACCAGCAGCGGGACAAAGGCCTGGAAATAGGCGGTCTGACATTCAGCACCGACAGCCCAGCGACCAATTGCTGACTGTATTCAAAGTCTAAAGTCGCATTAGCAGGCACCAATGGATGTCATCCAATGGCGGTGTTGTGGGTTTGGTGGGACTTATGCTTACTTGGGATATAACTAACAAAGAAACTGTCAGACGACTCTTTTATTTAGGAATGAGAATATGATTTATTTTTATTTTCCTTTTTATATATATAGTCGTGATCTTTTCCTTCTCTTTTCTCTTCTTCTCTCTCCCTCTCTTTTTCTCATAGTCTTCTTTCCATGACTCTTAGTGAGATCTTGTTCTTTCTTTTTTCTTTCTAGGTATGTCTCCGTTTCCGGTTTCGTAGTTTCCCCAGAAGGATGGACACGAGCGGAAAAAGAACAAATAGGAAGGGGTAGGTAAATATTTTAACTATAGATTTTGACTAATAACACCTGGTGGGAGGGGGAAGAAAAAAGAAGAAGTAGGGATCAGTGGAGAATTGTGCCTAAAAGTGCATTTCTTGTGAATTTTCTTTAGGTTCAGCAAGGTGCTCCAGTGGATAGTGTGTTGTTTGGGGAGAAACAGAAAACTTAATAAATAAAGAAAATGGAAGGAGATTTTTTTTTAAATCATTTTTGTTTTATCCTTTATAATATTTAAATTGGTTCTCTGGCAAATCCTATAGGAGATTTGTAAATTTCTCTTATTTCCCCACTCTCTCATACCTCTTTCTGCCCCCCCTTCTCCTTTCTGCTTCCAAAAATAGGTACTCGGGTTTAATATACAAGCCCTTATCTGCATTAGCCACGTCCCTCAGGGACGTGGCGGGTAATTTAGGTGTCCTGGGCATCTGCCCGTCTTCGGCTTGAGACTTCGTATCTCAAGCCCTTTCTGCCTTACTGTCCACCGTCACCAAAGAAATACACAACAGCACATTGGATGGATTTGAAAACAACACAGCTTACACACATTGCCACACTCGACACACGTGCAATGCACACTATAAAACACACCCCTTCACACACCACAATCCTCTACATCACCAACGCCAAACACAGAAGCCAGAGCAATTTTTTTCTGTAGATTGCACAGATTGCATAGATTAGGCACCCTTCTTAGTAAGTCACTGTCACTCCACAATAAGTTTCTTTTTTCCCACCATGTCACGTTCCAAAAATGTCTGTTTCACAGATGAAGAGTTCAGAGTCATGGTGGATGAAATCATAAGAGTAGAGCCACAACCGTTTGGAGCACAAGTCCAGCACACTACTCTCAGTAGAAAAATGGAAATGTGGTTTAGCATAGTCGACAGAGTGAATTCTGTAGGCAGCACATCAGGAAGAGGTGGAACGACCTTAGGGGCAAGGTGTGTTCAATGGTCTCCAGGCACTATCTGCAGGCCAAGAAGACTGGCAGTGGCCCTCCCAGTGCCCCATTACAACTCTTTCCCTGGGAAGAGAAGGTCTTAGCCATCCAGAGGGCTTGACAGGAATACCTGGGGGAGTTGAGTCTGGTAAGTCACAACACAAAAAATGACACCAACATGTAATGTCATGCATGCTCACTGCCCACCTTGTGCCACCTTCACTGTTACTCCACTCACCAGCCCAGTGTCCTCTGCCCCAAAGACCCCTGTTTGTCACTTAAATGGAGTGTACTCACCTGGGAGGATAACATTTGTAAAATGGGTGTAGTATAGGGACTGAAAGGACTACAATTTACAGCAGGCACTGTTCCCGAAAAGCAAACACCAACACAGTGTTCTCCTGTCCAAAGACCCCTGTGTATTAACTCTCTGTTGAAGAGTACTCACCTGGGAGGATAACATTTGTACAGTGGGTGTAGTACAGGGACTGACAGGAATGCTAAGGCCAGGAGGTTCTGTCACTGTTACTCCACTCAGCCAGCGCAGTGTCCTCTGCCCCAAGGACCCCTGTTTTTTTACTCTCAATTGAAGTGTACTCACCTGGGAGGATAACATTTGTATAGTGGGTGTACTACAGGGACTGAAAAAACTGCTAAGGCCAGGAGGCTTTGTCACTGTTACTTCACTCAGACTGCCCAGTGTCCTTTGCCCCAAAGACCCCTGTTTGTCAACTCTCAATTGAAGATAACTTACTTGGGAGGATAAGATTTCTACAGTGGGTGTAGTACAGCAACTGACAGAACTACAACTCACAGCAGGCACTGTTTGAGTAACTCTAAAAACAAGACCAATGGTCACTTGCACAAAAACATCTCTTAGTGAAGTGTGCTCACTAAGGGGAAAACATTGGTCAAGTTTGTGTACTAGAGTGAGTGACATGACTGCAATACACAGCAGGCCCTGTATTTGTAACAGCAGTGTTTCCTCCTCCAAAGACCACTGTTTGTCAATTACAAAACAAACATTTGTCAAGTAATAGGGAGTACTGAGGGTGACGGGGATGCAACTCCCAGAAGGCACTGTTCCCTCAATTTCAAACACCAGACCAGTGTTCTCTCTTCAAAAGACCCCTGTCTCTTAGCTCTCTATTGAAGTTTACTCACCTGGGAGGAAACCATTTGTAATGTGTGTGTAGTACAGGGAGTGACCTGACCTGACCATGAGGCCCTGTTTTTGGAATACAAAACACCAACATAGTGTCCTCTTGTCCAAGGATCCCTGTGTCTTAACCCTCAATTGAAATGTACTGACATGTGAGGATACCATTTGTACAGTGTGTGTAGTACAGGGAGTTACATGATTGTAACTCACAGTCGGGTCTCTTACTGTCACTCCAACCACCAGCCTAGTGTCCTATCCTCCAAAGACCCTTGTTTGGGAAATCATAAAAGAAGTGTACGTACCTGGGTGGATGACAGTTCTCAAGTGGATGAAGTAGAGGGAGTGACATGACTGCTAAGGTCAGGAAGCTCGGTCTCACCAATTCCGAACACAAGCCTGATGCACACTTGTCCAAATACCATTGTTTATTAACTCACAAAGGAAGTTTATTCCCCTGGGATGATACAATTTGTCTAGTGTTGGAAACTAGGTAGGTGACCTGAATGTAAAGCCCAATGGGCCCTGTTTTGCTAACTCCATTAAAAAGCCTAGTGTCCACTTGCCCCCAATGCATCTGTCATTGGACTCCCAAAGGAATTTCACTCACCTGGTAGGAGAATATTTGGCTGATGTTGGGAACTAGGGGAGTGGACTGAATGTAAAGCCCAATGGGCCTTATTTTGTTAATTCCAATCACCAGCCCAGTGTCCACTTGCCCCAGTGCATCTGTTAGTGAACTCACGAAGGAGGTTTATTCACTTGAGAGGATAACATTTGTCTAGTGTTGGGATCTAGGGAAGTGAGCTGAATGTAAAGCCCAATGTGCCCTGTTTTGCTAGCTCCTATTACCAGCTCAATGTCCACTTGCCCCAATGCATCTGTCAGTGAACTCCCAAAGAAAGATCACTCATCTGGGAGGATAATATTTGGCTGGTGTTTGGAACTAGGGGAGTGAGCTGAATGTAAAGCCCCATGTGCCCTGTTTTGCTAACTCCAATCACCAGCTCAGTGTCCACTTGCCCCAATGCATCGGTCAGTGAACCGCCACAGGAAGTTTACTCACTTGAGAGGAGAACATTGGCTGGTGTTGGGAACTAGGGGAGTGACCAGAATGCAACTACCATAAGGCAGAGTTCAAATGACTCCAAATAGCTGAACAGTGGTCACTGGTTCACATATCGTAGCCTGATCACTCTCAATTCATGTTCACTCACCTGGAAGGGACCAAGATACAACTCAGAGAAGTGGCTGGCCACCTAGCTCTAACTTGAACTGCTAAGCCAATTTGAAACTACTGAGAACAGGAATGACAGCCCACAGTGTGCAGCATAAATTATCAACTAGGCCTCAAGATTCATCATCTGAATGGTATTGGCTGCAGATACATTCATAATACACTGACCACATGATGACCAGTCACATATACAGCAAACTCCTGCTTCGGCCTGCATAACGTTCAACCCGCCCTCAAAATGGTCAAAGCCACATCCTGCTCAGCCACAGTTTTGCCAGCACTCCTGGCAAGATGTAAATATCTGCTCATCCTCCCAAGTGCCAATGTACTGCTAAATTCAGCAGCTGCTTGACCTTAATGGAATTGGCATGCTTCACAAATGTCAGCTCAATAAAACCAATAGCATGGGTACCTTTCACAATAGGAACACCTGAAAACAGCTCTGTACACCTCCTGTGCAAAATGTCACTGTTAACTTTTGGAGGTAGATGTCACAATACCACCAGTAACATTGTATCTGTCACATCAACAGGTGGAGCTGCCATGGTCAGACAGAGCCCACAGACAAATCTAAGACCATCCCCCAGGAAGAAGCCCTCAGTGAACATGACACACCTGAATGTCTGGACATGGAGGACGGTTCTGGCTCATCTGGGCAACCTGGACGGACCCTTACAGTGAGTCTCCATGTGCCCACTTCATGACCTCCCAGTCCGGTTGCCTCAACATCACAGGCAACCATTCGCCCCCTAACCTGTGTCCCTAGGACAGGGCCTACAATCTCGTGCCCCAGTCCAGGATCCTGAGTTGCAACCCAACACCTTGGACACTGATGGTCCTGGAACAAGTGGGAGGGGGCACCCTGTGGCAAGAACACAGGCCTGTGGGGGTAGGCTGCATGGGAGGAATGTTGTTAGCCACCCGGGTAAGGCCACTGTGGATGCTCTAGGCCAGGACACCATCAGCCAAGTCTTAGGGTTCTATCAAGAGTCCCAAGGCGTGAGGGGCCAGGTTTTTACCTAACTCTGTGAGATCAAGCAGCTGCAGATGGACATCAATAGGGATATGCGTGAGCAGTGGGAAGCCCTCTGTACCAACCTGACCTCCCTAACAGGAGTGTTGAGGGACATTAGTAGTACCCTGATCAGGGATCGTCAGCAACACTCTACCCCTTCCTTTTGCACAGCAACACCAGGCCCATCCTCATCGGTGCCACCCACCGGAAGGGAGGCCCTGTCCAGGGAAGAACCCACCACAGACACCCCTGCCTGTATAGCTACAGGAAAACCCCCATGCAAGTGAGGACGTCCAGCAAAGAATTCAGGAGGTGCAAATGGCCAGACACCAACCACTGTAAGGAAGTGACCTCTTCCTGATGGAACTCCTTTGTGTGCCACATTTTCACTCTGTTGACTGTTCTTCAACCACCTTCCATTTCCTATGGGAGCACTACACTGGACTTTGGACTTACAATGCTGCAGCACCTACTCCAGTGATTTCATCAATCATGACTGAACCCTTCACTTTCCTTTTCCATCATGTCCCAATGTCAGTTTGTGCACAAATGTTCAATATATCCACTTATCACAAAGTATGTGTCTGTTTGCTACTGTTTCAATTGTTGCTATGTAGAGATATAAGAGCATGTGAAGCAAATGATGAAGACACAAGATGCTAGAGCAAGGAGGGATGTGTTCCAAGTACAGTGTCCGGCTAAGGATTTCTACCAACACACATCAACACATTGCTACAAGTGTCTAGTCACATCCAACATTTCATTGCACCATACAGCACATAGGCTGTCCATATGCCTGGACTGTCAGAGCCAAGAGTCGCTGACCCATATTGGGTCAGGGTAGATATACGGAGGTACAGTCCCCTAGAACACAGACAGGACGGGCCTTGTCAGACATTGTCCTGTCAAACAGAAAAGTGATTGGTGTCACCAGCTTTAACCTTATCACATACCACACCAGAGTAATCCAACATCACATACACCAAGGTATAGACAGTACAGTAGTCCCCGGTCACAGGTCCATGATAATCCAATGGCCATGCTCCGGTGGTATGATACAAACATATGCCAGTGTTGTGGCACAGGTAAAGTGGCCTGCAATGATGAAACACATCTATGGCTATATACAGGTCATGGAAGAATAGTGTTTAGCCTATTTAAAGGGTGAATGCCTGGCTTGGACTTGCAGACAACATATTTCATGGTGATATGTTCACACACATGTAACAATGGATCCACCACACCACACTAGACAAGTACAATGCGCACTTCAGTCCTTCCACCCACACACTGTCCAAGATGCCTTGGCACAGGTCTCATACACCCCAAATCTGTTACCCACATTACCTGGAACAATCCATGTCCAGTTCCTATGTCGGAACTTCATCTGATACCTACAAATGTCACAACTCAGAAATGCCCACATGAGAATGTCAGGGTGAAGGAACCTGTACACAGACAAATAAAAGGAGTATAGTGTTGGAAACATACCTATTACACAAATCACATAGCAAGCATCTGGAAATGAAATTACAATGCAATGAGACTGACACAAACAAAGCAACATTATCAAGGTGGGGATATGTCAGAGGCTATCGCTTCAAGCACTAATTGTCTCAACATTGCTGAACATCAGCTGACCGGTGTAATGGCAAGACATTCAACTGCACACATCCTGACAACTACAGTCCGGCATACAGTCAAAATCATTACATGACATGACATTCTTACACTCAAGAAAAGTAGGTATTGATGAGATGCTGCCACAAGTCTGCTTCTTCCTCTTCACCGCTGTCATCCTCACTTGGCATTTCATGAGGCTCACCCGGTGGCACTACAGGCTCCTCCTCCTCTGGGATGTATGGGATGTTCCTCCTCAGGGCAATGTTGTGGAGCATGCAGCAGGCCACAATGGTCTTACACACTTTCCCGGGTGAGTAGAGGAGGGCTCCACCTGTCCGGTCCAGATACCTAAATCTGACCTTCAGGAGCCCAAAAGCCCGCTCCACTACCCGCCTTGTTCTTACATGGGCCTCATTAAAGCTGACTTTCCCTGGCATAGTTGAAGTCCTCAGCATCGTCAACAACCAAGGACGGTTTGGATATGCTGAGTCTCCTGTTAAGGAATGGGACAGATGTGCAACAAGGAGTCCCTCTGATCAGTAAATCCTCACTAGACATTGCATACACACCAACAGTACAGATGTTACAGACCAACCTGACAGGCACTCTCTGGGTACTGTTGTGACATCAGCTGGTGGATTGTGCTGTTTCGTATAATGAAGACATCATGGACTGAACCAGGGAAATGGGCACAGAAATGTGAGATGTAGAGGTCCGCAAACATACAATTTGGATGTTGTTGGAATGGAAATTCTTTCAGCTGCGGTAAACTTGTTCATTGGCATGCAGTGCAACCAAGTCAACATATGCGCCATCAATAGCCCCCACCACATGCGGGATGTGTGCGAAACAATAAAAGTCAGCCTTCACATGGGCTAAATCCTCACATTGGGGAAACAATGTAGTTGTCCAGGTGTTTCAACATGGCTGAGAGGGCTTCCCTCAACACCAGAATGAACAGAGAACGTAGACGGTGCCCCACTGTGAATTACCATCCCTGCCCTGCAACAAACAACAATGGTGTTTGAGTAGTAGGACCTATGTGACTAGACAAGATGAGCAGGCATTTGTGCAAAACAAATGACAATTTCAGATGTGTGACGCAGTGTTAATATCCCAATCCTGCATTTTAGGCTCCAAAAATGGCAGCTGCTTGACCTACTCCACTGGATATTAGGAACCACCCGCAACCACAGGTGGAAGTCGTCATGGTGGTAGGTGGTTGAAACCGTGGCAGACACAGCCATAGGCTAACATTGTTGCCAGTGGCGGTTGCAGGCCGATGGCTGTGTTTGCCAGTGGTGCGTACCACGTATGTGGCGTACGTGACCTCCATGTTCTGCTAAATCCCTCATTTGACTACTGACACTGCAGCCAGCAAGACCTCCACTACCGAAATGCTGTGTACCGCCTCTGGGAGCAAACATGCAACGTCCATCAGGTGATAGGGCCCCTGCCTTCTCACCAGAGGAGTTGGAGAAGCTGTTGACTGAAGTCCTGCCCCTGTATGAACAGCTCTATGGTGCACCCGAGGAGCAGGTCAGTGTCACATGTGCACAGTTTTTTCTGTACTTAGCCATCCTTGCCCTCCTCACAGGCTAGAATGTGCCCATGTGTGGCAGATCGAGTACTCATGTGCATGTAGGTGCAGTCTGTGTGCCATCAATGGGAGACTCAATGTGCATGTTTTGGTGGTCAGTGCCACATGTTGACTTCAGTCACAATGGGCTGTGGGTGTGTGCATTGTGTTCCATCATCCACCTTGTGTCAATCAATCAAGCAGTCATTTCTAAAGCACGGCTAATCACCCATAGGGTCTCAAGCCGCTGTTTGTGGGTGTGCTGCTCAATCGAAGAGCCATGTCTTGAGGTCCTTCCTCAAATGTTTGAGCGATGCTGTCTGTCTGAGTTTGAGAGGCAGCGTGTTCCATGTCCGGGCTGAGAAGTAGGAGAAGGATCTTCCTCCTGCTGTGCTTTTCAAGATCTTGGGAACGGCTGCGAGGGCAAGTTGGGACGAACTGAGTTGTCTGTTGAATACGTAGAAGGCGAGGCAGTGGTGGAGGTATGCTAGTCCTATGTTGTGTAGTGCCTTGTAGGTGTGGATCAGGAGTTTGTATGTGATGCGCTTGTTGACTGGGAGCCAGTGTAGGTCTCTGTGGTGGGAGGAGATGTGACTGTGTCAGGAAATGTCCAGGATGATTGCAGTTTCTTGGTGATGCCGGCATAGAGTGCATTGCCATAGTCTGGTTTGCTAGTGATGAGTGCATGGGTGACTGTCTTCCTTGTGTCGGAGAGGATCCACTTGAAGATCTCTTGAAGGATTCGGAGAGTGTGGAAGCATGACACATAACTAGGTAAGGTGACATTACAGCCATCCACTGACATCTCTTTCCTCATGAATGTTGCCTATGTGAGACTATATGTATGTGCATGACAGCATGAGCTGAGTATGCATCTTGTTTGTGTCAGTTGTGAGTAATGTGAGCTGTGTGTATTTTGCCACAGATATATCTTAGTACATCTGCCGCACCTCGGCCCTTGCTAGACTGTTGTTTGTAAGTCAGGCCATCACTATCTCTGCCCTCCAGGTTGCCATAAACACCAAATGCCAATTTGCTGGTGGCTACATGATGTACTATTATGCCTGGATATGATTGAAATGGTGTGTTATGTATGTTCTGTATGCTCAGTCTGCAGAGACAAGGGCCTGTCACATGTATCTCCCAGCATAGTTCATAGTCTAGGCTGGGGTGGGGTCTCTGTGGCTATGCTACTGTGGCACTTTGCCCACTCCCTGTACACCAGCAGATCCTGTGATGTGGCAAAAATGAGGCTCTGTTGTAAAATGCTATCCAGAATGCCTCATTCTTTTCCTCAGACTGGGAATGGGTCCAGAGGTAAGTTATTGATCTAGTCCACATGTGAACTTGGTAGCATTGTCAATGTGTGTCCCTGACTTCTGACATGTCCCTTACTCCCACAGCCCTGTTGCCACCTTCATACAGGTCATATCTGGCATGTGCAGGCTTATTGCATAAATGTCAGTCCCACAGTGCAGACAGTATTTTGATTCAAGAGAGACCATGATGTGTGACTCTGTAGCTTGGTCACATAGCACTAACTGGTCAATGCATTCCTTTGTTTTTTGGATGCCATCCCTGTAGGATAGACACAAATGTCCAAAAGCGTGTTCTGTGTTACAGGTAGATACCACAGAATGCCACCCCATGAAGTGGCATGAGTCTCCATTGTTTATTGCAAATGTCCACACATGGGCAAGGTGAACATTTTCTGTGCCCACCATGCTAGCCCCTTCATTGTTACCCATTTGTGATTTTGGAGTTTGTACTCTGACAGTAGTCTGCAGGGACTGTATGCAGAGAGTTATTATCACCGAGTGTGAATGTGTTGGTACATTCATGCCTAAAGAGTTAACCTCGTAGTAGCCACAGAGGTGTAATGTGTCTCATAGTGGCTCACATCTCAAGTTGCTAGGGCACGTCCCACAAGATGTCAGTAAGCTTGCCTATTCATTGTAGGGCATTGTGGTGGGTTGATCTGCAGTTTGCTAAATGTATGCCTTGAGGCATGCCCATGTACTTGTGGGCTGGCATGTATCACAATTGGGGAGTATTGCCAATGTGGGAAAGTTATATCTTGATGTAACTGACATGTATATGACTGAACCATTTGTGATGATATTTGTGTTCATGATCTCGTGATGTCTTTTGCATCCATGCAGGTCAACACCCATCAGAAGAAAAGGATATGGAGAGCCATTGCCAAGAAGGTGTGGACCTTGGGGCTCCACAGATGGCGGAGCGCCCACTGCAGAAAGAGGTGGTAGGACCTGAGACACTGGGCCCAGAAGATCATGTAGGCCCAGCTGGGGCTGTCCTCCCTACGTGGGTGGGATGCCCGTCGGACCATGACCCCTCTAATGGCCTGCATTCTGGCGGTGGCCTGTCTAACTATTGTGGTTGTGCCATGTGTCTCACAGTGGAGAAGAGATTGTGTTGGCATGTCATGTGTCTTAGAGTGCTATGCCTTGCCTATTGGAGCATGGACCTTAGAACAAATATGGGTGGAACACCACTTGCTCTGAAAAGACAACATATCGCTTGGTACATTGCTCAATCAAGTACTGATTGTTGTTGTAGTGTGTGTAACATCTAAGCTACAGACCACTACTCCTCAGTGTTCCGGTCTACAGGTAAGTAGGTGATGGATCACTATCCTCAGTAATGTGTCTGTGTAAATGTGTAGGTTGGCATCTGCCACCCAGAAGGTTGTTTTCTCAGTATATGATGGTTGCTGGTGCCTCACTGCAGTCTGTAATGTGACGGTGTTCAACATACATGTGACAGGGCTGACATTGTTCTTCGTGTACAGGTAGGGATCACTACTTTCCCTTGGTAAGAGGGAAATGTCCGTTGAGATGATTTATGTGCCATCACTGTTGCCAACATTCGTTGTGCCTACATGTCAGCATGTGCCCCTTACTCTAGTCACATAGGTTCTCATTATCCAAAGAGGCTACTGGATTTGGGTGGCAGAATGACCTGAAATGTGGGGTGCTAGGTGCAAGTCCACACCATGTGACGCCTGTCCGCCTAATCTGGGTTTTTCAGCTAACTAGCAGCTCCTTATTTCTGCCCAAGAGCAGGGATGATTTGTGGCAACCGGGATCATGACAAGGAAGACACCTCAGGGGAATTGTGGTCGACCAGATCTCATTCCTTTCTCTCAGTTACATTAGTCTCACACAACAGACGCAGAATATGGTTCAATAAGGATTTATTGAAGTAACTGCATCTTAGATAAAATGACATGTATTGCAATAACGAGGATGATAAAACACACTATAAGCAAAAAGGTGACAAGGAGTGTAAAACAAAAAAACAGTCCCACCATACTGTCACTAGGAGTGATATATATCTTTCCTACCTAAGCTATGTTAGAGCACAGCATAAGCCCTAATCTGCCCTTCAGGTTTCCTGGGAAGTCATCATCCCCCAGACCTGAGCAAGGAAGCCTGTTGCCTATAGAGACACCGTCCCCATGAAGGCCAGGGATTCGGTAGTCTAAGCAAGCAGCTGTAGTGAAGGCAATCAGCAATCAGCATGCAGTTGTGGTCATCTGGCTGGAATCTCCCTCTAACATGTATGGGACAGAGAAGTGTTTTTATAATAAAACAGTTGATAGTCTAAGGAAAGGTCCCCACATGAGGATATGTATGTTTCTGTGAATGTTGGAGACACAGCGTACCACTTTTGTCGACAACCCTATCTGACTGCAGCCTTAAGGAAAGTACAAAGTGCAATGCTAGGAACGTGATGCTTTCCTAGACGAAGGAACAAGTAGATAGAGAAAATGAAACAACACTACAAATGTGGCTAATGCTAGAAAATTAAAGTGATGCTGAATAAAATGTAACTAGGCTAAAGTGCACAACGGCAGGCCTAGTTCGCTAAAATAATGTGCCTAAAACATGGCTAAAATAGTTATACAACACCCTCCCCTTGCTGGTTCAAAGGTGGTTCAAAGCCTAAAATGAAAGAAATCTATTCATAAAAGCAAATAAACATAAGTGTCGATATGACAAGTTAAAAGACACTTAAGCATGGAGGAAAAGAAGGGCGATTGAAGCTTCAGTAGCAGTGCCAATAAAACCAAATTCAAAAGTCAGTGTCATTTATGAAATCACCAATCATGTCTGGGACAATTGAAGCCAGGAAATGTTCCACTTCAGCAGGTGGTAAAATATCCAAATCATTGACAAGGAAAACCAAAGAGCGCTTGTGTTCCAAAGCCTGAGCTCCAGCTGAGGCATCAGCATTCCATGTTTTGCCCAATGCTGAGTTAAGAGTCACATTATCCACAAAGGGCAACTCATAGACAGCTTCCCGTAGCAAACACACCCTCAACGAGCATGTCTGGTAATGAATCCCCATCAAGAACATCAACAGCTCGGCGTCCAATGAAAGTAAGTGCTACGTAGAAAGACAGACTTTCAGTGTACATTCGAATAGGCACTAAAGGCATCAAAACACGGGCTGCACCCAATCCAAAACTGGTCGTAATTACAGAGACCAGTCGCACTCCAAATATACTGCATCATGCGTTCACAACACAGTTGCGCTAGTGGAAGCACTTTCAGTCCTCCTTGTTGTGAAGGGACAGCCATTGTGCAGAAAAAGTAGCAACAGCAAAATGTCACCTCTTTATAGCCAAAATAATCAGAAATCCCCTGAAAATACTCACAAATATTGAGTGTATTGAAATATTGAAGGTATTAAGCCAAATATAGAAGAGAAGGTGTGAATGAAACCAGAACCAACAGCCTTAAAGAGATGTGTGATTCCAGTAGTACTGGGCACTGTAAAAATTCATCCCACGAGTTCACCAGAGTGTCTCGGAAAAATGTGTACTTAAAAGGGACTGAATCTTTGCTGATGACCTCGCAACTTAAAGCGCATAGGTCTCTCGCCCAGATGTAAGCACCACGTAGTGCTTAATTTGTGCTTATTGTTTCCAGTGCTGAGCACTGGCACTTATTTTTGAGGGCCGGGGCTTATTCTTCTGCCCTAAGCATTTCTCAAAAACACATACAGGAAAGACGGAGGAAGGGAAAACGAAAAGGCGTCAGAAAGGGAGAAAGTGGAAAGCTGCAAGAGTGAGCTGAAGGGACAGGGAGTGGCTTTATATGGATTGAAGAGGCCCGAGATGGCTTCAGGATTGCGCCGCCTCAGTATTCCGTGTTCTGAAATTTAATTGCAGCAGCCGCGTGTAAGACGAGGGCTTTGGGCACCGGCGCATTTTTATTCATAAATTAAGCACTTGCACCACGTTTTTGAAACAATAAAGCCTTGAGTCTGCTCAACTTGTCAAAATTCAATTCTGAAGTAGAAATATGAGGCCACATCTCTGCTACTTCTTGTTGTTTTGTGTAGGGAAAAATGACATTCTCACAACATGTGACAATTTGGAAGACCGAAACAACATAAGTTATTCAGGCTCGCATTCCACAGCTCTCACTTTTAAGGAGCACATAGCTGCCATTTCAGAGCACCTAGAATGCAGGTCTAATCAAGGGGACTTGAACTCCCTTCAGATAACAAGCCAAGTTCGCTGTTGAGGCATTACATGCCCCGTGCAAGGACAGCTGTTTACAGACCATCAAATGGCTCACAGAAGTCTCACATTAACTACCACTAAGAAAGACCTCTTTCATGCCATTGAAACATTTGTACGAAAAGGGAAGCTCCCACACCTCATGTATGTAACTATCTCCCAGCCTTTCATATCTGCCTACTGGAATGTGTTTCAAGCAGGATGAGAATTGAAGTGTTGAAATACGCAGATTTAAAACCTGGTGTGTTAGCCATTCTGCAAATGGTATTTCAGCCACAGTAAAAGGCAACTTTTCTAATTTCTCGATGTTAAGAATGACGTAAGTTGTTTACTTCTTAGTCATTATTTGTTGTTGTCCCATTGAATTAAATGTTGAAAATATGCCCCTTGTGCTAACATGTTACCAGGAAACGCGACTTGCTTTCAGTGTTTGTAGTGTCCAACCTAACTGCATAATGGACCTTAGCTGACCTTGTCCATGATGAAAAGATGACATGTCACTCTGTACCATGTCTATTGCAGAAGATACAGGCCCTCATTACAACCCTGGCGGTCGGTGTTAATGCGGCGGAAATACCGCCAACAGGCCGGCGGGAAAAAAGATTTAATCACAGCCATGGCGGAAACCGCCAACATAGACAGCCACTTTAACACTCCGACCGCCACGGCGGTACAACGAAACAGCGCGGCGGTAACCGCCAACAGACAGACGGAAGACAATGTACCGCCCACCCTATCACAACCCGGTAATCCGCCACCTTTTCCGGGGCGGAACCAACGCGAATAAAAACACGGCGGAAACAGTACACAGAAGGGAAAATCACTCACCTCTCCCCACCCCACGAGGAACCAGGACGCCATGGAGCCAGAACTGCAGATCCTGCTGGCGATGGTCTTCCCGCTCCTCTATCAGAAGCTCCAACGATGGCGGTGACGACCACGTGAGTACTGCAACTACAACACAGGGGAGGGGGGAGTGGGGAGGGAAAAGAGAGTGACACATACACGCAACACGCAACACCTCCACCCTCAACCACAACACTATACACACAAATACATGCAGCAACATTACATTTACACCCCCCCACCCCCCTTGAATAACACAAGGACAAAAGGAAATGATTTGAACGATTGTAATCAATAAAAATCCTGTAGTCAAAACTCCAAATCCAGTATATACAATAGCCCACACTAGATACCTGACTCCAAACGGAGAGAACACTGGAGGGGCATCACATAGAAAATATACAGGCACCTCAAGGAGGAAGGGGAGGGGGGCACCTCCGCCTGATGAACGCACAACACCACTGCTCCACGAGGGGGCTGCATGCCAATTGATGTATTCTGGGGAGTGCAAAGCCACAGTCTCACAAGTCTCTCAAGTGGGTGGGTTGCCCACTGCTTTATCCTGGGGAGTGCAAAGCCACAGTCTCTCAAGTCTTTTCAGTGGGTGGGTTGCCCACTGCTTTATCCTGGGGAGTGCAAAGCCACAGTCTCTCAAGTCTTTTCAGTGGGTGGGTTGCCCACTGCTTTATCCTGGGGAGTGCAAAGCCACAGTCTCTCAAGTCTCTCAAGTGGGTGGGTTGCCCACTGCTTTATCCTGGGGAGTGCAAAGCCACAGTCTCTCAAGTGGATAACAGTCTCCACTGGTTCTGGAGGGGGCTTTGCGCCCAGAGTGCTTCATCCTGCCAAGGACAGAGGTAGTGGATGTGATACTCCACTGGCTCTGGAGGGGGCTTTGTGCCCAGAGTGCTTCATCCTGCCAAGGACTGAGGTAGTGGATGTATCTCTCCACTGGCTCTGGAGGGGGCTTTCTGCCCAGAGTGCTTCATCCTGCGAAGGACAGAGGTAGTGGATGTGATACTCCACTGGTTCTGGAGGGGGCTTTGTGCCCAGAGTGCTTCATCCTGCCAAGGACAGAGGTAGTGGATGTATCTTTCCACTGGTACTGGAGGGGCCCTTGTGCCCAGAGTGCTTCATCCTGCCAAGGACAGAGGTAGTGGATGCCTTTCTCCACTGAAAGTGATGCTTCATGGAAGCTGCCCAGGCTCCTGGAGCTCGCCACCAGCATCGGACGACTGACCATTGGGGATGGCAGCCATGTCTGCGGTGGTGCCACTGGCTCAGGATGTCGCGGGGCAGCGGGCAGTGCTTGCAGCAGGCTCTATGGCAGCGGTGCTTGCGGCGAGCTCTGTGGCAGTGGTGCTTGTGGCGGGCTCTGTGGCAGTGGTGCTGGCGGCGGGCTCTGTGGCGGCGGTGCTGGTTGCCGTCTTGTGGCGGGGGCGCTGATTGCGGGCTCTGTGGCGGCGGGCTCTGTGGCGGCAGTGCTGGTTGCGGGCTCTGTGGTGGCGGTGGTGGTTGCGGGCTCTGTGGCAGCGGTGCTGGTTGTGGGCTCTGTGGAGGCGGTGATGGCGGTGGTGCTGGCGGTGGTGCTGGCGGCGGGCTCTGTGGCGGCAGTGCTGGTGGCGGACTCTGTGGCGGCCATGCTGGTTGCGGGCTCTGTGGCGGCAGTGCTGGCGGCGGTGCAGGTGGCGGTCTTCTCCGCCGTACAGGTTGGCGTCGATGTGGAAAGAAGGTATGATACTGGGCCCTCAGTCGGTGCCACCATGCCCTCTCCTGACCTGCCCTTCAGTTTCTGGCCCTTCCCCACCTTTGATGATGGGGCAGCTGTCTTGCCACTATCCCCTTTCGTTTTCCCTGACCCCTTGGTGACAGGTGTTTTCTGCTTCTCCCTCCGGGATGTGGGCCATTTTTTTAGCTTGGCAGGTGGTGGAATGTCCTTGCCCTCGCTCCGTGGCACACTGGCAGCCCTGATGGTTGGCGCACTCCAATAGCCCGCAGTTGCTGGCACCGCTGTGCCTGGGGATGTGGTGGCTGAGGTGCTGGGTTGGGACCTGGAAAGCCTGGCCCTAGGGGACGGGGGGGGAGGTGTAGGGAAGAGGTCAATATTAGCCAGGAAAAGTTTTTTAGACACACTGGGACGGGTAGATGGAGGGGGTTTGGGAGTGGAGGAAGAGGTAGTGGTTGTAGGAGGTGTACGTCTGCTGAATTTGGGTGAAGGTGCATGGGTTGGAGGCTGTTGTGAGGTGGATGGCTGTTGAGTGGGTGTGTGCCTGCGTTTGTGTACTTTGGGAGGAGGGCTCACAGACACACTGGGAGAGGACACAGGGGACGTGTGAATGGTAGTGGAGGTGGTGATTGCACGTGAGTGGTGTGTAATGATGGGCGTGCTGGTGATGGAGGTAGTGGCTGAGGATGTAGTGCATGCAGGTGTGAGTGGAGACGAGACTGGGAGGGAGGAGGGAGACGTGGAGGAGGGGGACACAGTGGAGGCAGTGGATGTTGGTATGTCTGCATGGGTATGATGCTTGTGTGAGTGCCTGTGGGATGTGTGGTGCTTATGTTTGCCTGAGCCCCTTTTGTGTGTTGAGGTGTGTGCATGCTGGTCTGATGGTGTGCTTGGGATAGGCTGAGGTACAGGCGATTGGGTCTGGGTGGAGGAAGTCGGAGGGGGGAGGCTGGACACAGGGACAATGGCTGCCATCAGTGCTGAGGTCAGAGCCTGAAATGCTCTCTGTTGGGCTGCCTGGCCAGAAAGAATGCCCTCCAGGTATACATTTGTTTGTTGCAAATGCCTCTCAACACCCTGGATGGCATTCAGAATGGTAGACTGCCCAACAGTGAGGGATCTCAGGAGGTCAATAGCCTCCTCACTGAGGGCAGCAGGGCTCACAGGGGCAGGGCCTGAGGTGCCTGGGGCGAAGGAGGTGCCCACCCTCCTGGGTGAGCGGGCACGGGACACACGCTGAGGGGCTGCTGGGAGGGCGGTGCTGGTAGGGGGGGTGGCAGCTGCACCTGCGGGGGCACAGAGGGGCCCGCCACCGCAAGGGAGCTCCCATCAGAGGAGGAGTCACTGTCACTGCTGTCACCTTGTGTCCCCGCCGTGGAGCTCCCCTCGCCCTCCATCCCACTGGTGGCTTCTGACTCCGTTGTTTCGCCCTCCTGGGCCAAGTGGGATGCAGCTCCCTCCTGGGGTGCTACTGCTCCTCCGCCTGATGATGCTATTGCACACAAGAACAGGGAGACCACAAAAAGGGGGGTGGAGAAAGAAGAAAGACATGTTCAGTGCATGCAACACCACTACCGTTGGCGGACACTACAGACACATCAGCCCTCTGCACTACGCCATGCACTTTTTGTTCCTAGATTATTCACATGCCCATGGGGTACAAGGCCTAAGCCCGATTGCTGCACACATGGAAGTTACAGGAGCCTGACTAGGTGTAGATGGCACTAACCACTAGTGGGGTTGGGGTTCCACTGAACCTGCCTCTCAAGGGACCTTGCCTACCAAGCTCGCCCTGGCCTAGGGGAACCCACTGCCCACCACCCCCACCCAGACACCTCGTAATGCGTGCAGAGTCGGATGAATGTGACTGTACTCACCCCCTTGTGGCTGCTTTGATGCCCTCAAGCGCCCATCCAACTCCGGATACGCCACCGCCAGGATCCAGAACATCAGGGGGGTCATGGTGCGGCGGGCACCCCTCCCACGTTGTGAGGCCTTCCCCAGCTGGGCCTCCTCCGTCTTCTTGCTCCAGCGGCGAATGTCCTCCCATCTTTTACGGCGGTGGGTGCTCTGTCTGTGGTGGACCCCAGGGTCCGGACATCCTTGGCGATGGCACGCCAAATATCCTTCTTCTGGTGGGCGCTGACCTAGAGGAACAGTACAGGGGAAAAGGAAGATCTTTACCCGTCCGGACCATCATACTCATTGGCCCATGTTCCCACCCTTGCCCTGACGCACATACACATGCAGGCCTCAGCCCCCCCATTTATCTTCCATCCACACCACTCCAAACAGGCATTGCCATGCAGCATGTTCACTGTGTACTCACCTGTTTGTCTGGAGGACTGTACAGTTGTGTGTACTGGGGGAGGACCCCATCCACTAATTTCTCCAACTCCTCCGAAGTGAAGGCAGGGGCCCTTTCCCCAGACACATGAGCCATCGTTGCTTCCAGACTGAGGTCACAGCAGCACTTGCAATGTAGGTCCTCTCCTGTTGAAGGTCAGGTATCAAGTGAGTGAACAGACAGAAAATGGCGGTCACGTCCGTGGCGGTGCGTACCGTCACCGCCGGCATACATTGTCATTGGCTCCTCGGACCCATAGGGTCCAATGTTAACCAATGCAGGATTGCGCCACAGTCTTTGACCGCCTACCGCGACGGTGTAGAATGCCAGCGCAGTTACCTCATATCCCCTTGCCCGACCTTACAGGTCAGCCAGCTGCCATTTCAGGGGGCCACATGGCATTAATAATAACTGCGTCACACCTATCTAGGCCTTGCAAACACACAGTAACAGGCACATAGCGGATTAATAAATGTGTGCAAATGACATTTTGTGATACCTCAGTGTAGGCTGACTCTCTCCTCGCTGTTCTCCTCCATAGGGCACGTCCGCTAGGGCAGGTGATGAGATGGTGGCATCCTCCGGTGTACAGACCACTGGTGGACCTGTCGACAATGGAAGAGAGACACGTAATAGTCAGCTACAGACTTGACCGTGCAACAATCCATGAACTGGGTGCCCAGTTGGAGCCAGACCTGATGTCAGCTATCCGCCATCCCACAGGGATCCCCCCTCTAGTGCAGGTCCTGTCAGTACTCCATTTCCTGGCAAGTGGGTCTTTTCAAACAACAGTGGCCATTGCATCAGGGATGTCCCAGCCAATGTTCCCTAACATGCTGTCCAGAGTGTTGTCTGCCCTGCTGAAACACATGCGCAGCTACATCGTTTTCCCTCAGGTGGAAGATTTGCCTACAGTGAAAGGTGACTTCTATGCCCTGGTACATATCCCCAACATCATAGGTGCCATTGATGGGACACATGTGGCCTTGGTACTCCCACGCAGGAGTGAACAGGTGTACAGAAACCGGAAAAGCTATCATTCGATGAATGTGCAGATGGTGTGTTTGGCCGACCAGTACATCTCCCATGTGAATGCCAAATTTCCTTGCTCAGTGCATGATGCTTACATTCTGAGGAATAGCAGCATCCCTTATGTGATGGTACAACTCCAGAGGCACCGTGTGTGGCTAATAGGTGAGGACAAGGACCGTATGCAGTGTGAATAGGTGTCTGGGTATGGGGTTGTCCCTACGGGTTAGTGTGTGTCTAACAGTTGTCCCTCGAAATTTGCAGGTGACTTTGGGTACCCAAACCTGTCTTGGCTACTGACCCCAGTGAGAAATCCCAGGACAAGGACAGAGGAACGCTACAATGAGGCACATGGGTGAACTAGGAGGGTGATCGAACGGACCTTCGGCCTCCTGAAGGCCAGGTTCCGGTGCCTCCATATGACAGGTGGTTCTCTCTACTACTCACCAAAGAAGGTATGCCAGATCATCGTGGTCTGCTGTATGCTGCACAACCTGGCTTTGCGAGGACAGGTGCCTTTTCTGCAGGAGGATGGTCCAGCTGGAGGTCTTGTGGCAGCTGTGGAGCCTGTGGACAGTGAAGAAGAGGAGGCAGAAGAAGAGGATATCGACAACAGAAACAACGTTATCCAGCAATACTTCCAGTGAGACACAGGTAAGAAGATGTCACTGCCTCACACATCTCATACTATTGTTTGAGCTATCAGAAGTCTGTCATTTTCACCCTGTGTATGGACCCTGATTTGTCACTTTGACTTTCCATTTAACAGATGTGGGTCCCACTTTGTGCCCTCTGCTATATTTCCTCCAGACCTACAGCTGTGTTTCATCGGTATGTGGACAATTAAATTGACATTGCTATATTCCATAGTTATTGCAATTACACATTAGTGAAAGCACAGACTGACTCCAGATTGTTTTGTGAATGATGTGTGTTTATTTCTGTGCAAATAAGTGGAGGGGGTTGTAAAATGGGCAGGGTGATGGTGGAGGAATGTCCATGGCAGAGTCCAGTCTATTTGTTTCACAGGTGCATTGTCCAAAGGGGCATAGGAAGTGGAGCAAGCGCAGTTGAAGGATGGACAGGGTGACAAAGTGGGACAGAAGGGTGACATTCAGGGGGGTCTCATTTCCTGGCGGGGGTCTTGGCAATGTTCTGTGTCTTGTTCCTGGATCTCAGGGACTGTTTGTTGGGGGTTCTCCATCTGCAGGGGGTGGGGTGCTGGTGTTGTGGTCCTGTGGCGGTGCCTCCTGTCCACTAGCGCCGGCGGAGGTGGAGGGCTGTTCATCATCCAGGCTAGTGTCAGGGGCCCCTTGTTGTGCCACAGTGGCCCTCCTGGTGTTGACAAGGTCCTTCAGCACCCCTACAATGGTGACCAGGGTGGTGTTAATGGACTTCAGTTGCTCCCTGATCCCCAGATAGTGTTCCTCCTGCAGCAGCTGGGTCTTCTGAAAGTTGGCCAGTACCGTTGCAATCGTCTCCTGGGAATGATGGTATGCTCCCATGATGTTGGAGAGGACCTTGTGGAAAGTGGGTTCCCTGGGCCTGTCCTCCACCTGTCACACAGCTGTCCTCCCAGTTCCCCTGTTTTCCTGTTCCTCTGTCCCCTGAACCATGTGCCCACTTCCACTGCCCCCAGGTCCCTGATTTTCTTGGGGTGGTGGGTTTGCCTGGGTTCCCTGTAGTGGTGGACACACTGCTGCTTGACGTGTCCTGGGGACAGAGGGATGGGCCCGCTGGGTGGGTGCTGTGCTGGTGTTTCCTGAGGGGGGAGGCTCTGTGGTGGCTTGTGCCAGTGTCAGGGGAACCGACTGTTCCGAGGTCCCAGATGGGCCAGGCTGGTCATCTTGATCCAGTTGTGCAGAGATGCTGTCATCACTGTGGGCCTCTTCTGTGGGGGACTGGATATGTCTGGAACATCCTGTCCGGTGACGTTGGGTAGGGGTCCTGCAGGGGTGTAAAGGCATGATTATTGCATCTGTGTTTGCCATTGTGTGCAATGGGTGAGTGACCGTGTACTCCAGTGCTTGCATTCTTGTCTAGGTCCTTGTGTGATATTTGGTTTGGGGTCTGTGTGGGTATCTGTAGTGGACATGCTTTGGTGATGGGTGTCCCTGCTTTGGTGTTGCATGCAGGGCGTGGTGTTGGGATGGGTGGGTTGTGATAGTGGTACATATGTGAGGTGTTGGAGTGATGGGGGTGAGGGTGAGGGTGGGGGTATGTGATGGCATGCAGGTAGGGTGGGGGATATAATAGTTAAGAGTTGACTTACCAGAGTCCATTCCTTCTGCTACTGCTGCGAGGCCCTCAGGATGCAGTATTGCCAAGACTTGCTCCTCCCATGTTGTTAGTTGTGGGGGAGGAGGTGGGGGTCCAATGCCAGTCCTCTGTACTGCAATCTGATGTCTTGAGACCACGGAATGCACCTTCCCCCGTAGGTCGTTCCAACTCTTCCTGATGTCATCCCGTGTTCTTGGATGCTGTTCCACTGCGCTGACCCTGTCGACGATTCTGCACCATAGCTCCATCTTCCTAGTAATGGAGGTGTGCTGCACGTGTGATCCGAATAGCTGTGGCTCTACCCGGACGATTTCCTCCACCATGACCCTGAGCTCCTCCTCAGAGAACCTGGGGTGTCGTTGTGGTGCCATGATGTGGTGTGGGTGATATGTGAGGTGGTGTGTGTTGTGATGTGTGAGGGGATGTGTTGTTGTGTGTTGTTTGAGGCGCGTGGTTGTTTTGTGAGTGATGATGTTGTGTGTCTGTGGATGCTAGTGTTGTTTCTGGTGGTGTCTCTCTCTGGCCTTCTTTCGGAATTTTTGGTAGTAAGGGTTTGTGGGTGATGTGGGTGCATGTTTTAAATTGGATTGGGTGTGTGGGAGTGGTGTGTGTATGTGTATCAGGTGTGTATTTCGATTTGTCCAATGTGGTTGTGTTTTGTAAATGTGTGTGTATTTTGAGCATGGCGGTGTGTACCGCCAATGGAATACCGCGGTTGAAAGACCGCTGCGTGGATTCGTGGGTCATGATAGTGTGGGCGTATTCCTGTTGGCGTGACGGTGGAGGTTTTGTTTTCGCCAGTTTATCACTGACCTTTGGTGTGGCGGACTTGTGTGGGTGTCTGTATTGTGGCAGATTCCGAGCTGTGGGTCGTAATAGCTGTAGCGGAATTCTGCCGCCGCAGCGGTGTGTTGGCGGTCTTCTGCACGGCGGTAAGCGGCATTTACCGTCAATGTTGTAATGAGGGCCACAATGTTGTTTAAAGTGTATCTCTGGTCGGACAAGGGGTTGATCCCATTATCTACAACAGTTGTTGCTTTCTGTAAATTTTCCTGATCAATTTGCCTTAACCGGGCAGCCGTTTCTTCTTGGGAAAGTTTCCAAATCTCATTATATACTGCATATAAGAATAGCTTTTTGCATTGTCTTCCGGGGCCTAACAGTAAGTCATGTAAATTTATATAGTTAGACAGGAGACTGAGGTGTTCTTTAACAACATCTAGTGAGGAACTTTTCAACCATTGCTGGCATAACTTCCCTACACTGTATGTTGTCACTATACCCAGGTGTTCTAATGACACATAGCTAGGGTCCGGCCTATGTGTTCTAAACCCCCCTGTGGAGTTTACAAAACGTGTATGGCACCCATCAATGTCTACTGGCCACAATAACCACCCGCCGGGGTGTGAGAGTGATGTGTTAAATGTTCCATTCTGGAACCACTCATCAATCTGATCTTCAGATGCATTTATATACTTTTGCCATTTATAAACCTTTGCAGGGGTAGGAATACTGGGTGTTTCATTTAAAAATATAATTTGAACAGATATCAGGCATGCGTTAAATAAAGCATCCTTGCCCCCTTATTTGCCAATTTTGTGTTCCCCACACACTTTTCAAGTCTATTGACTTCAACCAATATTCATAGCCTTCAATAGCTAGCCGAGAAACAAAGGAATCAGAATAAATTAATTTTGTATCAGTCAATAACACATGTTGAATTTCAATTACTGGCAATTTAAAATAATGTGACTTTTTAAGATTGTGCCCTGAGAAATATGCAAATCTTTTGGTATGCGTTTTAGAACTCCCCACTGGTGGAGTCAGACAGTGTTCCCACTGTGTATAATTAAAAATAGTCTTTGGGATACTTGCTCTGTGAATGAAATGATGTCCATCATAATTATAACAGAAAATATCTCCATAATGGTTTTGGGATTGATAAACATCCTCATTTTCAAAAACAGTATGATATTGTAAATCAGACATCATAGAATCAACTGTTTTCACATCCCAATCATCAGAAACTACTCCGGGTGTAATTACATCGTTCATGGAAATTTTGAATACAACAGAATTTGAATTACCTGTGTCGGACCATATTTATCTCAAATCATACTTTATCCCAAACAATTTCTTCAGGAATTGGTTGGGCTGAAATTTTTACTAGGGACAAGTCTCTGCGGACTTTGTGAGAAGAAAAATGTGGTTTTAAGACCTCATCCACCAGTTCAACTGTAGAGCGTTCAGGAAGGTAATGACCATGTATCAGTAAGAAGAAAACAATGACAAACCCAAACCAAATGACAAGGGCAAGTACAGTTAATAAGAGCCATAGATAATTCTATGGAAGAATAAAATAGCTAATTTTGAGCCAAATTATCAGCTTACATACTCTTGACAGTTCTGTTTCAGAAGATGCAAATGAGTCAGTACAGGTGTCATTGATGATGACAAACTATCCAGAAGCAGTTTGTGCAAAAACTGGAGCCGTCTTTGAAAGAGGAGAACTTGCAGAAGTCTCCCTCAGTGGTTTATAGTAGACTATGCCCTCAGTTTGTGTTTAATTTGAATAGAATCGATCAATATTATTGGTGTTATTTGTAGCAGTAGAAGTTAGTGGAACCAAGGAAAGCTAATTTTACACCCTCCCCAGGCTCAGAGAGGTGTCACGTTGCTTCTTAAAACCTGTTGTGGAACATCCTGGTCTGTAGTGAGAGGGATTCGGGTTCTATCCAGGAGTCCCATAGCTCTGCTGTGCAGGATTGGCCATATGCTGTAGCTTGATACTTTCAATGGAGACAAAGTGATTTTCTTTAGAACCAGGCAGCGGTGGTAAAATGACAGTTCTGGTACTGTATATTCCCAGGATTGGAACAGTGCATGATAAGGACAGAACTCCTTTTTCACAGCAACCTTTTCTCATACTAGATCCCCAACTTTTGGAATCCAGCCGTTAGATGTTATTGGTACATCCCTTATTCCCAAGTAGCGGCACTAGCAGATGAGTTGTCGTCATGGAACTGTTGTAAGCCATGTAAGACAGTGACAAGTTCATTTATGTCAAAAGGTGTATCTGCCACCTCCGCGCCAGACCACCAAGGTCTGGAACATACATTTGTGTTCTGAACAGGCATTCACATGAAGTACCCCCCCCAGGGCCCTTCTGGGCAGATTATTAAGTGCTCTCTGGACTCCATACAGGTGTGTAAGCAAACTATGACCCATGCCTAATACTCTGGCTGTTAAGGATTGCTTTAAATCTCAGTTTTGTCGCTCTACAACACTAATTCCCTCGGGATGAAATAGAGACGATTAATGCAGTTGGACCCCTAATGAAGCTATGGCGTTCCTGAAAGCCCTTGAGGCAAAAGCAGGGACCTGGTCCAAGTGGAAAGCCGTGACAGCATATGTACCGAAAAAGACTTGCAAATCTTTAATAACAGTTAAAGCGTCAGCCGAGCGTTGTAGCCAAACCCATAAAAATCTGGAGCATGAGTCAACAATGACTAAAATGTATTTTTATGCACTGTCAGGTGTTAGAGGACCACAATGGTCCAAGTACACACATTGTAATGGTTTGTTGGAAATTAGGAGGGGTGTCTGCGGTGGACGTTTGACAGTGAATCCTTTTATTTGCTTGCAGATGTCACAACAAAGGACATACTGCTTGGTCTGTTTGTAGAGGCATGGCCACCAGTAGCATTCTTGTAACAATAATATTGTAGCCGCCACACCAGCATGGGCAGAAGCAACTTCCTCATGTGCTGGTTTGACCAATTCTGGTCTTCGATCTTTGTTGGGAATCACACGATTACCCACCCCTGGTACAACTGGTAGGGCTGTATTAAGGCATGAAATGCAGGAGAAATATTTAGCAGGATATGTTTTGGTAAGGGCGTGCCGTTAGCCGAAGCTTTTACAGATGCCAGTGTTTCATTATCCAATTTTGTTCTAGAACAAGTTACTGCAGCAACAGAAGCCGTAGCTACTGCTGATTTGGCTGCTTCATCAGTCAAGGTGTTGCGGCAACGTGTATTCCAACATGCTTATGTCCTAGTGTATGTACAACATGGACATTAGGTAGTGTTTCCTTCAGATCCTCTACTTTCCCCCACAGAAGTCTGTACTTAATGATGTTTCCTTTTGAATCTCTGAACTAATTCTAGCGCCAGTAATGCAGACATTCACAGACTGGACACAATAATAAGAATTACAGACAATCAGCGTCAGCTGTTCAGGATCGTGTGTTCCAGTGCCATCACCAGAGCCTTGATCTCTGCTAGTTGTGCGGTGCAGTGCCCTAAGGTCTGCGTGTAAGTGTGTGTGGATGGAATTCACCATCCTTCATGTATCCACTTACAAATGTGCAAGCAGCGGAATATTGATGTTTTGTGCCTATTGCTCGTTGGGCTGAACCATCAGTGTACATAATTGTTTGTTATTGTTCAATAGGCAATGCGTTTGCTGGAACTGGGTATTCAAGTTCGTATTTCAAAACTTCTTAAGTTTGTAATTTTGAGTAAAAAATATAGGTAAAACCAGTGACTGTCAGAGACATTGCCCATAGGATCCAATGTGGATGTAATGCTTTAGCGTTAGGAATGCTAGGTTTGGTAACAGCCTCGAAGGCTGGCATGGGGGTTACAACAATGATGTGTTTCCCCTGGGCCAGTGGTCTCTCTTTGATGACAGTCATTTGAACAGCAATTATAATTTTCTCACTGGGAGCAAAGCTTTGCTCTGCTGTAGAGTACAAATGTGATTTGTATGCTAATGGGATGGTCTCACCCTCATTGAACTTTACATAGGTGAATCCAATGGCACCAGCAATTACTCTGATGACCAGCTGTTTTTTGTTGTCCCTTGTATGTAGGTGTTTTGCTGCAAGCATGTCTTGTTGTAATCCTCTGAGCATGCGTGTGTGTTCGACTGTCCAGTATTTGCTGGTAAAGTCAGGACATATGAAGTCATATCAATGTTTAATGTGTTGTGCATAGTCTGGAATATAAGTTCTGCCAAAATTTAAAAAGCCCAATAAAGACTGGAGCTTTTTGATGGAATTCGGAGTTTGTAGTTGTGCAAATTTTTCCAAAATTGGAGCGCAAGGCTCTTGTCTTCATCTGATAATTTGTATCCCAAGAACAGGACACTAAGGAAAGCTATTTTAGTTTTTTTTAATTGAATTTGTAGCCTAGTTCGGCAAATCCCACAACAATGCGGGCTACTCGTCTTATATGTTGCATGAGGTCATCGTCCGTAAGGAAGAAGATGTCATCCACGTATGACAACGCCTGAGTGTCAATGTCATGTAAAATAGATGTAACACGAGCTGAAAACAGTCCTGGAATGTTCTTGTACCCGTGTGGGAGTCAACAGAATTATTTCTGAGAGCCTAAAACGCTGAAACTTGTTAAGTCCCTACTTTCAGGCACTATATTTGGCAGAAAAACCCATTGGATATATCCAGGGTCGTTTTGTATTTTTTACGCACTATATTGTTCATAAGTGCTGTGTGCATTTTGTCTAGCAAATGTGTGTGTGTGACTGTTTAAATGTTTGTAGTCTAAGACTATTCTGTATGAATGGTTGGGTTTAGCTATGGAGAACAACGTATTGTTCATTGGTGAAACACAGGGTTCAATTAAGCCCTGGTATTCTAGCTGCGTGAGGATTTCCCTCACCGGTGCTTTTGCTTCATGCTTTATTGGATATTGGGGTGGAGGTTGGGATTTAATTGGTATTACATTATAGGGGGAATCTTTATCCCACCCTACGTGGTTGCAGTATAACGTAGATGCCTGCGACACTGCACAATCAATAGTGTGAATTGTTATGAGCTTTCTGGGAACAAGGGGCGAGAAAGATTTTTCAATAATCTCTTCTCCATATACGAGATCACGGACAAATTCTGGTGGCCAATCGTTTTCAGCCAGTAAAATAACATAAATGGTGACGACACGGTCCCAAAAGATAGCGTTTATTGGCGTTCAATGTCTCCCTCCAACTGTAGAGTAATTTCATACAACCTATCGGGCGTGGAGACACGCATGTCCACAGTCTCTACTTGTATGAAGTCATCAGTTGCTTTCACCACCAGATGCTCTTGAAGATCCTGGTGAACTACTGTGAACTCTGCTGCACTGTCTAGCAGTGCCAGTGCCCACTTCCGGTTCTTCAGTAAAGCCCTCTCCCTGAGTGGCATGTCATATTGCAACTGCTGCCACTTTTTTCTTTTTGAACTGGAGTTTTTGTTGGGGAAGTTTCTCTTCTTTGTTAACAAAAACTTTCTCCATTTCACGTACTCTGTTCGCTACTCTGACTGCTCACCTCTCTCACTGCGTTTTTCTGGTGAGTCCTGAAAGGAACAAGATTGACGTGTATCAGTATATTGATATCTGTCAGGCATTTTTATATTATCTCTGTTTCTAAGATTATGGGGGTCATTCCGACCCCGGCGGGCGGCGGGCGGAGACCGCCAAAAGACCGCACCGCGGTCAAATGACCGCGGCGGTCATTCTGACTTTCCCGCTGGGCCGGCGGGCAATCTCCAAGAGATCGCCCGCCGGCCCAGCGGGAAAGCCCCTGCAAAGAGGAAGCCGGCTCCGAACGGAGCCGGCGGATTTGCAGGGGTGCGACGGGTGCAGTGCCACCCGTCGCGATTTTCAGTGTCTGCAAAGCAGACACTGAAAATCTTTGTGGGGCCCTGTTAGGGGGCCCCTCCACTGCCCATGTCAGTGCCATGGGCAGTGCAGGGGCCCCCAGGGGCCCCACAACACCCGTTCCCGCCATCCTGTTCCTGGCAGTAAAAACCGCCAGGAACAGGATGGCGGGAAGGGGGTCGGAATCCCCATGGCGGCGCTGCAAGCAACGCCGCCATGGAGGATTCCCTGGGCCAGGGGTAAACCAGCGGGAAACCGCCGGTTCCCCTTTTCTGACCGCGGCTTTACCGCCGCGGTCAGAATGGCCCAGGAAGCACCGCCAGCCTGTTGGCGGTGCTTCCGCGGTCATTGGCCCTGGCGGTCGGTGACCGCCAGGGTCAGAATGACCCCCTATATCTGTTTTGAGGGGTCTCCGAATGCGGAGATTCTCCCCTTTCTTTTTTAGGTGTTTGTTGTTTTTTTATCCCAGCGCTTTTTAGAACCCTCAGGTGCTTGCTTGCCAGAATCGTTATTGGATCTACCCTGTAATTGTGGTTTAATTGGTCTGGCCCCCTGACTATCTCGGCCAAAACTAGAGTAGGTCTCAGCAATAATCTTTGACAGCTCACTTTCTTGATCCTGTACTGGAATGTCCCGGAGCCACATGTGCACTGCTTGTGCAACTGCTTCTCCTTTAAGGTTTTAATATGATTGAAGACACAGTGGCAAAATTGCCTATTAATTGCATCCCCAAGTCTAGGGCCGGGGCAGCCCAGTATTCATCTTGAATTTGTTTTAACACTTCCGGAAGATTGGCAATTGTTGGTGTACTGTGTGCGGTAGTATAGAGCGTTGCAAATACTGTACCCTATGTGTTGCAGTTATCTACTATGGGAACCATCCCAAATGGCAAGCACATAGTGAGGATTATATGTTTGTCCTGAGGACCCATATGGGGAAAGACTGCTTCCAGCGCATTTATTTTTGGAGCTAACCAAAACGGAATTTCCTCCCGCTTGGCAGGTACTTTACCCATGATCGAATGTATAGTTGCAGGGTTAATGCTTGGTGTCACTGCATTTGGTTGGAATAGGGCAGCACGTGCTGGGTTAGTTTTTAATGTTTGCATTACAAACTGTACTAACGGTCTGTATATTCCAGTGAGCTCTTTATATAAGCGGTAAACCTCAGCTACCGCTAAGGTCGCTGCATCAGGGTGCGGTCTACATGTGGCCAATAGGGGCCTGGTCAGGCCATCATTGCTCAGAGGACCTAATCTAACGTGTAATATTGTATGTGATAGAGCGCCATCAACCCAATTGTTATGGTCTTGATAAGATAGTGGTATTTCTAAGTATGCATAAGCTCTGTATTGTGCTGGTATGTTAGCATGACGGTAGTGATAACGTGTATTTGTGTTCCCATCAACTGCTCAAAAAGTGACCCAAGAATAAAATGTTTCTGTTCTGTAGGCTGGATGAGCCTCAACAACAAATGTGACTTGACCCCCACTGGCCTTTTAGGCCATTTGCCAATAAGTGTGCAGTAAGGGGCGGTCGCATGTTTACTGCAATTGCTACCCATTGCAGGTTCGCCATGGTAATGGTAAAAGGTGTTGGTTCAGAGATAAGGACACCAAGTTGGGATTGATCCTTTTAAGGTTCAAGCTTAAACAACCTACAGCATCAGATAGGTACTATCTACTTAGCTGAGGAGGAAATCCTCAATACCACAAACGTCTCGGTATATAGTTTTGAGGTGTCTTTAGCCTTTAGTGAGACTGGGATACTTAGGAGGATCCGAAAATTAGTGTCTGACCAAATATTGGCGCTGCCATGTCGCATAGGTTCTCATTATCCTAATGAGGCTACTGGATTTGGGTGGCAGAATCACCTGAAATGTGTGGTACTAGATACAAGTCCACACCATGTGACGCCTGTCAGCCAAATCCGGGTTTTCTGGCTAACTAGCAGCGCGTTATCACTGCCCAAGAGCAGGAATGATTGTGGCAACTGGCGCATGACAAGGAAGGCTCCTAAGGGGAATCGTGGTTGATCAGATCTCATCCCTTTCTCTCAGTTACATTAGTCTCACACAGGCAAAGACAACAGAGGTAGCATATGGTTCAACAAGGATTTATTGAAGTGACTAGGATGATAAAACACACTAAAAGCAAAAAGGTGAGAAGGAGTGTAAAACACAAAAACAGTCCCACCATGCTGTCACTAGGAATGATATATATCTTTCCTACCTAAGCTACGTTAGAGCACAGCATAATAAGCCCTAATTCGCCTTTCAGATTTACCCCCTGGGAAGACATCATCCCCCATACCTGAGCAAGGAAGCCTGTTGTATATAGAGACACCGTTCCCATGTAGGCCAGGGATTCGGTGATCTAAACAAGTAGCGGTAGAGAATGCAATCAACAATTAGCATGCAGTCGTGGTCATCTGACTGGAATGTCCCTCTAATGTGTAAGGGACAAAGAAGTGTTTTTATAATAAAACAGTTGATATTCTAAGAAAGGGTCCCCACATAAGGATATGTATGTTTCTGTGAATGTTCGAGACACAGTGTACCACTTTTGCAGGCAACCCTATCTGACTGCAGCCTTGAAGAAAGCACAAAGTGCAATGCTTAGAACGTGATGCTTTCCTAGGCAAAGGAACAAATAGATAGAGAAAATAAAACAACATTGCAAATGTGGCTAATGCTAGAAAATAAAAAACAATGTGAATAAAATGTAACTGGGCTAAAGTGCACAACAGCAGGCCTAGTTTGCTCAAATAACGTGGCTAAAATAGCTATACAACACTCTTTAGGAAACATTTGTAAGCTGAAGTTCCATGGATCATCTACCTATGTTGATAGGATGATGTCTGTATTCCCTCACCTATCTGTGCATGTCAAATTGTGGAATAGAACATTTAAATGAGTTTACATTTCAAGTTGTGCCACATACAGGAGTGTGTCACCACTGTTCATTGGCTGACACATTCTCTCATGCGTCATATCATGTTATTTGGCGTGTGTTACTGCAGTAGCAATGAGGGACATGACAGGTAGGCCTAGAGTTCAGAGCCACAATGTGAATACCTTTGAGGTTGATGTGGCATCATGTGGAAAACATGCACTACACATGTGTAAAAGATAAGGTATGTGCCCTGACTGATGGCATGCATCATGGAGTGACGTGCAGTCATGTTCTAGACACGTGTTCGGGTACAGGCATACATCCACAAACAGATATCTGGGTTTGATTGACCATGATGGGGATGGTGATGTAGCTTTCCATTGGGCAACATGTTGTGTGCCTCCTAGAAGTCATTGCTACTTCTGTGTCTCTCCAACATGCAAAGGACTGATGGCTTCTAATGAAGCACTCAGAGTATGTCATTGTAACGGGTGCCAGACATTAGTAATGACCCTGGGGCTTGCTGGTTGTTCATTTTGTGTTTTTTGAGGGACATCTCTCCCTGACATATTGGACATGATGTCTGCAGTGTTCATCACCATGCCACATGTGTGGCCTATCTGTACGAAATTGACACTACATCCTTGTCTCTAATGGGACAATAATCAATTAATGAGGTATAAAATGTAGGTAGTTTTCCAGTGTGACATTGGTATTTCATGTAACCTTTTCCAGGCTATTGCACTTTTGCCATCAACATGCCTGAAGTCTGGACAATCATTTCTAATTGTAGGGTCATGTATGTGACATATGGATGTGTGCATGGCCTTGTGTGGGATCTGTGGGCAAACCAACACATTCCTGGATGGCATTCATGGTGCAATGGCTGGCCTACAGAGATAATTTCTAACTCTGGCCTCCTCACTGATGACAGCCAGTCGCCCCCCACTTTCCATCCCCATCCACCTCCCTCCTCCCACTTTAAATATCCCCTTTGCCTACCTACCCAAAGCACACAGACATTTACAGACATCCATCTCAACATCCAAGAGGAATGCACACAAACACAAGCAGCACAAAACACACAGGCATGCACACAAATAACATCCACCCACAGACAAAGCAACAGTCACAACTTCCCTTGACACTACCCCCAGCATCACACACACCACATCCAACATACCCACACGCACCACACCAACAGTCAGTGACACACCCACCACATCCATCACACCCATCAAACCCGTAGACACCACCCCAGCAGACCCGCAGACATCCACTACAAGCACCACACCCGCAGACATCACCCCAGCAGCCACACACCCTTCCAACACTGCATTCCCCAGCACCTCCGCCTCCCAACCCCACAAGACGCACAAACACCCACACTTACCCACCCAACTAACACCCAGCAAACATAAGCAGACTTCCCATGAGCACGCACCCACAACATCCACACCAATGCTGCCTACAACCACTCCCTCATCCTCCAAATCCTGACCCCCTTCTGATGACTGTCCCCGTGTCCCTAAGTGACTTTTTTTTTAGACCTTGACCTTTGCCCTGTTTCCTCCAACCCCTGCACCAAACCCAAGAGGCCCCCATCTACCTCCCAGGATGTGCCTTCCACCCCCAAGGCTTCCCCTGCCCCCCACTGCAAGCACCCATACCTCTACCCCCCCAAGAAGATGCCAACTCCTCCCAATAATAAGCCTACCCCTCTGAAGAAGTTGACCACCCCTCTGAAACCTAAGCCTAAAGCCCCTTCCCAAATCCAACCCCCTCACCCCAGATAATCCCTGAGGTGCCTGCCTGCCCCCTTGATGCCCCTTCCTGTGGAGGTTACATGGCAGTTAGGAGTCACGTTTAGGCACAACACTGTGCTATTATTGCACTTGAATAAGGACTGGCCAATGGCCTTTAAAGAGTTTTTGCCGTTAATAAACCCAAACAGTTGAGTTTTTTGGGTACACATTTGTCCTGCAATTCCTTTTCTGCCTTACTGTTGTTCCTGGGTGACTTGTGTTGTGTGGCTACAGTTGTGTGTGCTTCAGCATGCTTGCTGCTCCATTTGCTGTTGTTTGCAGTATGTCACTTTGTGGACAGTGCTGGTGATCCCCAAGAGAAGGGTATATGTTGAGTGTATGGATATATGGGTGGGAATGCAATGGTGGTGACCTGGCTTTGTGTACTGTTTGTTATGGTAAGTATTTCATCTTGTGTTGTCCAATGTGAGCATGTATGGTGTCAGACTTGTTCCCTTGATATGTCTTATGTATTCCTCTGTGTGGCAGCTTGAGTTTTGTTAGTGCAGACATAGAGTGTGTTCACTTTTCCTAGCTTTGCATGCAATTGACTGTGCAATTGTCCATTTAGGTGTGTGTCCATTGCAGCTAGTTCCTGTAGAGGTATGGCCCATGCAATTGGAATTATTTGTGCTTGTTTGTTTGCACTTCCATACTGTGCAGATGGGCATTTTATTTGTGTCTAGTACGCTTTGTCCTTGAGACACATATAGGATCCTTTCCTGTGCAAATGTTATTTTATGGGCAGATGCAATGTGATATGTGTCCCATGCAGCCTCATTCACTGGGTGTACCTGGTGCCCCCATCCTGATTGTCCAAGTATTGTGTGCGTGGTGCGCTTTGTCTATTTGTCTCTCTGTATATTGTGCATATCATTGTGCTTCCATTGTGCTGTGATGTGTGTGTCCATTGTAGGGCTGTTTCATGGTGGTGTTTGTGTTCCATGACAGATTGATACATTTGTATGTTGTATGTGATGACATTTCCTAGCCTGTGTGGAATGTGAGCAGTGGGTTGTTTTTGTATGCGTGATGTTTGTGTGTAGTTGGTGATGTGTGGGTGAATGTTGTGTAGACTTCACCGTCCCTGTTGCAGAGATATGTGGACATGTGTTTTTGTGTGGTATTGTAATGCAGTGTGATTGAGCTGCCCAAAGGGGGCATATTGCATCTATGAAGGTGTCCGTCTTGATGTATGTTTCAGACTATGTAAGGCATATGACATGTACTTGTTGCTCGTGGCATGCCCCCCCCATGATGTGTACGACGGTGCAACTATCTGTTATGAAGCGTTGTGATATGGGTAGGTGTGTGTACTTACAGTCAGTGGTGTCCACAGCGGCATTGGTTTTGTGCACCTTTGAGGACCATCAGAAGCCGCAGGACATATGTGATGGGCTCCATGGCGGCATCGGATGAGTGAGACTGCCTAGGGGTGAGTGTTTCCCTTTATACTGTCTGTTTCCGCCACCTGAGATGTGGTGGTTGGCCTGCTATGTTCACATTGAGGGTGTGCAACCTTGTAATTTGTCCAGCAGAAACACACGCTCCGCCGGCCTATTTGTGCTTCCTCGTGATCGTGGTGGTCTCTGCTGCCTGGTGGTGCCAGTGTAACCACGGCGGTCTTTGCTCCGTAGGCCAGCATGACTCGTAATATGGCGGTATGACCGTCAACATGATGGCTGTTGGACTGCCACCGCCACCATGGTGGTTCGTGGACCGCCAAACTCATAAAGAGGCACTGAGTCTAAAAAGAGCATTTCAAGGGTGAGGGGAAATGGCAGAGAAGAAGGTACCTCTTCAAGGTAACAGCATTCAGGGAATCTTCATCAGTAAGACATCTAAATCAGCAAACATCTGCAAGAATCAGGTGCTCTCTGCAAGGTGCTTAAGTCTTCTCAAGACTGAATAAAGTTCCAATGTCCATCGGTATTCCAAATTACACAAATCAATTTGATTCGTCAAAGGCTTCAATTCATGGTCCGGTGAATAAGCATCAACCAATGAGGGGTAATCGAAAGACTCCAAATTGAAACAAGCACATCTCTTCTCAGGTCTGTCATAAGAACATCTCCTTTCCATGTGACTCCAAGCAAGTTTGAAACAAACTTATACGATCTAATTCCATGTTACTGCAATGTTCTATTCTCAAGAAAAAAGAAATTAATTTTTATAAGTTTAAACATCGGGACTATTACGAAAGGACTTTGTTTCTCATGGTAACAAAATCCGAAAATGGACTTCATGATATGAAAAAATAATTCCGCATTTTTACATGACTGCAAAATGCAAGCTCTGTAGGCACAACTTATGCTAACACAAGGAAAAATATAAAATGCATTTAATTAAACTGTTTTAGTAAAATGCATATAATATGCATACTTATAAAACCATCATTAATAATATTTCATTAATATGAATAATATATTTCATTTCAAATGAAAAAGCTTTGTTATTGTATTCCATTAAGTATAACATAGACGTGCATTTCTCTAACTGTGCACACATTTTCAAACTCATTAATCTTTCACTAATCACAAAAGATTCAATATAGTTTCTATATGCACTGTTAGTCTGGAGTCTAAATTGTATTCTAATATAACTTTTATCCTTTTAATATGTGATTTAATTCAAAAGGCACCTAAGTGGAGCTTTGAAATACAAGCAATTGCACATTTAAAATGTGTTTCAGTGCAGCATTCTATGTTAGTTTTTCTATCTTTTACATTCATAAACTTAAACTTGTCACCTTCTGATGACCTTTGTGACACGAGGGACAGCACAAATTTTTAAGCTGTAGAGTGTTTTTGAGTATTTGATTAAAGCCCCCAACAGCACCATCACCTGCAGGATGATATACTGGCGTGGCTGAATGAGAAATACCACTTCTCACTAAATAATCGTCTACTGCAACCAATTTAGTTTGTGATCCATTGTCACTAATGAGTGTCCTTGGAAAGCCTTCTCTGACAAAAGGATCATCCAAACATTTTAACACTGCATAAGAATCACATTTTGAAACAATCTCCAGTTCTACCCAATTGACAAATGGTCAACCATTACAGTAATATATTTGACCTAACATAACATGACCCATTATTTTGATTCCTGCCATACATCAAGTAATTTTGGGACATTCTATGTGGGTTAAGTTTGGAAGAAAAGAATGTACAGTTTTGTCAGAACTACTACATCCCAGACAATTCCTCAAAACACCTTCAATTTCCACACCAGGACCTGGCCACTAATAAGATTCCTCAATCCTTTTTTACACTTCACAATTCCTAGATGACCTTCATGACAAACAATTCTCTGCCTTAATTCAATATGTTATGTTATGTTAGTATAATTTATAGCGCATGATTCATCCTTGAAAGTGGTATCTCGGTCCAGAGCAAAAATTCCAGACCAAGCGATAACTATGGAATTACAATAAAAGTGCCTCAAGTGATTTGCGAAATTTAGAGTGGTCCGAGCACATTTGTGTATGAAGAAGTAACCTATTTCATTATAAAGGGGCGAGGTAAGAAAATGACCTGCTTCCTGTTGACGACTTTTTCACTTGTGGGACCACCAACAGCACTTTTTCGCTAGAGCTTAATGGTCTGACTGGACGATAGAAGATAAGCTTAGTAGATAGGTAACTGGAAGCTTTCTCTATTAAGGACTTTTGTGTTAGACAACAAATTTTAAAAATGATCATTTTACAGATAGGTAACCAATGAAGTGAACATAGGAGGGGAGATGACGCAGCCCAGGAAGGTAGATTGCTAATGAGATGGGCAGCGGTGTTCTCTACCACTTGCAATTTCGATAGCAGCATCTCGTTTGCAGAAGCCATTAAGGAATTTCCATAAACTAGTCTACTAATGACCAACTCCTGTACTAGAGTTGTCTTTGCTGAGAGTGGGAGGAAAGTGAAGACTTTCCTCAGCAGATGCATTGTGTGAAAGCAAGTACCTATAATTGACGATACCTGCTCTTTAATTGAGACAGTATGGTCAAGGTGTACACCCATGTTTTTAACAGCTTGTTTGGGAATCGGAGCTGCGCTGAGTTCGGGAAGGCCACCAGTCAGATTCCCAATCTGTTGGGCCTTTCCGAACAATATGATCTCGGTTTTTCTGTATTCAGCTGGAGATAATTAGCTGTCATCTAGTTGGCTACTGTTTTCATCCCGGCTGAGAAACGTTCTTTTGCCCTGGCCAGATTTTCCTCAAAGGTGATTATTAGCTGTGTATCATTCATATAAGATATTACTTTGAAACCAAAGGCTTTGATGATCTTGGCCGGGAGGCCACATAGATGTTAAAGAGTGTAGGGATAAGACAAGAGCCCTGTGGCACCCCCTTGTGCAGTGTCATGGTGAGGGATGTTTAAGTGCCCAGAATGACATTTTGGGTTCTATTAGTGACAAAATCCTTGAACCATTTTAGCACTAGGTTCTGCATTCCAATTTCCTGGAGCCTATGTATCAGTCTGGAATGAGACACAGGCCCTCATTACGACTTTGAAGGTCACAGGACCACCATGTTGGCGGTGGCGGTCGTACCGCCAATGGTCCGGCGGTGAGTATCGTGGCGGTGTTCCCAATGGAACACAGCCAAACTACCGCTAGTACCGCCAGTACTGCCACTGTCTAACACAATCATACAAAACACAATCGACTCACACAGTGACATCATAACTGCAACTACACAAACACTTTGCCAAGCACTCTCACTGCACAACTCCACATGACAACACATACATACAATGCGTAACAACACCACAATACCATGCAACACTATCACACTGCAATACAACAAACCATTTGACACACCACACACAATGTATAGGACATAGCCAACATCACACACATGGACGCACACACAACAACCACACAAGGGCACACAACACCACCATCACACATGCCAACACAAACAATACACAATTCGGCTACACATATGCATGTAGCAAACACAAACATATCCTGCGGACAAAACAAAGCAATGACAGCGGGACCAATGGCAGAGCCACACACACACATGCAGCCCAGTCATAACAGGTAGCACAACCAACACACACACAGATCTCACACAAACCAAAGCCCATGAACACAAAACAGCCATGTAGAAAGAAAGGTAGAACAAGTATGTTACCATCGATACCAACAGCAGGTTGGACCAGATGTATAAAAATATTAAAGAGTTAAAATTAACTCTATACAAATTGAAGGCCAATGGCCAGTCCATAGTCATTGGTGCCCAAGGCACAAATGGCACCTCACTATGCCCCAAACCTGACTCCTGACTGCAAAATGACCTCCACAGGGTGCGGTCATCAAGGGGGCAGGCAGGCACTTCAGAAATTAGAGGGTGGTGGTGGAGGGCGGGGTTGGGATTTGGTTTGGGAGGGGGGTCCTTGGGCCTGGGCCTGGGCTTGGGAGGGGGTTCCTGGGGTTTGAGCTTGGGAGGGGAGTCCTTGGGCCTGGGCTTGGGAGGGGCAGATTTCATGGCAGGGGGAGGGACATGGGCACTAGCAGGGGGGGTAGGGGAGGACTTGGAGGCAGAAGGGCTGGACTTGGGCAGGGACACAGAACATTGGGGGTCTCATGGGGTTGGAGAGGGGTAGGGAAAAACTCTGGGAGGAAATGCTTTTTAGACACACGGGGTGGTCATGGCAAAAGGGTTTGGGAGTGGAGGGAGAGGGAGTGGTTGTAAGATGTGTAGGTGTGGATGTCTTGGGTGCAGATGCGTGTGTGGAATGCTTGTGGGTGCGGGGTGTCTGTTGGGTGGGTGAGTGTGGGCATTTCGGTGTTTTGTGGGGAGGTGGTGCTGGGAGATGCCATGGTGGATGGGTGACTGTCTGTTGGGGTGGCATCTGCAGGTATGGTACGTGTGCTGCATGTGGGGGTGTGGGTGGTTGTGGTGGGTGTGGATGTGGTGACTGGGGTGGATGTCTGTGGGTCTGCTATTGTGCTGACTGTGGGTAAGATGGGACTGGTGGCTGGATCCGTGCATGATGGTGTGGTGGCTGCAGTTGTGTCTGGTGTAGTGTCTGTGTGGGAGTGGGTATTGAGTAGCAGGGGAGTCAGTGCAGGAATTGGATGCTGGTGTGTCTGCAGGTGGGTGTTGCTTGTGTGCATGCTGGTGGTGGGTCTTGTGGTGCTTGGGTTTGTATGAGCTACCCTGGTCTATTGAGGTGGATGCATGCCTGTGTGTACATGTGCTTTGAATGGGTACGGGGAGATGGGTCTGGGATTGGGAAGAGGTAGTTGGAGGGGGGACGAGAGACAAAGAGACACTGGCTGCCATCAGAGAGGAGGCCAGAGCTTGAAAGGATCTCCGTAGGCCAGTCATGGCATCATGAATGCTCTCCAAGAATGCATTGCTCTGTTGGACCTGAGCTGCCAGTCCCTGGATGGCATTCACAGTGGTCGAATGACCCACAGAGATGGACCGCAGGAGGTCAATAGCCTCCTCATTATGGGCAGCAGGGCTGACTGTGGCAGAGGTGCCTGCAGCGAAGGAGACACCCACCCTCCTGGGTGAGCATGCACGGGCAACTGGGTGGGCAGCAAAAGATAGGGAGGTGGTAGTAAGGGGGATGGCAGACATAGATGGAACTGGGGTGGTCTCCTATAAGCCCGCCATGGAGTGTCCACTGGAGGAGGATTCCGAGGATGAGGTGTTCGATCCTGTCTCCCCCGTGGCATTCCCTTGCCCTCTGTCCCACTGGGTCCCTCGGTGTCGCTGGTGCCAGCTTCCTGGGTCCCGTGGGCTGCTGCTTCCCTACTCACCAGTGCCCCTTCTCCTTCGCCAGACGATGCTGATGCACACATTGAGTGAAAGAGAGGGAGGAAGACAGAGAGATAGAGACAGGGGGCACAATGGTTAACACATACCTACCATTGAGACAGCTACACATGCACATCTGTCCCAATACATATCATGGCTAGTACAGCGCTTTTGCCAATACACATTACCTACATCATGTCATTACATGTCATTACTACCCACACGTCTGCCAACCCTCACACCTACGGCTATACCGGAATAGGAGTGCACTACTAGACTCATCCCCATGATGTCAACCTAAGCCCTTTAGCTGGCATTGCATGCCCTGGATTCAGAAGCAATAGTATGCCAGAATACACATCTAACTCCTCAATACCCCTTTTACCCATTTGATGTGCAGCTGACAAGACACAACACATCAGGCCTCTACAGGTACAACACCTGATATGTCCATGTCCTCTGCAACATGTCCATTTCAGTGACTACAACTCCACTCACAGACCACACAACACCTATTTGTCATTTTACATGGCTGTCCACTCAGTATACTATTGCCACTATGGAGGAGTACCCAAATTTAGCCTATTCTAGTCAGGCACCCAAACAGTTCACATCTGATGCGTACAATGTGAATCTGTGGTATAGGCAGGTTAGTAGTCTGACCCCATCATAGAGCCACACCAGGTGACACACAACACACACATCACTACCCAGAATACTGCTAAGAGCATCTACAATTGCCCATGTACCACATGTAAATCATCCAAACACATCCAGTGAGTGCACTGTCACAACAGATGTACATCAGGAACAATCATACCACTACATGGACCACTTCCAATGCCACTACACATGGAGGTACACCTTTTGGACTACGCACCATGACAAATTCAACCTCACACACAACATTCCACACATGGCAAAACCTGTCACTGAGGCCAGACAACACACATCTCAAGGGGTATACGTATTTGCATGCATTAGGCACCCATGGACAAACACCACTGTCAGTACACCAAATGCACATCCCACTATCACATAAGCACCCTGAGGTGACTGAATACAAATTTTCCTTCACATCAATAAGCTATGTGTCATGAAGTACCCAAACCACTCCTAATCTGCCACTACCTAATAGTCATGGGCCATCAGATGTGCCCTCAACTATCCATGACCACATAATGTAGGCAGTCAATCAGCAATGCAGCATAGGACTTGGTAGGACTATGTCCTACATGCCATGTACACACCATGTTAACAAATAATGGATCTCCCAGGGCACTTACCACCTTCAGTACTAACTCATAGGTTGGAAGCCCACATCCCCACAAGTATAGCTTTTAGGAATGCATCACCTGTGCTATCAGACCTCATCAATTCGACATGTTACAGTATCCCAGGTTGGCTACCTACACATGAGCTGCAGTCAGTAGATTACCTATATATCTGCCTAGTCTGCTATCAGGCCAATACTCATATGCCATGAAGGCCAGTCCTGTGGTGGAACTGTAATGGCAGCCCCACAATGTGTCAACACCAGTCCCAGTACATGATTTATATAGTCGCAGTGATATCAGGAGAGTGACACAGTCGCATATACAGGATAGGCTACACAGATGGGATTGGACTGACATCTCAGAGCCACTAATGTAGTTGCCTGGAACTTCTCATACACAATGCTTAGGCGATCTAACACTGACATCCATTGTATGGCCAGGATGGAGTCACATGTTCCTATGACATTAGTGCATCTCCACATTACAGACATGTGGAGCTATGGAAATGAGAGATTTACATCCACTGACAGTAAAGCATGGGGACACATCTACAACATATATTCAGCCAGGATGCCTAGTACCCATAACCAATTGTTAAAACATGTAGCCCTAACATCAATGTCACTGTGCCTGCAGTAAGGCACACAATCCCATTTAAGGCCAGCCAAGTCCCAGGATGCAGTCAGCATTCAACCCCTGGTGGCTGCTATGCTACCCTCAAACGCCCATCCACCTCAGGGTAGGCCACTGCCAAAATGTGGGCCATTAGGGGGGTCAGGGTCCGACAAGCACCCCTCTCTCGTTGGAAGGACATCCCCAGCAGGGTGTCAGCGGTCTTCCGGGCCCAGCATCTCAGGTCCTCCCACCACCATTCGCAACAATGGGTGCTCCGCCTGGCATGGACCCCCAGGGTCTGCACTTGCTTGGCAATGGCACGCCATACCCCCTTCTTCTGATGGGCATTGACCTGCATGGGTGACACAGACAGAAGGAGCAAGTTATGTAGACTGGCACTATACCAACAGCAGTGGACTATAAACAGCAGACCCAGCAAAAGCCCACACATACCCATCCTCACGGTTCTCACAGCTAAACACCATGTCTCCTGCTTGCATGTACTCTCTGAACGCAACATGTACGTTATTCACCCTCACACACCCCCCTATCACACATGACTATGTCATGTGCTCACCTGTTCCTTTGGTGCCCCATACAGCTGTCCATAAAGGGGTAAGACCCCCTTCCACCAGCTTCTCAAGCTCTTCTTGGGTGAAGGCTGGGACCCTATCACCTGCAGGCCGTGGCATGATGCTCCCAGAGACAGTACACAGCAGCTCAGCTCATGGAGGTCTTGCTTGCAAGAGTGGCAGGAGTCAAGTGAGCAAGGCTGCATAAAATGGTGGTCACGGCCGCCACGTACAGGACCGTCACCGCCGGTGGTGATCGACATTGGCTCCAGTCCCCCATAGGCAGCAATGTTACCAAATGAGAAGTTGCACGGTTGTTGAGACCGCCTACCGCCATGACGACATATGCCGGCAGACTTAGGCCACTTCCATCTGTCCAACGCTGTAGGACAGGCGGCTGCCATTTTATGCTCATATCATGCCTTGATGCATGAAAATAAGTGTGAGATACACTATTTTCACATGAAGGCAGAGTAGGCTTATGTTGTGGCATCATGTTTTGGCTCATACATGTGACATGCATGACAGAGTAGCCTTATATTGCTGGCTGTCACATGACGTGAATGTCCAGATACACATCGGGCTCTGAGACGGTGTAACCATATAGGTATTTTGCATGACAACATACGTGCTCAGTGCAGGACAGCTCAGTGTACCATATATGGAACCCAACATATGTGATGTATGTCAGATTCTATTGATCAGGGAAAGCAATGTGCAGCAAGGATGGAGTCCATGCCGCTTTAGCATTGCCAATATTGTATGTATCAGCAGTGTGTGGCATGTCTACAGTGTTAGGTGTGTGTGTGATAATGATATGTTCTGCTAACGTGTGGAGTGCATTTCACATTGTACATTCTCTCCTCTCTATCCTAGATACCCTGTCATGAGGATATTGAGACATGCATCAGTGTACCGTACGTTCATGGACCTTGCAACCCTGGAGGAGAGGCATATCATTCAGACTTACTGTCTGAATCGTCAAACCATCATGGATCCAGGTAACCAGTTGGAGCCAGATCTACTGCCTGCCATATATCAGTCCAATGCCATCCCTCCCACAGTTCAAGTTCTGTCAGTGATACACTTTCTTGCCACAGACTCCTTTCAGATTACAGTGGGCTTGGCAGCAGGGATGTCCCAGCCTATGTTTAGTCTTGTGTTGAAGGATGTACTGTGTGCTTTATTGAAACACATGGACAGCTACATCAAGTTCCCCCAATGAGGGGATTTGGCCTATGTGAAGGCAGACTTCTATTATGTGGGACACATCCCTCATATGATAGGGGTCATAGACGGCACCCATACAGTATAGCTTTGCTCCTTCCCAGTGCCAATCAACAGGTTATAGGAACAGGAAGAACTACCACTCCATCAATGTTCAGGTGGTGTGTGTGGCAGACCAATACATCACCCAAGTGACAGCCAAGTTTCCAGGATCTGTGCATGACTCCTACATTCTAAGGAACAGCAAAGTCCCCCACATGATGGTATGATGGCACAGGATGACTACATAGGGACAGGGCTTGGCTCATTGGTATGTATGTATTTGGATGTGTGTCTCTGTTATGGCACCTGTCATCACATTCTTCCCTGTGGCCTTACCTGTATTGTAACAGGTGCTACCTCTGTGCACACAGGTGACTCTGGCTATCCTAACCTTCCCTGGCTGTTACCTCCTGTGAGGTACCCTGCCACTGAAGGGGAACTCCATTTCAATGAGGCCTACAGCAGGATGAGGTGTGTAATTGAAAGGACATTTGGCCTCCTGAAGGCCAGATTCAGGTGCCTGCATGTCTCTGGAGGTGCCCTCTTCTACAGTCCTCAAAAGGTATGCCAGATCATAGTTGCCTGCTGCATGCTCTACAATCTGGCCCTGAGACGTCAGATACCCTTATTAGCTGAAGATGAGGAGGCAGCTGGACTAGTGGCTGGTGATGCAGAAGTGGAAAGTGATGAGGAGGTAGATGAGGAAGGTGCAGCTGACTCCAGGGCAGATCTCATCACTCAGTAACATTCAGGTATGCTGTGTGTGTATTTGCATGTGTACTATTTCAACATTGTTTGCTGTCCATGGTCCTCCTGATTAGAATTATCAGTGGTGTTGTGAAGTGTACCTATCCCTATGTGTGTTGTGGGAGGTGACTGAATGCATGTAGAGTGCTGTCTGAAAATGTATTGTCTCTACCATGTGTAGTCTCTGCAGGCTGCAAGATTCACATCTCCTATGGACAGGCCTGTATTGTGCTATGTGTCCTGCATTCTCCTGTTCTCATGTCATATCTGTTGTGCCCTGTTTAGATGGCTCTCTACACTGGACACAACAACTATGAACTTCATATGTGCTTTGTGTGGTACCATGCCTGATGGTAGTCTCTGCCATGTTATATTTTCAGGTTGGATAATTGAATATACTCTGGTGTGTGGCTATACTAGTGACTCCCTTACATCTACCCTCGGACATATGTGTTATACTGTGTCCCCCACAAAGGATGCCTCCCTCTGCAGTCTATTGCACTGCCTGTTGGATTAGGGGGCCATACCCATATAACATTTTGCAGGCCAAACATTTGTATGTGTACAAGTAAAAACACAAAAGCAGTAGCTGTGATCTTTAGTGTTTATTGTGCATACAGTGGCAAACAGGTGATGAGTGGGGTCATGGTAGATGGCATCCTCAGAGTAGGTGGCACAGCTTTAGGTAGCACATGTCCAGTGTCCCTGGGTCATTGGGAAATGGAGCAATGTCAGTGAACAGTCAACAGGGTGTCTCAGTGGCACACAAGGGAGAGTAATCAGGAGAGGGTCACTTCCTGGCAGTGGGTTTGGTCTTGGTATCTGCTCCAGTCGGATGTCTGGATGGATGTCCATGTTTGCGGGGGTTCCTCAGCTACAGATGGAGGGGTGCCTAAGGCCTGTGGTTTCCATGGCAGAGCCTCCATTCTATTAGCAGCCGCAGATGTAGAAGGCTCTGATGTGATGTGACTAGTAGAAGGATCCTGCTGGTGGGTGGAGAAAGCACGCAGGGTGTTGTTAATGTCCTTGAGCACTTCTGTAATGGAGGCCATGGTGGCATTGTGGGCCTGCCACTTCTGTGTGACCTCCTGGTGGTATTCCCTCTGCAACATCTGGTTTTCCTCCAACATGGTTATGATCTGGTCCATCCTGTCCTGGGATTGATGATATGCTCCCAGGACTTGGGAGATGGCTTCCTGGTCAGGTGACTGCCTTAGCTGCTCCGTCCTCTGGCCCACAAGTTCCCTTCCCATGCCCCCTGCCCCCATGTGCCTGTGCCCCTGGCACTGTGTGCCCACTCCCAGTGTCAGGAGGACCTTCATTGTCTTGGGGGTGAGGGGGTGACTCAGGTCCCTGTACTGTGGGGCACACAATTGATTGAACAGTCATTGGGGCACAGGTTTGGAGATGAAGGGTTGGCTGAGATGGTGTGCCACAGGGTTGTGGGGGGGATTGATGTGGGCAGGGTGAGGCAGGGAGTGGAAGACTGACCAAGGACCCCTGATGGGCCAGGTAGGTTGTCACTGTCAAGACATCCAGCAGCGTTTTCCTCACTGGGGCTTTCATCCCAAGGAGGGTTGTCTGTCCCCGGAATCCTCTCTGTGGGGGCAGTGGCAGGGGTACCTGTGGATGGGGTGAGAGGGGGTTTAATAGTGGAGGTGTGATTGGTTGTCTGTTTGATGCATACAGTGGCTTGACTTCATTCCCAGCAATGGCAATGACAGGTGCAGCTGTACTGACACAGTTTGTGGATAGTGGATTATGACATGTGTACCATGCTCCATAAGACTTGTTTGGCATTGGCATTGGGTTGTGCCTTAGCATCGCTGTCATTGCCATGTAGTGGTCCTCAGTCGAAACATTAAATTGGTGTAGCTAGTGCAATAGTCACACATGCAAGAGATGTGATATGAAGTGCACATTGCAGGTTTTGATGTAGATGGGCTAGTGCATTGAGGGAGGGGGATTGATAGTAATTGGCTGTGCTATCTGTGCACCTGGCAGGGTGTGTATGGACTTTGGGGCAGGGTGGTGGTGTGGCATGCAGGAGAGGGGCATTAGATGATTAGGTGGGAGGTGTAGTGGGAGATGGGGTGTAACGAGGAATGTTTGGGTGGTGAGGATGCATGCTGAACAGGTCGAAGTAGTGCCAGGGGAGTGGTAGTTACTCACCAGAGTCCAGTCCTCCAGGTATTCCAGTAAGCCCCTTCAGATGCAGGATGTCCAATACCTTCTTCTCCCACTATGTGAGCTCTGGGGAGGAGGTGGGGGCCCACCGCCAATCTTGTGCCCAGCTATCTGGTGTCATGAAGCCATGGAATGCACCTTCCCGCGTAGGTTGTTTCACCTTTTCCTGATGTCCTCCCTGTGTGTGTGGATTGTTGCCCACTGAGTTGACCCTGTTGACTATTCTCTGCCATAACTCCATTTTCCTGGCTACAGAGGTTTGCTGTATCTGTGCTCCTAGGAGTTGTGGCTCTACCCTGATGATTTCATCGACCATAACCCTCAACAGATCGTCACTGAAGCGTGGGTGCTTTCGACGTGACATGGTGGTTGTATTGTGGGTGAGGTGGGTGATATGTGTGTAGGGTGCAGTTTAAGGTGCTTAGGGGGGTGTTGTTCATGCAGTTGGCGGTGTGTGGTGAGTGTGAAGTGTAAATGTGCCTATGGTGTGTGAGCGCTGAGTAATGAGATTGTGGCTTCTCAGTGCATGTGGTGGTCGTTTTCGTTGCAAAGGATTGTGGGTTGTGTAGGGGTGTGTTTTATAGTGCAGTGAGTAGGTGTGCCTGGTGTGTGGATGTGTGTCAGGTGTGAGGTATTCAAACTGTCCAATGTGGTGTTCTGTTCTGTTCTGGCAGGACTGAGTTGGTTGGGACCGCCTATGGTTTTTCACCATGGAAGAACTGCTGTGGTGATTTGCGGGTCGTAATCTGGTGGGTGGATGGTTGTCGGCATGGTGGTGCTGGAGATGGAACCGCCTCATTCCTGCCTTCCTGTGTCCTGGCGGTGTTGGATTGGTGGCTGTTTTTTGGAGGTCTTCATGATGTGACTCCTAATATGGCGGTTGGATTACTGCCAACATGGAGGGTTTTTGGTGCCTGGCACTGCGGCGGTCTTGCAAAAAGACCGCCAAAGTCGTAATGAGACCCACAGTGTCGAACACTGCAGATAAGTCCAACAGCACAAGCAAAGAAGGTAGGTGAGCATGTGTGGTCAGTAAATGCAATCAGTACTCTGTCTGTGCTGTAAGAAGGTCTGAACCCAGATTGTGATGAGTCCAAAATCTTATTGACCTCAAGATATTTCATGAGTTTCTTATTAACTAAACCTACAGCTTGCCTAGTAGAAGAAGCAGTGAGATTGGTCAGTAATTAGTTAAATTCAGCACAGGCAGATTGGTAATTTTTGGGATTATAGGACCTGGGCTGTTTCCCAGACCAAGGGTATACACCCCCATGTTGACTTTAAGTTAACCAGGGAGCATATATTAAGAGCATGCTGATTGGGCAAGATAGCAGCATTCCTGGGGGGGGTGGAACAGATGTTTTGGGGGAGACAGATTTTGCTGAAGCAAGTGCTTGCTAAATATACTCAGGTATGAAAGTGTTCAACTTGCTAAAGTCAGTTTCACAGTTATGAGGAGGTGTTTCAAACGGACCTCCTTGCAACTTTGAATTGTCAAGCCAGAGAAGTTCTGGTAGATCCAATTAATTTTCTGCTCAAAATAGTTGTCCAAAGAATAGCGAAGTTCTTGTGATGTGGGCATTGCTTGTGAGCAGGCCCAGGGATTGACAAAAACAAATGCAAGAGCAACCCAGAATGTCCACGTGAACCTGGGTATAATTATCACAAAACACATATGGTATCCAGATTTCAGAATAAAGAAAATACAGTGCTCCCCACTGTGGGAAGATGCTGCCAGTCTATCCAGCTCTTATATTAAGGTGACAAAAACACCTCTCTGGGTCAAACAGTGATACCAATATTTGACATCCAGCTGAGGCTTTAATAACTCCAACCATTAACCATTCCCCAGGTCATTTTTGTCCTGATGAGACCCTAGTATCCAGCGTGAGGGTCGAAACCCCGTTGACACGTTAATCAGGCAAGACCTCTTCAATTATATATATTGACAAGCATTCTTTATAACTTAATAAGAGGCTGTCTTTGTGAGATACACCAAAGATCACAGAACTATAAGTGATTTCCTTATTGCTTTATGGTGTGGTGTCTCTTTTGTCACTTGGGGATCACTTTTTTCAACTACCACTCTTTGTTTATTTTTCTAAAGTATGATTATAAAAATGATTCACCATTTATATGCTGATGCAGCTTCCAAAACATTAAAAACATGTTTTTTCACGTGTGTGTTGGTAATCGATTCAGTGGAGCTTTTTTGAAAAATTCTAGACAGATGATTTTAGTCTTCATTTATAAAATGTTTGTATGAGTTAACCAGTAGCAAGATTTTTCTGCTATAATATTTAAATTGATTGAACATGAGTTTCACATGAATATGTGCTTTGTGACAGGGGTTGACAAAAGGCATTAATGCCCTCATTATAACCCTGGCGGACGGTGGTAAAGCCGCGGTAATACCGCCAACAGGCCAGCGGAAAAAAAATTGAATCACGACCATGGCAGAAACCACCAACATAGACAGCCACTTTAACACTCCGACTGCCACGGCGGTAGAAACACTGCGGTGGTAACCGCCAACAGACAGGTGGAACACAAGGTTCCGCCCACTGTATTACAAGAGGCCTATCTGCCACCTTTTCCGGGGCAGAACCAATGCTATCTAAAGCACGGCGGAAACAGTAATCGAAAGGGAAACCACTCACCTCTCGACACCCAACGAGGAACCAGGACGCCATGGAGCCCGAACTACACGTACTTCCCATGATGGTCTTTCTCCTGCTCGATCAGGAGCAGGACAGACGCCGTTGACAACCACAGTGAGTACTGCACCTACAACACAGGGGAGGGGGGAGGGAAAAGAGAGTGACACACACACGCAACACGCAATACCCCCACCCCCTCCCTCACCCACAACACCATACACACAAATACATGCAGCAACATTACATATACACCCCCCCCACCCCCTGGAAGAATGCAAGGACAAAATTAAATGATTGTAAGTATTGTAATCATGAATAATCAGATAGAGAAAGTTCAAAAATTAGTATATACAAATAAGTACACCAACTACACAAGTCCGGATAGTGTACCAATCATTGTCCGTGGACCAGTGGTCCCAAAATGCATGGGCGAAGCCCACACAAGATACCTGACTCGAAACGGAGAGAACACTGCAGGGGCATCAGATCGAAAATAAACAGGCACCTCAGGGGGAAGGGGGGGCACTTCAGCCGGATGAATGCACGACGCCACTGCTCCTCGAGGGGGCTCCATTCCCACTGCTGTATCCTGGGGAGAGCAAAGCCACAGTCTCTCAAGTCTTTCCAGTGGGTGGTTTGCTCACTGCTTTATCCTGGGGAGTGCAAAGCCACAGTCTCTCAAGTGGATAACAGTCTCCACTGGTTCTGGAGGGGGCCTTGTGCCCAGACTGCTTCATCCTGCCAAGGACTGAGGTAGTGGATGTGATTCTCCACTGGTTCTGGAGGGACCTTGTGCCCAGAGTGCTTCATCCTGCCAAGGACTGAGGTAGTGGATGTGATTCTCCAATGGTTCTGGAGGGGGCCTTTGTGCCCAGAGTGCTCCACATGCAGTGTGGCCGTCCCATTCCCTCACCTGGGTGTGTGTGCCATGAGATTGCCTAGGAACAGGTAGCATGATACGCCATGGAGGCAGAGACATACCCCACCCTGCTGCGGCTTCGCCTGCCACCTGCAGGTGCAAACAGTTATGAAAGTCATGCCTCATGGAAGCTGGGCAGGGTCCAGGAAGTCTCCTCCAGCCTCGGACGGCTGCCCACTGTTGATGGTAGCCATGTCAGCTGTGGTGCCACTGTCCGAGCACGTCACGGGGCTGGTGGCGGTGCTTGCGGCAGACTCTGTGGCGGCGGTGCTGGTGGCGGTGCATGTGTCAGCACCTGTTGAGGGACACAGCAGGACGTCTCATGCAGCCTCGGACGGCTGCCCACTGGGGAAAATGCTGGGGACTGTTGCTGAGGCTGCAGACGTGCAGGTGGCAGTGCAGGTGGCTGTGCAGGTGGCAGTGCTGGTGGCGGGGCAGGTTGCGGTGTTCGCCGTCGTACAGGTTGGTGTAGTCCTTGACAGAAGGGGTGACACTAGTCCCTCAGTCGATGCCACCGTGCCCTGTCCTGTACTGCTCTTCTGCTTTTGTCTCTTCCCCACCTTTGATGGTGCTGCAGGTGTCTTGCCACTGTCCCCTTTTGTTTTGGCGGAGCCCTTGGTGGCTGGTAGGTGCGGCTTCTCCCTCTGGGATGTGGGCACCTTCTTCACCTTGGTAGGTGGCGGAATGTCCTTGGCCTCGCAAGGTGGCACACTGGCAGCTCTGATGGGTGGCGCACTCGATGATCCCGCAGTTGCTGGCACCACTGTGCCTGGGGTTTGGGGGCTGAGGTGCTGGGCTGGGACCTGGAAAGCCTGGCACTAGGGGAAGGATGGGGGGAGGTGAAGGGAAGAGGTCAAAGTTAGCCAGGAAAAGCTTCTTAGACACACTGGGACGGGAAGATGGAGGGGGTTTGGGATTGGAGGAAGAGGTAGTGGTTGTAAGAGGTGTACGTTTGCTGAATTTGGGTGAAGGTGCATGGGCCAGTGGCTGTTGTGAGGTGGATGGCTGTTGCGTGGGTGTGTGCCTGCGTTTGTGTACTTTGGGAGGAGGGCTCACAGACACACTGGGAGAGGACACATGGGATGTGTGCATGGTAGTGGGGGTGGTGATTGCACGTGAGCAGTGTGGTGATGGGCCTGCTGGTGATGGAGGTAGTGGCTGAGGATGTAGTGCATGCAGGTGTGAGTGGAGACGAGACAGGGAGGGAGGAGGAGGACGTGGAGGAGGGGGATACAGTGGAGGCAGTGGATGTTGCTGTGTCTGCATGGGGATGGTGCTTGTGTGAGTGCCTGTGGGATGTGTGGTGCTTATGTTTGCCATGTCCACTCTTGTGTGTTGATGAGTGTGCATGCTGGTCTGATGGTGTGCTTGGGATAGGCTTAGGTAGAGGGGATTGGGTCTGGGTGGCGGAAGTTGGAGGGGGAGGTTGGACACAGGGACAATGGCTGCCATCAGTGCTGAGGCCAGAGCCTGAAATGCTCTCTGTTGGGCCGCCTGCCCAGAATGAATGCCCTCCAGGTATGCATTTGTTTGTTGCAAATGCCTATCAACACCCTGGATGGCATTCAAAATCGTAGATTGCCCAACAGTGAGGGATCTCAGGAGGTCAATAGCCTCCTCACTGAGGGCAGCAGGGCTAACTGGGGCAGGGGCTGAGGTGCCTGGGGCGAAGGAGATGCCCACCCTCCTGGGTGAGCGGGCACGGGACACACGCTGAGGGGCTGCTGGGAGGGCGATGCTGGTAGGGGGGGTGGCGGATGTACCTGTTGATGCGGTGGGCACAGAGGTGCCTGCCACCGCAAGGGAGCTCCCATCAGAGGAGGAGTCGCTGTCGCTCGTGTATGCTCCTGTCCCCGTCGTGGAGCTCCCCTCGCCCTCCGTCCCACTGGTGGCTTCAGACTCCGTTGCTTCACCCTCCAGGGCCAAGTGGGTTGCAGCTCCCTCCTGCTCCGGTGCCACTGCTCCTCCGCCAGATGATCCTATAGCACGCAAGAACAGGGAGACAAAACAAAAAGGTGGGGAAAGACAGAAGAAACAAATGTTCAGTGCATGCAACACCACTACCGTTGGCGGACACAACACACAGGGAGCAGCCCTATGCACTAAGCCATGCACTAACAGATCCTGAGCAAATTCACATGCCCATGGGGGACGAGGCCTAAGCCCAATTGCTGCACACCTGAAAGTCACAGAAGCCTGACTAGGTGTAGATGGCTATTACCAGTAGTGGGGTTGGGGTGCCACAGAGCCTGCCTAACAAGGGACCTAGCCTACCAAGTTCACCCTGGCCTAGGGGAACCCACAGCCCACTTCGACCACCCAGAAACCTCGTAAAGCACGCAGAGTCAGCTGAATTAGAGTATACTCACCCCTTGTGGCTGCTGTGATGCCCTCAAGTGCCCATCCAACTCCAGATAGGCCACCGCCAGGATCCGGTACATCAGGGGGGTCATGGTGCGACGGGCACCCCTTCCACGTTGGGAGGCCGTCCCCAGCTGGGCCTCCGCCGTCTTCTTGCTCCAGCGGCGCAGGTCCTCCCATCTTTTACTGCAGTGGGTGCTCCGTCTATGGTAGACCCCCAGGGTCTGGACGTCCTTGGCGATGGCACACCAAATACCCTTCTTCTGGTGGGCGCTGACCTAGAGGAAAAGTGAAGTATAAATGGATGTTTCTAGTACGTACATTTCATCTCAAGCATTGCCAAACACCTCCCACCCTGGCCCAGACGTACATACACACACAATCCTGACATGCTGGCCTGTCCCCCTTCCCACCCTCTTCCATCCACGACACTCCATACACTCAGGTGCCATCCACCATGCTCACAGTGTACTCAGCTGTTTGTCTGGAGGACCGTACAGTTGCGTGTACTGGGGGAGGACCCCATCCACCAGTTTCTCCAACTCCTCCAAAGTGAAGGCAGGGGCCCTTTCCCCAGACACTGTAGCCATTGTCGCTTCCAGACACAGGTCACAGCAGCACTTGCAGTGTAGGTCCTCTCCTGTTCAAGGTCAGGTATCAAGTGAGTGAACAGTAAGAAAATGGCGGCAACATTCACGGCGGTGCATACCGTCACCGCCGGTGTACATCATCATTGGCTCCTGGGACCCATAGCGCCCAATGTTAACCAATGCTGAATTGTGCAGCGGTCTTCGACCGCCCACCGCGACGTTGTACAACGCCAGCGCAGTTACCTCATTTCCCCTTGTCCCACCTTACAGGTCAGGCAGCCGCCATTTCAGGGGGCCACATGGGATGGAAAAAAACTGTGTCACACCTATCAGACAGATACCGGCACATTGCGATTTTCCTACGTTTTAGCAAATAACATATTGTGATACCTAAACGTTGGATGACCCTCTGCTCGCTGGTCTCCTCCATAGGGCACGTCCGCTGGGGCAGGTGATGAGATGGCGGCATCCTCCGGTGTATAGACCCCTGGTGGACCAGTCGACAATGGAAGAGAGACACATCATTATCACATACAGACTTGATCGTGCAACAATCCTGGAACTGTGTGCCCAGTTGGAGCCAGACCTGATTTCAGCTATCCGCCATCCCACAGGAATCCCCCGTCTAGTGCAGGTTCTGTCTGTACTCCATTTCCTGGCCAGTGGGTCTTTTCAAACAACAGTGGCCATGGCATCAGGGATGTCCCAGCCAATGTTCTCTAACTTGTTGTCCAGAGTGTTGTCTGCCCTGCTGAAACACATGTGCAGCTACATCGTTTTCCCTCAGGTGGAGGATTTTCCCACAGTGAAAGGTGACTTCTATGCCCTGGGACATATCCCCAACATAATTGGTGCCATTGATGGTGCACATGTGGCATTTGTCCCTCCCCCGCAGGAATGAACAGGTGTACAGAAACCGGAAAAGCTACCATTCCATGAATGTGCAGATGGTGTGTTTGGCAGATCAGTACATCTCCCATGTGAATGCCAAGTATCCTGGCTCTGTGCATGAAGCTTACATTTTGAGGAATAGCAGCATCCCTTATGTGATGGGGCAACTCCTGAGGCACCGTGTGTGACTAATAGTTGAGGCCAAGGTCCCTACACAGTTGACATAGGTGTCTGGGTATAGGGTTGTCCCTAAGGGTTAGTGTCTGTCTAACACTTGTCCATCGACATTTGCAGGTGACTCTGGTTACCCCAACCTGTCATGGCTACTGACCCCAGTGAGGAATCCCAGGACAAGGGCAGAGGAGCACTACAATGAGGCACATGGGTGAACTAGGAAGATTATAGAACGCACCTTAGGCCTCCTGAAGGCCAGATTCCGGTGCCTCCATCATACAGGTGGCTCCCTATAATACTCACCGAAGAAGGTGTGCCAGATATTCGTGGCCTGCTGTATGCTGCACAACCTGGCTTTGCGACGCCAGGTGCCTTTTCTGCAGGAGGATGGGCCAGATGGTGGTCTTGTGGCAGCTGTGGAGCCTGTGGAAAGTGAAGAAGAGGAGGCAGAAGAAGATGTTGACAACCAAAACAACATCATCATGCAATACTTCCAGTGAGACACAGGTAAGAAGATGTAACTGTTTCCCACATCTCATACTATTGTTGGAGGTAGCATAGGTCTGTCATTTTCACTCAGTGTATGGACCCTGACTTGTTACTTTGTCTTTCCATTACACAGATCTGGGTCCCACTTTGTGCCCTCTGCTATGTTTACTGCTGGCCTACAGCTGTGGTACATTGGAATGTGAACAAATACATTGACATTGCTATATTCCAGAGGTTTTGCAATTACACATTAGTGAAAGCACAGACTGACTCCAGATTGTTTTGTGATTCAGGTGTGTTTATTTCTATGCAAATAAGTGGAGTGGGGGGTGACATGGGCTAGGGTGATGGTGGAGGAATGTACATGGCAGAGTCCAGTCTATTTGTTTCACAGGTGCATTGTCCAATGGGGCATAGGAAGTGGAGCAATGGCAGTTTAAGGTGGACAGGGTGACAAACTGGGACAGAAGGGTGACATTCAGGGGGGTCCTATTTCCTGGCAGGGGTCTTGGCAATGTTCTCTGTCTTGTTCCTGGATCTCAGGGACCGTTTGCAGGGAGGTTCTCCTTCTGCAGGGGGTTGGGTGCTGGTGGCCTGTTGTTCCTGTGGCGGTGCCTCCTGTCTACTAGCGCCGGCAGAGGTGGAGGGCTGTTCATCGTCCAGGCTAGTGTCAGGGGCCCGTTGGTGTGCCACTGTGTCCCTACTGGTGTTGACAAGGTCTGCCAGCACCCCTGCAATGGTGACCACCAGTGTGGTGTTGATGGACTTCAATTCCTCCCTGATCCCCAGGTAGTGTTCCTCCTGCAGCCGCTAGGTCTCCTGAAACTTGGCCAGTACCGTGCTCATGGTCTCCTGGGAATGGTGGTAAGCTCCCATGATGTTGGAGAGTGCCTCGTGGAGAGTGGGTTCCCTGGGCCTGTCCTCCCCCTGTCGCTCAGCAATCCTCCCAGCTTCCCTGTTATCCTGTGCCTCTATCCCCTGAACCTTGTGCCCACTGCCACTGCCCCCAGGTCCCTGATCGTCCTGTGTTAGTGGGGTTGCCTGGGTTCCCTGTAGTGGTGGACACACTGCTGATTGACGTGTCCTGGGGACAGAGGGATGGGCCCTCTGGGTGGGTGCTGTGGTGGTGTTTCCTGAGGGGTGAGGTTCAGTGGTGGTTTGTGACTGTGTCAGGGGAACCGACTGTCCAGAGGTCCCTGGTGGGCCGGGCTGGTCATCTTGATCCAGGCGTGCAGAGCTGCTGTCATCACTGTGGGCCTCTTCTGTGGCGGGAGTGGATATGTCTGGCACCTCCTATCCGGTGACGTTGGGTATGGGTCCTGTTGGGGTGTAAATGCATAGTTATTGTATCTGTGTGTGCCATCTTGTGCAATGTGTGAGTTACACTCTACTCCTGTGCTTGCATTATTGCCGTGGCCCTTGTGTGATTGGTGATTTTGGGGCATGAGTGAGTCTCTCTACTGGACATGCTTTGGTGATGGGTGTCCATGCATTGGTGTTACCTGCAGGGCTTGATTTTGGGATGTGTGGGTTGTGTTAGTGGGGTATCTGTGGGTTGTTGGGGTGATGGGTGTGAGGGTGAGGGTAGGAGTATGTGATGGCATGCAGGTGGGGTGGGGGGATAAAGTAGGAAAGATTTGCCTTACCAGAGTCCAGTCCTCCTGCTACTCCTGCGAGGCCCTCAGGATGCATTATTGCCAAGACTTGCTCCTCCCATGTTGTTAGTTGTGGGGGAGGAGAAGGGGGCCCACCGCCAGTCCTCTGTACAGCAATCTGGTGTCTGGATACCATGGAACGTACCTTCCCCCCAGGTCGTTCCACCTCTTCCTGATGTCATCCAGTGTTCTTGGATGCTGTCCCACTACGTTGACCCTGTCGACAATTCTCCGCCATAGCTCCATCTTCCTTGCAATGGACGTCTGCTGCACCTGTGATCCGAATAGCTGTGGCTCTACCCGGACGATTTCCTCCACCATGACCCTGAGCGCCTCCTCAGAGAACCTGGGGTGTCTTTGAGGTGCCATGATGTGGTGTGGGTGATGTGTGAGGTGCTGTCTGTTGTGATGTGTGAGGGGATGTGTTGGTGTGTGTTGTTTGAGATGCGTGGATGTTGTATAAGTGATGGTGTTGTGTGTCTGTGGATGCTGGTGTTGTGTTAGGTAGTATCTCTCTCGAGCCTTCTTTCTGATTTTTGGTTGTAAGGGTTTGTGGGTGATGTGGGTGTGTGATTTATATTGGATTGGGTGTGTGGGTGTGGTGTGTGTATGTGTGTCAGGTGTGTGTATTTTGAATTGTCCAATGTAGTTGTGTTTTTGAGCGTGGCGGTGTGTACCGCCAATGGATTACCGCAGTTGAAAGACCGCCAAGTTGATTCGTGGGTCGTGATACTGTGGGCATATTCCTGTTGGCGTGACGGTGTAGGTTTTGGTATCGCCAGTTTATCACTGACCTTTGGTGTGGCGGACGTGTGTGGGTGTCTGTATTGTGGCGGATTCCAAGCTGTGAGTCGTTATACCTGTAGCCGAATTCCGCTGCCGCAACGGTATGTTGGTGGTCTTCTGCACGGCAGAAAGCGGGATTTACCGCCAGGGTTGTAATGAGGGCCTAAGTACTTTAACTAACTCTTTGGAGAAGCTGCCAGCCTGACTAATGTGATTAGAAATGTGACTCTTCTTGGCCAATAAGAGGTGCTATCCTTCCACTCCCATCAAGAAATCACCTACACACCTTTTCTTCACTTGTTCTTAATGGAATATCCATTTCTCAAACACTGTTGACTTCTTGTAAATCAATATCCTTGTTGTACCCTCCTACCCATTCACTTGTGTTAATACATTTCACATCCTATGTTTCAATGACAGCTACCTTGCAATGTTCCAGACACCAGCAGAGTTTTCCTTCAGTGGTAATGGTAGTCTGCTTATTTAAACAATCTGCCACCATATTGCTAATGCGAGGTACATAATCTATTCTGTAGTTAAAGTCCTGTAAACGTAGAGCCAACCTGTCAATCCATGTGTCAGGAGCTGGTCTTTTTAGAAAAGCTGGTGGTGGCTTCTTTGCGTGAAGATAAGGCTGTTTATCTTCAGAGGCAGGAAGAGGTGCCAGAATGGAACAAAGAGTCTGTAACTGCTCCAGGAAATAATTCAACAAGAAGGACAAACTGGATTCTAGAAAAAACATTCAGGTTTGTCCTGTAGGAACGGGATACAAGAGAAGACTACCAGATACTGCAGAGCAGGATGAGAAAGGGCAAAACGAAGACTGCAGAGTATCCACGGATACCAGTGTCGAAGTAAGCCTCAGCAAGGCCTTCTGGTGCAAGGGGTGCGCCCTTCTCTGCACAAAGTCCTCAGACCATATAGGAAGAAGTTGGCACAGAAACTGAAATAAAAGACAAAGTTTATTAAACCTCATGAAGTGGTACTACAGTTCAAACAGCACCCTTTGGTAATGTTTGAAGTAGCACACTGAACTAAGAGAGCATGGTCCTTTTATACCCACGCAGGGGCTAAAAAGAAGGTGGTACAATTATAGAAGCAAGACTTGTACACATATAAGGTCATATGGAAATACACAGTCAACAGGTAGGAGGGGCTAACAGTTTTCAAGGACTAGTTGACACATTACTGTCTGTTACTAATTACTAACATCTGCAGATCTTACTGGGAATGTGCGAAAGTGGGAGATGCTAAATATAACTTGTCTCTAGACAGATTTTCAAGAGTAGTTAACAGGAAGGTAGGACAGAGCACATGGCGAGCACATGGCAGCATGTGGCAGAGAAAATGGCTGCCATGAATACAAATTGGATTCCGCGAAATGTTCACAATAGTTGCTAAATACAAGATGTCTTCTGCTAATGCTTAATCTAATCGCTACTAAATTACAACAGACGACCCTTTCAGCATTAGCTGAAGACATTCGTCTTTCTGGGGTAATCTAAATATTCATGTTGTATATTTATGCTCATCATTTCAGCTATTTCCTTATCTAACATGTGTTGTGCTTTCATTTCTGTAATATCTCTTTTGGTAGGCATACAAGCAGTAATACACATGGAGCAGAACATTGGACCACACTGAATACAGATTCAGCATGTGAAAAATATTGCAATCATAACACACAGGATAGTCAGTAGTTTCCATCCCCAAGCGGAAACAAGAGCCCAAAACCATCCAGAAAAAGTCCATGTACCAGTCTCTGTGTGAATTTCTGCAGCAATTTTATGCAATTTAGATATTGCATCATATACTGAAGGTGAGTGATCTGGAATGAAAACTCAGCAACTACTACCGATGATGCGACATGCACCACCTCGATCAGCTAATATCACATCTTGTACCATACGATTTTGGAGCGCTACAATCCTCGCAATTTGGAGCTCCTCAGTAATATTCCCAAGTGCCATAGCTGCCTGATTGGTAACAGCTTCCACAACCCTAGTCAATCATCTCACTTTCCTACTGTTTAACGCAGCACCCACAAAGGAGAACAACCCTAAATTAAAATCAACATATTGCTGTAGGCTAGTGTCCGTTTGGTCTACCTCGTTTGTACATATTGTCCTTTTATATCTATTTTTAATGATGTCATTGAACAGTTTAAAATCTCAGCGATATGATGCAGGTGCCAAAAACACAGGGGGTAATAGAAAAGATACATAACACACACCTGACCACCCAACAGGTAGTTGGTAATATCCATAGTTACCACAAACAAAATATGTATTATGTGAAGTTGTAAAACTACTGTTATTTACCCCCTCAATAGTTAAAATCAAGGTACAATCGCTTATCCCCACTGGAATTCACCTAATGCTACGTACACATAAATATAAATTAGTTTTTGTAACAGAAATCACAAATTGTTCTTTCTTGTCAGAGTCTCTTATATTTGTGAAGACATCTGGTATTGAAACATTGTCCAGTTGATACTCTTCCCATTCCCATTTAGTTCCTTTGGCTTGGGGATACCCATCTTTGTCTTGGTAGCATACTTTATTAAGGCGAAAAATAAGTCCGCCCTCTGTACATTTTCCAGATACAAACAAAAGCGTATACCAAGCTTGGCAAGAACCATTGTGTGAAAAAGGAAGAGGAATGAAAGGTGTTCCTCCTTTCTTTTGATGCGCAGGTATCATTCCACATACCCTACAGTTAGTAGTATTTGTAGCATTATGAGTATGATGCAATATCTGAATGAAAGTATTATTGAAGTATGATTGACGGTGCTTCTGCTCCTGATAGGGAAGCGTAAAGTAATATTGATCCTCTGGTACTGGAGTAGTGGCAACAAAAAACTCACGAGCAGGAGCCATCTTTTCAACAAACCAGGTGATTATTGCTATAACCACCAAAACAACAACAAACCCCATAGTACTAATGATCACTTTGTTATTCATTTTAGCAACAGTGATAATCGACCCTTCCAGAAATTAATTAAAAACAATCGTTGGAGCTCTTATCCCTGGGCAGCCGCTGATTTCTTCACCACGGGCCAAGACTGGTGTCACTACTCTAATTCATTGCTGATCCCCCCCCCCCTTGCTACATTGGCTCTCTGTTTCACTAACCCAGGGCAGTAGCTCAACCAGTTTTTTTCAGCATTTTTTCAGATTCTTTCCTCGGTCTCAAATTATATTGCGACACTCCAGAAATCGTATGGTCCGGGAAGAACTCCGCAGATTCGTCAGGTGATGTAGCACGGCCTTTCTCCGTAGTCAAAATCTCTCGATGATCGGTCAGCACAGCAGGTTCCACCAAGGTAGGTAGCACTCTCTTGCAGTGAGTACCATGGACCCAATTCTTTCGGTTCGTCACTCGAACTGCTGTCCTTGTCGCAAGGAGCACCTGCTCTGGTCCTCGCCACCTTGGTTCCAAGCTGCTTGATCTTTCAAAGGACTTAATCATCCCCTGGTCACCAGGTCGGAGTTCATGGCCTTCACCTGTAGATCTGTCAGGAAGTGCTTCTCGAACCTGTTGATGAATAGAAACCAAATTGTCGGTTAACTGTGCCAAATAATCATTCATCAGGACACAAGGTACATCATATACATAATTTGGCTTAGGAACTCCCCAAATGTTCATGGGCCTTCCAAATACTATTTCACAGGGGGTAAGGCCTGTTCAAGAGTGTGGCACTGACCTAATAGACAATAATGCCAACGGTAATGCATTCGGCCAAGTTAAAGATGTGGAAGCCTGTAGCTTCGCTAACTTCAGCTTCAAAGTAGCATTATACCTTTCCACCAACCCTGCTGATTGTGGGTAGAAAACCGCATGGAACTTCTGTTTGATCCCTAATCCTTTCAGGACATACTTAATAACTTACCCAACAAAATGAGGTCCGTTATCATTCCATAAAAGTCTGCAAACACCAAACCTAGGGAAAAATTATTTCAAAAGCACCTTCGCTGTGGTAATGGCAGTATTATCCTTTGTGGAGTACGCCTCTATCCATTTTCTGAAGACACATACCACTACCAAGACATACTTTAAATTGTTGCAGCGTTCAAGCTGAATATAATCCATTTGTAGAACTTCGAAAGGTGCAGTTGGTGTAGCAAACCCTCCCGCAGGAGTTCGTGTCCCTTTTCCAGGATTGTACTGTAAACAGATCAAACAAGACTGCACTACTCTCTTAGCTGTACTGGAAATTTCTGGATGCTCCCAAACTTGCGTAAGCAACTTCGTTATTGTTGAAGCTCCAACATGTGCCAGCCCATGTGCCATCTGAACCATAGGTTGTACAAAAGCTATAGGCAATTTCCGTTTATCCATCTGCTTATTCTGCCAACAGCCCTCATCATCCAATTCTCCTTCTTCAGACCATTGCTCGCGTTCTTTCACAGAAGCAGATCTCTATATATCTAATACGTCTTGTCTAGCATTATGCCAACATTCAGCTTGTGACTTCACTACATACATAGAAGTAGTACTTTGCTGTATCGCAGTCTCACGTGCTACGCGGTCCACAAGGGCATAACCTTGCCCTATCTTATCGGTCACTCTCTTGTGTGTACTACATTTTACAATAGCTATTTTCTTTGGATATGTCAATGCAGTCAAGAGGTTATGCACTAATTCTCCGTGCATTATCTGCATCCCGTGTGATGTGAGAAAGCCTCTCTCCTTCCAAGGCAAACCAAAATCATGAGCCACTCCAAAAGCATAGCGGCTGTCTGTATAAATGTTCACACATAAGTCAGTACTGAGCTCACATGCTCGTGTCAAAGCTATTAGTTCAGCTGCTTGAGTTGACTTCTGTGGTATACAAGATGTCTCCACTACCATGTGTTTTGTGGTGATTGCATATGCAGCTGAGGTCTTACCGTCTGGCAACTTCAAACAAGACCCATCAACCCACAATTCACCGTCTACAGCTGGAAGGGGCGTATCTTGCAAATCAATACGACTTTGTCTGTTCTTCAGTAAGGAATATACAATCATGTGTTTCTTGTGACTGAGGCTGAGTCACCGGATATGGCAACAAAGTGGCTGGAATTAGTGTTGCACATCTCTTCAGTGTAATGTGAGGAGCCAGCAATGTCAATTCATATCCTGTCAGGAGAGCGCTAGTTAAATGTTGCGTCTTTGTTTGATTTAAATGAGCATCAACCACATGGGGTACTAACACCAACAGCTTATGTGACAAAACAATCCCTTCACTCTGACGTATTGACACAGCTGTTGCCGCAACTGAACGAAAACACCCAGGCAACGCTCAAGCGACAGGATCAAGAACTGCTGAAAAATATGCACAGGGACGCTGCTAATCGCCATGTGTCTGTACTAAAACTGACAATGCACATCCATCTTTCTCATGTACGTAAAGTGCAAAAGGCTTCGTGTAATCTGGAGTACCTAACACTGGTGCTGAACAAAGGGCTTGTCGTAGCTGCCGGAAAGCAGTCTCACGTTCATCTGTCCATGGGAGGGGCATTGGAGTATCTTTAGTCAAAAGTGCTAGCAAAGGTTTGACAATGTGTGAAAACCCTAATATCCATTGCCTACAAAAAGAAGTAAGACCAAGGAATGCACGAACATCTTTCTGAGTAGAGGGTACTGGTCTGTCTAAAATTGCTTGAATACGATCTGATGTAAGTGCACGGCCCTCCTTAGACAAAAGGTGACCTAAATAGGTTACCTTTGGTCTACAATATTGCAATTTCTTTCGTGACACTTTATGATGGTGTGAAGCAAGAAAAGAAAGTAAGGACAAAGTGCACTTTTCACATTGCTCAGGGGTATCAGCTGCCAATAAAATATCATTGACATATTGTATGAGAGCCACACCTTCAGGCAAAACAAAAGAATCAAGTTGTCGTTTTAACACTTGACTATAAATACTAGGACTCTCAGTATAGCCTTGAGGAACTCTGCAAAATCTATATGATTGTTTATTCAAAGTAAAACCAAACAAATATCGGCTGTCAGGATGAATAGTGATCTAAAAGAAAGCATTCTTCAAGTCTATCACAGAGAACCTAGTTGCTGTCGGGGGAACCAAAGTAAGAAGCGTTGTGATGTCAGATACCACAGGATATTGTGGTACCACAATCTTATTCACTTCTCGTAAATCAATAATGAATCGGTAAATCCTAGTATCAGTATCCTTTTTCAGCATAGGAAGAATCGGACTGTTACAAACATTATACAAAACTTCCTCAACAACTCCAACTGCAATAAGATCATGCACAATTTGTGTGAGTGCTTCTTCGCCCTCCTGTGAAATTTTGTATTGAGGCAAACGTGGCAATACAGCTCCCTCCTTGACACTAATATGTACCGGTGGAATAATCATTTGTCCCACATCAGTATCTGAAGTAGCCCACAAAGTACTAGGGAGTGAAGCTAATGCAATATCCTCTTTAACAAGACAAACTCTTTCCATCACAGGATGATTATCATTCAAAATAACACACACCCCTTCAGGAGAGCATCGTATTGTAGCCCTGAAATACTTGAGCATATCAAGACCCACAATATTGTCTAGTGTATTTGGAGAAAGCAAAAATGGACATGGAGCAGTAAATTTATCAACATGGAATGCAAGTGGTTGTGACAATGGGCTAGGGGAAGGTGTTCCATCGAAACCTATCGATGTAAGGGTTAAGCCAGACAGGGGAGCCCTTGGAACCAATTGTTTAGACAAGGCGCTACGAGTAGCTCCTGTATCAACCAGAAACTGATCAGTAGAACCCAAAACATGTGCTGTAACATAAGGACCCCTCTGATCTACTGGAACTTCAACTGATTCCTTACCCCATCCTAGGCAATCCTATGCATAAGCAGAATCTTGAAAATCAGGCTGAACATAGTCAGACATCTGGTATTGGTTCAGTCTATCAAAAGTGTTAAACCCATCCTGCCCTCGTACATTAGCAATAGCCCTAGCATGATCATTCGTGCTTCTTCTAGGCCCTGAATATCCTGAGCGATTTCTCATTTGTCCCCGACCACGTGAACACTGCTGAACACATAGTGCTGGACAATTGGCAGCCCAATGCCCAAATTTCTTACAATACGCACACTGTTCAGCAGACAAATTCTAACGGGTTTAAGAAGAACCATAAGTTCCATGTCCACCGCTATCACTACCTCTAAAAGGCGGACCATAAGCTTCAGCCAACATAACCTTCGTCTTTAATTCTTTAATATTTTTATCCTCGCTACCTTTTGCTTCTAATTCCTGACGTTCATAATACTGAGCAATAGTTAAAAGAGAAACCGGAGTAGAGGTAGTCCATGAACTTTCACTAGCTTTTAGACGACTAGCTATTCCTGGTAACAGATTTGCAACATATTTATCGACAAACAAATGTCTGCCCGTATCATCTGACAATAACTGGCTGCTAAAATCATGAAATGCTTCTTCAAAGCGTGTAAAGAAATCAGAGACTGATTCATCTGCCTTTTGCTTACAAGACGCTAAAACAGTCCAATCTATCTTTTTAGGGGGAATAATCATTTTTAACTTAACTAATATGGCTGCGGGAAGATCTAGAATCAACTGATACGGCTTTTTCGCAGGTTCCCTATCCCCGTCCATCTGTTCTAATTCTTTCCATGACGCCCCAAAAACTACACGATCATCAACTTTACTAACAGTTCTCCACATATCTGGCGGTAATATCAATCCGAAAAATAAAACAATGTCAGCCAAAGTCATAGTACAAGAACTAATTGCTCCCTCAACTTCCTCATAAAAGGCGGCTGGATTTTTCCACGAGTCAGGTAATGCTGTTTTAAGTGCCATTACATCTGCCCTATTCCAAGGAGTATATACCCAATTATAAATAAAATAACCCTTAGCATCAACAGAAGTTTTATCATCACTTGTATCCGATCCTTTAGGAGGAACATACAAAGGCGCGGCCTCCCGCATTGGTTTCGCGTGAACTATCATAGTCTTATCTGTTCCGAAGATGGAAGCTTGCACCCCGCCGGTCTGAGATGTCCGTGCAACTATGTCCACGGCCCTTTTCTCCTCTTGCAAACGGTCTGCCGCAACACATAATTTCACCAAACGCCTGATTGCATCAGCCACCTGGGAGAAAACAAAAAGACCATCACGCATTTGCTTACGATCAGCTGCTACATCATCGGGCTCTAACTCATCAGAATATTTCCAAAATAGTTCAATAACTTCTGTGCCAAATGCCTCAGTAAAATATAGCTGCTCCTTTTCCGTCCACCCTTTCATGTTGTCTAAAAGTTCAGAAGCAGAGACAACGCTACAAATTGCTTTACGAGCAATAGATCTAAGCTCAGACGCACGGTCAGCAGGCAACATAGAGCGACTGTCTCGTATCTTCTGTTGCTCCGTACCAGAGACCTCAGCTAACTCATGAGGGGCAGAAGGAACGACATACGGAGGTGGAGGGCAATCTAGTAACAAAAAATCATTGTGCGGTTTATTAAGGATAGGATAGAGAGGTTGCTGAACAGTGTAATGGCCAGTTACCTGTAATTTACGTTCTTTCTCTTCTATCTCCTTTAAGTCAGTTATTTCTTTCTTTCTCATTTCCAATGCTTTCACATATACATTCTTCCGCTGCTCTTTCTCAAGCAAGGCTTGCTCACGCTATACTCGGCCACGCACTGCTTTCTCCCACATTCGTACACAGTCAAACATATCTTGCTTAGACCTTCGCTTACACATACATTGTTCCACCTACTCAATCTTTCGCAAATCAAATGACCCATGCATAGGCCAACGTAACTCAGGATCCGCACAAGTGTATTTATTCCATAATGTGCTGTACATTATAGAAGAAAGACCATGTTTAACATACATATCTCTACTGGGCGTCTGCTCTGGGGGTGCCGGTTGCGATTCTTCCAGTCTCAAATTGGTACCATTACAAAAGCAACACATCCTACGAAGTGTGCTAAAAACAGACATGACAAAAATAGTGCAGAATATGCAGTATTATAATCAAAGTAGCACTTAAGGTGCCGTTCAAATCAAAATTAAATTGGAGAAAATTCCCCTCATTACCTGCCTATATAAATTGCAATTTATATATCAATTCAAAGGACACAAATTGACTAGTCACCCAAAACACGAGAGCCACAGTAAGTGGTGAAACAAAGGCATCAAAACCCACAGCAAGTGCCGTAAAACGGCAATTACCAATCACAGGGCGTCCAGGTTCCAACTGCCAAGTTCTAAAATCGACCAAATGTTCACTGCACGACGAATGAACAAAAAGGATCTCAGTCGAGGACCAGCGCCACCTGGATGGTCAAATCAGAAAGAAGGGAAAACGCTGTGGTTGCCAAGACTCGGGTTTCCTCAGGCATTGATCGTCTGCAGCGAGATCCCAATCCTTCGTCGCGACCAATCCGTTGGGCGTCCAAGTCGCCGATGAGTCCCTGTTCGGGCGCCAATTTGTCGAAGTAAGCCTCAGCAAGGCCTACTAGTGTAAGGGGTTCGCCCTTCTCTGCACAAAGTCCTCAGACCATATAGGAAGAAATTGGCACAGAAACTGAAATAAAAGACAAAGGGGGTCATTTGGGGCCGGGGATGCGGGAGCACCGCCAACAGGCTGGCGGTGCCCCGCAGGGCATTCTGACCGCGGCGGTTTGGCCGCGGTCAGACAAGGAAAACCGGCGGTCTCCCGCCGGTTTTCCGCTGCCCTGGGAATCCCCCATGGCGGCGCAGCTTGCTGCGCCGCCATGGGGGATTCTGACACACCATACCGCCATCCTGTTCCTGGCGGGTCGCCCGCCAGGAACAGGATGGCGGTATGGGGTGTTGTGGGGCCCCTGGGGGCCCCTGCAGTGCCCATGCCAATGGCATGGGCACTGCAGGGGCCCCCGTAAGAGGGCCCCACTTTGTATTTCAGTGTCTGCTATGCAGACACTGAAATACGCGACGGGTGCCACTGCACCCGTCGCACATACCCACTCCGCCGGCTCCATTCGGAGCCGGCTTCCTCGTGGGGAGGGGTTTCCCGCTGGGCTGGCGGGCGGCCTTCTGGCGGTCGCCCGCCAGCCCAGCGGGAAAGCCAGAATGGCCTCCGTGGTCTTTCGACCGCGAAGCGGCCATATGGCGGCTCCCTCCACACAGGCGGCGACCGCCGCCCGCGGGGGTCAGAATGACCCCCAAAGTTTATTAAACCTCATGAGGTGGTACTACAGTTCAAATAGCACCCTTCGGTAATGTTTTAAGTAGCACACTGAACTAAAAGAGCATGGTCCTTTTATACCCACGCAGGGGCTAAAAAGAAGGTGGTACAATTATAGAAGCAAGACTTGTATACATATACGGTCATATGGAAATGCACAGTCAACAGGTAGGAGGGGCTAAAAGTTTTCAAGGACTAGTTGACACATTACTGTCTGTTACTAATTACTAACAGCTGCAGATCTTACTGGGTATGTGCGAAAGTGGGAGATGCTAAATATAACTTGTCACTAGACAGATTTTCAAGAGTAGTTAACAGGAAGGTAGGACAGAGCACATGGCGAGCACATGGCAGCATGTGGCAGAGAAAATGGCTGCCATGAATACAAAATGGATTCCACGAAATGTTCACAATAGTTGCTAAATACAAGATGGCTTCTGCTAATGCTTAATCTAATCGCTACTAAATTACAACACCAGGAGCGAGCAATGAAGAAACAACTGTGAAGCAACTGGCCCTCGTGATGGACACTAGGGGTCACATAATTATGGGTGGAGATTTCAATGCATTATTAGACCCAGCATTAGAAAGATCCTCTACCAGACTAACAGTAAACATGCCAAGGATGAGAGAGGATATATACCGGTTGATGGAAAATTTGGGTCTGATAGATTTTTGCAGACAAAAGCCAGGCTTGAAGAAAGAGTATACGTACCATAAATATATTCTCATGCTTTTAGAATAGACTTCTTCTTGATAGATACAGAGGCGCAATCACTGGCCACATGTCCTTTCAGGAGGACTTGACAGCTCTGAGGCTGGAGGAGAGAGCCATAACTCTGGAATCAAAAAGACTGACCCTTGAATAAAGGAGGGCAAATTTGGACATTAGGCCCAGAGAGGATGGTAGAAGCAGAAAGGTAACTGGGGTATCTGTCAGGGGTGCCCATGCGATCAGATTGTCCAAGGAGAGTGTTCCTAACCATATACAAGTGGATGGTATTGACAAGGGTCTGGCCTTATATGAGAGAGCTCTCAAAAAGAGGAAGGTAGGTACACAACACTGGGAGACACTACTCTGATAGTTAGTGCCATTATCTGGAAGGGACAGACTGCTCACACCTGTGGATGAAATAGCAGAATCTTACCTACACACGAAGGCAGCACTTTATGATCTCTTTGGACTCACATCTGAAAAGTACAGGCAGAAGCTTAGGACAGCACCAAAGGAGGCAAAACAGATGTGGGTAGACTTCATAGACACCTCAGATAAGACACTGGATGGCTGGATTAAGGGCAACAAAGTGCACACTAATGAAGGGCTCTATAATCTAATTGTTAAAGAGCACATTCGTACTAATTGTTTATCCGAGAAGTTCCACCAGCATCTGGTGGACTCTAAGCTGTCTAGCCCCAGGGAATTGAGCAAGGCAGATGATGAGTGGGTTTGTACCAATGTCCCTAAAAAGTCCCTGGGTGGAGACCAAAAGAAAGGAGGTCAAGCCTCCCTTCAAGGGAAAGAGGAGGCAAAGATATAAAAGAAGGAAACTCACAAAGAGTCCCCAAAAAATGCCCGGGGGAGTTCAGAGCCACATCCCATTCAAAGGGGCGGGAGTACCTGGGAAAGAGGTTTGACCCCACAAAGGCTGGGATGTGCTTTGATTGTAATCAACCTGGGCAAAAGAGGGGAGATGCAGTGTGCACCAAAAAGGCACCCATTGGTTACAAGTCCAAGAGTAAGGCTAATGTATGGATAGGGATGGAAGTTGCCCCACAGAGGCTACCTTAGTGTCCATTGGTGGGGAGAACATTGAACCTCTGGCACACTGGCCTTCCAGTATACAGAAGTATCAGCAGTGGCCAAAAATCAATGGGGTAGTGGTGACGACTCTGAGGGATACAGGTGCCAATGTAACAATGGTTATGGCCAAGCTGGTTTCCCCAGACCATATCCTTCCAGAGGAGGTGCACCAAATTGTCAATGCTCACAATATCATAAAGTCTCATCACATGGCTGTGGTAGACTTTGAGTTGGGAGGGAGTTACTGGCCCAAAGAAGGTAGCTGTGTCCCCTGCCATCCCAGTAAAACGTCTGCTGGGCATTGAACTGGAAACGTCTGCCTGGGCAGAAGTGGAGAGAAGGACCTATGCAGCAATGATGGTTCTTCCTGAATAGGTGTGTGTTACCATAAGAGCACAGCCTAGAGCCTGAAATGATGGAACAGGTTCCTAGAGTCAAGAAAAGGGGCGGAAAGGCTGGTCATCCCCTTCCAAAAGTCCCTGGGCCCAGAAGGATCCTAATCCTCAGGTGTAAGGTCTGGTGCCTGAAGAAGAGGCCACTTCCCTAGGTAACTTGCCAGATCTGGCAGAGAGCAGGGGGTCCCTCCAGAGAAGACATCAGTAAAGGACAAAGGACTTGCACAACTCTTGAGGACAGGCGACAGTTAGCCGACAGACAGGTACAAGGGGGATACCAGTGGTACCCATGAAGTATATTAGGAGGAGGGACTCCTGTACAGTAAGGCAAGTGACCCCGAACCAGGGGCATCCAGAAGATTGGTGGTTCCCCAGCAGAATAGGAAATTCCATCCTTAACTGTGCATCTCCGGTAGACCAAAACCTGGGACAGGCTGGTCAGCCATTTCTGCTGGCCTCAGATGGCTGACAAGGTGAAGGAGTTTTGTCACTCCTGTGTCACCTGCCAAACCGGTGGTAAAGCAGTGGGCAATCCAAAGGCTCCCCTGATACCACTTCCTGTAGTATGAACTCTTTTTGAGAGGGTAAGATTGACATTGTTGGTCCCTGGGCTCCTCCAGTAGACTCAGGGAGCAGGTATATCTTGGTGGTTTTGGACCATGCCACTAGAGATCTCACGGCCATTACCCTTAGGACACCTTCTGCAGTAGCTAGAGCCCTCCTTGGAATCTTCACCAGGGTTAGGTTCCCTAAGGAGGTCATCTCAGTTAGAAGCATAAATTTATGTCTGACTTTCTGAAATCAATGTGGGATGAGTGTGGTTTAACTTATAAGTTCACCACCTCCTACCATTGTCAAGGAAATGGCCTTGTTGAGTCAACAAGACCCTAAGAGGCATGATTGTGGGTTACCTCAAAAACTCAGGAGGAGATGGAATGTTTTCCTCCCATGCCTGTTGTTCACCTACAAGGAAGGTCCACAAAAAGAAGGAGGATTCAGTCCCTTTGAGTTATTCTTTGGACATCCTGTAAGGGGTCTATTATGCCTGGTTAGAGAGGTTTGGGAGCCCAAGACTGACTGGACTATGCGCGAGGCCTTTGCTCAAGAACGGCTGAGTCCACGAAGAAAGCGAATAAGAATTTGTAGGCTAGCTAGGAGCTTGTGAAGCACTGGTATGACCAAAAGTCTCAACAATGGAACACCAGCCAGGACAGGTTGTTTGAGCCTTATATCATGTAGCTCCCAGAGAAATGCAAGACAAATGGACTTGGCCATGCCCAATCCTGGAGAAGAAGGGGGAAATCACCTACTTGGCAGACATAAGTGCCCACAGGAACCCTCACATGGTCAGCCATGAGCTGCACCATAACAGGGCAGACCTGACCATGTTGATGGTGACAGGTGAGGGGAGGGGAAGAGGAGATTGAGCCTCTCCCTGACCTCTTGACCTCTAATGCCCCAGATGATGCTGTGGAAAGAGTAGTTCTCACCTCCACCCTCATAGGTCAGCAAAAAAGAGACTGTTCTTAGTTGCTGAGGTGGTTTGCTGGACTGTTTTCACTGACCCCAGATCTGACAGCATAGCGTACCCATAATATGGACCAGATGACAGCTTGCCTGTCAAAAGTAAGATTTACAGGCTGTCCAGCCAGGTTAAGGCTAGCATTAAAGTGAAGGTTGCTAAAATGCAAGAGTTGGGTGTGATAGACCCTTAAAGGAGTCTATGGGCCAACCCAGTTGTACCGGTGCCCAAGTCCAATCCCTAAGGAGGGAAGCCTGAGATGTGATTCTGTGTGGACTATTGAGGGTTAAATGCAGTCACAGAAACTGATGCCCACACCACACCAAGATACCAAGAGCGGATGAACATATTGAAAGGCTAGGGGCAGCAAAATATCTAAGTAACTTTGACCTGACTTCAGGTTATTGATAGCCCTCATATCAGGAGCCAAGGAGAGGTCTGCTTTTTCAGCACCTGAAAACCCCTTCCAATTCAAAGTGATGCCCTTCTGGTTGAAAAGTGCACCTGCTACCTTCTAGAGGTTGGTGAACTGAGTACTGTCAGATTTAGAAAGTTTCAGTTCACCTTATCTCAATGATATAGCTGTATTCATTTCCACCTGGGAGTATCACTTGGTCCACCTGAAAGAAGTGCTTCAGGTCCTGCAGCAGGCAGGCCTGACTATAAAGGCAAGTAAGTGCCAGATAGGACAAGGATCTGTTGTGTACTTGGGCCACCAAGTGGGGGAAGACCATGTACATCCTCCTGAGCCCAATATCCACATAATTCTAGTCTGAGAAGCTCCTAAGACTTAGACTGAGGTCAGAGCATTTCTTGGACTGGCTGGGTGCTACAGGAGATTTGTGAAGAATTATGCTACTATAGTGACATTGCTAACTGAACTTACCTCCAAGAAGCAACCCAGAAAAGTTATCTGGACTGAGCAGTATCGAAAGGCTTTTGACACCTTCAAGGAAGCTCTGTGCTCAGGTCCTGTCATGAAGACACCTGACTTTAGTAAGAAATTAATTGTACAGACAGATGCTTCTGCACATGGGATTGTGGCAGTGTTGTCATGGGTGAATGATTTGGTCAGGATCAGCCAGTTGCCTTCATCAGTAGGCAACTCCTCCTCTGTCAGCAGCACTGATTGTCATTGAGAGGGAAGCCTTTGCTGTGGTTTGGTCCCTGAAGAAGCTAAGAACTTATCTGTTTGGGACTCACTTCAGAGCTCAAACTGACCAGATGCCTCTCAAATGGCTGACACAGGTGAGAAGAAACAACCCCAAAATGTTGAAGTGGTCCATTTCTCTACATGGTATGGACTTTATAATGGAACATAGGCATGAAAGTGACCATGCCAATGCAAATAACCTTTCCAGGTTCTTCCACTTGGATGATGATCGAACTACCACGATAAGGGTTAGTTGCTTATTACCTTTCATCTGGAGGGGGGCCATGTAAGGAAAAGCCTCTTTTTGTATGGTCATCCCCATACTTTGGGACTAAAGCTGTTGGTTTTTCGATTCTGAGAGAGTTCTGAGGCCTGCCAATCAGACCTCAATGCCAGTGCTCTGACCTTAAAATGTGTAGGTTCGATTGGCTTTTACCCAATTGGCCTAACCTAATTTATTTGTAACTCCCTAGTTTATATGGTACTCAGGGTACCCCGAGGCCTATAAGTTAGAGGGTTGCCCTAGGAACTGGAGCACTGCTTGTGTTACCCTGAGGGTGACAAAGGTAAAACATGGCTCCCAGTCTGCCACTGCTGACTGGAAATGCCAATTTTAAACTGCTAAATCGACTTTGTCACTTAAAGTGATGGCAAAGCCCAATCCTCAATTTTTAACATATGTAAGTGTAAAATTATCTGGACTCTTTTGTAACATTGCAATCATCTATCTGTCTGTTCCAATAATCATTATGAAACAATTTAGACAGCTCTCAAATCTTTTTTGACTGATTTCTTCATGCATTTGCTTGTTTAGGTTTATGTTTCAAAAAATAAATAATGCCGGATTTCACTGCTTTACCGAACATTTTTACCATCCTAGACATAAAAATGCATGCCAGGTGACAACCCTGTTACTGTTCAATAAATGGGACCCAGTACAGACTTCGGGAGCCTGTCAGCATAACTGCCAATAGATCGGATTCAGATGGGAGGCTCTTGATATGTTATTGTATTGTATTGTATTGTAATAGTATTTATATAGCACTTACTACCCCTGACGAGGCGTCGAAGCACTTTTCGGCAAGTAGCATGCTACTCCGGAACCCAAAAGGAATTAGTGGTGGATTAGTATAAGGAAATATGAGTACAGTTTTAGCATTATTATGAGTTAATTTGAGTATTATACCACAAATGGCTTTATTTTTGGTGGCACCTGGGTAAAAAATTGCCTCTGCTGCAACATAAGCCAATAGGGAAAATACATTCCCCTGTTTTTTTTCAAAATCTCTCACGTCCCAGTTTGAAAACGCTAGCATGTATGTATCAGGTGTTTCATTCATGTTGATCATTATGGATGACTACACTTAATCTCCGGAAATGGAAGTTGTTTCTAGGGGTGGAAGGTAAACTCGGTTCTGCCCGTGGAGTTTGCAGTTTTGCCATGCGTGCAATACTTGGAGTGCTTAGTTCAGCAAAACTCCTCCGCCTGGCAGGATTTTCTGGTGCCCACCCCTACATCTTACTGACTTCATTAAGGTTCTCTTCTCTCCCTGCCGCCATATCTATAATCATGTACGAGCTCTCCAGATATTACTTTGCAGGGAGGAGGCCTGTCTTTTTAAACCTGCTTTCTTGTGTGGCAAGCTATGCAAGTCATCAGCGTTATGCATTTGTCCCTTTGCATGCCAGGACCCGTATTTCTTGATTCATGCATGCTCATTCAGCGCTATTCATGTCCCACAGCATAATTTGTCTGTGTACATGCTTCATTGTAGTCCGTTTTCGATTTCTAGCATGTACTTGTCTTGTGTGGATAAAATTCTGGGGATGGAGTTGCAAGAGTTATCCAGTTATGTGCAGCATTTCGATCCTTGTACGATAGAGTGGTTGCTTCGGATGTCCAGCAGTTTTGTCAGGTTGCGTGTACGGCTGTCTTTGTTCTATCAAGAGTAAAACATGTAAGCACTAAAATACTTGGCTCTTCTAAGTGACAGTAGTTAATGGGGCACTACTGAGCCCTTGAGTCTGAGTCATGGACCCCTCCCAACCTCAGCACACAGAAGCAGAGGGCAGAGCATGTTTCTCTTACCCAGAAATGAAACTCAGCTCTTTGTAGTGTTCATTTTCAGAGCCGGGCTGGGTACAATGAATGGTTTTGTTGTGCGATGCCCAGACCAATCCACGACCACTCTCTCTTTTATTTAAATTGTCAAACCGCCTTAATGTGAGACACAGGTCCTTTGTGGAAATTCATGGCATTGTGGATAATGACTTGTTTAGGTTTTATGGGGGCAATGTTACTGCTTCAACACAGAATATCCTTTGTATTATAAACTTGGCTAATGGCATTTTTAAGCCATTAGACGTGCACCTAGTACTGGTTTTGTTTGAGATTTTGACTGAAAGAATTTTTTTTTTACTATTTAAGTTAGTCGTTTGCAGAATGGAAGTTGGAAAACGTCTGTCCATGATCTAAAGCAGACCTGGTAATCTTAATTAGATTGAACCACATCAACGGGGTGGCAGGAGCAGCATATATAGGTCAAGCCTGTAATAAACCAAGGGCATCAGTAATGGTGGTGCGATGGCCAAAACTCCCCACTTGGTTGCAAATGGAGCAAACCTTAGCACATTAAATTGGGCATTCATTGGGGATGGATCATGAAGCATTGGGTTTCTCATGTCCTTGTGAACAATGGTGCTGCATTATGTATTATGCTGGAAATTATGCCATTGTCTCATTTAGTGGTTGCAGTAAGACATTTTATGAAGATTTCATGGCTGATGGTTGAGACACTTCTTTACTAAGGGTGGGCGGAACTCTGCGGAATCACGCTGAGTTTTGATGTAACTCTGTGGAATTCCACGGAGTGAAACTCTGTGAGTTCCGCCCAACTCTAGTTATTTCATCCATTGCTGCATAAGGTGCAATACAAAAGTCTGAGAAAGTCATTGCGTATCTCATGGCCTGCAACAGTTAAGAATTGACAAATGGTTTCCATACATATGTTGAATTACATTTTTATATCTATATTGATTTTTAGCACTAAGGGCCAGATGTACATAGACTTTTTCAGGAAATGTCTTTTTCTATGTACCAAACCTATTTTGTGATTCTGTAACCTATTACTGAATAGCAAAACGGGTAGGCGATTTGGTATTAGGAGGGGGCGTGTTAAGGGCATCACTTCTTAATAGCGACTCACAGTGGTATGTGTGAATGTTTTGCTACGGAAATGTGGTTGCAAAACATTTGCATTTTACTACCTACTTGAAATAGGTGGTAACCCATTCACAAACAGGAAGGGTCCCCATGGGACCCCTTCCCCTATATGAATGGTTGCAAAAACATTTTTTAAGAGTAGGCAGTAGCCCCACGGACCACTGCCTACTCTTCAAGAATGAAGAGAAAACTTTCCATTTTAGTTTTTTAAACGCACTCCGTTTTCCTTTAGGGAAAATGGGCTGCATTACAAAAAAAAAAGTTGCTTTATTCAAATGCAAAAAAGAAAAGGTGGACTGCTGCTTGCAGCAAGCCACCATCCCTGTGTTCTTAGAGATTCCCAGTGGGTTGTAAATTGCTACATACCTCATGAATATTAATAAGGTAGCAACCATGGAGCTGAAGAACTAGGTTTAAGTCTCAGTATTCTGTGATTCTTGGAAATTCACTTACTCTCCCCGTGTCCACCAAATACGCGAATGTGTCCGTGTGTAATGTAACTTTTTCTCATATAAAGCTTTGGGTCGGGTTCGCGCTATATAAAACTACAAAAAAATATGCATTTTATCCATTACACCTTACTACATACTTGTATTCTCACATCATCTGTTCGTGGCTGTCCAGGTTCGGGAAGGTATATAGTGGATACATTGGCGCTTTAGTTAGTTCTTTAAAGTAGAATTTGCAGTAATGCATTTAGCGTTCCTTTTATTAACAGATTGTGTTATGTATATAAAGTTCCGTTTGTTTGATTTTATTTGATTCATTTTACAGTAAATCAAAGTAATCCAACACTTCAGCTATTTCAATATGGCTGACATCTTTACCTATTTAGCAGGTGAACTTGCAAGTTCAAATGGAAAGCTTGGTTTCGATCCATTCCTGTTACAAACTGGCGGCCATTTTTACCTGCACGACTGCCCCATCTTCCCCCTGCCTAAAGACTTTGCAGATATAGGGCTGCGCGTCACAGAAGGCTGGTGCTCACATCCGAATCACAGTTGCTCCTAAACATAACTTCAGAAATATTTTCTTTAGTTCGTCTGATTTGGTGCCATATCCTTGAGGGGCATGTGACGAATTTGCAGATGCTAATATCACCGTCGTTTGTAGACAAAACTCAATTGGTTACAAAATAACTAAAGGTGTTGCGCTCTCTCTATTTTCGGCAAACGGCCTGACGTTAAGATGGATGGTTGTTTGGCAGCTAATCCTGACAAGCGCGCACGCGCATTATCTAATGTGTCATGGCCATCCCTCCCTCGCGCGTACTCGCGCCCTGGGCCGTGCTCGCCGCCGCTGGCTGAGGTAGAGAAGGGCTGGAGTCAGGATTGGCAGTGGTGCTGTGTGGTGGGGGTACTGGCAGCACTCGAGCGCCCCCTGCCGATGAGGCGGGAGCGGGTAAGTGACGCAATTATGTGTTAACGAGGCGGGGTTTCGGTGATAGATACCAAACATTAACCAACGTGGTAGAAGTAGACTCCTTGCAGAAACACAGTCCTACAGGAAGCAAACACTAATCTGCGGGAGCTAAACTTCCTGCAGGAACTGGGCACCCTCCTATGAGAGTAACTTCATCAACCTCCTATACTGGAACCATGCATCATTATTCAATAATTAACCACCAAGGGCTTGGGACAGGGCACCCTATGAAAAGATTACTATTGAACTTCTTCAGGGACCACACCCTTCCATACGAACCAAACACTTTACGGGAGACAGACAGGCACCTTCTTCTGACAGCAGTGCAAGTAATTTGCATGCATCAGAAAATAGCATAACTGATCTTTTACATGGACCAGGCACCCTCAGAGAACATAACCGCACACTTCTTGTAGACCAGTGGTTACCAACCTTTTGACTTCTGTGGACCCCCTCATTACCTGAGCCTGGGGACCCCCACTGAATTTGTATTGGATTCCGGGGACCCCCCACTGAGTCATTATTGAAAGCTAGGGACCTAATGTGTTAATATTGTTTTATTTTCCAAGCAGTCGCGGACCCCCAAGGGTCCCCGGATCACAGGTTGGGAACCACTGTTGTAGACGACAGACGCCTGACTACGGGAGCCAGATATCCCTACTATTTGCATTTTTAAATAACGCGAACTAGACTCGAAGGTATTGGAGCGCGTGCCTTTACCTAGCCAGGTAAGCATTCGCAGGAGCCAGATGTAATCCGGCAGCAGTCTCCGAGAACAGCACCACTAACTTGCAGGACTCTGGCACCGTCCCATGCAGCCCTTTAAATTCCTTCTGCAGGAACCACACCCTCCTGCAGGCACAAGATACCTTCTTAGTAGAAAGGCGCCGCAGACGTTCTGAAGCGACCAGGCACTATAGTGTAAGAATCAGTGCCATTTGAGAGCAGCACCACTCACTGCCTCCTTCAGGAACCAGAAAGCCTCTTATGAGTAGCGCCACTGCTACCTTCCTTCGGGAAGCAGAGCCCCAGTTTATAGGAAGCATTCCTTTAAGGGAGTTTCACACTCTAATGGGAACAAGCTCCATCCTTCTGAACTCCCCCATTTGCAAGAACGAAGCACCTCCCTAAGAAGCACAGGAAACATACACTCCTGCTAGGACAGCTGCATAAATCATGCACTCTCTTCCGGAAGCAGCGTTCGCCATCCTGCAGGAGCAGCGCTTATTCAGGGTTTAGTTAATATCAGAGGGCAAGCATCACCTCCCTGCAGGGCAGGACTAGTTAGACATGTGCAGGAGCAGAAGCCTTTCCCTTGCATGTATCAAGCTCCCTTTGCCAGATGCATAATGGGACGAGACAACAGGCCCAGGCGCTGTAGGCTGCAAGAACCGCGTTCACTCCTGCAGCAGCCAGACCGTGCCCCCCAGGAGCAACGCCGGCCCTTTGCGTAGGTCAGAACCATTCAGGCTGTGCAGCAGTCATCTGTGTTCACTCTCTGAGGAATGGACGCCCCCCTGTTGCAGCCAGTGCTTTGCATGGACAGGCACCAAGTAGCTGCACTATTTTAATGTGAATGGGGGAGCACCTGCACTGCTGCAGCACATTTAAATGGTAGACTATTTGCAACCCTGGATTACTAGCAAAACTCACTCGTTTAGGTGGAGCGCATGTCTTGCAGGAAGAACCCTCTGACCGGCACCTGATAAACGTTTGCAGCACGCGGTATGCCTAATTTGAAAAGTTGATATAAACGTGCAAAGCATAAATTAAGCTATGAGTCCGCGAAGCCAGTGCAGATAAATGTGGCTCGATAAAATATATTTGGAACAAATATAGTAATATGCACATCAATGTATTAACGAGCAGATGTCACATTCCATATTTTGTCAGTTGCTTCTTCTGGGTCTCGGTCGGCCGGATCATGTTCTAGAACTGAACGTTGCCGCTACAAATGTGGCCCGTGCAGTGCGATCGTGCTCCGAATCTACGTAACTATATTTATAACTTAAGCACATGAAAAACACATCATGGCAAAAATATATCTGGAGATGCGCAGAGAATAATATGCTGTTGCCATCCTTGATGGAGGGTAAGGGCATATTGACCCTTGTAAGACTTTGCTTATCATGAGTCACAGCCCTTCACACACTCAGCAATGGTAATAAGTAGTATATGTATCGGTATACATACTAGTTATTGGCTTTAAAGTACATGACGTCTTCCTTCGGTTTATGATTGTGTCCATTGTTTATTTTCGGTTTTGTGGACAGTATTGCTTTCTGCCTGGTTATGAGTACTCTTTTATGTGTCATGTCGCAACTTTTGACACTACAGAAGGTATATTTGTTTCTGGTGTGTGGTTCCGGAATCTCCCTTATAGATCAGAATGATTTGTCTTTTGCTTGTTGACTGAGAAAGTCTGCATTTACTTCCCATGTTTGGGAAAGTTAGTGTGTGCAGAACACTCCTGCCTTTGTATTTTGCACAGTACCGCTGTAGGCCTACTCTGCCTTTTCTCTGCTCTGTGCCAGCAGTTTCGCATTAGAGATTGTTTGAATCAGCAATTGGTGTGTCTTAGTTTTTTATTGTATTGTTTATGACTTTCTTCTTTGTTGTATCTCTGAATTTCCAGTTTGTTCTTTGACTAACTTTCTTACTTTGTAGTTTAGTTTATTTGTTATCGTCTTTTCTGGGTTTACAATTTCTTTTTAGACCTGTATGTGTTTTTGGTCTATTGTTTGTAAGCCCTCTATATTGCTGGTTTGTTCTTTAAGCTTTTCTTTTTGTGTTTTACTCATCATTATTTTGTTTGCGCCACCGTCTGTTTTTGTATCCTTTGTTGAACTGTTCTTTTGCTCAGTTTCGATTTCAAGCAGACTGCTTTGGTTGTTTGAAAGTTTATCTGTGGTTTGTATTTCTGACCATGGTCAAATATATTGTAAGTCTACCATTTCTAGCATGAAGAGCACAGCTTTTCAATTATTCCTGTGAAATTAACAGTTAGTTAACTTGACAGTCACAAGCCAGCTCATAACACACTACAAAATATCCATGACATCTTTGTACACATCCTAACAGGTCACCACGAACTGAACATGCATTTCTTTATGTAAACAAACTCACTGACTAAAGCTCCCTTGATTCTTCAGCAAGCATCCCAGAACTGTAAAGGATGCCCAGGCTCGAAATCTGCCACTGGTCCATAGAAATGGTAGAAGTGTGTTTTACAAATGTAGCTAACATGTGTAACATATTGCTGTGGGGATACTTATTCCATAAGTGATATGATGAATTTTGCGTTTTATGTGTCCTTCCCCTTCAAAGACCCTCGTTGCGAGTAGCAGTATTCCACCTGGAGTTCTTCACCCAGAAGCACAGAAAACCGCACCAAACAACCAGACGTTCCCATGGCTGTGTGGTTCATCCTCATTCAAGAGAGAAAATGTATCGGCCAATTTTTGGTCCTGGGCACTAGCCGCAGTTGTTAATTCTGGACCTCTGGTATCCCTGCACCAAAATCCGCTGAGCTCATAATGAAGGCCCATGTGTGGACTCCACGTGAAAACATTATATGGTGTACAGCTGTCTCATAATAGCTAGAGCATTTTATTGCACTCTTCTAACTCATTGGAGGTGGGTGTCTGATGATCCTTTAGTATATGATAGTCTTTTGGTCACTTCTGTCACTGTGCCATTGGGATTTGAGACTGTTTCTTGATATAGGGAGCAGCAAAGACTCTCTCTCGAGTATGGTATTGAAACTGTTTTAGCTACCTCTTGTAAATGCACATAATCTGTTTGCACATCTCAAAGGGCATGGCTTCCGTGTACTGATCCTCTTATTTATAAATGTAGTTGACCTATCCAGACTTTATGCCAATGAAAACAGCATTGCTAGACCTTGAAGCAAAGATATATAAGTAAAGAATACTTTAGGAAACACAAATAGGGCGAGTCTTGGAATGTGTGCGGAATACTAAAGACTGCTTTCAGCGTTGCGTGTGAATGAGTGTTTCAAATCCTTGAAGCTGCATATGATAAAACCGTCCATTTAATGTTGAATGCTTCATCTTCGAAACAGTGAAAAGGGTTGCTCCTCAGCACGTCAAGGTATGCTTCTATCCTTTTGAATGGCATAGCCTAGGGTTCTCCAACTTTGTTACTCAAAGACTGAATCCTGCCAAAATGTCAGGATATCCACAACAATTACATTTAACCGAGGGCAATGCAACAGTTAACAGATTAATAGCCTACCAACTTCTCAGCTTTCAATTTCACCCACTCAGATTGGGTTTGCCTTGTAGAATTTCTGGAAAATGCCAGAGACAAATATTGTTGGACTGGGCCCATGGTCAAAGTCCTGCCTCTCCACTCGGAGTTCTCGCCATCACCCTATCACCCTATCACCTTCTCTCTCATGCCTTTGGTTAGTCTCTGTGTAATCCAAAAGTAGATTGCATGCAGGTAAGATGAATTTCACCACAATATGTAGTTATTGTCTTAGTCAGACCTAAATATACCATCATGGCTTTGGGCCTTCTTCTCGTGGTTGGAAGGCATGAAGTGGTTTATGGGTGGTGTTAAAGTACCCCCACCACCCAACTCCCAGGTCCAGTTTCTGTCAATTCTAAGTGACTCCATAAAGTGATTTACTTGTGGTGCCAAAGTGCCTCCAGAGAATGGCTGTTTTCATGCCAGGGCCGACTCTGACCCAGCCCCATGGTGAATCAACTCCAACTCTACTTATCCTGCCATGCACACCTTATAATGTCCCCATTAAGAATAATGATTGTAAAAACAATCAGTATTCAGATGACCAAAAATGACCTGTTTTCAAAAAATGTGATCAGCTCAGATGACACTTGCTTAGAGCTGCCCGTGAAGCTACCCCTCACACTTCATCATGCACACTGCTTCATCTACAGAGTGCTGCCACACACTGCACCTGCACGTATGAAGCACATTGTCTGGCCATTCACGCTCAACATGAAAACACCACTCAAGATTAGACCGTAACCAACACCCTCCCAATCCATGAATTGGACGACCATGTGCTCCTTCGCCCACTTGGTCAGTGAGATGAGGCCTTGTCAAGAGGTACCAAAGGTTTATATGAATGGTACAATACAGTACTGAACCATGATCCTAAGTGGGAATCAGTGCTTTACTGAAAATCTCACACGGGTCAACCTCTCAAGGACACATGTTGGACCAGTCTGGTGTAGTTAGGGGCAATGTTGTATAAGCAATAACAGAACCCAGGGTGTGTTTACTTATCAGAGTGCCTTTTTAAAATATAAGTAACCAACCAGGCTTCCTCATTGTTTCATGGTTCAACCACGGTTCCAAGATTAAACTTTACATCTATCGGTGGCAGTTTGTTTATGTTGCTTATTAAGTTTATAAATCTAGTGTAAGCCAAGACCTTTTTGTTTTTGCAAAAATTATATAAATAAAATCTAGTTACTTAAGGACTTTCAGCTAACCATCTTCATCCACTTGCCTGTCACTGTTTCACTCACGGTTTTCTTCTGCCTATTACAGCATACCTCCAGCATGGGACATTGAGTCAGCCCACTTCAGCCACTGGCTAACTTTGCTGTGAGTAACAGCGTTCTGCTCTTTCACAAGAGCACACTCGCATACCAAGTAGTTCCCTTCAGTGCCAGGAACTACAAAAGCCACATGTGCTTTGCAAGACCAAACAGTATTTTTGCTTTTAGCCATTATTTTATATTGGCGAGGGCCTGGGAGCTCTCCAAACAACCTAGGTTTACAGTACACAAAAAGCAGGCTTTGTCAAAGCCTAGGGGCTATCAGTCAACACCGAATCCGTAGGCTGTGCATCACCTATTCCTTATTTGGTTATTTGGGTGAGTTATAGAAGGTAGGTACATTTTACCAATTAAAACTTCATTGCATTGTGTTTCTTATTCTGCGTTGCGTGTTTAGTGCTCGTCCAACTTTTGTGTCTGTGAAGCATTCCTAGTGGATGCATCTGCAGTGATATTGTGGTTGCATGGTTAAGGCTGTAATTGTGTCATGAGATGTGGTCTGGATCTAGTTTTTGTTTTTGAAGTAAAGTAGTAAGTAATAGACAATTAATCATCGAGCCTCGAGTAGATTGTGTTCTTTGCTTCTATGATTTTATTGCTTTCTAGTAGTGGATCTTAAAAGTTCTGCTGTAAATTTGTTTTTCTTCTGAGCTTTCTAATCTACAGTAGTATTGCACAACTATTCTAGTCTCTTGGTTGTGGTTTATCATCAGCTACTGAAAGAACAAAACAGTGTTGGATAGAAGTGGTTGTGCCAGCTCTTATTTCACCACTTGCATTTTTTGTGGGTAGAATAATTCTTGAGTGCTTCTTAGTTCGTCTCTGCCAACCATGGGCAGATCAGTCTCTGCCATAAAACAGTTGTTCGTCCAAACTTCAGAGGCCACGCGCCCTCTACGTGGGACTATCTGCAGCCCCAGACCACTTCGGGCCTGAGGCTACGTATGTTCCACGCCCTTGCATTTGAGGAAATGTAATAAACTATCGCATTTTAATTAGTAGTTCTATGAACGGCGGTCTGGTATCCAAGTAGGATGTATTTTTTTGTCCTGAAAATATATTGCTCTTCTTTGAATTAATCCTTTCTCTGCACGTATGAGTGTGTCTTCGCCGTAAATTATTTTTTCCTGTTCTCTGAATAGTGCGTTTAAGACTGTTAATCGCGGATTACATTTGCCCCACGAGGAATAAATATGGAAAGTCAAAACTAATAGGTCTGGCTTGAACAAGCTAGTGCAGTTTAAGAAAAATGCAAGCACATGCCACAAAAATAAAAGGAAGAAAAAAAATTAAAACATGACCCCATCTAAATATGGCCGGCAGATGGTTGCAAAGCAAAATACAACGTTTAAACAAAAGTGGATCTTTGGATATAATTTCAATAGGACGGTAGGGGTGAATCCTCATCAGCAGGTGTACTTAGTACATGTACAGACAAACACCCTTTTAACAACTCTGTGTATAAGTAGAATGTTTGTTAATGATTTAAATCGAACATATTTAAATGTGTTTTGATTTACTTTACGGAGTTTATTTTAAACTTGAAGAAATGTTCTAATTAAAAAATAGTGCATTAGGGCATGTTATACGGAACCCCCAGGGGGAGGAGACTGCCTCAGCCTGTGACCCCCATAATCCGACCTTAAACCTCCTAACTATAGCTACTACCCATTGTAAAATAAACCAAGCCCACAGGCTGGTTTAGATAGTCTCCGTTTGCTGTAAATATTTTGCTATCTCAGTCCATAGATGTGTAGTGTGATGACAGGGTTTACAAAGTTGTGAACAGCAGTGGCTGCTGTGTAGGAGGTTTTTATTTAATATTTATTACACTTGTATTTGTATTTGTGTAGCGCTTCCTATCAGTGATGAGGTGCTTAACCACTTTAGGGTAAACCAGCACGCTACTCCGGAACCCACAGTTACTGCTTAATGTTGTGGTTTATGGTTAGTGAGTTTAGTCTCGTGGTCTCAGAAGAAACCCTTACATGCATTACCCAGTTTGTTTGAGGTGGAATCGGAGGGCATTAGATGTCATATCCGATGGTGGTGGGGGTAATGTTAGTTATGATTGGTGAGGTGAATGGCTAGTGTAGAGAAAGCTCCCACTAGGGTGGAGGATGTCTGCGATGGCAGAGGATTGGATGTGGGGTAGAGGAAGTTGAGAAAAATTATTGATTGCAGACAATCCAGATTGTGAGGAGGAAAACGTTAGGGGATATGGGTGGAGTGTTGGAGTATGTATGAGGTTGTCTGATTGGGATGTATGTGAGGTTTTTAGTTTTACTTTAGGGTTTGTGATACATGGATTATATTTTAAACTGTAGAATAGAAACATAGTATATGATATGTAGTGTCCATTATCTATTTAAACAATTTTGGATGTGATATAACAAATCATTACTTTATATAAGATACTTTAAATAAATGATTTAAAAAAAATAAACTATATGTTATTGGGTCACTTCTTTTCTGTTGATTTGTGCTGGCATTAAAAGAACACAGATTAAGTGGGAATTTTTCTGTGACCTAGGTTCTTCAAGTGGACATTCATGGAAAGTGCAGAGGCTTTGACAGTTCTGGGGTTTCAGACTTCTTTTGATATTTTTGGTGACGGTCCCAGATCGCCTAGCCAGAGTGTTACATGATCTTACATTTTCCAGTTTCCACAAGTGGGTGTTTCAGTTTTTGATGCATTTAATGTAAGACGGCTGGTCATTGGTCTATGACTTTGTGACAGAATTTAAGTTGCTTGGTGACAGAATTTGAGTTGAGAGTTTCGTATGTATTTGGGTTTTCCAGTTTGAGTATTATTTGCTTGTTTTTCGCAGAATCTTAGCATATAAGCTCAAACTGTTGCTTAGCTCTGGTAATGGATCCATGTATATGTTGGTAATGAGAGATGATAGATCCCTGTGCAGCTTTTGTCTTTATTTTGTAAAGTGTTGAGGACATGGGGCATATAGATATCATCTTAGCCCTTTCATCAAGGTAGGAGGAGATCCAAGCAAGAGTTATAACATCAATACCAATTTCTTTGAGTCTGAAATGTAAGGTTTGATAGTGAGCTGTGTTAAAAGCAACAGCAGGGAGATCCAGGAAAAGTAGTGCCGCTGAGCCATTTGTGTCATCTCTATTTTCAAGCAATAATATATGGTAATTGTAACAGATTCCGTGCCTCTTTCCCAGTGGTATACCGTTTAGTAGAATGTGAGTAAGTGGTTGTCTTCTAGGAATCGAGAGATCTGTAGACATATGCCTCACTAGCACTACGTCCATTGTATGTGCTTAAGCCACGTTCCTCCCTGCAGAAGCACCATCCATCCCATAATCAACAACCGCCCCCCGTGCCGCTGTGTACCAGGTTTACTGTTTTTTGTTTTTTTCTGAAACAAACTCTCACTTTGGGAGTTTGTTTCAGAAAAACAATGAATGAATACTGAGCAAACATGGTGCCCGGTCAGCCTGGGGGGTGTTTCTGCCTGGTAAGGAAAGGCCTGGGCTTCTGTTGATCTGGTGGGCTGCCCATCAAGCATGAGATAATGCTTTTGTTTGGTTGTTGTAAGCATTGTAGGTATCAGTATAACATAATAAGGGTAAAGACGCAACTTTTATACTGCAGCCTGGAGGTTACGTGTGAGGCACTGGCATAGTCGCCAATCTCTTGGTATTTTGATCCTACAAACCTCTCCAGTGATACTCTCCTCTGCAGCCTGTGAAAAGTCTCAGTACTCTTGCATCCAGTTGAAGCATTGGGGAAGGCTGAACTGAATTACCTATTGTTCGATTGCAATTTCTTGTCACACTTGTTCATTAGTGGAACTAGTTGATATTTGATCTAGGAAGGCTAGTTATGTTTCCTTTCCACAACTCTCTAGTCTATCTTCCACTATTGTTGCAATGGTTAATATAAACATCATACAAAGCAGGTACATAAAACAGCACTTTAAACAATGACCTACAAGATTCCATGATTAAGTAATTCCGTCAGATGGCACTCAGTGAACATATGAAGCACCTGCGATGAGGGCACAAAACGTCCTAAGATAAATTGAAACCTCGCTGTGCAGTTTGAGGATTATTTTGACTTTTGAACAGTTGTAAGGATTTCTTTTATCTAGGGCAAGCATTAGAATCCGAGGTCAGTTAGGATATATGCCACATTTCCAGGATAATCACTGACTAGGTAAATGTTTCCCATTTTAATGTACTCAATGCAGCTTTAGCTTACATGTTTATCTTAAAGCGCTGTCATGGCCCTGGTGCTCCTGGATTTACTTTGATCACCCCTGGGATAGAAGATTTTACAGATCTTCAGAATCTGGTATTTGTTCTACAAATACATCTACTGACATCCACATTTTGAGGTCAATACTAAAGTCACACTACTATTCTAAATAAGTTAATTAGAGCAAATATTTTTCACAGTGGAACTGAGAACCAGTTCTGTTCACCCTACTAGCATTGGCAAAACAAACAAGCATTTGCAATGCAATAGGTCTCACATTTGCTTGAGTTAGAGCTATTGGCATTGTAATGCATAACTGGACTTTTCTTGCCACATTCGTTTGTCAACACTACCACATAATTTGGTCCTCTTTGCCACATAATTCCAGTGGTCTTCATATAACTAAATCACTTTCATTTACTTTCTTCCTCTATCTGCAGCACAAAATGAAAATATTGTCATTATTATATTTTTCTATATTATTTTGCCCCCCCCCCCCTCAATCTAGTGTGGGGACCCAGAGATTACCTAGATAGAAAGGGCACGTCATGCTGTGAGTTATGGGTAAAAATGTTTTTTTGGTTTATTTTTTAAATGCCCCCAAAGCATTATGGGTTGAGTTTCCGAGTGCAGCAAATATTGTAGTATCTTGACTGTAATGCCCCGAACAGCCCCTAGAGGGCACCCCTATAAAGATAACATGTGTATTAAACATGGGCATGAAACCATATAGTCAGCCACTAGAGAGCATAACCACATTAAAACAGAATGGCTTAACATAATGCAGTGTGACCATATATTTAGCCCCTAGAGCGCGTAGTGTATTAAACATTTTCAGCAGGTCTACTAGAATAATATTACAAATAAGACCCTTAAAACACAAACTACTCCCAGCTATAAAACTCAATTTCCATTCATGAGAGAACTTAAAGCACTGACTGGTGGGAGGGGTTATTATTTTGGGGTTCCCTCCCAACCTAGTATAGGGACCAAGGGATGCTCTAGACAGAAAGAGTGCATTGTGCTGAACATTTTATGGTGGTCCCATTGTCCGGGGGCCACCACACGGTGAGTTATGGGCAAAAATTTGATTTACCAAGTGCAGCGAATATTGTAGTATCTTGATTGTAATGCTCAGAACCGCCCCTAGAGGACACCATAATAAAAATAGCATTTGTAAGAAACATGGTCATGTAACCATTTAGTTAGACCCTATAAGGCATAACGACAAGAAAACAGAATGGCAGAAAGTATTGCAGTATAAGCATATATGTAGCTCCTAGAGGGCATAGTGTCTTACACATTTTCAGGCCTTCTGCAATACTATTACAAACCAGGCCCTTAACACACAAAGTACTGCCAGCTGTAAAACAAAAGTTCCAGCCATGAGAACGCTTAAAAAGACATTGAATGGGGGCAGAGGTTACAATTTTGGAGTCCCTCCTCACCCCTCCCCCCAACCTAGTGCGGGGACCCAGAGATGACCTAGACAAAAAGAGCACGTCATGCTGAACATTTTGATGGCGGTTCCATTGTCCAAGGACCACCATACGCTGAGTTATGGGGAAAAATGTTTTGTAAAAGGAATGCCCCGCAAAGCATTAAGGGGCAAGTTTCCGAGTGCAGCGAATATTGTATTATCTTGACTGTAATGCTCAGAACAGACCCTCGAGGACACCATAATAAAAATAGCATTTGTAAGAAACATGGTCATGTAACCATATAGTTAGACCCTAGAGGGCATAATGACAAGAAAACAGAATGGCAGAAATGAATGCAGTGTAACCCCTAGAGGGCGTAGTGCCTTACACATTTTCAGGCCTAGCAGGCCTACTGTAATACTATTACAAACAAGGCCCTTAGAACACAAACTACTCCCAGCTGTAAAACAAAAGTTCCAGCCAGAGAGAGCTTAAAAATACATTGAATGGTGGGAGAGGTTACTATTTTAGCCTAACCCAACCTAGTATGGCGACCCAGAGATGACCTAGACAGAAAGTGCGTGTCATGCTGAACGGTTTGGTGGTCGTCCCATTGTCATAGGACCACCACAGGCTGAGTTATGGGCAAAAATGTTTTGAAAAAGAAATGCCCCGCAAAGCATTATGGGGCGAGCTTCCCAAGTGCAGTAAATATTGTAGTATCGGCTCTCACGCCGGGAGAGTCACTTTGAGGATTTCTGTTTTTTTCTGTTTTAAATGCTCTAGTTTGTATATTTTTTAACTGCAAAACGTATATGTTAGTGGTACTCGTGTAAAGCGCTCCTCTGATCGAGGTCGCGCTATATGAAATTGCACATAGCCATGTAAAGTGCTCCTCCAATGAAGTTTGCCCTATATGAAACTTCACGTCCTCCTGTAAAGCAGTCCTCTGATCGAGTTTGCGCTGTATGAACCTTTAAAAAATAAATAAGAACCCCCCTCCAGGTTGCAGCCTTTGTGCGCAGGCACTACAAAGAAACAGCGGCATGCCCAAAACAAGGAAGAGGAAGAAACAACATATGGTCACGCAGAGCGAAGCGGCCTGGCAGAATCAAACAGTAGTGGGGCACATTAAGGTATATGGTAGATTGTGCTATAATCCATCTCACAGGGTCAGTCTCCAAGACGGTAACAAAGCAGCCTCAAGGCATGAAAATGTAAAGCATTTACCTATGAAATCCAAGGAATTTTGAAAGGCAGGCCAAAAAACACATGAAAGTGATGGGCATGGTGCAAGCCCACAGATGTAGATTAAAACATGTCGAGAGACCGAGCTTTCTCGCTGCTTAGGCTTGACTTAAAATCGGAATTAAATGTCCCTTTCTACGTTTCTCAGTGCATTATTTGTTTTGGTGTGTTTTTTTGTAATAATTTATTGATTAGGAGGGGATGGGAGTTGGGGGGGGGGGGGAGTTGGCCAGACTCTAACATAAAAGAAGAACTTTGGCTAAAGGCAAAAATATTTTTTGGTCTCAAAAAGCCCAAATTTGCTTAGTATTCCCTGATAATGAAGGGAACTACTTACTGTGTGAATGTACTCTTATGAAAAATCAGATTGCAGTCACTCACAGTGAGGTTAGCTGATGGCTGAAGTGGGTTGACCCTTGACCCACTACCCCATTCTTTACTTGCATGTGAATGTCAAATATCAGTCTAATGAATGAAGAGGAATGGCTGACACCCGTGTATGTGTGTATATGTATGTGTGTATATATATATATAAATGTTGCAGTGAGAATATGAAAGATGGCCGAGAATATGTCATCACTGATATAACGTGGAGTAATTAGCTGTGCATGGCGAAGGCATGAATTATAGTTACCTTAGAGCGCGAGATTTAGTTACTTGAAAGAACTCTAACTATAACTGCTGAAATTCTATGGTTTTGTACAAGCAAATTCAGAACGTAACTATAACGTCCCTGTAACCTATGTTGTTTTCCAGTGAATTTCTTTGTTATTTTTTAATATGTAGTCATTTTCATTGCTATACGTGAATCCAGCCACCGCCGCATATGGCCTTTGGCTGTGCGTGGTGGCGATTGGCCACAGGGCCTGGATTCCAACCCCCTGTAAGCACCCAACCTTGCACGGTCTTTTCCTGTGAACAGTGGAGGTTGCCCACAGGTGCTGGCCTGCAGCCAGTCCCTGCTGCCAACCCTCCTAACCACCCAACCCAATGCAGTGCATGGCCCTTTACGCATGCACTTGGGAATTTGTCTGCAGCCTCACTGGGTGTGACAATAGATGTGAGATGCCGTATCTGGGAGTAAGAGTGGCTGTCAGAGTGTCTGGGTGAGAGACTTCATACATTAGTGTTTTAGTGGGTGTGTCAGTATGTGTGTGGGCCTGTGAGTGGGTGCAACAGGCTGTCAATGGGTCTGTGAGTGGGTGTGTGATGGTCTGAGTGGGTGCATAACTGAGTGGGTCAGAGTGGATGCGTGAGTGTCTGAGGGGACTGCGGGTGGGTGCATAAGTGTCTGAGTGGGTGTGTGAGTGGGCGAATTGATTGAAAGAGTGAGAGAAAGTGAGTGAGATAGTTTTTTAGTCTTTGATGTCTAATATACTTAGTTATTTGTTTCCAATTTAAAATCAAAAATGTAATTTTTTCAAGATAATATTATTTTTTCATTAACAATTTTTTTTTTTTTAATGAGTCCAGCTGGACTCGAACAAGTAAAAGTGATTCGAAGAGATACAGCTATAGTATTTACATTTCTTTTTCCTTCAGCCCATTATGGGCTATCTGGGACCGCAAGGGTCACCCTAAGGGCTGTCCCACGGTCCCTCCTTATTTATTTATTTTTCATATATATATATATATATATCATTAAAATAAAATGCCCTTACGAGTTACCTGACACTGCAGGGGATGCCTTAAGGCTTCCCCTGCAGTGCCATTGCTTCAGCAAGCACGGAGCTGCTTTGACAGCAGCTCCGTGCTTGCTGAAGCATTTCATCTCTGTCCCCTGCATGCCTACAGGGAACAGAGATGAAAGCCCTGCTGTTTGACAGCGGGATCTGCTTTACAGGTCCCGCTGTCAAACAGCAGAGTGTTTGCTGTGGCTTGGCTGCAGTGCTGCAGCCAAGCCACACCAAACAGCTATGTCCCAGGAGTGGGCACTCTGTGACATAGCAGGAGCCAGCCCTGGGGGGTGGTGGTCCACAGGGCCATCAGAGACTCCGAGTCAGACGCACGCCGCCCCCCTCCAACAAGGACTTAGCCCCAGGGAGATGGTAGTTTCTGGGGCCCCAAAGGAACCTCTTCTCTTTTATTTACACTTTGCCCTGGGGGGGTGGTCCCCAGGGAGTAGGGGGCCACAGGCCCTCCGCATATACCGAACTGTTAGCCCTGGGGAGGTGGTGGTCTCCAGGGCAGCGGGGGTCGGCTGCGGCCCCAGGCATATTTTAATTGAAAGACCTGGGGAGGTGGCAATCGCCAGGGCAGTTGGGGGGGAGGGGGCACAGCCGCCCCCTGCATATTTTAATTGAAAGCCCTGGGGAGGTGGTGGTCCCAATGACAGCGAGGGGGGAAGGTGGCAGACCGCAGGGCATGCAAGGGGGCCGTGGGCCGCCGCTTATAAAAAATAAAAAAAATAAAAAAAGCTCCAGGGAGGTGGTGGTCCCCAGAGCTGTAGGGGGTCGGAAGGCCCCCCACCACATTACATTTTAAATGTCCCAGGGACATGGCCCACCCGGGGCCTATAAAAAAAACACAAGCAGAGAAGTGTGTGTTTGTTTTTTAAAATATTTTTTTTTGGGGGGGGGGAACTCGCGGCAAAAAAATAATTTAACAAAAGTATTTTTTTGGGCCTGGGGGTATCCCTCTGAAAACCCCCACCCACCAGTGCTAAAGGGCCAGGGTGTCTCTATCCTGGACCCTGTTATTTTATTTTTATTGTTTTTTCTGGGACTCGGCTGAAGCTGATCACCGAAATGGCTGCCATCACTTCCAGGTTTGAAATGTTGGCAGCCAGTCAAAGCTGTGCATTCCCCTGCACAAGCTCATCCTTGTTTGTGAATACTTTGCCGACAGATATATATAAATTTGAATTTCCCTAAATTTCTCAAAAACGACTGAATGGATTCACACCAAATAAGCGAAAGCATAATCTGTGTACCAACAGCTAGTTTTCTTCCCTTTTTCTTGGCCCTCGATTCACAGATCACCCCGACACTTTCCATGCGCAACAAGAATCACAGAAACACTGTTTTTTGGAAAATTTTGTGAAGATTCGCCAAACGGTGCTAAAGATATAGGCTAGTCACAAAACGCTTTTCTATGGAAACATGGTTCTAATTATAACTACCTACTGGCTACCACCAGTAGGCTATGGATGGATATATATATACATATATATAAAGTTACTTCACCAAGTCGAATTTATGATATAAACTGGCTAGACATAAAGTGCATTTATAGCATACATTTACCCCACAAAATGTTTGTCATTAACAAGCTAAAATGTAAACCATCCCAAGTTCAAGATAACAATCAAACTGCATAAATTCATTTAATAATTCACTACTGTTTGCATGGACAGAAATTCATATACTTCGTTAAACAGACATGCCTCTAGGTGCAACCAATGGAAGTTAATTGTCTAGCATGTTCCATAATGGTCTGGCGCTATTTTGTAAATTTGTATTGTCTGTCTTCACGAAGTGACAATCTGATCTTGGACACTTACAAAATTTATTAGTCAGAAAGTGCAGTGGGAATTACTAAAACAGCAAAATCATGTGCAGAGGCATTCTTTGTTGGGTTTTGGTTCGGAAGTAGAATTACAGCTCAGTTTGAAAAAAAAAAAAAAATTCTTTTTTAGTATTCTTTTAGTAGTAAACCCATGATGTATTATTGCCTTATTTAAATATATTTTTGTTGATTACGTTTTATTACTCATTGTGCATAAAAAGCCATGTAAAACATATATATGGAACAAGTGCGAAAATCCAGGGAAAGAAAGTTGTGTGCTGCGTTCCAGGGAGGGAGCTATGATTGGCTCTCATGAAAGATGTCAATAGCTTAAGCTTTTATATGCTCATAGGGTAAGAGTTCACAAGGCCTTCTTCTAGGAATGTAAAGTTACAGGTCAGTCAGACATTGGTTCATGTGTGTAATATTTTCAGAACAGTGGAAGTGGATTAGGTCCAAATAAAACACCCAAATAATACACTTCTTGGTGTCAATTTATTTAATGGGTTTTACTTATTTAGTTCCGGGTTAGGATTTTTCTAGGAACAAAATTAGATGAGGATTGAGATCAGCATTGAAATTTTACATGGTGGATCATATCAGCTCAATGCTTTAGTTGCTTTTTGGTAATTTAAGAAGTTTTCTACCTTATCTACTTCATCTGCCAAGTCCCACTTTTTTAAGATAATTGGGACATCTTCGTGTTTACAGAGGGCGTACATTTTTCATAAGCCACGTGTAGAAGGCTTGTTGAGGAGCCTCGTATGACAGGGAGCTGAGGCTATTGGTTGCATTTACAGTTCCTTGCAAGAAGAGACTGATGGAGATGGAGGGCTGTATATATGGCGGGACCACCTACGTTTCAAAGGTTAGGGGTGGTGGCAGTTAAGAGAATCAAGCATCATTGGCCATTTCCAACAATGTATTTAATTTAATTTAGTAACGCGTTCGAATCACCCCAACCGGGGTTATCTCTTCGAATCACTTGTTTCGTTCGCAGCAGCCACCATCTTGGATTTCTGCCCCCTCGTGACTGCTTTCCCTCGCTACACTTGCATTGCTGCTATGCATTCTGCAGGGCATATCGACGTATGCGAGACGGGAAGGGGCGACAAAAAATGCATTATGCACATCATGAATTTAATGCTGCAACTCTTTTTGTTCTGACATTTAGCCAATAAAATCCATATAAAAAACCCACCTGTTTCGTTAAGGCTCCTCCTGCGGAGTCCCTTGGGTGCACAGAGAGCCCAATGAGAGCTGCATGCAATAAAGTGAACATGATCTTGGTAGAAGTCCCCATCGACGATCATTGCAGCTCTGTACTGGACAGGCCTAAAGTTGTGTTGGTCTAGTGTTATGAGGTTGCTTGTAGCTCTACAGTGCTATTGAACTATTGGAAAGTTTATTTTGATAGTACTGTACATGTCTTTGTGTATTATTCGACTGTCAATTTATGAGTTGGGAATGAAAGGTGATTTGCATTTGGCTAAAGTGTTTGAATTTACTTTTGATTGTAATTTGGTTTACAACGTTATTTTTCTAGCTGCGCCATGCTGCTACATTTTCAATTTTGTGTTGAAGATGCGTGAGAATAAATTCTTGTCCCACTTTTGTTTGCCCAGTTCATCAGTATTTTCCAAAGTGAATTCACACACTATCACGCACACGTAGACTGTATAAGTAACAAAGTACTCATTTTGGGAATGTATGAGTTTTAGCTGCACCCGCTCAAGCCCGTGAGTCCTTAGATTTCGTAGGCTTTTTTATGAGACCTCTAATTCCACCAAAGAAAACTGATTTGGTGTTTACCAATCTCGGGGTGCATAACGCAGATGTTTCTTTATTAACGGGGTCCGTAAATCTTGCTGCAGCTTTGTCGGGCACTATTCGTGTTAATTGCTTTACGGCTGTCGGATCGTGGCGCGTCTGTTCTGGATTTCTTGGCATTTCTTTGACTTTCCGCTTCTGCTGCAGCGGAGGATGGGGCCCGAATGGGATTGAATTATCAAGACGCATCGCTGCCTCATCTGCAGGGCTATTTGAGAGAGGGATGGCGGGATGTGCGTTCATCTTTTATACTCTGCTGGCGCAGGCTTCCTGATTTCAGCAACATACGCCTGGCATCTACAGGACAACGCTTGGTGCAATGTTAGCTGCTGTGCGTTGAGTTTTGCAGCAGGTTTTCCTCCAGGTCCCCTGTAACCGGCAGTGTGGTTTCTGTTGTGTGATCTTTGCAGCAGGTTACAGATGTCTTACGTCATTTGCCCCTTTCTGTGCAATTTGCTCTAGTTGCCCCCCTAACCTTAAGCGTATTTTCCTTTATGTGCTCTTTGCAGCATATTACAGATTCTCCGTAGCAGGCATATTTAGTTATGCACTTTTCACCTGCCCGGCTTCTATATTACACCCGCCTCTGATGCGTATTCCTTTATAGTATTTCTGACAGTTTATTAACAGGTACCATAGACCATGGTTTTTTCCTTGGCAGTGTAACTAAATGCACCATTATAGGCACTGTAATCAATTTACATTTTAACTGTTAGCATATCTTGGGGGGAGGAGGGGTTTATCTGGTGACGCAGTCATGGTAACTATATCTGATGGCATATTCCTGGGCACCATACCTGATGACTAATGTCCTATTACTGGACAAGTAGCAGGAGCTGTATCCTAGGTGCTGTAACCTATGGCATATTCATGGGCAGTGTGGCTAGTGACATGTTCTTAGGCCTGGTAGATTAATCTTGGTCCCTGTAACCAATGAAAGATTAGTTGCCTTTATGATGATGCATGTTCCTTATCAGAACAACTGAAGGTGTGTCCCTATAACTAATAGCATATTCCTGGCCACTGTAGTAGAAGCATATTTCTGAACTTTCTTAATTGACATCATATTTGGATGCCCTGTAACTGATGGCATTTAAATGGTCTTTGTAACTCACAGCATATTTGTAGGCACTACGACTGATGCATAGTTCTAATTTATACACTGCCAATGATGCCCCTCGATTCATGGGTACTGCAGCCATGGTCCTTTGCATTGGAACTGGCGGTAAATTCATGGAAAGTCTGACCAATTGTGGTTCTATGCGTTCTCTAACTGGTGGTGTATTCTTAGGTGTGTGAGTGGTGACATTTTCCTGGGCACTGTTGATGATGTCATGTTCTTGGTCGCTGTGAGTGGTGAATAAATGGCATGATGGCTCAATGAGTTGAAATCTCACTGCTGGAGCATATATTGTAATAGAGGTGACGAGCAAGGATCCCAGCAAGGCCTGCTCAAACTTAAAGTCGTCCAGTGTCGTAAATTGAGTATCATTAAATTGGATGATAGTAATAATTGTTATTTACAGTGCTTAGAGACATTAGAAGTGCATTTTGAAGAGCTATATAAGAACATATTATTATTACTACTTACACTTTAACATTAGTTACAGCTGCTTTAGCATTAATAGCTAATCAGGCATGGAGTGTATAATTCCTGCAGCTATTTCCTTTGATGCTGTTGCTCTAAAGACAGACTGACAAACAGTCTAACTTAATGTGAAGGAAAATAATATGTGTTTTATATTTCCTAGCACTATCCTGATGATATATCACTAGGCACTTTATGTGCAACAATTTCCTTGTTCTAAAAGTGCACTGCTACATAAAGCACACTATGTTCCGTCTCTTTAATAGTGCCTCCCTTGATGATCAGAGAGTCCACTACAGATCTATTCATCACTTCAGTTTGAACGCAGGAACTATGAACTGAACGATCTCCTGCAACATGTCTGATACTAGACTTGTCAGACGGTAGAACATTTGAAAGGGGATTGTTTTCCACTGTATTATAACATTTGAACATAGCGCTTCATATCACACAGTTCGGGCCCCTTCAACTCAGCCTTAGAAGATTCTACGAGGCTACTAAGTAAGTTATAGTTGATGAGATAATGTGTGGCTTATGTTGCAAACTTTGGATGCTGCGTGTGAGAGCTGGCATAGTGAACGCTGCACTTAGCTTGTAGGCAGTGCAAAGGCATGTAATTTGCGTTACGTATCGCCATACACACCATTATTCTCAGATCTCCAACACTACATTGCTGAGCCTCAGTGTGAGTGAGCCAGTGTTGAGGAGTGGACCAATTGTGTGCAGGGTCTGTCGTTTGGAACCTCCAGGTTTTTGTTTTCAGAATTGCAGATGGTTGTGCAGCTTTCTCATTCATGCAGACAGAGATTTCCAAAGTTTGTCTGACTGTACAGTGAAAGAAGTGCCAACAATGCAAGTCTTTTTGAGGTTGTCAGGGGTCAGGTGTGGGGTCAGCCTGGATGTGAGAGTCCTTGTTGGGTGGCAGGCACAAGATTTTTGTTGTAGCAAAATTGATCTGTGGTCGTGGAAGCCTCAGTGAATGATTCATAGACTCTTGAAGGAACTTGTAAATGGAAGCATAGCAAAAATCATCAATGGTATGGATGCTAAGCAATAGAAGCTGTCTGCCCGCTACATTCTGGATGCATTGGAGTCTGAGGAGAATATAGCAGGAAGCCCTGAACACCAGACCATTAGCCGAAGTGAGGTAGAAAAGGCCAAAGTGGTGGTGGCTTGTCCCTTATGAGGAAACCAAAGGAGAAGGATCAAGTGCCCACATAGCGTAGAAGGAGTATTTGGTTATCTGAATTACCTGAATTAGGAGGGTAAATTCATAATCCATGATTATCCACAGGTTGCTGATTTTGTTGACAGACTTAGGTTGATAGTCTTTATTCTTGGGACCAAGCAAAACTGGTAGTGAGTGGCCCTGGCTCCACACTTGAGGATTTCTGTTTTAAGGAGTCGAATTTGAGTGGTTACAAGCCGTCCTCTCTAAGAAGGGAGGAACCTAAAACACAACAGAATTAGTCCAAGTGATTTCCCAGTTTCAAACCAATGTTTTTCTTGTTGGCATAGTAGTAGCAGATAAGGGTGAAGGATTCAATGACGTGTTGAATGGTGTCTGATATTAATGTTTATTGTTTTATTTTTATTTATTAGGTTTTACAAATGTACATAACAGGCGAATAACCATGCCATCGTGTACCATTAGTATCAACATGCATCACGAACTGTATCATTCATGTACAATGTGTTAAGTAATTGAGAGCTGGTGTATTAGATCCTTAATCGGCATAGAGGTGAGCCTGAGGCCCGACAGGTCTGGACAGCAAATATGCAGTGAACGGTCCCCAAATGACTCATGGCCTCGAGGATTGAGGGAGCTCTTCATCGTAAAATTCTAGTTGGTCTCCGAAATACGCTATGTCTCATAGCAAATGATCAGTCATAACTGATGACCGTTTACCCCAGTGGATCGACACTCTTCTCTTTGCCAGCAGCAGAGCTAGCGCCGCAAGTTTGTGGTTGGCTGCTTGTAAAGAGTTAACAATCCAAGCAGGCAGACTTGAGGGGCACATTTTACCTTCTCCATCACCATGTCTGATATCCCCTGCACTACATTCTCCCAAAATTGATGAATAGATGCACATGTCCAAGCCAGGTGCAGGAAGTCTGCATCAGAGGCCCCACAGAATGGGCATCTAGCATCTTGACGGAGGCCGAATCTATAAAGTTTGGTTGGGTGTAGTACATTTGTTGCAAGTATTTGACATGTATGATTCTTATATTACAATTACACGTGAGCAATCCTGTCAACCTACTGCAATATTCCCAGTCTTCCTGGCTCATGGACTCTGTAAGGAGGAAGTTCCACTGCTCCAAAGTGACTGTTAACGTGGCAGATCTGGCTTTGTGTGAGGCCTTGTACAACATCTGCATCATGTATTACTTGTGAGCAGTAACTGCAGCGCGCTCAAAGACAGTGCTCATCTGCAAACTGTGGGTATAGTGTCTTTACCGCCACGCATAAATGTTAGTTAATAAAGGTTAGTAGTGGGGTCAGTTGTTGAGTTTGTAAAGTCCCATCTAGTGTTATAAAGGTCCCACCGGATAGACATCACCTAGCGTTGTCAGCCCTGCTTCTGTCAAAATAGGCCTTGTTCTTTGCTCCTGCGTGACTGAGAGATTTGGGTGATGTGGCAGGGGTAGCGCTGGTGCGTATAGCAGAGTTTTGGCTGCACGAATACTGAGCACATGCCAGGCATGCGTGGTGCAATGTACTGTATTTATTTCCGAGCGTGGTATCCCTAGGTGTGTACGTGTAGGTGTGGCTTCCAAAGGAATGGGGTGGACTACATCACTTTCTATTGCTACATTCAGTATATATTTTGGAGTGTAGAACCAGTAGTGTGCAAACTGGGCCTGTACGCACAGATAATAGAGTTGGCAGTCTGGGAGGCCGAATCTGCCTTGCTCAAAGGGGAGCGTGAGCGTCGACCAACTAATTCTGGGCTGTTTGCCTGCCCATGCCAATGTTATCATACAGGATTTGTGAGTGTTGAAAAAGGCCTCTGTCAAAATAATGGGTATGTTGATAAACATGTACAGGAAGCAAGGAAGCACCAGCATCTTCATGATTGCCACCCTATCAGCCACAGTGAAAGTCAGTTTGGATCACCTAGCACCTGATCCCATAACTTTGTTATTGCCCTTCTATAGTTGTATCTGATGACCAGCTCTTGGTCCCTGTGTGCCCAAATGCCCAAATATTTAACCAGATCAGCAAGGGTGTGGAATTTAATAAAATATCTACTTGCCCATGGGACAGGTTGCTTCATAAATCTACTTGTCCTCAAATTCCACTTGTGCCTTTAGTGCCATGTAGTGCAGTGACAAATCATGGCTGTGGTCTCATTATATAAGGGCTCTAATAATAGCCTCTCTGATACGCCAGAGCTCATACTATAGTAGGGTTTGAATACAAGCAAATCCCTTATTTTGCCGCCTGTCCACTGATGTACATACTGAGGCTGTAGGTAGCAGTAAGCAATAGTTCCAGGTTTGGAATGCCCTTTTGAATCTGTGCAAACTTCAAACTTGCATGTTTTAGGGGGTTTTACCAGCTCTTCTCTAATTGTTTTCCATACTGAGGAAGCTTTTATGTTTATTCCTGACAGCTGGGGAAGAATGTAATTGGAGGGCAAGTGAACTTGTAAATGCTCAACAGATTTTCGCATGAGCAATTCTAGAGCACTGTGCTCTTTGACAAGAAGCATATCGGCACACAAAGAAGATTTGTTCAGTACCAGGAACTACTGTGGGAATGTGTGCTTTTTTTATACCAAAGCATATTTTTGCTTTTGCCGATGTTTGTTATAATAGTGGGGGCCCGGCAGCTCCCACAACAATAAAGTCTTACAAAAACCATGTCAAAACAAGACACACATTGACAAAATCAAAAGGCTGACGACCTATGTTGATCCTACAGACTTCGACAACGCTTGCTTATTTTCATGTTTCCCATTATCTTGTTGAAACTGGTTACACTGATTTTTCAATGATTGATATATATATCTATAGAAATACGAGCATGCATCAACACATTTTACTAAATGACGCATCAACGAAATGGTACCTAAAATTTCACAGCAACTTAGAATTTTTTTTTTTTTCTTGTTGCATTTTTTAATGAACGTTTTGATTTTGAAATCGAAGAATCCTCAATATTGCTTTCAAGCATCTACAAATATTTGCATCTTATCAGCATTCTGGGAGCATTATACGGAGCCTCATATTGTTCAACTTTGCAAACTTGTGTACACATTTTTATACTGAAACTATCAGTAGTGCTGTCTGAGCTTACTACATTCCTTGGTGTGCACTCACCATTATAATAAAGGCTTTGCATCAATCAACCATAAATACAAATTCAAACCGCATTAACGTATGGACCCAAATGTTAAATTTACTGCAGACAGTGCCCTTTCCTGATCTATAATGTGGCACAGTAAACTGGCAGCCAAAGGGTTTGTGCTGCAGGGGGTTGGGCCTACTTGTCCCAAGGACAAAATAAATATGAAAACTTGTTGCCCTTGACCCCAAACAATATGTCCTGGGCATCGGGCTATAGGAATTCTGCACCCCTCGGATCAGTGACCATTCCAGTGGGAACTCCAAAACAGGCAGGACAGTGTTCAGGGATAAGGGGCAAAAAACAGGCGATTTGGACCAGTTAATACTTCGGCCTGAATACCGCACATATTCGCACAGTATTAGTGCTAATTGTTTAGTTGATTCTCAGGTGTATAAGATCATATCTTCCGCATATAGCAACATGGCCAGCGGTCTCTAGCGGAATCGCAATTCTGCCCTTGCGTACCTCATGCGAGTGGTTCCAGTGCAAGCGTGAACCGTATGGGGGACAAAGGGCACTCCTGTCTTGTGCCCCAAAATACAGGCAGCGTGGGTGATATGTGGCCATTAATGCGCACCCTAGCTTTTGGCTCAGTGTATAATAAATCCAATGTAAGAAAGCTGACTCCATTCCCATACTGTAAACATATACCACCATTGGATTGAATCAAATGCTTTGGCAGTGTCTAGCAGGACTGCCACAGCTTGGACCCTTGGGTCCAATTGGTGCAGAACTGCAAACAGTTTACGTAGATTTTGTGCTGTGGAGCGGGTAGAAATAAAGCCAGATTTGTCCAATAATTCAAGAAGGGTCGACAATGGTTGGAGTCGCGTTGCTTTTATTTTGGCTAAAATGTTGACATCGGTGTTTTGATAAGGGAAAGCAGCCAGTAGGACTCGCAGTACTCTGGCAGCTTATCCAGCTTATCAGTGCTGTTATGAAGGCTTCTCTAAGGGGGGAGAAAGCACCTGTCTATCATAGGAATCCATGAACATGGCATGGAGATGTGGCACTAACAGGTTCGCATATGTTTTATAAAACTTACTTGCGAAGCCGTCTATGCAAGGGACTTTCCCGCTTGGGAGTGCACGTATTGCATTCTGTATCTCTTCAGTGGTTATTGGTTGTGCAAGATATTCCCTCTGTCCCGGGGTCAGCCATGCCAGCGTCACTTCATCCAGATACTCCGCCACCTCCTCTTCTGACGCGGAGTCATGAGCAGAGTATAGGTTCATTTAGAAGTCCACACCAATAGGATAGATTTTGTGTTGTGAGGGAATGCCCCATCTGATATGATCATACCTACTATGTGCAAGTGTGCCCAAGCTTCTTTTAATTTAGTGGCAAGGCTACGGCCTGGACGGCCCACCTCTCCATAGGCTCTCGCAACCTGACGCCTGGACAGATGCTACACTTCTTGCGCTGTGGTTTCATTATACTCAGTGATATCTTCCCTGATCCTAACCAGTGTGCCTCAGTGGGGGTTGACCGCCTATGTTCGCTCCAGTACTCTTACCGGGGCCTCTATTGATTCAAGTCTGGAGCAACACCCACCGCAAACCAATGCATGCACCTCTAATAGTAACTTTAAACTCCTCCCATAGGGTATCTACGCCTGCCACAGTGCCCGTGTTTGTTGTGAAATATTCCACGATCGCTGTCTGCACACCCTCCCGAAAGGACGTGTCTAACAAAGCCGTGGTTGGAAGTCACCACTGGAACTGTGATGGAATATGCGTGGGAATTGTCACCATGATCAGCACAGGTGCATGATTTGAGGGTCCTCGGCATATGCCTCACTAGTGTTACTCACGCGGGACCTCACGTGTTACTAGCCAGTAATCTAGTCAGACTATGATCCATGCACCATTGAAATAAACATGCCCTCTCTCCCTCCCGAGTTATACAGTCTCCATAAATCAAGGAGGCCGTAGTCTCTCATGCCTTTTCGTAGTTATCGAGACGATTGGCAGGGTAAACAATCTGTAGTGGCAGAGCAGTCTAGTGTTGGGTCGAGGTAGATATTAAAGTCTCCCCGACACAGTATTGCTGATGGCTATCCCACGTGTATACGACACCAGATCTGAGTGTAAAATTCTGGGTCGTCAAAGTTAGGCCCGTAAGTATTTATTATAGTGATCTGGGTGCCACACAGATTTCCTTGTATCATCACTCATCACCCTTGATTCCTTGTATTATTACAAATCGCCCTTGATTGTCACATTGTCAGTATGACAATGACAAGTATTCCCTTTTTGATTGGCATGAAGTCCTCCTCTAGAATAGGACGAGCACGATGATGCGGCCTGTGCACCCGCCCTCCGTCTATTCTGTGTAAGATGTGTTTCTGTCAGTAATGCAATTTGTATGTGGTGTTGATCCAGGTTGGCAAGGACCTGACATGTTTTACTTGGGTTGTTCAGCCCCCGCACATTCTACGTGATGAAGAAGACCAAGTTCCCCTTGCTTAGGGTCTGTGGGGCAATATGCATGTCAGTGTTGATCTGTGTGTCAGTCATGTTGAAAATGCTTGCAAGATCAAACTGGTCTATGCATGAATACATTAATGGCATTGAGAACAACAAACAAAAGACACTCCCCCCCCATCCACTTCAGCATCCCAGTTATGCTAACAACATCCCAGCAGAAACAGAAAAAGCAAGCCCGAATTATCATAATTTTCCCATGATGCATAACTGTGAAACAGTAGAGCCAAAAAATTAACAAATACATTCTGGGCGCATCCATGTTGGGGGGGAAGTGGGGGGGAGGCAGCTAGGGGCCATATCTCCCTCTCAGCGAGTGGAGGGAGACGGAAACAGCTCCTAATGGGCAAGTAGGTGCACATGTTGGAATGCCAATACCTGTCAGTGACACAGCATGACAAAGGTTGTTCCAGTCATCAGCAGCAGATTGGTGAATATGCCTGATTACCTTATCTGTCCGCACTGTGGATTGAATACTTTCCACCGGTTCTGCCATAAAGCACTGTAGAGAGAGAGCTCGTTTTTTTTCTTTAGTTTCACTTTGCATGCATACCGTTTCTCTAACTGCACATACCTTCATGCAAAGCATATCAGTTGCCTTTTGCGTGTATTAATCAATAGTTAGAAGAGTCCGAGTTGTGCCCTGAGGAGCTCCATTGTGATCTCTGCAAGGATTTGATGATGTCCATTGCCCTCTCAGGGTGTAGGGAAGATCTTCTGTGTGCCGCTGTGTTCTGTGCATACCCGAGCTGGATATAACATGGTGTATTGGATTCCCCCTGCCTGCAATTTTTTCTTAACCAGTAAGAATTCTTTGTGAGCTGATAGCACCGCTGCTGTAAACTCTGGGTAGAAGGCAATGGTGTTTTCTTAGTATTGTATCTTCTGCTTCTCTCTGGGCAGCTTGAGGACCGTCTTGCGACCCTAGTAATTTAACAACTTGGAAATAATGGGACATTGAGGCGCCCTAGGAGGTCTAGTCTTCACGGACTGGTGAGCTCTTACTACTATTAGAATGCCGGACAGGGGGTCTGCTCTAAAGATCCCTCGCGGCATAGCTTTCATGCAGTGTTCTAGTTTGCCTGTGTTGGCGGACCCAGGGATTCCTACTATGTGCAAATTATTGAGCTGGTAGCGCACTTCCAAGTCTTCATTTTTTGCTTGTATAGACCTTAGCATCTTCTCCATGTTGAGGCATTTTGCTGTGACGGATTGTATACTGTCTTCAGCTGTTGCTACCCACTGCTCTGTTTCTGTTAGACGATGCACTTGTTTATCCAGTTTTGTTGCCACATTGTCTCTACACAGATTCAGCAAGTCGATTTTACCACCATTTGCCAAGAGACTTTGTTGCATTGCTAAGGGCGTGGCTTCCAGAACTAAAGTGCCTTGCGCATGGGGTTCTTGCTCAGTCAGATAAGGTGGATTGTGGTGGTCGGGATGTGCGCTTGGTGTCAAACGTGAGGCAGGATTGTTGTCTGTTTCCCCATGTTTCCGCTCACATCTCCTTGTGCTCAGGTGTGGAATAGAGGAGCCGGGTTTAGTAGCTCACAAGCGAGTAGTGATCAGGAGTAGTTTCCAGGCGGGTGCAGCACGAGCCTTAACTATCTCCAGGTTATTAATTTCAGCGCGCCGCAACTGCCTTACGTTATATCATTGTCCACCTCCCTTGCACGCACCCACTTGTCTCTGTGAGCCCCAGTATGCACTTCCAGCACCCACTTTAGTGCTGTATCAAGTGCTATTGATTTGCCCAGTCAGTCATGTACATTGATATTGTGATGGTCTGTGGCTTAGTTGTGCAGGAGTCCTCATATAATTAGAAGGTGGCAGTACTCCAGCGTCAGGGACTTTGGCTGTATCATTGAATTGTACCACCTTACATCAAACCAGCTAGGGCAGTGTGTGCGGCCTTAATCATTGCATTGTGCGGGAATTGTCAGGCCTCAGCCGCAAAGTTAGGCTGCAATGCGTGTCTTGTTCACCTCCCGCTGCACACGCTCACTTTTTCGGCACCCTGAGTCCGCCACATGCCAAACTGAAGCTTTCCAGCACAGCAGAGGTACCCTGGGGCGGTCACAGGCACCGCCTCACAAGCAGCAGCCCCGGCAACGTGTAGTGGCAGATCGCTGGTCTTCACCCACTCTCCCCGTTGGGCGTGCACAGAGCCACAGTCTGTATGTCGATGTCTGCACTCACCTCTCAGCACAGTGCAGGGCTGTCTCGCCATAGGGCCTCTGGCCCTCTGTCTTTCGCCGCAGCAGACTGCAGCCCAGGTTAGTAGGCAGCGTGGTCACTGGCCAATGGAAGTATCAGATGCTGAGAGGCTGTCACAGGGCCTGGGTGCAGTCAAAAGGCCCAACCTGCTGCAAGGTTCATTTACTGTCACAAGTCTTTGCTGATCCATTGGAGTGTTGACAGTGTCATCAGCAGTATGCCATCATGGATGCAGCCGAATTGTTGAGCTAGTGCAGGATTATGAAACGATTTGTGTTTCTGGCCATCAGAGCCACTCCAGTGTGCGTCCATCATGCTGCTGACCCTCTGGCATCCCCTCGTTGGATATTAATGTTAAATAAAACTGGTGTGATAGTGACTCTTTGTGGAATGCCTGTACAGGAGGCAAACAGAGAAGATGCAAATGAAGAGAATATGACAGTGTGGACTATTTTAGGTAAGCTAAGATTCTCATCAAGTTTGTTACTTGGATTCCCAGGTCACCCAGGCTCTGTACGAAGTTGAAAAGGTTTGATGTGTCAAAAGCTGAGGAGAGGCCCTTTAGTAAAAGAGTTGGCACTCCTTTCTGGTCAACTGAGAACTTGAGGTCTTACGAAGGCTTTCACCCCGGCCAGAATGCTGTTTAACAGTCTATAAAAGTGTGATGTTTTCTTCTAGGAAAGAGGAGAACTAGGTGAAGGGTTGTCTTCAAATAAGTTTGCCCATGAGGAAGTCTTTTTGATATGGTCAAGAGTAGGCAGGTCACTTAGATTAAGGCTTTATTTTTTTTATCATTGGTTTGATGCCTTGAGGTCACATGTGATGATGGCATAAAGAAGTTGATGATTGTTCTGGCCATCGCTGTTGTCATGAGAAGACTGTCTTTTAAGACTTAGCCTTCAGAGATCCAGTGGGAGCTTTGATGAGTACTTTCAGATTGCTTGTTGTGAATAGATTGAGAGAGAGGAACTTGGCAGGCCAATTGGAGTGCTGAATGTTGGGTTGTGGGAGCTGTGTTAATTCGTCTTTTATGGATTTGATCTAGAAGTAGCTGCTCAAGGTTTCAGCTTTGACAATTTTGTGGGGTGTCCAGCAATTGCAGAGGGCACACGTGTGGCTGATGCGAGTGGTGGTGCAGTCTGAAATCTGGAATTTGAAGAAGATTTTTTAGCACTGCCTGGAAGGAGAGGAGCATGTGGTATAGAGGAGCCCATTAGCACTCTTGATGGTGAGTTTATAGATTTAGCAGTAGTGTTGATGGTGCAGCTTGATGTTTCTTTTGTGAGCCTCTATTTTCAGCTTTTACTACCTTTATGTCCTTGGAGAACCATTTGATCTTGCAATGGTTTTCTCAGAGGCTGGTAGTCTTACGAGGACTGAGAGTATCAAAGTTGTCAGTCTTCCAGTGGTAGAACTGCTGTACTGTCATGATTGGGTTGTCTTGAAGTGACGGGAGAAAATCTAGTATGAGTTTCTTCCTTGGTCTCATGAGGGTTTTGGTCTTTTTGGCTGTGAGTGTGATTGGCGCATTTTGACTTGACCCTCTGTTCAGGGTCACACCCAAGCCTTTTGTCTTCATACCTCCTGATTTCTGAATCTGTGTTCATAGACTTTAGGACTCCGTGCACATTACCACTGGTGACCAGTAGTAAAGTGCTTGTGCTCGCCCCCTAAAACATGGTACAGGTGGCTTACACCCGATTGGTACAATTAATGTACTTGTATGACCCTCATATATGGTACCACGGGTAGCCAGGGCCTGTAAATTAAAGGCTACTAGTGGTCAGCAGCACTCATTGTGCCAGACACTAAAAGTAGCCTTTTAAAACCCATCTCAGGCTGGCCATTGCAGCTTAAAGTGCAGTTATAAACTGCCAACTCTACCTGGCAAAATAAACCCTATGCCAAGCCTAAACCTACTTGCAAAACTGCACTCCTTTTAAAAACATATAGGCCACCCTTAAAGTAAGCCCTAAACAGTCCATATGGCATGGTGCATTATATTTAAGAAGTAGGGCATGTGTTTTTACATTGTACATGTCCTGGTAGTGAGAAACTCCTAATTAGTTTTTCACTACTGGAAGGTTTATCTTTTCCATGGGATAACATTGGGTTACCCTATTATATTTAATTAAGTGCTAACATTTGATTGGAAGCAGGTAGAAATGTCATGTTTGGACCCAAATGACTTGTAATATAACATCCTCTTTAATGAAAAAGTCAGGTTTTATGCTATAATTATGAAAATGCCACTTTTAGAAAGTTGGTATTTTCCTGCCCTAAACTTTCTGAGGCCTTCGAAAAGTTTTCAGCTGCGTAGGACTGTAAAGTTGCTCTCCCATCAGGAATTCATATTGAGCCCAGACATTGAACAATAGAACCTGGGTACAGCTGGGAGAGGGCCATCCTGCCAGGATAACATTTCAAAAGGCTGCCTCCAGCACACTCACAAAGGAACTTGACACAAGACGTTTGTCACCCTAGACTACTTGGAGCCTGGGCAGGGGAAGAAAGGGGAGGGAAGAAACTTTCCAGAACCACATGGGGGGGGTGGACTAGATGTTTCCCCCACTTCAAAGGGTGGCACCAGGTATAAACATTGGACTTTCAGACCTACTCATTAGTACACTCCTGGACCTGTGGACATTACAGAAGAAGGACTTCCTTGTTCCTCCAAGGGCTTCCCTACTGCGTGACGCTTGCCTTGTTCTTCAGAGAACTGTCCTGCTGCTTGAGGCCTGCATTGTTCCCTCGAGGACTGCTGTGCTGCTTGAAGCCTGCCCTTTTCTTCAGAGGACTGACCTGTTCTCTATGAAGGGAGACTGGTCCTGCTTCCTTCGTCCAAGGCTAACCTGAGTGACTCCAAGAGTCAGTTGGCAGACCGTCTGCTCTGAGCTACAGGGACAGAACAAGCTCCAGAGGCCTCCCTGCAACTGCCCAGCTGGCCTGCTGCAACTGGACCTGTCTGGGCCTGCTGCAACTGGAACTGTCTGAACCCTGCTGGCCTCTGCAGGAGTGAGTTCCTGATCCCCAAGAAGTGCCTCCCCAGGTCCTGGACCCTTGGCTGACATCAGTTAAGCTCCTCCTGTGAGATCCTGAAGTTTTGAACTCTGCACACTGGACTTTGAGAAGGTAACATTTTCAGCAGGACTAACCTGAACCCTGTATCCAGCCTGCACTCTGTTGCAGTCAGTCCGAACTTGTGACTTTGTCCTAGTTTAGCATGACCTGATGCCACAGTTGGCACTTTCTGCTTCTTTGCGCTATTTTACTTAAACTTTTAAAATTGCATTTCTGTAGTTCTATTGATTGTGTTTTTGTTACATTTTATTTTTTAAATCGTAGTTACAGTTTCTAAATTGGTGTAGGATATCTCTTGTGTTGTGTTTTCACTTTATTTCTGTTTGTGTGCTGCATAAATACTTAACACAGTGCCTCTCATTTAAGCCTGACTGTTTTTGCTAATCTACCAGAGGGCTAAGCACAGGTTAATTTAATTACATCTGTGGTTCACCCTGACAAGAATTGTGGTTGTTGCTTGAGCAGGGTTTTCACCCCCTCAATCAAAAATCCAATATCTTACAATGCAGAACTGAGATTCAGATAAGGGCTAATGATGATCAGTCATTGTCAAAGTTTAGTTTCCTTTTATCCCGATGGCTCTTGGTGAGGCTAAGATTGCATTGTGTGCCCACAAGAATGACTGTGGCTGAAGATTAGTTGGTGTAAATTCATTGTACCTTGTTTAGTGTAATTCTATTTTACTGTACCATATATTGAGGGTGACATAAGTGAAGAATTCAAGGAACGCTTTAGAGAAAGTTGTGTTGTGGTTAGAATGTTTGTAGATCTTCTAAAATGACAAGCAGAGTATAGGATGCGTTCTGGTGTGCATGGATTTAGATCAGGGCTGGCTCTAGGGTGGTGCGACTGGTGCTGAAGTCGAGTGGAGGCGCCGTGTTTGCAACTTTATTATGGTTTCAAAGGAACCTGCTGCTGCATTTCTTGCCTTCAGCAGTTTTCAAGTAACAATAAAAATGTGAAGATAACTTTGTGATTAATGTTCTTCCTGGAGACAGATCAGAGTTTTGTCTAGTGGAAGTTTTGACTCATCATAAGTTAGCGCTAGTGCAGAGGGTTAATGTGCCTGCTGCAAAGAACCTCTATCATGCAGATCACAAAGTGCATGTAATGTGAATAGGTCAGTGGGTTACTGCTTTTGTCAGAGAGATCCTTTTGTTGCTTGCAGTTTATAAGTTAAAATCCTTATATAGAACAGTGAGCAATTAACTGTCATCAAAGAGCTGCCTGCAAACTGCAAGGTATGGATTTGAATGTTGCAAAACCGGTTCATTTGAGTAGAAATTAATTCTTATTATTTAAGAGAACCCCAAACAATGGTGTTACATTTTAAATATTGAGTTGGTGCTCCTCCAGACCAAGCACTCCTAAACTATACTGCCTACCAGTATGGATGACATGTGACTCCTACACCTTGTAGTCCTCTGTCTTATGTAACATTTCCTAAACCCTGATTTACACATATATGATGATTGTCTCTGTGTAATGTGTTTGCGATGTAAAGTGTTCTGACATCCTACACTGGTAAGAGTGTCGCTATAAAAACAATGAAATGCACCTGAGAGAGAGGTTTATAGAGACTTGAGGGGCACTGTTAAAGCGTATTAGTGAGGGAATCCGTGGCAGAGGTGGTCATTGAGTGGCACCAACAAACGTTGTTTCACCGGGCGCCACCAGCGCTAAAGCTGGCCTCGATTTACATTCTTCCAAACATGTTTTTGAAGCTGGTGGTGTTCAAGTAGGCTTTGAAAATACTGTTGTTAATCTTTCATTCTCTATGTCAGGTTAGGATTTGGTACCTGGAAGATGGACTTTTTAGGCCAGCCCTTCAAGACTGCTTTAGAGTTATTGCCAGAGTTCTGTTTTTACAACAAAATCATACATAATATACCTACAGAGACAGGCTTTTGGTCAGCAGGCTTTATCCATGGGTCTGTTAAATTGTCATTCACATTTTGCTTCCGACCACCGTAGCTGTTTGCAGTTTGAATGCTGGTTAGATGGTGTTTTATCATTTTATCCTTTACAAGTAAGAATAGCAAAATGTTCAACTGAAAGGCTTGTTATTTAAAAAGCATCTCTAGTAAAATAGCCACATGAATAGGATTTTATTTCATTTTTAACATTTAAACTATAATTGTATTGTATCGTGTGTAGGAAGCTGGCTCTGTATATACTATACCCAAATGAGGTATAGTATGCACAGAGTCCAGGGGTTCACCAGAGGTTTAACAGAAGCTAAAGTAGATAATACTAATGTTCTCGTTTGTGGTAGTGTGGTCGAGAAGTTAGGCTTATTGGAGGGTAGTGCAAAGCACTTGTTGTACACACACAGTCAAGAAGTGAGGCACTCACTCAGTGACTAACTCCAGGCCAACGGTTTTTATTTAGCAAAAATATATTTTGTTACTTTATTACTAGAACCAGAAGAATGTTGTTGCAGGTAAGTACAGTTGTCAAGAGGTATCAAGCATATATATCAAATGCACTTTGTTTGTTTTTTGTAAATAAAGCAGTTTACTAGTAAGTAGCAATTTTCTATTTCAAAAGTTGACACAGTGCAGTTTTCCATATAAGTCCATAGAGTCCTGGTGGGGGGGAGGGGAGTGTTAGCACAGAAAACAGGTAACAACATGTTTGATTCCAGCCTTCGGAATTTAGGATGTCAAAGTTTAGGCTGACGCCAAAAGTGCACCATCAGCAACACAGAAGGGCTGGGTGCAGAGGTCAAAGTTGGCGTTGAGTTTGTAATGGAATCCTATGAGGACGGGGTGCTCAGTAGTAAGCAGATTGCAGGTAAGTACCTGTGGTTCCAGAGCACAGGTGTGGGGGGGTGGGTTAGATCAGCACTGGGGGGGAGCACAGGATCACACCAAAAACCCTCCTCAACGGCACAGGGGCAGCCAGGTGCCTGGGTACAGACAAAGAGCTGGGTGCTCAATGCTTTTCAATAGGGGAACCCGGGGATCACAAAAGATGCTGCAGGCTGGGTCCAGGAGGTCTGTTCCGGGAAACTAAAGGCTAGGCAAGCAGGAGAGTTACCCGCTGGGCATTGCTGGATCGTCGGTCGAATTCCCCAAGGCCAGGGGGCTGCTGGTGCAGGGGTCTCCTTGGACGCTGGGTATCTTCATCGGATCTGGTCGCGATCAGGGGGGTCCTCTGGATTCAGGCTGCAGGTGTCGTGTTGGCCAGGAGGGCTCAACCCAGGGTGGACTTGAGGTCTGAATCACGTAGGGACCTTCTCTGGACTGGTGGGCCACCTTGACTCAGGCAGTCAGGTGCAAAGTGGGAGGACTTGCAGATCCTGGACTGTTCTGGAATCCTTTTTGGAGGCTTCTTCTAGACCGGGCCTCTGTCCTCCAGAGTTCCTGGTCCTCTGATGGGCCGCTGCCAAAAGTGGGGCTTGGTCCGTTGGGGGCACCTCTATTAGCTGGAATGCCCGTAACAGGAGGCTTGAGCCTTTGAGGCTCAGCGCCAAGTGTTACAATCCCTGCATCTCTTCCCAGAGCAGGCTTTGTTTCTGACTCCAGAGAGCACAAAGGCTCTCATCCCATGGGGTCTGAAACGTGTCTGTTAATGGCAGTCTGGCTCAGACTCGTCAGTCCTGCACTAGAAGGTTGGGTAAAATACAGGGGGCATCTCTAAGATATCCTCTGGGTACATTGTGCAATAAATCCAACACTGGCATCAGTGTGGGTTTATTATGCAGAGAAGTTTGATAACAAACTTCCCAGCCTTCAGTAAAGCCATCAAGGAGCTGTGGAGTTCGTAATGACAAACTCTCAGCCCATGTACTTAATATGACCACACTGCACTTACAATGTCTAAGAATGGACTTAGACACTGTAGGGGCATACGGCTTATGCAGCTATGCCCTCACCTATGGTATAATGCACCCTGCACACTGTAGGGGCATACAGCTCATGCAGCTATGCCCTCACCTATGATATAATGCACCCTGCCTTAGGGTTGTAAGGCCTGCTAGAGGGGTGACTTACCTATGGCAGTGGCAGTGGGGTGTGGGCATATCAACCTGGAAGGGGTGCCATGTTGACTTTACCTTTTTCTCCCCACCAGCACAAATAATTTGTAATGGCAGTGTGCATGTGTTTGATGAGGGGACCCTTAGGACTGCACAATACATGCTACAGCCCTTAGGGACCCTCCCTTGTCACAGAGCCCTTGGTACCACTGGTACCTTTTACAGGGGACTTAGCTGTGTGCCAGGGATGTGCCAATTGTGGAAGCAATGGTACAGTTTAGGGAAAGAACACTGGTGCTGAGGCCTGGTTAGCAGGGTCCCTGCACACCACACTCAGTCAAGTTAGTCTCAATACCAGGCAAAAAGTAGGGGGTAACCATGCCACTATCCTACAGCAAGCATATGGCACCCATGAGGGAAAGGTAGAGTGAGGGTGGTGGTGAGTTTTGCGCTACTGTAGTAGTTTTGATTTGTCAGTGTCAGGGAAAGAAGAATGAGATTTTGGTGGAATTAGTGGAGGAAACGGGAGAAGGGTGGACATTGTAGAGGAGTGAGGAGGGAATGGAGATGATGGGCCAGAAGGGGAGAGAGTGAAATGGTGAGGAAAATTGCAATAAATGTATTTTGTATTGTATTCGTATTTGCTTCCCCTGTGGTGGCATCGTGGTGCTGTGATTTCCTTATCCAGTTTGGCACAGGCCGAGGTTTTTGTGCCTGGTTGTCAGTTCGTGGGTCTTGCCGGTGCCCATATTGTGCTGTTTTGTGTGGTATCGTGGTGCTCCGTAGCTGCTCTGGGTCGCAGGATTCACCCCATGCTTGGACGGGTGTAACGGGCCGTGTCTGCACCTCAGATTCAGGAACGGTCCTCCGCAGGCCGTGAAAGCCACTCCCCAGCGTCCTGCAGCTCACCTCAGGGCCTTGCGGGCGCCGCTTGTCCTGGGCGCGTGGCAGCGGGCATGGTTCCTTGCATCTTGTGTTTTTCGGTTATCCTAGCCGAACTAGCCACCATCTCACCCAGCATACTTTACTGAATCCTTACTTCGATCCGCATCAGGCACAGACAGACTGGTAGTAAATTTATCCAAAACGGGTACTATTTTTTCCTGTTTTTGTACTTCCTTCTCCAGGTCATGACCTCTTCTTATACTTTTTAAAGGGCGCAGATTGCTGCTTTTGGTTTGTTGCCGCTTTGCTGCTCCTTTTGCTTACTGGCTCTCGGGAAGCATTCGCCTTAAACTGCTCGAGTTCTTTTGCTCAAGTACCTATTTTGGTCCGTTGAATCCTTCAGAGGTTTTTTCTGGATTCCAGTTTTTGTTGTGTGACCCATCCTGTATGTTTATTGTTCTGATTATATTTCCACCCCCCCCCCCCCCAATCCGGAGTTAGAGGTGTTAAAAAGAAGCAGCAGTGTTTTTACGTGAAAAGAAGCCGATACCTGCGCACCCATGAAAAGAAGCCCACAACAGTTTTCCTAAACCACGCTGGCCCTGGTCATGAGTTCCCTGGTAATTGCGATGGAGACGATAACGGGACTTACTACCGCCTTTGTTCGATTAGTAGTAAAAACACAAGTTTATTAGTTAATTAAAACCATAAAACTTTTCCTTCCACATAAACATTTAACAGAACAATTTTAGTGCAAAAAGGCAATTACAGATCTTTAGGTTAGGATGAAATGGTATGTAAAATTTCCTTCCACATAAAGATTTTAAAAAAAGAACGTACTAGTGCTATAAGGCATTAATAATAATAGGGCAACAGAACAATCTTATTGTAGGAAGGACAAATACAGCGCAAAATAAAATCCTGTGTTTAAAATGAAATGATATATGAAATTTCCTTCCACAAAGAAATTAAAAAAAGAACAGTAATAGACCAATGAGGCATTAGTAGAAATAGGACAAAGTGGGAAGAGACCTTCTATAAATTTTATTTACCCCTACTTAAGTCTGATTGTTGATACCAGACTTTATTACAACACAAGCTAAACAACCCAATGGACTACCTAGGGGCCTTCCCTTCTTTAAGATGTTCAAAGCGGGTAATAGGGATTTCGCTATCGTTACCGCCCTCCCTCTGACTTGGTTATTTCGAGAGGCTGTGGTTTTAAGAGAGAAAATTTCCAAAAATTGAACCAGCCTAATGTTCAATATTGTATTTCGAGGGTTAAAAGCTGCAATTAATGCTTGTCTGCAGGATCTAATTCTTAAACCGTTTAATTCTTTTTTCAGTAAGAGTCTCCTTTCAACCGCCAGGGCTGGACAAATGCAGACCACATGCATCAAGTTTTCATCTGCTAGATGACAGAGACGGCACTCCTGGGAGCCTACTTGCCGCTCCTTCTTCCATTTTGGCATGAGGTCTAACGTAGGGACTTCACCCAGCCTAAGTCTGAGAAAGGATTGCTTGATTTTCCGTGAGTAGGAGCCAGCCATAAGTGGTGATTCTTTAAACGTTTTGTAGGAGTTAAGGATCAACCAACTATGCTCCCTTTTGGTCAATGAGACCTTATCTTCTAGCAAGCTCTGTAATTTACTTGCTTTATTCACTGCTTTATTGAAAACGGGGATGGGTAGAGACCGGTCCCATACCTCATCTAAGTTCAAAAGTCTCTTACTTTTTTCTAGATACCTTATGTAGTTGCAGTTCCCTCTTTCTAGGATAATTTCCTGCCACACTAGATTGGCTAAAGACCCTTTTGAAGCGCAGCTCAATTTGTAGCAGCATTTAATATATGCCGCGGGTCGGGCTAACGACTGTTTGACCAGCATGAATTCCAGTCTGACCTGGGCTGGCGATGCACGCCCGGGTAGCCGAAAAACACGCTTATAGGTTTTTATCAGAAGCTTATCCAGTAGACCTACTTCCATCCCCCTCATTATTTCGGTGCCTTAGGTGATAGTTGGAAGTAGCTTCGCTCTCATTACAGCTGTTAATGGGTTCAGGGCATGACCACAGGTTGAATTTGCTAGCTTACAAAAGGCGTAAGTAAGGGCCTGTGTCTTGTTTTTTATTGCTTCTTTTTGTGGCGTGTAATTACCTCTAGCATCCACCACAAATCCTAGGTATCTGTATGATGTTACTTCCTCTAGGGTTTTCCCATTCATATGCCATTTACCTTGGGTGGTTGGCCTGCGGTTTAAGGCAATCATTTTAGATTTTTTATGATTAATTTCTAAATCATTAGATCCTGAGTATTCTTCTTATGCCTTTAACAATTTCTGCATGCCTATTCTGGTATTACTGATTAGTAGTAGGTCATCTGCATATAGTAGGTTGGATACTTGTTGACCGCCCAGTGAGGGAGAGTGGGATGAATTACCATTTAACTTGGTGGGGAGATCTGCTATGTACAGGTTGAAGAGTGTTGGGGCCAATACACAGCCTTGCTTCACCCCCACTGTTGTTTTCACTGCCCTGGATAGGTGAGAGCCTTCCCCCAATTTAACCTTCACCCAAGTATCAGAGTATATCATTTTGATGGCATTTAAAATAGAATGTGGCAGCCCCCACAGTAGTAATTTGGCCCACAATTTGCCGCGGGAGACAGTCAAAAGCAGCTTTAAAGTCAACAAAACAAAAATAGGTTGGAGTCCCCTTTGTTTTTGCTCTGTTTATGATCAGGCCTAGCCCCATAAGATTTGTTAATGTTCCTTGGTGATTGGTGAAACCGGTTTGATTAAAGGGTAGAATATTGTTATCTGTAATCCAGGCTTCTAGATGTTTTAGCACACAGCAGGAAAAGTACTTGAGGGCAACGTTTAAAAGAGCGATTAGTCTGTAGTTGCTTGGGGAGAGTACTCTCCCACCCTTATATATGGGGTGGATTATTGAGCCTTCCCAGGATGCCGGGACGTTGCCTGTTGTGATCACTTCATTAAACATTGCTGCCAGGAAATTGGCCCATCTTTCCGTTTCTTGTTTGAATAATGCTTGCGGTAAGCCATTAGGGCCAGGGGCGCAGTCCATTTGTGACTTTCCAATGATTTTTAATAGTTCTGGTGCCGTAAATTTCAAAGCTTCAGGGATGTTGGGATCCCAGCCAATCATATGCGCCTGAATTTGAGGGCCTTCTTCGATGGTCAGTTCTTTTAGATGGGACTTTAAATGGGATACCCATACTTCCTCTGTTATGTTTACGTTATTGCCTGCTTTTGCACCATTGTCTATTTGTATTGATGATTTTCCAAAATCTTTTGGAGTCAGATGTTTTGGTCGCAAAATGTAGTTTGGCCCACAGGACCTCCTGTTGGCCTTTTTTACGGGTCCCTAGATCCCTTTTATACAATTTCCTTTGCTCTCTCAGGGCGGTCAATATTGATCCATTATCTGGGCATTTACGCAGTGACCTTAACAATTTACCTACAGCTGCTTTCCTTTCGAGCACTGGCAGCGGTAAAAGTGAACTTTGGAGGTGATTCAATTGTGCTCCCTTTCTCGTGTTAATTAAGGAAACTTTTTTTATGAGGTCGAGGGCAAAGTTCTCCCAAACTGTTGTCAACTTTGCCCCACTTGTGGTAATTGATTCTAGCTTTCGTAGGGCCTCTTCTGCCTGACTTTCAATGGTGTCAGAGGACCATTTGAGTCGCTTTAGATTCTCGGTGCCTAGTGCCCCGTTTAGGCCTACCACTTTCTCCGGTTTTTGCGGTGATGCACAGATCCTAATTACCTGTGGCTTATGATCGCTTTCCGTGCAGTCCATGATGGTAAAGGTGTTTACTAACTTATATAAAGCAGGGGACACCAAAGTGTAGTCTAGGTAGGAGACCGATTTCCCGGAGAATCTTGTCCATGCCGGTGGGATATCGGGGCACTTCCGTCCGTTTAGCACGAAGAGGCCTACTAATTCACAAGTGCGTATAAAATTCTCCCCTATTTTGTCTTTCCTGAGTTTTTTTGGGAGGGTTTGGCTGGGCATTCTTGCCACTGTTTGAATGTGATCCTCACTGGGGTTGTGGAATAAGCCGAGATTGAAATCGCCCGACATTAACCAGAATGCTGATTTTACTGTACATTTTATCCTTAACAGTTGAGTTAAAAATGTGTTTGCTTCAATTTTTTTATTTTTAGGATTGATGTATGTGTTGACCAGAATCAATGGCTCCTGTGTGTTTTTCCCCCAATCGTCTAGCTGGAGTAATTGAAAAGGTTGGTCTTCCTCCTTATGCTCAGAGATTTTTACCAAAAGGCTGGTGCTAACGTAAATGGCAAGGCCTCCCTTTGGCCTACCCGGCCTATTTGTTTTCGTTGCTGGGCTAAGATATTCCATGAATCCGATTATCGGTATTGATTCCATTGCCCAGGATTCCTGTATGAGTAAAATGTTGAAGGAGCTGAAAAAAATTATTACTGCAGGATCCTCCAGTTTTGACCATAGGCCACCGACGTTCCAGGAGCAAATGGATAATATGCAGTGTGCGTGTTGATCCTTACCTATTCAATTGTTGCCCATCGGTCTTGGGGGTAAAACCGTCGCTGCCCATTCCCTTTCTGGATACATTTGTTGACCCAAGACCACTCTTTCCCTCCCTTCTTCTCTCCATACTTGGACTGTCAGCGGGTGCTTAGGTGGACTTTTCTCACTGCATCTTTCTTCAATGGGTCTGCTGGCCTGATGTACTCCTTTCAGAACCTACCATGTGCCTTTGGGAGTTCCCAGGTATTGTGAGGCTAGTAACGAAGTTGGATAGCGCTCTCCTTTGTAGGTGGTCATCTCAATGTCCCAGGCTTTCAATAGGTCCTTTCTTTTCATGATCCGCTTTGGGATGTCTGGTGCCGAGAAGATGGTGAGTGTTGGATCCGTGTGTTGATTGCCTCTTGCTTGGATAAATTTTATTGCTGCGAGGTCCTCCGAGGCTACAAACTGAAGATCCAGTAAGGCTTTTATGATTCTTAAGATAGAAGAGCGATTAAGAACATCTGTGGGGGACCTGGAGGTGAATTCTGGAATCCAGAGTAACTGGAGGGTATTTGTGTCTGTTATAAGTGACTGATTTTGCTCTATGTGTCGGTTTTGCTCCTTATAGCCATCTTCCCTCTGACTAATGGCAGACTTGCTGCCCACATTGACCAGTGTTAGTTGGGGGGGCAGCGCAGGCATAATGGGTTTTGGTTTTGCACTCTGCTGGCCCCTTGTGGGGCTTGGTCTTAAATTCGTTGTAGTGCCAATTGCTTCGGGTGGTCTCAGGGGGGACTTTGTTGAGTGGGTAATGTCTGCTAAGGCGGGGAGTGTTATCACATCTACTATTGTGTTAGAGCTTGTACTTATGTGGGTAGTAATGTCTCTATTATACCCTCCATTTGACGTCGCCTGGTCTTTAGGTGGTTCCTTTAGGCTGGTGTCAGGGCTTTTTATGGCAATTAGTTGATGAGGTTGGGCGGACTTCCTTCCCTTCCTTGCCCGCTTTCGTTCTCTTTTTGAAAGGGTCCGGGTTGTGGGAAACTCAGGGTTCCCGGGCTTATTGATGGACTGTAGCGGAGGATGATTCACCATGGGTTCCATACGAGCACTTGCTAGTTATAATCAATGAAACGGGCGGTAGGGAGGAAAGGGGCTGCTGCTCCTTTTGTTTCTGCTCCCTCTGAGTAGATTTTAGCATGGTGGCGAGTGGTTTAGTACATGTATGTTCATCCTTCCGGGTGGAGCAGATTTCTTGAAGTATTCCCTCTAAGATTTGTGGCAGTTGAGATATCTTTTCTACTACCTCTTTACAGGAACAAATTGTATAGTCATTAGAGTGATTGACTTGCGCCCTTGTTATAAGTGCGTTTAATTTTTCCAACTTACTGTCAATCCCGGAGACAAATGCTGCCAGGGTGTTTAGCAAGTCAACTTGAATGTCCATTTTATGAATGAAATTGCAGCGCCATGACCGTTGCTTGCATTGAATTTAGGATTGCAGCCCACATTTCTTCTGACCTGACTGCCGCTGGGGCTTGTAACTTTAAGTCGGGCTCTTGGTTACCACTTGATAATACTTTGTTTATTGTTGTTTTATGGGGGACTTCCTGTGCGGCTGTCACTGTTTCTGCTTTTGCTGGTCCGTTTGTGAAGACATGTTCTATACCCCAGAGGTCCTGTTTTTTCACAGTTGTATGTTGGGAATGAGTGAAGTTTCGGACTTTGACAGAATGGGCCACCTTCCTGAGATTCTTGTTCTAAATGTTCTGCGATTGCTACCAGTTCTGAGTCCAGGATGGGTAGTTTAGCTGGACTAGATGTCCATTGGTACTTAGTGGCGTCTAGGGATTTATTACATAGAATTAAGTCTTGCCTAGGATTGTAGAGGGATCCTGGTGTAGGAGTATCTGGTACCGCATTGTCCTGGACTATACTTGATGAGTCTACTTTCGTAGGGTGATTTTTCCTGATCACTACTGTTGGCGATAGGGGGGGGGGAGGTGAATTCATTCTGAGTTTCTTTTCGTTGGTTCCTTGCTGTTGCCGGTCTTGGCTGGATGAGGTTATTTCCCCAAAACTTGTTTGGGTTGGATCCAGGGAGTCGATCCTTTTTCTGGTGGCGTAGGTACCAGTAGTAGTGAAATAATCGGTTATGTTGTGATGCTTGGGAGAGACAGCGGACTCTGGAACCCTCTCTGGGGTCACCGATTTCCAAAAGCCGGGCTCTCCCCAGATCATTTCTTCCATGTTGGAATTTTGGTTGCCTCCCCCGTGTGTGCCATTTGTTAGATTTAGCCTCCTGCATGGGAGGGGGGGGGAGATCCTGCTCGCTGCTTGCTCTCCTTTTTGGGGTTGCTTCATCCAAAGCCAGGTCTCCTTTCCTTTTTCTCTTTCTTTGTTTTGCTGGACGGTTGGTAATACTGCCTCGTGCTTTGCCTGATCTCATGATCGGTAAGTTTTGCTGCCTTAGAGCGGGGTGATTTTGGGCGGGCTGTTGGAGTGAGGGAGAAGGGCCTTGTTGTGCCTTGTTGTGCCTTTTATTGTTTTGAGGCAGTTAGGGGTGCCGTCCTCCAAGAAGAAACTTTAATGTACGTTGATTTCTGAGTGTGCAATTATGGTAACCCTCAGGGGAACTTGGAGCTTTTGAGGGCCTGGGTCCTGGGGAGGTGCAGAGAGTCCGGAGTGGCTGGAACGTGCCAGTCCTTGTTGGTCCGAGTTGGTCCCTTCCGCTCCTGCCCTGGCTACCCAGTGCCTGTGGGAACCCTGGGCAAGGTGCAAGGGCGGGTGGAGGAGCAGGGCAAGGGGGGGGTGAGGCCACAGACTGCCTGGTGGGTCTACCAGGGTGGGTGGGGGTGAGGGGTGCTGCACGTCCTAGCAGTGGAACCGGGCGGCACCAGAACCTGGACCAGCTTTCCTCCACCCTGTTGCCCTCCTTGCCCCCTCTTTGCCCTCTGTTGCTCACCTGCTTCTTGCTGGGGGTCACGTCACGGGCAGCACCTGGAGCAGAGGGCCGGTAGCTGATGTCCTGTAGCCGATGTCCCGAAGCCTGCCGTGCAGTCTTTGAAGGGTGCCCCTCCTTTCTTGCCACCAAAAATTTCGATTCACGAGACTCACTGGAGCGTTATAGAAACATTTTGTTTCACCTGCTTTAGCACTCACTATATGAGGGTGACCCCGAATTACAGATCCGTCTGGTAATCCTAACTTTACCAGTGGATTCCACCTGTAATCCCGGTAGTTCCAGCTCCGCGGATTTACTGGTACCTCCAGTATTGGTAACTCTGGGGATGCTGAATTATCACCACAAAATCCAAGGCACTTTAAATGGGGCACTTTGTTGGAAGCCAGAGGTCGTGAGCGTGGTTGGTGAGGGTTAAAAGGTTGTGGAGTGCCTTATTCGAGTAAATCTATTAACTCCAGTAACCGATACTTCCTTGTGCACAAGGGATATCACACACAATCTAGTTGCAGAGCCTGTCCGTAGGACCCCGTACTACCCCGTGCGAAAAATCGCTCCTTTGTGCGCACTGATTTCAGCACCAGTCTATTGAAACCAAACCACTGCTTTTGAGAGAGCCAGCCTTCACTAACCAGAGTATGTGTGAGATATATATATGTATGTTTGTAGTGGAACTTGTATTGTGCTATCTGAGCTGCAGGGAACAGGGGCGCTGAGCCACCTAGCGTCAACACCTGGCTCCATTGTCACTGAGACGCCATGTTTATTGTTTATGGACTTTCCTGTTACAAACTACTGCAAATTGGTATTGGAGATAAATTAGTTTTATTGTAAATCAAACACACAACTCTCACAACCCCCTAGTTTGTTACATCAAAGCAGAGTCTATATGTTCGTTCATGCTAAAAATGTTCTGTCGGTGGCACTGCATGAGCTGACGGGATTGTAGTTTTGTGGTCTGTGAGGCCAATTTTGCCATCCCCCCTCTGTTTGGGAGTGTTACTCTCGAGATTTGGAAATATTCATGCAAGATGTGGTGAAATAAAAAGAATGCGGAACCGCATATTGCAGGGGCAACTGAAATCCAGACTGCTGGTGGTGTACAGTGCTGGAGGGCAGAGGGACAAAGAGAAGTGGCATCCGTCTCGCAAGCTCTGGTAGATTGGTTGGAGGTGTGGTGCAGCAGGAAGCCTGCCACGATGCTTGCTGGTGATGTGGCCAGGACGTGACCTCAGCAGGGAAACATCTGGCTGGGCTAGCGAGTGCTGCACGGACATGGACTGAGTTACACTTACTGCCAGATCATATGATGAGAGCTCTGTTTGCAGAGTGATTCTGAAAAAGTAGCTGTTTCAGGGGAAAAAAAAGGCATTTGAGGTTTTAAGAAAAGGAGGCAAGAGGCGGCAACCCTAAATCAGGACTCTTGTCCAAGGTTCCAAAGTGCCTTTTAGAGTGTATAGTTAAACAAGTCATACAGACCCATGGGAAAGAGGGCGGAGCATTTTACAGATGGTGTGAGGGAGCTCCGTGCAGCATTTACACTAACACAGGCCACAGAGATGAAAAGGAGCTCCCTGCAGCATTTACAATAGTACAGGCCACACATATGAAAGGGAGCTACCGGCTGCATTTACAGTAACACAGGTCACACAGATGAAAGGGAGCTCCCTGCAGCATTTCCAATAGTACAGTCCACACAGATGCAAGGGAGCTCCTTGCAGCATTTACAATAGTACAGGTGACACAGATGAAAAGGAGCTTCCTGCATCACTTATAATAACAAAGGCCACACAGATGAAAGGGAGCTCCCTGCAGCATTTACAATAGTTAAGTTCAGACAGATGCAAGGGAGCTCCCTGCAGCATTTACATTGTACAGCCCATACAGATGAGAGCTCCCTGCAGCACATTCAGTAACACAGGCCACACATAACAAAGGAAGCCCCCTACAGATAACGCAGGCCACAGAGGTGAAAGGGAGCCACCCTAAAGCATTTACGGTGGAGAGGGCATTCTCTGCAGCATTTACCATAACACAGGTGCAGAGGCTAGAGGAAGCTGCTTGCGGCATTTACTATTACACAGGTGCATGGACAAGAGGGCGTTCCCTGTAGCATTAACCATAAAACAGGCCATACAGGTGAAAAGGAGGTTCCTTTAATATTTACAATAACACGGGCTCAGAGGTGAGAGGGCGATCCCTGCAGCATTTACATAATACAGGAGCACGAGAGAGGGAGCACCCTGGAGCATTTACATCTGAGGTCACACAGATGAAAGGAGCTCCCTGCAGCACTTTAGAGACCTCGGGCTACAGAGGTTTAGCCACAAAACAATATAAATATGGACAAATTCCTGTAAAAGGGCTAAAAAATAAATATAGACAAATGCAGACAGAAAAATGCCACACAATAAATAGACCATAAAACCGGGAACCTTGCAAGTTATAAATACTGCAATGGGGACACAATACATTTTCTACAAGTCCTGCAGTGTGGATAAAATATGGAAAGCACCAGGCACACTGAACCCGTTCAACGCCAATGCTTTGACTTTACAGCACACGAACCCAAGTGGGAGAAGTACAGTGCTTTGCTGTGCTGGTGTTTTCAAGGCGGTAGCTCAGCAGCCGGTAGTTTGGAAGAGAGTCAGAACAAAACTGCTCAAAATATCTTTCTGTAAGTCAGAATGTGCATCAGATTCTTGAATTGGAAGTTTTTCTTTCCACTAAGCTCTGCATCTGTGGATTTCTTATCTCCTTTAGGCAGATTACATCACAAGAATGATTGTTTGCGGTTTGAAAAACCCCTTCTTTCATTTCTGATAATTTCCCTGTGCAGGCTGAAAATGATTCAGTACAGAAGATCTTGGTTTCGCTAACCATTTAACCTTTTACTGTTGGTAAAATAAAATAGGCTACTTCCTCGTTCGCTTCCTATGCACAATTGTCAATGTTACCGCCGTGTCTCCATTACCTAGCATGATACATTACTCATTTTGGCATCATTTAAAGTTCTTTGTATACTTTTACCAGGGCAGATCACTTTTCAAAAATGTTTCGCAAATGTTAATTTTTATTGCAATAAAAACCTAGGTAAAGATGATAAGCTCCCAAAGAACTGGTCTAGTTTTACAATTACATTCTTCAAATTACTATGTGCAATCTTCAAAATACAGAGGCTACGGGCCAAATCACCTTCTAAAGGTAACACCACCTCACTGGTTCAGGTGAAACACAAGTTCAAGCAGAACAAACCTGAGTGCTTAAACCAGATTCACTCAATAGGCATATGCGGCTCCATCAGTTAGGATCCTATGTGCCCTGCTAGGGAATTCGCTAAGCCCAGACCTAAGAAACCTACAAAACTTATCTTTGTTTCAGAGAAATTTGAAAACTATCTTCAGTCTCTTCCAAGTTTTCCCTGCCTTACAAGACGTCTTGGTGACAACCACTGCCTCTAAATAGGGAACAGGGCTCCATGAAAGCTAAAACATCCTACTCCATAGTATGACACAGAATATTTATCGGGGTGACATCTCAACTATTTTAAAAGTTGGTAACTGCAGACTCATCAGGTGAACTCATGCAATCGCAAACATTAATTTTTCAAAGGCCTCGCTCCAGGAAGTAACTGTTTTTTACAAGCCACTACAGTACAAAGAAATAAAATAAATAAAGACTGTGGGTTATTTGCAAGATTTCTTATGAGGTAGTCCTAGATCCCAGTAGTTCTGCAGTAATAGTAGATTCAACATTAGGAACTTGTTTAACCAGTCTCAGTGTTTAACCTCTGTATCATACCGATCAGACCTACAGACAGTCAGCAGGCAGTATGATGAGAGAATCATGAAAAATAGCTGGGATAACCAACAAATAATGAATCATTTTCAGGAAACCTAGCAATGTAGTAGGTTGCCAGAGTGTTCAAATGCTATCCTTTTGGATGAAGTCTTAAGAAAAAGGCTAGACATGTTGAACTACATGCTGAAAAAAAGTGGTTAATGCCACAGAAAGGTGTTTCTGAGAAGGCCTCACGGGGTTCATAACATAGAACAACTTTTGTGGTGAAGAGTGTCTGGGTTCAGAAGCTCTCAGAAGTGGTGTAGGAAGCTGGCTCTGTATATACTATCTCAAAGTGAGAGATAGCGTGCACAGAATCCAGGGGTTCCTCTTGGAGGTTGATAGTGGCAATAATAGATAATACTGATGCTCTATTTGTGGTAGTGTGGTTGAGCAGTTAGGCTTGTCAGAGGAAAGTGTTAAGCATTTGTTGCACACACACACAGGCAATAAATGGGAACACACACTCAAAGGCTTAACTCCAGGCCAATAGATTTTTATCTAGAAAAATACTCTTTTCTTAATTTATTTTAGAACCACAAGATTCAGAATTCAAGTAAGTACATAAATTGTAAGGTACTTGGCATAGATAAATATAGATAGAAGAAGCTTTATTCGGTATAAAAAATATTCATCCATTAGAACACATAATCAACAAAACATAAGAATACCAATAAAAGCCATGTATAATAAAAGCACCCATCATAAAAACATGTACATATAAATATATATATATATATATATAAAAATAAAAAACAGAAGAAGATAAAAACCTCATTCATAAAAACTGAAGAAAAATAGATGAGATCATTCTAAAAATTCTACATTTTTGCGCCAAGTAGTAGCTCCCTTCAGGAATGATCCCAGGCCCTTCCATACCAGTACCTCTGAGGCCATTTGCAGCCACATGAAAGCAGGACGGTATTGCACAAAACCCTTGGGCCTAAGGAGCGGTAGTAGAAATCGGGTTCTAAATGGTGCATAAAAGACACAGAACAGTGTAAAATGGATCAAAGTCTGATGGGACACCCCATCACAGGGGCAGGGTCTAATACATTTCTCCCCATACTGACCTAGGGGGAAGCACAAATTACTTCTAATGATCCCCAAGCGAAATCGAGTTATGAGAGACCTTTCCCTCACATCCTTGATTTCTGAGAGATATCGCTCAGGACCCACCCACATCTTTAGCATAGTAAATTCCCTGATCGATTTTTTCCTTAGAGCCTCCCCCACCCTCTTGATCTCCTGGATTCTCTGAAAGTTATCCTTAACCCATTTCTTATCATAGCTAGTCAGGTCCTCAGGATGATCAAACAATTCAAGCCGCCCCAGGTCATGTGCCATCTTCCTTATGTGCAACAGCCAGGGAATATGCTTTACATTGTCGCAGGCCGAACAATCCCTTAGGATATCCCTATTAAGAGAGGCATGTTCGTTACTCCAAACTGAAATCCATAACAAAAGGGGAGCCAGCTGGGTAGTGTCCTGTACATACACAAGGTCCAGTTCCAGGTGAAGGCAAAATCCAGGAATATTTTGTCCGACACCCAGAAGCCTTCTACAGAAACGATTTTCTTCCACCATAAGGGCTCGGGTATCCATAAACCCCCAAAGTGCTGAACCATACAGAAGGACAGGTAGGCATTTCCGCCTAAAGATTTCAAGTAGGGGTTTGATCGGTTTGCTACCTACCCTAGCCGCAAAGTCAAAGGTTGCACCAACTGTTGCATGAAAAAGCACAATCCTTCTAGCAATACATGGTTTCCAAGATCCTTTCTCATCAAAAATGACCCCTAAGTATGGGAACTCGTGGACTCTGCTAATAACTTGATCCTCCACCCTTAGCTCCCCCACCCTACTCATAGGTTTACCACAAACCATAAAGTGCGACTTCTTAAAATTGACCTCCAGTCCCAAAGCTGACATAAAGACAACATAAGCTCTAACTAATTCTCGGAGACCATTCATCGTGCGGGCCATAAGGACCGCGTCATCCGCATACGTCAGCACAGGGATATCAATACCCTTCACCTTCGGGACATCCCTGCAGTGTTTCATCAGAAAATCTGACAGTCCATTTGTGTATAGAAGGAACAAGGTAGGGGCCAAGACACACCCCTGGCGCACACCCCTTGAAAGCTTGAAAGCCTCCGAGCATTCCCCATTTGGGCCCACCCTCACGTTTGCTACTGTCCCTGAATGGAGATATCGGAGAAGCTCTAAAATAATAGGGTCCAGCCCTAACTGAATTAGCCTCTCCCATAATAAAGACCGGTTCACTTTATCAAAAGCACAGCTAAGGTCCATAAAAGCAAGATAAAGGGTACCTTTCCTGGCCTGCGTGTATTTGTTGATTATCATCAGTAAATTGAGACACTGTTCTTGCGTGCCGAGGCCTTCCCTGAAGCCATACTGTTCCCGACTTAAAATATCATTTCCTATCATCCAGGCCTCCAGTCGCCCTAGAATAATCCGTCCCAGAATCTTCACAGAGGAATCCAACAGTGAAATAGGGCGATAAGACTTAGGATCATTTCGATCACCCTTTTTAAACACTGGGACTATGCATGCCAATCTCCAAGAGGCAGGGATGCCCACAGTTACGGCTGCATTGATAACATTTAGGAGAATGGGTACCCATAACTGAGGGTTAGCTTTATACAGGTCCATCGGGATCGAGTCCGGGCCCGGAGCTTTATTATGCGCACAACTCTGTATCGCATCTATAACCTCCTGTAGTGAGAATCTGATTGCTAGGTTAGGAGCCACATCACACACACTCTCCCGCATATTTCTTAGGGGGGTACCCTCAAATATACTACAGAAATGAGTTACCCAGGCGTCCGGGGCTATGTTACATCCAAGGCCCTCAGAGGTTTCTGTTTCAAAGGAACCTCTATTCACCACCTTCCAAAACAGGCCGGGGTCTTTCAAAGCTGTAGCACGCTCTAACTCTTCCCAGGCTTTATCTTTATATTTTAGCTTACTATCCCTCAGGGTCCTTTTATACCCTATTCTCGCTTCTTTTACGAGAACCCAATCTCTAGGGTGATAAATATAGAACTTTCAATGAAAACAGTAATGTACATAGTTTGACATAAAATGGCAATAAGCTATTTTAAAAGTGGGCACACTGCAAAATTCAACAGTTCCTGGGGGAGGTAAGTAAAGGTTAGTTTGTCAGGTAAGTAAAGCACTTACAAGTTCAGTCTCCGGGACATAGGCAGCCCACCGTTGGGGGTTCAAGTTAACCCCAAACACCCAGCACCAGCAACACAGGGCCGGTCAGGTGCAGAGGTCAAAGTGGGGCCCAAATAACATAGGCGCCTATGGAGACTAGGGGTGCTCCGGTTCCAGACTGCTAGCAGATAGGAACCTGCGTCCTCTGGGAGCAGACCAGGGGGTTTTGTAGAGCACTGGGGGGGGGTCCCAAACAGGCACACAAAATACACCCTCAGCGGCACAGGGACGGCCAGGTGCAGTATGCAAAGAAAGCATCGGGTTTGTGATTGAAATCAATGGAGGGACCCGGTGGTCACTCTGGCGATGCAGGCAGGGCACAGAGGGGCTTCTTGGGCCAGCCTCCGACTGGGCAAAGATGAGGGCTGCCTGCTGGTCACTCCAGCACCGGTAGTTGGTTCCTCTCGGGCCTGGGGGCTGCGGATGCAGTGCATCTCTCAGGCGTCGTGTTCTTTGTTACTGGGCAGTCGTGGTCAGGGGGATCTTCTGGATTCTCTGTGCAGACACCAGTGTTGGGGTGCAGAAAGGTCATCTCAGGGTGGACACATCGTGGGAGCCTTGGGGTCCTCTCTGCGGTGTTGGTTTCTCTGGACACGGCCGGGGGCGTCGGGTGCATAATGTTGGGGACTCATGCTTCAGGAGTGAGGTGGGAGTCCCTTTAAAGATGGTTTCTTCTTGTTGCTTTGGACAGAGCCACTGTCCACGGGAGTTTCTTGATCCTTTGGAATTGCAGGGCAGTCCTCTGAGTCGGCAGATGTCGCTCAGCCCTCTGGATGCGCCGCTGTTGCAGGTTCTTTGAATCTGGAGACAGGCCGGTAGGGCGGGGGCCAAAGCAGTTGTCTTGTCCTTCTTCTCTGCAGGGTTTTCAGGTCAGCAGTCCTTCTTCTTGTTAGGTCATCAGGAGTCTGATTTCCTGGGGATCAGGGTCACCCCTAAATACTAGATTTAGGGGTGTGTTTAGGGCTGGTGGGCAGTAGCCAATGGTACTGCCCCTGAGGGTGGCTACACCCTCCTTGTGCCTCCTCCCTTTGGGGAGGGGGGCACATCCCTAATACTATTGGGCTAAATTCTCCAAAGCAAAATGGAGGAATTTCTAATGAAGGGGTCACCTCAGCTCAGGACACCTTAGGGGCTGTCCTGGCTGGAGGGTGACTACTCCTTGTTTTTCTCATTATCTCCTCCAGACTTGCCGCCAAAAGTGGGGGCTGTGTCCAAGGACTGGGCATCTCCACTAGCTAGAGTACCCTGGGGCGTTGTAACACCAGGCTTGAGCCTTTGAGGCTCACCGCCAAGTGTTACAGTTCCTGCAGGGGGAGGTGTGAGGCACCTCCACCCAGGACAGGCTTTGTTCCTGGTCAGAGAGTGCACAAAGGCACTCACCCCATGTGGCTGGAAACTAGTCTCTCAGTGGTAAGCTGGCACATGCCAGTCAGTCCTGCACTGAAGGATTGGGGAAAATACAGGGGGCATCTCTAAGATGCCATCTGTGTGCATTTTTTTAAATAAATCCAACACTGGCATCAGTGTGGGTTTATTATTCAGAGAAGTTTGATACCAAACTTCCCAGTATTCAGTGTAGCCATTATAGTGCTGCGGAGTTCATAATGACAGACTCCCAGACCATATACTTAATATGGCTACCCTGCACTTACAATGTCTAAGAATGGACTTAGATACTGTAGAGGCATAGTGCTCATGCAGCTATGCCCTCCCCTGTGGTATGGTGCACCCTGCCTTAGGGCTGTAAGGCGTGCTAGAGGGGTGACCTACCTATGCCACAGGCAGTGGGTTGTGGGCATGGCACCCTGAGGGGGATGCCATGTCGACTTTGCCTTTTTTTCCTCACCCACACACACAATCTGCACTGGCAGTGTGCATGTGTTAGGTGAGGGGTCCCTTAGGGTGGCACAACATATGCTGCAGCCCTTAGGGACCTTCCCTGGTCACAGGGCCCTTGGTACCACTGGTACCTTTTACAAGGGACTTTGTGTGCCAGAGGTGTGCCAATTGTGGAAACAATGGTACATTTTTTAGTGAAAGAACACAGGTGCTGGGGCCTGGTTAGCAGGGTCCCAGCACCCTTCTCAGTCAAGTTAGCATCAATATCAGGCAAGAAGTGTGGGGACGGGACAGGTGTAACAGCAACAAGGAGCCATTTTCCAACTAGTGGTGTGCTGCTAATCCCAGTAGCTCCAATGCACTTTTACCGTGGCATCACAAATCGGTTATTTTCCCTGTGGTTAAAATCCAGGAGAATTTTTTGCAAAGTGAGGAACACAAACTTTGAGAGAGAATGCAGGAACAAACATATGGCTTGAATATTTATGACCCATAAGGAGAACATTGTTACTGAAAGCAACCACATTATCCACATATTAGCCACCCTACTGCCTTTATCTGGCAGAAAAATGTAACTTCTTTGACTTTTGGTGCATCAGATGAAGCTAGGTATCACCAGATTTATGAATGGGGAAACTGGAAAAAACAGACAATCTTCCCTGTCTGTGCGACGTGATTATGTAGCATTTTTCTCCCAACCCCAATTAAATTGTGCATCCCTAATGCTTGGGAGATTTCATATTCAATGCCCGGGCATCTAACCCGGTCCAGCTTTTTCTTTCCATTCTAGGTTTTATAATCCTAAATTTATAATGGCATAAACTGTTCTACTAGCACCAGCATGTGAGGAAAAACTGGACTGGATTAGCTACTCATGCATGGAATCTGTCATCTTGTGAACGATGCTTCCCTCTTTGCTCCTAGGATGCAGGAAAGATATGAAACTGACTCTCACTTCTATGGTGGATGAAAGATATGGAGGCACATCTGTTCAAAGAACATCTAACCAACCAGTCGAGGCCACGAGCAGCACCCTTTTCCCCAAATTAGCACCCATCTCCACCCTGCCCTGGTTTTGGTCACTATATTGAATTATCCCTTGGCGCAATTCATGCAGCCGGTTATCTTTTAGCTTCATGCAAAGTGACTAACCTTTATGTTTGTGTATATTTTGCATTGTTCTATATAAATGCTGTCTCTTTTGTAGGTCTGTTTGCACAACCCACCTTCTTGCTATCCTTCGGTGCAGTGAACACAGTGAGGGCCAGATTTATTGATGAGACTCAGATCTCTTAGTTGGATCAATATTCTGTTTCTTCTTTCACATGAATATTCACTGCTTTGCTGTCCAGGTCCAGATGGACAACAGTGCTCTTTTTTGTGATGCACAGAAGAAACCATCTTAATCCAAGAAAAGGAACTGGGCACGGAAGAGTTAGAACCTCCAAGTCCCACGCTCCTGGTTTAGGGGCGAGAACAGAGCGAGACTTTAAAGAGTTATGCAGTAACCGAAGGCAAATATTCCCTGTTACAAAGGAAAAAATGACAATCTGAAAACCGAGAATAATATATGAAAAGTATTCTGCTCCCAGTTTAGGGCGGGTGTGTGCTACGATGTATAGTTTGCAATTTATTCTTCGACCTCCGGCTAAAAGGATGTTGTTTGTCTGCGCTGAGATGCACAACTACCATCAACCACAAGACGGAAGAGGGAAAGGCGAGAATAGCTGGGGCAGCTGCACTGGGCAGTAGACGCCCAGTGAGACAAGTTGTGAGTCACTCTGGCCACTGGGTGTCCAGGTTACCGCACCAAGGCTGCAATCATGCAGGTTTTTGGGATAACCACTGACTGCGTAAATGGTTCTGGCGCAGGCGAATGTAAACGTATCCCCGGAATACTTGTCATGGTTCCGGCCCTTGTTGGGCAGGTCTCGACGCCACAGTTTTAAGGCATCGGGGGCACAGAAGAATGGACAGTGCGCGCAGGGAAACGTTTGAGTAATGCCTGAAGCTGCAGAACACCCTTGTCCGCGTGCCGGTATTGTGGAAAGGTAAGCTACTGCGATTCAGTGGCCCGAAAGAGTGGGCAGTAAGAACTGAATGCCAGTTTTGTTCCGTTTTGTGTTGGCTGTTCGCGTTTCGTGATGATATAAAAATAATTTTGTACCGGCCCTGCGCGGATATTATCCATTAACGATGGCGGTGAGTCGTGCAGTCATCCTGGTCGAGGTGTGCGCGCTCCAGTCTCGCGGTCCCTTGCTCCTTGACTTGACACTCATGTTGAGGGGTGGGGACGCGGGTCGGGCGTCTGCAACGTGAGCAGCCAAAGCCCATTTGTTTTTTGGGATGTCGAGGACCCCGGTGCACAGCACGGATGTGTGTATGTATTGGCATTTGTATAGAGTGGACCCAAGTACTGAACAATGGAGTGATGAACAAAATGGCCCGTAGGACGGTGTATACCTGGGGGGCCGCAGTGGGCCATTTTAAGGCTACGTTGAGCTAACAAGATAATAAATTCAAAGTTCACGTAGGGTTTGCCACCCAGCAGATAACGTCTTTTGCTCTAATTTACTGGAAGGACTTTAGCTAAATGGGCAACGGTCTCTGCCTCGGCTGTATGACCACAAACCCACAGAGAGAAGATAGTCTTACTTGACATGAATGTTGAGAAGGAGGGGCGCAGTTTAGAATTAATATATGTTGTAAATTTCGTACTCGGTGTGCTATACCAACGTTCTCCCTGAAGCCCCAAACTTGATATGTCTGCCTCGAGCCATGGGGAATAAAAATTAGCATTTATATAAAGAATGTTACAGGCTGTTCCCAAAGCGGAAATATAAGTAATGGGCATATTTCACACTTTCCCACGCGCAAATCTCGCCGGGTCACAGCCGCTGAAATTAATGCGATAAAACAAACTAAGGCGAACAGAGAAAAAGTGTAGTGTTATCGTGGTATATATACATTGTCGAAATGCCACCTCCTGCAGTATCGGCATTACTGCATGGTAATTTCACACAACCTGTAACGAGGGCCCAAGTGTTAAAGTTACCCATCTCATTGTTTTTCATTTTTATTAGCCTTGGAAGAATGAAAGCCTAAGTCAACCCCATCAGGATTCAAACTTGAGGAGCTGCACATTACAAACAGAACCCACATGAGCAATGTTACTGACCCCCTGCCTGATCAGACTGGGGGGAAACATTTTGTGAAATCGCACATGTAATGTTAATTCTAATTTGGCCATGAGTCATAGACGCTGACTCTGACCCGTCTGTGTCTCCACTGCATAGACCAAAATATTCTACAGTCCAATGGATTTCGACTGAAAGTTCAGTGTGGCACAGCAATCTAGAATTAGGTGGTCTTTGGAGCAGCTTTGACAAGTTGCGGAAAACAAAAGAACCTTGAAGATCTGACGTGTGATTCCTTGTATCTGGTGGACTTGTGGCTCAAGAGATGTGGACGACACCAAGTTTCTGAACAAGCTGTACCAGTTAAATAAGCTGTTTGATCGCTTGGTGGAGAATGCTCATGCAATCCAGTTTAAAAGTACAAGTTAAGTCACTGGTCTCAGCTTCGTCGAGCACCTTATGATCCTCCCACCAGTGTCTTTCGAGTTGGGTGGTTTGCTGGCGTCCGAGGGTGAGTGTGGGAAGTGTTGCTTCTCTGCTGAAGAAGGAAAGAAAGTCACAACTGAACTACTACATTTGAGGTAATCGCCAGAAGGCTGGATGTCTGTGCCAAAAGTCTTAGGGTGTTCCCTGTCTGCCCTCTTTCCTTTCCATAACCACATTTCGCCAATGGACCTGGCCAGGCGTAAGCAACATCTGCCTGCTCACTTGCCTTAAATATTCTCTCTAGAAAACCAACACTAGCTCCCACTGCCAGATAAATAAGACTTCAAACTCCCTGTTCGAACTACGATTATCTTCTGTATTAACACTGCTTACAGACCTGCTCAGGAGCCATCCACGCTTGCGCGTAAGACACTACTTGCTGTTCTGCTTGCATTGAGATGGATAGCTGAGTTTATCATCCTTACTGTGTTGATGGAAGCGGCTAATCGGTGGCACCAGTGTCTTCCACTATCTCCCAGAGAGTCCATGCTTGATCATATCAATTTCACCATTCTCACCCCACGCAGAGCAGCAGAGTAAGGCATTTGCAAGACATGGCTTCCGATCTACCAATATACAGACAACAATCAACTCTTCGTGGAGGTGTCTTACCATGATGTCATTATTAAACTGAAAACGTGTCTGTCTCTTTATGAGCAGTCTGTGGCCCTCATTACGAGAGGCCCTGTATTCCCGATCCTGTATGTAACTGGATGTTTTCTGCTTCATTGGGAGTCTCAAGGTGTGCAGGATTAGAGCACCTAGGATTTCTGGGCGTGGTAACGGCACATTTATTTTACAGAGGGCTGATCTCTGCGTTGACCCTGGAGGACTTTTTCTTCCGTAAAATACCTGGAGTTAAAGTTATGCGTGCAGGAATCGGTACAGGGGTACTGATTCCCAAATGTTATTCTGCCATCCATGCTGGGCTCTTGGGGATCAAGATTGTGGTCCCTTAATAATATTGGGACCCAATGTCACCAGTACCTCTGGTATCAGTAAAACCGGGTGCATTAGTACTGCCTCATAACTCCTTGCCACTTTTAATGAGGGATTTTGTCATGCATTTTATCAGACTCATTCCTTCAAGACAAAATTCCTATTACCTTCCCTAAAATAATTTCTATGCATTTTCACAGGTGGCTCTCACAAACATCTTCATTGGGCATTTGTCCAAAGACATCCACCTGTGCTCTATCGCTAGACTTCATTCTGGATTCTTAACATTCACTGCTGGAATGCCATTCCGAAGTAATTAAGTCTGCTTCATTATTACTGCATGTACATCTTAAACTTCAGACTTCTATCCCCCTGATCTTCTTCGACCTGCAGTCCAGTCGCTTGCTGTTTTTTCATTGATGGCAGCGGTGATATCCTAGCTGATCCACCCAAATCTACAAATGTAGCCTTTCTAAGCTACGTTTGACTCTGCAGCCTGCTTTATTTATGGTATAAAAAGTCTGATCTCTTAGCCCCCTATTTATTTCTCCCCAAGTCTCTCAGATGCTTCAAGACTTTCTTATGTCACACTCCAACGTGCCTACTTTACAGTACCACGCTCATTTAAGGAAATACTCAAAAATGCTGGTGAGACTAAAGGTATTGAGAGCTTATCTTTTCTACTATTCGAAGCCTCCAAATGCCAGAAATTGTAGACCCAAAATCAAGCTCTCGCTTCTGTGTCACCCTGCAGAGGGAACTACAGTTTCTCAAACTGACTTTAAATTCCCCTCCTTTCCACCATCCTTTCGAATGCATCTTTTCCAGATTCACCTTATTCCTCAAGTTAATTGAACCTAGGCTTATTCTTTGTATCCTTTCGGCATAATCCAGTGTACTTTTCTGGTCAAGCTCTGTGATGCCTCTATCAGCTAGCTAGACATTATGCAAACCTTAAAATAAATAAATAAATAATACCGACGGATGCAAAACACGTTATTCTACTTCCTGCTTTCCCTCACGGGGAAAGCTTCCATTTCCATCTGATGTAGTTAAAATGGAGTCTTGTGTTGAAAAGCCTACCATTAACTCACTGTACCTTACGGAGAAGGTTCCTCTAGCCAACCAGCGAATTCCAAGTTAAAATTTGAGTCCCATGGCAGAGCCCTGTGCTTCAAGTGTAACTGTGACCATAAGTAATGTTCTCCTTGAACACTACCTGATTCTGCAGGAGCCTCACGCTGGTGTGACTTGGAAGAGCCCGCTATCCAGGGACAGAGACTTTTCTAGTCTCTAGGTCCTTTCCCAGAACGGCAATCAACCTGACCCAAAGACTCGAGCAGAAGGGATGCAATGACCGTCCTGGGAGGAGAGAGACTGGTAAAAGCTATACTTCAAATTTCAGGGAGAGTGCCTGCAGTGACGTCTCTGCCCAGATGACAATGTCTCAAGAATTTAATGACACATATGGCCAAGTGTAAGAGCCATCACTTTCTGCTTCGGTTGAGAATCTTTATAATTATCTAGACTTCACCATGCAGCCCAGGGGATTCTGTAAAATATATAAGGAGATCACCTTGGTCCAGATCCGTTGATTGTTGTTTTCCTACCTTAAGGAGAAAGCGAGCTGTTCTCATTGGAATCCATGGTCCGTATTCCAGGAGGTGCATTGCCCCCCACTTTGTCCTTGCGGTTGTCAGTGCCAGTAGCTCTTGACGTATGGGAACCCAGGGCATCAGATTTTCTTGACTGTGGCCAGTGGTTCTTAAGATACCTCAATTAGCTATTGTTCTCAATGGATAGTTGGCATCCAGTAGAATGAGCCCAGTCCTCTAGGCACTGGAAATCACATCTTATCCATGCTGCTCTAAAAGTCAGAGTTTTTTTTACCAGGCTCGATTGCTACTTCATTGTATTGGGAGCTGGTCTGCAGGCAGTTCGAAGGGTCCAGATAGTTTCATGGCAGATGCATCAAACTCTATTAACATTTCTGCACCAGTGACCAATCCCCAAAACAGTGCTGTACAGACAAAGGTACAATTGCCTTTTAAAGTGTAGCAAAGTGAGCATCTAACCCTCAAAAATCTACTTTATGGGACAAAAAGTTTGGTACTACTTTTACAGGGACATACATACGGGGGGGGGGTGTTAGTCAGTGGAGAAAAATGGTGCTCAAAGACCGAGTTAGCAAATGTGAAGTTACACAAATGTCGACTAAGCAGAGCTCTCATAAGGGAAACACCCTCATCCCTAGACCTGAAAAACCATGTTAGTCAGGCAATACAGCAACATCAGATGCACATGCTCAAGTAAATGAAAACTCATGTTGTTAGTTATTGTTTTTTAGTCCATATAACTATCTTGATCATGGAAAGATAAACCATCAAAATTCAAATCACACTGTCAAAAAGAGGATCTGATCACATAGCGAGCAAATATATAGTGTCTCAGTTCTTCTGTATGGTCCCACCAGTTTGTAGTTTATTAGTTTCAAGCACAATTCTTGTCCTTCTGTGTATGTAGATGCTGAATTTCAATTGTACCTCAGCCAGCATGTGTTTCGTCTTAGGGAATTATCCAGCGACTTCCTCAGGGCTAGAATTTCATTAAACAAAAAGCCTTGATGTAAATGAGAGAGATTATAACTGCAATCAACACATACCCTTCACCAAAATATCTTGGGAGTGGAGACCAGTTATTGTAAGTCACCTCATAGTACATGATTCCAAGATTAAGGACAGTTACTTGTTATCATTCTCGTGATCCCTAATATCTCCAGTAGAGTAACATGCCATAATTTATATTAATTCATGGTGCAGCCTAAAAATTGAATGTCCATATTGTGCAATACACAAAACCTACCAAGTGAAAAGTATAATGAACCATGCACACACGTGCAACAGAACCCAGTGAAAAAACACATATAAGAATACTAACAAAACTCTACCTGATACAATGGCAGTTCTTAAATGCACTTAATAAGTACGAACGCACCATTAGACAAGCTCCATCATAAAGCCTCACCCCATTTTACCTGTCAAAATTAGACCAGGAATATTGATTCGTTCCGGCATTCAGTACGGTAATTGTTAAATCAGTTTAATGAAAATGATGAAGAAATCCCTCATGGCGCAACAGCGTCCACCGCCGTCCTAACACTAAAAAATAGTGATTAGTGAGCAAAAAATAATACTAATTATTTAAATAAAAATTAGAACGGCGTGTGACCATAAATCTGTAACCAATTATCATGTACAGAACAGCTCACCTGATATGTGTAGAAGCGATGCCAAATAAAGAAAGTTGTTGCCATGAGTATCGGTCGCGAATACGTTGACATTTTCATACCGCTTATAAAGCCATGGAGGTAAAGGAAGGACTCGATTAAACAACCTTCCTTGTCCGCCATCTTAAAGGTACAGCCTCACATCAGTCCCCCATATGAGGATTCTCGAAATAACATGTGGTTATGCTCTCTAGGGGCTAATTATATGGTTAGATGACCATGTTTCTTATAAATTATATTTTTATTGCAGTGTCCTCTAGGTACTGTTCTTAGCCTTACAATCAGCATGATACAATATTTGCTGCACTTGGTTGTCACATAATGCTTTGCAGGGCATTCTTTTACAAAACATGTTTGCTCATAACTCACCCTGTGATGGTCCTAGGACAATGTGACTACCTTCAAAACGTTCACCACAACCTGCTCTTTCTGTTTAGATCATCTCTTGATCCACGCACTAAGTTAGTGTTGGCCCCAAAATAATAACCCTCCCTCCATTCAATGTATTTTTAACTGCTCTCATGGCTGGAACATTTGTTTTACAGCTGAGAGTAGTTTGTTTTTTAATGATCTTGTTTGTAATATCATTACAGTAGGCCTGCTAGCCCTGAAAATGTGTAATGTATTATGTCCTCTAGGGGCTAAATAAATGGTTGTACTGCAAAACTTTCAGTAATTTTCTTTTCATGTGGTTATGCTCTCTAGGGGCTAACAATATGGTAACATGACCATGTTTCTTACAAATGCTATTTTGATTGTGGTGTTGTCTAACTGATGTTCTGAGCATTACAGTCTAATGCCAAACGTTTATTTTTGATAAAGGTTTCTATTGGGTCTATATGACAATTGTATATGTTTTATTAATCTCTCCTTTTTGCAGTTATGACCATGATTCAGGCCAACTTAACATCCTTATTACACTAATACTGTTTGAACACTCTTGATACGTTTGGGTGACCCTTCTAGGCTTTTTTACTCCTCTGTGGCTGTCTTGTTTTGGCAATTGTGTTAGCCAGCCAGCAACTCTGATGGTGAGGGGATGAAAATGGTATTCTATTGGAATTAGCATGGCAGATTTAAATTAGGATGCTAAATGGCAACATTTTCATTTTTGTCTGCAGATAGTGGAAGAAGGTAAATGGAAGTGCTTTAGTTACATGCAGGGCCACTGGAATTATGTGGCAGGAAAATACCAAATTATGAGGCAGGGTAGACCAGTTTATGTGGCAAGAAAAGTCCAGTTATGAATTTATAATGCCAATAGCTCTAACTCAAGCAAATGCGAGACCCATTGCAAATGCTTGTTGGTGTCTGTCCCCGGCAGATATTATCACACATCCCCTTGCTATGATTAACATTTCCCTTACTTTTTAGATGCTGTTTTGTGGCATGTTCATGTATACACCTTGCTTTGTGAATTCTGCTGTGAACAGCTTCTCTGCCACTACTAGATGGCTAGGTCTCAAAATGTGGATACTGGATGTTTGTCAGAGTGAAACTATTTCAAACCTTCTTTTTTAGGGTTAGGTGACACCAAGATCCATATTCTTGCAGCACCTACCTGCCACAGACATGTGCGAAATACACTGTGCCCCTGGTGTTCTCGTTACTTCTCAAACCTACTGAGCACATCCTTATGGGGATTGCATTCAGTTTTTGCACAAATTATTGATCTCCTGGTGAGAGGTTGAAGAAGTATTGTGTCGCTATTTTCACATTCTCCAAACTGCCTGCTGCCTCATAATCTTCCTACAAGAGGGTTGAATCCGAGTTAAAAGTGAATTTGGCTGTGAGAGTAAAGCCTTAGCCACACAAGCGCCATCAGTGCAAGTTTAATCCTAAAGAGTCTAGATACATAACTTGACATGGCTCCTATGAGTCACTTCCTGCTGAAGCTTGCTGATGCGTTCACCTCGTGATGAAAGCAGGGCCTGCCATGGGCACGGGGAGTTGTTCTCAGCATTTGTCCGAGTCTTAGGCATTTTTTTTCTCTCAAGTGGTCTTTACCTTTTCACGTGTAGCTAATCTGATGTCATAGACTAGCCAGAATAATTTAATTTACTATTGAACCTCACTGCCACCATCAAAAGGAGGGAGAGGATTGACTCTGTACTAATTGTTGTGAAGTATAATGCTGCTGTCAGACATTGTAGGATTTGCCACTCATTTTGTTACTGAGTAATCGAGTCATTTCAACTTCGGCATGCTCAGATTTGAACGTTTTGCAGACATGCTGTTTCTGAATCCAGAGGTTTGATAAATGGGATCCCAAAACATTGGCTATGCTAGTATTAAATGATGTCCTTCTGTACCTTCTATTTTTCCTACACTCTGCATCTCCCAAAAATTCACACTAGATGACTCAATAATACCATAGTGTAGACGAAATCAGTGTGTGCAGGAAATCACTGTATGGCATTTCCTCTAAACGCAGTTCAACTGCCAACAACATAGTTCGCCGCACTGCTTAAGCAACCCAGCACCGCTCAGTTTAGATTTAAAAGGCATTGTGTGTTTGATAAACACTTTTAAAACAAGTCCATATTTAATACAAGTCCCACAGTACACGTGTGTAAGAACTACCATTTATTAACAATAGAGCTAATGAAGATTTTGTTGTTTCATAAAGTATATATTTCTAGTATCGTGGAGAGATTGTTGTACCGTAATTATGCAATATTCTGTCAGTTTTGTGAGACACAAAAAGCCACCGTAACTGTTGTGTTGCGAAGGTTTGTAAAAAATGTGTTTCACTCTAAATTCTGAAAAAAAAAAATTCACGTTTCAGCTCACCAATATTTAGGACCCACTGCCACAGTGATGACTCCTTCCTGAGTAAAAGTTATAAGGAAAGTGCCTAATCTCTAGGTTATAAAGGATATTTAAGGTTTGAGGCTTTAAAATTGTTAACCAGTTTCACAACTGGAGTTTTTCAAAATGATTGATGTCTTCATCATATTCCTTGGTATGTGACCTCTGTTTATTTGGATCCATGAAACAGTGTCCTTTACTGCTTTGAATGAGGTCTCCACCCAATACTGTTAATGTTGATCCTACGATGCAATGCATTTTAGACGGCTATAGTTGCCAATGGATATGTTCTTTCTCAGATGTCTGAGAGTTCAGGTGTTGGCCTGTTGTTCACTGAAAATAACGGCAGCATAGGGTAAAGGCTATATTTGCAGAATAATTATTTACAGATCTGGAGGCGTTTACTGAGTTGGGGCGCCAATTGGAAGTGACTCAACCTATCATGTTGGTAGTTGCTGAGAATCAGTATTTAAGATTCCTTTGAACAACAGAGAACAAGGCTTAGAGCCTATCTATATAAAGGGTTTTCCTTCTTGCAATGGATTTTGTAATCACCTGTCACCTAAATAAAAAACAGACAACAGAAAATATTCTATGTGTTTCACTGATGCAGATCCAGGAATCAAGAAGCAGCTATTTTGCTTTACACCACAGGACACTTGTCTGTAGTAGGTGCATGTTTATAGTCTCTCCAGAAGATTACTTACCTTAAAGCATAGCAAGTTTGCAACTCCTTATAAAGGTTTAGTAAGTTAAACATTAGGGATTAGGTTTCTGTAGTAACAATAGTAACTCTCCCCTCAAGAATAAATACAACAATTCTTCACCTCCTGTCCTAATCATCCAATTGCTGGAGTTGTGGAAGAAGAGCAAAACATCATATCTGATCTTTTAAGGTCTGAATGAACCATACTGTTAGAAGACAGAAATTCTTTTTTATATCTTGTAATAAGCATCTGTGGTTCAGAATTTTCCTAATGGTATTGGAACTCCTGCCCGAGTGACTTTACTGTACATGATCTGGTATTCTGACTTTTTGTAGCACAATTTGCATGCTAAACCAACCTGTATGCTGAGGACTAGGCCTATCCTTTGAATCTGCGATGTGGAGTCTGGCTCTGAGACCAGGAGGGGCAGTGCAAGTGTGAGATCTAGCGGACACGACACTACTGCCCATGTTCTGAACTGTCAACATTAAGCATGGGTGGCAGTGTAATGTTATTCTAATTCTAGCACTGAGCAGACCAGTTGGGCTCACTCATGTAAAGTTCCACTTTGAGACGCCTATATCCTTGCACTGACAACCCACGTGCAGTACAAGAGCATGTTGTGTAAGATCCATGGTAGAAGAACTTCATGTTTATATGACTCTAGTTTTGCTTAGACTGACAGGATCCGTTTTGGATTGGTTTTACGTGGCACAAGCCGGAGATTGTGACACAGTCTTCTCAGACATTGGAAGCTTATTGCCTGCATTCCTTAGTTGAATCTTTGAATCCTAGACATTGAAGTGTGAGAGAATGAAGACAAGGCTGCTTTTCAAAATTCTATTGTGACCTTTTTAGCAGTGTATTGCTGATAAATCCACCTTGATGTTGCCAATTGGTCTAATGCTGAGTTAGTGAGTGTGAGTCAGCAGTGAGAAGAAAGCCTCTGGGCAAGGCCTGTCCTGTCTCAGTCCCTCAGTTTTACTTCAAGAAAGCAAATGTAAATAGGTGCAGAAGTTTCACACATCGTGTGCTCCTGTTTTGGGGTGCTCGTGCTTGGACATAACATTGTCACTACCTGCAGTGAGAGCAATAACCTTTTGCAAAGACTGTGTCTGTGCTGCAGAAAGGCCGTGGAATATGAAACAGAATCACCCTAAACTGGTTCTTGGGCATTGACAGTGGGAACAAGATCCCTTGTTTGGGATGTGTGTATAAAAGTGGGAGCTAAACTGCCCAATGGGTTCCAATTTCAAGTTCTGCAAGACAGCGTACGTGAAGAACTGCCAACACCCAATGCTGATATGTCAGTCATCCTTGAATCGGTGAGGGGACATCACCTGAAGTCTGAGCATCATGCTAGAAGAGCTTTGGGTCACCCTGTGCCTTGGGTGCCTGTCTGACCTGCAGAGAAGCGGTGGAATTGTGTCTGGCTCTGCAGGAACTGACTGACTGAGTTCAGAGAAGCCCAGCTACCGAGTCTGGGGGAGGGACTTTCCAGAAGAGCAGACGTTTTGTGAGAAATTAACTGGAATTGATCTGCCTGAAGGTCTTTTGGCCTCTCTGAGTCCATTTATTTGAAAGCAGTGTGAGCTGTATCAGCTCACCGACCCCTCTCAGGCGCCTCGCACCCTCACTTCAACAAGCGCCACCAGAGGAGGACAGCGGACATTCGCTGACTCTGCACACTGAAGCTGGGGAATGACGTTCCTGAAGTCGCTGCCCCTGCGAAAAAAGAACAAGGTGTACCTGTCTGACCATGTTGTTGCAGCTGCGAGTGCGGCTTCTCATCTGTATGGCTATGGTCCTTCACCTTGTGCTTAAGCCTAATAAGTGTCTGATATCTCAGATGAAACTATTGGCTTAACTGAGCATTGATCTAATGCCTGTGAAACTTACTGCAGATTCATGTGACATATGATAACCTTTCTTAAAGAGAATGGTCTAGTAAAGGAAATACAGACTGACCTATGAATCATGGAAGCTGGCTAAGCTACTTATCTGTAGCCATAGTGAACCCGCACCTCTGCTTTAATTTAGTCTGCTGATTTCTGTGTAGATGATCCCCTTAGGACGCAATCTTGTGGTGATTAACATTTCTGTGTGTAGTATCTCGTTTTGGTGTGATTAAAGCACTTCTCTTTTTACAAAAAAAAAGTGCTGGGCTAAGCACTGAATTATTTTGCTTGTTGTTAAACTGTTTACGTTGTTAGTCTTTATCCACCACACTACCTCCCTGAGAAGTCTTTGACTGCTTTCCCTCACTACCCTGTCAAGTGAGGCAAGGATGTACGTGGCCCAGTTTGCAGAGCCATATTCCAATAGTCCCGAGCACACTAGAGGCAAATGACCCTAACCACCATGGTTGAGGTCCAGTAAACTCTTCTTATCTTGGTACTGAACCCCCCCACACTCAGTGCATTGTCTGGTAGGTAAGCTTCCACTTTTCACCTCTTGGTCTCTCTCGCGCTCTATTTTCTGTCCTTTTATAAAATAATATGCACACCTGTGTACTGTCACTACACCTGTAGTCCCAACTGGGATCATTATTTTTGGGATGTTACCATGACATTACATTATTTGCTTGTAATGGACATGTTTGGTATGCATCTCTTTTTTGAAAGCCCCCCTTGAAGTTCATTTTCACAGTACACTGTGGTTCTTTGGAGCTATTATCATCATTCCCATCTTCTGCCTTTTAAACAGCCAGGATGCTGGTCTCTCTACTAAGTATCAACAAAGGGAGGGACTGGGAGATAGTTTCGGGAGAGCACGTCAGGGTAGGTTCCCCTGCAGACTGCCGTCATCCACAAATAGTGACCGCTTTCGGCATGCTACTTCCCAAGGGGCCCCCCATGTACCAAGGGATGGGCGGCCATTAGAGGTTTCTGACAATTAGTGAACTTCAATGTAAGTGACTATATGATTTGTTTGACATTTTTGCAAACTTTCGGTAATATAGACAGGAGAAGTCTTATTATGTATTGGTCCTGAAGAAGCGTCATAGGATCTTGTTAGACCACTGTACGCGAAACATGTTGACCATGCCCTAGGAGCCCGAGGATAATCTCCTTAAGCTCCAGCACCATGCAGAAAGTGGTTGAGCATTATTCCTCATTTTACACTTTCCTTCTGTTTTTAATCTTGGTCCCGGTCTTATTCCATTGATTAATTAAATTGACTCGCTCCTATTAAGACTGGGAACCAATTTTAGCTTTCACTCTCCTGCCAGGATTAGCGCCTGACCGCAACACCAGGTCTTGTAGTGTCCGCTACCACGGCTGCTACCTAAAAGATCTCCGGCAAAGAGCCCCCTTACGGGGAGCCCGCCTGACACTGCAGCGCCGGTCTGACGAGGAGCTACCCGATGATGAAGCATGACATCCTCTCGGATGTGTGAGGGCTCTTGCTCCTGAACTTTAATGTTCCCCTAGTGATTATATTTTTCCATTTGGAACAGTGTACACCTTTTTTGTACTCTCTACTAAGTAGCCTTACCAATGTGACCACTTTCTTCAGTTTAATGATTACTAGGAGACTCCACTTTTCATCTGTTTGTAGCCTCCTAATCTTCAGGTGAGCCCAAAGAACCTGCCCCAGCTCTTGAACCAGCATTGTGCTATTGGAATAGAATCACTTTTAGTCTTCTCAGCCTTTGTCATCTCAGAGATTTTGCCTTTCCTCCTCATTGTATCCTGTTTCTTGCAACATCTGCTCTCCCTGCTCCCTTTCTTTTTCTAGCTCTCCATCTGATCCCATGCCTGCTCCTGGTACACGAAGAATGTTGATTATCCCTCTCTTACAGTTTGAAGTTGAACTGAGAATAATAACATGTATTGACCTGCGTAGGAGGCTGGCCTGGCTTGTAGTGGGTACCAAGGGGTACTTACACTCTGTACCAGGTCCAGTTATCCCTTATTAGTGTAGAAGAGGTGTCTAGCAGCTTAGGCTGATAGAAAGGTAGCTAGCAGAGCAGCTTAGGCTGAACTAGGAGACATGCAAAGTTCCTACTATATCACTGGTGTCATATGCACAATATCATAAGAAAACACAATACACAGATATACTAAAAATAAAGGTACTTTATTTTTATGACAATATGCCAAAAGTATCTCAGTGAGTACCCTCAGTATGAGGATGCCAAATATACACAAGATATATGTACACAATACCAAAAATATGCAGTAATAGCAAAAGGAAGTAATGCAAGCAGTGTAAAGTTACAATGTATTGCAATAGGAGCACATAGGTATAGGGGCAACACAAACCATATACTCCAAAAGTGGAATGCGAATAACGTATGGACCCCAAACCTATGTGAGTTTGTAGAGGGTCGCTGGGACTGTAAGAAAACAGTGAGGGTTAGAAAAATAGCCCACCCCAAGACCCTGAAAAGTAGGTGTAAAGTGCACCTATATTCCCCAGAGAGCACAGAAGTTGTGATAGGGGAATTCTACAAGAAAGAACAACACCAGCAATGCAACCAAAGTGGATTTCAGGACGAGAGTACCTGTGGAACAAGGGGACCAAGTCCAAGAGTCGCGACAAAGTCGAGATTGGGCAGATGCCGAGGAAATGCCAGCTGAGGGTGCAAAGAAGCTACCACTGGATAGTAGAAGCTGTGGATTCTGCAAGAACGAGGAGGGCTAGAAACTTCCCCTTTGGAGGATGGATGTCCCACGTCGTGAAGAAGCTTGCAGAGGTATTCCCACGCAGAAAGACCTCAAACAAGCCTTGCTAGCTGCAAGGGTCACGGTTAGGGTTTTTGGATGCTGCTGTGGCCCAGGAGGGACCAGGATGTCGCCAATTGGAGGAGGAGACAGAGGGGGCGCCCAGAAAGATAGGGAGCCCTCACAGAAGCAGGCAGCACCCGCAGAAGTGCCGGAACAGGCACTACGAAGAAGAGTGAACCCGAAGTCACAAAAGGAGATCTCACGACGCCGGAGGACAACTCAGAAGGTTGTGCACTGCAGGTTAGAGTGTCGGGGACCCAGGCTTGGCTGTGCACAAAGGAAATCCTGGAAGAGTGCACAGGAGCCGGAGCAGCTGCAAATCATGCGGTACCCAGCAATGCAGTCTAGCGTGGGGAGGCAAGGACTTACCTCCACCAAACTTGGACTGAAGAGTCACTGGACTGTGGGAGTCACTTGGACAGAGTTGCTGAGTTCCAGGGACCACGCTCGTCGTGCTGAGAGGGGACCCAGAGGACCGGTGATGCAGTCTTTTGTTGCCTGCGGTTGCAGGGGGAAGATTCTGTCGACCCACAGGAGATTTCTTCGGAGCTTCTAGTGCAGAGAGGAGGCAGACTACCCCCACAGCATGCACCACCAGGAAAACAGTCGAGAAGGCGTCAGGATCAGCGATACAAGGTTGCAGTAGTCGTCTTTGCTACTTTGTTGCGGTTTTGCAGGAGTCCTGAGCAGTCAGCTGTCGATTCCTTGGCAGAAGGTGAAGAGAGAGATGTAGAGGAACTCTGATGAGCTCTTGGATTCGTTATCTAAAGAATTCCCCAAAGCAGAGACCCTAAATAGCCAGAAAAGGAGGTTTGGCTACTTAGGAAGGAGGATAGGCTAGCAACACAGGTAAGAGCCTAACAGAAGGAGTCTCTGACGTCACCTGCTGGCACTGGCCACTCAGCAGCACCTCTGTTTCCAAGATGGCAGAGGTCTGGAGTACACTGGAGGAGCTCTGGGCACCTCTCCTGGGAGGTGCAGGTCAGGGGAGTGGTCACTCCCCTTTCCTTTGTCCAGTTTCGCGCCAGAGCAGGGCTGGGGGATCCCTGAACCGGTGCAGACTGGCTTATGCAGAGATGGGCACCATTTGTGCCCATCAAAGCATTTCCAGAGGCTGGGGGAGGCTACTCCTCCCCAGCCCTGACACCTTTTTCCAAAGGGAGAGGGTGTAACACCCTCTCTCTGAGGAAGTCCTTTGTTCTGCCTTTCTGGGCCAAGCTTGGCTGGACCCAAGGAGGGCAGAAACCTGTCTGAGGGCTTGGCAGCAGCAGCAGCTGCAGTGAAACCCCGGGAAAGGTAGTTTGGCAGTACCCGGGTCTGTGCTAGAGACCCGGGGGATCATGGAATTGTCTCCCCAATGCTAGGATGGCATTGGGGTGACAATTCCATGATCTTAGACATGTTACATGGCCATGTTCGGAGTTACCATTGTGACGCTATACATAGGTAGTGACCTATGTATAGTGCACGTGTGTAATGGTGTCCCCGCACTCACAAAGTCCGGGGAATTTGCCCTGAACCATGTGGGGGCACCTTGGCTAGTGCCAGGGTGCCCACACACTAAGTAACTTAGCACCCAACCTTTACCAGGTAAAGGTTAGACATATAGGTGACTTATAAGTGACTTAAGTGCAGTGGTAAATGGCTGTGAAATAACGTGGACGTTATTTCACTCAGGCTGCAGTGACAGGCCTGTGTAAGAATTGTCAGAGCTCCCTATGGGTGGCAAAAGAAATGCTGCAGCCCATAGGGATCTCCTGGAACCCCAATACCCTGGGTACCTCAGTACCATATACTAGGGAATTATAAGGGTGTTCCAGTATGCCAATGTGAATTGGTGAAATTGGTCACTAGCCTGTTAGTGACAATTTGGAAAGCAAAGAGAGAGCATAACCACTGAGGTTCTGGTTAGCAGAGCCTCAGTGAGACAGTTAGTCATCACACAGGGAACACATACAGGGCACACTTATGAGCACTGGGGCCCTAGCTGGCAGGGTCCCAGTGACACATACACTAAAACAACATATATACAGTGAAATATGGGGGTAACATGCCAGGCAAGATGGTACTTTCCTACAACCTGCCACTCCCGAAGTCATCTCTGCACCAACAAAGCTGTTTCCTCATCATGTTCTGGGCAGTTCAGGAACAACTATTTGGTCTTGTTCTCAAACTTGATTCTTCTTACTGTTTGTAGCATCTCCAACTCTGTCATTCAACAAGCAAGTTGCTATTGCCCACAGCTCTGCTTTTTTGCACAGAAGAGGAACCCAGGGCCCAACATACCATTTCCATTGAAAGAAATGTTGGCAGCCCTTTGAGTTGCACAGTTTCAGTTTTATTAAGGATACATGATTACACAAAATCATTGCAGAAAGATAAAAGAACAGTAAAAGAGGATAATACCATGCAAAAAAGAAATATCAAAGCATCATTAATAGAACTGAAAGGGAAACTGAGTTGCACAGATTTCCAAATCAGTCCTCTCAAAAATGTTTCGTACCCTGTTTTATTTCTTTCGAACATTCCAAAGATGCTTATATTTTTGGCATGATCCTCCCACTGCTTCTGGTGCTCTCAGCTCCAGTTTTCTATCTTTTCTTGCAGTGCCCCGTTCGATTCCTACCTAGTTATGGTTATAGTTAGTTCCTTTTGGATCACATTTTTCGATTGCGGTGCAGATCAACTCAATTAAGGCTTAGCCTAGGTGCCACCATCTCTATTTTGCCTTCAGGTACCAATCTGGTCTTATGTATGGCTTTCTAGACTTCCTTAATTGAAGGGTCTACATCACTTGACTAGCCTTGTTTTTTATCCAGAGGCCTTTCATTGTGCACCAGTCTTTACTGGCAGGATCCAGTCGTAGTGCAGCAAACAATCAATTGAATGCCTTGGTGTTTCCTTTATCCAGCTTGTCCTTTGCCATCAAGTCGGGGGTATTACAGTGCCGCCATTCCACATTGGCTCCAGTTTCCCATTGCCCCGGTTTCCCTTGGCTGTGAACACTCCCTGCCCTCTGATGATTGGGTGCACCGTTTTCCTTCTTTACAAAATATTGAGACAGCTGACAAACGTCTCCCTTTTAAGTCATTCGTTTTGTCTTTCACAGCAGCCATGTCTGCTAGCAAAGCCATAAACGTTTCTAATTCGGATTTCAGTCTTTACAAGTTACCACATAATTTTCAACGAACCACCGCCTGCCTGAATCTGCTGCTGGCCACATTCATTGGGACCATGCTTCCACATCCCCCGGATTGTGTGACCCGGGCGTAAGTGCAGCCACTGTGCCTTCCGCCTCAGCAGCGGTTTCATTTTTGCGCCCAAGTGCTCCGGCTAGTGCCTACCACCAGATCAGCCTGCAGGCCGCGCCCTCACAGTAACCTTTTGTTCTCGAAGCCTCGCCCGTCGCACCTCCACATATTGCCAGTAGCTTCCCACTACCCAGCTAGTTCTTAGTTTGGGGTACACTTTTAACTTTGCCAGTTTTCCTTGATATATGGTTGAATACCAGTGTATTGAGATCAACAGTATTGACCTACAATAATATATCTAGGAAATCGACTTACCGTCACAATGTAAGTTAAGTATGTAATGATTATTATTATAAATTCCACCCATACTTGTCATGGCAGAAGGTGTTCCTTTCCAGTTTCAAGGGTAAACTCCAGAGTCAGCCTCCCTTTCTGTTCTGTCCAGTGCTTAATTTGTGCTTGTTGTTTCCAGTGTTGAGCACTGGCCCTTATTTGTGAGGGCCGGGGCTTATTCTTCTGCCTCAAGCATTTGTTGCGAGCAAAAGACACATATAGGAAAGACAGAAGAAGGAAAAACTAAAAAGCGTCATAAAGGGAGAAAGTAAAAAGTTGCAGGATGAGCTGAAGGGGCAGGGGTGGCCGTAAATGGATTGAAGAGGCCCGAGGTGGCTTCAGGATTACGCTGCCTCAGTATTCAGTGCTGGCAGATTTAATTACAGCAGCCTCGTGTTTAAGAGAAGGGCTTTGAGCACCGGCACCTCTTTATTTACAAATTAAGCACTGGTTCTGTCCCTGACCGCCAAATTGGTTGGGCTCATTTTTGCTTCCAGCTTGCAGCTTATCCATGCGTTTCTAGTATTGTTATAGGATTAACAGAGCCTCATAGATTACCAAGAAGAGTTGCATCCTGCTCTGAATGCAGCTAAGCAACACTCCCAAGATTCTGGTCCAACTTGAACATCGAGGCCTGGAGGCGGAGACACAACCTTTGATGTTTGTAACAATGTGAGCAGCAGATTTCCAGGACCATATTTGCATGTGTCTGCATTTAGGAGGCTTGAATGATTGTTCCAGGTTTTGTGAGTGGATGTCGTGTATCAGAAGGTCTGGTGAGCTAACCTTTTGCTTTTAAAACTTTCTTAAATAAGAATGGATAAGGGAGGCAGTAGTCAATTTTCAAAACGTTTTTCCAACCTTTTTAGGTCTCATCTACAGACCCCTTTACTTGTTTGTGGTCATTAGACCTATTTCATACAATACACTCTACCCACAGTAAGTCTTTGTTTACCGTGTTGCTTATAGTTGGTTGGCTTTCATGCCAGTCTAATTTTCTTGCTACATTACAGGTGGGCGCAAAACGCTCCGTCCCGTGTTGTAATCTCTCTTTGGGCTTCAAACCACGCCCATGTCACGTCAGTTTCTTTCATTGGTTTGTGAGCTTGCCTTTTAAAATCTGCTTGCTTTCATTAGTGAAAGGCATGCATAAGTCATGCCTTTTCTGGTATTTAGCCCTCCGCAAGCGCAGCGACCAAGTACTGAAAACATATGAGGCTCCACGTTTTCACTCTGGTTTCTGGACTACTTTTTCTTTTTTTTTCGCAGCCCGATCTCGCTGGGCAGAAGTCGAGCGCTTTGCATGACATCGACCCTATTGCATAGTTAATTGCACTTTTGCTGGTTACATGAATAATTGCACTTTTGCCGATAGGTTTCACTACGAGTGAACTTTTATTTCCCTTTGTGTGTCTACTTTGCACTGATGCCGGCCGTCAGCTCGCTTATGTTTTTTTCAGTTTATATGGCAAGAAAAGTCCAATTAGTTATGTGAAACTGTTTTATTTTCATTTTCAATTTATGTGTCAAGAAAAATCCAGTTAGGAGTTTACTATGCTAATTGCTCTAGCTCAAGCAAACGTGAGACCCTTTGCATTGCAGATGCTTGATTTTTTTATGGCATCCTTGCTGCTCATGTGTTTGCACCGGTCTTGTGCTGCTTCCGTCTCACATCCCCTCCCCACACTTTGTGGTTCTCCCCAACCACATCTCTGCCCCCGATCTTGCTCGCCTTTTTTTTTCTTCTTTTTTTAACCATCCTCCAGCTTCTCCTATACTGCCCCATTCCTCGTGGCATCAACTGACTTGCTACCTCATTTCCTTGCTTCTTCGTCACCCCACCTCTGAAATACAAACACATTTGTTAACAAAGTGCTCATTGGCTAGCCAGCCATTCTCGCCTTTCAGAAACACATTTACTGACGTGCAACGAATATGAACTATTGTTAGAAATGGCTCAATAACCTCTGGCCTGCACTGCTCCCTAGAAACTTTATGCCTTTATGCTTCACTTCGATGGCATGCCAGCCTCGCCTATTTTGAATTGATTTGAACTGTTTGTTATTTTGCATTATTTGTGTGCTGTTTCCTTTTGTACATAAACGCTAACAATGTTTTCGTTCTGCTTCGACCTAGAAAACGGTGTGGTGGGGTGGTGCTGAAGATCTGTCTAAATCTGTCTACATAATGTTCATTTAAAAAGTTTCCCCTTCTGACAGTGGCAAGCTGTGCTCATGAACATACCTTGGCTCAGGCTGCAGCAGAACAGGTATTTTAACACACAATTAGCTCTTTCCTGTAAAGTGTTCTTAGAATTTGGGACTGGTTCAGAAATGCATAATGTGCGCCTTTGCTTCTAGAATCTAATTCACTGCATAGGGTAATAGTTATTGCAGATTATTTGTTACCACCCATGAAGCTTTGATCCGAGAACTGAGATTTATGTGTCTTTGAAAGGTGTCAATATTTTGTTGCATAAATCGGTGTTGTATGATTTCACTGGTGAAACTTGTCCTAGTGGCCTAGTAAGTCTTTCCAACATTTCCTACTTGCACGTGGGATCCAGCATTCTCTGCAGACTCTGTGATGGTGTAAAGTACATCACTTGCTGGGGCAGTCCTAGGACACCCTCAATTGCAGATTATCATGCTGTACTTTAACCAAGGAAGATACCAGGCAGATTATACCACTGCTCAGACGTAGAGATAAACTAGGGCAAGATGATCATATTGTGTTGGTATTTGTTTAGGACTTCCCTACTGTTTCGAAGCCTAAAGAGCTTTCTTGTTTGTCAAATAAATAACTACTCCATGTGTAACTTTTACTTAGACATATCCTTTGCAGGTTTCTGAAGTACTTCGATTTACGTTGCACTCTTGGGTGCTCTTTGAGTGCGTGGTTGAAAGTGGTTGTAGTTTGATCTGTTTGAGAACTGCTTAGTGAACTACATGAGGTTTGATAGATGGGTTAAGCATGATGTTTTGGAGTTTGCTGTGCTTAAGTATCGGGTGTTGATGAGAGTAGGTGTAGATGCACAAATGGACACTAACTTTTCTAGGGCGGACTATGTCAAGAGTAGAAACTGCAGTTGGTGAAAATCAGTCATATGTATAAATGAGGGATGAAGAGCATCTGTGGAGTCCGCAGGGTACAGCAATATAAGGGGTCCATCCAGTGTTTTACACAAGCCTTCCACTATGTGGAGTCCACACAGTGGTGACAGAGGACCCAATCCACTAGATGACTTGTTAGATCACCTGAAAGAGAGCACTCTTTGCTGCCCACCTAGAACAGCACCCAAACCTTCTGCATGATTGTTATTCCACTGGGCGTATTTGATATATTTCCTCCAGGGGTTAAAGGACCAATACTGCTGGAGATTGTCACAGTTTGTATTATGCAGACCTGGGTTCACATGGACTTAAGAGGCAGCTGATCCACATTTTAGGGAATGACCAACTCTTTCCTGAACGAAAATTGATTGTTGATTATTCTTATTCCTGGGTGTTCTGTGGATCACAAGTTTGCTCAGAGAAAGAACTTGCCCTTATGCAGGTTTTTCAGTAAGGGCAGACTGATTAGGAGCTGTCACATTTTTTAAAATCTAAGTTTATTCCTTTCGAGTGTAAGGTTTAAATCTGGACTTCCGAAAGATTGGGAAATTACTATGCATTACCCCGTGGGGGTGATGCTGGGGGCTTCAGTAGAGATTATTCTTGATATGGGTAGCCAATTCAAAACTTTAATGGCAGTAATAATATGGTTGCATTGGTTCAGGGTGAGATCGTGCCTAGTAGCAATATTCCGGATTCATAGAAATTTGTGATTTAGGTCTTTAGTGAGCCTGGTGTAGACCTCTTGAGCATAGTTAAGGCACAGCAATATTAGACTTGTAAATTGCTGGATCTTGTGGGGGATGCCCAGGAAAGTTTTAATGTTCGAATAGTGTTGAAAGCAATTTCATTCCATTTGTCAACCCAATTTTTGAGTGAGAATTTGAAGTTCATATTTATGCCATATTTGTTACTTCCAGTGAGGTGGCTGTGGGAGATCCACACTCAGTAGGCAAAGCTTAGTTGGGGTGATAGGTTTTTCACACTCTACCTGTGGGATCTACATTTTTGAGGCACTGAATTTAAAATAATTTAGTAGCATCCGCTTGTCTACTGCCTTAAGGCTTTACAGATTTCAGAAGTTTTTATCAGTGAAAGTTTTTCCAACTTTAGAATAATCTTGGTATCATAGATGTGGCAATAAAAGTAAGCTTAAAGGAACTGACAGGCTTGGGGAATAAAGGCAGGTATACACAGAAGCAAAGAAGGGTGACCGTTGATCCTTTGGTTACTCCTGCCTATAGAATGAATGATGCTGAAGAGGTCGGGTAATATTTTAAGATTGCAGTCAATGGTGTAATAGGCTCTCCTTTAACAGACATAATATTTTTGGGACAGATATAGGGCCTGATTCTAACTTTGGAGGACGGTGTTAAACCGTCCCAAAAGTGGCGGATATACCACCTACCGTATTACGAGTCCATTATATCCTATGGAACTCGTAATACGGTAGGTGGTATATCCGCCACTTTTGGGTCGGTTTAACACCGTCCTCCAAAGTTAGAATCAGGCCCATAGTGTTCAGGTTATGACCTCAATCATGTTTAACCTCAGTTACTTGCTGGTCATAATTAAGTGCGGCAGGGCTAATATTGAGGCCTGCGGTCAATTGTTACAGTCAGTACAGCATTCACAAGTGCTTCAGCGAAAATTGTTTTCTGTGGAGGTGGTCAGTAGATGACAAAAAGTAAGTCATAGAAAATGTGTACAAACTGCAGGTTTGAGTACTCTTTAATAATGGAAGGCGTTAGATTTTTTTTTCAACCATATGTTGTCTCAATCGCATTTCTTTGTTAAGATATTTTCTTTGTGGATATTGCTTTAGGTAGTATGACGCAAGCGTCCTCTCCCATCTTCTCTATTGTGATTAAGAAGTCTGCCCAAAAATTTGGCAGTACGTTTTGTATGTGAATTCCATTCTCCCTTAAAGGATTTTTTGTTGATACGAATGCAGCTTAGGGGATTGTTGGTGGGACCAGAAGTTCGTATAATTCCTGCTCACTTTGTTTGTATTGATGGTAGCTCAGTTAAGGATAGCATCAGGTGGCAACACTGGGTCACTAAGGTCTAGCGGTTTGAAGTGTTAGTTATTTAGGGTTCAGCTTCCTGCTTTGTCACTTGATGTGGTCTGTCTAGCCCAGGAGTCTGCGACCTTTTCTGTAATGAGAGCTACTTATGAACAATACAAATCATCCAGAGCTACCAATATGATTAGTGTTGTATGCTTTTACATGGGTAATACATAATAGCCATAGATTAAATGCCCCTGGCACCAGGGTCACGATATTACCAATAAGCCTCCCCAGTGCCACATGATTTATCACTTAAATGACATCTTTAAGTATATTTTTGAAATTCAACCATCAGCTTATCAGTTCTGAAAAAAAATACACACATTTTCATTTTGAATACACATTTTTCAATTTTGGTATACATATATCAATTTAGTCAAGCAAAAGCTTCTAATTTAGTAGGCTGGACTGGACACAGGAGAGCTATTTCGAGGTAGCTGGAGAGCTACCAGTAGCTCACGAGCTACTTGTTGGAGAAGCCTGGTCTAGTCACACAAGGTGTGAACAGATAGTAATATTTTACTGTTTAGGTGATAGCTCACTAGTTGCTTTACCTGGTAGTGCAGCAGGGGAAGTGTGCTGTGGAAGGCCTCCAGAGAATGTGTGTTACTCTTTTTTGGGAGGCATGAGCAATGTGAATTCCACATGGTAAGGTGGTGATTCACCTGTGGTGAGTTGACAGTTTTGATGTTTGCTCAGGCCATTGTGGGCAGCACACTCTTCATAAGGTGCTCTCTCAGATTCTTCTGGTTGCCCCAGAAGTGATTTGCTCACTGACAAGCTTATGTTCTCAGTCACCGCTTTCGGATACCTGGTCCCTGGGCATGTATTTTCAGTCATCAGTTAAAGTGCACTCTGTTACTATCATCCGAAGAACCTGCAGTGGGAAAGACTAATCATCAACCTTAAACTAACATGATGCACAGGCTTTCTCTCTCTCTCTCTCACACACTCACTCTCACTCTCACTCTGTCCTCTCAAATTAAGAAAGTATTAAAACTTGAGTTTATATTGACACAAGGAAGAATGTGGAAACTAACATACAGGTAGCATGTAATGCTAGTCTGTATCCTCCCTATCCTCCCAAAATGGGTGCACAATGAACTTGCACCTTACACACCATCCAGTCCAAAAAGGAAACATAAACCCGAGGCCCAGGCAGATATTATAAAAAGAAAAACGGAGTGGGTGATGAAATTGCCACATTTGGCCTTGTTTTCTGGAGGTGAGCAGAGGGACATGGCAGACTGGCCTGAGGCTGTAGCGAAAGCTTTGGTGATTCTTTCCTGTTTCTTCAGAACTAGCCTCCATTAGCATTTATAAAGACAAACACAACGTCATTACAATTAATGTAGTAGTGCAGTTTCAACATCAGCGGCACTTCAAAGGATCAAATGAAGTATTTAATGGAATCCTTTGTAGTGTGCACTGATTGTAGGTATATGCGCGGAAGGAAACCTATGTGTGCGTGCCCACTGAGTAGCGCAATTTGGAGGGAACTATGTTGTCGAGCAGTGGTTTCAGAGTGAGGGAGCAGTGATTATTGCCTGGAGTTGGTCTTCGTCTTTTGTGACTAACATGGCTGTGTGCATGTTTTTTTAAACATATATGTTTACTGATTTTAAAACAAAAATAATAAAATCATTATTATAAGTATGACATTTCAGTGTACATTGTTATATAGCGATTCAACATCCATGGCATCATGGCTGGGCGCATGGTTGAGGATTGGAGAAGGAATTTGTTAGAAAGGGTTTATGGGACACATATTGGGTGCTTGATTTTGTGAATAGAGAGCAATACTCTGAGGGTGAAGGATCAGAAGGTACATTGTGGTGTATAATTGTTTTAGGCAAGTTAAATGGAATGTGCAGAGCTTTTTTGGATGGTGTGGGGAGAAAGGAAATGTTGGAAAATGGCGGGCAGCGGGAGGGAAGGGGCATTGATGTGACAGTGATGTGGCGTTAGTAGTGGTAGGGGATATTTACGACGATTTTGGAGTGGGAAGGGAGACCAGGCTAAGGTGGGAAAATAGGCTAGGTGGAGATATGGGGAGGGCTGGGAGAGGGGATTTTGGAAGCATAAGGAAGGGCAGGACAGCAGAAGGGGATTGGGTAAAGGAGAAAGAGGGAAGGGTTAGAATTTTAGTGGAAAGCAAGAGAAGATGGATGGGCACATTGGGAAGAAGAGCTGAGGTAAGAGTAGTTTGGGGTGAAGTTTGGTAAAGGAGAGAGAGGTACAAATGCTATGAGGCAAGTGGAAGGAGCTTTGTTAGGAACTTGTGGTAAGACCAATCACATTTTAGTGAATGTTGAGTTTATTCCCTGGTTTTGACTCTTGGCTTTCTAACTGCAATCATGTGGCTCTCAGTGGAGGAGGAAGTTACTCTAGGGGCAGGGGAAAGCACAATATAGAAACGCCCAGCAGCAGTGCAGTGGGAAACTAGGAGAAAAACCCTTTAAATAAAACCTTGCAATAGAAATACTATCTAATTTGTAGCGGGAAATACATTTGGTGAGGATTGGTGAAAGGCTTTTTTCTTAATTTTTAGGGGGTGAGTTTAAAAAGGTACACTTTGAAAACAACATGTACATATTTATATCTCATTAAGATCCCTGCAATACATCTTATTGTGTGAACAACTATGAATATAAAATAAACACCATTACTGTATCAGTGATAAAGTATGAGGCGTCCCATGCATGCATGTACACGTTTAGTAGAATAAATCAATCTGTGGGAACAAAATATATTTCGCAACGCTGGTGTGCTTCATAAGGGTATTGCATCCAGGTGTTTTTTTTAAAACCTTGATTTCAGTTATGTTGGTGAGTTGCTGCAGTATGCCTACGAAACACCTACCCACATTGAGCAAACTTAAGCATTGAGATGTGCAGCTGGAGGCGTTCCAACACTTCCTGATTTTATTAATTCAAGTCAGCTTCCTTCCTCACCAGACCAGACTTAATGTCACGTAGTAAACCTCAATGCAGGGAGAAGCAGTGTAGAAGTGGTCCTCTCTGGAAGGACTCCTACCTGTTTTCTATATGGAACGCTCAATTCTCAACTTTTGTACATTCAGTAGATTAGTGTCTCGATCAATGGACTGAAATAACTTTCCAATGTAAAGTAAGCATGGATGCTCAGTAAATTCTCTTGCTAGACACGATAAAGGGAGCCTTCAAGATATTTATCTGATTGAACATTTTGGTGTCCTTACTCCTGGATGACTGCGACTCTTCCCAGATTCTTTAAAGCTAGGGAAGGCTGTGCTAACTGGTGGATTGGTCGATCTCTTTTTAGCAATCATGATCTTTTTTGATGTAATGTTTTCCGAAATGTGTAAGAAGTCCGAGGCTTTACAGGCATCACTGATATAGAAAACCAATCTGGTTCCCACAGGACATACAATCATAATGATACAGAAGAACAGTATATCTGTAGGTGTACCATTATGATTTTATGCTGGGCGGATCTGGGTTCTGGTGGCTGTCCATTTTGAATCCATCACGATATTCCTATTCTAATGATCGGTGTTGTGGTGATATCAAAGCACTGATGTTAGCTGGTTTCAAGTGGTGTCCTTTTATTTCCCATTATATATAGATTTGTTAATATTAAGTTATTTTTTGCTTCTCATTCGCAAATAAATTATATTTTGGTCACTAGTTGACAAGTGTTGTTTGTTCATATGCTAGATTTCAGCATTTTTGTACCTGGTAATTCAAATAAATTTCCCTGCATTATGGTCAAGCAAGTTGGTCAATTTGGGCAGACTGTGTGGCAGTTTGAGGAACCTATGACACTCACATGTAGCAATGTCTGGCTGTAATATATCTTAGTGCTGCCTCGCAGATATGGACATCCTGCTGCTGAAGCATTGCTGGAGGTGTGTATCTGAACATGTGTGCATCGCAGACCTGCTGGATACAGCTGTATATTTTACTGTTTGTGGCTCTGTGAAAAACGTCCAGAACCTTGACTGCCCACCTAGCAAAGGCTGAAAGAACCCATATGTCTGCAATGCTGGTTCACAACCTCGGAACCATGCAAGTATCCCACAGGGCTGAGCCAGGAAGATCGCCTGGGGTTGTTACATTAAGACCTGGTGGCACCAGTTGGGGTGAATTGAGAAGGGGCATGATGCCCCAGGGAAGTGGGTACTTAAGTGAGAGGCAGGACAGCAAGTCCCTTAATAAAGCAGGGTGTGAAACTCCTATCACCTGTCGCCCAAGACATATTGTTTGGGGTCCAGGACGAGTTTTTATGTTTATATTTTTTTCCATGGTTAAGCAGGCACTACCCACTGCCGCACGAATCCTTTGGCTCCTAGCTCACAGGACCGGAGTATGGTTCTGTGAACTGCGAAAAAGGATTGCCTGGCACTAAGGGAAGATGTGTATCCATATGTATAAGTTGTTCAAACTTGTTCACATTTGTTCACATAATTCATTAACCTCTTAGCTGCTGGGCCTTTTCTCCCCCCAGTGCTGAGCCCTTTTTTGGCTATTTGGGGTAGTTCGCGCTTAGGCCTTTATAACTTTTTGTCCACATAAGCTATCCACGCCAAATTTGCGTCCTTTTTTTCCAACATCCTAGGGATTCTAATGGTACCCAGAGTTTGTGGTTTCCCCTGGAGGAGACCAAGAAATTAGCCAAAATACAGTGAAAATGACGTTTTTTTTTCAAAAAAATGGGAAAAAGGGGCTGCCGAAGAAGGCTTGTGGTTTTTTCCCTGAAAATGGCATCAACAAAGGGTTTCTGGTGCTACAATCACCATCTTCCCACCTTTCAGGAACGGGCAGACTTGAATCAGACAACCATATTTTTCAACCCAATTTTGGCATTTTATTGGGACATACCCCATTTTTACTATTTTTGGTGCTTTCAGCCTCCTTCCAGTTAGTGACAGGAATGGGTGTGAAACCAATGCTGGATCCCAGAAAGCTAAACATTTCTGAAAAGTAGACAACATTCTGAATTCAGCAAGGGGTCATTTGTGTAGATCCGACAAGGGTTTCCTACAGAAAATAACAGCTGAAATAAAAAAATATTGAAAGTGAGCTGAAAAACAAACAGCCATTTTTCTCCACGTTTTACTCTGTAACTTTTTCCTGCAATGTCAAATTTTTTAAAGCAATATACCGTTACGTGTGCTGGACTCTTCTGGTTGCGAGGACATATAGGGCTTGTAGGTTCATCAAGATCCCTAGGTACCCAGAGCCAATAAATGAGCTGCACCTTGCAATAGGTTTTCATTCTATACCGGGTATACAGCAATTCATTTGCTGAAATATAAAAAGTGAAAAATAGGTATCAAGCAAACCTTTGTATTTCCAAAATGGGCATAAGATAAGGTGTTGAGAAGCAGTGGTTATTTGCACATCTCTGAATTCCGGGGTGCCCATACTAGCATGTGAATTACAGGCCATTTCTCAAATAGACGTCTTTTTTACACACTGTCTTACATTTGGAAGGAAAAATTTTAGAGAAAGACAAGGGGCAATAACACTTGTTTTGCTATTCTGTGTTCACCCAAGTCTACCAATAAAAATGGTACTTTACTTGTGTGGGTAGGCCTAATGTCCGTGACAGGAAACTCAACATGGACACATCACCTTTTTACATTGAAATCTGACGTGTTTTTTGCAAAGTGCCTACCTGTAGATTTTGGCCTCTAGCTCAGCCGGCACCTAGGGAAACATACCAAACCTGTGCATTTTTGAAAACTAGAGACCTAGGGGAATCCAAGATGGGGTGACTTGTGGGGCTCTGACCAGGTTCTGTTACCCAGAATCCTTTGCAAACCTCAAAATTTGGCCAAAAAAACACTTTCCCTCACATTTCGGCGACAGAAAGTTCTGGAATCTGAGAGGAGCCACAAATTTCCTTCCACCTAGCATTCCCCCAAGTCTCCCGATAAAAATGGTACCTCACTTGCGTGGGTAGGCCTAGCGCCCATGAATGGAAATGGCCCAAAACACATCCTGGACACATCACATTTTTTCACAGAAAACAGAGGTGTTTTTTACAAAGTGCCTACCTGTGGATTTTGGCCTCTAGCTTAGCCGGCACCTGGGGAAACCTAGCAAACCAGCAAATGTTTGAAAACTATAGACCTAGGGGAATCCAAGATGGGGTGACTTGTGGGGCTCTGACCAGGTTCTGTTATCCAGAATCCTTTGCAAACCTCAGAATTTGGCTAAAAAAACACATTTTCCTCACATTTCGGTGACAGCAAGTTCTGGAATCTGAGAAGAGCCACAAATTTCCTTCCACCCAGCGTTCCCCCAAGTCTCCCGATAAAAATGGTACCTCACTTGTGTGGGTAGGCCTGGTGCCCGCAACAGGAATAGATCACACAACGGTCAATGTTGGTCCTTACATGAGGCAGCTGTTGACCCTGGGGTGACCAGGGTGGTAGGAATTTTGTGGATCCCAGCATATTCCTGTAGTTTGTGTGACAGAAATGCGAGAAAAATAGAGTTTTTATTCAACATTTCAGCTTTGCAGGGTATTCTGGGTAAGAAAACTTTGGGGAATCCACACAAGTCACACCTCTGTGGACTCCCCCGAATGTCTAGTTTCCAAAAATGTTTGGGTTTAGTGTGTTTCTCTATATGGCCACCGAACCCAGGACCAAAAACACAGGTGCCTGCCTTACAAAACCAGTTTGTTTTGCAATAGATAATTATGATGTCTCCACAATACGATTTGGGCAGTGGAATTTGGGGCTGAACTAAATTGGGGAGCTCCCAAGAGAGCACTCTCTCTGCTTGCCGCCGCATTCACCTGCTCTCTGGGTTGGGCTAACCCACTATTACCCCGTTGCACAGACTGCTTGCGAAGGGACAGCAGGACTGTCCTCATCACCTCCCTCATAATTTACTGGAAGAGGAGTTATCGAATGGGACTCCTCCGACTGAAAAATCACTCCCAGAGTCTGCGCCATTGTCCTATCCCTCAGATGCTGTCTCAGTATCTGATGTCTCAGTCTCTGATCCTATGTCAGAGCTGTCCTCTATAACCCGAGTGACGGCAGCAGTCATCCATCAAGATGCCATCTCTGCTATTGGCTAAACTGTTGCTCTAAAAAACTAGCCTACGTAGATAGTTACAAAATCGATGGTGTGTGTGAGATACGTTCAACAGTAGAGGACACCTTTATCTGCGCTTCTTCCCTCAATCAGCACGTTCTTTCAAGACACTCAAAAAACACCTTGTCACATACCATTTGCCACAGTCTTTAGCACCTCCTGTGCACAGTCCAACAATCATTATTGGTGCTCCCACTCCCTCCTCCTCGGATTCCCTCATTACCACCCAGCAAAAGTGCCCTTCATCTCTCCATAGCCGCCCTCCACCCCTCACATACATTTCATTTGTATTATAGCGCAGGTAATGGCTGACTTTACTAATGTACTCAGCTATTTACATAAAATACAGATTTGCTCTTTGCAGTTGGCATATAAACCTTCTGCGCTTCTTTATGGCACTAAAACTGCCACTAGACAAGTCTGACCCTTTTGTAGCAGAAACATAATCACAATACTTACTTGACTTTTTTATTGCTGCCTAAAAGCTACAGTTGAAAAGCGTCAGTTGAAGTATGTGCATTGCTTTGAAGATGCAAGCTGCAACTGCAAGACAACTGGTGGCAAATCTATATATATATATATATATCACTTTTATATGTGGGTCTGGTTTTCCTGGGGGCCGATCGCAGCCCCCAGGGAAACCACACACATATTGACAAAAGTGATATATATATATATATATATAGCTCTATCTCTATATATATATATATATATATCTATCTACATAGATATATCTATAGATAGATCTATCTATAGATATATCCATGTAGATAGATATATCTATATATATATATAGATCTATATATATATATATATATATTTATAGATCTATATTTTTTTTAGTTGTTGTATGGTTTCCTTGGGGGCCAAAATGGCAGCTGTGCTGCGATCGGGGCCAGGAAACACTTTCAGGAAGGCCTCGTAAGAAAGGGGAGACTCTCCCCTTTCTAACAAGGCCTTCCTGAACGTGGGGAAGGCCGTTTGTGGCCGTTTTCCGCGGCCGCTTCCTGCTCCGATGGGGAAATCCACAAAGTGACATCACAAAGGGAGGGGTAGGGGGGAGACATGGAAGAGCTTCTGTGTCACTGAGGGAACAAAAAAAAATCCTCGGGTGCGACGCACCTGAGGATTTATTAACCTCCGCCCTGGTGTCGGCCACTGGTCGTGACCCGCACCAGGGAGGTAGTGCGGGTGTCGGCCAGTGGCCGACGCCCGCATCCAAGGGGTTAATACAAATGCATTTACTGTTAAGGTGAGTGCTTTAAGGAAAAGCAGTGAGCTCAGCCTGATCGCTGACAGAGTTTCCAGTATAAAAACGTGTACACATGACAGCATTTATAATGCTCACTGATTATATGCAGATAAATGCAGACGCTTGAAAGCAAGATTGGTGATCGCTTTTCAACTAAAACGTACACAAAATTTGCAACTTGAAAAGAAGTTTATGTAAATTAGTATACAGTTTTGCATACTATTTCTCTGAGACTTAATTTAGTAAAATGTGTTTGATGCATGCCAATTTATTTTTAATAGGAAAAAAGCCAATTGAGTGCACCAAATGTCTACGACCTTACATTAGTGCATATTTAGGTCTCGGGAATTCACAAAAGTTCATAAAGTATGTATAGAAACCGTGATTCTTGCAAACGTTTGCAATACCCACTTTCTGATTACCTAATATGCTGACGTGTTTGTTCATGTGAAAATATGGTCAGTAACTGCAAATTCACTTTTTCCCATCATAAAAAACATATTAATTCTGCCTCTGTCTGGAGGATATTTCCGACCTTTTTCATTGTAAATACCCTTAAAAATGTATGTTTGTGGGTGTGCACAGATGCACAATGTATTACAATGCTGGAACTACCACTTCCTGCCTACTTCCAACCCCGTATGGCCCAGCTTGCAAATTTGACAGTATTGGTTGGGTAGTAAATCTACACCTGTGGCAAAAACAGTATCATATGGTTAGACCCCCTTGGTACTATACAATTACAAGTTTGTTCCCAAGGTTTAGGGGATAACAGTGCAGATCTGGTTTTACCAAGTGGAAATATGCATGGTATTCCTTTTTAGTTCGAGCATTCGACATGTAATCTAGTCTGTGGGCTTTAACCTCACCTTTTTACTTTAATTCATTCCTGGGCCTGCCTTTCAAAAATCTCTTGATGTTGTTGGTAAATGTTTTTGTTTGTCCCGCCTTGAGACTATTTTTGTACCACCTTTGAGACTGACCCTGTTAGATGGATTATTGCACAATCAGCGAGATATCTTAATGTGGCGCATTTTTAGTTTTTATTTTGCCTCACTGCTTCGCGCTCATGGCGGTATGTTGTTTCTTCCTCTTCCTTGGTTTCAGGCATTTTCCCATTTTTTTGCGATGTCTGCAGGGTCTTTTTTTATTTATTTATTTATTTTTACTTTTGCAGTTTTATGTAGCGCAAACTCGACACAAAGGTATTGTAGTGCTTATTTACTTTTTGGCAGTTTTATATAGTGCAAGCTCGATTCAAAGGTTTTTCAGCTCTTTACATGAGCATCAGTTATATTACACAAGAACACATTAATTTTTTGATGGCAAGGGGAGATTAAGTGATTTCCCCAGAATCACAGGATGTTGAGCCATCACCAAGACTCGAACAGTGTTCCCCGGCTCCAAAGTCGGCAGCTCTGGACCTTACGCTACATCCTTTCCCCTAGGGTCATTTGTCCGGTGCATGTTGGGGCAGTCTGGGAATAACTTGTTTTTTTGTGTTTTTTTTAATATAGCGCTTTGTAATACAGTTTCTGCCGTTTCATAGAGCTGCAAAGAAGGTGCCATTCTTAGCAAAAGTGTTGTCACCAAAATGGGGGAAAAGGAGTCGTGCACTTAACTGCCTCAAGCCTGATAGCAAAAAATATCTAACCTTTGGATATAAATTGGGCCTCTTCAAATAGAGTTCAGTCAGTGCGAACTCAATACAAAGGTATTACAGCGCTTTACATGAGCACTGGTTACATTACACAAGAACACATTCATTTTTGGTAGGAAGGGAAGATGAAGTGATTTGCTCAGAATCACAGGATGATGACCCAGCGCCGAGACTAGAACTGTGTTCCCCAGCTCCAAAGTCAGCAGCTCTGGCCCTTATGCAGCATCTTTTCCCCTAGGCTTCTTTGTCTGTTGCATGTTGGGGAAGTCTTGAAATAACTCGTTTTTTAATCTAGCTCCTAGTAATACAGGTTCTGTCATTTCATAGCACTGCAAAGCAGGTACCATTCTTAACAAAATCGCTATAATTCATTTGCAGTTAAGCTGCCTCTTCTGGTTTTCCCTTTCTATACAGTCAATGCTTTTAAAAGTTAGGCTGGTATTGCAATGTAGAGGAATAATTTCTTTAAAAGTTTAACACACAGAACTATATGGCTGCCCCTTTTCTTTGCTCCTAACTCTTTTCACCCCCTCATTCTCCGTGTTAAATGCCATGAAGGTGCCTCTTTATGCTTGTTTGGTGCTATAAAAGTTTAGTTGAACACACTACAAAGGGTTGCATTTCTAGGGTATCACAGCCAGTCTGTAGGAATGAGGCAAAAACACTCCCAAGATGGCAGCCTTGTGTTCTCTCTCAAACAGCGAGAGGTCTGGGAGGGTTGCTGTGGCACCTGGCATACATCCACTTTACTCCAAACGAAAACGCAGAGGTAAAATACATTGTAATTTACAATGCCAATAGCTCTAACTCTCTCAAGTGAAAGATCTATTGTATTGCAAATGCTTCTTTGTGGTATTATCACTCACATTTAACAACTGCTCTGGACATGTCGTAAACGTGAGCAGAAGTACTGCTGGGGGAATGAGTGTGAGGACAGAGTATAGTGTGGAGGAGAACAGGGAAGACACTAGGCTGGAGGGGGGCATTACATGTGCCCTGTGTGCTGCGGCGGAGCAGAGGCAGAAAAATGGGTCTAGGCTGCAATGTAACTGGATCTCAAAGGATTTTACCAGTCAAAAAAATTGGGTTTATTATTCTTGCACCCAGTACATCCAGGTGCTGCACAGCCCTCTCACGATAAAGCAGAGTAAAATTTCATACTGGAATACTGCTGTTCTCAACTGATAATCTGGGCGTACATAGTTTTACAGAAAGCTGGCCAAAGCAGTTATAATTGGGGCTTTTATATAATGAAGATGCTGCCATAATTTTTCACCTTTCTGCATGCACCAAAAAACAAGTGGATTTCTTTCAGGAGAGATAGATTTCCGAAGCATACTGTCCCTAGGAGAAGCAGACAGTCTATAAAATTCCACATCCCAATAAGGTAGTGGCCGGTTCTTCCTGGGTGTTACGTCCTGTAGTCTGCAGACCACATTATGCTGATCATCAGAATCCTCACTCTACCAAGCTTATGAAGGGCTCATTGATTACCAGGAAGGTCTTGAAATTCCAATTCAGGTAGATCTGGCCAGTTTTAGTGACATGAGGGAAGAACTAACTCAAGGCAGGCGGAAAAGAAAAAACCCTGCAGGATCTCACTGCATTTCACCTTAAGGCCTGTCTGTATGAGAGCTACTGAACCCTTTGCCTGAAGTACTGTCGTGCCCCATAGTCCATCCTTTGATCAGTCTAAAATTAGAATTAAAGTATCTCAGATATGCAAGTGACTCTAATTTATCCCCCAGGCTACCTGACTTGTTTGGAGAGTTCCACATTAATCCTTTCAGTTACTCCTTGGCAACAGAAGAAAACACCAGGGAATGCACCTTGGATGCTAGGGCAGGTGGTAATTCTGATAGTGGAGACTTTGGTCATTTCCGTACAACCACTACAAACCACTCTCAGTTTGTACCTGATTTGCCTCTGCTACTCAAGGTGGGCTTATGGATCTCCCCAAAGTACAAGACAGAAGTTATCGCTGGCCAAAATGGTGAACCTTGGCAAGGCCATGTGAGATAGGCAGTGCAATTGAAAGTGTCTGAAAGATGATGTTTGCTGGTTTCTGAGATAAGGAGCAACGTCCATGATTAAAATTTTGATTCTGTGAAATGCTACCTTAACTTTAGTAATAACCCTCCTATCTGAGACCTTGGTTAGATTAACAGAATCATTTTTTTGGAATCATCAGCGAAAGTGCCAGTACATCAGAGTGAGGTCAGCCCCAGGCCTTCCTGTGTCTCTCTGATATTTCCTAGCACAGTACCTTTGGATTTTGTCACCAGCTTCATATCTGTACTTCACCCAGTGTCTTCCAAAATTATGAGAAATGGTCAACACCCTAGTCTGATCAGTAGCACCCTACAGTACAGGGGGGATAAAATCTCATTGAGGGTTATGTTTGAATGCAAAATTGATATACCCAATTAATAAAATTAAATTAGCAGTAGAACCATCAGTGTCGTATTTTCATTAAAGATAGCAAACAGCTGGAAGTTGGTGGTCTGAAATTACATAATTGCAGTAGAAATGCATGTATAAGTTGGTTTTGAACTTACGACCCTTCCCGGAATCCAAACCCTGCTAAACGCAAGCCCTGACATAATCAGAGACGTTATCATTGCATGCATGGCATGTGTGTTGGTTTCCTTCCAGGACCTGGAGATTATGTTTTTATTACTTGAATTAGCTAGAAAACCCTCCCTGGAGAGTGAGGTAGGAAAGAGGGAACTTGTGACGTCTTTTAGGGAAAGTATTCTTCCCGGAGACTTGTCATGCCCAGTCCCCATCGAAAGTTAAACAAATCACCTTTAAATCATCATCAAGCGTTAGAGTCTCCAGGCCTTTTGCTGATGTGTCTGAGAGATTAATTCTTTCAGGCCAGTTGGTGATGGAAGGTCTATCATATACTTCAGCGGTTCTTTGACTTCTTTGGACCCCCCACTGAATCATTCCAGGAACCTAGAAACCCCTACTGAATCATTATTGGTACCCGGGGTGAGTCATTACTGGAAGCCAGGGATCCTGCCTAAGAATTTTCAGTGATTTGAACCACAGAATAATACATAAAAAATACAGACACAAGCATTCATCAAAAAATACGCAAATGATTACATAGTTTACTTAACTCACAAACAAATAATACAAAATTACATTTTAATTTTAATCGGAGAGTTGGAGCTTCTCTAAATTCAATTAAAGCCACTCATCGTCCATACTATATCCTGTGTGATGCCCCTGCTCTGCTCCCACAAATCATTCTGAGCATACTGACAACATTTTAGCTTCTAATTTCAAAGTCCTTCACATTTACAGACCATTTTAATATTTTCAGTTTTACATCTTGCTTCTTTATTTATACACTCTTCATTAATTTGCTAATATTTAATTTTCTAAGCAATCACTGACCCCCTGAGTCGTTTTTGCAGACCACTGATTTACTGCACAACAACTGGCAGCATACTCTATATGACAAATGTACCAATTTAAGCCATACCTCGTTATCCGGCACCTGTCTGATGATGTAGGTTTTTGTTCTTTCCAGGCAACAGACTATGAACCTCCCCCCCCAAAGGAGGATGAGAGGGCCTGTCATACTGCAACCTTTTGGTATGGGTATATGATTCTCTCGAGAATCTGTGTGAAAAAGACTAGAGAAAGATCCATACATTCACTGTGTAAGGCTGCCACCCTGGGTTGGTCCAAAGATTTATGCTAATAATGTAGGGTCAAACCTGTCTACGTTTAATAGGTGAAAAGTCCCAGAAAATAATCACAACATACAGAATTACAAACCTTTTCTGCATGTTATTCCACATTTCCCTGTTGAAAACTCAGAATGTGAGGTACTTACAACAACAGGTACTTAACTCACCCTAGGATAAGTTTGGGAACCCTCCCTTTAAAACCTGACAACACTTGCCGGTTTAAAGAACTGAGTTTAAATCAACTACTTTTAAGCAAATTCTTGACAAGGTGGCAACCTATTATTTGACCATGTAAAGGATCCTACTGGCTCTTAACAGTATCTGGATAGGAATTTTCCCACAGATACTATAAGACTGTATTCTAAGTTGAGATTTGGGCAGTTTTCCCTGTTGACTGAGGTGTGGCGATGCGCTACAAAACACAGTAAGTGAATATTTCTGTGTGTGGTGAAGACAGAAGATTCTCAACAACGCCCTTATTCCTCTTTCATTCCCTTTACGGTAGACTGAAGAGAGATTGGCTATGACCTTCTTAATAAGGTAGAAGTGTGGAAATATGAAGTCTGTGATGATATCTTCTGTCTCTAATGACCTGGTAGTTATCTCTGCAGTGTCCCAGTTTTTGAAGGGCGTAGCAGCAGAGATACTATGTAATAGAAAGGGTGATAATCATATAGTCTGCGCCTGAGGTGACACCTGAATAACATGGACCGGATGAACAAGGTTAAAGGATTACCCTTGTGCATCTGCCCCTCCCCCCTTCACCCAGACTTGTGGTGCTCTCTCTTAACTGTGTGATTCTTCCCCTGTGCGCTACATTGCTTTCTTTTGCCTCTTTTTTTTTTTTACTTTGCCCATTGTTCTCTCACTTGTGTTGCCTCCCATGCCTGCCATGTTACTTTACACCCACCCCCTCCCCAAACTGCTTCTGAAGCCATCATCAGTTTTAATTTATATTACTGTAAAATGCACTTTTGTACTATGTTTTTTTTCTTTTTTTTTTAAAGTGCTTTTGTGCTGTTTTTTTAGGTCACAGCATACCAGACAGCTCAGCTGTCTGGTTTGCTAAAGACATCTTGGGGACATTCAGAAAGCTGACCTATGAATGCATTCTGCCTGTTGCTTGCCTTTGGTTATGTGGTTTGTAACTCACATGTTCTTGCTTTCCATTTGCTGGCTTTATTTGTTTTAGACCGTCCAGCTTGAGTCCATACCTTTGCTTGCCCAAAACTTACTTCCAATATCCTTCTGAGTGCTCCCTTTCTGTAAACAGGCCTGTAAATCTTGTTCTTATTTGTCACATTTGCTGTGCATTCAAAGACTGAGGTCAAATATCAGATGCTGACTTCCAAGAGCGATTGTTTACTTTTCTTTCTCTGACTTCAAAGTGAGAGGATTCATGTGGCAATCTTGATGGATAACTGGGGGTAGGAAGGAGTTTTTATCTAGCACACGACAACATTTAAATGAACTGTGTTAAGTATTTCAGAATATATCAGAATTAGGAACACAAATGATGCACCTCTTTTGTAATTTTTGAAGTGTTTTGGAAACAAATACTTTAATATGATCAAAACAAATCATTACACTAGGTGATGCAATTTCCACACCTTTTTGTCTCAGCACTATATAGTTTTATTGGTAAAACTGTATCTCTGTACAAATGTAATGGTCATTTCGATTGAAAATGTGTTGTCTGTAATTGCAGTGTGCTACCACACCAAACTCTGTTCTATGCCACTCCATTCTACTCTGCACTGCACCACACCACTGCACTCTATGCCACTTCACGCTACGTCTCTCTGCTCTACCCTGTACCATATACCAATGCACTCTTTGCCACTCTACTCTACACCACTGCACTCTACACTACTTCAGTTTAGGCCACACAGATCACCTCTAGTCAACTCCAGTGTATGCGAGAGTACTCTATGGTACTCTGCAACACAGCACTCTTTCAGTACACTCTAGATCAATGCACTTTACTCTGTAATCCTCAACTCTATGCCCCTACACTCTATGCCAATCCACTGTATGTCACTCTAATCTGCACCACCACACTCTATGCAACTGCACTTTACGCCACTCTACTCTTAACCACTGCACTCTGCCGATGCACTATACATAACTGCACTCTCACTGCACTCCACTCTGCAGCACTATACCCCATGCCACTGCTTTCTACTCCACTCTACACCACTGCACTCTGACACTCGACAATCTTGCACCCTCCACCATTAAACGGTACGCCACTCTACTCTGCACTACTCCACACTATGGCACTATACTCTACTCTGCACCACTCTATGCTACTCTCCTCTGCACCACTCTGCCACTCGACTCTGCACTCTATGCCACTCAACTCTACCCTGCACCACTGTTCTCTGCATCACTCAACTCTATGCCACACCACTCTGCACCACTGCACGCTGCAGCACTCCACTCTGTACCAGTGCACTTCAATGCACCACTCTAATCTACGCCACTGCATTCTATGACACTACATTGTACGCTGCTGAATTCTGTGCTGCTGCACTCAATGCCTTCACTCTATGCCACTATACTCTGCAACACTCTACGCCAGTGTACTCTACACCAGGCTACTCTAGTCTAAGCCATTCCAGTGTAAACCACTCTAAGCGACTCCATGCTGTGCCTCTCCAATACACAACACTCTGCCACTCCACTCTACAGCGCTCTACTTCACTCTTCACCATGCCACTCTACGCCACTCCACGCCACTCTCCTCTATGCCACTAACTGTTAGCCATGCTGAACAGCAGCTACACTGGTGTACAGCATGGCTAAAACACATTAGCAAACCAAATAGCTCTTGCATAGGCGAGACCTATAGGCTTTGCCATCAGCTACACATCATGGCTAAATTGATTACAAAGCCAATAGGTTTCATAGGCTCTACTTATTAGTTTTGCTGCTGCTTATCTGTATTTACAGTTATCCAACCACTGCTGTCCTCCCTCCACCTGCTGCCTCCACTTCCTCCATACCGTTGTCTTGCTCTCACTTTGAGAGAAATAAAACATTTGCTGCTTTTTCATTTTTACTTGGTTTTTAATGTTTATAGTGTGTACCCAGTTTTGACATTTTAACCCCTTCATTGCTTAGGGCTACAGCAGCACCTCAATCTAAGTGCACATCACTGATGAGGAAATTCGTTACACATTTCCACATAGTGCAGGTTCAGCCCTAAACAGGAGTCTGCCACCGAATTTGGATTATGAGATGGCGGAAAAGCCGCACCTTCGTGTTTTCCCCCGAACACATTTCACCCTGGATTGAGAGTAAAATATGAGGGAATCATTGCGCAAACACAGATGTCTTCCTTTTTCTGAGAGTGGAAACTAAAGTATTGTGAACATTTTCCCCAGAAAAATATCGAACATGCGCTATTGGTATTTCTTAGGGTGAAATTCCCAACTATACTAATTATGAGGTGTGTCACTGTATTAATATACCCGTAATAAAACGTGCTACCGTAGCTTTTCTCCAATATGTTATGTAAAAAGTGCAATAAAAAAAGGAACTAAACATGCAGATGAGAGAAAAGAAAGTGAAACAGTCTAGTGGCTGGTTGGAAAAAGCTGGCGATTCTGGTAAGTCCACAGGTTCCATGCTTAGGGAACCTCTGCTGCTGTGCCTTGGAATGTGTCACCATCTGCACGGTGGAGACCGTGGGCTCAATCCGTGAACTGGTACACCGATCCTTTTAGACCATTTTCATCTGATGTAGGCATTCAGAAGCAGTCAATACAGATCACGTGCCGACCAAGTTGAGCGTAAATACGTAGTCATACTGGTGCATTCCAGCCTGCTCATCAGCCAGCAGGGAGCTTGGCAGACAGGACACAAAGGCAGTGACCTGATGTTCATGGGCTGGAAATGACAGCACTAGTCGATGGACATGAATACCAGTCATTGACCACTGTGGCTACCTCAACGTACATGTTAAGAGTACAATTTGAGATGATGCCAAGATTGGGCATGTGGATTGCATGAAGTCAATACGTGCTCAGCTCGTTCCTTTCTCAGGTGGTTTTCCTAGTGCCTAACTATTAGTCCTTCCAGGTGCAGGCGAATCATCACCCAGTTTTTCTGAATCTTGGTGGACACTTCGGACAATTACATTATCAGATTATCAATTGAAGTATCGGGGTTTGTTGGTGTTACTTCTGGTTGTCTGCTTCCTACTGGTCCTTCTGTAAGCCATGCTCCTCTGTCGGCTGTCCTCTACATTTAACCGGCTGGTGTATAAGACAACTGCTAATTAGGTTGCTCAGGGAAGGAATGACAGCTTTATGTCTTTGCAACTCGAGAGGAAAACCTTGAACCTTGTCACTGTTTCACAGTAACAGGGAGTTAGTTACCTGTGGCATCTGCACAGCTGGGGAATTCTGAGCATGTTCTCAGCGCGATTGTGAGTTAACGCTTCTCTCATAAATCTCTATCATATCATGTGGCCTCCTGTGTACTGTATGCAGATTAAGCGTTCAGAGCTTCTGGAGTCACCTAGATACATGTTGGTGAGAAATGACTGTTCTGTTAGGGTAGCCATCAATAAGTCTAGATTTAGTTATTGTATCAACGCTTTCTTGCCTGCTTTCCTGAAATGGTTATTTAGTCTGCCTAGTATCCAAAATATGGTACCAATGGCTGTCTGGGCCAGACAGTGGTGAGATCGGAAGACCATTTGAGTTTCTCCATAAAAGACGCATGCCAACTTGCCTACAAAAAAACATAGCAAACCAATGAGGTGACATTGATTGCAGAAGGTCAAGATTGTCATTCATTGCTTAAAATAATTAATTGTTGCACCTATCTGGCTAGCAGAAGGTGTGGCCCAGCATGACTATCAATTAGCTTGTAGTTCGGAGAGGTGAATTTCTAGTCTTGGCTTCCTATTACTTTCTTTGGATACTACAATTAGCATGTAGGCCTTTTTGGATGAGAGCAATTTTACCAGTGGCTTCAGGCATGTACATTTTGGTAAAAGCACCTGCAAAAGGAAGCCAATTGTGTTTTTCTTAATAGGTTTATTTACATTTTAAACAAGCACACAACTTTATTTGTCTGCATATTATTCCCATACAGTTATCTATCATGTCAAAAGCAAGTAAAGAAAAACAAAGTTGTAACATTAACAAGCCTTGTTGCTCTGGTCTAGAATATATCATCTCCTTTAATTCCAGCATGTTATATGCATCCACCACTGAATGTCTCCAGCTCAGTTCCAGCTCTCTACTTGTTTGCTGTTACTTTAAGTCACAGCTGACTGTTCCCATGTGTACCGTCGAGGTAAAGGGAGGGCTGCACCCGTGCCCATTTTGTATCATCTGTTGTCTACTTCAGCCTCACGTATGTTTGTATGCATGTGTTTATGTAGTATTTCTAAAGTGAGATACTAGTCAAAAGACAGCGGACTGCTGTACAGTTTTAAAGTCAAGCAGTAAGTCAGTTAGTGAGTAGCAAAGGGACTGTAAATACATTGTGATGTAGTGTTCTTTAAAGAGATGCGTCTTTAACTATTTTCCAAATTGGAGCAGCATTGGGGCATTCCTTTCCCTCATTTGCATATTTAACCATATCATCCCTCACTCATTATCTCCCTATCAAATGTTAGGTTTCCTATTTTACCAGACCTGGTCTTGCGTCAGGTCTCGGTGCGTGTAGTCTGGGGGAACTGTAGCTGCCATTCGCCTCATGCTTCTCTCTTGATGGCTTGTGGCTCAAAGGGCAGTAATTTTAGCGCCCACCCTTCTCTTTGTGTCTTTCCATCCTTCCAATATGGGCGGGGCTGAGGACCTCTAATTTCTGGTATCTACCTTTTGGCTAACATTAGCTCTTGGTCTGTGAATTTTACTCTATTTTGCCTCTTTTAGGCCTAAGTATGCAGCCCATTCAACACAGCTCGACCCAATATCAGTTTGGTTCACTTGTCACCTCAATGAAAGACATAGTCATTGCTCTCAAGTACCCTTCCTGTTCATTAAATGACCGTACCATTTGGGAAAAGGTTGCCTTTATCCGACTGCATCTGGTGTAGTCACTAGGTACCTCAGGCTTTCGTCGGTGCAGTCTCTTGGGGTCAAGTATGTCTGGTGGAGGTAATTAAACTGTATATACTTAGAACTAGCATTCCTGGATACCTTTTTTGGGAAGCACTTCATCCTATTGCATTCCTTATCGATAAATGATGTCTTCAATCCCTCTTTCCATATGAGCCACGAATGCCTGTTGCCTGTCACGTCTTTTGCTCTAAGTGCCCTATATGATTGGATCCCTGCCTTACTTCCTGATCTTTTTGAGCAGCAATTGTAGCATCTTATATGTAGTGGGTACCTCCTTCGTCACCTCCTACAGTGCATGTAGATTTCTGTTGCTTGAGATGAATTGCTCTGTTGGTAGCTCCGGTTCAACATCTACTTCAGATGTTCAGTAATCCAAGAGAGAACAAATCTCAAATTTTTATAACCCCGCTGTTTCACAGGTTTCTTTTAAGAACTCTTCCCAGTCCACCCAGTTTTCTGATGATGCACTAAGCCACAGCTGTTTTCCCCCCTCCTAGAATACGTAGCCAGCAATTTCTTTGCTGTTTCAACCAGCATAGGTAGTTTCCTTTTTCTATCTCTTTCCTTCCAAAGAGCCACAATCAGTGTGGTTGGTGCAACAATGTTCTCAATTTAGGCCCTAGATGTAATCCTACATTCAACAATCTACCTCACCACCCATTTGAGCTAAGATGCAAGTTAATACAGTTCCAGGTCATGGACCTCCATCTTTCCCAGCATCTTCAGCTAGTCCAGTACCACCATCTCCTACTGTTACCTCACACCAAATTAGTAATTAAGATATTCAACTCTTTAAAGAGTTTGCGAGGTAGCAGTATAGTTATAGTGACAATATAGTACAGTAACCTCTGGAGGACCACTATTTGTGCATGGGCTACGCTTCCTGTCATTGATATTGGGAGGTTGCATCAGGAAACCAACAAACTGCACAATGCTGAGACCGCAATCTATAGTTTCCATCTAGAACATCCTCTGTTTTTCTCTAAATTCTTATGCCCAGGTACTTGAAAGAGCCCAATGCATACCATGTACTACAAAAAAGGCCCATATTGTTATTTCTGAAATTGGAGTCAAATGCTAGCACCTCTGAGCCTGTAGATGTCTTGTTGAGCTCATCTGAGTGTTGTAATGCCGACAGTCCACAACACCGCTACATGTCTCTCCATTCTAAGGTCTCTTAACATCTGTTATTTGAGTTAACCATAATGTTAATGCATTGAACGAAATATGTAGCTGATGCTCAAATATGAGTATTAATTGGAATGATGGGAGAGTGTGGTGTTCTTGTTGGCATTTTACTGTAATAGTGTTCCTGGTAAATTGCAGGGGAACTCATTTAGGACAATGTAGTACAGACAAGGATAATTCAGGTGAATATAAATAAAGAATAGTTGGCCATCTGATCAATTGTATATATTGATTAGTAGCATCTGGCTTACTCTGAGCAAATTTCAGAAACAGTTTTCTTCCGTTTGGAGTTGGAATTTCTATTCCATGTTGTGTGTTTTAGTAACTAGGTAAGAATCTGTTGTGTCATGATATGTGGTCTTCAGCAAAGTCCTCCTTTTTTATGTCCACATTCAGATGTAGAACTTGTATTATGTGGATTCCATCATCCTGCATGCTCTGCATTGCCTACCCGCAGTCATTTAAAAGGAGTACTCCAGTGTTCACTGTTTTCTTCAGCTTCTTATTAAGGCAATAGTCCTGGAGTCAAGGCTTCTTGCCAGATTTCTCATAGACTTCCCAAAAAATCCAGTTTGAAGGTTTTGATCCTAAACACATAAATATATCTTGTACTTCTGCTGTGCGTTCCTAAGTGGCAGTAGCTAGCAAGCCATAATGTCTTCTTGGATTTCCTTTCGGCCCCTAAGATGCGGACTGCTTGCCATCTATGCTCCTTCTTTGGCTGATGACTGCCTTATCCCAAGTGCCGCAGTGTTTTTTCCAAAGCCCTCCAGGTGTAATTTTCCCATTGCTCAGTTAGAGGTTGGTTGACCATTACTCTCACCTGTGCATTGGGAGTGAATGAATGCATTTAAAGAACACAGTATGGTGGTCTCAGCTGCCTTTAGTACTGTTGCAAACCTCTCCACCACCTACAAGGCTAGTTGAGCTTCGTAGACGGATTCAAACACTAATGAGACCCACATTGAATGTTAATGCTGTGCATTAAAAGGGTCCTGAAAGGGACAGTGATCATCTGTGTGCCAACACAGTGCAGTGTCCATTTTTCAAAAAAATAATGCACCGTGTTTCTGGCTTGAGTCTTGTCAGATGTAATTCAATAGTTGGAGTGAATTACCCACTGTGTAGATCTTTTTCCAGTGCCTTGTTGGACACTAAGAATGGTTAGAACCAGAAACCTTTTAATGAGAAGAGACTCAAAATGAGATTCTAAAACATGTACCATGCTTCAAACTAGAGTTCCAGAAACATTTCACATTGTGTTAGGAGATAAATATGCCCGTATTGTCTTTACCACCAGTTCCATGTTCAGTCTTGAGCTCATTGCCTTGTGCAAACATGTAACTGTTGATAGTCCAAGTGTGGATACAGCCATTTTCGCCCCAAATGTTTATTAGAAACATTGTGTTAAGACGTGTGTTTGAAAACATTATGGAACACAGATTGAATGCTGAAGAAGTCTATCAAACTTTTAAATAACCTTCGCTTTCATGCTCACCATAAGCCATAATACCATTTGTGTATATGAATGCGTGGTCTGAAATAAAATATCCAGAACATCCTATAAAGGCAAAATCTGATGCAATCTAGCCTTGAAGCAAACTAATATTCTAAAGAACTTGGCATCCAACCTGTCAGTCACATTATGACTAGTTAATTAAAAGTGGTGGCCTCGTGGCCATGGACACCATTCGCTATGAGAAAACAACTATTGGAACATGTAACACCAACACCTACATTAAATAAGAAGATCTCATATTGGGTTTGCTGCCATATTAAAAACCATAATTGACAATGCAGTACATATAGAATAGATGAATGAAGATTTGTTTTCCAAATTCCACAAGAACCTAGATAATCCCCCTTCCAAGCCAATTGGTTCTGCCTTTGGATCACTCCAATAAAATCCAGAAAAATACATCAACAGTTTCCTACAGGTATTGATTGAGGCCTACCAAAACCATTTTATCTCAACCAAGAAAATGCTAGAATTTGTCTGGAAAGGTAAATCTTCTAGGGTCCCAAGGGCAACATTATTCCAGTTCACAGTGGAGGGAGGTCCTGGATTCCCAATGTCAAAATATACATTAAAGAGGCCCTGACTGGAACTGTGATCCAGAAAAGTAACCTTGGATTCAGGTAGAACTGGAGTTCTCGCCCATCCCCTTAAATGGATCTTTTGGCTGCTCACAGATGCAAGGTCAGCATTGGGTGAGTTTTTAATGGCTGCAGTAATTCAGAAAATAATGAGGAGGTGAAGACATTTATCCAATTCTTCTCAGATGTGTCTTATCCTTTACAGTCTGGGCTTTGCCCCCATCTTCTAAGGATTTTGCAGATGGAACTATAACTGTGTGCACCCCCCTGCGCATTCCCCCCACCCCAAGATTGGGAGAATTCTTTGACTATTGGCAACCCTGGGAAGAGATCAGAGAACGATTTGATCTTCCTCAAAGAGATGATTATAGGATAACTAAAATATTGCATTGCTTGGGAAGCCACAAAATAAGAGAAGGGGCTAGCTGAGATTGCATGGCTCCAGAATCCATGTTTAAAAGTAATGTTAGACAGAAAGGGCATTACTTGCCTTTATTGATATATGCAAGACCCAGACACACCCCTAAACACAAATGGGAAAGAGATACAGGTGTAGAGATTTCTCTAGACACATTGTTTACAATGTGAAAGAGAGCAGCTAAATGTTCAGTTTATACACAATATAAAGAGAATGCCAACAAGTTTTTTTACTGGATGGTATCCCATCACTATCAGACTTACAGACATGTTTAGAAGTTTAGATGCATGCTTGAAATAGTGTGGGGAGCAGGGTAAAAAGATACTCTTTTGGTGGTCCTGCCCAGTAAACAAGTTGTTTTGGTGTGCAATTGTATCCCACATTAAGGATACAACATGCATAACACCATAACTTTGTCCCTAGGTGCTGCCTCTGGGTGACCCAGGAGACTGTAATGTATTCCCTATGACTACACCTATAGGTGAACCCATCCCACACCTGGGGCCAGATTACGACCTTGGCGGAGGGGATTACTCCATCCCAAGTGTGACGGAGATCCCGTCCTCCGGGTTACAAGTTCCATTGGATATCATGGAACTTGTAATATGGCGGGCAGGACGGAGTAATACCCTCTTCCAAGGTCGTAATCAGGTCCCTGATTTTAGGAGCTAGATTTTCGATAGTCCATGGAAACAGCCATTAGTGTGAATGGAGAATGGAGAAGGTGGGATTGGAATTTCGTGGCATCATCTCGGGGGATTTTAATGCCAAATTGGGCAGGGTAAGCACTATGGTTAATCCCTTTACTCCTGACTGCGAGGACTACTCAGCGCATGGTCTGCAGGATCCTAGAGGCAGAGATCTATTAAAGGAACTCAGGAAGTTGGACCTCTTAAATTTCTATGATACTGAAGCTGTAGGCACCCATCAACTTCCAACCTATGTGGGAAGAGGGTCTGGATCCACCATTGATTATATTTTTGTCTCTCCTCCTATGAGAGGCTTGGTGATTGGGGGTAAAGTGTTAGGCGAGTGTTTTAGCGATCATAATCCCCTTATACTGTCCTTTAAACTCCCTGGGGTCCAGCGTTTACGGGGTCGAGGTAGGCCTGTAATGGTGGAGACAAGGAATCAGGGTAGGAGGCTTGGGTGGAAGCAAGTAGACTCTCAAAAAATAGTTAAAAGGGTTGTGGGGGAAAACTTGCACCTATTTATGGAAATACTCCTGACAGAAGCACCAAATCCCACGACTGTTATAGATGCGATAACAGTAGTAAATGCAGCAGTCAGTGACTGCCTCTTTCCAGTTGGCAGCCACCCCAGCAAACGTAAATGTGGCTGGTACGACAAAGCCTGCTATGATGCAAGGGTAAACTTAAAGATGGCTACCAAGACTCACCCTAGAGACTGGGTTCTCGTAAGAGAAGCTAGAATGAGGTATAAAAGGGCCCTGAGGGATAGTAAGCAAAAATATAAAGACAAAGCTTGGGAAGAGTTAGAGCGTGCTACAGCTTTGAAGGACCCTGGCCTGTTCTGGAAGGTGGTAAATAAAAGCTCCTTTGTAACAGAAACCTCTGAGGGCCTTGGCTGTAATATTGCCCCAGAGGCCTGGGTAACTCATTTCTGTGGATTATTTGATGGTACCCCCCTAAGAAATATTCGGGAGAGCGTGTATGATGCGGCTCCTAACCTAGCAATCAGGTTTTCACTACAGGAGGTTATTGATGCAATACAGAGTAGCGCAAATCATAAAGCTCCGGGCCCGGACTCGATCCCGATGGACATGTATAAAGCTAACCCTCATTTGTGGGCACCCATCCTTTTAAATGTCCTCAATGCAGCTGTCACTGTGGGTATCCCTGCCTCTTGGAGACTGGCATGCATAGTTCCAGTGTTTAAAAAGGGGGATCGTAATGATCCTAAGTCCTATCGCCCCATATCACTCTTGGATTCCTCTGCGAAGATTCTGGGACGAATTATCCTAGGTCGTTTGGAGGCCTGGATGATAGGAAATTATATTTTAAGTCGGGAACAGTATGGCTTTAGGGAAGGCCTCGGCACGCAAGAACAATGTCTCAATTTACTAATGCTGATCGGTAAATACACCCAGGCTAGGCAAGGTACCCTTTATCTTGCATTTATGGACCTTAGCTGTGCTTTCGATAAAGTGAACCGGTCCTTATTATGGAAAAGGCTAATTCAGTCAGGGCTGGATCCGGATATTGTAGAGCTTCTTCGATATCTCCATTTAGGGACAATCGCAAATGTGAGAGTGGGCCCAAACGGGGAATGCTCTGAGGCCTTTAAGCTTTCAAGGGGCGTGCGCCAGGGGTGTGTGTTGGCCCCTACCTTGTTCCTACTATATACAAATGGATTGTCCGACTTTCTGATGGAATATTGCAGGGATGTCCCGAAGGTGAAAGGTATTGATATCCCTGTGCTGACGTATGCGGATGACGCGGTCCTTATGGCCCGCACGATGAACGGTCTCCGAGAATTAGTTAGAGCTTATGCTATTTTTATGTCAGCTTTGGGACTGGAGATAAACTTTAAGAAATCGCATTTCATGGTGTACGGTAAACCTATGAGCAGGGTGGGGGAGCTAAGGGTGGGTGATCAAGCTATTAGCAGAGTCCACGAGTTCCCATATTTAGGGGTCATTTTTGATGAGAAAGGATCTTGGAAACCCTGTATTGCCAGAAGGATTGTGCTTTTTCATGCAACAGTTGGGTCAACCTTTGACTTTGCGGCTAGGGTAGGCAGTAAACCTGTCAAATCCATGCTTGAAATCTATAGGCGGAAATGCCTACCTGTCCTCCTGTATGGCTCGGCACTTTGGGGGTTTGGGGATCCCTGTGCCCTTATGGTGGAAGAAAATCGTTTTTGTAGAAGGCTTCTGGGTGTTGGACAAAATATTCCTGGTTTTTGCCTACACCTGGAACTCGAGCTTGAGTATGTACAGGACATTATCCAGCTGGCCCCCCTTCTGCTATGGATCTCAGTTTGGAGCAACGAACATGCCACTTTTAATAGGGATATCCTAAGGGACTGTCTGGCATGCGATAATGTAAAGCATATTCCCTGGTTGTCGCACATAAGGAAGATGGCACATGATCTGGGGCGGCCTGATTTGTTTGACTATCCTGAGGACCTGACTAGCTATGATAAGAAATGGGCTAAGGATAACTTTGTGAGAATCCAGGAGACTAAGAGAGAGGGGGAGGCTCTGGGGAAAAAATCAATCAGGGATTTTATTGTGCTAAAGATGTGGGTGGGTCCTGAGCGATATCTCTTAGAAATCAAGGATGTGAGGGAAAGGTCTCTCATAACTCGATTTCGCTTGGGGATCCTTAGAAGTAATTTGTGCTTCCCTTTAGGTCAGTATGGGGAAAAATGTTTTAGACCCTGCCCCTGTGATGGGGTGTCCCATCAGACCTTGATTCATTTTACACTTTTCTGTGTTTTTTATGCACCTTTTAGAATCCGATTTTTATTACCACTCTTAAGGAACAAGGGTTTTGTGCAATACCGTCCTGCTTTTATGTGGCTGCAAATGGCCTCTGATGTATTGGTATGGAAGGGCCTGGGATCATTCCTGAAGGGAGCTGCTACCTGGCGAAAAAATGTACAATTTTTAGAGTGATTTCTTCTTATTCTTTTTCCGTTTTTATGATTATAATTCTTATGATGGGTGTTTTTATTACATATGGTTTTTATCTGTATTTTAAATAATTTATTGGTTGATTATATTGCTGTAATGGATGAATTTTTTCATACCGAATAAAGTTTCTTCTTCTTCTTCAGCCATTAGTGCCCCAAATTAATATGTGGTGGGATAAAATATGGACCACTTTTGCTGTGGAAAAACTGTTATAAATTCGAGAGTGTGTATAAGTTTGAAACAATATGACACCCATTCATCACCAAATAAGTATCCTACCACCCTTGTGACGACTCTCTATTCTGATTAAATCAAATCTTTTTTAGATGGAGAGATCAAAGGAGGCAGTATCAGGGCAGTCAATGGGGAAATAAATGCTATCAAAATGATGAGGATCAAGAGCCTATTGGGTACATAGTAAGGGAAGAATCCAACCTCCGAGCGATTTTCGATGTCACATGACGCAGTAATATTACTCTCACTACGCTGTGTGCAGGAGGAAAGGATGAACTCCGTTTCCCATCAGCCCATGGGATTACATGACGCGGTAGCTCGGCACGCACCATGACGTAGAAGGGAAAAAATGACCCCCCTCCCTACATTTGTGATGCCGTGTTACAAGTAGGGAGGCAGTATTCTGCCCCCCTCAAAAAAAATACAGGTGCACAACACGACGTCACGTCCCTCAAAAAAAGGGGGGTTGGTGGTTGATGCTACTAATTGCACATCTGAAAATAAAGCGCTCAAACGTATTGTCTCATCTGTAGAGTAATACACAGGGTGCCAACCTGGTCCGAAAACCCAACCACCAAGGGTTTAGAAGTACACAAGTGGAACAATAGAGAACCACCTATGTCACGTGCTGTAAGTAACAAGATGCAAAGAAAAGAGCAAAACCAGGGCACTCCTCAAAACAAAAGTAATCAGTCCATGAAAGTCAAGTTGCAGAAGATGTTTTAATCCTCTATAGGGTCAGAAGCGAAAATAATGATCAAAAGGTATTTTTGTCCATGTAGCAAAAATGGGTATAAAATAAAACAGAAACCAGCCAACACGTGTTTTGTCCTCTCTGACTTTCAAGGCTCAAAAGGCTGAAGTTTGAGAAAGATAACTGTATGGAAGATATTCTGTTGGATCTCACAAAGTATTCCTATAGCCGAAATGAGGGGAAATCCAATATGTTCGTACGTAATGTTAGTGGAGATAGAAAAGTTTTCCAAAATAGAAGAAATCTTATAAGCAATGTATCCGTAGTATAGGCACCAATTCGCATGGAGGTCTAAAATGGGCCAAAGTCTGTGTAAATAAACGTCCCGCAGTCAGGGACTGAAAGCTCCGAAAAGTCCGGACACGCGCAGCGCATGATAACGCTGCCGTGGTTATTGTCACGTCCTTCCTCTTTCTTTGTGTCTTAACCATATCAGGGCTCCTTTGGAAAACGATGATTACAATTTCGTTAGGAGGCTGGAGCTAAGATTATATGTTTGCTGAGAGTAGCAAAATATAGCTCATGGAGAGTAGCCTCAAAAGTACTAAATTGCTTGTTTAAAGGTGGCAATGTAATGTCACCAATAAATCAAAAGACGTGGCAAAATAGCGCTAGGAACACGACCACTGGCCTCGAAGGCACCCACACAAGTCTACCTACTGTGCAGTGGTGTTATGCATTATTGACACACGGCTCTATACGTTATTTAGGGGGTGTTAAGAATGTACTCGTGTTCCTATTCACGAAGGTGTCTAGGCGTGCTCTAGCATGGTGACATTAATCTCCATAGCAGTCGTATTTTCTTTCAAGCTTGTCTTTGTGTGACGTAGGGAAATGCTTACAGGTAATTTAATGCATCATCTGTGTGTAAATTGGAAAGATTTACCGGGACGTTTGCATTGAGACTGAACTAAAAATGTAGTTTACTTTTTTTTTTTGGTCTTTACCGCAAGTCACGATCTGTAAAAAGCACACGAAGCTTTCTTGAGTCCTTAAGTGTTTGGGTATATGTTGGCGTAACACAACCTTTAATTTCTCCAAAATAGCTGTGCTGCTTTATATCATTTTAAAGCGTGGACCAATTTAGACCAAAAATCTCTGTGCTTGTGGACGTTTGAGCAGACGTTTATACTTTTTATAGACATTCGCAGCGAGACGACACCTGTGGACGGTTTCATACAGTTTTTTTTTTCATCTAGCACCTCAAAGTATGAACTTGTGAACTATTTGCTTGTGGTAGAATATGAGTGCCAACTTTGTTGACGATGGGTCCACAATTTGAAACGTTACAGTGGAAATGTAACTTTTTATAGGAAGTGGAACTTTTAATACCCTTTTATATATAAAGCTACAATTTAGGACATGTACCAATGTTGACACATCTCACACACACCATTTTTTTATATTGATATTCTTTAGAGGTGAATTGGTCAGCTCGGTGGTTTTCATTTTATCAATGGAGACTTAGTGGATTGCCAGGATACAAACCTTTGGCCCTCAAGTCATGCTCCAATCTTAATGGATTTAATGGTCCTCTGGGCCATCTTACTTTTGATTTGAACTCAAAATGACATTTCATAGCCAGAGTTCGCCACATACTGGCATTTTGTCCTATAGAGGGGTGCTCACTACAAGAAGATGAGATATTATTCTGAAAGAATGAGTTAGCTTTATTTCTAATGTGCAGTGACTTCATGAGGTAACTCTGTGATAAGCAGTCATCAGGGTAAGTTTAAAAATTGCCTCAGTACTCGGGGGCTGTTCACATCATTGTATGTGAAAGTCCCCGTATCTTCATGCCTGTCTGGAGGGGATAAGCAGGTGGGCCCGAAAGCAGTTGCGTTTAGGTGGTGCAATAGGTTGTGCTCATACCTAAGATGGTCCAGCTTTCCATGGCAAACAGCTAATATACTAGGCCTAGGTTTCTCCATGACCAACGGGGGTAGTAAGAAGTAATGGAACTAATAATTTCAGATGCAGATCCTGGGCATGAATTTCTTTATCATTACTGGTTATTGTGTATTTATGGGTACATCTGAAATGTATTGTCCCTTACTATAGCCTCCTAGCCTGCTTTCAAGGGCATACCAGTTGTTAAAGGCCCTGTAGCGGTCGAGGAAGAGGGCCCTGAACAACTGGGATAATCTGAGGCAGAAGGGCTATAAGGCTATTAGTCCATTTCATCCACTGATTGTAGAATGTTGTATATTAAAAAGGGAGAAACAAAGTTACAAACATTGGAATGTTGTGGTAGAAGGCTTATACTAGTTTACATTAGCCCTGAGCCACTTCATTATTTTCAGTGGAGCTCCTAATATTCTTATGTTCTAATTTCCGGTACACCCTCAATAGACTCCAGTAGGAGCTGCTGGAAAAAAGCATTAGTGCTAGCCACACCCTATGCATGCATGAATCACTGTTTGAAGGCAATAAAGAGAACATTGTATTCACATATTCCTGTTTTGTTTTTAGGATTTTGATTAGAAAAGTGTTAACTGGCCATAAAAACAGTTAGATGCACAAAAGTTTACTTTTGGAACCCAAGTATGGGATTTGGGGCAAGGATAACACCTTGCTGTCACTTTTGGAAGCCCAGGTTAATGTAGACTTTATCAAAGTGGGAAGGGAATTCTTGATGTTATTAAAGGCTCGAAGGGTAATGTTATGCATGTTCCTTTACCACTGCTCGATTCTGCAGCAATGAGACAGGATCCCACAAATAAAGTAATATCACTGATTAAATGCATCATTATAAACTAGTGAAACCCGTGCAGCTTTCTTCTTCGGCCTGTGAGGCTAAACAGGAAATCAGATCACCCTAGAACACTTAAAATTAATTGACAGAAACAGCCGTAGATTGTCTAACTTCTTAAGAAGAAGCATCTGAAAAAACGTAATAGCTAACACACAGTTTTAGGCTGGGGAGAAGTGATGCAGGGTAATATCAACTCTTGTTTTATAGGATCTCATAGCTATACGATAATTTTCGAGGCTGAGCTTCCCTTGGCCAAAGGATGCAAGTTTTCAAAGATAAGTATGTGACCCTTCATCTGAGCTCAGGATGTCCTGTAATACTTCTTTACCACCACACCATCCATAAATTAGGGAATGCTTCAATCTTGCTTGCACAAACATGTGTAATATTCGTAATCCAGTGAGGTCCATGAGCCAACGTGATTAATACTACTGTAATGGGAGCTATGAAAGTAGGGATTAACCTCTGGGATCCAGTCCAGCCATCACAAGCATGTCATAAAATAGAATGCACAGGGCAGAGTTGTCAAGAAATTCCAGATCCAAGTTGTGTTTATAGATCGTTTTGTTTCTTCTAATAGAAAGAAACGGAACCCCTTAAGAGAGGAACGTATGCATGATCACTTTAAGTGTGAACTGCATTAAATCTAGAGCTAAATTTCCCAACCAATCACTTAGAAGAGTGAACAAAAGGTTAATGTTGCACAGGGATATACATTGCACATTAGAGGACCTACGAAGAAGAAATCTCTGCTTCGAGCACTGTTTTCTCACTGCCGGCCCCAACAAACGTTCTTACAATCTCCCCAGCACTGCTGACCCTCAGAGGGGATTATATTTGCATCTCAGTCTCTGAAGCTCGAACATATGCATCATCTTCCTTGCTTCACCTGAGAAGGGACACGTCTCGCGAGCACCACCTCACTTTTGAGTCTTCTCAGTACCACTGTGAGTCATTTCTTTCCCAAAGTTCTCAACATGAGGCCCATAGAGAAAATCATTATCACTAGTATTTTACCAGGGGTGAAGAAAGCATAAATAAGTTACCGCATAAAGGGTAAAGCAGTGTGGTTGTTAGAATTAGCATCAGGACTGGATGTCTCTGCATTTTGCAGTAAGGTTACCCGCAGAGCCATGATGATAGTGACCGTTAGTTGTTTCCCTCCCAGGGATTTGTGGGATCTACCACCTGCAAATGGCAGGCCCAGAGAAGTACTCCAGGACCCTTTGGAATCTGTAGATCAAAGGACAAGTCAGGTTCTTTAAGAACATTCTCCCTAAAACCTGTGCAGCCTTGGGCAGTTTCATAGTAGATGCATTAGCGTGCCAGTACCTCCACACCCCCTCAAACATGTGTCTGATTTTGATTTGTCCCATTTAGCTATTTTTTCTGGAGTATGATACCAAGGCATGCAAATTCTTTAACGTATTTCTCTAATTTTTATGCTCTGGGTAGAGATGCAGGCTTGTCACATAAGTGTTCAGTTTTTTAGGGATATAGCCAAGTCATGGTCCCTGTCCCACTGTTTCTGTCCAGATGTTTTCAGTAACAAGATCTGGCCTAGTGGATGTTTGTATAGGGTTGATATTTATTGCAATCACGGGCCCCTTCCTGCAGGCATTTTTTAAAGGCTGTGCGTGGGCAAGCTGCCCTGTTTTTCATTGAGGGTTGGAGAGTACAGAGCCTCACCTGCAAGTATGTAAACATTGCTGCTTCTGATAAGTTAAAAAAATGTTTAAGTACATCAAATTATTGTGTATGGCCATTTTGAAAAAAAGAGAGCCCACCATTCTCCTCCTTTTCTCCCTCCAACCTAAAGTAATATAACTTTCCTATGGCCGGGGAGAAGTCTGAGGTAAAGCATTGGGAGTAAACTGAGATCGGCAGGACATAAGGTTCAGGCGCTCATCATACAGACAAAGGGCCTGATTCGGTTTTCGGCTGAGGGGTTAATCCATCACAACGTGACACATATCCTGTCTGCCAAAATCTAAATACCATATGAAACAATGGTGTTTAGATTTCGGTGGGCAGGATATCCATCACCGGTGTGGTGGTGTAACCCCTCCATGAGAAATCTGAATTAGGTCCAAAGTCATCCTACTGTAGAAAATTGACATAATCACCCACACTTTTTGCCACACTTGTACTGAGGTTTTTTAATTCAAGATGCACTGGGGCTTTGCTAACCAGGTCCCCAGTGCTCTTTCCCTAAAACAAGGTAAACTAAACTAATTGTGTACCATTGGCACACCCTTTAGCACCCCTGTAAGTCCCTAGTAAATGGTGCCCATGGTACCTAGGGCATGGGCACTAAAGAGGGTCCTTAAGGGCAGCAGCATATATCACCCAAGTGACCGCCTACAAATGACACAGAGCCTGCCATTGCAGACTGCGTGACATGGTGCAAACTATGAGTGAAAAAACAACATGGCACACTTGTATGCAATGCCAGAGTCACTGCATATAATATATGTAAGGCACCTCTACAGCAGGCCTTAGAGCCTTAAGGCAGGGTGCATTATATTTTATGGGAGGGCATATCTGCATGAGCAGATATGCCCGATATGCCCTTGTGATGATGTCTAGTTCGAATACTGGAAATTGTAAGTGAACAGGGATGCCGTCTTAATGTATGTACTGGGCATTAAGAGTTACCCAGCTTCATAATGGCTTCACTGAATACCATGGTGTTTGGCATCAAACACCTCGTCTTATTTAAATCCACACTGAGTCCAGTATTGGATTTATTATGACATACCCAGAGAGCACTTTAGATGTGGCCCCTGAAAACCTACTAGTCCTCTAGGGTGCTGGCTGACTGTAATTGACCCGATTTTTAGACCCCCTGGATGTGAGAGCCCATGCTCTCAGAGGCCAGAAACAATGCCTGCTCCGGAGAAAGGTGTTATCACCTCCTCCAGCAGGATGGCTAGTGAGTCTGCATTTCAAGGCAAGGGACTTCAGAGTCCCTGCCGCCTTTGATATGCGATCTGGCTTCCCTCAGACCTGGGAGGTACCAGCCCCTGCCCTGAGGCCCAGTTGGCACCAGGACAGGCAGGAAATTGGATATGCAAGTAGGTGTTGCACTACCAGGCTACTCACACCTGTAAGGTGCGCTGCCAGATGTGCTCTTCAAATCAAGGGTTCCACAATCTTGTCTTTGGTGGAATTAGGAATTCTGGGACAGGATTATGCCCAGTCCTCACAGGAAGTGGCCGTATATGTGGTGTTTACTCACCCCAGGGGTAAGTAGCTCATTAGCTACTACCATACACTCTCCTAAACAACCCTACATTTAGTACTTAGATGGCTCCTCTGACACCAGGAACTTAGATTCGTCTGACTGAAGAGAGGAAGGACAAAGAAGAGCGGACCAACTTGAGAACTGAGGACCATCCTGGACCTTTTGGCTCCAAACTCTGCCTATCTGTTTCTGTCCCGACAGTTGCCCAGACCAGACTTGTCCTGCAGCTGTGCATCTCCCAAAAGCCTTGGAGGGCTGCCAGCACTTCGTAAACTAGCCAGCATCTCCCTTGGAGTGGGGGAGCCACTTCCCTGTAACATGCAGGCACCAACCGCGACGTCCGGTCCACCAGTATTCTGACCACCGGGTCCACCGACACAGCAGCCACTCAGGAGGAGGTCATCGTGCTCCAGGAGGACAGACCCATCTCCCCACGAAGTTCAGAGGCCAAGCCCACCAGATGTCACCCTGCACCAATACCCAGGGTACTGGAGCAGTTACAAGCACAGAGGCTTTTTTGTGTCCGAGCCAGGCACCACCACCGCAAAAAGACAACCTGCACCTGATGGACGACGGAATCGACGAGGCTGCCCATGAGAGTGTCCCAACTGTCTGTTTTAATTACCCCTTTATTTAATATTCCTCTGCAGGTCTAACCAAGCACCAGAGTGCCCTTGTCACACAGGACCAGCCTACCAAAACACTTTGCAGGTGAGCTCCTCGGCCAAGGTCGATGACTATCGACTATGCCCCCCTGCTCCCAGGACCCTCACAAACTGAGCCCCCCCATTGGGGGCTGCTAGGCTTTTCCCCAAGTTCCCCTCTGCAGCTTTTTTCTAGGTAGCACCCCTCTTTGCCAACTGTGTAGTGCGCAAGGCACCCGACTCCTCCAGCACTTCTGCATCCGGACTCCCCTGGGCAGGTAAATTTGAACTGCTGGTGGTTCTCGTGACGTTGCCCCCACAGCACCCTAAGACCTAAAGTGGACCCTCAAGGTAACTCTGCAAGTACTTGTATGTAATATGTTTCTTCTCCATTGGAAAGCATTACCTCGTAACAGTGCATTTGGGTGTAATATTTAACCCACTGTGCAAAATTCTCGAACAGTACTTATCTTAATCTGAAGATTTTTGGTGTCTACAAAATATATAAAAAGTACTATATTTTTTCTAAAATTAGTCTCAAGTTTCTTCGTGAGTGTGTGTCTCTTTTATTGACTCTGTGTTAAATGCTTAGCACTACCCTTTGATAAGCCTAGACTGCCCACCCACACTACCACAAAAGCGAGCATTTAGAGTTATTTCTTTAATCTCTATCAACCAATAAGGGTCGACTGTACTATCTGCATAGTGTACCCCTACATTGGTACACTACATAGATAGCCAGCTTCCGACACCTACCAACTGGGAAACAGTATAACCCCTGCTCCTCTGAGGTCAGTGCAACCAAGAGACCTGCCACACGGAGGGTGGCTGCTACCAAATAATATATGTAACACCACTGCTTTCATGTCTCAATTTTCTCCCATTCCACTAAATATTGAAGTTGGGTAGCTCAGAAGTATGACAGGATATGCCACACGACAAGCCCTTCCTGTGATGTTGGCAAGTAAAACATCCTGTTCTCCGATCTTGGTGTCTTGCCCTCCCATATCAATTTGTTTATTAAGGATTGAAGGGTTATGTGCAATAACGCTGATTGCTAAAGACATTGAAATAAATAGAAAGTCTTTGGTAATATGGTCAATTGTATTTCTAGCCACCCTGCCTATCCAGGAAAAATATTTAATCTGACGTTTCTGTAAATCTTGTTTTAGTTCCTGCAGAAGACAAACATGATTAAATGTTACGAACTGCGATGTAGTATGGTTTAGGTGAATTCTCAAGTACTGCACTGCTAGCTACCCACGACAAGGAATTATCCTCCGCAGGAGCTCTATTTGCAGATAAGGTGGACTAAGGAAAATGGCCTCAGATTTTGCAATATTGATCTTGAAGCCAGATATAACTTGGTCTTTTTCCAGCTCCGCCAACAGCCATCTTCTCCAGAGTTGGTCACTATGGAAACCATAATGTCGTCTGCGAACATTGTGGATTTAAGCATTTCTTTCCCCCTCGTAACCCATGTAATTTTAGTTCTCTTTTTAATGGGGTTAGACGGTGGTTCTAGGATCAGTGCAAAGAATGGGAGTAAGAGCTTATACCATTGTCTCATGCCCCTCTCTATTGTTATTGTAGAGGCTAAAATATTGTTAACTCTAAATAAGGCTTCAGGGGAACAGTAGCCAGCCAGAGACCACATGCAAAAGTAATGTCTAGCTCCAGTGATTGAGGAGCCCAGGCAATAAATGTCCAGTTCACCCTGTCGGGTGCCTTCTTGGAGTTGAGCGGGAGTATGACATTGCTACGCTTTCTTTGGGTATGTTCCACAATGTGAATACGTTTCTTAGCATTATTCCTGCGTTGTTGACCTGGTGTGAGGCCTTTTTGATCTGATTCTATTTTATCTGGAAATAATGGACCCAGGTGGGCGGCCAGTACATATTTTAAAAACTTTTTATGTCCAGATTTAGTAGAGATATAGGTCGGTAGGGGAAGTACAGATTGTTTTTTACTCGGCTTAGGAAATACCAGAATAGTAGGTTTTCTCACAGAGTGGGTCACCTGATCTGATGAACCAAATTAATTGAATAATCTGGCCGGTATCTGGGCTAGTTTATGACAATATGTTTTCTAAAAGATCGCTGGGTACCCATCTGACCCCAGTGCCTTTTAAGTTTGCTAATCACCTTTACCACGTTCTCCGTTGTAATCAGGCTCACGTAGGGTGTCTGTTTGTTCCTCATATTTCGTTGCCTTGAGATGAAATCGTAAATTAAAATCCACTTAAGCCAGTGATCCTTGTACCCTGGTGAAGATAGCCTTGTAAAACTGCCACAATTACTCTGCTATTGCACTATCCTCTGTTACCCCTTCACCCTCAGAGTTGAGAATATTTTTTTCTCTTTCTGAATGAATCTTTGGTCTTAGGTGAAAAGCCTAGAGTTAACCAGATTTATTGTAGAATGAAAATCTTTCTTTGAACCGTTAAAGGGTGTATTCTGTTTTGTCTATATTTAGGGCTCTCACATGGGAGCGCAATGCAATAATTTTAAGCTAGGATTCATTTGAAGCTATGTGGTTGTGTCCGTCTCTCTAGGTCAGAGATAGTGTTCCAGTGCAGCTCTTACCTCCTTTCTGACCTTTTTCAACTGTGATGTCCCGGAAATGAAGATGCTCCTAGTAACTGCCTTGATTGCATCCCACAATGTAGCCATTGAGACGTCTGATGTATCGTTCTTTGTCTGTAATCAGATATGGCCTTCCCAACTTCCCTTCTCATGACCGGATCATGCTGAAAGAACTCCGTGAGCCGCCAGGAATGGGTGCCTTGCTGATGCCGTGTGGTTTTAAGGACAATTGAAATTGGTGCATGGTAAGATAGGACTATGTGTCTAATAGTTACATATTCAATATAGGCAGATAGCTCTTCCTCTAAGAACAAATGGTCAAGGCAAGCATATGACTTACGGGCAGGGTAATAAAAGGTGAGGTCCAGTTTCCCTTTATATCGTTGTCTCCAGGCAACTACAAGCCCCACCTCCCTCAGCCACACCCTAAGGCCAGTGCTGGCCCTCCTCCCCTATCATACCTCTGCTGAGGGCAGTCTTTGTGGCTATCCATGACATGTCTGCTATTACGGATGCAAAATGTGGCTATGGTGATCCCATGTTAGTTTTTTGAACAACTACATCTAGTATTCACCCTACCTTGTTAGAGACTGTCTTTTATAAAGTGACAGAAAACGAGCAACTGCATAACATGACCACACATTCCAATGTTGTAGTGTGTGAGAAAAAGAATTGTATGGGGAAAAAATCTGATTTCATCCTAAGCCTATTCACTTTCACGAAATGAGTCTCCTGTAGAAGACATATGCCTCCCTGGCTTTCTCTGAGGAGGTTAATTACAGCTGGTCTCTTCACAGGGTAGTTAAGGTCTTGCATTAAGACTAACCTTTTTTACCTTGTGTAAAGTGGATCAGTATTATAGTATCATAACTGTTGACCCCACCATGCACAAAGCTGATTCCCCTGCGAGTGCTGTCTCTTGAGCTAAAGTAATGCGTACCCTCATCCCTGTGATAGTTTTTCTGATGCTGCCTGTGGTCAGTATTATTATTTGCATAGCTTGGTATGATGACTACTTTTCCTTTTTCCTAAGCTTTCTCCTTATTATCACATATCCTTCTCCTTTCTGCACCCCCATAACAAAAACTCCCAATCCCCTCCCTTCAGTTCAAACTCATTCTACTCCCCCCCCAACCCAAACAACATTTGAGGATAAATCTCCATCTGAACTCCGGTGCCTCAATAGTGGTCATCTTGGAACCAAGGGTCTCTCAGTGGTCCTCAGTGGAATTCACTGTGCGGGTCCACTTGATTGCGGCGTTGGGCTGTATCTGCTGGCCTGCTCTTTTTCCTGTGGTAGATGCTTTGTTGAACTTACCTTATCCCATACCTTATAATTTTTCATCTTCTCTAATGCATCTTTTTTTTTTTTTTTTTAACCTTTTCAGTCTCCTTGTCTGTGGGTGCCCCCCCAACCTTTTGTTTAGTTTCACGATGTGCCATTGGTGTTGGTGAGTACCCTGTACCAGGCTAAAAGCTAGTTTTCTGGTTGTATCATTGGTGATGCCCAGAATGCATTTGGATTTATCCAGCGTTTTGATATAGTTTTTGCTGTTGTCCCAGGAGAAGAAAAGGCAGAAGGGGAGCCTTGACTATTTTACTGGGGAGAAATCCCAAGTTGTCTGCTAACCTGACCCCTCTATGACGTCTGTACAGAGCTTCACTCCGAGAGGTCCAAACCTCTGTGATGCCCTAGCACAGTCAATGTATTGTTCTTTTATCATTGGTGGCTACTTACTGCTCAGATACTCAACATCAACAGCTGGACGTGCAACCTGATGTGGAAAGGCTCTGCTGGGCTTCCAGCAGTTGGCCAGGGCACTAGAGGTACCATTAGCCGACGACGACTGAGGGCCCCTCTACACGAATATCATTTCTGGGCATTAGAATTCATTCAGAGGCGGGCATGTGCATGCTCCCGGCAGATAACGTCATGGCTTTCAAAGCCTCCATTGAGAATTGTCTACTGGGAAGGAAGGTCACCTTGCGCCAGTTGCAAGTGTTAGTTGGACAGTTGCATTTCGCATTGTGTGTGATACCTATGGGGAGAACCTTTAAAAAAAAAATACTGAGAATACTCAAAAGTGAGGTGGTACATGATATTACAATGCAATATCATGTTTGACATGTATTACTGTAATACTGTAATAAAGGGCTACAAGGGGGCTTTCCACATACTTTAAGCAGCCTGGTATCTTTCATGGTAAAGGGGGGCGAGATGCCAGTTGTGTGTGCACTATGGTCTTTTTTCATTGGTGGCTGCTTACTGCTCAGAGACTCCACATGAACAGCTAGAAGTGAAACTCGATGCCTGTGCTCGGTCCCCACTCACCAAAATCTTTCTGTCACTGAGTCTTAGTGGACGGTGGCTGCTTAAATGTAAGGCAATAGGACTGAGGATTCCTGTTAGTCCCGTGCTCGGAGGAGAAGGATGCCCCTTCACGGAGTTGGGGTTGTGCTCTTTACTGATGTTGAGCAGTGGTCCCTCCATGTCCGTAGTGCCGGGCCGGTCTCCTCTGTGAGAGGCCGGTTTGAAGCCCTTGCTGCTTTTCCATGTTTATTCAAGGTGAGGAAGATGGCGACTGCCAAACGTGTTCTAGGCAGTCGCCACAAACCCGGCAGAGTAGGCCTGAGGCGGTGCTTGCTGCTGCAGCTGCCACCAGACCCTGTGTCCCCAGGTGCGCTCATGCAGTCTCTGGATTGGGCACCAGCCCACAGAAGCTTGTCGATCCTAGTCACTTCCTTATGGTATGTGGCGGACACAGGCCTTGGCCCGTCCGGAGTTAACCCTCACTCCCGGCTCCTCCTCTGCAACAGCTTCAAGATGGTGGCCAGTGCAAGTGGCTCTGTTTGTCGGAACTAAACCTCATATCTGGCACCATCCGCTGCACCCAACTGTTCCTGCAAGCACCCCCTGTACCACCAGTCCTTTGTACCAGCCCAGCTTCCCTTGGGGGCATCTGCACAGTTCTAAGGAAGGCAACAGCAGAGGAGGGGAAAAACGGAGCCCCGGAGTCATGTCCCCGCTTTATTTCATTGCTGCCAACTCCTTGCCAAAGCAGTTTAATGAATTCTGAGCCTGGTATAAAATAATTCAGAGAGATTGTACTAATAAATTATAAGTGATCTTGACAGTAACACAATACGAAATGTTATTTAAACTGAACCAGAAGCATGCCCTACATTGGGAGAGAAAAACATTCATTAATACAAAAAGCAAGATGAGAAAACAAAGTGAAGGGGCAACACAGTGCAGTCAACCAGAAATACGTAGGGTAAGTAAGCTGGAGACTTTCTTAAAAGTAAACAAAACTGTAAAAGGTATAAGCAAAGATGCATGCCTTTTTACAGGACTCAAAATTGAAACCAAGAAAACAAGCTGCCACAACAGAAAACAAGATTCTTAGCTAAACAGGAGGCAAACGGGGCCAGGTAACAAGGTTACATTGTCTGCGTCTAGATACAGAAACTGAACAAAGGTTCAGACATCATTTAACAAAATAATAAACAGGAAATATAACCAAGAAGCAGCAAGGACTTAACTGTAAGCTTTGCAAAGAAAAGGAAGGAAGCTTTCTGTGCGACACTGGCTTTTGTTTCATGCTGTATTTTGTGACCTGTGTTTGTGGTGGAGTGCCTCTGCCATTGCTACTGTGGTGAGTGTAATCAAAGATGCATGTCTGTTGCAGGCCCCCATGCCTCGGCATATCATTAATCTCTGGTGACCTCGGAGTCCTGCGGTAATTCAGTTGTAGGGAGCCTTCAGTGCCAGTGGAACTGTGGGCAGATTATAAATGCAGAGCAGCTGTCTGGGAGAGTCTGTGCCGGAGGATTTAGTCACGGTGCAGCCATGTACTCCACACCTATGCGAGTTAATGTCAGGGGGATGGGGTTCTTCCTGGAAGCTTCACTGTGAGACGGACAGTAAGTGCAGAGCTCGACTTGGGTCGCTTTTACTGCTACAAAGATGACTAATAACTCTTTGTGTTAGTCCTTCTAATATTGCTAAAAGAACTCTAACCAGTAGCAGTTGTTTAATAGTACCAGCAATAACTTCACTATGCTCCTAGTGCTAACAGTAGGAACATAGTGCAGTTATTGCTGGTAGGAGCATAGTGCAGTTATTGCTGGCAGGAGCATAGTGCAGTTATTGCTGGCAGGAGCATAGTGCAGTTATTGCTGGCAGGAGCATAGTGCAGTTATTGCTGGCAGGAGCATAGTGCAGTTATTGCTGGTACTATTAAACAAGTGCTCCTGGTTAGAGTTCTATTAGTAATATTAGAAGGACTGATGGTAGGGTAGGACTCTTGAAGTCATTGTTTTGCTATTGGTAATATTGTTATCTAGAAGATTGTATTGCTGCTATTAGCCCAAGTTACAAACTTTGCTATTAAAGAAATGCCTAATTGGCTTCCCTGCATATTTAGGATTAATTTAGACCAATGAGAAGTGATACAATGCTGTACAAAATTGACCCAGGATGGCTGTACAGAGCTATTGCTCAAAGCAGGGGTAGTACAGAACAGCCGACGCTCGACCACTGTAATGTGGACTGGTACTTGATGGGAGGAAAGCCAATGGACACTGGAGAAGATGCAGTAAGAAGTTTGAGAACATTTGGAGGCCACGGTTTGAATATTGTGCATTTGGATGGCATGATTACAACAGTACTTGCAAGGTCAGGAAGTCTCACATTTGGGACCTATTGGCTTTGCCAATGATCTCTGATCCCTCAGCATCAGGGGCCCTGATTCAGCATCCCTGATGCTGAGCAGCGTGGCTAAAGAATAAAAAAAAAAGTCTTTGACACAGCTGCCTGTGTAATTTTGTAGATGCGTGCATGCAAAATGACGTGGTCACTTTTTTCTGTGTAGTTACCAATCCATGTTGGATTTGTAGATGAAAAGGAAAAAGATGTGCAAAAGAGTTTTTTTTTTTTTTTAAACTTTAATAAAAGCAGGGTGGAAACAACATAGGTGTGGAACAACATGGGTGCGGAAGTAACACAGTAGATGCTGATGGAGTTACGAGAAAAATGGGCGAGAGCAACTTGAGTGGGGAAGAAGCACATAGGTGAGCAGAGAAGGCGATGGTAGTAGTGTGCAGCGGAGAAGAAGAAGAAGCAACAGGCTAGAGAGGAGGAGGGTGCAGGAGGGGGAAACAAAACGGTGGCAGAGAGTGGGTTGGAGAAGCAATGAGCAAGAGAGAAACGTGGAACGGGTGGGGAGAAGGGCTCAAGTGATAAAGCAATTGGGGGATTTCAGTGGTCAGGCACAACAAAGAGGTGGGTGAGTAGAAGTATATGGAAACAGGGAGCAACACAGTACGGGGGAGAGAAGTGCATGACGGGAGACAGCTAGAAAATACATGTACTCTCATTGAGGGCTTAACGAGTAGTGCTTGAAAAGCAAGTAGTGGAAGCACAGAAGCCAGCTAATCAAGAGAGATTGTGAAGAAGCTTGACTAAACACAAGACTGACAAGCTGGGCCACAAATAAGAAGTAGCAGGCAAATGAAAGTGACAGAAAAGCCAAGCAATGGTAAACAGTGAGCGGGTTCCAAGTCCCTATATGTTCTTGGCATACCCACAGTATATCTTGCAACAGTGTACGTACTGTCTAGCAGGCACAGCCTAAAAATTGTGCCGAGTTAAAAGGCAGACTTTATTGTCCAGCAGTGTGATGTTGTGGTAGACAGCATCTTTCAGATTTCACAGCCGTTTCATTCCCTGAGGACTGGGCTCAACAGTTTTCTAGTTCATTGGTTAGAGTCACTCAGCTCTCCCAGGTGTTAAATCAGCAAATGTCCATTCTTCTGCACGTGACTTTATATGTGCTTAAATTGTACTTGGTGTGACCGCCTACGTGTAAGATGGCCACATGATCTTGGAACTACCAGCTGAGTCCAATAGCAGTGGTCCGTGGAATGGTTCTGCTGTGTTGTTTACTCGCTGAAGTGGATATTTCATTGAGAGGAATAAGTGAGCATGTAATCACATTTGAGAGTTGAATACAGAGACCGCACCGGAGTCTTTACAGAGGCAAGCTACTCACTTAAGCTGCTGACAAGGGTTCAGCTTGGCCTTTAATTCTCAGAATGGGATGTGGGTAGGTGGCTCCGTAACAGCTGTAGGTGCCACAAGGATGTGGTGCAGGCATGGTAGATCAGGGTATCACAGACTGGCTGTAACAGAGGTTAATTTTGGGTGGCTTCCTGGAGTACAGTGCAATCAGCTGCACATATACGGTGTTGCAGGGTGCATGGGAGGGCGTGGACATGGCTGTGCTGCTCTGATTGCAGCGTCCCATGGATCCAACCGTAGAGGTGTGAGGTCAGAAACAGTATCAAATCTGAGAGGAAACAGCCACGTGGCAGACAGGAAGAAATTCAGGGAGGAGTTCTTTGATCTGCGTAACGCCAGAAAAAGGAAAAATTGGAGAGAAGCAACAGGCAACCCCCCTAGAGCAACCGAACTTAGATCGGGAGGAAATACCCTTCCATGCTCATCAGTGAGCTGTACACAGATTTGGAGTGGGAAACTGCCAACAATATATGGTAAAGTGAAATCAGCCCAGGGAGAGTAAAAACTGTTTAACTGGGACTGATGAAGACAAGGTCGAGGGTAACTAAGGTGGAATACTTTGTGACAGAGAGTAAAGTTATTGTGTATGATCTAGTGAGTTTTATAGCTTGTGCTGTTGAGACCCTGGACAATCTGCCTTCATGTCTTGAAAGTCCCATTGATAAATCCACAAAAGTCCTTGATTAGCGAAATTAAGATTAAACTGAGCAAGCTTTTGGAGCTGCAGTTAAAGCTGGACCAGCACAAGGTACAAAATGCCTCTGCTCTGATCCTAAACGTTGAGGAGCACCGCTAGTGGTGATGGTGGTACTGTTTTTCTGCATAACTGAGAATTTATTTCTCCAGATGATGATCCCTAAACGGGTTTTCTTGGTTGAGAGCGGCCTATCGGTTTTCACAAATTGAATCCTGACATATTTTATAGGCAACTTAAACTGCTCGCTTTCAAAGAGAAAATGATCACCAAGGTCTTGTAGTCTTGACTCACTTCCTGTATATCAAAAAGTGGAACACAATGGTAAGTGTTATGTTTTCACCCAGGTGGAGTCCGCTAGAGCCTTTTTAGATGGTCTTCTAACTTGTCCTGGTTGATTAATATTGGTTATTTTGGAAGTCATGTTTGAAGATCCTTTATGGAGGTTGAGTGTGTGGAATCCCATTCTCCGCAGGTGATGCAGGGAGAGCTGGGCAACAGCAGAAGAGTAGAGCAGCGGAGTGTTTCCTGGAATGTGCCACAGCCCAGGCGCTTGCTGCTGCATATAGAGCTTGTTGGGTCAGCCTACCCCATCACTGCTGCACCCCCACCAGCCGTGGCCATGCTGCAAAGCCGTGAGGCAGGGCAGCGAGGTGCAAGGCGTGGCACAGCCCACACCGCAGATGACGCCTGATGCCGGATTCTGCTAGACACTGCCTGTTCGCTGCATGGTTTATCCGCGGCCCTGGGGGTCACCGCTTTAGAGACTTGTTCCTGGCTGCTACTGCCCTTGTCTGCTGCCTGTTTGATTTGCAGTCCTGCTGTCCTACGGGTCGCCGCTTCGATGGTTTGCTGCTTGCATGCTCACATCTGCCTATGTTCTTGCCTTGCCGTGGGTCTGCGGCTTAACTCGGTTCCTTGTTCCCGTCCTTGTCCGTCTTAACTCTGCAATTTTACAGTTAACTGGGAGATGAAAGCCAGTGGGGGAGGAGGGGAAGCAGTGAGGAAAAAGAATGAAGGAGCAGACTGAGGTGTGGTATGGCAGTAATGCTAATGCTATGGCCAGAAGGTTGAGCAGGAGGGGAGGTGGGCAGACTAGGTCCCTGGGTGTTTTACCCCTCCCTCTGCTGTTTGCTCCCCCACCTCCACCATCTCTCACATCAATCAGATTCTCCACTGTTGACTTTCCTGAAGCTCTTCCTGATGCCTGGGATTGCTTTGGGACCACTGACAAAAAGTGTGCATTATTGTTACAGTAATCTGCAGCTAAGGAGCTCCTGGAGGTGCACGGAGGGAGGAAGCTCTTGTGTGTGTCCATATGCGAGTTACGCTTGGCTGCAGCAGTGGAGATCAGCAGGCCGTGCTTCCCTGGACTTTTCCGGCATCTTGCCACTGTGAGCAGGCCTCTCCCTTGCCAGGAGATTTTCCCTAATTGCTCCCTCAAGGTCACTGTGGATCTGGTGAGTTTGGTGCACCTGTGTGAGACAAGCAAGAATGCTCTACCTCCAGAGGCAGTTCTTGGGTAAGCACAGCAACAGCGCCTGTAACACAAAGCACACCGACCCATACTTTACCTCCGTCCTCCTGGCATTTTTCACTGCATAGGAATACTGTGGCAAAGACAAGTTAGAGGAAAGTGCCTGGACGAAGAGCGGGCCCGTCTTCACCTGTCATCGCACGGAGGAGGCTGAGCTGGGTCACCTTCCTTGGCCCTCTGTTTTCGTGGCTGCTGGTTGTTGGCCTTTGTGCAAGACACGTGGTTTGACATATCAAGTTGACTATAATATTATTTTCCCAGTCACCCTAGATTGAGTAATTCAGTGAGACTATATATTATTCTTGATATAAAACGGGGAAACAGAAGGCACAAGAGATTCCTTCGGGGGTGTCCTTTCCAAATCAGCAAGCCTTCTAACTGATGCTAACACACTGAAGGAGATCAATGAACTAATTGATGAAGTGGAGTCGATATTCAAGCCACCATCACCTTTCATCGTATCATCCCTTAAGCCGATAGCTAAAGGGAAACCAGTGGCAACATTTTCACAAAGAAATCTACTAAGTTGTGTACACCTTTCCTGCCTCAGGTGATTGATACAGCTGCTGTTGCCAGTGGGTGTGTTCTGATGGAGTTTCCTCAGATAGTGGCAATACACAAACCAGCTCTAGTGTTGGAGTTATATGAAGTCTCAATACCATGCGAGAATCGATTTCTGACCTATCTGAACAGGAACTATCTATCCCCTGTGGACCAGATCATCGCCGCCTGATTGTGGACAGTTCCATACAGCATGCTTCTTTGAATGGGGGCATGCTACAGGTGTTGAACTCCCTTAAATCTGAAATCCTTAATCTTAAGAAACAAGTAAGGCAATTGACATCCCAGTTTGCCTCAGTCATGCCTTTTTCACAGCATTTAATTCAGCTAAATTCCCATTTTAAAAAATTCCACCATTATGAAATCCCTTCTCCTAAAGCTGAGTACAGTTCTCTACCTTTGGAAGGAAGCAACCAGTTATTCTCTCAAAATACTGTGGCGTCCTCTGTTTCTTTCAATAGTGGACTTTCTATGACCTGGAGTGGCCTGTCTCCCCTTAGGACTTATTTTCCTATTTTTCACACTATTTCCTCCTCGTTTTCCAGGAGGCACCATTCTAACTGCCTTGTTTGGTTCCTGGGGTAACCTTGTCAAATGAGTGCTTTACCAAATCAAGCACCAATTATTTTTCTACATCCAAGAATCCTTTACTTAATGTTTCCCAAGCTTGAGAAAATAGCCTGGGGAGGGATTGGGATGTTGTGTATCTGAATAGGGTGCCCAGACTGCCTCAGGATACAAGAGAAGGTAGCGATTCATTGACCATTAAAGTGATCGACTGGTTTTGGAATGTACAGAAGTGCTTCTCGCTTCTCGATTATGTGGAAATTCTGTTGGCATCTCTGGAGTTAGCTGAACAATTAATTGCTTGGAAAATGTAGACTTTGTGCATGGGTTCTTCTAGTCTGAAGTACAATACTCCCATAGCGGGGCAGTTGCTTGCTAAAGTGTCCTTATTAACTCCCTGAACTGCCCGGCCTGTCTCCCTGAGTTCTACTAGTAGAGTTTGACCTACTAAGAATGATTTCAGTGAAGGGTCTCTCAAAATATCATTGTCTCCTAATAAGGAGTTGAAAGTCCTTTCCTGGAATGCAGCTGGGCTGAAATAGAAACTAGTGGATTCAGTCTGTGGGGGTCTTTTGTCGATTCCTTTGATATTTGTATATTCCAAGAGACATGGAGTGTGAACCTGGTCTACCGATTAGGGTTCTCTAATTTCTGGTGCGAGGCAACATCTCGGGGGTAAGGGTGCCATTGCTGGTGGCCTTGTAGTATGGGTGAAAACTACTGTCAATTATAGCATTAAAAGACCAACACTAGATTCCTTGATATAATGGGTCTGTTGATTTCTTCAACTGATGATGTATCCTTATATTTTTTATGTTTTAAACAGGCCAGGTGGTCAGAACCAGGAGTCTTACATTCTTACTAGACTTTAGCAACTTATTGATTGTGTGTTACCTAGAGGGACTGTTATTGCTGCTGGTGACTTTAACATCTCTTTTGAGCCACTCAACAGTTTTGAGTTTGGTGTCACATAGCAGGAAGATGCATTTTGGAGAGTTCTGTACTAAGATCTTACATCAGTGAAAAGGCAGCCTGCTCTAGCCACCCAGCTTTTGGGGCCAACATTGAATGTGGGTCTAAGAGCATGTAATGGTATATCCCCCTCAGATTTAGTAGGTGCCCACACTTCAATCCAGTGGAATCGATTATCTACTGTTGTCCCTCCAAGTGTGGCCATTTATGATGGACATAAAGATTCTAGAAAGAAGCAATAGGGACCACAATTAATTATGAAAGGCTTTATGTTTCCTAGTAATGAAGTATGCCATCATGTGTTTCAGGGGGAATTGTGCCTTTCAAAAAACAAGCAGGCCCTAAAATGTTCTTTTATCTCAGGCCAGACCTATCTCATGGCCAAAATCTGCAGTAGAGTAGCAGGAGTTCTTGAGTTGATGGCTAATTTAGAGTGCACGGTGGAAGGTGCAAACCTCCTTCCTAAATATCATGATGACTTCATTTAATAGAAAGCTCATTTAAAAGACCAATGAAATGCCCATGGTATAGCAGGGAGTGTAGACTTGCCAAGATGGCTTTAATCAAGTCTATTAAAGCTAACAATTGTGAGCAAATTACTCTGACCAGTAGGAATTATAAAGCTGAGTTAAAACAAACAAGATCTAAGTGAGTGGAAGAAATGTGGGACGATCTGCTAGCTGTAGTAAGAGCAGGTGACCATAATTTATTTTGGAATATACTTGCCTATGGAAGTCAATCTGCTACAACCCACATGGATTTCCATCTGCAGTCTCAGATATGTGCCAAACATTTTGAACTGTTATATTCTGATACTGGAATGAGTCGAGGAGACTCAATAGAACTAGGTCTATCTAGGTTCCAGTGAACCTGTACACCTAGTGGAATTGTCAGTTAAAGAATCTATTAACATTCTGTCTGCCATTGTTCCTGGGAAGGCCTCAGGACCACCAGACAGCAACCCAAGAGACTTGTTCGCTGCTGAACTGATAATATGAGGGTCTTACCTGAACCTGCTCACAAATTCAATTGTGGTTGGTGGCCCTATCCCCAACTCTTGGCACTATGCAAAGATGTTTCCCATCTGTGAGAAAGGACGTCTTGATGATCCCCGCAAATATAGGCCCATTAATCTTGTTGATGGGCTGCAAAACCTCTTCTGCCGTAAACTCCTAGGAAGACTCATAGGTTGGGTTGCATAGAATAATAATATATCTGACCTCCAAGCAGACCTCCGGAAGAAGGTTAGCACAGTGGACCAGATTTTTTCCTGTTGTACCATTTACTGCAGGGATGTGGAATTCCTATCGCCCGACAACCTGGACATATTGTTTGGGGTCAAGGGCAACATGTTTTCATGTTTATTTTGTCCCTGGGACAAGTAGGCACAGCCCACTGCAGCACAAACCCTTTGGTTGCCAGTTTACAGAGAAGAGAACTCTCTGTAGTTTAGGTAGTATATGTGTCCATAGGTTAATGCTGTTCGAACTTGTATTTATGGTTCATTAATGAAAAGCCTCCATTATTAGGGTGAGCGCTGTAAATAAATGTTTTAAGGTCTCACTGCACTACTGACAGTGGTTCCAGTAAAAAATAGAATAGTGTACACACGTTTCAAAAGTTTAATAACATGAGGCTAAGTATATATGCTCCCAGAATGCTCTCTGATTAGATGCAGATGTTTGCAGAAGCTTGTAAGCAAGAGTGGTAATTCTTTGCTTTCTATATAAAATGTTCAGAAAAAAATAGGAAAAAAAGATTTCGCTATTATGAAATTTTAGGTGCTATTTCTTTGAAGTGTTATTTAGTAAAATGTGTTGATTTATGCTAATATTTCCAAAACATATTGGTAATGGAAAATCGGTGTAGCTGTTTTCAACAAGATTATGGTAAGCAGGAAAATAAGCAAGCACTAGCAAGCCAAACGATTCGACATTTTTTTTGAGTCTTTTGATTTCGTCAATGCGTGTCTTGTTTTGACATGGCTTTTGTTACACTTAATTGTTGTGAGAGCTGCCAGGCTCTCAACATTGTAACAAACACTGTCAAAAAGAAAAACAAGTTTTGGTCTCAAACAGCACACATTGCCACCAGTGGTGTAACAAAGGCCTTGGAGCCCCCCTCTAGGGGGCCCCCTCAGCACAGCACCTGCCCTTAGTTAATCAGGGGGGTGAGGAGGCTCCATGTTCTTAGCAGGGAAGTCTCCTCCAGTTTCATTACTCAACTGATTGACACAGTAGTTCCTGGCACTGAACAAAACTACTTTGTGTGCCAATATGCTCCTTGTGGAAGAGCAGCATGCGATCACTCACGGTAAACCCAGGCAAAAGATAGAGAACAGCGGACCCTGTGGCAGAAAACACATTTGTTAGGTCTTTATTACATCTCCCACAGAGTGCCCTTATTTCACCACAACTACTTGATGTAGGTATGTGTCCATTTCATCAGTTCTATAAACTTAGACCACTACTGTATTGGCACAGATTGCGGTCCAGTGAAGAACTAGCCCCCTCTAGGGAAGCCCCTTACAGATAGTGTCCAAAATATTCTGTGGTTAGCATATGTTAAATAATTATCATTTCGGCTGGACCTGGCAGCTGGGATTCTCCTGCTGATTCTGTCCTTGTGTCTAGGTCAATGATTAAAGTGAGATTAAAATATATCCTTTGGGACGAGGAGTTACGCAATTGTAAATTGGGCAGCTTGACAACTAATTTTTTTAATCTTAAAGCTGTTCCATCCTTTGAACCTTTTCCTGATGTGATACTGTGGGGGTCATTATGACCCAGGTGGTGGGTGGAAATGTCACCTTATGAGAATGACAGGTTAGCTGCAGCCAACCCGCCACTTCTCTACTCATACCGCCATGGAGGTACCAGCCGCAGGACCAGAGATGTAAATCTCCAGCCCGGCGGCCGGCAAAGTACCACTGGCCACATTATGAGCCTGCCTACCACCATGGCTTTTGTAGCATTAGCAATGGCACGCAAACTATGGCATTAGGCCCTACCCGTGACAAGGAATTCCTTCCCTGTCACCGGTAGGTGGTTCCCTCACCCCCCCAACACTCAGCTGATACCCCCCCACACCCCTCCGATCCTCACATTCCCCACCCCCTCTGATCCTCACACTCCCCCACTCCCTCCGATCCTCACATGCACACCCCCACACCCATACACGCACAGACCCACAGACATGCTCACACACATTCTTACACACAATCACACTGACATGCAGACACGCACTCACTTCGCCATTTTTACACGCATACACCACGCAAACAACACACACAGAAGCATTCACACACACACACACTCACACATTCCTGCACACAACCAGACACACGCACACACACACACACACACACACACAACACCCCCAGCCTCCTCCCCTGTTGGAAGCCCGACTAACCTTTGTCGAGGAGGTCTTCCAGCGGGAATAGGAAGGGGCACTGCTACCGCCAGCAGCGCCCTCCAGCAGAACACCGCCAGGTCGTATCACAGGTCATGAAACATCTGGCGGTGTTCAACTGGCGTGGCGGTGCTGGTGGTAGCAGTGCCAGCTTACCACTGTCCACCACCATGAGCACTGCCGGATTTCCGCCCTTCTTGTGGCGGACATCCGGCAGTGCTCATAATCTGGCGGACGGATGGTAGCCACGGTGACGGTATTTTGGCGGCCGTCATAGCGGCGGTAGGTGGTTTTTACCACCATTGTTATAATGAGGGCCTAAGTCCCTTAGCTAAGCAACTGTACTTAAAGTTTAGGCATGGAATCTTGCTGCTTAATAGTTTCTGCATCTGCTCGTGAGATAATTATTGAACTAGCACCTTATGTCCGTCATGTCAGAAGGAGTCTGAATCCCAGCACCATTTTCTCTTTTTTTGAAAAGCTTATACAAAATCTCATAAGAAGTGGATTAAGCCGGTTTGCCTTGTTTTAGGAATCAGACATTGCATTGAGGATTCTGAGGACTGAGAATTAATTTTTATCCGTGCTGCTAAATTTTTATCAGCTGTTTGGATTATATCTAAGAAAATGTTAATGTCCAATGTCAGGTATTCAACCAATGGGTTGTTGTCTTCTTCTTGTGGTTCTTAAACACTGTTTGCACTATATTTTTTGGCACTCGCTTACAGCACTTTACTATTGATGTTCATAGCATTGTTGTTTTATGATGCTGTCGTGAGGATTGTACTTTTCTTTTTTTTTTCTGAGAGACTATTGGCATTTGTAATAAACCAACAATTTTATTGGCTGCTCTCTTACTGCTTTTTACTGCTATTTTATGATCTACTAAGTGTTTCTACCAATTGGACTGTCGCCGATTTTTGTATTTTGTTCTTTTTTTACGTTTACTGTACAGTGGTGGGTTGTGATGATTTTTAAATGCTTATGTGTGTTTTATGGATCCATGACTCTAAAACAAACTATTATGATTTTTATGATTAAAATATAGTGATGTCTTGGACACACTGTCCTGGGGACTCTCCACCGTAGGGGGGTGAGGCTAGACAAATATTTGTTATTAAAGTTATTTGATTTCTTTTGTTTCTCTGCTTTCTTTTTCTTTGCCCATGCATCCTTTAGGTGACATTGTTTCCAATACTCGTCTGTGGTGAAAGGTTCGTATGAATGAATTGGGTTTGTATTGTGTGATGATCTGGGATGCTCTCTTGATATTGTACATCATGCCGCATTTTGGTCACTCCATAAAAAGATTCTAGTTAAACTTTTTCACTTGCAGATCTCCCTGTCAAATCTATGCCCTTCCATGGAACTGTGTGTCACCTTCACAGAACTACATTTGATGTTTCAGTGTTGGACCTAGCAACACCAAAAGATGATGGACGGAGTGCTGAAACGTTTCAAACGTTCACCCCCAGTCATAGATCTGGGTTGCATCAATTGTTCTTTTGCTCACCATGCCACCCCAGTTTGGACCCGGCCATATGCAAATCAGTCCTGACCCTGCTTCCTATGGGAACAGTCCAGCTCGAACTGCCAGGCCAGGTCCACCCTGGACCGGAAAGGAGTATCCTGGGACAGGTTTCGGGGTATCACCCCTCTTCGGCCAGGCTAGCTTGACTCCAGTGGCACAGTGAGCTGGAGGCCCTGTGACCTACTCGTGATGTATATTTTACTGTCCGGGAGTTTGGGATTGGGAGCTTCTCCCCATCTTATCTCTTTTAGTCCCTGAGGCCTCTTTACAATATATTTGTTGGTGTATTATGTATATGCAAATTTACATTTTTCTAATGGCTATTCTTAAAACCCTAATCCATGGGAATGCTTGTGCAGTCTCATGGAGCTCAAAGCTGGGATACTGGTTTCTTGCGAGTGAGTTAAGTATTTAATTACAAGGAGCTTGCTTTTAATAACAACAAGAGGCTTTGGAGAATTTGTGTAATTATATGAATACTTTTGTGCCTCTTTCACAAAACACAGACTTTGCTTTACCTTGTTTTGTTTTTCTGGACAGCCCTAAATCTGCAGGCTTTCTAGTAGGCATTACATATTTAAAATGGATTATTTTTTCAGCAAGTAGATCATATCACCACATATTACTAAACCTTCACTGTGTGATTTCTCCTGGTTAAGAATGTTGCAACAACAGATGTAGGAGGGGCCTGGAGAGACCAGCACCATCTCTGCCCTTCTGCTAGCACGGGGCTGCACTCTGTTGTTTTCATGTGCACATCTGTCTTAAGCACTGAGCCCATCGAGGTGACAGATGTAGTGTTTGTGTAAAATGAAGAAATACATGAAATAATAGTAAAAGCAGGAGGCATTATGTTTTAGGTTCCAATAGCTGAATATTGTGTTTTCTGACTACAAACGCTGCCTAGTCCTAATAACACCTCAGACCTCTTTCTTGCACCACCTACCACTTCCTGTTTACCTTTATCTCATTGTTGCAAGTTCTTTTCCAACTCTATTTTCTCTCTTTTTCTGTCTTTCTCCTGCGCCTTCTTTTTTTCCCTTTTCTGTTTTGCTCTGAGTCAGAGTCTGATGATTAAAAAGAAGTTCTGGTCCCCAAAAAGCAATGCAGGTGCCAACCACAAATAACGTTCGTTACAAATTAAGCACTAGTTAGTAGTGGCCTTAATTTGGAGGTAATATTTTAGTAATGAGCACCGTGACCAGGATGAACAATGTTTTCAGACTGAATGATCACCCGAACGTCACTGTGTAACTCTTGAGGAGTGAGAAGTCATTCAGAAGTGATGCTGTCGTTTCCTCGAAAGTGGATGAACACCAGGAATAAATCAGTAGTATTAATAACAAGATGTGTGCAAAAGGACAGTGCTCAGTAATCTAAAGATTTCTGTTACGTTAACCCATGTTAGTAAACTGGCGTCCTCTATTCTTCCAAAAATAATTAAAGTTGTGGCCTGTGTGATTAAAGATACAGTAGAGTGCCACCACTAAAATAATAAAAAAATTTCATAGAACTCTGATTACTCGTTTGTCATTTAAAAGTATAGCCTACACCCTTAAAGATGTCATAATAGCTAAAGTAACAGACCTGCCATAACTGTGTTAATTGCTCAAGAACACTTAATAATGTAAGCCAAGAATGTCCAAGCATTACATTGCAGTTACTTCCTTTACATGGAAAATATCACGTGGATAGTAAAGGTGGGTAATTATGAAAGCCTGTCCACCTAGCCACCTTTTATTGACTGCATAATTAGCATAGTTATACATCACAGTATTGAGTGACAATATGTCAACACAAAACAATGTAGACTGCAGAACATTGACTACCACTATATCATCAAGGTAAGTATTTATAGGTCCCCAACTATCCTAAACACCACATCTGTATGATAGATATGGTGTATGATCATATATCAAGATACTTCAATTTGAAGTTGAGGGTAGTACATTTTTATATATATATATATGTTCGATGGCATGTGTAGCTGCAGATACACATGCTGTGCATTATCCTGCCATCTAGTGTTGGGCTTGGAGTGTTACAAGTTGTTTTTCTTCGAAGAAGTCTTTTCGAGTCACGAGACCGAGGGACTCCTCCCTTTCGGCTCCATTGCGCATGGGCGTCGACTCCATCTTAGATTGTTTTCTTTCCGCCATCGGGTCGGACGTGTTCCTCTTGGCTCCGTATTTCGGTTCGGAAAAGTTAGTTAACTATCGGAAAATTAGACGGTATTGTTTGCGCTCGGTACCGGGTTAGTGCTAGCACATCGACACCGAAGAAAGAAGCGCTCCGGCGGCCCTTCAGCTTCTGCCCCAACTGCCACGCAAAGTATCCTTATACAGACCAACACTTGGTCTGTAATCTGTGTTTGTCTCCCGAACACAAAGAGGATACTTGCGAGGCCTGTCGGGCATTTCGATCCAACACTGCGAGATCGAAGAGCTCGAAGACTCCAGATGGCGTTGACACCGGCCGGGCACATCGACGTCTAAGAAGAGGACAGATTCTCCATTCGAGATTCAGACTCGGACGAGTCTGAGAGTGAGCAGCCGAAGACGCAGCAAACCGTGAGTAAACCAGCCCCGGCAAAAACTCACTCCAAAATAATGAAGGCCAAGGGGACGCCACAGCCAACATGCCATGGCTTAACCCGAATACACGGTGACCAAACATCGGCACCGAAAAAGGCCTCCCAGCAGCCGAAGACCTCCGACTCCGGTCGAGATACCGGCTCCGACCAAACTCGACACCGAGAGTTCGGTACCCCGAAAGCCAAGAAGGTTTCCTCGGAGCCGAAAAAGACTGTCGAAAAGACTTCGGTGCCGAAACATGCGGCCTCAGAGCCGAAACCAGGCTCCTATACAGAAGAACAGGGCCTTTCAACTCAATTACAAGGTCACAGATTTGAACAAGAACTGGGCATGGGAGAGCCAGACCATACCCAGAGGAGGCTGCATATGCAAAAAGACACGGGGAGAATCCAAACTCTTCCTCCAATAAAGATGAAGCGCAAGCTCGCATTCCAAGAAACGTAAATGCAGCCAAAAGCGAAAGTGGCTAAAGAAAAGACACCACCACAGTTCTCGCCACAGTAATCGCCATCACATTCGCCACATGTGTCCCCGGTAGCAACACCCCCAATGATGCAGTCACCGACACACACGGGGATGACCCAAGATGACCCAGATGCATGGGATTTGTATGATGCACCAGTCTCAGACAATAGTCCTGATTGCTACCCGGCAAGGCCGTCACCACCTGAGGACAGCACTGCATACATGCAGGTGGGTTAAAGGGCAGCTACATTCCATAATGTAGCATTGCATGCAGAGCCCATAGAGGATGACTTTTTGTTGAACACCCTGTCATCTACTCACAGCCAATACCAAAGCTTGCCAATGCTGCCAGGCATGTTAAAACACACCAGACAAGTGTTTCAGGACCCAGTAAAAGGCAGAGCCATCACGCCTAGGGTGGAGAAGAAATATAAACCTCCCCCTACTGACCCTGTATTTATCACACAACAATTAACTCCTGATTCGGTGGTAGTGGGAGCAGCCCGGAAAAGGGCAAACTCCCAAACCTCAGGAGACGCACCACCACCCGACAAGGAAAGTCGGAAATTCGATGCAGCAGGCAAGAGGGTGGCAACGCAGGCAGCCAATCAATGGCGACTTGCCAATTCTCAAGCTCTACTGGCTCGATACGACAGGGCACATTGGGATGAAATGCAACATCTCATTCAACACCTTCCCAGAGTTCCAGAAACATGCCCAACAGGTTGTTGAGGAGGGCCAAACTATCTCTAACAACCAAATAAGGTCAGCTATGGACTCAGCAGACACGGCGGCAAGGACAGTAAACACTGCAGTAACCATTCGTAGACACGCATGGTTACGAACCTCCGGATTTAAGCCAGACATCCAGCAGGCTGTGCTGAATATGCCTTTCAACGAACAACAATTGTTTGGGCCGGAGGTGGATACGGCAATAGAAAAACTGAAAAAAGACACGGACACGGCTAAAGCCATGGGCGCGCTCTACTCCCCACAGAGCAGAGGCACTTTTAGGAAGCCGCACTTTAGAGGGGGGTTTCGTGCCCAAACCACAGAGCCTTCCACCTCGCAAGTCAGACCCACATATCAGGGCCAGTATCAAAGAGGAGGGTTTCGGGACAATATAGAGGTGGACAGTTCCCTAAAGCAAGAGGGAAATTCCAGAGCCCAAAAACCCCACAAATCAAACAGTGACTTCTATGTCACAAACCCCCACCACGCAACACCAGTGGGGGGGGAGACTTACCGCATATTACCACAACTGGGAACACATAACTACGGACGCATGGGTCCTAGCCATTATCCAACATGGTTATTGCATAGAATTCCTACAATTGCCACCAGATGTGCCTCCAAGAGCACACAATATGTCCAAACAACACTTAGACCTGTTACAACTAGAAGTCCAAGCATTGTTACAAAAACAAGCAATAGAACTAGTACCCAACCATCAAAAAGGAACAGGTGTCTACTCCCTGTATTTCCTAATTGCAAAGAAGGACAAAATGCTGAGACCCATATTAGACCTCAGAACACTGAATCTTTACATCAAATCAGATCACTTTCACATGGTAACACTTCAAGACGTGATTCCCTTGCTCAAAAAACAGGACTACATGTCAACATTAGATCTCAAAGATGCATATTTCCACATACCCATCCATCCTTCCCACAGGAAATACTTAAGGTTTGTAATCCAAGGCGTGCATTACCAATTCAAAGTGTTACCATTTGGGATAACAACAGCCCCAAGGGTATTCACAAAATGCCTTGCAGTAGTAGCTGCTCACATCAGGATACAGCACATGCACGTATTCCCTTACTTGTACGATTGGTTAATAAAAACCAGCACTCAGCAACAGTGTCTTCTACACACACAATACGTCATAGAAACCCTACACAAACTAGGGTTCTCTCTAAACTACCAAAAATCACATCTACAACCGTGCCAAATACAACAATACTTAGGAGCAACACTCAACACACAAAAAGTGATTGCCACTCCAAGTCCACAAAGGGTACAAGCCTTCCAAAATATAATATTAAACATGTACCCAAACCAACACTATCAAGTGAGGTTTGTAATGAAACTCCTAGGCATGATGTCTTCATGCATAGCCGTTGTCCCAAATGCAAGACTACACATGCGGCCCTTACAACAGTGCCTAGCAACACAATGGACACAAGCACAGGGTCAACTTCAAAATCTAGTGTTGATAGACCGCCAAAGATACACCTCGCTTCAATGGTGGAATCCTATAAATTTAAACCAAGGGCGGCCATTCCAAGACCCAGTGCCTCAATACATGATCACAACAGATGCTTCCATGATGGGGTGGGGAGCACACCTCAACCAGCACAGTATACAGGGACAATGGGACGCTCAACAAAAGCAACTGCATATAAATCATCTAGAGCTCTTAGCAGTGTTTCTAGCATTGAAAGCATTTCAACCGCTAATAACCCACAAACACATTCTTGTCAAAACAGACAACATGACAACAATGTATTACCTAAACAAACAAGGAGGGACACACTCATCACAACTGTGTCTCTTAGCACAAAAGATTTGGCATTGGGCGATTCACATTCACCTAATAGCACAGTACATCCCAGGGATTCAAAACCAGTTGGCCGACAATCTCAGTCGAGATCACCAACAAACACACGAATGGGAATTTCATCCCCAGATACTACAAACTTACTTTCTACACTGGGTAACACCAGAAATAGACCTATTCGCAGCAAAAGAAAATGCAAAATGACAAGACTTTGCGTCCAGGTATCCACACCCTCACTCCAAGGGCAATGGGTTATGGATGAGTTGGTCAGGGATATTTGCTTACGCTTTTCCCTCTCTCCCACTCCTTCCTTATCTGGTAAACAAATTGAGTCAAAACAAACTCAAACTAATACTAATAGCACCAACCTGGGCTCGCCAACCTTGGTATACAACTCTACTGGACCTGTCAGTAGTACCTCATATCAAACTACCAAACAGACCAGATCTGTTAACCCAACACAAACAACAGATCAGACACCCGAATCCAGCATCGCTCAATCTAGCAATCTGGCTCCTGAAGTCTTAGAATTTGGACATTTAGACCTTACACAAGAATGTATGGAGGTCATTAAACAAGCTAGAAAACCTACTACAAGACATTGTTACTCAAACAAATGGAAAAGATTTGTTTATTACTGCCATAATAAACAAATTCAACCACTACATGCTTCCGCAAAAAACATTGTAAGCTACTTATTACACTTACAAAAATCTAAACTAGCATTTTCTTCCATTAAAATACATCTCACAGCAATATCTGCCTATCTGCAGATTACACATTCAACATCACTCTTTAGAATCCTAGTCATCAAAGCATTTATGGAGGGTTTAAAAAGAATCATACCCCGAGAACACCACCAGTTCCCTCGTGGAACCTCAATATTGTATTAACACGACTCATGGGTCCACCATTTGAACCCATGCACTCTTGTGAGATGCAATACTTAACCTGGAAAGTAGCCTTCCTAATAGCTATCACATCTCTTAGAAGAGTAAGTAAAATACAAGCATTTACTATACAAGAACCCTTTATACAAATACATAAACATAAAGTGGTTCTCCGTACAAATGCCAAATTCTTACCAAAAGTTATATCACCGTTCCACCTAAACCAAACAGTGGCACTCCCAGTCTTTTTCCCACAACCAGAGTCAGTAGCTGAAAGAGCCTTACATACGTTAGACATTTAAAGAGCACTAATGTATTACATTGATAGAACAAAACAGTTTCGCAAAACAAAACAATTGTTTGTAGCTTCCCAAAAACCTCATGCAGGAAATCCAATATCCAAACAAGACATTGCCAGATGGATAGTGAAAAGTATTCAGACCTGCTATATTAAAGCAAAAAGAGATCTACCTATTACGCCAAAGGCGCACTCCACTAGGAAGAAAAGCGCCATAATGGCCTTTCTAGGAAATATACCTATGACAGAAATCTTTAATGCAGCCACATGGTCTACGCCTCATACATTCACAAAACATTACTGTGTAGATGTGTTAACAACACAACAAGCCACAGTAGGACAGGCTGTATTACGAACATTATTTCAGACAACTTCAACTCCTACAGGCTAAGCCACCGCTTTTGGGGAGATAACTGCTTACTAGTCTATGCACAGCATGTGTATCTGCAGCTACACATGCCATCGAACGGAAAATGTCACTTACCCAGTGTACATCTGTTTGTGGCATGAGACGCTGCAGATTCACATGCGCCCTCCCGCCTCCCCGGGAGCCTGTAGCCGTTATAAGTTGATGAAACTTGTAAATTTGTAAAAATATACAATTTTTATACACATTATGTACATACATACTTACTCCATTGCATGGGCACCTTTACTATATACACAACTCCTACCTCACCCTCTGCGGGGAAAACAATCTAAGATGGAGTCAACGCCCATGCGCAATGGAGCCGAAAGGGAGGAGTCCCTCGGTCTCGTGACTCGAAGAGACTTCTTCGAAGAAAAACAACTTGTAACACTCCGAGCCCAACACTAGATGGCAGGATAATGCACAGCATGTGAATCTGCAGCTTCTCATGCAATGAACAGATGTACACTGGGTAAGTGACATTTTATATATATATATATATATATATATATATATATATATATATATATATATATATATATATATATATATATATATATATATAAATAAATATGAACATTAATGTTTTGACCTAAAAAAACAAACACAGAAATTCACCAGTTATACAGTTAAAGTTAGAAGAGCTAACTATAACTTGCGCTCCCCTGCACTGCTTATGACGTATTGCATCACTCATGACATGTTATGACATCATTTATGGCATCTCAAATGGCATCTTTGATGACATCATCCAAGCTTTGTTTTTGTACATGTTACTCTAAAAATGAGTATGGCATTAGGGGCCTGAGAGTAAGTACAAAATAGCTTGAAGAATAAGAGGCATCATTAATGCCATTACAGATACTATTCCCTTAGATGCAGAAAGCATGGGTTATGTGCAAGGTTGACCCTATACCGTACACTTCACCAGTAGTCTAGTTCACATTAACAATCAACCGTGGATATATGGGAAACCTTTGCTGCATACATTGTGCAATCTGTATAAAACTTTTCAGGTTCCTAAAAATACTGAGCTTTGGTTCCAAAATGCATGCCATGCTACAGACAGCGTTTATCTGTATCAAACCCCTAACTGGCACCGAATGTACATTGAGAAATGGCCTTGATATGAGTGGATAAATGGGTACTGTAAACATTCTTCCCTTTATAGAGAGAGTTTACTCTGTACCACACTGTTTGCAGACAGTGAAACTCTCATGAGAAATACACTACAGAGTATCAAAAAGTATCTGCTCAGAACAGTGTACACTCTGCAAGACTTGGCAAAAAACACTATTCAGTTAAAGTAAGCAACTTGTGAAGGTGCCAAAGATTATACTACCTGCAGTCTTCATATTGTGGTGAAAACTTTACAGATAAGCCATCTTCTGAAGCAAAACAAACATTCATACGTAGGTCAGTACCTGATGCACACACACTCCTATGTTAAGTATCAATTATCTTGCTGACACAATTCTCTCTAATAACTCAAGGCTGCTTACAAAAATTGGTATCTACTAAGTAGAATCTTTCTTCTGTTGGAAACTGTCAACCGTCACTTGTGCTCAGTGTTACTCTTGAATGCAAACATTTATAATTTGTCCAGTACCTCTACACAGCTGTGGTGCATTTGGAGCAAACACATTTTGAAAACACTTACACGCATTTGTTGCACCCGAGCCGTACAAAATAATGTGGAAAGGTAATATAATATTTACTCGCCTCTATGTAAACTGTAAAACAAACTTAAACACTCATCGGATGATGTTATCAGTGATGTCATCAGTGACAACATTAGTGATGTCATCGAACATATAATGAGTGATGTCATATGTGAGGGCATAAGCAGTGCATTTTGGGGCGCAAGTTAAAGTTAGAGATGCTAACTATAACTGGTGAATTTTTGTTTTTTTTAGTTCAAAATGTTAATGTTGACACTGAAAAACTAACCTAACTATACCATTACTTCAACTTTTTTCTGTGAATTTGTAGTTTTTAAAAAAATGTAAAGTAATAATTACCATATGTAAATGCCCCCCTGTCTGAGCCTTGATAGGCCCTAGGGATCCAATCCCCCAGGGCCACTGTTTAAAATTAAGGAGAGGGGGACATGCGGACCTTCAGGCCAGATTGATTTTGGCCTCGAGGACCCGAAACCTTGGGGCCAGACTGCATTTTACAGGGGAGGGGGGCACACAGCCCCCTTCCCCTGGCTGATTTTGGCCCTGGGGACCCCATCCCCTTGGGCCCGGCACTGCATTCAAAGGGTATCAGAGGCACATTTTTGCAGGTTTTCTTCTGGGTCCTCTCCATAGGTTGTAGGGGTTCAGGGTATCCCTCCCCTGCCCCCATTCATCTTTTTTACAGAACTTGAGGAAAGGGGACTAAGTCCCCCTAGTCCTGTAATGGTTGCCAGCAACATTTTTCTCTCGTGGTAGCCAGTCAGAGCCCTTGTCCTCGCAGGAGTCTCACTCCCATGAGAGCCAGATAGCCCAAGGTAAATAAAGCGCCTTGGGTGAATCAGAACACTCTATTCTTTAACTGGCGCTCCTACGAGACTCTCAGCGATTCTCACGAGCACAGCTGACAAAATATACAATAATTGTTTACCCTTAATTGATCAAAAACTTGCGAACAAATTTACACCACATCAAAAATAGCCAAGATCTATCTTCCTGCGAATGTAATGTAATTCCGTTCAGCAGTTTTTTATGTATCCCTCCCTAAAGAAGTCTTTGAAAAATACATGGAGATTTTACGTTTTTGGACCCCCATTTTTTGGTTACATGCTCTTGACAGTCCACCCTGAAACTTTCCAGGAACGAGCTTCAGGTAGATGAACTTTGTTTTGGAAAGTTTCGTGAAGATTCATCAAACGGGTCCATAATTATTAGCAAACCAAAAAACACTCTTTTTATGGAAAAGCAGCCCTAATTACAACTACCTTAATAATATTTACCTTAACAATATACTGGAAGTTGATAATCATGAGTTTATTTTTTTAAACTCAAGATTGTGGTAAAACACGCTTTTTAGATCTACCATCTGTCCAAGACCTCTCTTAATTATGAAACAATACAATGACTAAATACTTTTGATAGATTATTTCAGTACTGCTGATAATAAGTGCTACAATTGATATTCAGCCTATACCGTGCATTTTAATTGTTACAGATGTTGAGGTTGTTACTACCGTCCTAAATCTGTAGCAAATTAGCTTGTATGTGAGGGAAATTTGAGAAATAATGCAGATGTAATTAAAAAACTTTCTATGGTGCAACTGCACCTAAATGGCATTAGTGTACTTAACATAGAACAGTAGGTAGATTCAAATTGAAACTTTCTAAAAGTGTGTGCATTAAAAAGATGCTAGTTAAGGAAAATTATGAAACTGAGGAAAATGGCAAAAAAGTGGAGGAGAAAAGGGCCTTAACATATCTCGGTTAGTTCAAGTTGCGATCAGAAAAGATTTGTTGCGAGCTGATTCTTGAGAGGATGTCTGGTTTAGTTCTTAATAGGTGTAGAAGGGAGTTCCAGAGGTTGATGATGGCAATCTTCAGAAATTGTTCTGATGCTAGAGAATTTTGAATTTCAGATTACTAGTTGCAGGGTATCCTTACTCTCAAAGCATCCTTTTAACTTGAGCTAGTAAGCAATTTTTCCAGGAAAGCCCATTTCCGCGGTGTAAAGCCTGTGCAGTTCATTTAGAATCTGGCAGACTTGGTGAAATGTCCTCTTTGTGGAGTCATGTGGCAATGGACAACAGCCTTGAGCTGGGCTAGTGAGAACTGGAATACACCAGCTAGAATTCACTTTCTGAAATTTGTGTTACAATAACGTATAAATACAAGGGGTATAGAATAGGCCGGAATAGAGTGAATGCTGTATTAATACTTGTAATGAACAAATGTCCTGCAATTAACATGTTTTGGCTCTTTTTAAAATACAAAAATTAATTAAATGTTTAAAAATTAACATCATTGATGTTTTTCCTTTTCATAAGACATTTTTGTGTTTAGTCTTGTCCAGAAACATCAATTTCCTTTATAGTTGAGCTTTTGATTTCATGTAGCTCCCTAATTTGACATCCACCATGGTCTTTCACCAGCTTACTCCAGCATGGTTTCTGAGCAGCAGGCAGGGGTGCTGTAGTAGAATGATGTAAAGCTAAGTTGTTGCAAGTTATACCTCGAAATATCTTGAAACATGGCACTGGTCTTTGGAGCCTGGTGAGTCAGAAAGATTTTACTAGGCCATGAGGCTGAAAGCCACAAGTGTCAACTGATGGTCAGTAAGCCACAAAACATACAGTAGCTTTACTACTGGGATCCAAGAAACGTGAAAAATGATGTTAGTCCATCTTGGATAGAAGAATGGCAGCTTGTCAGGGCTGGAACTTGTCAACTTAGTGGCAAAAACAGAGCTTAGTATAAGGCCTAGACTTAGAGCAGCATGCATGACATTGCATACAATGCCACGTCATATGCCCAAGCCCACACCCACAATTACTGATGCCAATCAGTCCCTTGGTGGAGTTCAGACCAGACCGACTCCCCTGCCCTGTTTTTGAGAAAGAACCATGCTTGTGCCCTCATAGAAGAAATACTCCACAGATCTGCTCCGAGTACTGATCCAGACCTTCTTGTTAGCCCACCGTCACCGGGCCCTCCCAGTCAGAGACGTGCAACTCTCTGGCCCCAGGAAGGTTGCCAGAACGGCAGGGCTATCTGCAGCTACCACCAAATGCCACTGCAACATGTTTCCGAGCGAACCTAGCCCAAGACCCTATTAAAGGACAAAGGAGCAGGTACAGCCCTGTTGCCACAGGAATATCCAGGGCCAACCCCTTGCACAAGGCAGTTCCGCAACCAGCACAAAGTCAGAAGCAGGCAGGCGCACCTGGGGAATCCTGCACTGTACAGAGCGGCACGTAACAGCAGAACACAGGCGGGCATCCCAGTACCTGTCATGAGCTGGTTTGGTATTTTTGTGCTTGTGTTTTATCCTTGTAAACTAACTGCATCAATAGCTTTAGCCTTCCATGATAGCTTTAATTTTTTGATACGTCTTGTAACTTTTTGTACCTTTGTTATGTTCGAAAACTCAATAAAATTGGCTGAGTTAAAATAAGTTTAAAGTAAATTGTCATATCTGTTTTTTATCTCCAAAAGGATGAAAGTATGCATTCAGTTTTGAGTTCTTCTCAGTAGGGATGAAACACTGACAATTGTCCCGCCTTTCAGCACATTCCAAAGGATAAAAGACCCACAGATCCATAGTCCTTGTAGTACAGTGCTCTGCGGTTCACATATCAATTGTGCTGGAAAACGTTAGGACCCGGAGGCCTCCATAACGGCCCACACTCCCTCCGCCAGGAATACACGAGACGACAAGCTCTATTTGTTGGAAGAAGTATCTTTTATTTTCAAAAAGACATAATTCAAAATAACTCATAACCTCAACAAGCCAAACATCAAATAGCAAGTATAGCAAGGTTAGTCAACAAAGAAAACATTTTTATTTACATGTTACTGAGAAATTCTTGTGACCATAACCAATCTGACAGGATCCCTTCCTGTCCTGAACCACCATTTGGACCACACAGGTGACCCATGTCTCACCTGTATCCATAGGAGGGACGGTTACCCTGACTACACGGTACCTTGTCCTCCAGTTTCGGGTTCCGCCCCACTCCAAACACCAATCAGCCCTGGGGTGTAATGGGGGGAGCCAAGAGCTGGAGCCCCATGTTCTCCCCCAGCGATCGGAGGTCTCTTACCCCCTGATCTGGTGTGTACATCCGCTGGTTGGCTCAGAACTTCAGGATCCTATCCCAGATGTCCTCCTGGGGGCCCCACCTTGGGGACCCCCTCCTATTGTTTCTAGTCACATTTCTTATCTCAATTTCCCAACTTCTTTCCAAACTACTAAACACAAAGGAGAGGGTGGGTGGGACAATCGCGGGCCGCACGCCAGGTCCCGCCGCCGCACCCCGGAAAAGAAGGTCTAGCCTTCTTGGGGGGGCCATTAAATAGCCCCCCACCAGTATGCGGCGGCCGGAACCGGCGCACGTCGGCCCCACGCCATGCCCCCTGCAGGATGGACTTCCGCCCCAACGCCTCGCGAGGCGTCAGGGCGGACATCCGGCCGAACTCCAGCACCCCCGGCAGAAGGAGAAAGGGGGGGGGGGGGGAGTGCCCCAGGGCCTTGGAGGCCCCGTGTCCTAACGGGACGCGCCCCCCCACTGCGGAGCGGGCGCTTTTCCATAGACCTGTGCCATATTGGTGCAGCGTGCCCTTCTGTAGGGAGTGAAATGCTCTAGACATTCAGATGCCTCATCAGTCATCATAGAATAGGGTTTTATTTTTCGTTTTCTTTTTAGGGCTAGATGTAAGACTTGCACGAGGAAGGCTTGCACAGACCCCAGGACAGGTTGGTCAATAAAAGGATCGATCCCCCGGTAGTTGCGATAAGGGAGCAAGCACTTCAAAATTCAGAAAGGCCCAGGACAGACACAGTGGAGTCACAGATGGCAGTTCGACATGAACTATAGATTAAGCATTGTCTGAGCTGTTGCACCCGAGAAGGAAGTAGATGCATTTCCGATGTGTGGGAGCACCTGATGGGGGTGCTTGCATGCCACACCATTTCAGCATGTTCATTCATCGGATGCCCACGGTGTTCGTGACCTCTGGGACCCTGCCCCACGACCTCAGAAAAGTGGCGTGCAGGCCCGTGGTGCAGCTATGGGAAGGATCGTAGCAGGTGTGGATAGGCCCCTAAAGCTGATGAATATGCATATATTAGATAATCAGCAAAAAAGAGAACTGGAAGGCTCTATCTCGTGACATGATCTATTTACTGTGGTTGAGTGTAGAAGTAATTACTTCCTTACCCCGCCCTCTCCATGTGAGATAAAGGGTCTTAGAGATCCGAAGAGACGTGCTGAATGTTTGCTGCAGTTCGTGAAAAGCTCTGTAAAAACCTTTCAGTTCAGTCTCACACTGCTGCAAACCCCGAGCTAGAACTCTTGAGTTGATTCTCTCAATGAATTTAGACCATACTGAGTTTACACCTTTTGGTCATTTTCAATACTCTTTTAAGCGTAGACCTACTTGATAAATTGAGGCTGTTCTCTCAGTCAAATCAGTTATGAACTGGGTTTTTATATCTAGAAGTAATTCATATGGAAATTGGTGGCAACAGTTTTAAGACTTTGTACATTACAGAGGAATTGGAAACCCTCCAATCTTGGTGAAGCCACCTTCTTGGACTCTTTTTTTTATTCTTTGAATATCTTGTATGTATCTTATATACATCGTTTTATTTTTATGCTTCTGGCACAGCCAGCAGTGCAGGGAGGGGCGGGGCTGGGCCACTGGAGGTGGGATGATGAGAGACTGCACCTAAGTGCGCATCTGTGTTTGGCCGACTGTCTCAGGCTGGCCAAACACACATGCGCACTTAGGTTTCTCCAGCTGGACTGGAGAAGCTGCACAGACCCCAGGGCAGTGTCTGAGTGGCACCTACTCCCTCCTCCCCCAAGGCCTCTTGCATTATGCGGCGCTGCCTCTGGTTATCACCAGTCATTAGGCAAGTGGAACTTGGAGCCCTGTACCGAAGGCTCTTAGTTGTGCTAACTGAATCTGATAATTTGAGGTGGCAACATTTCAGGAGCTAAATCCCTGTATTGTTTGTGGTTATTGAGAGATGCTGAACAGTGGACCAGAGTAGCTGCAGAAGCGTTTGTGTGGTTTGTTTTTTGTGTGTCCATTTATAGCAGAGCACCCTGTTTTGAAATATGGGGTTCCATTCAGATACCTTTGCAGTAGCCTGAGGGTTAAACAAGTTAGCGGGAAGATTTGGATATTGCTGTTCCGTAATCTCCATACGCTACCATTACAGCTTGCATTTTCCAAATTATGAAGGAACGTGGCTCTTGGATGTTCAAGAATTCTCAGCAATCAAGTCCAAACCCAGACTCGTTTGAAACTTCCATTGGACGTAAGTTAACAAAATCAAGCAACCTTTCTTCATTCGTATTTGGAATATGAAATGTTTTTTCCTTCCAGCTGACTATTTAGGTTGTTTGTTAGTGCAGTTGGTTGCTGATTGTATAGTTAATAAATTGACCAGACTAATTGCGTTGGGTGTTTGGCCTTTTTGGTAAAGTATGTAGTTAGCTTGAGAAGACGTGCAGGGTTGATTGCTGCTTGTCCTGCTAGTCTCGCTACTACCTTTTGCCCCTTCATATTTCAGTAGAATTTATTTTTTATGTATTTATTCGTCACATTTATAAAATGTGGACCTAGCTAGATGGACAGCAATCCGTTTAACAGCAAACAAACTAAGATGCTGTAATAAAAGTAGAAGACGTATAAAAGAGAGGTATGCTACAGTTGATTCAAGTCCGAGGTGGTTTATGGGGAAGGACAGTGCTTCAGAACTGCTCAAGCTGAATTCATAAGGTAAATGTTATATGGCAGGTTGCATCAATCGTCGTTGCTCTATTTATGTAATGCCTCTTGTGATCTCAAGCTATGCACAGCAAAAAAGGTCAGGGCTTACTGACCATTTAATTGCACGCATGACGTTTTGTTTGGTACCAGCTGCTTGAACATAAACTCTGTTTTTTTATTATGGTGCCTCCATAGAAGATACATAAAGGGACGAGAAGAGATGTTCCGAAGCATCACTTCAAAGTCACCATAGTTGAGTCATAGATAATATCCACACTTGCATTGCTTACACCATTCTGTTTTTATATGAACGAATTTCAACTTTTTGCAGTATGCTGCTCTGTAATTCATTATACGTAGAACTTTTACTGGGGGGGGCGTGGCCAGGCAGCTAAGATGGCTCACGCTTGAGCACTCGGCTCCGGAGGGGCCTACAATTAATCCGACGAAATAGCTCACACCCCTGGGCCATCGGTCCGGCACAGGCCCGAGTAAGGATGCGCTGCGGGGGGGTGAGACGTGGCACCCCCGCACACTGGTGAACCAATGGAGGGTGCAGACCAGCCACCAGGGTTGGGTGGATCCGCCCCCCTCCCAACAAGGAGAGGCTCTGAAGAGCAAGAAACGGGACAAAGCCCCAGAGGATTTCTAGAGGTGCCCCCGCAGTAACTGTGTTCTTTCACTCAAGAGGCCTCCTGCATGGAGGTGGCTGGGCGGCAACAGGGAGCACGGGCAGAACATTGTGGAGACGGGAGACTGGCCCTTCCATAGGCGATGGAGCTGGCATCCGAAAATTGGAGCAGTGCCCTGGCAAGGCAAGTGAGGGAATCTTGACGCGCATGGTGGCAGCGCACTGACCAGGCACAGCAGACACTGGCTGAGAGCCCCTGCTCCGGTGGGGCAAAGGGAGAGTAGCGGTGGAGTAGGACTCACCCTGCTGCGCTGAGAGGAAGAAGTGCATTGCGAGCAATGTGAAGAAGGACACAGGGAAGACCTAGAATTGCAGCCATCGCTCCGAGAGCTATACTGTGCGTGACCAAGGTATCGCCGGACGCCAGTGGCAGCAAAGACCATGACTGGAAGCTGAAAGAGGCAACGGGGAAGCCTGCGGAGCCCCCCAAGAGAGAGAACCAGGTGAGAGGGAACACTCTGAAGAGGCAGAGCTAGTGCTAGTTGGTTGGGCTGCTCTGATCCCACAGGCCGAAGAGACCGACGTGGGACAGACTTCTAGGCCCGCACAGATGAACGGACTGTAACGGATCTGCTCACTCTTAATACTGTCAAGGTAAACTACAGTACACTTGATGTCGTCCAAAAATCGACACAAGACCAAAACAATGGAGCATCCGACACCTACTTTGTTCAATATGTTGCATTGTTGCACAGTTTTCTGGGCAACCTTCTGTTTATGAGGCGCCCTGGGAAGAGGGAGTTGGGTTTCACAGTTACAAAGTTTGATCGTACACTGGGCAGGTTGGAGAGAGGATCTTAGACATGCACTCAGAATTGAGGGGAATATGTACGCAGAGCGGGGACTGGCAACCTGTAACGCTAATAAGACATGTCCATTACGGAACATAATATACTAACATGGAATATACGAGGTATGGGGTCCCCATCCAAACGTCATAGAATACTGTCCTTTTTTTAAACGAAGGGGGTGTACAAGTGGCAATGCTGCAGGAAACCCACTTAACCACAGGAGAGGTAGAGAAATTAAGATGCAGATGGAGAGGGCAAGTGTTTGCTACTGGCTACTCAGCATACGCGAGGGGTGCTTTGATCTGGGTACGAGCGGGGTGTCCCCTTTGAACTAATATCCAAAGAAGTAGACAGTGAGGGAAGGTTTGTGATAGTGGAGGGGAGGCTTAATGGAACCCCAATTGTTTTGGGCAGTGTTTACGCCCCCAGTCAGGATCAAGTCCCCTTTATAACACGGCTGTTGAGCCGCCTCACATATCAACAGCTCGGGGGAATATTAATAGGAGGAGATTTCAACGGAGTATTAGATGTGAATTTGGACCGCTCCTCCCCGCCCCTTACAGGTGCAGCCACACATAGGGTAGCGAGACACCTAAGGGAGTGGATGAATGCATGGGGCCTCATAGATGTATGGCGGGAACAGCACCCCATAGACAGAGACTACTCATTCTATTCGGGATTACACAAAGTACATACTAGAATAGATAGAATAGTATGCACAGCAGAATTGGCGCAGGGCATGACTCGTTCAGAATACCTTGCTCGCACACTGTCAGATCATAACCCACTACTGGTTACCTGGAGGGCGACAATGGACAGACCCCCTGTCCCAACATGGAGATTGACCCCTTCCTCATTAGAAGACCAAGCATACAGAGAGTCCCTTCGCCTGTACCTTTCTTACCACATTAAAACTAACAAGGGATCTGCCTCCTTAAGATCACTGGAATGGGAGGCCCTTAAAGTGGCAACCAGAGGTTTCTGTCTAAGCCAAACAGCAGGAGTGAGGCGCACCCTAGAACGGGAATTAAATAACTTGGAGACAATAATGCATGAAGGGGAGCGTAGGGAGACCGGGGGGGGTGAAACAGGAAAAGTATATCCAGGCACGGAAGTCCTATGCTCAAGTGGAAGAGCAGCTTCGTTGTCACAGCCTCCGGAGGTATCTAGCCTCGCTCCAGCCGGAGGAGGGACGCTTAGGTAGAATGCTGGCGTGGTTGGTGAGAGCAGAGGGGGATAATGCCCCCATTACGAGTGTGCATGACAGGGGGGGAGAACGTATATGTAGACCGGGACCCATAAACGACACCTTTAAGGATTATTACTCTGACCTCTATAGGGCCCCAGGGGAACTTAAGGTGGATGACTTGGACGATTTTTTAGGTCCACTTCCTCTGACCACACTGCCACCCGAGGAACAAGATAGTTTAGGTGGCCCACTGACGGAAGATGAGGTACAAAAAGCTGTTAAGCAGTTCGCTCCAGGTAAGACCCCGGGCACAGATGGGCTACCAATGGACTTTTACAAGAAATACTCCACACTACTGACCCCCGAATTAGTGGAAATGTATACGGAAGCGCTGCAATGCGGAGCTCTGCCAGACTCATTGAGAGAAGCATTGGTAATCCCCCTGCCCAAGTCGAAATCGAAGGAAGCCTTGGTGACTGACTTTCGCCCATTATCAATGCTGAATAACGATTTTAAGATCCTTAGTAAAACCCTGGCCAACAGATTATTACGTTATATCACCGGGTTAGTACATACAGATCAAAATGGCTTTGTACCGAACCGCAGTACCTCTCTGAACCTGAGGTGCCTATTCGCTATCTTGCACATGTCAGAAAAGGAGAGACCCATGGCGGGGTGCTGCTAGCAGTAGACTTTGAGAAAGCCTTTGACTCAATTAGATGGGACTATATTAGAAAAGTGATGCGTCGGATGGGTATGGGTGAGAGTTGGATAAAAAGGGTAGACTTGCTGTATACGGCGCCATTGGTAAGGGTGAGGACGGGCAGAGTGATATCGTACACTTACTTGATTTATCGGGGAACGCGACAGGGTTGCCCACTATCACCATTATTGTTCGCCCTGGCCATAGATCTGCTTGCGGCTGAGATGCGAAGCAGGGGTGTGGGCAGGGGAATAAGATGGGGTCAATCAGAACATATTATATCACTGTATGCAGATGACATTCTTATACATGCCAGAGATGGGGAGTCGGATCTACCCTGGGCCCTGACGACGCTGGACCGATTCGGTGCATTATCAGGACTACGCCTTAATAGGAGTAAGACATGCGTCTCCCCTCTAACACAGAACCTGGGGCGGCCCTCCTCTTGCCCAGAGGACGTGGTTTGGTCTCCACGTACCTTTAAATATTTGGGCATATAAATATACCATGAGATCGGGGATTTGCGGGACGGAAACATTGGAAGGGCGCTCAGTTCCTTGAGGGCATCGGTTGGGTTCTGGCGCTCACTAAAATTATCCATAATGGCTAGAATTTCGTTATCCAAAATGATTATGCTGCCCCGCCTCCTTTATTATTTTGCCAATCTACTGTTACTGATCCCTCCGACCTGGTTCCGCGAACTGAATACATTAATTAGGGAACTTATCTGGAGTGATGGCCGTAGACGTACTGCACTCTCGACCCTCTGTAGACCAGCGTTGGCAGGAGGCCTGGGGGTCCCAGACTTCGAGATTTATTACCTATCATGTCAACTGCAATGGGTTGCCAGCTGGCTCGCTGGGAAGGGATGTCTGGATACATGGGTCACCATGAGGGTATGGTTTGGGTCATAGCGCGGATGATTAAAAAGAGGGTGGCCAAACAGGTGGACAGTAGGATGATGAAAGTAGCCATATCAAACTGGAGGAGGTGCACCAAACGAGTGGGGGTGGAATCCCCTTACTCCCCGGCTTTGCCGCTGATCGTGCTATTAATAGATTCGAGGGAAGAGGGCTTGATAGGTACAGGTCTTGGGATCTGGAAAAGAGCGGGAGTGGAAACGGTGGGTGACCTTTTCCGAGACGGGGTGCTGAAACCCTTTACTGACCTAGTTAATAAAGAGGGAATCCCGCCGGGGCAATTTCTTCTATACCAGAAGTTAACACATAACTTACGAGAACACTGGGAGACAGTGAATGCAGAGCCCACTACTCATCAGATATTACACCTCCTCTTGACACTAGGAGACGACTCCCACAGCATCACAAAATTGTACCGAGCCCAACAGGAGGAGGCTCTTGACCCAATGCAACCTTTAAGAGAGAGATGGGAAAGATCCCTGGAAAGCGAAATAACAGACCCAGAGTGGGGCAGGGTACTAGCGCACTCTAAGGAGGTCTCGAGAAACATAAGACTAAGATATACCCAGTATAATTATACCCACAGGACGTACCTCACCCCACACTGCTTATCCTTAATGTACGGGGGAGCCCAAGACATGTCCCAGGTGTAGTAACGTAAATGCAGATTTTGACCACATGGTGTGGCATTGCCCCGAAATACAACGAGGCTGGGGCAGTGTGTTAGCAGACCTAACTAGAGTGATCGAAAAGGAATTGACCCTATCACCTACTGTGTGCCTCCTGGGTATTAGAACGGGACTCCCATGTGGGAAAGGTGAGGAGTCGATTTGTAGACCTAGCTCTGGTTCTCTACAGGAGATTGATAGCAATGGGATGGAAGTCCCCCAGCCCCCCCACGTTGACGGAGTGGAGGCGGGAAGTGGAGAAGTGGTCTAGAGCTGAATTACAGGTACTGAAAAGAGAGGAAGAACATGGAATTCGCCAGACACCCATAGCCCCAGACTGGGAGGAGATACTGACGAAATGGGAAGGGATAGTGAAGGGAGCGGACACGACGACAGAGAGAATGACATAGGAACTGACTGGGGGACAGAAATAGAAGGAAGCAGAGACACAATACCTGTACCGGGAAGGAGCGAACCAGGTACCTTGATCCCAAAAGGACAATGGGAGGGAAACGGCCACAGGCATCGGATATAAAGCCTAAGGACACAAAGATGAGTGGTTGAAGATAGACAGAGTTCGGCAAGGCATGAAGGAGACACTGTTTTTCTGATTAATAGGGACGAATAGCACGAAAGGAATTAACCCGGTCCTGAAGAGAAAAGGAAAAGAGACTAACCCCGGAAAGTGCAACAGTCTGTCCACACAAGTACCATCGCATTATTAGTTGGTTTAAAATTAGTTAAAGACTGTTTTAGAATTATGGGAAAACAAAAAGACTAATGGTGTGGCTTTTATACGGCTCTCAGGTCTGTACACGAGACCTACAAGGACTGAATTAAGAGTATTTGAATGTGAAGTAATGATGTAACGAATTATGTGATAACCTCTTAGACCATGTAATACCCCGAAATACCGAAGAGAGAACTAGCCGCTACCACGAATCATAATGTATATGTATAACAGCAAAATGTTAATAATTTTTTTTTTTTTTTTTAATAAATACGTAGAACTTTTACTAAGTAAGCTCCTCTGCAGGCCCTTTCACTCTATACAAGTAACCTGAAAAGATAGGCATAGTCACCTCAAATTATCGTTTCACAGTGTGTATGAAGATCTTTTATGATTTGGTGGCTTAAGCTTTCCTCTGTCTCCTCTCTCCTGTCTTCATGTTACAGACAGTGCCACTGACATGGGTCTGCATTGACAAGCTGACTTCTCATGAAGCATCTTGACCCTCAGAGGGTTCTTCTCTCCCTGGAGTTTTCTGTAAATTAATCAGTTTTTGAGCAATGCCATTATAGCATCTCAGTACATCTTCAAATAAATAACTTTCATCCTAATGTAGTCAGGTTGATGTTCCCGTAATTCATTTTTGAGTGCATCGAACTATGGCCATGTGGGTGTTTTTTTTTTTATCCATGTTTGAATAACATAATCCTGTCACTTCCCCTGTGAGGATTGCTCTGCTCCCAACATTTTACCTTAGTAAATGCATTGCGGCCTAGGCCTCAGCTCCCCCCGTCACTTACCTGGGTTTGGTCCACCGACCAGTCTAAAGCCCTTTTGGTCCCGGTCTTGCACCTCGAGGCGCTGCCTCATCTTCCCTGCTGCTTTTCTCCCTGCACGTATTGCCCCTTTTCTTCACTCTTTTTCCTCATACTTTGGTGTCTCTTTTGCTACCTCTTTGCCATTACTTTTGTGCCTCTATTTCTCAATCTGTCATTACTGTTGTGCCTCTTTTCTCACTTTTGTTCCTTAATTTTGTGACTCCTTATTCTCATACTGCTGTGCCTTTCTTTCTTACTTTTTGTGACTTTTCCATCTTCCCCACATCTCCCCCACCCTCTTCCTATGCTTTTTCCTCCTTCTGACTCATCTGCTCCTTACCTGGTCTTCTGGATCTTCTACATCTTCCCGCCTCTCCACAGCCCTGGCCCCTGCTCATCTCCCCCCCCATCCCAAGACCTACTTAATTGTGAGCAGAGCGCAACCGCGCAGCGGGTGCACCAGAAGCACGCCAAATGCGGCAACCCTGTCTGCTCATCCGTGCTTGCATCACACCTGCTCCACGACCCCTGGTTGGATAACCCACCACTGCTACTCTGCAGCGTCCCTCCACTCATTCAGCTCAGGACACCTGTCCACCCACTGTTGCAGCACTGCACCCCACAGCATGGTAGGTCATTTTTCTTGGTCCCACTGTCACTTTACTTACTGCAACTATCACAACCTCATCTCACAAAACAGCATTGCTTACCTTCAGTGAACTCTTACATGCATGCTCCTCAACACCTGCTTAATCAAAAAACACACTATCGTAATTTTGGAACTCCTCAGCAACAGCAAACCAGACCTCTTCTTAATTAACAGAAAACTGGACGAACTCCACCTTAACTCCTTATAATGCTGTGGCTGTCCTGGCAGGGTGCAAAATTTTACCCCAGGACCACCTTCACAAACCCAGTGGTGGACTCGCCATCTTTTACATGGACACCCTCAAATGCACAGCTACCATAGACTCGGACACCCCTTTCTTGGAACACATGCATTTTATTTTAACCTACAAGCAAACGACAGCCACACCATGAAGAGCACCCTGGCTTAACAACCACCTGGTCTACGAGGCAGCTTCAGCAGCTTAATTTCAGACTTCACCCTCCACCCCCTTTCATCAGCAACTCCAAGGACTTCCAACTTCTCAGCATTTTCAACTTCCACCTGGAAGACCCCTCGGACCTCTGCTCCGCTGACCTCCTTAAAGGACATCAAAGTCCTTTCCAAGCTTGTCACGGACCCCAAACAAAACACAGGAAACACGTTTGATGCTATCTTCAGCTCCAGCAAAAGCATCTGCTACCACTCTGCCTTGCCACTCACATGGACCAACCACTGCATCATCAATTTCAATGTATCCTAGTCACAAGCCAAAGCTCCCATTAACACCTACCAACCCAGCCGGAAATGGAACAGAATAATGAATAATACTAATTTGCGCAGCACACTCGAAAATAACCAACTCAACGTCACCAACTTCAACCAGTAGATCTATAACTGTGCTGAGATTCTGGCATCCATCAAAACCCACAAACACTACAGAACCAACTAACAGGCCTCCTGGTACACAGAAGAACTCATGGACTCCAAAAGATACTGCAAACATCTAGGAAGGAAATGAAGAGCCAACCACAATGCCAGAGCAAGGTACATGGCCGCCCTCAGGCACTAACACCCCCTCCTGAGAGATACCAAGAGAAGGTCCCTCACCAATCTGATCAAAGGCAGCTCCCACAGTGGCAAAGATCTTTATGCCATCATCAAGGAATTCACCACCCCAGAAGCCTGAGCCAACTACATCACCCTTTCCAAGAACTCTGCAACAACCTCTTAAACTACTTCAACAGCAAAATTGAAAAGATGCATAATAACTTCGAAAAACAGGAGAACTTTGGTGACCTCTTCAGAAAGCTACACACCGAACATTCGGTGGGAGACTTTACCAACTGGAGAACACTCGCCAAGGAAGACTCCATGTCTTTCATAGAAACCGAATTCTCAGGGCCCCCCCACACATGTCCATATCACATTTACAACTTAGGAGGACCTGTGATGAAAAAGTTTCTCACTCACATCATCAACTCCTCCATCGAGTGTGCAATGTTCTCTTGGGACTGGAAACATTCTGCAGTCACAAGTCACAACCCTTCTTAAGAGTACTCCAACTCACTGAGCAACTTCTGCCCATCTAGCTACTACCATTTCTTGCTGAGATCATAGAGAAGGCAATCACCTAGCAACTCACCAACCACCTGGATCTCCATAACCTTCTCGACCACTCCCATTCTGGCTTCGGAAGCAACCACAGTACGGAGACAGCACTCATCAACGCTACAGTAAGATCCTTACCCTTTTCGACTGAGGATAAACTGTCGCCATCATACCGCTGGACCTCTCTGTTGCGTTCAACATCATGTCACATCCCATCCTCGTCAAAAGACTATACACAAAAGGCATCCAGGTTCCAGCCCTCAAATGGGCATGCTCCTTCCTCACAGGAATAACATAAGTCAGATTCTCTCCCCACACACCAGAGCCCAAGGACCTGATCTACGGAGTCCCTCAAGGATCATCTGTACATGACACCACGCACCAGTGTCATCAGATCTCATTACCTCTCTATCATCTCCTACGCGGATGACACTCGGCTCATTCTCTCAATTTCAGACAAGTCCTTGACGACCAGCTCCAGCTTCACCAAATGCATGATCTGCCTAGCAGAATGGATGAAAAACAGCTGCTTGAAACTCAGCTCGGACAAGAGAAAAGTGCTGATCTTCGGGAACAAAAACTTTTCCTTGGACTACACCTGGTGGCCATCAGAGCTTGGCCCCACAACATCACCCACTAACCGTGCACTAAACCAGAGAATCATCTTGAGTGATGAACTCAACATGTCCTCCCTGGTGACCGCAGTTAGTTCCTCCTGCTTCCACATACTACGCATCCTCATACAAATCTTCAGCTGGATCCCCAACAGCACCAGGTCTACTGTCACTCATGCCCTAGTCACCAGTAGGCTAGACTACAGCAATGCAATCAATGCTAGAATTCCCAACCACCTCCTTAACCAACTCCGGACCATCCAGAGGGCCACAGCCAGACTCATCTTGGACCTCCCATGGCACACCCACATCACACCTCACCTCAGAGAACTACACTGGCTGCTGATATGCAAATGCCGCAAATTCATACTACTCACACATGCATACAAGGCACTACACAACAGCTTACCTTCCACCATCACACCAGACACCAGCGCTTTGCCTCGTTATATCTCTGGCACTCACCCCTCATAACCGCAAATGCAGGGTAGGAGGCCTAGCCTTCTATTATGTCGCACCCAAAACTTGGAACGGCCCCCCTCTACATGCAAGAGCCTCTGACGGAATTGCCCAAGAAGCTGAAGACCTAGCTCTTCAACTTACACCCAGCAGGCGACCTACACAAGTTCTCCAGCGCCTCTTTACGCTTCTGGTGCTAAGCCGTGCTTTACAAATTCAAATAACATAACATAGTATAACATACCAGGAGCCTAGGACCTCTTTCTTGCCAATGACGATAGAGGTCCCAATTAGTGCTCTAAAGCATGACCTATCCATGGGTGTGATTTTCTTTAGAAAGGGCTCCCCAAGAGAAATTGATAGGACATCAAGTCCTTTGCAGCCTACTTCTTTGCCTTCCAGACTCTAACTCCTAACTGCCCCAGCTTTCTGCCAAACCAACCTCAGTAATCTACTGTGCCATCACAGGCACTGTCCTGGATGGGTGGAGTCACAACATCAGCTCCGAATGAGCCATAATAGTACTGCCCTAAACAACAACAAAAATTAGAGGTACAGGCAAGCTGTCACCTAAACACATAATCCAGGACTGAATATACTCTCTGGGTTACTTATGGTTTTCTGAGTTGTTAAATTTGTTGCTGAATGATTGATTTACCTGTTTATCTAGTGAATAGTTAGTTTGATATGTCTTTGTATTGTATTCCATTGCGGTACCTCTTAAACATCACAGTGATGTGAAGTACTCTCATAGCCATAAGGCCTGGAGCCTTTTTTTTAAGTGTATGGATAAGAGTTTCCGTGGTTATGATTTGGTCTACTTAGGAACATTTGGGTGTGGTGTGTGAAGCTTAAAGGTGTGCTGTAAATATGGCGTGGCAAAATTATATTTGCGATTAAACACAAAGTGTTGCAGAAAGATATAAACCTAGTTACATTTGTGAGTGTCTACCTTCGTTTTTTTCCAGTGGACTGTGACATAGAATTAGGTAACTTTACAAAGCCGCACTGTTAAGGCTGTCTGAAATTCGAGGGGGGGTTTACATTATTTTTGTTTTGCAGGTCATGAGTACCAGAGCGTGAACTGAGAAAGGGCATCAATCGGCGCTAGCCTTTTGTTGCAAAAAAATACCCTGAAGTGTGACCAATCTTCTGAGTGGATTATCTTCGATTTTAGCTGGCCGCTGTATTGGGAGTCTTGTCTGGGTATTTGGGTACCTTGGGATGAGTTGGTTTGTACCTAGTTCGGTTGCTAGTAGCTTATATTGAGTGTGCTAGTTGCTTTATAGTCAGGTTATTGGGCTTTTAAAGACGTTAGTTGTTCAGGTTGACTGGTTTATAAATAACTTGGGTGCTGTTTTGCTGAATTGTACGTTGGTTCTTTCAGTGGCAAATTGGCTGTTTTGATGGTTGTGTCTATAGGGTAGGGGTATATTGACTATCTTTTGTATTTGAGTGGGTTGATAGTTGTTTTTATTTGAACAGTTGAGTTTGGACTGTTCTTGGTTACTGATTGAATTCGTTGGTGTTTTATTTTTTTCTTTTAAGCATAACTAACCTCAGCAAGGAAGAATTGAGCACGTATATGCGAGTAACATGAATGTTGGATTTGTATAAAACATATGTATCACTGGCTACAATATATTAAACATAAATGTATCGCTTACCCTTGCTTTTATCTGCCACATCCTTTAGTGAGAGAAATCTCACAGCATCTCATTTCTTAGACTAAACTGGAGCTTGTCAGCAGTCATGCAGAATGCTAACCTTGAAGTATGGTTCTGATCCCAGTTACCTTCCACTAGAGCATTTAATGTCTCTGCAGTGCTTTTCTTCTCAGTGTGTGGTTGCAAACAATAATGAACACGCCACACTGAAGGCAGAGATTTCTACTGGGGCTTGAATCTAGTCTTTTAAAGCTCTCCTCCCCGCAAAAGTGAGTCATTCACACGCAGACTGAAAACTACGATCTGCAGGTAAGACACAAATACTGAAATTTGCGCCAAACCCCGGAGGCTCTTCTTCAACAATAGTGCACAACTTTGTCGCAGAATGAGAACCAAGAGAAAATGCATAGATACCAAATCTGTTTTTACCATCTGCCTATTCCACCACGGGTCATGAAAAGAAGTCTGGAATTGGTGTCATTGCAGCATGAAACAAATTTAACCATTGAGCAAGCTCTTTCAAGTGAAATCTGCCATTGTGCCGCTTTTCTATCAGTTAGTGTTTTTCTTCACCCAGCTCTTTTTCTTTTAATAGTTATTTGTATCGCCAATTTTCAAGAGCTTTTGTTTTTGTAAATGGTTGTGGGCCTCAACAGACACAGCAATATTTTTTTTCGCATTGTTCTTTTCTGTAGTAATAATGTGGCATATTTTGTTGTAAAGCATACCCATGGGCTGTGGTATGGCATTGCTGATTAGTGTATTATTAAACGCAATCTCAACAAGGCCTGCAAACAGTCTGTGAGGGTTGGGTTCATGAGGTTCTGTTCCCATTCAAAAGGGTGCATTTCTGGTCTGTCGCACCAAAAACAAGGATTTTAGTCTTTGCTTTGTTCAAGCACAGGACATTTTCTTCCTTCCCTTAGGGGTCAAATATATAATTTTGAACGTTCTGACCATTGAGATACTCCATAGTTCACTTTCTGATTCATTGATGTTGCAAACTCAGTGTATGTTTTTCAGATGCAGTCACTGAGGTAGAAGTTGATCCAATTTAGGGCTCGGCACTCCATCCATCATGCTTTTGTTCTGCTAACGTCACCCTGAGTGGGAAGGGTATGCCCAGACGTGGGTCCCTTCCTCACTGTGCCACTGAATTCAAGCTAGCCTGGCTGATGAGTGTTGATACCCTGAAACCGATCCCAGGATGCTTGTGTCCAGTCCAGGGAGGACCTGTCCTGGTAGTTCGGGCTGGACTGTTACCATATGGAATAGGATCAAGACTGATATGCATATGACTGGTTCAAACTGGGTTGGCATGGTGAGCAAAAGAACGATGGATTAAACCCAGATCTGTGACTCGGGGAGAGTGTTTGAAAGGTTTCAACACTCCATCCGTCATCCTTTTTTGTTGCTAAAGTCACCCTGAGTAGGAAGGGTATGCCCAGACGTGGGTCCCTTCCTCAGTGTGCCACTGGATTCAAGCTAGCCTGGCTGATGAGGGGTGATACCCGGAAATCGGTCCCAGGATGTTTGTTTCTGGTCCAGTGATGACCTGGCCTGGCAGTTCGGGCTGGACTGTTCCCAAGGGGTACAAGATCAAGACAGATTTGCATATGGCTGGGTCAAAACTGGGGTGGCATGGTGAGCAAAAGAACAATGGAGTTAACCCAGATCTGTGACAGGGGGTGAGTGTTTGAAAAGTTTCAGCACTCCGTCCATCATCCTTTTGTGTTGCCAATTTAGGGCTCTCCAGGAAATCCCTGTCCAGTCGTGGATCCTTTTCAATAGCAATGTGGTCATTTGGAGTCAGAGCCGATTGCCAATCTTAATGCATTTCCAAGAGAATTTAGGGCCAGATGTAGCAAAGCTTTAGCGACTCGCAAACGGCGAAAATCGCCGTTTGCGAGTCGTGAAATGCATTTTGCGAGTCGGAACCGACTCGCAAAATGCATTTCCGAGTCGCAAATAGGAAGGGGTGTTCCCTTCCTATTTGTGAGTCGCACTGGTATGCAATTTCATTTGCGACCGCGATTGCGGTCGCAAATGAAAGCGCAGTTACCATCCACTTGAAGTGGATGGTAACCCGGTCGCAAACGGGAAGGGGTCCCCATGGGACCCCTTCCCCTTTGTGTCTGGACCAAAAAATACTTTTTCAGAGCAGGCAGTGGTCCAATGGACCACTACCTGCCCTGAAAAATACAGAAACAAAAGGTTTCGGTTTATTTTTCAAAGTGCAGCTCGTTTTCCTTTAAGGAAAACGGGGTGCACTTTGAAAAAAAAAAAATGCTTTATTTAAAAGCAGTCACGGTCATGGAGGTCTGCTGACAACAGCAGGCCTCCATCCCCGTGAGTGCCCTGAATCGCTATGGGGTCGCAAATTGCGACCCACCTCATTAATATTAATGAGGTGGGTCTTTGCGACCCCATAGCGACTCGCAGAAGGTGTCTGAGACACCTTTCTGCATCCCAAATTGCGACTTGCAATTTGCGAGTCGCAGGGACTCGCAAATTGCAAGTCGCAATTTGGGAATTTGCTACATCTGGCCCTTAGTCTGTAATGTTGCCCAGTGTTGTTTTGGTGCTTCTTGAGGGTTGGACCCATATCTGATGATTTTGTTCTACGTAGAAGTGAATGCTGAATAAATCGAACTACGTAGGTGGAAATGGACCCTCAGCTAGAGCTGCCACCTTTATATGGTCACATTTTTCTATTTTATGTTAAGTTATTAGTTTTTGCATAGCACATATTTTCCCACTGGTATGGTCTTGTAGCTCTGTCGGTGGAGCAATACCTTTCCAACTAGTTCCGAGTTTACCAACGCAGACTGGAGTCTGATTCTACGTGTAATGATATATTAGTGATAATTTGACTTGTCCAAATCTTGTAAAAAGGGGTACATCCTTTTCTTCTGTGACCTTCCCATAACATTAATTTTTTTCAATACATATCAATGAAAAATATAGACACGGCCTGCATTTCAGTGTGAAAACACACTCCTCAAGCTTAGCAAAGTTCGTATCTATGAGGCAGGCTCTTCATGTTGGACAATCCGAGGATCGACATCTTGCGGGTGTTAGTATAAAACTGAGAAAAGGTGCATAAAACAAACTGAAACACACGTTAATGAATTTTAACTGAAAAATTTACCAAATGTACCATTTTGTTGATAGATGCACCTTTAAAGCTCATGCTAAGCAGGAGAATAACCTGTGCATCAGAACACTTCACGTTTGTAGTCACCAGGATGCGACCATTTTATGTACAGCGGGTGCTCCTGATCGGTGAACGGGAGTGCCCAGGCCCAGTGTTGCTCAGATTTGCATCGTACAAGGATGTCTTTTCCAAAGATCTAGAAAAGCGCCTCGCAGAATCCGGGGACATGTAACAGCGAGGGGTCGTGCCTTTTTTAAAAAAATGTTTGGATTATACGCGATAATATTCAGTTATGTTCGTGGCAGTTGTATAGATCTTATTAATACTGTTGTAACAACGCAGCACTTTTCATCCGGGCGCCATGTCACGAGGAACTCGAGGCCCGATCGTTTGATCACGTTTGTTGGTGCTTGGCTGTCCGTGGTTAGTGGAGAATTAGTTAAGTGTTTAATTTTTCGGTGATTTTTGTAAGTTATTGTGAACGTAAAATGTGTCCTTTCTAGGGCGATCATTGTGCTGTTTTATGCGCGCGTATTTAAAATAAAAAGCACTGGTTTGCTGCAGTAAAACCCCCCTGCCACCCATGGGCACATGCTGGCAGAGGTGCCACTACTTATTAACCTACATATTTCTTTCCCTTTGAGGATTGTTTTCTCCGAATCTTTTTCACCCCGCCTTTGCTTTTATACCGTTGTCTTTTTAAAGATGAATGGTTGAGATTTCCCTGAAGTCTGCTCGGCCTGTTAAAACGGAGCACATTGCCAGTAGCCTGTGCGGAAGATGTACATTCAGGTTTTGTGGCTTTGTGTCAGGTTTGGTTCCAGGAGCATGCAATTAGGTGATCCGCTAATTACTATATTTTTCAGATTTTGAAAAACGGCTCAGCTTGTTTGGTGAGATTTGATTAGTACCGTGTTTGTCTGGTTGGTCCTGGGTTTGTTTTCCATGTATATGTACTTCTCTCGTTCACTTGTGTGCACGTGCCCCGGCGTGACGTCACCACAATGATGGCTGTTCCAGTGTGATATCACTGTAGTGAAGGCGCCTCCCACTGTATCCCACTGTGATGGCGCTGGTGTTGAAGGCAGACCCTGTATGATGATGTACTGCAGGAAAATCAGTACCAGTGTGATGTTACTACATTAAAATCAGTACCAGTGTGATGTCACTACATTAAAATCAGTACCATTGTGTGATGACACTACAGCAAGAACAGCTAGCTGCAAGTGAGCTGCCGCTGCAGTGAGGGCAATGCCCTGTATTAGATTACTGCAGTCTCAGACACGCAGTGTAGTCAAATCCTAATGCGACGCCAGTTTGTCAACACCCGCTCCTGGTGTCAATCAGGTCCCAGTGCGATGTCACTCATGGGTGATGTCTGTCAGTTCCGAGTGTGACGTCATTTCGGTCACAGCCGCTCCTGGTGTGATGTCAGCCAGGACCCAGTGTGATGTCACTCATGACGTGACGTCTGTCAGTTCCCCAGTGTGACGTTAGTTCGTTGACACCCGCTCCTGGTGTGTTGTCACTCAAGTCCCATTGTGATGTCACTCCTGGTGCGATGTCTGTCAGGTCCCAGTTCGGTGACAGCCGCCTCTTGGTGTTATGTGAGGTCCCAATGTAACGTCACTCCTGGTGTGATGTCTGTCAGGTCCCAGTGTGACGTCAGTTCGGTTAAGCCGTCCTGGAGTGATGTCACTGCAGTAAGACAGCTCCCAGTCATATACTACTCAAAACATGTCCGTTCCGGATATGATTTCACTTCAGCGAGGACCGCTTTGTGTAATGTCCCTGCAGTAATGTTAGACGCGGTTTCATGTTAGTTACTGTTCTGTACTGAGACCAGCTCACAGAACGGCACGCAGAAGCACCCCTTTTGTCAGGCACTAGATGCCACATGTGGTACGACAATGTGAGATGGCTGATACCTGCCACCTTACAAAAGAGATGATAATAACTGACCTCGATGCTTGACACAGAGCAGATGCATGAATTAAGGACACCCCTCCTATTTAAACATCACTCCTCTTGGCTCAAAATTTGCCCAGAAAATTCAGTCACAAGTATTTGTGTTTAGACGTTTGTAATAAACACGTTGTGGTAATAATTGTATACCCAGCCTTGTCATTAAAGTTGGAGGCCCATAGCTGTAATGTAGAGGCCTTGACAGTAGTAGGCTTGAAGTGATGTCAATCTGCAAGATACATTCCTAGCAGGATTAAGCATCGGAATATCCAATGTTGCAGAAGGGAGGTGCTTTTAGTAAGGTAATTTAAATAAGATGTACAATCCCTGTTTGTTTCCTGAGAATAGCAACTCAAAACGTCTACATTGCATTAGCCCTAGAAATAGATTCAAGCTATGGGAGTAACACTTCTGAGGCAGCATCTTTGTAGCAACGCATGTGTAAGTATTTATGTATCTTAAACCTCACTGCTGCTAATGGAACTAAGCCCAAGGAGAATCTGCCCAGTTGGCTATCGTTGTGTTAGCCTGGGGATTGGCTTTTTAATGTAAGTAATGTGGTTTGCACCTGGATAGGCGCTGAAATTCCAGTTTTGGTCGACAGATGGCTAGTTACTGAAATGGACTACGTACATTTTTTGAAGACTGAGATACATTTGAGTATCCTTGACCTGGAGCCCAAGGTTATGAGCACGACTCTGTTGGGCTCCTTGTACAGACTGAAGATGACTGAGGAGAGGATGGAGCCTTGAGAGACTTCACTAGTCACTAGCAAATGAGGGGAGTGGGACGTGTTTATTTGGATATACTGTGATCGATAAAGAAGTGAACCGAGATGCAGTAAGAGTTTGGACCTGCCCCTGAGGCACTTCCTGATTACAGAGGGCACTCCAGACACTGTGCGAATGCTCCTGTAACACTGATCACATGAGCTCAGTTTGCAGCCATGCGATTTCGAAGGGGATGTTACTTTTGGAGTACTGACGCGGGCATAGCAACATGTACTTTGTCTGAAGGTTTACTTTCCAGGTGCCTTACAGTCAGTGCTTAAGACTCCCTCTCGAGGGTGCCCTTTGAGAGGGAGCTTGAGGTTCCGGGACCCCCTCAGAACTGCAGGTGGGTGTGGCATCGTGCCGATCTGTCATGGAATTATTGGCCCTTTTTGATACTTTTTCTACTATCACTCGTTGACTTTATGCTGTTCTTCGACCATGTATAGCGCTTTACTGCTTTTTAGCTAGGTTTGCACTATAGAAATGCCAAATCCATACATACACGCATACATAGTCAGTCTGACGACTGTAGTGACATACAGATGGGAAGTTTGCTACCACCGTTCCCCTATATCATTGTCCTGCTTTCTCATGCACAGACGAACTTGCACCTGTGCTGAGTATAGCGCATTTTTTCATAATCTGGAACCAGTGTCCAAGTGTGTGGTGGGTACTCTCAAAAAAACTTGTGCAAGGTCCCACAAGCAGGACACTTATTTCTACACATAATCGGCCCCCAATGTTTTGTGTAATTAGATAGCTGCTGTGTTTTATGCATTTTTTATGATTGGCGATTGGCGATTGGCTAGTAGTTGGGTAACATCAGAGTCAAGGGACACGTTTTTGTTTTTAGTAGTGGAAACATTTTCTATTCTTGATGTAGTGAATGGAGATGGCTTGCATCAGCGACACGCTGAATATGTTGGGGAGATGTTGGAGTGCTTCTCCGCTGATAGGCTGAAGAGGGGCGAATGCCCCATCCTAAAACAAGAGAAACCACTCTTTCTTTCCTTGGAGATTGTACTCTAGGAAAGACTACGTTCGTGTTCGCGCCATATTGAGTGTTGCTCGAGAGACCGCCTCAGTAGGTAAAAAACATGGTCTTAGTGCTCTATGCTCTTCTTCGTGTCAGATCTGTAATTACAAATTCTCCTTATGACCCACTGGCCTACTCTCGGAGATACCTCAACAAGACTTCCTCTCCGGAATAATCTAAAGAATCCGAGATTCTCCGAAGTGGTCTTCTGCTTCATCTTCGTGAGAACTCAGACTTTCTAAGAAGAACTGTGTAGTTTGAAGCATTTACAAAACTCCTGTCTTAGGGAAATGCTCCTTGAGACATGGCTGTCAGGCTTCCGTTGAAAGGTTGATATCCTGGAGTTGTTCTTGAAACCGAGCATTCATTTGCTCATGCGGTCAATGGGAGAAATAGACTTTAGAAACATGCCACGCATATTTGATGAAGTGAAATTGTCAACATCTCTGGCATTTGCCATTATGGTCAATACACAGAGTACATGATGGTTTATATTGGAGAGCTATATCAGTGATCTGAAGAAAAAATGGAATTGGTGACTCAGTTAACACAATTTGTGTAATTTCAGACCTTGCTCAACAAATACAAATTAATACAAATATGCTTCAAGGAAGGGTCATGCCCTAAATGCTGATAGCACTATTAGTTGCGATATTCCTTCACTCAGGAGATTTGAAATACAGGAATACTGAGATCTGGTGAGTACAAGCGAGGTAAAAAACTTGCAAATGGACAGTATTTAGCGTTGATTATTGATGAATGTTGAGCCCCTGGAATCTTCATGTCAAATTGACTTTTGGGTCTGTAGAAACAGTCCTTGGATTGAAATGATACTGTACGAAACTGGAAATCTGAAATAATTTGACACTTTTGATTATGAGCAGTCTAAATATGTGGAGCAAACTTTACTGCAAAAATACTGATTTATTAGTTCAGGTTTTTATGAATTGTGCAACAGCAGGGACTAGACAAGCAGACCAGCACTGATTTGGATACCTGCTTAATATAAGACTGTTTGGCAGAGCCAGGTAGTGGGCCCCTCCTTTTTAAGGCTCTGTATGGAAAGCACTCAGCCAGACTTGCTGAGTCACCCCTTGCAGGCTGCCCTGTGATTAAATGTGGCACGCATGCGTGTTGTATAAAATGTTCCCAAATGTGCAGTATACCATTTACAAACACGACACATTTTTACTTAAAATCATTTAATAAGCAGCAAACCAGTCTCGAGTGTTTCTCCAATTGAAACTATTTGTGAAGGCACTTTCTGCATTTTCACATCCTACTAGAAAGACTAGAATAGTGTGTGGTATATTATGTATGGTAATATTATGGAAAAATATAATAATATACATCACGTGGCCAAAATATAAAATGCATGGTTTGGAAGGAGTCTTCTAGTGCTTGCAAATGGTTTGAGGTTCATCCTTTCTGCGAAATTGGAATAGGTTGTTCCCTTTCCCAGCCAGCAATTGCTCGGAAATAATTTCAAGAGGGCTTAAATGAAGTTTAATTTTGCTTTCTCTTTTGAAAAAACCCCAGTTATTTTGTTGCGTTTCTATTCTTGCATGCCCCTTTGATTAGAGCCCAATCCTCATTTACTAGGGGAAAGATTCCTTTCAGTATTTACATTTCTTCCAAGCCTTATATTGGTGCTGCTGTAAATGCAGCAGTATATGTTTACATATTTGAAAATCTTCTTATTCCCCTCTCTTACTTATTCTTTCTTACTTGCTTCCTTCTTTATCACACTCTTCTTTCTTCATTACGCCTTTACTCTCTCCCTTCTTACATTCTGTTCTTCTTTCTTCCTTACTCCCTTCCTCTTACTTCTTCCTTTCCAGTCTATATTCTTCCTTCTTCCCTTCCTCTCTTCCTTACTTAATTCCTCCCTTATTTCCTACTCTTCTCCTCCTTCCCTTACCATCTTCCTTACTTCTTTCCTCTTACTTATTCCTTGCTCCCTTCTTCCCTTCTTTTCTTCATCTCGTTCTTCCTCCCAGACTTTTAAGTCCAGAACTGTGCCTCATCAGCATTGTTTTCAGATGCTATACCCCGTCCTAGAAGAGGATAAAACTTTGCTTTTTCCATTTTCTACCCTAACATTGAGGCATAGAGCATAGATTATCAAAGTGCATCTCAAAAGAACAGATCTCTGCTGATAGAACCTGCTAGAACGGCCTACTTTGTGATGCAAAAACAGGATGGGAAAGTAAGGGCCTGATTTAGTGTTTACTGAACGGGTTACTCCATCACAAACTTGACTGATATCCCATCACCCTTATTACAAGTGAATTATATACTTTGGCACTTGATACAAGTGAATAATATACTATGGGATTTGTAATAAGATGGATGGAATATCCATCACGTTTGAAACGGAGTAATCCACCACCAAATTCTAAATCAGGCCCCAAGACCAATTGTAGACCAACAACTGATAGTTGAATAGGACAGAGCTCAGAACTGCCATGTACCTGCAGTTTGAATGCACTAATAATGCAAAGTGACGTCTTCACAACAGTAGATATGTAGAATGCATGCTTCTATAAACCAGTGCACTGGGGTTGCAAAAAATACATACATTTTCGCGCACATCACAGATTTATCGGGTCACAGTGTTGCCTTCCAGCATCAAATCTCCTGGAGTGCTTAAAAAATGCCACTTCTTGTAGCTGTTTTTCTCAGTAGAGACGGCATCCATATTTACTATTATGTCAAAGGGTAGAAGGAGCCTCCACAGAGATGCCAGTAGTGCGCCAAATGAACAGCAGGGCTACTAAACCTATTTTGGTTTCACAGTCGAAACCCACTCGGGGTAAAACCTTTTGGGGTCTTTCACAGATACCAGAGGTGTGGTTGCTTTTGCAGGCAACCAGAGGTTCTCGGCCTTTCTCTAGAAGAGTGCACTTTAAAGATGTTGCAGTCTCAGACACTGACGAAACTGGAATGGCGGCTCAATGTGTGCCTTTGGTTCCCAATTCTAAATATGAGATCACTGCTGGAATTGTTATACTGGGAATAAGAAAATATTTCCAGGCTGTTGGAACTTGTAACAGTGTAGTGGATATGAAATCAAGGAGGTGAAAACCCTAAGATGGTGGTCTCGATCCAATCCCTTGAAGGGGAAGTAAATCATTAGCCTTGACCCCAAAGAGACTGTTGGAAATGGCCCTTTGTGCAGGGTTATCCCATCTTTTTGCCTTTGACCTCCTGTTTTGATCCTTTGCTGCATTTTGTTTTTGCTGGTTTTAGGACTCTGTGCACTTTACCACTGCTGAACAGTGCTAAAGTGCAAGTGCTCGCTGTCGAAATTGTATTGGTGATTGGTTTCTCCATGATTGGCATATCTGATTTAATAGCAAGTTCCTAGTAAAGTGCACTATGTATGACCAGGGCCTGTAAATCAAATGCTACTAGTGGGCCTGCTGCACTGATTGTTTCACCCACATGGGTAGCCCTGTAAACATGTCCCAGACCTGCCACTGCAGTGTCTGTGTGCACAGTTTTAAACTGTCATTTTTACCTGGCAAGTGCACCCATTTGTCAGGCACAAACCTTCCCATTTACTACATGTAAGTCACCCCTAAAGTAGGCCCAAGGGAGCCCTATGGGCAGGGCACAGTGTATTTAAAAGGTAGGACATGTACTAGTGTGTTTTACACGTCCTTATAGTGAAATACTGCTAAATTAGTTTTTTACTATTGCAAGGCCTATCTCTCCCATAGGGTAACATGGGGATTGCCTTGAAATATCTTTTAAGTGTAATTTCCCATTGGGAGAAGATAGAGATTTGTAGGTCGGGGTCTCTGAACTCACAATTTAAAAATACATCTTTTGGTGAAGTTGGTTTTTGTATTGTAAGTTTGATAATGCCACTTTTAGAAAGTGAGCATTTTCTGGCTTAATCATTCTGTGCCTCTGCCTTTCTGCTAAATCCACATCTGGGTCAGGGTGACAGTTGAGCTGTTTGTGCATTCACTCTAGACAGTCCCACAAAGGGAGCTGAGGAGTGCCCTCCATATCCTGATGGTCCATCCCCCGGCGGATGGGTCTTCCTGGGCTAGAGTGGAGGGAGGAGCTGACACTTGCACCTGAATAGGGCTGTACCTGTTCTCAAACAAAGCAGTCTCCAACTCCCTAGAGTGTGTCTGGGGCCAGGGCAGGGAAAGGCAGGGTCTTGTGCACTACAAAGACTTCTCTTTGAAGTTTGCCTACTTCAAAGACAGAAATGGATATAAGAACTGGACCTCTGACATCCCATAGCTAGAATCCTTCTGGACTGAGGACATTCTTCCAGGGAAAAGAGCTGGATGCTATAGGAGGGACGGCCACTCTGCCTGTTGCTTTGCTGTGCTGCCCTGCTGCTTGCTGCATCTGTTCTGGGAGTGAAAGGACTGGACTTTGCTTTCTACATCCTGCTTCCAAAGGTTCTCCAAGTGCTTGGACTGAGCCTGCCTCCTGTTAAGTCTGTGGACATCAAATACTTCACCTGCCAGCACCTGGGCTCTCTTGGTGAGAGTACAGACTTGCCAAGTGGTGCCATATTCAGTTCAGGGGCCCTTGGGAGTGAATTCTGGTGCAATCAAGAAGAAATCAAGTACATCAACTCCAGAGCAACTTCGGAACCGGGCGCCGCTGTCCTATTCCACGCTGCTGCCAGCACTGGAGCAGTGGTCCACGCTGAGTGCAACGACCGGAACCGATGCTGCAGGCCTGATGCCACTGTACCGCCTCTAAAGTCCCGACACAGCGCGAGTCTAGAGCACTGTATCGCCAACGTCCATGACAGCTGACTTCACTGCAGCACCTGTGACCCCTTGCTGTGATTGCGACACCGCAAAGTCGACGACTCACGTCTTGGCCTGCTGGATCCATCATCCCCACCTTGTTGTAAGGAAACAACACCTCATGGCTAATGCTGTATAACCTCCCCTGCACTTGTAAGGAACTGACATCTCACCTCCCCTGCCTAGCAGTAAGGAACAGACGCCTCACCTCCCCAGAGGCAGTAGAGAACCAATGCTGCACTAGCTCCAGTGATGCCTCCCCTCCTGGACTCCGCACAACATCTTTGTCACCTCATCCATTTCCAAAGTGCTTTAACCGGGGTCTACGCAACTCTGTGACCGTCCCACAGTTCCTCGCGAGTGGCGTCTGACTGTGGGAGTTGACTTCGTCAAGACAACACAATAGCCTCAGTTCGAGCTATTGTGTTTCTGAGCGCTATTCTAAGATTTCATCTTTGAAAATGTGTATCTTGGCTTGAGTATGTTGGATTTTTGTCATTTTGGTCTTGTTTTACTCAGATAAAAAGTGGCTATCTTACTAAACTGATGTGGAGTACTTTTGTGGTGTTTTCCCTGTGCTACTGTGTGTGTGTACAAACTCTTTACACATTGCCTTTGAGATAAGCCTGACTGCTTGAGCCACGGTACCAAGGTGGTGAGCTGGGGTTATCTTAGCAGTATGTGACTCCCTTACCCTGACTAGAGTGAGGGTCCCCACTTGGATAGAGTGCATACCATTGCCAACTAAAGACCCTATTTCTAGCAGTGACTATCGCACTAGGTGCATCCAGGTCAGGCTGGAGAGCACAGGCATGAAACGGATGAGACCACCAACCATGAATCCAGCAACAACAAGGAATCTTAATCAAGTATTTGTGTCGCCTTAACACAACATTGAATAGTTAATGGGACAATCTTTTGAACCAATGCACGTTTGGACCTCACCTCTGTTGTCTTTTGAAGTTGCATTCCTTGTGACCCACACTCATCTGAGGAGTGTTAGTGAATTTTGGGGGTTAACAACAGGAGATCGGCGATTCAGTGTCACAAGGGAAAAAATTCTCACCCTGTATTTTTTGCAAAGGTGATCTCACCTTTTTACAGTAATCAGATCATTGAGATACGGACGTTCTTTAAAGATCCACACTCAAGAGCTCAAAGAAATGCACATCTGATAGTCTTGTCTAGGAAGGACGTGTGGAGTTTGTAGACACGCAAGAGAATGAATATGGTTATTAATTTCCTTTGGAAATGAAACCTAAATTAATGGCCGTCACTAACACTGGAATTGGCAGGTAAATTGTTCAATTTATTCAGAAAATGAAAATTCAAATTGAGTGTTACTTTTCAGCAGATAAGACATTATGTTAGGACCAATGCTATTTTAAGCCAGGGCTTCAGGGGCAGTAATTACATGCTTAAAATATTCCTCACCAAGACCGCTGCAAGACTGCAACTTGGAGCTCACTAACTACATTCACCAGACATGTTTGTATTTGTTATATTCTTGTTAAACATGTTTGATTTGTGTCAATTCTTTGTAATTTTCTTCCCTGGAATCATGTTGTCTCCTGGCAACTGGACTGCTGCTTCTAGAATCTGACATTGAGGTGGCAGAGTCAATAAATACACTTCATGAACCACGTTTTGTATCTTAAAAGTATTAATGTGCTGAAATGTCATAAGGAGTAAAGTACAATTAGGCTAAGCAAAATTACCACTTAAACTGCTAGCTCACATATGACGTGCTCCTGTGTGCACACTATATACGTTTACCTCAGATTCATGCTGCTGAGGAACCAGTTATCTATAACGATAGTTTTGCTGCTGAAGTAGTTATGGAATGACTGTCAACCCTCTCTATTTCCTTGCAAGCCAAGCATTACCAAAGTAACACATAAAATTTGGTGCTGATGCTTGCGGCATTGTGGGCCAATGGACAGAATCATACTGGGCTGTTAATGACAAGCGGATAGTGAAAAGATTTTAGAAAAAGAAGTTGCATTTTTCCAGCCAACTACTAGGTGGCACAAATATTTGAATTGTGTGAGTCTATCACAACTCAAGACCCAAAATTGTTGTTAAATTTGATTAAAAGTTTTCTTCCTCCCTCTTGTCAACAGAGACTCCTGTCTGCTTCCATTGGAGCCTCCTGTTCCACCCTCCCAGGAAGTGACTTCTTGCCCCTGGAGCCGACTCCTGCCAGTGCTTGGACTGTTTTGCCTATATCTTGTGACAGATCCTTCCTTAAACTTCTCGATTCAGAACTGTCTTTGCAGAAATTGCTTTTAGTTCTGGAAAAGGGACACATAATAAACCAGGGCTTGCCTTGTATTTCTTACTGTTTGTAAATATGTGTGATTGTGCCTGTTCCCAGGTAGATGTCAGCTTGTTCCTTAAGAAGGTTCTCGCATGAATCGCTATCAGGGTGGCGAGAGACATGTTATTAGCTGTGGGCTACCTTCTTCTGCCAATATTGTCATTCAGTGGCTCCTGCCTTTTCCTCTGGGTGACTCCTGCATGCCCCTGGGAGGCTCTGCTAACAGAGGCGAGATGGGCACTTTGCGAGATGTGGGGTGTATTGTGTACTGCTAGCTGTTTGTTGTTATGTGTTGGTTTCTTAAGGTAAGTTGCTCCCTTTCCAAGTGGAGGTTCCTGCTTCTTTCTTTCTGTGAGTCCTGTCTGTTCCTAAGGAATGGTTCCTGGCTTCTTGAAGCCTTTGCTTGCAGAGCTAGGTGAAGGACAGGTTATGTCCTGTGGGGTGGTGCGTGCTGCTTACTCCGTTGTAGTCCCTGTCCATTCCCAGTGGAGATTCTTACTTATTTCCATCTTTGATTTCCAGAGGTTTTCCTGGCTTCTTGTTTATGTTGCCTGCAGAGCTTGTTGAGAGACAGATTGTGTGCTGCTTGGTGGTGGGTGCTGTTTTCTTTTTGTTCTAGTGCTTGACCATTCCCTTTGGAGGTTCCTGCTAGTGTCCATCTGTGGTCTTGATCTGTTCGCAGGGGACGTGTCTGGCTTCTTGCGGACCTTAGCTGCAGTGCAGGGTGAGGGACAGTTTATGTGGAGAGAGAGTGTGTGCTGCTTGGTCTTTCACTTATTTCCTGTCAGTTTCTAGTGGAGGTCTCTACTCGTTTCCATGGGTCATTCCTGCCCGTTCCCTGGGGTGTTCCTGGCCTCTTGCAGACGTTGCCGCATAGCTGGGTGAGGTACAGATAATGTGCTTCGGGGTGGTGTGCGCTTCTTGCTCTTTGCTATCCTACCTGTCCATTCACAGTGGAGGTTCCTGCTGTTTCATTTGTAGTTCCGGTCTGTTACCAGGGGTTGTTCATGGCTTCTTGCAGCCGTTGCCTTCAGATCTGGGTGAGGTGCAGATTATGTGCTGTGGGGGTTGTCTGTGCTCCTTGCTTTTGTTTTTTCTTATAGTTCCTGTCCATTCCCAGTGGTGGTTCCTGCTGCTTCCATCTGTGGGTCCTGTCTGTTCCCAGTGGTTGTTTCTGGCTTTTTGCAGCCGTTTCCTTTAGAGCTGGGATAAAGACAGCTCACAGCTCCTGAGTTCTGGGCTGCTGTGTACTGCTGGATGTAGACCACACGCTCTTACAGGCGTTTACCCTGTTAATCTGTATTTGTGACCAGCAATACAAATGTTTGCCCCGCAGAGAAAGTTGCATAAGAGCCACATTTCAGCATTCTGCTCATCCCTAAGCTTTTCTTTGCAAAGAAAATGACATTTCATGCTGCACATTTTAAGCACACCTAAATCTAAAAATGCGAGGATTAGGCGGCGAGTGCTTTCGTGAACCTGTTTGTGTAGAATCTTCTATTTCCCTCCAAGAGAGGGGATGTCTTGAAACCCTCTTTTATGATATTTTTTCTCACTTTCGGTGGTCACAGCCATCCCATTTCGGACTCGTATTTTAGGAAATGTGTCATATTTAACCACTCCACCATCTTTGTTATTTTTTTTTTAGTTGAACTATTTTTGTTGTAAATAGCTCATGTCTGTTTTGAAATGGTTGTTTTCCTCCTAAACTGAAAGGTATTTTCTTTCTAAAGGGCAGTAGCCGCTCCTTTACACCCCCTTTGGTATAAGTCACTGGCAGCGTAATTACTGATATAGCCTGTTGTATTTGTATAGCAAAATCGGATTTTATGTCCAGTGGCCCAGACTACCATTTCAACTTTATGAAGTAGATACAATGAGTACTATAACTTTGCGTAAGTGTAACAACTAATTAAAAAAAATACTATTGAAGCTTCAAGACTATGGACTAGAGCTATCCGTAAAATAGATTATTGTTCCATTTATTTTAATAGATATGTGTTTACTTTGGCATGACCAGGGAGGAGATACCCTTGAACGCTCTGGACTTTGCTGCTCACCCTCTGCATCCAATCTTGTACGTCCCAATATTAATACTCCAACCTCTGTTCCAGGCGTGAATGTGTCAGCCCCCTTCTCCCATCTGTTAATACCCCAGCGTCCTCCCTGGACCTTTGTTAATGCACTAGTCTCTTCCTGTCTCTGTTATGAGTGCCCCAACCTCCCTATCACGGATATCAATACTGTATTCTTTCCATCCCAGGTACTAGTGCCCCAGCATGCTGTGACATCAGCGCACTATGAGCGTTGACCTTGCAACCAAAAAATAAAAACTATATATATATATATATATATATATATGTAAAAAAAATATGACTAGCAGCAAGGGAAGCATTTTCTTCTTCAATGCAGATGATGTCCCACTGATGTCCTCTGCACTACGCACAGAGGTTGTGCAGAGGTCGTCAAAGGGCCATTCTCATCAGTGGAGTGGTTTAGATCTTGTTGAGGTCTCACTGGGCAACACAAATAGTTTGGAAGGAAATATTTGTCATAACTGTAGGATGCTGGCGTGGTGTGTTGTGGGTACCTGAGGTTCTTACACTTTAGACCTGGTCCAGGTATCACCTACTAGTGGTCTCTAGCTTCTTGCAGGATTTGAGAAGCGAGGATGAGGCTCTGATGTGTTTAGCACGGTCATTCCAGATTTTGAGTGTGATTTTGGAAAATGAGCGACCTCCTGTTCTACTTTTGGGGGCTCCAGGTGTGTGAGCGAGTAAGTGAAGTTGAGCGTGGGTGTCTGGTCAGCTCGTGAAAGTGTATGAGATTGTTCGGGTTTGCTGCTCTGATATTGTGTAAGGCTTTGTAAGCATGCATCTAGGTCCGATGTTGTGTAATGCTTTGTATGCGTGGATCCCATGTTTAATGAATGTACCTTTCACCTTTTGGGGCATTTTAAATTTTTAATCTGAAATGAATACGTATTCATATATTTAAACATGGACATTTTTATAGGATTGCTAGTCTTACTGTATTTTCTCTTATGCTTTGGTGTAATGCTTTTAATTAACTATGCACTTTGATAATAAAATTTGAGTTTGTATGTGTGCCTGAGGAATTTGAATTGTCTGTGTATGCATGGGGAGCCAGTAGTGCTCTTTTAGGTGTGGTGACATGTGGGTGCTACAAGGGAGGTTGAGGATGAGTCTTGTTGCAGCATTCTGGATGGTCTGGAGTCTGTGTAGAAGCTGGTTGGAGATCCCACCGAGTATATTGCGTAGTCGAATCTGCTTGTGATGAGTTTTTGTGTGACAGTGCGTATGGTGTTCCGGGGCAACCATTTGATGGTTATGCGTAGGATTTGGAAACAGGAGGCGCTAACTGTGTTTACTTGTGCTGTCATGTTGAGTTTATCATCCAGGATGATGCCTAGGTTTCTGTCATGGTCGATGGGTTCTGGTGGGTCTTAGCTCTGATGGCTACCAGGTAGAGAGTCACAGGCGGAGTCTTGTTTCCGAAGACCAGCACTTCTGTTTTGTCAGAGTTGAGCTTCGGGCAGTTGGTTCTCATTTATTCTGCTACCTTGATCATGCAGTGGATGAAGTTCATTCTGGTGGTGGTTGTCGTGCCATTCTTTAAGATGAGTTGGGTGTCATCGGTGTAGGATATGATGGTTATGCCTAGGGATCTGATGACGTCAGCGAGCAGTGTCATGTAGATGTTGAGCAGGGTGGGACTGAGAAATGAGCCCTGAGGGACTCAACAGATTAGGTTCTTGGATTCCGAGGTGTAAGCTGGTAGACTGACACTCTGCGGAAAGGTCGAGCAGGATGAAGGCTGTAATCTCTCCTTGCTCCAGTACTGCTCATATGTTGTCAGAGACCGCAATGAGTGCGGTTTTGGTGCTATGGTTACTTCTGAATCCTAACTGGGAGTGGTTCAGAAGGTGCTGTATTTTGAAATGGCTGGTGATTTGTTTGTTCATGGCTTACCCCATCGCTTTGGCTGGGTGGGGTTGCAGTGTAAAGCGTCAAGTAAAAGATGATACCCTAGGTTTTGTGCTTTGTGAGAGGTGAAACAAAAGGGTACAAGACTCAATGACCATTTAAGGTCCAAGTGAAATAGTCTGAATAGTTTGACGCATTGAGAAACATTTTATCACCACGTATTGGATGTGGTAGAGTGTTTAGTAATTCTAGACTGGTTTTCATTCCAAACAGTAACCCTCATCCACACACTCTGTACCTGCGTTACCTCACCCGATTTATATATGTACCCGTAGCCACACATACGTCCTCCACTCTTAATTTTTCAAAAGTACGCCTTTCTCAATCTCGCTATTAGAAAAATCGGAAAGACGGTTGGGGAGGTGCACGTTTTCTGCAAATTAAATGGAAATATGGGTCGTTGAGAATCAGTACTGTTTAAAATTAGAATCACCGAGTTCATTTATTTCCCGGATTCATGTTGAGGCTCTCAATTAAAACGATCTTTGTTTTCTATTTTTTGGCGATTTTAGTTTTATTACATGTATATGATACTTTCTGTTGCTTGGGTGACCCTTTCAGAGCTCTATGCACATGTACTACGCACTTTAATATAGGAATATTCCTTGAATAGTAAAAATAAGACTAAAAAAATAGACTGACGTACATATGTATGCAAATGTATATACTTTGAGTCTAGGTACGCAGCTAGAGAGCTATTGTATTGTATTGTATTGTAATCGTATTTAAATAGCGCTTACTACCCCTGACGAGGCGTCGAAGCGCTTTTCGATGAGTAGCACGCTACTCCGGAACCCAACAAGAATTAGTGATGGATTAGTATCGTTAAATAATCAGTACAGTTTTAGTATTATTATGAGTTAATTTGAGCCGCAGATATGAGAGTTTGTTAGTTAGACTGGAGTAATGGAGGGGTGGAGGAGGAAATAAATCCAGAAGTGTTAATTGGGAGTATATCCTTCATTTACTCAGCCCAAAGGCTTGGGATGAGTAAAGGGGGGTTGAGGGGAAAGAGTATATGGAAGGGTTAGGGAGAGCATAGTAGCAGGGTGAGATGAATGCAGGATAATTTAGTAGGGTTGTGTGGGAGGTCACAGAGGTAGAGTGAGGTTTGGTGAGTTAGATGTGGATGGAAGCGCTTAGGCAGAGATATTTAGGAATATTCAAGAAGGGGGATTTACTGAGGAGTGTTGAAGAAAGAAAAGTGGTGGTAAAGTGTTTGAGAGTATGATTCACAGTCAGGGGTTGCTATTATGGAGCGGCACAGGAGGATTAGCTTATATTTTAGAGCAACAAAGTCAGTTTCCTTCAAGGGGGGGGAGGGGTACCTAAATTACAGTGGTACAAAGCTACGGCTTTTTTTTATTTATTTTTTTATAGAAAAGATGGTTTTTCCGCTCTTTTAACAAGTGTAATGGCAGTCCAAAACGTTTGGGTACAGGAGGCCTGACATCCTTTCTCCCGGACTTTCTCTTTTCAAGCTTTGTGGAGAAGTGTGGCTCAATGGTTAGAGCGGCAGACCCTGAAGCAGAGATCTGGCTCAAGACCAGGGTTCAAGTCCCGCTTCGGCAGGTCTTGGGCTCAATTCCCCTTGACCAGATAATTCTCGCCTCGGTGCCTAATCTAATTCATGGGTCCCACTCTGCAACTCTGGGCAGTAGCTTGCTTAATCTCCACAACGGCCCCAACAGCGCTTGGATGCCTGGCTTCACCCTGGGGGTGCTCAGGAGTGGGCGCCTCACAGGGAAAAGCCAGGAGGGGTTCCATAGCGGTATGGGTACAGCGCCTTGAGACCCTAACGGGTGAGTAGTGCGCTATACAAGTGCTAATTTACATTTTACAAGCTTAGTGACAATACCGCTGAAGGAGAGGCAAGATCCAGAGGAGATCTTAATGTTATTTGCTGAGTATGTTCGCGTGCCTGAGTTGACAGCCTTCTTGGTGATGCAACAGTTTAAGAAAGTGATGTGGGAAGGCAGATGGAGCCAGTGGATTTGTAGTTAGGTAGGTTTGACTCTCAGGCTTCCCTAGACCTTTGCTGCATAATTGGGTATGCTGTTCAGCATCTTAACCAGCATGGTATTGCCAGGGCAGGACCAGTTCTTAAACAGTGCTGCTGAAGGCTGGTCCTGATAGAATAATAAACACTTTTTGTAACACCGATAGTTGGTGCTAGGCATGTTTTTTGTCTTTTGGCCAGTGTGGGTTCTGTAGCTGATGTCAGTGTCTCTGTAGAAGACAGAATTTAGTGCATTTTGGGGATTATGGAATGAAACTATCAAGATTTATCAATGAGCTCCAGTATTGAATTTGTTTTACTTGTATCAACATGCGCAAATTCCACATTTGTGGAATTGAGTGAAATCCATACTTCAAGCATTGTAAGGGAGTCCTTCACACAATTATTGTCTCTCTCAGAGAAGACCTCTTGGGAGAACTGGGTTTCATCTGCGTATTGATGGTGGTTGACTTGATTCTTGGTACCAGAACTTTAAGGGACTCCATGTACATATCAGAGATCACTGGCAAGAGGAGGGAACCTTCTGGCTTGCCACAGGTCACAGAGATACTCTGGTGGAGTTAATCTGGACGAGCTGTATGCAGTTCTACAAGGGGTACATGAATTTTGAAGGTTAGGGCCATTGAAGCTCATTCTGGAGGGAAGGTTGCAGAGCAGAGCTTTGTGAAAGATGTCATTGAAAGTTTCTAAAGTTTTCACAACTGGCTATTATCTCTGGAGAGCCTTTTTGGTGGGATGGACATTGTCAGTCATGTGAAATATTCAGCTGCCACAGCTAAATTGCCAGTCAGTATGCCACTGCCCAATTACGTTTGCGGTTTAATGCACTGTTACTGTTTTGGAGAAGCCGGTGCTTCCTCTTTTTGGCATTAATCCAAGCATTAGTTCATAACATCATAGCAAAATATAAACTAGTTGAACATGATTACCTAGTTAAATAAAATAGACATCACAGAAATGAAGGCCATAATGTTCTTTTTTTGCTGACACTTAAAATGGTTCTTTTTAAGGAATCTTCAGTATCGCCTCTTCCCCTTCATCTGAACAAAACACTGCACAGAGTCCACAGTGCATTAGAAAATGCTACTTAAATAAATACAGCCAACAATTCATTATAAAAGAAAATGTTGCTTTGCATATTCTGACAGTAGGTACCAATTGACAAAAGACATGTTGAGAGCATAACTAGTATTTAAGTAGTATTACTTTAATACTACAAAATTCAATTCATAAACCTACACCTCCGTCTCTTCTATCTTTACGGTGGAATTCTCTTCACATGTAGTAAATGTGGGAAGGGCAAGGAGTGTGGTTGGAAATCGGGAATACTGACTTTTAAATTGCTGGGGTTAAGGGAAATTAAAGGTGTGTTTTGGGGAGGGACAAACTAATACTAACCACACCCACAAAAGAGTACAGCAATTGGGATTCACAAAAGACTTTTCTAATTCCACTACAACCTTAACGGTGACAAAACAAGCTTAAATGTGCTCTATCCCAGCCTTGGAGTAATTTAAGCAACACAGAAGGCCAATCACTAATAGCCACTAGAACTGAAACACATTTCCATAGAAAACAATGAGGGCATCCTATAACACTAACACCGCTTAGGAAATAATGTAAAAGAAATGTAATCATTTCAGTATTTACATTTTATTTTTAAGGTAATAAATCATAACTAATGCAGATTTTTACTATTCTTTCATTTAATAATACATCTAAGTTTACAATTAACTTATTTTGATTACTTAATTTTAAAAGTCTAAACATTATTATAAAATGTAACTTATAATAAAGTTTACCTCTTAAATAAAAATGTTTGAGAGGCTGGGTATCTTTAGTTTTAAGGTACTGATCAAAAATAATATTTTAAACATAATTTAAGTAATTTCTAATGTAATAAGCTGTACATTTTAGAAAGTAATGCATTTTATAATTTTCTTTAAATAGTTGTATGTTAGTATTATATGTTTAAAGTTAGTTTACATTTTTATTTTAAGTTAAATTAATGCTCTTTATTAAAACAGAAAAGGCTATATTCCATTTCCTTTAATTTTCCTGGAGGGAGATCTCCACCCAAGTATTGAGATCTCCACAAATAGGTTGAAAGTTATGAATAGTAACTTTACACTCCTAAATTCAGCCGCAGGAGTTTCCTCGCCTCGCTTGAGGGGGTGGAAACTCTTGATCTATGTATAAGTGTGCTTCCACTCAGAAACAGTGAATAACAAAAAAGTGAAGACTTACAGGTATGGGTATGAGTGTAGGATTAAATCTACATATGAGTAGACAGACACATTCAAACTTACCTTGTTTACTTATTTTTGGGTATCACAGCTGCCGTGTCTCCTCACAGAGCTCACCGACGCAGCTGTGTTCTGAGCAGGGGTTCCATAGCGCAGGACCCGCTCTAGCCTTTTCGGCTGCGTCCTGTGATGGAAGCCACGCCCCACGTGGAAGCTTGTGTACCTCCCTGTTTGGGTGATCGGGCTCAGCAGTTGCCTGCTATTGTGATGTACTTACTCTCTTATATTTACTTTGCTGTCCGTAATATGTTGTCTACATGCCCGCAGCCATGCTCTTCAGCCTGCTTTAGAACTTTTGGTGCCTCTTGTTTTCCTGCCTCGCATGTCAAATCATCAAAGGATACTTGTGCATGCCATTAAGGGAACTAGGAGCTCACAGAGACCTCACCATTAGATACTGGACTCAAATAAACACAAACTTACAAAATTTCATTTATTTGTTTAGATGTCTTGTAAAGCACTGGTCGTCATCTTGTGATAAAATTTTTACAGACTCCAAATGTAATTTAATAGTCTTCATTAGACAGTGTGTCCTTAGAGCCAATCGGGATGAGCAGGAACTTTCAAATGCATTCTTCAATTAATAAACCCTGGAGGATGGATGGAGGCAAAGGTTTTATGGGGTTTCAGATTTAAGGAGTTTTATGAATTAGAAGTAGTTTGCTTCACATCTGACTTCAGGATCTCGGGTGTACCATGGTTCCAGACCTAATCCTTCCAAAGATTGTCATACTGGTTTTAGACTCTTGTAGGATCAGATTTGTCAAGGTGAACCGAACATTTCTTGTGGGATTGTAGCGTGGGACGTAGCTGTGTCAAGCCACTAATCATGTAAGGCTGATGAATGATTCAGATTGCTTTGAATTCTATCTCTGCATTCACTGGGAGCTAGTGAAAGACTTTAAGGTTATTTTCACATTTTCAGGCCTCCTTTAGTTCAGGCATCTCCTGTCACATCTTGACAGCCTAGTTTAAAAGCTTTGAATGTCAACTTTTGTAAAATGCATGTATAAACCATGTTTGAATCCTTTTAATGCCCCCTGAACTAGCATTCTGAGCTCAGTTCATTGGTGAAGAGTTTCCTTATAAAATTAATCAATAATTACACACTGATACACCTTGGCAACAGTGTTTATCTGGGGCTTGAAAGTAAAGTAAGAGATTATTCCCAAGTTTTGGGGTTTCTGTGTGGTGGAGGGGTTAAGTCCTAGTCCAGCAGTGCATTTCCCGGGGGAGATTTGCTGTTGTGTCCTGCCAGGACTAAAATTTCAGTTTTTCCCCCCATTTAAGCTTAGGAAGCTTTCTCCCACCCAGTCTCCAGATAGTCGCTATTATTGAACATACACTCCAAGTTATTTTCTGAGATCTGTAATTGCAATTGAGTTGTAACAAGTTTTTCCAGACTCTAGTAATGATATGAAACAATGGCGATTGATTAATTGTTTGGCAGGACTTGCGGGTCCGCTATGGGCTTCCTTAAAAGTCCATCGGTAATTGCATGTTTCAGTTGGTTAGGGACCCGTAGAAAGTGAAGAGCTATCAAAGGTGCTCATGTCTTTTGTCTGGGTGGAGAAGTCTTTGTTCTTGGAAGTTTCAAGATATGGTGCCACTGGCAGATTCGATTTTTGTATCTTAGAAGTTGTTTTGGAAATTTCTTCCTCAGATACTGAGCTGAACGAGGTCAAGGATGATGTCAATAGATCTGGATGAACATGTGGATATGAAGATAATTGAAGCTTAATGAAAACTGTGTCACACATCTTTAGAATTTCTTGTTGAAATATCTGTAAGTCGGCGCAACACTATGTAAAGGTGTGTGGGGGTATTTATTAAGGCTTCAGGGTTGTTAAGTTCTTTATAAATGCTGACATTTTCCTTTTTTTGATTGGTTACGTTTTTAATCTGAATTTCCATCTGGGTGTTTTGTTGTCCGGATGGGCTTTTGGTAATCTCTTCTGCTCATCTTGCAGGAAGTTTTGTATGATTCGCATTGTGATTTACACTACTGTTGTTGTTTTTAGGGACATTGTCTTGAAGCACCATTTTAGAGCCCTGTTAATGGTGCAGACATTTTGTCCCAAAGCCATTATGTCTGTGCCAGTGTTAATGATCAAGTAGTTCTCCCTATCTCAGTGTTTATGCCTCAGTACCTTTTTTAGGTCGCAGCCTACCAGACAGCGCAGCCGTATGATATGCCAAAGATATGTTGGAGAGTTTCAGAAAGGTGACCTGGGAATGCTTTCTGCCTGTTGGTTTCCATTGGCTTTGTGGTTTGGAACTCACATTTTCTTTCTTCCCATTTGGTGGGTGAGAGGTCTCCACGTTTTATTCCTCCCTCCCCGGCCAAAGCCATATTTACGGTATCCTTCCGAGAGCGCCCTTTCTGTAAACAGGCTTATAAATCTTGTTCTTTATTTGTCACAGAACATATGTCAAGCTGTGTCTTCCAGAGAGCTCGGTGTTTACTCTTCTCTTGGCTGACTTCAGACTGAAAGCGTTTAGAAGAAAGAGGAATGGAGATTTTTTTTTTTATGTATTGATACATCAAACCATATGCGCTGATTAGTTTAGGGGCCCTCAATCAATCAATCAACATTTATAAAGCGTGGCTTATCACCCATGGGGTCTCAGGGCGCTAGCAGGGGGACATGGGTCAGTCGAAAAGCCAGAGCTTGAGGTCCTTCCTGAACTGAGCCAGCAAAGGGGACTGCCTGAGGTGGAGTGGCATCGTGTTCCAGGTCAGAATGGCGAGGTAGGACAAGGGCATTTCTCCAGCCATGGTCTTTTGGATCCTGGGGATGGAAGTGAGGGCCAGTTGGGCTGAGCGAAGTTGCATGGAGGAGGTGTAGAAGGATAGGGGGTGGCCGAGGTATGCAGGTCCGACTTTGTAGAGGGCTTTGTGTGCGTGGGTCAGGAGTTTGAATGTGATGCGTTTGTTGATGTGGAGCCAGTGTAGGTCTCTCAGGTGGGCGTTGATGTGGTTGTGGCAGGGGATGTCCAGGATCAATCTGGCTGCGGCGTTCTGTATTCTCTGGAGTCTTGCTTGGAGTTGTTTTGTTGATTCCACCATGGAGTGCCGCGCGGTAGTGGAATTTACTGCTGACGAGTGCCTTGAAGATCTTCCAGAGCAGGCAAAGGTTGTGGAAGCATGCTGCGGAGATGATGACTTGGGGGTCCATTGACAGAGATGAGTCGGGAATGATGCCAAGGTTGTGGGCGAGGTCGTCGGAGGTGGGGCAACTCGGAGGCTACTGGGCGATCCCAGGTGGTAGTGGCTGGCCCCAGGATGAGGATCTCCATCTTGTCCGAGTTCAGCTTGAGACAGCTGTCCCTCATCCAGTCGGTGACTACCTTCATTCCGTTGTGAAAGTTATTTTTGGCTGATGATGGTTTGCCGGTGAGGGAGAGAATGAGCTGTGTGTTGTTGGCATAAGAGATGATGTTGAGCCTGTGGCTTTTGACGATCTCAGCTAGCGGGGTCATATAGATGTTGAAAAGGGTGGTGCTCAAGGGGAAGCCCTGGTGAACTCCGCATCTGGTTTCTGTTGGCTTTGAGGTGAAAGGTGGAAGCTTGACTAACTGGGTTTGGCCGCTGAGGAAGAAGCAGATCCACTTCAGGGCTTTGTCGTGGATGCCAGCGTCGTGTAGTTTGCTGCCAGGGGTGGTGTGAGAGACAGTGTCAAAGGCAGCGGAGAGGTCAAGGTGGATGAGGGCAGCTGTCTCGCTGCGGTCCAGTAGGGTGCGGATGTCATCTGTGGCTGACAAGAGTGCGGTTTCGGTGCTTTTGTTCCCCCCAGATTTCAGATTGGGAGGGATCAAGGACGTGGTTGGCTTCGATGAACTCCGTGAGCTGTGCGTTGATCACTTTTTCGATTACCTTGGCTGGAAAAGAGAGCAGTGAGAGAGGTCTGTAGTTTTTCAACTCCATTGGGTCTGCGGAAGGTTTCTTCAGGGGGGGCTTTGTCTCAGCATGTTTCCAGGCGTCTAGGAAGGTTGGTGGTTTTGATGGAACAGTTGATGGTGCGGCATAACTCTGGGGCGGTGCTGGCTTGATTAACGATGTGGTGGGGGCATAGGTCTGGGAGTGCCCCAGAGTGGGTGGTGGTCATGAGCTTGAGGGTGTCTTCCTGTGTGGGGAGGGTCCAGTGCTCCACAATCGGTTGGTGTTAAGCATCTGTGGTGGTGCTGGGGGGTGGGGTGGTCCGTTGCTTGCAATTCCTTCGTAGATGTCCTGAATCTTCCAATGGAAGAAGGTGACAAAGCTGTCACAGAGGTCTTGGGAGGGTGAGATGTCTACTGTGTTCATGTCTGGTTTTGTGAATTCCTTGACTATGGTGAAAAGTTCCTTGCTGTTGTGGGCGTTGGTGTTGAGTCTCTCCTGGATAGCTGATTTCCTAGTGGATCTGATGATCCGGTGGTGTGATGTGATGGTGTCCACTTTCTCTCGAGTCGTTTGCATGTGCTCCTGGATTCTTGGAGGTTGGGGGAGAACCACCTGGGTGATGATTGCCGGCGGGTTTCCTTAAGGGGGCTAGGGTGTTGGTGCAGTCATTGATCTATTGGTGGAGGTTGTGGGCCAAGGCGTTGATGTCCACGGTGTCTGGTGGTGGGGAGTGGCTGAGCGTGGTGGTGAGCTGGGCTTTAGTGACCTTGGTCCAGTTCCTGCGCTGGGGCAGTAGACTTGGTGCTGTTCGACCATCTTGGTGAAGGAGAAGTGGACGCAGTGGTGGTCAGTCCAGTGTAGTTCGGAGGCGTGTGAGGAGATGTGGTTTCCAGTACAGAAGACAGGGTCAGGGTGTGTCCTGCTTAGTGTGTGGGGAGGTTGACCAGTTGCTTGAGTCAGAGTAAGGCTAGGTTCTCCTTGAAGGTAGAGGTGTTTGGATCGCTGTGATTGTGGAGGTTAAAGTTGAGGTTGTCAAGAAGTATGTAGTCCATTGAGGTGAGGGTATTGGGGGGGGCGATGAAGGCGGCCAGTGCTTCGCTGTAGTGTGGACAGGCTTTGGGGGGTCTGTAGGTGAGTGTTCAGCAGAGGGTGGTGTTAGGATTAGTCTGGATTTGAAAGTGGTGCTCGGCGACGGGGGTCTGAGTATCGATGCTGGTCATGAGGTGGAGTGTTTTTTTGTGGACGATGGCGACATCTCCACCTAGTCAGTTTACGTGGTCTTGATGTATGATTTTGTAGCCCTCGGGGATGGCAGTGGTGATGTCCGGAGCTGAGGAGGTGGTGATCCAGGTCTCCGTGAAGAAGGCTACGTCGGGGTGATTGAGTCAAGGAGGTCCCAAACTTCTATTGCGTGCTTGATGAGGGAATGAGTGTTGAGTAGTATACATCTGAGGTATCTGGGAGCTCCTTCGGAGGAGGAGTTTAGGGTGCGAGGACAGGTGAAGGTGCAGTTGCGGCAGGAGAACGGGCCTTAGCTGTCCTTGGGCGAAGCACAGTGGCAAGCGATTGAGCCTCCAGTGTTGAGAGCGTGCAGGGTTCTGGCCTTGTATTGGTGGATGGAGTGGGAACCAGGGTCCGTGGTGCTGGGTGTGGTCCAGGCGCAGATGGGTGCATACGGGCTTGCCTTCACTGACAGGAGGAGTGATGCTAGCGCTGCCAGTGAAGTCACTCCTGTCACCACGCAGCGGGCACCATTAAGAAGGGGAGGGGTCGCTAAGCTGCGAGGCGGGATGGTGGGAAACATGGTGCTGGGAGGGGGGCGGGGCCGCAGTGGCAGTAGCAGCAGGGGAGGCATGGGGAAGGGAGGAAAAAAGGCAAAAGGAGATACAAAAAAAACAGAAAGAGAGGCAACAGAGCAAAAAAGGTAGAAAAAGGGCATGGAAAGGCAGAAGGCAGCAGAGAGAGAGACAGAAGGCAACCACTAGGCCACTAGGGATGAGGCGCAGGCAGGAGCCTGCGGGTGGAGGAGGCCCTGAAACACAACAATCCAGGCAGGCTCAAAGGGTAAAAGGCATCAACAGGTGGAGCTGTGCTGGGGGAGCGATGCTGTTGCTGACCAGGGGTCATTGAAGTCACTCCTAGCACCACAACGGCCGCCATTAAGAAGGGGAGGGAGATGGGAGAGATCACTAAACCGGGAGGCAGGAGGGCGGGAAAGAGTGCTGGAAGTGGGGGCGGGGCATCAGCGGCGGGGGAGGCGCGGTTTTCATGTTTATTTTGTCCTTGGGACAAGTAGGTCCAACCCCCTACAACACAAACCAACTAGCTGCCAGTATACAGTACCATTTAATGGATGAGGGAAATGCATTGTTTGCAGTTAAGGTAATGTATGTACCCATATGTTAATGCTGATCGAATTTGTATTTATGGTTCATTAATGCTAAGTGTTTCTTATTAGGGTGAGCACTCTAAGAAAATATTGTCATCTCAGACTGCATTGCACAACAGTAGTTCCAGTATAAAAATGTGTACACACGTTTGCAAAGTTTAACAATATGAGGCTGCGTATAATGGTCCGAGCATGCTTTCTAGTTTGATGGAAATATTTGCACAAGCTTGAAAGGAGGATTAGATTTCTTTGCTTTCAAAATAAAATGTTCACAAAAAATGCAACCAGGAAAAAAACGGTTTGCTTAACTACTGTGAAATTTAGTTAAAATGCCTTTAAAGCATCATTCAGTAAAATGTGTTGATGCTTGCTAGTATTCCCCAAAAAATATTCATGATGGAAAAATCAGTATTGACAAGCCCATTAGGTCTGAGGTTGTTGGTCAACCTTTTGGTTTTGTCAATGCATGTCTTCTTTTGATATGGTTTTGGTAAAAGCAAACACATTTTTGGTCTCAAAAAGCACTGCTCACCAGTGTTGTTAGGGCATTGAGCAAAACTACTTTATGTGCTAATTTGCTCCTTGAAGAGCATAATGCTGTCACTAACTGTGAAGCCAGCTGATAAATAGAGATAGATAGAATTGAGATAAAAGCAAGAGATCCCGATTCTTTAAAAAAAATTAAAAAATCACGAAAATGACCTGCATTAGTGCAGATTTACAGCTTTCATTAATTCACTGTAAATTACAGAAGTAGGAAGTAGGCCACAAACTCGTACTCCTAGAAAATATTTGTGAACTGCTTGTTAGCATGAACAAATATGCATGTGTAGATTTGCTCATGTCTGTTGTGTGTTTACAGTTCACTTCCCCTCCAACCACTTTTTCCAGTCCCTGGAAGAAGTCTTAGTTTCCTTGTCTGGAGTACATTTCCAAAATTTCTCTGTATGGGAATAGATTATAGAAAAGCTGGTCAAACCCTCGCAAACATGCAAGTTACTAATTTTGCGCAGACTCAAAAGGGCATTCCAATCATGGAACTGTTGCTTGCCCTTAGCTCCAGCCTTTGTATGTAGATCTGCTAAAAGGTGGCAAAATAAGGGAGTTGCTAGTATTCAAAACCTACGTAATCAGAGAGGCTATTGTCAGAGCACTAATTAGATTGTGCCATAATTTTTAGCTGCAGTACATGGCACCAAAGGGACAAGTACATATATGAAGCAACATATACAGTGGACAAGAAGATATTTTATAAAATTCACTACTGCTGAGTGATGGCTATTTCCAGGCTCTTATGTTTCTGTATTTTGTTCATGCAATTTATTATTCTTGTATAGTGCATACTTTGCTCTTGTATGATACATACGTTGCTCTTGCATAGTAGATACGCTGCTCTTGCACAGTGCACGCTTCGCTTTTGCACAGTGCACACTTTGCACTTGTATAGTGCATACTTTGAAATGACTTGCCTCTAGTTGTTTATAACTGGCCACAATTGAAATCTCTGGACTTATGCTGAAGTCGGTGAGAGTTTCTCACAGTGCTTGTCAGGTGTTCAGAATAGATGGTCATCCAATTTTTTGCCTCGCTGCAGAGGCAGCCTCCAATGGCCATGTACTCCGGTTGCAGTTGTGATTCATTGCAGGATTCGGTGTAAATAATGTACACAGTTGTCATAATATTGATAAGGCAGAAATGCTGTGCTTGCATATGAGTGGATGTGTTGTGTTTTTGAGGTTTGTGAAGTAAATGATTTGTGGGGATGTGCATTCAGGAGAGAGCGAAAACGGTGCTGAAGAGGAAAGAGAGGAGGTTTAAGATGTGCAGATGGAGAGAAAAAAGATGCACATGTCTAACATAGTGATTGAGACTCTGAAAACCATAACCCCTTTCATAGGCCAAAGTAAGGTTTAAATCAGTGTCTCACAATTTCTGCATTAAAACATTTTCAATATTAATTAGTTGCAACAAAATCATTGTTGTTACTCATTTATTTTTAACAGTTACAGCAATTGGCAAAGCTAATAATCCTGGCTGGGCTTTAGTATGTGTAGGTTGCTGTGTTAAATATCTCGATTACAATAAGAGAACGCTCAGAGAGCAGTCTGGTGGCACTGTGTGAATCACAGAAAATTGGTTTATGGGTTTAAGACACGCCCTTAATTACACTGGCCACAACCCCTGTGGGGCCCCCACATTTTTCATCCCATTTATAGCCCTGTCTTCAGCTTCGGACAAAGTCACGCCCCAAAGTACGCAACTGTATGCCAGAAAATGTATGAGTTGGCTACTATGGGTGACTGTCAATCCAATGACTCCGTTCACTGGTTTCCACAATAAGAACCTTAAACGAACAGCTTCCGTTAAATATGTTGATGCACATAAAGTACCCAGTACCATAACTCATAGCGCTACAGATGGAGCTCACTTGAACTGTAATGTGCATCCTTCACACCCACAACTACCCACACCTGCATCATCCTTCACACCCACGATAACTCACACCTGCATCTTCCTTCACACCCACATCTACTCACACCTGCATCATCCTTTCACCCCCATGAATAGTCACACCTGCATCACCCTTCACGCACACAACTACTCATACTTATAACTATTCATACCTGCATCATCCTTCACACTCCTGACTGCTCACACCTCCATCGTCCTTCACACCCACAACTACTCACACCTGCATCATCCTTCATCCCCGTGACTACTCACACCTACGTCATCCTTCACAGCCACGACTATCTGCACCTACATCATCCTTTACACCCACAACTGCTCACACCTGCATCATCCTTCACGTCCACAACTACTCACACCTGCATCAGCCTTCACACTCGCCATTACTCTCACACATGACTACTGGCACCTGCATCGTCTTTCACACCAACTGCTCACAACTTCATCACAAAGCACCTCACTGCTTATTACGCTCTCACATGACTACTCGTACCTCCAGCTGCACATGACGTCCTTCACACCAACAACTACTTACAAGTACATCACGAAGCTCCTCACTGCGCAATGTGGCATTCACCAGGTCAGGGCCTGATTTACATCTTGACGGTGTTACCACCAAACCGCATCAACAGCGGACTCTAAAAGACCATCAAGTCAATGGTGTTCCACCCATCATATTTTGATGTTAAAGTTTTACAAGTGGATCGAATGGCGACTGATTTCTGATTTCGTACAATGACAGGGGCTATGGAAGAGAGTTAAGTGACATGCACAACACCACTGCCCCTTTGCCAAATGTGTAACACTGCACTACACACTGCACAACACACTAAATACACAAAATAATCTATTGCCATTCCAACACAACCTGCACATGCTGAAAACACACATTTACATACGTCCATGACACAGCATACACACACCATTACACTGCACCCACACACAACACAACCACAACAGCCCACACAACTAAACACTCAGCTACACAAACACATACATACAAGCACAACTACACACAGCACAACGACGACCACACAACGCTCACCTGAATGTGCCACACACCAACACAACATATAAAACTACATCAATCTCACATGCAAGTGACACACATACAGAAACAACCACACTACGCAGTCCACCTCCTTCCACCTCAAACTGCCAATTCCCCCACACACTCATCCATGTACAGACTGACATACACAAAAGATAGCACAGACCTACCCGTACAGGCCCCCTTGCAATGAGCACTCATGGAAACCATTGTCCAATGTGAGTGTATCGTCATTTTGGTGCCAGCGTGCATTCTGCAATAACCTTGCTCGTTATATGTTTTGGTAGATACATAAGTATGGCCTTCGGATATATGCAATCCTAAGATGTCTGATACTTGGGGACAAAATCACAGTCCTCTATGGTTCTCAGTGACGGTCTAGATATTTTTGATTATACCTACACAGTTTTGCGACTTTCCATGGTTATCGGCGTACTCATGAACGGACATCGTGGTAATACAAATGTTTTGTACCCCTTTAATTTCTGATCAGGTAAATATGATCTAATTTTTATTATAGCTAGGGTATTATGTTTTTTGGTAAGGGACGTATATTGAGAGGCTACATATTTTAGACGAATGAGAGGCTGTAATTTCAAGATGGCAGAAAAGGGAGGGTGTTTACTTGAGTCCTTCCTTTACCTCCATGGCTTTATAAGCGGAGGCTTTTCTGTAAGAGAATGTCAGCGTACTCGCGGCTGGTACTCGTGGCGTCACTTTACTCTACTTTGCATCTCGTTAACCTTGATCAGGTGAGATGTTTCATACATGTTCATAAGCCACGAGTTTACGGTTAAACCTTTTTTCTTTATAAGTAAGCCTAATTATATACACGATCCTTTCTATATTTACATTACACTTTGCCTCCCTAATAACCTTTATAGCGTTGTGATGACGGTGAGCGCCGATTCGCCACGAGGGATCTCTTTGTCGTTTTTAATTAATTGATTTAACAAATACTGCATTGGGTGGCAGAATGAATTAGTGTTCCTGTTTTATAATGACAGCTAATAAGGCAAGCGGGATTATGATGGAGCTCGAATAAGGGGGCGATCGAACTCTTCAATTCAATCTAAAAACTGATGTTGTATCAGGTTAGATTTTTGAGTGTATTCTCTTATGTACTATTCACTAGGTTCTGTTGCACGTGTGTGCATGGTTTGTTACACTACTCACATGGTAGGTTTTGTATATTGTACAATTTGGGCATTAGGTTTTAGGTTGCACCACAATTTAATACAATATATGGCATGTCACTATGTTGGAGATATTAAGGATCACGAGAATGCTAGCAAATAATTGTCCTTAATCTTTGAATCATTTATTATAGGTGATTTACAACAACTGGTCTCCATACCCAAGGTATTTTGGTGAAGGGCATGTGTTTGTTGTAGTTGAGATTTCTTTCCTCTACAACAAGGTCTTTTGTTTGATGAAATTCCAGCTCTGAGGAAGTCGTTGGGCTATTCCCTAAGACGAAACACTTGTTGACTGAGGGACAATTGAAATTCATCATCTGCATATACAGAAGGACTAGAATTGTGCTTGAATTGGATTAAACTTTAAACTGATTGAACCACACAGAAGTATTGAGAAGCTATATATTTGTTCATTATGTGATCGGATCCTCTTTATAACATTGCGTTTTGGACTTTGGGGTTAATTTTTCTATGATCAAGATATTCATATGATCTAGAAACCTACAATGAATGTTATGATTTAACCTTTACTTGAGTGTGTGTCTCTGATGTTGTTGTATTGTCTGAAGGAGAGCACTGCTTAGTTATTTGTGGCAATTTTACGTTTGCTAATTGGGTCTTTGAGCACTGTTTTCTCCATTGTTAAACACCCCCTCTATGTATGCAATATGTAGAGGTAGTGCACTCAGCAGTCACACCTGCACATGCACACTTTCTGTAATACAACCTGTGCACATTTTTAGGTTGCAGCCTAAGGGCAGCTGTCTGGTTTGCAAAAGACATCTTGGGGACTTTCAGAAAGTTGAATTCATGTTGCTCTTCGATTACCATCGGCTTTGTGGTTTCTAATTCACGATTTCTGGCTTTCCATTTGCTAGCTTTGTGTGCTTTCGACTCTCCAAGTTCAGTTTGTCCCTCCCATTGCCTAAATCATGTTTTCCGTATCCTTCCATGAACTTTCTTTCTGTTAACAGGCCTTTAAATCTTGTTCCTATATCATCACATTTGCTTTGCATTCGAAGCCAAGGTCAAACGTCAGGTGCTGTTTTAGTGGATTGGTTCTTTATCAGTCCACAAGTGGAGGACTTTGCTGGTGAATTAATGGCGCATCTACCATCCACATGTGGAATACATTTCTGCAATGGATGCATTAAGGAATTTTTAAAAAACAAATTGACACAGGTTAGAACATTTAAAAAGTACATTTTTTTAATTGTAAATTTGATTGTAAAAAAATGTTTTACTGCTATCAAGAATTTAGGATATAAAAATAAAACAACATTTATATACATTAAAAAATACAAAGGAACATAAAAACCTGAAATCACATAAAAAATTATATTTTATTTGCATGGATTTACTCAGTCAGTGTGCTTTACCCCACCCACCTACCCAGCCTGCAATTACATATGCACACTTGCACACCATTGCACTTTTACTTTGTTTCAGCTAATGCTAAACAATAACATAAAAAGGCAAAAATAACAAACCTTCATTCACATCCAAAAGGCGGGACCTATTGGCTAAGCTAGTGCTTGTTTTACTAGTTTTCAGAGTGTTTCTCACTAATGCCCCCACTGAGACTCTGTCATGATTGTTGTTCTAGATCTCTTTGTGCTGATGTAAAAGTTATTTTGCACTTCTGTAACTAATGCATTGTGACCAGTAATACTATGAATTTTGTGAAGGGCGTATTTTCCTTCCAGTATTAGATTAGCTCTATACCAAAATGCCCCTAATTCTATGAAAATGAAAAAGAACAAATACCCAGTGTAATAATACCGAGCCTTCTTTTAGTGCCTCACCTTCCCTATACTAATGCGACTACAATAGCCTCCCTATCTCAATGGTAATGTTACAGCTTCCTAGCGGTCTGCTACTGCCCTGGCCTCCTTGTCCCAGGGATGAGTATTTAGCCTCCTAATGCCAGGTTTGATGTCCTGCCTTCTGTATCCTAGCACTGATGATTCTGTCACACTATCCCAACTTCCATGAAGTGGCCACTATTCATCCCTAGCTGCTCATCACACCCTTCCTTTTTTGGCATGTCCTTCCTTCACTTTCAGATTGGCTACCTCTTTCCTCGCCGGTTAGTTTCTGATGCCAATTCAAATGCGCCATGGGAACATTTAAAGTCCATTGGATGCTTGTTCCTGCCAAATCTAATTAGAGAAGCATTGGTGCTATAATTATTTTCCAGATGATCAGTGAGGTTTGGTACCAAAGCAGTGTTAGATCCTGGTGCGATAGAACCACATAATGATGTTGTGCAGTTGTTGACTGCTTGTCTCAACTATTTCCAGCTCTGTTTGCACTCTTGTCTTAGAATTACTCTATGTACCTGTTGTTGGCCAGGCCTCACTCAGTTATGGTAATTATGAATAAGTATATGACTCTCCCGCTGATACAGTACTCATGCATGTTAATTTGTTGTTTGTCCACAGGTGCTCAAGGAAGCAGGAGCCTGAATCAGGGACCACTGTTCACACTGCTGGATATAAAGCACAGCATCCATGTACAGTCTATAAGCTGAACGCTGGTAAGAATGACCTACTGATTGGCTGTGGGTTTCTTATTTTTAAAGCAGTTGTCTGTAAGACATATTGTTAACAATTCTTCAAAATATGCCTAGAGTGGGCTTAAACTCCACCCAGAAGAGTATTACTCTCACTTCACTGGTTTTTTTTCAGTTGGCTTGTTTGTGCATCATTGTGCCTTCCAGAAAATGATTTGATTAGAATGCATAAGGGACTAGTTTACAATTGTAAAATAAATTCTGTCATCAGGCTGTTTGTCACATTCTAGTCTTAGGCTTGAATAGACATTCTATTATATTTACCAGACTTGTTTTAGCCAGTAGGGCAGGCTTTAAGTTGGTAAATAACATTTGTGGATGCTGTGCATGTTAACAGGTTTTTAAAATGCCTGTGTTTATGTGTATTGGCACATTAAAGACAGACCTGTTGGCTTTGCCAATGCTTGTTTCTCAGTTCTGACCTCACATTGGAGAAATTCAAGTTCGCAGTAATAACTAATGATAATTCTTCTCCTACTAATATAACTTTATTAGCCAGAAGGTACTCTATAACATTTTATGTTTCAATAGATCCTGACAAAGATCTCAAGACGTTTCTAATAGAAACATTGAAGCCCCTTTGCCTGTCGGAGAGTCTATGTAAATTATTTAACATAAATAGCCCATTATTAACCACTGGCCTGGTTCAAGCCACAGCTGAGATTTTTTATCTACTTGCCAGCATTGTTGTGCTAGTGGTAAAATCAGCACTGTGAGCCCCGTTCAGCACCACGGAAAGCCAGGACAACACTGCACCTCGACACCATGGACCAGGTAGAAAAGAACTGACTGTTGTGGCCTAGTCCCAGGGCCCAAACTAGCTTAACTTTTCAACAAAGCAAGAAGCAGCAAGCCTAATGACACTGCACCTCCCCCCTAAAGTGCCAATTGTCCTTTAAAAAGTCCCAATATGCGCAATATGTGCACAGCAGCAAAAGCACCCACTGCTCCCAAGATGCGTCCCCAGTAGAGGCCAGATATCCAATCCTTATAATTGATGGTGCACCAATGTGATGTGGCCACCTAAATTTCAATTCCAAGTCCAAAAGTGTGCATTCACAACTTCTTTATTTATTCTTCTTCTTTTTGCCAGTGGTACCTGGAGCACAGCCTCTGCATTTTGTTCTCTTCCCATGAACTTCGTCAGGGCTGCAACCAAACACATAGAATATAATGCATCTAATACCCCAATCCTCAGCTATGCATATATTAACATTTTCTACCAATAGACAACAGCACAAAAGACACCACCTCATTCCCCCACATTAAAAAACAGATTCATAAATAATGGCATACACAAATATAAAAAAGAGACATGTAAAAACCTTATGGTGCACAATATGTACCACCCATACAGACATGTTGATCAGGCACTGGCTTTAATACTATATATTTAATCTCTGGTAATGAATCATCATGTTACCGACATCCACTGTTTTACCCTAAACAAACAATTTTTGTATTTATTCTAATGGACAGTAGTCTGAACATAAATATTTACACTACATGACATCCAATTTATGCAATCAAAGGGGAGCTAGATCACTCCCATCAAAGAGGCTAATATAAGAGATCTTATATAATGAAATTGTAGCCATAATGTGTTGTTGGCACGATAGGGACAAGTAGAGTTTTTTGCAGGACAAGTAGATTTATGATGCAGCCTGTCCCATGGACAAGTAGATATTTTATAAAATTTCACACCCCTAGTTTTCCTACTTCTAACCTGTAGACTGGAAAACCATAAGCAGATTTGTGGATACACACCACCTCGAAGTCCTGTACAAATGCCACTGTCTGTGCAAGCCTCTTTATTCAGCATTTATCTGACTAAACACCCACTATGTAAATGTGTGTAAGCAGTTAACGGAACAGATTCCCAGTCTCTGCACTATGCACACGGACCCTTCACCAGGCACTTCTAGTTTGGGCAGTAAGCAAAACCGCAGGAGTGCTTATAGAGTCTATTAACATCATCTGTTGATCCAGAGAAATTGCATTTGCATAGTAATTGAATGTCCTGAAATTCTAACAGCTTAACATTCTCCCGTTACCTCCTCAGAGAATAAGGTTTTTGCCATTTGCGCTGATCTAAAATAAGCAGCAGGAGAGCTGCTAGCTTCATGTAGCTTGAGCAGCAATAATGAAACTGGTGCATTGGGATTTTGCAAATAAAATCTATGATGTAGAGTTACCAGTAGATGTTAATAAAATATTTATCCTGGGCGGTAGGCGGTGCTCTATACCCAGTGAAGTGCCACAGTCAGTTCCGTTCCTACCTTTAGTCTAGGATTTCCTACTTTAGTGTGATGTCGTTGGTAGTGCGGACAGGAACCACTAGCCATCAAGTTAATCTGCAAACGACGTTTTATTGCCACAGCACTACAGCGCAATCTGGCTCAGCCACTTCCCAGCACGAAACTGCTTTCCTAAAACATAATTGTTTTACCTCAAGTTCTGAGCTCTGTATGTTCTGTGCTGCAATGTGCTGCAGGGAGCACTATCACAATATCATGTCTTCCCCCCTTTAAAAATAGATACATACATAAAATATTTAAATATACATTTTTTAGCAGGCTTAATTAGCATTGCTCAATCAATCTCTGAGGCTTCTAAATGGACCTCGTTGACTTTCTAGGAACACTATTAATGTTATTACAATCTTTTATAATGACTCGTGATGATAAATCAATAGCATAACTTTCATTCAGCGCATCAAAGCCAAACTTATTCTGAATAACTTCACTTCCGTTTTTATTGTTCAAAGCTGTTGAGTCCTGAAACTGATTCTTTAGGTGCCATCTGTTTAAAGCTATTAAAATGGGAAGTATTTCTGCTTGTACCTTTTAGGGTCGAGTGCGCAAAGCGCTCTGTCCCTGGTGTAATATCTCTATGGGCTTTTAACCATGCCCGTGTCACGCACTTCAGTTTGGTTGGTTCGTGGACTTGCCTTTTAAAATACGTTTGACTTCATTAGTGAAAGGCATGCACACGTCATGCCTTTTCCGGCGTTTAGCCCTCCTTTAGCGCACAGTCAACCACCGGAAGCATCTGAGGCTTGGTGTTTTCCATATGGTTTCTGGACTACTTTTTATTTCGTAGGCGGCGCGATCTCCTGTGCAGTAATTGAGCGCTTTGAATGACATCGACCCTGTTACCTGGATAATTGCATGTTTGCCGGTTACATGAATATTGCCCTTTTGCCGATACATGTCACTGCGAGCTAAGTTCTGTTTCCTTTTGGGTGTCTACTTCACATTCATGGCAGCTGTCCAGTCACTTATGTGAAACTGTTTTACTTTTCAGTTTATGTGGCAGGAAAAGTACGGTTAGGAGTTTAAAATGCTAATAGCTCTAACTCGAGCAAACTTTGTCTAATCAGCCCAACGGACGGCTTGAGTCTCTAAACGGAACTGTGTCAGCGCATAACAGGGAGGCTATGTAGAGCGCGCGCCTCAGAAAAAATAAATTAATTAATAAAGAGCGACGTGCGGAAGCGGTGCGCAGCAGGCAGCGCCCGTTCAACACCCAGGGAGGCGGCGGCCATGTACGCTCGCGCTGCGCTCCCCAGGAGACGGGAACACAGCGTATAGAGCCAGAGGGGCAGGAGCCCCAATACAAAAAAAAAGAAAAAAGAAAAAAAGAGGCAGAAGAAAAAAATATATACCCAAGACAGGACAGCAGGGAGACACAGGGGCACGTGGGCGGAACCCCCCCAGAAAAAAAAAAAAAGGAAAAAAACAAACAAATAATCACCTCTAAAAAGAGAGAAAAGAGAAGAAAACAGAGAGAGAAAAAATAAATAAAATAAAAATAAACATACAAACATAACTTCATCAAAAGATTTCTGCAATAATAGCAAAGTACCTGGAAGACCAAAAGCACAATGAGCGCTCCACAACAAGAAAACCCCCAGGTGCCAGCGCAGGCGGGCACCAGTACTCACTCTTCAGTCACTGCGCTGCCCCCGTTCAGCCAACTGATTGACCCGGCCACTGCGGCGCCAAGATGGCGCCTGTGGCTAAATCGGCTAGAGAACTACTTCTACGCCACAAGAGAGACCGATGGGGCGGTGCGCAGGTCGCTTAAGCTATTAATGGGAAGAGACGAGCTGCAAGAACTATTTGACTCACTCCCAGTTACCGGTGATAAATCAGACTTTAATGCGGCGGTTGAAGCCCTAAATAAACACTTTGACCCACAGTTAAACTCGGACTTCGAACGTTTCAAACTCCGACAGGCGCAACAGACGGACGTTGAGTCCATGGATATGTTCTATGCACGTTTAAGAAAATTGGCAAGCTCGTGTGTAGGTCTTAATCAACAAGAGGAGATCAGGGCACAGATTATTCAGGGATGCCGGTCAAACGCACTACGAAAACTAATCCTACGCCAGCAGGGCATGTCCCTTGACGACATCTTGGTTCTGGCACGTTCCCATGAACTATCGACGAGCCGGACAGATGCCATGGCGGCAGCAAGGGGACAGTCGATGGCCGCTGCCTCTAACACACGCCCAGTCCAGGTGAAGGAAGAGCAAGTGGACGCCATACAAACTTGTCAACCGCCAGGCCGCAGACCGGACTCCGGCAGACAGGGAACACGTACCTGTGGAAGCTGCGGGTACGAACTAAAACGGCAATGGGGTGGCCAGCGAAAGGCAAAAGGTGCAATAAGTGTGGCAAAGACAATCACTTTGCGAAGGTGTGCAGGTCAGGGAAAGGCTGGCAAGGAAACCAGAAAGGAAAAGACGTCAAAGTCAGGAGTATAACCAAGAATGTCGACGAGTCCAGAACAACCAAGGACCAAAGAGACCCAGTCTTTGAAGAAGATGAGGACGAGGACATCTTCGTGATCTCATTCACTGGTGAAGGAAAACAGAAAAAGCGACTACCACCTATGAGCAACATTCAGATTAACGGCAGATAGGCGACCGTCCTCATAGACACAGGGGCATCGGTGAACGTCATGGATGACACCTTGTTCGAACAGTTGTCTCCAACGCCGTCGCTTACCCCCGACCACCACCAAAATATATAACTACGGGGGCCGAGAACCCCTCCCTCTAAAAGGCACGGTGGAAGTGGCAGTATCCAGTGGGCAGGTCACAACACAGGCCAAATTTTATGTGGTGACTGGAGACCAAGGTACCTTGCTGGGATGTCACACCGCAGAAGAGCTGGAGTTGGTATTCTTTGCACGGCAAGTATACGACTCCCATGCTGAGCGATTGATCAGCGAATTTCCGCAGCTCTTCGAAGGATTGGGCCGGCTCAAAGATAAAAAGATCAAACTCCACATAGATCCAAGAATCACGCCAGTTGACCTAAGACACCGACGTTTGCCATTCCATTTGCGGCCAGCGGTGGAAAAGGAACTACAATTGCTAGAGGACTCGGGAGTGATTGAGAAGGTGGAGGGTCCAACACCATGGGTCTCACCGTTGGTGATAGCCCCTAAACCCAAGCAACCTGGAGCCATCCGTCTGTGCGTTGACATGCGCATTCCCAATAAGGCCATCAAGAGGGAGAGACACATAACACCAACGATCGATGACATCATAGCGAATCTGAATGGGGCACAGTGGTTCTCGAAATTGGACCTCAATGCCGGGTATCACCAGCTGGAGCTGGATCCGGAGAGTAGAAACATTACAACGTTCTCCACTCATGTCGGGCTCCGGCGGTTCAAGAGGCTAAGCTTTGGGGTATCCTCGGCAGCCAAAGTCTTCCAAAATGTGATAAGAGAAACATTATCAGGATTGCCAGGAGTGATCAATCTGAGTGATGACATCCTCATTTACTCCAAGTCTAGAGAGGAACATCATCGACATCTCAGGGCCACATTGCAGAGGCTAGTGGAGGCGGAATTGACACTCCACAAAAAGAAATGCGAGTTCTACCAAACGTCGGTGGAATTTTTCGGATATGTCTTCTCCAAAGAGGGGCTACAGGTGGATCTGCGGACGCCATTCGCCAAGCACCGATTCCCAAGAACCCCACTGAAGTCAGAAGTTTCTTAGGCATGGCGACATATTGCGGGAGGTTCATTCCACAACTTACGACAATGGCAGAGCCTCTCCGACAGCTCACGAAAGGAGGGCACCGTGGGAATGGAGCCCAGCAGCTGATAAGGCGTTCATGAACATAAAGACAGCATTACTAGATAAGGCAACAATGGCCTACTTTAACCCACACAAACGCACAGAGGTGGTAGTAGATGCCAGCCTGGTAGGGCTCGGCGCCGTCCTCTTGCAGGAACAAAACCCTCACGAGTGGCTTCCAGTTGCGTACGCCAGTAGGGCGTTGTCATCTGTTGAAACACGATATGCCCAGATAGAGCGCAAAGCATTGGCGATTCGCTGGGCATGCAAGCATTTCCACCTATACCTGTTCGGGCAAGAGTTTCAGGTGGTAACAGATCACAAGCCGCTGGTCGCACTCTTTGCCGGGTGTCCTCGACTAGCGCCCCCACGAATAGAGCGGTCGAACGTTCTCCTGCAACCCTATCGATTTACAGTTACATATCGACCAGGAGTGAATAACCCCGCAGACTATTTGTCTCGTCATCCAGCTCCAATGAAGGCTGATTATTCTCAAGAGAGTGATGAGGAGAGCACTGAAGTGTTTGTAAACATGATTGTGCAGTCGGCCTTTCCCAAGGCCCTGAGTATAGCAGAGATTGCAGATGCTACCAAGGAAGACCTGGTACTGAGCCAAGTCAAGGAAGCGTTAGATCATAGAAAATGGAAGCTATTCCTGGAAAAGACAAACGTGGCCAATCATGAGTGCAAGGCCAGGTGCTGTGTGCCTGCGGACCCAGCGGCAACACAGATCCCCACGGCCCGCTCCCCCGAACAGAGGTAGGGCTCACCTTGGGGTGCGGCGCGCCGTCTTACGTCTTTGTTCTTTTTTTTTTTCTTTCCACGCCTTCTTCTACTGGCGCGCTGTCGGGTTCCTTGCTCCTGGAACCGGAGACGGTGTACGGGCCGGGCAGTGTGACGCGGGGTGCATGAGTGCCCGCCTCGTCGCCAATGTAGTGGGCTAGGCCCTTACACTGCGGCGCACAGGAACACAGAGACTCCACACGGCTTGAGTCTCTAAACGGAACTGCGTCAGCGCGGCTCCTTCTTTATTTAACAACTCTGTCCTGCGCTCCGCCCGGACGCGCAGAACAGGATACATTGTATTGGAGAGCCCGGATGGCTCTCTACAGGTCCCATTTGAGCCATGAGGATTGGTTCCGTAATGTCACTTGTGTTAGCTTAGCTCTCTGAACTGTTTTTGAGTTACTCATAAACGCTTGAACAGCGTACTCAACGTGTCTGTGTAGCACTGGGAGCCACACTTTCTCACTTAAAAACCTATATTTGTTGGCGTTATTCCTCTACGGCTTTCAAGGTCAACATCAATCACACTTCTCTGTTGTGCAAAGAATATGAATATTTTTGTTCCTTGCAAAATAACACCAAATGGTGCAATTACAAGCCCATCATGTACATTTTTTAAAACAGGATACTTTTCTTATCAGCTCTTAAGGGTACGAATATTGTGTGGTCCACATGTCTCCCTATTCATGTTGATTTTTTTGTTTTTACCTCCTGAATTGTCTGATCAGTTGTCCAAGGTTCTATTAGCTCTTCTTCTGAGATCCATTTCTGAGTAGCAGTTTTAATTATGGAACAAATATATTCTTCAAACAAAGTTGTTTGACTTTGATCCCTAGAAAAAAGAAAGATGTCTCTATAAATAATCTGCTGGATTTTTTTTTTTTCCTAGTGTGTGAACAATTTTAGAGTTGTAATCCATTAACGCCATGCTCAATCTTTCAATGCTTGGTGCCATCCTCACTTTTGTGTTGCCAGAAATTGCTATTAATGCTGGGAGATCAGTAACAACTACAAAAGGTTTTCTTTTCAAAACCATTATGTAAATGCTGACATTCTCAGACAACTACCAAGATTTATTTTCTGGCTGAGATTGTGTTTTTTCAACGTCAAGTAAACTTCTGCTAGCATGTGATGCTACAAGTCTGATAGTTTGCTTTCATGGCACATGTTACACAGGTATTTCCTTAATCAAACTGCAGTTGCATCCACTATTAATTCTGTTCCAAGTGTGGGGTCAAAATGTACAAAATGCATTGCAGAAGAAATGTCATTTTTGATCCTTGTAAATGATATTTCACAATATTCATTCCATCCACATCGGTTCACGTAATGGCACACTTATAGTAGCATAGTCTTTAAAATATCAAACACAAAAACTGTCAAAACCTAGAACTTAGTAACCTTTACATAACTTGCGGGTGTAACATACTTACCACAGATTACATTTTAGCTTTATCTGGAGCCATTCTTTCTTTAGTAAAAAAAAATATAACCATAAAATGTTAAATCTGGATTACCAACTTCACACGTCTCAGTGTTCAAAGTGAGACCAGCTCCACTTAGACATTCACATACTTTTCATCAAAGCATAATCATGTTCTTCCTGAGTTATTCCAAAAACAGGATATCATTCCTGTAATTCATACAGTTTTTTTTCCCGGGCTGATAATGTTTTTATTTTATTGTGAAGTATTTCAGCAGCTAAGCATTTCCCAAAATCTAACCTTTTATACCTATATACCCCTAGATGTGTAGAGAACATTATTTTCAATTGATGATGATGATGATGCTTATATAGGTCTAACCTTGAAGATACCTAAGCAGCAGTAAGGTAGCTTTTATCATCTACATGTGGCCCTGCATGTCTTTCTCTTTCTATCACAGTGTTAGGAATTCCCATATTTACATTTTCTACTGTTACCTGTTTTGTGCTTTGGCACCACAAATATTGGGGAAACCCAAGGTTTCGGGCCAGTTGCTGGTTCAACAATATCTTGCTTTAGCATCTTCTACCTTGCTTTTTAGATGTATTGGTACCATTGTATTCACCAGTGCCACTGGCTTGAGCAACTCATTTATGTGAAGAGTAATCGCTTTTTCTTTCAAGTTGCCAATCTCCAAAATAAACTTGGAAACGTTCCTAGCATTGGGTGATGTGTTGTAAAATAAAAAGTCATCACAATTAGGGCCATTAACTGTGCAGTTTCGCTACTTAAGAGACATAGACCTGGTACTTCCCTTTGCAGAACATGAATCTCCTCTTCACTTGATGTGTTTTCATAATTAAGGATTTCTGTAAATTTTCCTTTACTTTTAACAGGATGTCCACATCCCAATTGAAATACATTTATATCCGAGGGACTAAGTGCAGGTGTTTTTTTAACATCTTTTTGTACTCTGGGGCATGCAAAATAATTGCTTCACTATCTAGGACAGGCAGTGTTTGTAATAACCTACAAAAATATCCACCGTTGATGTCTCTTTAACATGATCCCTTTGTATTAAACTTACTTGTTCATTCTCTGTATCATGCATTCTTGCATCACATGTCATTCTGTTAAGTTTTCTTGTGTTGAAAATTCTTGCATTGAATCACAATGTGATCTTCCATTTGTCTAGTGTATTTGTCATTTCTTTTTTCTAGTTCCTTCCACCTTTTAATATTTTCCTTTGCTATAGTTTCTTTATCCTTTCTTTGCATACATATGTGACTTGATTATATTTTTCATATTTTCCACACAGTTGCTCTACAGGGAGTGCAGAATTATTAGGCAAGTTGTATTTTTGAGGATTCATTTTATTATTGAACAACAACCATGTTCTCAATGAACCCAAAAAACTCATTAATATCAAAGCTGAATATTTTTGGAAGTAGTTTTTAGTTTGTTTTTAGTTTTAGCTATGTTAGGGGGATATCTGTGTGTGCAGGTGACTATTACTGTGCATAATTATTAGGCAACTTAACAAAAAAAATATATATACCCATTTCAATTATTTATTATTACCAGTGAAACCAATATAACATCTCAACATTCACAAATATACATTTCTGACATTCAAAAACAAAACAAAAACAAATCAGTGACCAATATAGCCACCTTTCTTTGCAAGGACACTCAAAAGCCTGCCATCCATGGATTCTGTCAGTGTTTTGATCTGTTCACCATCAACATTGCGTGCAGCAGCAACCACAGCCTCACAGACACTGTTCAGAGAGGTGTACTGTTTTCCCTCCTTGTAAATCTCACATTTGATGATGGACCACAGGTTCTCAATGGGGTTCAGATCAGGTGAACAAGGAGGCCATGTCATTAGATTTCCTTCTTTTATACCCTTTCTTGCCAGCCACGCTGTGGAGTACTTGGACGCGTGTGATGGAGCATTGTCCTGCATGAAAATCATGTTTTTCTTGAAGGATGCAGACTTCTTCCTGTACCACTGCTTGAAGAAGGTGTCTTCCAGGAACTGGCAGTAGGACTGGGAGTTGAGCTTGACTCCATCCTCAACCCGAAAAGGCCCCACAAGCTCATCTTTGATGATACCAGCCCAAACCAGTACTCCACCTCCACCTTGCTGGCGTCTGAGTCGGACTGGAGCTCTCTGCCCTTTACCAATCCAGCCACGGGCCCATCCATCTGGCCCATCAAGACTCACTCTCATTTCATCAGTCCATAAAACCTTAGAAAAATCAGTCTTGAGATATTTCTTGGCCCAGTCTTGACGTTTCAGCTTGTGTGTCTTGTTCAGTGGTGGTCATCTTTCAGCCTTTCTTACCTTGGCCATGTCTCTGAGTATTGCACACCTTGTGCTTTTGGGCACTCCAGTGATGTTGCAGCTCTGAAATATGGCCAAACTGGTGGCAAGTGGCATCGTGGCAGCTGCACGCTTGACTTTTCTCAGTTCATGGGCAGTTATTTTGCGCCTTGGTTTTTCCACACGCTTCTTGCGACCCTGTTGACTATTTTGAATGAAACGCTTGATTGTTCGATGATCACGCTTCAGAAGCTTTGCAATTTTAAGAGTGCTGCATCCCTCTGCAAGATATCTCACTATTTTTGACTTTTCTGAGCCTGTCAAGTCCTTCTTTTGACCCATTTTGCCAAAGGAAAGGAAGTTGCCTAATAATTATGCACACCTGATATAGGGTGTTGATGTCATTAGACCACACCCCTTCTCATTACAGAGATGCACATCACCCAATATGCTTAATTGGTAGTAGGCTTTTGAGCCTATACAGCTTGGAGTAAGACAAGATGCATAAAGAGGATGATGTGGTCAAAATACTCATTTGCCTAATAATTCTGCACTCCCTGTATAGCTGGTCAACTTTCTGTATCTGAAAATTGTAGTCCACATGTCTAACATTATTTCTTTTCTTTTCTCTTATTTATTCATTTCTTCCTTTTTGCACTGATATTGTTTGACATCTGTCACATTTGTTCTGTAGTTTTCATCTATCATTGCTCTGTGTTAACTGCACTTGTTTTTGCTTTCATTCTGTTTAAGCCATTTTAATAGGTTTCGAAGGGTTGATTATTTTTCCAAAAACGTTTTCCTGTATTCTGTTAAACTTCAGCTTTCAATTATCTGTAGTCGTGTAGCTTTATCAGGATTAAATCTATAAAATGGACAGGATTCTACAAATGGGCACAATCTTGTAATAACATTTTCCATGGATTATTCCTCAGACTGACATCCATTATTAAAAGTACACCTCTCAACATCTCTGTTTAGTGGAGGGCCAAAGCTTTCATTAAGGCAATTTATAAGTGATTTATAATAACTTGCACCTTACTCGGGGAGTGTCATAGTTAGATTTTCTAGTTCATCCCCCACTAGATTGAGCTGTAAAGTCTCTTGCTTGCTCGTTGGTGCATGTTTTAGTGTGGTTTTTAAGAAATGTTTAAACCTTTTTGTCCATCTTTCCCACCTTGAAGGTAAAGTCTGTTGTTCGAGCATGTCAAAAGGCTTTGGCCTACGAAACAATAACAGTGAAAGTGTTTTCTTGCTTATCCATTAAATTGATTTGTTCTACCTCTACCAGGTCCGAGGATGTTAACACTGATTCACTCACTTTCAACAATCTCTTCTCCCGTTTTAGTCATAAATAATATTATTTAAAAAATGTTTTCTCCTTTTTTCACATGAGTGAATTTCGTTATGTTTTCCTACAGCTTCTAAAATTCAATTTTCTTGTTTTATATGTGCTTCTCGAGGCACTTATTTTCAGTGTGCCTGACTGAAAACCAAAGATGTCTTCTATTATTTCTTATGGATTCTGCCAGGCTTAAAAATGCCCCTCCCCCCCATAAACTCACAAGCTCGTATTTGGGGATATCTGTTCTCATGTTCACTACATATGGGCCTCTTTAGATGAGAAGTTAGTTTTTTTTCCACTTTGGGCTACCACCCACAAAGAGCTATTTTGATTTCCGCAGTTGTTTACCTTATCAGCTCAACACGTTATATTTTCAGCGTCCGTGCTGGAAATTGGATTCACTTGTTGTTCAGCCTCCTTGTGGTAACGTGAGTTATGAGCTTGTCGCCAGAATGTAGAAATGGTGGTGGTGCAGGCAGAAATCAGGAGCCATCAGGTTGAATTGGGAATGATGTTTTTTCACGTAGCGTTTCAGCTCTGGTTCAGCCACTTCCCAAAACTTAACTGCTTTTCTAAAATATAACTTAACATTCTTTGCTTCCATTTCTACGCTCTGTAGTTTCTGTGTTCCAAGGTGTCAAAGGGTCCACTGCCACAGTATCACAATTAGCTATGTGTGGTGACGCAAATCCTGTGTAGGAAAATAGTGGTTGGAAGCCTGAGCCTTTAGATAATGGTTTACATGTTGAAGGGTACCACTAGTGTGCTCCGGGTGCTCACACCTACTCGGGTTACAGGGTGTGGCTCACAAATTATTATGAACCCGCTGCCTGCATGCACAGGGGATATCAGCAATTGAGAATCAATCCTTCTCCTTTTTATTGTTTATTATTATGTTCTTGTGGTTTGTGTAATTGCGGCATGAACTTTGTTCATTCCTGTGCTTTAGGAGGCTTGGGAACAGGTTTATGACCTTAGCAATGAGCAACCCTAATGCTCTACAGTCGCCTCACAGTATACATTTCAGTCTCATGTGAAATGACTGTTGTATGTGAATTCAGGCTAGTATACAATACTACACAAAAGGATGATGGACGGAGTGCTGAGACTTTTCAACCACTCACCCCCAGTCACAGATCTGGGTTTAATCCATTGTTCTCTTGCTTAGCCTGCCACCCCAGTTTGGGCCCTGCCATATGCAAATCAGTCTTGACCCTATTCCTCATGGGTACAGTCCAGCCTGAACTGCCAAGCCAGTCCTCCCTGGACTGGAAAGAGAACAGATCTGTGATGGGGGTGAGTGTTTGAAAAGTTTCAACACTCCATTCATTATTTTATTTTGTTTTGTGATGTTGCCTTGTGTGCCTAAGTGGCTAAGGTATGCCCAGACGTGGGTCCCTTGCTCGCTGCACCACTGGATTCAAGCTAGCCTGGCTGATGAAGGGTGATACCCTGAAACCGGTCCCCTGATGTTTGTTTCCAGTCCAGGGAGGACCTGGCCTGGCAGTTCGGGCTGGACTGTTCCCATGGGGTACAGAGTCAAGACTGATTTGCATATGGCTGGGTCCAAACTGGGGTGACCTGGTGAGCAAAATAATGATGGATTAAACCCAGATCTGTGACTAGGGGTGGGTGATTGAAAAGTTTTAACACTCCATCCATCATTTTATTTTGTTTTGTGATGTTGCCAGGTATACAATACAGCCAGACTTCAGGCATTAGTAAGGGTCCCCTGCCTTTTTCATGAAGAGGCCACATTTTGAACTTTTGTCAGATAGGGATGCTCTTCCTCATGAGCATAGAATACAGCCGGTTAGTGTAAATCCTTGAATTGTTGGTGGCCTTTTGTACAATGGTGTTATCCTATGTTTGAGCTTTCTCATCTGTAAGTAATTTCATGACCAATGTATCATGTTGATAGATGAGAGGGATGCTAAGGTTTGAAAATAAAGTTCTAAAGAGTGTGCCCACAAGCCTCACACTGAACCAGAGCTACAATAGATCCACTATGCCACCTCGTTTTAAATTACATTAAATGGAACCACTTTGTGGGGTTGCCCATGGCATGTCACCTCAAAGTCTTGGACATTTCTTGCTTTCTCAAGCTCTTCTTACACTCACCGAGTTGGTTTTCTGTGCATCCATTCCACACACACTCCATGCTTCTCAGCTAACTTTACCTGTCTGCACCCTGTTGGACACATTGCTTTTACATATTCATGCCTATTTCCCTAACTGAAAACTGAACGTTAAATGTTTAGGGCAACCAGGCACAGCGTGTCAGATTCTCCCACAGTTATACAACAGCATATCACTTTGCACCTGCTGTGCCGCATTCAGAAGGTCTAAACTAGGCGTTCTCTGACCTTGTTGTCAGGACAGGACGCCCCCCGCCGCGCAGCGCACCCTGCAGGTGCTCTGTCCCTGACTGCCGCTGCTGCCCGTGTTCGAGGCCCTCCTCCACCCTCATCCCTGGTGGCCCAGTGGTGGGCAGCAAGGTTTGCTTCTGTCGTGTTTGTATTCACTTCGTTTGTCTCTTCGTTTTTGTCTCTGTTGTGCTGTTGTCTCTGTTGTGCCCACTGTATTCACTAGTATCTGTATTCCGTATCTGTATCTGTATTGCCTAGTAGTCACTTTATTGTTTTTGTCCTCTCTGTGCGCTTGATCTCGCTCTCTCCCCTTGCACGTCTCCCTCCTCCTCTGACCCCCCTGACCCCCAATCCAGCGCCATCCGCCCGCTTCCCTGACTTTTTTCCCCTACTCTACACCACCTGCCCTCCCACCTCCCCCTCCCCTCTAGCTACCTAGCGTTATTTCCAACCCCCCCTCCCACTCGCCGCTCCCTCGCCCGTTTTCCCGCCGCTTCGGCCACGCCCCCAGCTCCTCCTCCCTCCCTCCACCCCCTCTTAATGCAGGTCGCTGCGCTTCGAGGGTGCGTTCTCTGACCTTGTTGTCAGGACAGGATGCTCCCCCCGCCGCGCAGCGCACCCTGCAGGTGCTCTGTCCCTGACTGCCGCTGCGGCCCGTGTTCGAGGCCCTCCTCCAACCGCAGGCCCCCGCCTGCGCCTCATCCCTGGTGGCCCAGTGGTGGGCAGTAAGGTTTGCTTCTGTCGTGTTTGTATTCACTTCGTTTGTCTCTTCATTTTTGTCTCTGTTGTGCTGTTGTCTCTGTTGTGCCCACTATATTCACTAGTATCTGTATTCCGTATCTGTATCTGTATTGCCTAGTAGTCACTTTATTATTTTTGTCCTCTCTGTGCGCTTGATCTCGTTCTCTCCCCTTGCGCGTCTCCCTCCTCCTCTGACCCCCCCACCCCCAATCCAGCGCCATCCGCCCGCTTCCCTGACTTTTTTCCCCTACCCTACACCCCCTGCCCTCCCACCTCCCCCTCCCCTCTAGCTACCTAGCATTATTTCCAACCCCCCCTCCCCACTCGCCGCTCCCTCGCCCGTTTTCCCGCCGCTTCGGCCCCACCCCCCTCCCGCCCCCAGCTCCTCCTCCCTCCCTCCACCCCCTCTTAATGCAGGTCGCTGCGCGACCGCACCGGAGGCGCGCCAGAGGCAAGCCCGTCTGCGCCCGGACCGCGCCCAGCGCCAGAACCCCTGGACCTCGCCCTCCACTCCGCCCAGGCTCAGCTACGACGCCGCCTCCCTCCACGCACTCAACAACGGCCGAAACCAAAATCCAACACTGCTACCAAGCCGCCCGAAGCACACCCACGGACCTTTCGCCTGCCGCAACTGCCACTTCTCCTGCGACCGAACCTCCAAGCCAACGACCACCAGACCAAACCTCCTCCGCTGCATACTCCTCAACACCCGCTCCGCACGCAAACACGCCGTAGAACTCTGGGACCTGCTCGACAGCACCGCCCCGGACGTAGCCTTCCTGACCGAGACATGGTGGAACGACTCATCCGCGCCAGACATCGCCATCGCTATCCCAGACGGATACAAGATCTCCCGCAGGGACCGCATCAACGGCTACGGAGGAGGACTCGCCATCGTCCACAAATCCTTCCTCAAGATCACCACCCACACCGAAGACCACTTCAACACCGCATAGCTTCTACACTTCCGGATCCACACCGACCCCAACACCACCCTCAGAGGAACGCTCGTCTACAGACCCCCCGGACCATGGACCCAGTTCTGTGACGCCATCGCCGACCTCGCAAGCACCCATGCATTCGCCTCCACGGACTACATCCTCCTCGGGGACCTCAACTTTCACCTCGAGAACAACAACGACCACAATTCCACCACGCTGATCAGCAACCTCACGAACCTCGGACTCAGACAACTCGTCACGTCACCAACCCACACCGCCGGACACACACTGGACGCCATCTTCTCCACCAGCGAACACGTTACCTTCAAAGACACCACCGAACCCTACTGGACCGACCATCACTGCATCCACTTCACCTACAACAAAAACACCGCACACCACCACAGCCGCCAACTCCCCCGCCGCATCTGGGGCAAAGTCACCGAAGAACAACTTCTCAGCACCCTCTCCCAGAACCCACCGAACGAGCCCACCGACCCAGACACCGCGGCCTGCAACTTCAGACAATGGATCATCGACTGCGCCAACATCCTCGCCCCACTGAAGAAACCCCCCAGCAACCTCGCCAGCAAGAAAGCCTCCTGGTTCACGGACGAACTCCTGGCCTCCAAAAGCGCCTGCAGGAAACTGGAAAAGAAATGGCTCCAAGATCGCACACCAGACAACCACGTAACCGTCAAAGACGCCACCCGCCGACACCACCACCTCATCAGGACCACCAAGAGGTCCTCCTTCAAAAACCGCCTAGACAACAACGCACACGACAGCAAAGAGCTCTTCCGCATCGTACAGGAACTGTCCGCCCCCAGCGCCAACGTCAGTGACATCCCGCCCTCTCAAGAACTTTGCGACTCCCTTGCCGCTTTTTTCCACAGCAAGATCGCTGACATCCACAGCAGTTTCAACACCCCCACCACGCCCACCACCGTCACCACCGCAAACCCAAGCATCGCCAACCCCATCACTGCCTGGTCCAACGTCGACGACGAAGCAACACGCAAAATCATGAACACCATCCACTCCGGATCACCGAATGACCCCTGCCCCCACCACATCTTCAACAAAGCCGACTCTATCATCGCGCCCCAACTCCGCAAGATCATCAACGCCTCCTTCGAAACAGGCACCTTCCCGGAAAGCTGGAAGCACGCAGACATCAATGCCCTCCTCAAGAAACCCAAAGCCGATCCCAAGGACCTCAAGAACTTCCGCCCCATCTCCCTCCTCCCCTACCCAGCAAAAGTCGCAGAAAAGATCGTCAACCTTCAACTGACACGCCACATCGAAGACAACAACGTCCTCGACCCCTCACAAACCGGATTTAGACGCAACCACAGCACCGAAACCGCCCTCATCGCCTCCACAGATGACATCAGACGCCAGCTTGACCACGGCGAGACCTCCGCCCTCATCCTCCTAGACCTCTCAGCGGCCTTTGACGCGGTCTGCCACCACACCCTACTATCACGCCTCCAAGAAGCCAGCATCCAGGAAAAAGCCCTAGCCTGGACCTCATCCTTCCTCTCCGGCAGAACACAGACCGTCCGCCTCCCACCCTTCTGCTCAGAAGCCAACAACATCATCTGCGGCGTCCCCCAGGGCTCCTCCCTAAGCCCAACGCTGTTCAACATTTACATGGCTCCCCCCGCACAAGTGGCCCGCCGTCACGACCTCAACATCATCACCTACGCCGATGACACCCAGCTCATCCTCTCCCTCACCAACGACCCCGCCACCGCCACCGCCAAAGCCAACCTCCACGAAGGAATGAAAGCAGTCGCCGACTGGATGAGAAATAGCCGCCTGAAACTCAACACCGACAAGACAGAAATCCTCATCCTAGGGACATCCCCCTCTGCCTGGGACGACTCGTGGTGGCCCACCACCCTTGGAACGGCTCCGACGCCCACCGACCACGCCCGCAACTTAGGATTCATCCTCGACTCCGCACTCTCCATGGACAGACAAGTCAGCGCCGTCACCTCCTCGTGCTACAACACCCTCCGCACCCTCTGCAGGATCTACAAGTGGATTCCGACCGACACCAGGAAGACAGTGACCCACGCCCTCGTCAGCAGCAGATTGGACTACGGCAATGCACTCTATGCAGGAATCCCAGCAAAACACCTCCAACGACTCCAACGCATCCAAAACACCTCAGCCCGACTCATCACCAACGCACCCCGCCACAGCCACATCACCCCTCACCTCAAAGAGCTCCACTGGTTTCCCGTCGACAAAAGGGTCACCTTCAAGCTCCTCACCCACGCACACAAAGCACTCCACAACGTCGGCCCCACCTACCTCAACGACAGACTTAATTTCTACACACCGACCCGCCAACAGCGATCCGCGAGCCTCGCCCTCGCCACCGTCCCCCGCATCCAACGAACCACCTCCCGCGGCAGATCCTTCTCCTACCTCGCCGCCAAGACCTGGAACACGCTCCCTACCTACCTCCGACAGACTCAAGACCTACTCGCCTTCAGAAGACTCCTCAAGACCTGGCTCTTCGAGCAGTAGCAGTCTTCCCCCCCCCCCTCCCCCCCTCAGCGCCTTGGAACCCTAACGGGTAAGTAGCGCGCTCTATAAATGTCTGTGATTGATTGATTGATTGATTGATTGATGTTAATTTTACTCTAAAGTCAGGCATGTTGACCCACTCACTGTGAGGCTACATCGCCTCTGAAGGGTTTGACCTTCTGATAGGTCATTTCCCTAATCAGCTAGTGTATCCAGTTGTGCTTTGATCGTTTATTTACTCCACCCTCGCCGGACACCACCTTTGATCTAAACCTTAATTTGTTTAATTTGCCTCACCTTACCAGGTACACCCTTACGCACCATACAACATCCACTTTCTGCTTCCAGAGTCTTTATGCAAACTCCTTATATGTCTTCAGATTGTGCTTGCAAACACCTGGCATTAAGCAATCATGCTAATTGGAATTGTGTCTGAAATCCTGCCATCTGACCCCAGTTTCCCCCAAGAGTGTGTCCTCTATTCCTTTATTACGTCAGAAGCATTTTTATAACCAGTTGTGTCCATGCTTTTCCATCTACTCAGTCTGTTTTTTTGCTCCCACATTTACCCAGTGCTTGTTTCTCACTCAGGATTGTGCAAATAAACTGTTTTAACATCCATATTTTTCTTCCCGTGCTCAGCTTTTTTGATAGTGCCAATAGGATTATCGATATTATGGCCAAGGGGATATCATTAATTTAATTTCGTTGGTAAATCCCCTTTTTGTTTAAAACAAAAAAAATGAATAACGTTTTGAGATGGATTTGGTGAAAGGGACGATTCAGCCTTAGTTGTTTCCTGGCTGATGAAAGGAGAACCTTTGAGTAAGGTAACAGTACCACCGGTCACCTTTGGGTTCGTAGACTCAATATTAAAATAGTTATTCCCATTGGCCCTGGATCAAATCATAACAAAATCTTATTTCCTACAGTGACAAGTACAGCTGAGCATTCATGCGCTTTTGCATGAGTATTGCACACGCAGGTGAGATTTAGGACCATATGTACGAACACATTTTCCCATAGACACAGAATGGGTAAAGCTGTTTGATACATCTAGCCCTAATTGATTTCTGACTTGTATTACTTGTGTGTAAATATCTGTAGGTAAACATAAGTACTACGGGTGGGGGCGGTCCACTGGCAAAACGACTGGCCGTGCAGAGGAAGTTTGTCTGGTTCCAGACCCCGTGAGACTAAATCTGCTTCACTGCAGAACAATCTCTAACACTAAATTCTGACCTCTTTTTTTTTAAAATCTTTTTATTCCTTTCAAACAATACAGGGTAGTCAACCAATATCAATTACGCCAATATATATCAAATATTATAGGTAACAAGTTCTCATCTGTAGCAGGTAAGAAAGCATCACATGTGCATATACTGGTGGCATCGTAATCATCTGTTATAAAGAGAGTCACATAGAGATTGGAGGACCCATATGTATTCAATATAACAATCAACACCAGTTAAACCAGCCCCATCACGTGTCAGTGTCTCCAGTCAGTTATGATACATTACAATATAGTCAAATGACATCTATCTTAGTGTGGTCTCTAAGTAGGGATAAGGGGGGATAAAACATACCTTATGCTACAACAAAAAACCTGCTTGGTGTATATGAAGTAGGACGTCGGGTACTCTCAACCATGGCAACTGCAACATGTCAGTCACAACTAAATTCTGACCTATTTGGTGTCATTTTTCAACTTTGAAGCATTTCAGGCATTTTTGAGAGCTGTAAAATGGAAGTCGTGGGCCCTGTATAAAATTGCAATTTTTAAATTATCATCTCAGAGGAGACGCGCATAACATACAAGACACTTTATCAGGTCTATGTAATGTTATTGGTAATATTGCTGCATCAGTCTCAAAATCTGGCAAATCAAGAAGATCTGATCCCATCCAATTCCTTCTTAACTAAGCTTAGCCGCCAACCTACTGTGTGAGCTGATCAAAAGCCAACAAATACTAAACAAAGTCAGGGCAATCACTTTAATCTGGTAGGAAGCCCACATACCAGCTGTTAACTGAGTGGAGCAACCAAACTGCTCTGTATGATAATCTAAAGCCAACAACTTCCAAAGTCAGGGCAGCCAATTTACCCTGTTCTGAAGTCAACGTACTCCCCCAGACTGAGCGAAAATAGTTGCCCCATATGATGGTCTTATCTGAGCTAACAAACCCCTTTTAAAGTGTGCAGAGCAGCCAACCTGGAGCCAACAACCACCTCCCAGGATGAATGAGAAGCGCCAGCCTACTCCAAACATGATCAGAACTCAACAACTTCACCCATGTAGAGCCAAAGCAGCCTATTTAATCCCATCCTGATGTGAAGGAAACAACTGTTTTAGAAACTAAAGAAGAGGAAGGAGCCATCTTAGTCTATAACCTTATCTGAGGTCAACAAATACCTCACATTCTGAATGAGGAAAGCCTCCTTACCTTCTGCCTTTATCTGAATGCAGCACCTATATTGGAAACAACCATTTGCCTGCTGATGGGCTCTACAGGTAGTAAGCTCTCTGAGAGAGTCACTCTACCGCTAATAATGTTCATCATTCAACTCTTTATAGAGAGTGGTAGAAGTTAACTTAATACTTCTGTGAACTACAGGCACAAAACAGAACACTGAACTAGAAGATCCAGTTATCACCACTTTGCACTGGCCACGCTGGTTGTGAAATCCCATAACAACAACCTGCCGCCTGTGCTGTACTGGTATTGAAGACGTACCGCATTTGCTATGCTCTTGTGAAGAGCTGCTGAAGGAAAGGAGACAACTTTTGAAAGACCCATTTCATAAAAGAGGGATTTGTTCGCGGAGACAGGCTGTGCTGGCCTGCTTCACTCCCGAAGACCCACAGCTGAACTGTTGTTTCGTAAAATTCCTCGGTCTGGTGAGCAGAAAGCTGCCAAGGGTCACCTCAATTACTTGATTCTAACTACGTGTGCACATGCACTTTTGTCTTTCTATTTTAGCCGAAGTTCCCTTCGACCAGGTTAGATCAGTCCTAAGTTTGATCAGCACATAGCACTTTCTCGGACTTCCTCGCACTTTCTGCACAAAGATTGTGTCTTGGTTTAGGCACAGGTTAACGTCCTTTATTCTCAGGGGCCCTCTGCCTCGGACCGGCTTTTGACACAGCCCTTTGTGCTTCCTTTTCGGGACTTTTAATTGATTAGAGTAAGAGATGATTTTATGTACAAGTTTTCCATATGACATGTTGTGTTTCTTCTAGGAAATTTTGAGTGATCTGAGTAAGAGAATTATCTTATGCATTTATGTGCTATATTGTATGCTATTCATATTTAAGTTCTAAATGTTGGGCGTTTTACTGCAATAGTTTTAAGTAACTATGCAAATAAAGATGAACCTGAACCAGTAATCCCCACTTGACCTGGCGTATCACTAACAAATTCTACCCAAACATTAAAAGCAAAGTGACCACAGTGTTTTTTTCTCGACACAACCTGTTTATGAGTTGAGTCAGTGTTACCCATGCTTGTCTGACAGAGACATGAGTATGTGACTGTTTATTAGTGATTGGCGGAGGCCAGAGGGAGTTCTTACTTTTTACATGGAAACAGACAACTAGAACTGGAGGTCGTTAAATGACTGGCCTCGGACAGAGTGCTGCTCTATGCTCCACGTTTGGAGTCTGGTGGGCCTGATGATGTATAATATTGCTTAAGACGGAGGCGTCCATAGTTCTATTGCACTGCTGAGACCCTGTCAGGAAATGAAGTTCTTAAAATTCACCACCCTCCGCGAAAAGCTGTGCAGTTTGTAAATGCAATTGTTGAGTTTAGAAGATTGTGGACAGTGTAGCAAATGACCATATCCAGGAGCAGAGCAGGGCTAGAGATTAGTTTCAAAGTCTATTGTCTCCGAACCTGGACTGGGTTAGTCTGTCTGCTCCAGAGAAGCTTTATCTAACCAGTGGGTGATCACTCAAATGGAGGTTCGTCTTGTCAGCTGATCCCCATGGAGGAGTGCAAGCTCCCCCCTGACTGAACTAAGGCGAATGAGTAAGAAGCAAAACCACTATTGTTGGTATACGGACTCCTTTAATTAACTTCATACAAAGCAGAAAACAGATCCTTCAGGCATATTTCTGGTAAAGAGAAGCTAGGCTGCATGTAACGAAAGAATCCGGCTGAGTTTGTTAATCATCTCATGCCCTGGAGAGCGAAAGGACACTTTTAGTTTTACTGTTATGTACAGGCAAAAAAATTCCACACTAAATGAAGTAGCCGACCTGCCACCTTCTCACCTTATATGATCCATAAAGAGTTACCTATAAAGCAGTGCTTAATTTGTAAATAAAGAAGTGCAGGTGCTCACAGCCCTTCTCTTAGACAAGAGGCTGCTGTAATAAAATCTGCCAGCACTGAATACTAAGGCAGCGTAATCCTGAAGCCATCTCGGTCCTCTTCAATCCATTTACGGCCACCCCTGCCCCTTCAGGTCATCTGCAACTTTCTACTTTCTCCCTTTATGACGCTTTTTAGTTTTTCCTTGTTCCGTCTTTCCCATATGTCTTTTGCTCGCAGCAAATGCTTGAGGCAGAAGAATAAGCCCCGCCCCTCACAAATAAGTGCCGGTGCTTAGCACAGGAAACAGCAAGCACAAATTAAGCACTGCTATAAAGGTAACAGAGGGCCTTTCAGGACGAGGGAGAGCTGGTACCCTTCCACAGCAAGTGTAACGTGTAGCCCACAATAGCCAATCTCATTTGGGGAATTGGCAGGCACAGATTGTCCATCACTAAGGTATACTTGCCCGTAGAAAAAGGGGCTTTGGACCCTCAGGCTTTGAAAGTTACTTTATTGTGGTCCATCTTCAATAGATCGTGCAGTGGCTGTCATGAACCCCTTTCTATGGAAAAGCTCTAACTTCATAAAATTCTCTGGGTAACTGCAAGATCTGGTTACTGACGGTATCACAGCACTGCCGGCATAAGTACCTGCAGTAGTCAAAGACGCACACACCTTATGCGTCCAAGATACGCTGGGGGTGGTACGAGACATGGCCTGCTATAAAGAACGGGTAAAAAGTGGCACAGTGGCATGCAGCTGATATCATAAATGTAGTCCAGATGTACGAATTGTGTAGTCTGGTACCCTTTGTGGACCTACAGCAAGAATACAACATACCTGCTGGTCAGTCTGTTACACACACTGTGATATGTATGACAATTAAAATTCTCTGGGGGCTTCTCTGCAAGAAATGAACACAGAACACGCACAAGAATACTATTGATTTCAGCAGAGGTTTGTCATCACAGCATATCTAATCTGTAGAAATCACTGAATTCTGAAGAGCTGGGAAAATTGTGTGCATTTAGAGAGATTTGGGAAATATGGTCTTGATGGATTCAGAGTTAACATCGAGTCTTCGAAATGTCATTAAAGTCTCCAGAAATGCCAGACTCAGATTCACTCAATCTAACTACCTTCATTGCCTACCCCTCACTCCAGCCAAGATACTCAGAATGTACCCCACAGCAGCAGACCTTTGGCCCCAGATGTAAAGAACCTACAGCGGGATCTGTTACATGATTAGGCGTTGAGGAGTCTTGGAGTGACATAACGGACAGACTGAATGGTTGGATAGGCAGACAACAACCTCTACATTCCCATGCATGCTCAGTTTGATAGCTAGACCCCAGGTAAACAAATCACTGAATACAATAATTCATCTAGTCATTGCACTGCACCAAAAGCGAGCACGCATCATTCAATGGACGGCTTCCCTTTCCCCTGGCATAGTTGGGTAGAGAGCAATATGCTGAAATGGGGCTAGACCGAAAAAGAGGTGATTATGCTTTTAAAACATAAAGCACAAAACTCACAATAAGGGTGGGCTTGTCCATTGTGCTACAGAAAGTAGACCCTGATTCAGTTGATAAGCCCCATCAGCATTATAATGTAAGGCAAACCACATAGAGAACTCCAAAGCAGTATATATGTGCTGAAAACTGGGGCTGGGTCAAAAAGCATGCAGAACTGGATGCATTGTGGTGTCCTCAGCTGACAGGTGTACTTCCTGTTAGATATATACTGACTATTAAGCTCTTTCTGCATGCTGTACAGATGTTCGATATTGTTGTAGTTTGAAAGCCACGTAACATATCACTTTCTGTGAGATCCATAATATGTAGTAACATGAATAGAAGTTATCAAGTTTTCCTAAAAACAAATAAACACATTTTCAAAAGTATCATCCGCACACTGTAAATGCACATGGTAAAACCATGTGATCAAACCTAATGACCTGATCTTCAGCCATCAAACTGCACATCAATGGAGTAAGGAGGGGCTACCCTGCGCCAAACTGAATATCAATTCAGTATTCCGGATTTGTGGAAGACTAGCATTACACTTCATGCTGCCTTGGGCTAGATTCAAGGAATACTGGAATTAAAGAACTCTGAAAATTTGGAAATTTCTATGGCCCTTGATCTTTAGCAGCTGGTATTTCTGCCAGGATACAGGGTAGAAACAGCACTGGCAATTGCCCTAGATCATAGCACTGGCAATTGCCCTGGATCATACCTGGTTCTCTGATGGTTGATGGGGGCACGGAAAAAAGCAATTTTCCTGGACTTCTCTGACACTTCATGTGGTTGTCATTACTGAATAGGCCAAGAGATTAGCCAGATTGGAATGGCCGGCTTTGAAAATTAAAGAGTGTTTAGCTAGCATCCAGAAAAGAATGGGTCAAACCTTATGCAAGATAGACAGAGCTGTTGATGACTGGCAATCACAAATCCAGCTGAGCAGAGAAAATTGACACTTGGGTCATCTTGAATCAGAACCTCTCCTTGCTGGCTCAGATGAATGAGATGTCCAGCTTTTGCTTTCATCTTCTGTGTGTTCTCATTAAAGTCGTGCCATCAGTCTTAAAAATATTGATTGCCGTGGTTAAGGCTTCATGCATGTATTTAGCCCAGGGTATTGTACCACCTATGTCTTGGCTTCCTAACGATGTGACTGCCAGGCTCCCATGACGTACAAAAGTTTGTTGTTTGCTACTGATTGTACCTGTGAAAATTTGATCCGGCATCAGAACCTCGCAGAAGTTTGCATGGGTTGGCTGTGGACCATTAGGTATGATTTAAGTGCCTATTTCTCCTCTATAAGTGCTCGTATAGGAAAGAGTCGTAAATTTTGGCTAACTCCATTTAACACTGTGTTCCCTTATGACTATTTCATTCCTAGAGTAGTATTTTCTATATTCCACAAATCAAAATGCTTTGCTGAGGTGGGTGCGTCCTTCAGTACCTCTGGCCTAAATTATGGGTTACACAAACTTTTTAACTTAAACAGATCAAGAACAACTCAGTGTTTAGGAAGACTTTGAAGATGACTATTCTGCTCGTTTTGGCAGTCAAGCTTCATATTTTGGGTGACAGGTTCCTAGTTAGATGTTATTTTTTGTCTCCAGCGTCAGGAATACATTGAGTGGTGTACGTTGTTCTTTACAAATAATACAGACAATCAAAATTAATGAATCTGTAAATAAATGTCAGTTTCTTTATAAGTCGCTTAACAACTGCCCACTTTGCACTAATTGTCAGAACTCCCTAAAAAAACGAAAAAGATACAAATAGTGCTGTAAACTCTGCCCTCAGTAGGCTGACATAAGTTTTGGAAAGACCAGGAGTATTTCCAAAGTCTTCTGCTCTGGTACAGTGAAGAGCTTCTGATTTCTACCAGAGAGCTTTCCATACCTGGTGCTGCACTCAGAGATCAGCTAGTGCCAGCCACTTAGTAACAAACCTTAACGTCGAGAAGGCTATATATATGCTGTGGATTGCAGGTTATGTCATGGAGTCACTGAGTCAACGGGGCATGCAGCTTGCACTCTGTCCCATTTTGTGCTCATCCATAGAAGCCATTAGTGCGGAGTTGAACCGATCAAGAAACTTTGCTAAAATCCATTTTGATCGTGGAGTGATAATGATATAGTGAAAGCTGCAGTCTGTGAAGGTGTCAGAGGCAGGTCCACATATACGGTGTTATCATAGTTCATATGCTTTAAGATGGGGGGTTGAGGATTTATTCAAAGTTGAGGTGAGCAGACATAAAGATTAAAGGTTCCATCTCCACCCCAACCACAACTCTCGAAATACGTAGCAGTGCAACATTGTGGCGCACTTTAAGTAGGTCACCAGACCCAACCTGGACCAGCCACTGACTTTTTGATCACAAAGTCTGCCTTATCAGGCTTATCTCAGTGCTGCTTCATCAAAATGCAGACTTTATCAAGCAAGTTAATGAAGATGAGAATTCAACTTGACATTATACAGAAAGTGGCATAAATCTGCTATCTCCAAGTGGGTAGGATTTCAGATTGTTCCTCTTCACAGGGTCCACTAGCCACTTAATAGAGAAATTGTTGAGAGACAACACAGTGACTGCAGAAAACTCCACAGTGGGACAGCAGCACATCGATAAGTACATCACAGAATCTTGCACTTTACGCTTATTAAGAACGGTTAGTGTTTAAATTAATGGAGACATTGTAATTCTGCGTGAATATAGACCATCCCCTACAGAGACAATTGATAGTGGATTCTGGTTTACATGATGTCAGAGTCATTTTCATCCCTATATTTGACTTAGTCTGACGCTGAAGACGCGTCTGTGACGCGAAACACGTGTTGGCTCAGGCTGTTTTGTGTTGTTCTTTACCTATGAAAGACAAGTCATTCCTGATTGGAAAGGAAAAAAAAGTTTTGGAAACGTTTTTCGTGTGATTTGTAAACGGATCACACCGAATAATTTCTCCATATGGGCACTACTCTTGTTGAGGGACTGGAGATCCTGGGCACCCTGCACCTGGCATATTTCCTGAAACCCTCTATTGTAGTTTTTTACATGGAAAAGTATGTTTATGTAATAATCTTTGTAGTTGCTTGTGAGCATGCCAAAGGACCCTGCTGTTTTTCATTCAGCTGGTGGACGGTTGACTGTAGCCCAGGCCTAAGTAGATTGTTTTCAAGACAGCATCATAAGGCAGATTTAAGCTAATTTTATCTGCATGGTACCAAAATGTATTTTGGTATGGTGCTGAAAGTCCTGTTTAGTTAGGAATGCTTTGTCATCTGAATGCCTTGGTACTGTTTTATTTGCATGAGAATTTTGGGATCTTTCTATTGTGTTCTGTGTGAGAAAGATGTAGTGTAATTCGAAAGGCCCATGTAGTTAGTGTTGTTGGGGGAAGGTGGGGTTTTGTGTCCGATGGTAGATAATTACAGCATATTGGAAGTAACTGTAGGGAGAATTACGTGAATCTACAAGCCACTGTTTTCTGACGTGTTGTTATGAAAGCTATAACTTGACATGGTATAAGTGATGTCATATGCAAGGGTATAACCGGTGCATTGAGAAGGCATGAGTTATAGTTAATGTAGCATGGCGAGTGAGGTGAAAAATGAGCAACTTATCAAATTTGAAGGTGGTGTGTTAAGTTGAAATATAAGTTATAAGTAACACTGTGTACGTAGGTGCACAACTTCGAGTAATTAGGAGGTGATGTGTAAATTCTAAATTTAAGGTATAACTATAACTTTAGAATTTGCTAATGTTTCTGTAGTTTGTGTTGTTTGTATGGAAAGAATAAATAAAGTTTTCCTAGCTGTAACATACCTCTAGCCTTTGTTTTTTTCATGGAATTTCATTGGTTTTTGTTTTTAATGAAAATGTGTTTCAAATTGTAGTATTGAATGTTATTTATTTAAGTCTCATTAATTTGAGTGTGGTACAGTAAAATGAATGAGTGTTGTAGAGTAGAGTATTGTATAGTGTAATTGAGTGCAGTGCACTACAGTGTAGTGGAGTAGAGTTGGAAACAGTGTAGTAGAGTATTATAGAGTGGGGTTGTATGGAGTACACTAGTGTGTTGTAGAGTGGAGCTGTGTAGAGTGGATGATTGGACAGTGGTATAGATTGAAGTACAGTTTCATATAGTGGAGTAGAGTTCACTGGAGTTGCATAACATAGTGTTGAGAAAAGTATAATACAGTGTATTAGCATGTCATAGAGTAGAGTGGTGTGCTGTTGATTATAGTCTAGTTGCTTGGCGTATAGTCAAGTAAACTGAATTGGAGTGGTGTATAATAGAGTAAAGTGCTGTATCGCAGAGCGTTGGAAAGTGTTGTTTAGTGGAATACAGTCTTGTACCATTGGAGTTTACGCATTGATTGGACTATAGATTTGGACAGTGGAGTGTACGTGGATAGAATGAAGTAGAGTCTCATAGACTGCCATGAAGTGCAGTTCTAGATAGTGCAGCAGAGTGTCGCACATTGGAGCTGCATAGAGTGCAGTGGCATACACTGTAGTGGTGTGAAGTCGATTACCGTAAAGTGGAGTAGCATATAGTGGAAGAGCGCACAATGAAATACCTTACAGTCTAATAGTGTACAATGGAGTGTAGAAAAGTGGATTGTCATAAGGTGGAATTGCATAGGCTAAAGTGTTGTAGAGTGGAGTGCCATACACTGGAATGGCATACAGTGGAGTAGGGTTCAGTGGAGTGGCATAGACTGAAGTGGTGTATAGTGGTTCGGCATACATTTGAGTTGCATGCAGTGGAGTGGCATACAGCGGAATAGCATTTAGTCGAGTACTGTACAGAGGAGTTGTGTACAGTGGAGTTGCAAATACTGCAGTGACATACAGTGGAGTGGGGTAGAGTGGAGTAGCTTATAGTGGAGTGTCGCAGAGTGGCGTATCATCTAAGGGAATATCGTAGAATAGATTTGCGTACAGTAGAGTAGCGGAAAGTTGAGTAGCCTGCATTGGAGCACTATAAAGTGAAATAAAGTAGAGTGGAGTGGCATATAATGTAATAGTGTAGAGTGGAATAGCTTATAGTGGAGTTGCATACAGTGGAGTTGCATACGGTGGAGTTACATACAGTGGAGTGGTGTACACTGCAGCGGCATGCAGTAAAGTAGCGTAGAGTTGAGTTGTGTATAGTCTAGTGCCGTACAGTGTAGTGGGGTATGCATGTGCTAGAAATTTTTAGAGGGCTCTGTATTATGGTGTGCAGAGTAATGCAAGTCAGTGACTTGTGCTACAGTACATTTCAGTTCATGTACCAAGCAAAGCTGGACGGTGCATGGTGGTTTTGCATAGTTTGGTAAATGTTACGTCAGTATTGTTTTGCTCTTGCAACACTGTGTGTAACGCAATAGAATCCCAAATTTGTCCTGTACTGATTTATAGAATCATGGCAAACCACTGTAAGTTAACAGTGCAATGTGGTATTTAGTGGTAACAAGGCAATGCATAATTGGCTAATGTCCGCCTTTAAAAATGTAAAAGACAGCCATAATCCTTTTATTAGGGTTTTGGATTGCTCAATCAGATAATGACTTGTCATCGCTATGTACTGCGGTACTACCTCAAAAGTACTACTGTGCTAACAGATATCACTAAGTTTAAAATGCTAATAGCTCTAAAAATGTAATCAAGATCTGACTGTGGTGATTAGTTATAGTTCGTGTTGTGTGCTTAGGGAGCTGAAAAGAGTGTAATGAGATCCGCTGCTTATAATAATTTGAAGGTGGTGGATAAATTGTAGATGAAAGTTTTATAACTATAGTTTTGGAATTTTTTTATTTTATGTAGTTTAAACTTGGTTTGTATTGGACAAATAAGTTTCCCTAACTATGACTATGCTTTAACCTTTGTTTTATTTATTGAATTTCAATGTTTTTTGTACATTTTTTATAAAAATGTGTTTCAAACCGTAGAGTCCACTCGCAAGTAGAGAGTTGTTATGTGGAGTGTTTTACAGTACAATGGGGGAGAGTGTTGTAAAGTCTATTGTCATAGACTGGAGTATTGTAGATTGGAATCAAGTAGAGTAGAGTGTAGTAGCATATCGTGTAGTGTAGTAAAGTGTTATATCATGTAGTGTCAGGGTGTCGTAGACAGTCATATAGTGAAGTAGAGTGTTTTAGAGTGGAGTAAGGTAAAGTAGAGTGTCATAGAATGGAGTATTGTCAAAAGGAGTGCCTTAGAGTACAGTGGAGGAGAGTGTCGTAAAATGGAGTGCCATGTCATGTAGTGGAGAGGCGTATCGTAGAGAGAAGTTGGGTGGTGTGTCGTTGAGTGTCATACAGTGTAGTACAGTGGCATAGAATGAAGTAGAGTGGCATACAGTGTCCTACAGTGTTGTAGAGTGGAGTTGCATGCGGCGGAATAGAGTAGATTGGAATTAGTGTACAGTAGAATGTCGTAGAGTGGAATAGCATTTAGTCGAATAGCGTACAGTCGTGTGATGTAGACTTGCATGGTGTACAGTGTAATGGCATAGAGCGGAGTGTTGTACAGTGGAGAGACGTAGAGTGGAATATCATATAGTGGAGTAGCTACAGTGGCGTGGCATACGGATGTATGTGAAATTTAGCAGCCGTGTAGATTGTGGTGCGCAGAGTAATGCAGAAGACTGAAATTGCACTACATTTCTCCAGATTTACTAATCAATGCAGGGCCATGCATGGTGGTCTTGTGTTCCTTTGTAAGTCGGACTTCAGTATTGCATTGCCCATGCAACACCATGAGTGACGCAAGAATACCACAATCCAGTAATACAGCAAAGCCTTAGTTATATTTTGGGCCTTCGTATTATGTGATAACTTTGCAGTATATGGCGGTGACAAGCCAGTATATAATTGAGTAATGGCTGTTCTTAGAGAATGAAAAGGCTACCATATTGTTTTCATAACACTTTGACTGTGTTCAGTGTTAGAGCCTCAAATATAGGCAAGTAGTAGGTCCCTACCCATTATCACTTTATTTAAGTGGGAATAGATAGGGAAATGTATTTATATTTCTTTATATATTTTTAAAAAAAGTCTGCGGTCATGTACCTCAGTAGTTTCACAAAATGTGAAATTCTGCAACAGTACCGCAGTGACATATATCGCTAATTTTAAATGCATTATAACTCAAACAAATACTTACTCAATTTAACTGCAGTACCCAAAAAGCATCATCTCTTCTTTCTGACAAATTTCACGTAAATCCGTTTCGCGGTTTGAATTCTATGTCAAATACAATAGTCTAATAAAAATGCATTTGTGGAAAAACAGATTTGGAACCCCCTTTTATCTTTGCCACTCCCTTAAGAATTCACCTAAAAAAATTACATCATCTCAAAATGTAGAAAATGCTATAGGTCTGGAAAGTTTTATGGTAATTTGCCAAACAGGTGGAAAGTTATTAGGGAGCTAATACCTGAGGAATTCCATCTTAGGGAATACTAACTATAATTACAGAGTGGCAATCAGATTTAATGTGATTTCTTTCTTTTTATATTTTGTATTAGTTATGTATTTACTTATTGGTTTACATAATCATGTGACCATGAGCATATCTACGTATCTTTTTGTTGTTCATGTAGTGATTCTGAAAATGTACATATGCAGTCTAATTTATGTTGTGTGCTTCCTTGCTACTTTTAGTAGGATTGTGCTACTTATGAAGCCAAAGTCCTCCATATAGTATTTTGTGTGGTTCACTGCTAGGCAATGTTTCATTTTGTTGCACAGGGGTGCATAAGACACATGTTTTTTGTTTGGCTTTTTGGGCCAGTTTTATGTTGTGAGCCAGAGAGCATGCAAAGAAAACCTATGTAGATTGAGATGTATTCTATTAGTTGTGTATTTGTTTATAGGTTTCCATTAGCATGTGACCTTAAATGGGTCTTTCAGTTGTTCATGTAGTAAATCTGAAACTTTACATATGCAGTCTAGTTTAGTTTATATTTTGGGCTTCCTTGCAACTTTTAGTAGTATTGTGCTAGAAGATATCACTAAGTTGAAAAACCTTATAACTTAAATACTTACTCTACTTACCTGCAGTACCCAAAAGAATCATCTATGCACCCTAATATCTAAAGCTACCAACTTTCAGCAAAATATAACTACCTGTTTTCATGCTGCACGAAACACAAACGTCTGTAAATAAATGCATTGGATTTCAAGCCTGTTTTGGACCCCACTTTTTTCTTTGCTCCCCCTTGACCAACAGCCACAAAACTTCCATCACTCTTACAGTGAACCAGAGGGCAGCAGGTCTGAAAGGTTTCGTGGACATTTGTCAAACCGGTGCAAAGTTATTAAGGGACAAAAATCCAAAAAAGCAAAATCCTTTATCTCTGGTAACCCTATAGATAGCGAAAAGAGGGTCTTTAAAAAGATTTTTTGTAAAACAATGTTATGAGATAGAGTCATATATCAGGGTGCAAGATTTCATAACTTGATGTTACCTTCACAAATAATATTGTAAAGTTAGCTGCTCAGATTATTTCAGTGTTTCTGAACTTCAGCAAGGTACTGGCACAGTTCAACCTGCTTTATTTATTTATGCCCTGGTAGTCGATCAGGGTTTTAACTCGCCATCCTCCCAACTGGGTTTAACATCATTTTTGGCATGTGATTTGTAATTGCAGAATTTACTTCCCATGTGTTAGATGCTGAGAATTTCCACATTGTTGCCAATCAAAATGTACACTTAAGAGCATGATGCAGAAGATCATTATGATCTACTAGCCATGCCTAGAACTCTAACTCAGTGACCCACCTCAAAAATGCTAATGACAATGATTAAAAGAAAATATGAACTTTTACCTGTGGTTGTCCATGTTCGTGCATTTTGATGTGACCCTGGTGGTTCACTGTTGACAGTATATCCAGTGGTAAAAAACTGTGAAGGTTCAAAAGTATAATACATTCTATTAGGCTACCTCTGATTGGTTGCTTTTGGCATGAGGTTTCGAAGCCATTTGGGGAATTCAACAGCTTTGTTAGGTTGGTAGGTTAGTAACCTTTAGTAACAGTGTTCAGACATCTGAACTATCAGTTGGAGATCAAAGCTGGCTATGACTGAAAAGGACTTGGCTAACATGTATACACCTGAGCTTCTGAGTAGTCCATAGTGGATTCCATCAGTGGAGAATTCGTATTTTGCACTTTTTGTCAGGTTTATTTTTCATGCACTTGCAGAAGTTATCTAGGGGCTGTTTGAGTGTTTTAAAGCTGACCACAGATCTTTTGTCATCTTATCTTATGCTAGATATGGCTTTTTCTCAACAGTCCACTACTAACTAGAAGCATCTCTGAGTGTTGGTAGTGCCATGGAGGGCAGACCATCCTTGCGCAAGTTGGGAGGATCTTCTGAGTCTGTGTCTACCTTAAACAGTGAAGAATTTGTCTTGGTGGCACAACAGGCGGATGGCTCTAATTCTAGTGCTGATGACAAGCCTCAAATCAAGGTAAGGCTGTGCTAAATTCTATAAGGTTTTCTGAGGGCATGTAGGCGTTTTTATTACAAGGCCTTTCCTTAATAGATCTTCAGATCTTTTAGGAAGATCACACATGATATGTGCTCTCCAAGAAGATAAGTAACCTTCAGATTGTTAGTGTATGTTCTCTAATGTAACTTTGCTGCAGCACGTTTGCTAACATCATGCGCTCTCTTAAGTCTCTGCGACTGCACTTGAATATGCACACATTGTTTTTTAACTGCTTTATTTCAGTGAATGTTGTGGGATAAAGCTGGAGTTACACATTTACTTTTTCACTAGAAAACATTTTTTCACTCAATTATTTTCTTTGCAGGTTGAGTTGTTCTTGGCATTCACAATGCATGGGGACGACCATTATAGTGATGCTGTCAATCATTACTGTCCAACACCTGGCCTGTGCTTGTAGCCAAGGGAATTTTGCCACATGCTAGTGACTGTTTGCCTGTGTTTCATTGTGAAAATTAAATTTTGCTTTGTTTATTGTAGCAAATGCTAGCTAGATCTTGTTTATCTTAAGGCACAGTAAAGATTGTTCTTAAATGCTTAGGACCGCAAATTGTTTTGAGAGCTGTGCACAATAAGCATGTTGTGGTTTTGGCATCTGCTAACATTTCTAAAGACAAAGGCTTGGGACCTCATTACAAGTTTGGCAGTCGGGCTGCCGGACCACCATGATGGCAGTCTTTCGAATGGTGCCAGGCCGACGGTCCCAAGACCTCCGGATTACGAGTTTAACACAGGGCTGGCGTGACTAGTGGGGGGAGGGGGGGGGGGGAGTAAAATGTAGCTACTGTCGGCCATGTATCCCTGCCTGTCTTCACGGCGGGCTGACTGTGCCCATGCACCATGTCGTGCATGGGATACAGTGTTCCCCTGAACTCCAAATATTTGGGGGGCCCACGTTAGCCCCTGCCACACACTCCATGGGCGTACCCCCTGGGGACCCCAGTTTTGGCCCCCTTACCTGCCTGACCTCCCAAGCTTTCCATGGTGGTGGGATTGCCATTGAAAGCTTGGCGGTCCTGCAGGTCTCAATGGTGGTCCCAATGCAGGGATCTCCAACATTGGCCACCATGGTTAGGACCGCTGCGGTCCCTACAGCACTATCATGGCGGTCCACGGACCGCCAAAATCGTAATGAGACCCTTAGTCTTATCCTGGCAAAGAGGACATGGCTCCAACTTGAGTATTTAGGTGGCAGTCATCCCTTATGCAGTAAAGGCCCATGGTTTAACGACTATCACAGCTGTTCCTGAAATATTTGCTTTCTACAGATTTCATGTGTACATCTCTTGTACAGACTTTGGCTTCCACATGGTACTAATTAGCTTGCAAATTCGTCAGACTGTTGCCAAATTCCTGAAGTTCTTACTTCTATATGTCCACTTCTGAAAACACACAAACTAACATAAAAACATGGGTTAGGGATCCCCACTTTTTAACATCTCCTGTACCATCCTTAATGAGGAATTCCAACTCAGGCTTGATGAACCTGGCATCATCTGATGATACTGTGCTGGTTTTCTAGAGAGAGTGAAGAGGAGCTCATACACGTATTAACATGGTTCTGTCTGTTGACAATGTGTTGGCAGAGTGAATTTCAACCTCTACTTCCACCCATTATGTATCTTTTTTCTATTCCTTGATCACAGTTCAGAGGATACCATTGACCAAGAGCCCAAGAAACCTGTACAAATTAATCACTCAAGAACAAAATCCAGAAAGTGTACACACTTTCCTGCTTGCAACGTTTTTTTTTAATCATTCCTTGAGCAGTCATATGCACCTTTGTTCACAGTCAGTTACTGTAGTCTTTCCGCAACTTTTAGTGGATCAAGTGAAAAAACACAGAAAGGAGTAATGTCCTATAAATCTAAACAATGAAAATGGAAAACAGACTTATGAGAAACTTATGGCCTCAGGATTTTAATAGGATAAATGAAAACCACACTCAAGAATCCTTTGTGTTTTTTTTGAGGCAAGATGGCGGCCGCGAGTTGCTAGCGGTCAGAAAGCTCTCCTTCCCCCCGGCTCCTGTGCGGCGTTTGTGTTTCCCCCGCGGGGAGGATTATGCGGGCGGCTTCAGATGAAGGCATTCCCGCTTATATCTGCGGTAATTACCTGCCAAGCAGTAATGCGCGCGGAATCGGCGGATTTATTAGGAGCTCCCTGGGTGATTTCGGCCATAACGGCCGTGGCTTCCTTATTTGGACATCTGCTATTTTTTTACCCCCTCACGGCAAACAGCAGCGGATGGCCCCGAAAGCTGCACGCGGCAGCCGGCTAAAACCAGGGTCGCAGGAACGACGACCTCTGGACCCCCAGCCCCTCGTTCGGGGGGGGATCTCCAGGAACAGCGGCTTTGGAAACATCGGCAGTGGTGCGAATGTGCCTGAGGGCAGGCATCCAGCTCCAGGGAACTTTTCAGCTTTGGGGCACACGCACAAGGCAAAGAATGGCGCAAAACAGACTGGAGAAAAGGAGGAAGTGGTGACTATACCCCGGATGTTTAAAGCCCTTCATAACTCAGCCCCTATGGGGGGCAGCACTACTATAAAGAACTCTGATACTGGACCTATACGAGGCGCAGCAGAACTGGCTGGGGATGGCAACAGCACTGGTTTAGGATGTCTGGCTTCCTCAGATAGTGGAGGGTCGCTCCAGGTGAAAACCAATGTTGGTAGCTACTCGCTGGATGTACATCAAACTGTAAGTTGCATTGCTGGGGGATCCCCACAGGCTTCTGTTTTTTGTGTAGGGGGTAAGGGGCTTGCAGCAGCCTCTGAGGGGGAAATTGACCTGCCGTTATATGCCCCTGGGTCACAAAGCAATGTAGGGCTGGCGCAGGAAGTGGTGACAGGGGCAGAGCACTGCGAGCAAGTGGCAGCAGCAGTATGCTTATTGCCAAGCACTGACCCGTCAGCTCCGGCTTGTACTCTGGAGGCGATCCGGGATTACCGACAGGGCAGAGTGGACTTATTAGCTCAGGCTGAAGCTGGGGAGAATTTTTTTTCCCTGTCGGATCAATCTCAAGATTCAGATGAGGACAGCACCTGCCCCTCCATAGACTCAGAGACTTGTGATAGTTCTACAGCGCCTTTAACCCCTATTTCTGTGTTGAGGGGCACCACAGTCAAACGCCAATCAAAGCAGACTGAGGTAACTAGACTAGACAAAGCTGGTGAGTCCAGTGAGAAGAGGGGAAAAAAAAAGAAGGCGGCGTCTAGGACGAGAGCTATGTCCTGGGACTACACAGAAACACAACAACTGCTGCACAGTATAGGTGACCTTTCAGTGGCTCCAGCTCAGACAGAGGCTAATGTTCTGAATGTAGAGACTGCGCCTCCTTCCCCTTCTCTACACCTTATTTACCAGACCATCACGTCACAGCATAAGCAAACGCAGAGGGACAGCAAGAAAGCCAGGGTGGCCACGAAGCAGTTACAAGTGGCAATCGGTAAGGTTGTGAAGACATGCTCTGAAATTGGGGAGCGGATTGCTGCTATTGAGTGCCGGGCGGACGCACTGGAGTCAGATCTGGGTGCAGTGACAAAACAAGCCGCTATGCATGAGAGTCAACTCTCTGATATTCAGTGGAAAGTAGAGGACTTTGAAAATCGGCAACGTCGTAACAACTTGCGCTTAATTGGGATACAAGAAGGTGTAGAAGTGCAGGACTCAAGAGCCTTTATAATTAGATTGCTTAAAACAGCGCTTCCGGAGCAGACGGGATGGGATTGGGAGAAAGAGATACAGAGAGCCCATCGGTTTCCACTACATCTGAGGAATCAACAATTAACAGGAGCAAGTGGAACAGCCCAGCAACAGCCCAGCAACAGCCCAGGGCCTTTATAGTCTATTTTGGCAATTATCTGTTGCGCCAAATAGTTTTTGAGAAAGCCCGCCCTGATGCCAGCATTAGCTGTGAGGGCTGCACATTCTTCTCCCTCCCCGACTTCTGCCATGCTACGGTAGAGAGACGATGGCGTTTGAGACAACTGATTAGCCCCTTCCAGGAGAAGGGAGCGGAAGCCTATCTACTGTCCCCGGCTCGACTTTAGACTATATTTAATGGGATGATACGAGTGTTTGCATCCGAGATCAAAGCCAAGGAGTACTTGCAGTCTTTGACTTAACTGTTGATACATGGTTGATACATGGTAAAAAAAAAAAAAAGAGTAGGGCTTATTTAAAAAAAAAAAAAAAGAGGAGAAGGGAAAATGAAAGGGGCGGGTGATAGAGGCGGGTAGCCTGGGGAGAGCAGAAGAGGAGGAGGGGTGCTCTTATTGAAATGGTTGGTTTGTGAGGGTCTAGTCTTTTAGGGGAAACAATTTTTCTTTGGTTAGTCAATTTGTTTAATTTAGGAGTCGCTGCAGGAGCCCCTCAAGGGGGGAGGGCTGCCTGTACATACTTACAGTCTACAGTCTGGAAGCTTCATTTGGTTGGGTGGGGGGTGGGTGGGGGGTAGGGTTTCTTTTTGTGGGTGGGGTGGTGATTGGTGGGGTGGGTTGGGGTTGGGTAGGTTTTGCATGGGAGATGCACAGAAATATGCATTTGAAGGCACAGGAGATTATTAGGTGTATGATGAAACAAGATGTAAGTTTGGGTGTATATGTTACAGTTTTCAATGGGGGACCGTAATGTTTTACGGGTAGCCACCTTAAATATATGTGGGCTAAATGACTCTAAGAAAAGACGTCTTGCCACTCAGGAGCTCAGAACATTAAGGGCAGATATAATTTGTTTGCAAGAAACGCATGTTACCCCGGCTAAAAAATATTTGTTGGATTTTCCTGGTTTCCAATTAGTCGCGTACATCACCCAAGAAACGAACACTAGAGGGGTTGCAGTACTTACACGGCGAGATCTTCTTAAGGTGGTCAAGAAAAAGGTTGATAACATGGGCCGATGGGTGATAATAGAGTGTGTTATGGGACAATCGACTTTTACTGTGTGTTCTATCTATGGCTCCAATGTTGATGATCTGGCTGGTATTAACATGTTGAATACTGAACTTGCGCTCTGGGCCTAACCGCTTATTGTATGTGGGGATTTTAATATACATACTGAGACTAATATTCCCTTGCAGAATCAGGGTTCATATGTCGGACGAAAGCCGAAGGTGTTTCGCGCCTTACAAATGTTGGTGCAGACTCATGGTCTTTTGGATGCATGGCAGCATTGTATGCCTATGGATCCTGGTTACACTTTCTTTTCATACCCCCACCGAAAATCTGTCCGATTAGACTATTTTTTTTTGTCTCCATCATTATGCGAAGGAATTCTGGTGGAAACATTCCCTAGGGTCATATCTGACCATAATCCCTTGGTAGTACAACTCTCGGACTTGCGTAAGGAGCGACATTTGAGACCCTGGTCTTTTGACCGGGGCTTGCTGCTTGACTCAGTTTATATGTCACGGATGAAAGTATGGCTAACTGAGTTTTGGGGTTTTAACAGGGATACGGCTCCACCGGGGGTGTTATGGGATGCTTTAAAGGCTGCTATCCGCGGGGAAACTCTGAGTTACGCCCTTAAGCGGGAGAAACAACGGCACCTAGCTATATCTGCGGCTCAGACCGAATTGGCCTCTCTGGAGAGTCAGATAGTGGGGCTTGCAAGGAATAATGCTCTAATACAAGATACTTTGGATAAGATTACGGTCATGAGGGCCAAGATCATTCAGTTGTATTTAGACCAAGACATTATTAAGACTAGACAAAAGGCGGCTCGGAGTGCCATTGTGGCAATTAAAGATAGGCAGGGGCAGATTGTGTATGGAGATACGTTAGTATTACAGGTGTTTAAAGAATATTATTCTGCATTGTATCAGCAGGAAAACCTCTTCTCGGATGAGAGAGACGAAAAGATTGCTCAGTATTTGAGTGATATGTCGTGCCCAAAGCTATCGCAAGAGGAGGGCTGTCAGTTGACTGCCCCCATTGAGTTGGATGAGATTATCTCGGCTCTAACTGCTATACCTAATGGGAAAGCTACTGGCCCTGATATGATCCCAATAGAATTCTTTAAAACGTTTTTTGAGGAATTGAAGGACGATATCATGGCACTCTTTACGTCAGTACAGGCTGGAGAGCGGGCGCCGGGCTCATGGCTGGAGGCTAACATTGTTATATTTTTTTAAAAAGAGAAGAACCCGCTTCTACCAGGCTCCTACCGACCTATCTCATTGATAAACGCGGACGCTAAATGGTATGCCAAAATCCTCACGGTTAGGCTTAATCGAGTTATTGGTGGGCTTGTTTCCCCTTGGCAACATGGGTTTATTCCCGGGCGGGGGACCGCCGATCATGTTAGGCGTGTTATCACCATGTTAGATGCATCTCAGGCTATGGCGGCCCCTATGGCATTAATATTATTAGATGCCGAAAAGGCTTTTGATCGGGTCAGTTGGAAATACTTATGGACAGTGCTCAGTAAAGTTAATATAGGGGCTGGTTTTATTAAGGCTATACAAGGTTTATATCAGAAGCCCCTTGCTCGAATTCAATTAGCCGGGGCAATTTCAGAACCCTTCTATATTACAAGAGGAACTAGGCAGGGCTGTCCCTGCTCCCCTTTACTGTTTGCACTCTATATAGACCCCTTGATTCAGAAATTATTGCAAAGTACATTGATCTCGCCTATGGTAATGGCGGAGGGCAGGTTTAAAATTTTGGCATATGCTGATGACATAGCCGTCACTACTCCTGAACCAGGGAAGGCGATCGAACAAATAGAGAAACTAGCCTCGGAGTTTGGGGAAATCTCAGGCTATGCATTAAATAGGAGTAAATGCCAAATAATGGGCAATGAGTGGGCCATTATTGAAGACAACAGGAGGGCCAATCAAGTGACCTATCTATGTGTCGGATTGTCGGCTAATTTGGATTTGATAGTAGAGAGCAATCTTGCTCCTGTCTTAGCTAAAACCAGGAAAGAGTTGTATCATATGAACAATCTGCATTTAACAATTATTGGTAGATGCAATCTTATTAAAATGATTTTTTTACCTAGGGTTCTATATTTTTCCGCACTATCCCGCTGGAATTTAACAAAGAATGGTTTAAGCATATGGAGAGTTTAGCGACTAGTTTTATCTGGTCTTTTAAAAAAGTACGGCGAGCATATAAGTATTTAGTGCTACCCAGAGAGAGGGGGGGTGGGCGGCCCCTCATTTTCTTTTTTATTACTGGGTATCTGCACTGCAATATATCCAACCATTAATTAATCGACAGGCTGATAATCGAGATTTTGGCGAAATCTGTCCTACTATATATAATATGATTTGGGGAAGTCATGCCAATGCATCTTTCTTGAGAACAGTGGAGCCTAGTTATTTTAAAAAAGTTAAGTTCAAGACTGTCTGGGCTGCATTTAAGGTGTGGACCAATGTTAAAAAAAAAAATTGGAATCGGCCGGATCAATTTTTACACCCCAATTTTGAATTCGTCTGTACTTCCTGACATTTTTAAGGATGAATACTATGCCAGGTGGGCACAGCTTGGTGTTCGGTGTATTGGTGATTTCTATGGGAATACCCACCTTAAATCTTTTGAAGAACTGACAAGTGAATTTTCATTGAACACTAAGGATTTTTTAAAATATTTGCAAATCAGACATTTTTTGGGGGTAGATTTTGGATCAGCATCTGGCCAGGTGGGGGATAGAATCCCAGTTATGGAGGTTCTTCATAACTCCACTAGATGGCGGGTTTGCTCGCTTTATCCGCTCTTCTTGAACTTAATGCCAGATGACTTGAGTAAACAGGCGGAGAGGTGGGCTCGGAATATCGGAGCTTCTGAAGTGGCAGTACGTACTTCTTTAGATATGGCACAACGTTTTATATTATCTGCTGGGCCACAAGCCCAACATTATAAGACTATTTTTCACTTATATTATACTCCCGCTAAGCTATTTAATTGGGGCAGTTCAAGGGGGGTGGTGTGTCCCAGATGTAAGAGTGTATCAGCTGATCTGGTACATATGTTTTTTAAGTGCAGCAGGCTACATGAACTTTTTTCTGATATGGCTAACTTTTTAACTAGGCTAACCCATCGGGAGGTGGAAATTACGCCGCAATTAGTATTACTTGGAACTGATGGAGTGGTATACCCAGAATATTCACAGAGGTTTTTGTTTCTAGCCATCTCTGTGGCCCGTTGCTGTATTGCATCCGATTGGTTGGCATCAACTCCACCAACTTTTAACCATTGGCTGGCTCGGATGTGCTCATTGTTTTATTTAGAGATGGGCTCTTATGCGTGGAAGGGCCGCGGGCGTAGACGGATGGGTGAAGCTATCTGGGCCCCGTTTGCACAATGGCTAGGCAATAATTGAATCAGGCTCGTAGTGGATTTATTCATTTATTTAATCATGCTCAATTTGGCACTTTATTAGTATTCTAGGGTCGTGAACAGGCTATTTCATACGCCCCCTTTCAGTGGTCTTGATGTCTGCTGTAGATTGATGAAATGTATTTATGTAATGATGTGTATTTATTTAATGTATTCATTGTATTTATTCAGCCTTCTTTCTGCTTTGGTATTTGTACACTGTGCATCTTCAAATAAAAAAATAAAGAATCCTTTGTGAGATCATTGTTTAGAATGCATTGGTTAATTAATACCTCAATAAATAAAGTAGCCATGATCAAATGTACACATCACGAAGTCAAGCTCCGGAAGGCTAATTATCAAACGGTACATAAGTACTTGATTCAGCCCCAGTGGACAAATCCCAATATGTTTTGTCCATTAATATGTATTATTTCTCATAGTCATTCAGTGCTTTGTAAGACTCTGTATCAGAAAGCCCCCCTTGTAATAAAAACAGTAATAAAATACATATTACACATTCTTTCTCTGCTTTCACTTGATTCACAAATAACAAAGAGAGACTTAGTAATTCACTATGAGTCATGTTCCAGTAAGAAACCAAAACATGTAAGGATCTATGCCCGCTCTATGATTGTTTGGGGGTGAACACTGCTTGCATGAGTATGTGCCTTAAGGATTTTGTTCCTGACTAATAATATTACATAAAGGAAAACTAAAGATTAAAGTGAAATTGTAATTTGCTTTGGTTATAACGCCTAAAGGTAGGTTTAGAAAAAAACTCAGAAATTCACTGGAAAAAGCACATTTCAAGAAGAGTTTTGGTAGCAAATAAAAGTTGAAAATGACTGAAATTCACAAGTTATTGTTAAGAAAACTTTCCATACCTAGTAGACCAAATGCAATACTCATGACCTCACCTTTTATAGGAAACATTCAAAAGCTGATGGAAGCAATGGTGGCAAAAATTCTAAACCACCGCCAATCAGGCTGCATAGAATTCCAACCCATTGCTTTTTGTTCACTGTGCCACTCTAGACAGAGTTCCACCTTATGCAAAGCGGTACTGACCCTGTTCCTCATGTGAACAGCCCATCCCAAACAGCCCTATAAAGGCCCCTCCAGAACACCAACAGTCCCAGACCAGTTTTGGATTTGTTAGGCTTAGTCACTGAGATACAGATTGGATCAGGTGGTGCAGTGAGCAAAGGACTGATGTGTGGGCACGCTCCTGGCCACTTAGGGGGCTATATAAAACACACAAAAGGTGTTGGGAGGAATGTTTGCAAATGATCTAAGATACTGGCAGTTGGTCTGGGTAGCATTCTAACCCATTGTTTTTCGCCCATCTGATAGAGACATCTAGTTGCATATTTCTTACCTTAGAATTTCACCCAGGTGTCAGTCTAGATCTGGAGATTTTCCTTAAGCAGTACCCCTGAGTGCTGTTAGGTGGCATCGATCGGCTCCACGTCCACGCCGGGCATAACGGCGCGGGTCCTAAATAGGCACCAGCCTAGCATGCTGACGTCAGTTCTTTTCTTTCCATGCTAGCCAGCCCTGATCCTAAGAAGAGCTACCCCTCAGTTACTTTTTGACCGATCTTTTTTTACTTTTTGTCAAAGATCTTTGAGTGTCTACCCTCCTTGTGCATTGAGGATGTCTTTATGTAAGACCGGGTTTAAGCCCTGCAAGTCCTGTCATCGAGCGACGTCTGTGACGATCCACACCTCGTGTGCTTTTGGTGGCTGAAGCGCAACCACAACCCAAAGTTGTACTCTGAGTGCCGGGCCATGAATCCCAAGGCTATGAGAGCGATTCTTAAAGATCCTTGCAGCCCGGCGATCGTCTCCACATAGGTCTTGAGCTTGGTTGAGAGGAAAGTCCCGGGATTGGTCGCGGAGCCCCCTTCCGCGTCATCCCACTCCATGTCCTCGGGACGCTCGCGTACGTTGAGGCACAAAAAGAAGTCGAAGAAGAACAAACATTATTTGACTTCACCCTATCTGTCGGGCGATGAGACAAGAGAAAGGGAGTGCCATCACTCTAGGGCTCTGTCATTGAAGCCTGCGTCTGGGTCACCTCCATGGTCCTGCAAGTTTCCGGGAGCCAGAGCGACCCTTTTAAGGCCATGTGCCTCATTTTTTGGCAGTCTGACCCTGCAGTATTATCCTTGGGCCTCGTGGGGTCGGAAGGGACCCCCTCGTGTTCCGCGCCAGCTGCGTTAGCCTCGGCTCCAGGGGGCCCCCATGGATCCATTCTTGGATCCCAACTGGCGTGTGGGAAGGTCAAGGTGATATGACCTTGACTGGCGTCGGTCGAACCACCTTGACCTTCCCTGACACCAGTTCCGACATTGATGCTCCCGATGCCCCTGTGTCCCTCAGTAGCGTCTACCCCATCCTCATTGCCAACTCCGACACAGAGCCGGATCGCATCATGTGACGCCGACTGTGAATTCGGCAGGGGCCATGAACCCTGTGTCGATCCTGACCCTTATTCTTTTAGGTTGGAGTACAGTGAGGAATGGGAGGGGTCGCTGGACCCTTTAGAATACTAGCTCCAAGATCTTATGGACTGGCGGATGGACCTGGGTGAACCCAGTGGTCTGGATACTTTCCCAGACACTGGCATGCTTTCTCCCCTTACTGTGGCTACAGAGGAGGGAGCGTCCTATTCCATGGTGGTGCGAAGGGCAGAAGAGGTCTTGGGCCTTGAGCTGCCTTGGGTGACAGTCAGGGCTAACCTCCTGACAGAGGTGCTTCAGTCTGGAGCTCTGAACCTCTTCTGTGCATCAGTGAATCCCTTGCTGATGTCCTGCTGGGTACCTGGTCCAAACCAAGCACAAGTGCCCTTGATAACCGTAATATTGCCCACCGCCATCGCCCTGCACAGAGTGACCCATGTTTCCTGACGCAACACCCCAACCCTGAGAGCCTGGTTATCCTAGCCTCCGCCTCCCAGGGCGCATTCACTTCCACTCCTCCAGATAGGGAATCCAAGAGGCTGGACCAACCTGGAAAGAAGATGTTTTCTTCCTCCAGCCTAGCATTGGGGTTCTGTGAACACTGCATCCCTTTTGTGCCCTTATACCCATACCCTATGGGATACGGTTACACAAGTGCTGCCACAGGTCCCGTAGGAGGCCCAGGCCTTAATCTCTAAAGCTGTTGCTGATGGGAGGGACGCAGCAAAGTTCATGATCAGATGTGGAGTGAGCACGACTAACTCACTGGGCGGAGCGGTTGCATCAAAAGTGGCCCTGAGGTGCCATGCCTGGTTGCGGACGTCTGACTTTTTGGGGGATGTCCAATCTACCTTTATGGACATGCCCTTTGATGGCACTTGCCTCTTCAGAGACAAAGCAGACTCAGTGCTCAATTGCTTCAAGGATTCTTGTGCTACGGCTGGACCATGGGCCTCACAGCTTCCCTTGCCCCATTCAGTCTGTTTTTCACCCCTTTTGTGAGTTCAGAAGGGACACCCCACCACGTCTGTTATCCTCTAGCCACTGTGCTGCGCATGCTGCCCAGCCTTCGTTTGTCCAGGGACATGGGATCCAACATCCTTGTAGATCAGAGAGCCAGGAGTCTGGCCAGTACACCCCCACCCCATTTGTCTGCAATGTCTGCATTTTTACGTCTGCCTGACCAGTCTTCCTTGTTTAAATCTCCTATTGTAAATAGGTTCCTTTAAGGCCTTAGTCATATGCTTCCTCCTTCCCCATTCTTTATGCCCCCATGGGATCTGAATTTGGTTCTGACATTTCCGATGTGTGCTCCTTTGGGGCCTCTCCACAATTAACCTCTCAGGCTCCTCAGTTTGAAAACAGCCTTCTTTGTGGCTGTTACATCTGCCCGCAGGGTGAGTGCAACACTGGCATGGTAAACAAAAAAAACTGAGGGATTTAGCCCAGATCTGTGACTGGGGGTGAATGTATGATTTGCTCTGCATTCCGTCCATCATCTGTTGTTTTTGCATTTGTCGCAGGGTGAGTTAGCGGCAGGCGTAGTCATTTAAGCTGCCTTTCCTTTCCATCTATCCTGACAAAGTGGTGCTTTGCAGACGGGCCATTTTTCTTCTGAAAGTGGTAATGCCCTTTCATGTAGGCCAATCCATCACCTTGCCTACTTTTTACGCACCCCCTCATCCTTCTAAAATAGAGGAAAGATTCCACCGCCTGGACCCAAAAAGAGCTTTGACATTCTACTTTGATCATACCAAAGAGTTCCAGGTGGATGATCAACTCTTTGTTGATTTATGTGGGTGCGAAGAAAGGTCGGGCAGTGCAGAAGAGAACCATCTCCAGGTGGGTCATACTTTGCATTAAAATGTGCAACGCATTGCTAAGAAGGATCCCAGATCCCTTACTGACCCAACCCTTTTCCCTGCTCTGTGAACTGATTTCTAGGGTCATGGACTCCCCTTTCAGGGCCCTAGTTTTGATGCACCAGTGGTCAATGTTCTTCATGGCTCTGCGCTTCTGGTGTGGAAAGTCGTGAAAAGAAACTGACATCAGAGCGCTGGGGTGGCACCTATATAGGACCCGCAATGTCATGTCCAGCACGACTGGCAAATGACACAGAGCCGATTAGCACCGGAGTACTGCTCAAGAAAAATCTCCGGATCCAGACTGACACTTGGGGAAATTCTAAGGTGAGGAATCTGCAACTAAATATTGTCTCTACCAGATAAGACTTTACCGAAGGTAAGTATCTTATCCATTATGTCACTTCAGACAGAGGACTACTTTATGTGAGGCAGTACTGACCTTGCTCCTCATGGGAACATTTGAGAGTGATGCTGCCTAGAGCCTCCGTTCCCATTTGCTCTTTTTTACAAGCACACTGGTAGCAAATTCCTCATTTCATGTTGTCACTTTTCCTTTTCACTGAGGTCTTTGTGCCTTAGCCATGTAGCCAGTTTTTGAGGTACAGCCCACAATAGTTGTCCTAGATTACCATGAAAGTTATACAAAAACAAGTCTGTTCTTCCCAATGTAGATTTCCTAAGCCCTATCCATGGCAAACATTAGCTTGCACTCATTATTTTCTAATATTTTCCATACTAATTGCAATGAAGAATATTGCAACAATGTTTAACAAAACCCCAATGGTTCTCTAAACACAATTTTGAAATCTAATGATTTTTATTATTACTCCTTGTAAATGAACATACCCATAATATTATTGTTAATGTTATTGCTAGAAGAATAAGTTTATTAGAAACGTTAATGCTCATTTAAACATATAATCACATCTAATCTCAAACATAGAGGTAGCTAGGGTTACATCCTAACTAACTGTCAAAAATAATAAATCAAGTTCCTCTTTGGCAAATTTAGCATCCTATTTTTATACTGAGGATATAAATACTTTAATCTTGCGCCTGAATGTTTAGGGCAAAACAAAAACACAGGAGGAAGATTCCTGATCCCTCGGACATTTTTTTGCACAGTTGTAAACCTTCAAAAAGATTACCTTTTACATTTTGATAACTATGACAAGGCAGCAAGCCCAACATCATCAAGGGACTAATTATTGGATAATTTCTTTCTGGGACAAACCTTTTGTAACCACTAACTACAATTGTTTTACTTTACACAAAATTTACTTTTGTTCCCTTTGAGAGTCTTGATGTCACTCTTAAAACCTAATTGTTTTCCTTTAGCTTCCTCCTAACAGATAGATTGGTACCAAATTTAAGATTCATATGGATCTTTTAGCTGGGAGATTTTATTTATGCTATCCTTTTCAGAGCAGCAATATTTTGGATTGTGCCAAAACTGACCCGATATTCATGATGGCTTGAAAGCAAAATCCACCAGCAAGAGTTACGTTACAGAGAAAGCCTTCCAAGAAATTTCAAACTTAAGACCTCTACCTCATCCATCAGTAGCATTTATGTCCTAGAGAAAGTCTTCTAAGAAATTTCAAACCTAGGACTTCTGTCTCAGTTGCAAAGGAGCAGGGAGGGCAAAATGTGTGTTTTTTTCCATCAGCTTCCCTTGAACGACCTGAGGCCAGCAAGGTGCCTCAGGATAAGAGCAGTACCACCCTAGAAGGTATAAGTGATAGTTTTATTTAGATGCCTTACCGAATGTTTTCATAGAATACCTTCTGTATAAAAAGTTAACTTGGTGGAAGCCATGCATAGATTTAAGGGCATTGCCTGTAGACAGAGGACAGTGATTTCCAAATAACGCTGGTCCTGATCAGTGTCCCCTTAGTAATATATATTGATCTACCAGAGTCAGTTTGGATTCCACCATTCTCTATTTAACGGGATTTGTTTTTCCCAAACACAGACCTGTGACTTTCTGCGTTGCTCGCTGTTAACCCGTTGCTCTTGCAATAGGTAACAATCTCAGACAGCTGTTGCCGGACCCTATACTTGTCTTCTCTAAAATGAACAAGATTTGGACATAAAGTAAGAAGTTACAATGCCTATCAAGGTCTCTGGGTCCCAGACAAATCTTAAGAGACCAGCTACATAGAAAGCAAAAAGACACATGGTTTTAATCTACTAATGTATTTTATTCTGTAGCTGCCCATCCCTTTTTTAGTTGGTACTTTTCTCAAGTGAGAGAATGCAGTTCTTCAGCTAAACATATACTCGAGCAATAAATGGCCATGGCCGCAGGTCTGCCAGTAAGCTTGACTATGCTGCTAGGCAGAATTCCGAAAAAAATGGAAACATTTGATTCATTCCAAATTGTTTATCTGATTTGGAGACAAGAAGAACGTTTGGAATCACTATAATACATTTACTGTGAATTATGTTTTTTAGGCTAAAAGCAGGGTACACAGCCGTTTATAATTGATTAATAACATAAGTCCAACTAATCCTAAAACACTTACTAGGTTATAACTCTGAATAAAGTTGATGTGCATTATCATTGGCTACCTCTGACCCTCACTGTGTCACCTTATTCCCTGATTATATGATTTCACCGCATTGTAGATTCTGATAGAGATTTGAATATTGTTTAAAACGCATATATCAAACGCAGTCTGTTTCTGAGTGGTATTTCCATAATGGTAATATAATTTTTTTTGCTAAAACACCCTTGCAGCTCGAACCAACGCTGACTTGAAATTATGCTACAACACACCAAAAGACTTGGGGGGAAATAGAAACATCGACTACATTGTCACTCATGTAACTGTGATTGATATTGGCACAATCATGTGACAAAAATGAGATCCTGTGCTATCTCTGTTGTCTAGATTTCTTTAAACTAGTTTCATAGAACTAAATACGTGTGCAGATATGCCTGCAGTCCCTCTCCGCATTAGTCGAAATTCTAAAGTAGAGTTTGAAGTTTCTTTCGACTACCTTGTGATAATAAGATGAGCATTACCAAATCTTGAGAATATAAAAAGAAGGTTTTGGATTGGTGATATCCATTTTGTTAGAGTTAGTCCCAAGGAGAACCAGCTCAGGATTCCACTCCAATTGCACTTTTAATTATTTCAAAAATATTGTGCAATGTGTCTCCAAGCTTTATATAATTGAAGGCCGAGAGGACAGCGTATGTATATGAGCTGCTTTTGCATCTTGGCACCTTAAACAGTACCCATTGTACTTGGATGTAAACTGGTGTATAAAAAATAAGAAGGAACATGAAATACTGCTCTAAGCTGTATTTGACTGTGGTTACCTAAATGCCTGTCTAATCGCATCACTCGCCCAAAGGGTTCTTACATGTTCTAGACGAATTATCTGTAATCCATTTCTGTTTGCCTATTACTTTGTAGCCGTACGCTATACATCTGTCCTCCTTATAACCTGGAGACTGTATCTGTTTCACTTTATTGTAATTTGCTGTAGAAATGCTTAGCAGGCCTTGTTTAGAGTTATGACGCTCCTTGAGACCTACGATTTATATGAACTAGACTCACTGATAAGGGAACAATACAATGTTTGTTTCACTTGCTCATTCTTTTATCTTCCACATGTGTCTCCTCACCCACCAGGCCTCCTGACTTCCTGAGCTCCAGTTGCAGGAACCCCCTTACACAGCTTGCTAATGTTAGCAACCACGTCCCAACTGTTGACGTCTCCTTCTCAACTCGTGTTCCTTTTTCAAAACAGAAGTGAGAAAGAAATAGGCCAATCTGTGATATATCTTGAAACCATTTCCCTCACGAACTAGCATTGTATTCTGCTGCGAGCTAACTACATTAAAAATCATTATTTACCTTAGAGTTCTAGTTTCTTCTTCAGCTACAAATCTGTTCTTCTAATTTGCATCACAGGAAAAAGACGAACTATTATGGACTGTTTTTAGTTTGGTGAGATCGTGCTGGTGAATATTTACACGGGAATCCTGAAACGTAGTAAACATTTTAACTTGGCATCTGGTGTCCAACGTCTCCTTATTTATGGAAGGCTTTGTTTCAGTAAATTAATTATTTTAGTGGTTTGAGGTGTGTCATACGTGAGGCACCTTGGACGTCTATGAAAGTCCCTTCTAATCATTCATGGGACCCTTTTTCTAAGGCCAATGCTATACATTCCCCCACATTGTACTTGCTAGAATGGAGGGGAGTAGAACATGTGATCACCTGGCAGTTTTCCAAATAATTACACTTCGTTAGCATACTATTTTTTCTGAACCTTTATGTATGGTTTCACTGTGGCATCTTCTACTATATCCACCCCTTCTAAATGGTTCTGCTTGTTTTCGCTCTCGTTAAACACTGGATATAGAGGCTTTTGCAGCTGAAAACCTCAAATAAATGCCGCTTGAAGGATACCTCTCATGGGTGCAAATCTGTTCTTGGAAGACCAGTGGGGAGAGCTAATTTGTCATCTAAAAATGAAATTATGAGTGTTTCAACTGTTGATTTCAAATGATGTGGTGAGCGTATATGTTCAAAGTTTGAAGTTAAAACCTTTCATCAGTGTCCATTGCCTTGGTATGGTCTTCGATAAGTGGTTGTACATGCGTAGTTTCCCGTCAAAGTGGGAATCTGGAGGCTGCAGAGGTGATGATGATTTATCTTTATAATACGTTGAAGCCTGCAATCCCAGTATAAAAGCCTGTCTCTGATGTCCTTGTTACATCGTGGTTTGTTATGTCTCCAATCACCTATAAAAAAGAATTGACATGGCTGCGCAACTGTGATAAGTTATTAGTTCTAACGTACCAATGTCTGCGGCCATAGCCAGAGTGAAAGGCAGAACACAAGCATAATTACAGCTGCAGTTTAAAAAACAAACATGAAACCTGCACTTCTCCTTCTTCTGTGTTTTTCTCAATGAACAATAAGCAAAAAAGTAGATATTTATGGTAACGTTTATTTTTTGTATGCCTTAGATAATTATAGAAAAGAAAGAATCTCTTCCCATCTCCATATTCCTACACATAGTGTACTGCAGCATTTTTAATCTGACTTAAAACTGATTCTAACATATTTTTGCAACATATATTTAACTGCTTTTTTGAGTTTTTAATTCTAATAGATGCTCCTCATCACAGATTCCACAGCATCATAGACCCGCTATGGCAGCGTTTCACAGCAGCACTCCTGCGCACTGCTAGACTGCACCGCGTGGCTCCCGCTGGCTCTGCACCTCCTTGGAAGTGTCAGGTCGGAGCCGCATGTAAGCGGTGTGGATCTGAAGTAAGCAATGTGCATCTGAAGCTTTACTCCCACTTTCGTCAGTCTTGAGACGCCGCCTAAAACAGAACTTAGTGTGCAAGGGAAGCGGTCTCCCCCGAAAGCTATAGGTTTCAAACCAAATCGTTCAACATGGCTATGTCCTAGACATTCTTTCTGCTCCTCTGCACTTTTCTCCAATATCAGAGCTGCCCTCTGTAGAGCACCTATCCATTCTAGCATAAGAGGTATGAACTTTACAAAGGAGCCACCAAGAGGGTTCTGGATGCAAAAATAAGGACTGTTTGTTACTCTCACTATTTGCTCATGCCAGACAAGGATGGAGTTCTTCAGTCTATCTTAGATGTTTGACCTCTGATCGCCTTCCTACTGGAGGACATCTTCAAAATGCTCACACTGCCCAGATTCTGTCTGCACTGGAACTGAGGTATAGATACTATCCTTGGACCTTTATGATGTATATTTTCCTAAGCCAGTACTGCTGTCCCACAGATGTCACCACCTGTGATCCAGTGTATGCCAAAAGCATTATTGTTTTGCCTTGCTCCCATTCAGCCACCCCAGTGCCCTTCTGGTGTTCATTAAAGTGACAGTGTTGGTTGCAAACCATCTTTGAAGGTTGGGGATTCCAATTTGTTCTACCCTACCTTGATGACTTGCTGTTGAAGGCGGGCTCACCAGAGCCAGTCGTAGACAACTCCAGGTGGTGGCGAACCTCTTGTCATCATTGGTATTGGCAGTCAATGAGCCAAAGTCACACCTGACTCCTTTGCAGGAGGCTTCCTTTCTTAGGAGCTGTCTTGCACATGGTACAGTTTAGGGCCTTCCCTCTTTTGCAACAAGTCCAGGACATTTGGCTATGATCCTAATGTTTCAGCCTCAGTCTTGGATCTAGGTGAGAGCAGCTTTGAGGCTTATTGACCCTTAAGCTTCTTGTATCCTTATTGTTGGCGACTCCAGGTAGCATATGCAGGCTTTGTAGTAGAATCTCAAAATCTAAAGAGCTCCGCTCAAAGGAATCCTGTTTCATATAATCTAGTTTTGGCGGAGACTGATAATCATCTGCAGTGGTGGCTGATCTAACACAATTGGTCTAGCTGGACACACCTCTCCCTTTTCCAGCCAAAGCTGACAGTGGTGACACATACAACCCCACTGGGTTGGAGAGACCATTTTAGGGAAGTGGTGATCTGAAGTCTCTGGTCTCTGGTAGAAACACTGCTCCATATTGTGGGCTTTTTAGCTGCCATTGAAGGACTTCCTGCTGTCTGCCAAAGACAGGCAGGTGCAGGTTCTAACAGACAATGCCGCCACCATCTGATACTACAACAGAAAGGGCGAAGTGAGGTTCTAGGCCCTGTGCCAAAAAAAGACATGCGCCTCTGGAGTTGACTGGCGTGCCAGGGCATTTCCCTGGTTGTGAACCACCTGGCACAATTCTTAAATGCCTGAGCAGACAAGCTCAGTTTTCGGCATCTGGCATATCACAAATGGTGTCTGCATCCTGAGATGGCGCAGAGCATCTTCCAGCAGTGGGGAGAACCTGGGGTAGATCTTTTCACCACTGTAAAGAATGCGCAGTCAGCGGTTTTGAATGTTTGAGTTTCTGCAAACAGACTTTGTAAGAGACACATTCCTGCTGGAATGGAATTCCTGTACACCCTACCGTCCCTGCCTCTCCTGCCTTGGGTTCTTGAAAAAAAGATCAAGAACGACTGATACAGGTCATCTTAGTCCCTCTGGCTTGGCCCAAAAGAGTTTGGTACCCAGTGCTTCTGAGGGTGAGCATCTGCCCTCCGATCAGGCTACAACTTCCGGAGGACCTTCTGTCACAGCAGCAGGGCAGGTTCCTTTACCCAAACCTGTGCAATCTATACCCCTATGCCTGGAGATTGAGCAGCGGCAGTTGACTGTGTTTGATCTTCCACCCAAAGTTGTGGATCTTATCCTGACTGCCAATACCTTCTCATGAAGTATTTTTATGCAGGAGGCTGGAACAAATTTGTGGGCTGGTGTGGAGTCTGTAAGACATACCATTTACAAGCCAAGTTGTCAGATGTTTTATTGTCGGTTTCTTCTTTGGCAGAGCAAGACCTTGCAATGGGCACTATTAGAGGTTATTTGTCAGTGCTTTTTTGTGTTAACTGGACCAGCTGTCCTTGTCTAAATCACCGTTTGTGATGCAGTTTATTAAAGGCTTGACACACGTTTCCTCCCAAACCATTTGTGATGCCATGATGGGATCTTAACTTGCCTTCACATTTCTGACATGCATGCCCATTGAGCCAACGTACAGCAGCTTATTGCGTCTTTTGACTTTAAAACTGTCTTCCACATTGCGATCACTTTAGCTTGTCTCATGAGTGAACTTCAGGCAATGTCGGTTCAACTTCCCCATGCCCTCTTTTTTCCAGATAAACTGGTGCTAAGTTCTCTGTCCGATGTCTTGTAAACATTTGTGACTCCTTTCCACGTTGGGCAATCCATCACGCTCCCAGTATTCTTTGCCCTGCTTGACCCCTCAAAAGAGAAGAGACTACATGGGTTGTATCACACTGGACCTTTAAGCTTTTACAACGATTGTACAAAGTACCATCAGGTGGATGATCAGCTCTTTCTTGGGTTCTGTGTTAAAAAGAAAGTTTTGGGCTGTGAATAAAAGGACTCTGTTGAGGTAGTTAGTCCACTGCATTTAGATCTGTTACGCACTGACCAAAAAGCAGCCTCCACAGGGACTGATGGCCCATTCCACCAGGGCTGAAGCTGCTCCCAGTGCATCGGCATGCAGGGTGGCTGTACTTGACATCTGCCTGGCTGTGATGTGGGAATTGGTGCATACGTTTAGGAAGCACTACTGCTTTGACAACCAAGTCTGTTGCAAAGAGTGTTTTGCAGGTCCTGTAGGACTTTTTGGTCTGAGTCCCCTGCACAGACCTTTAATATTTGGGAGATGCTGCTTTGGTATCTGTTCTAAGGTAAGAAATCTGCTGTTAGAAGTATCCATCAGAATAACAAGGTACTTACCTTTGGTAATGATGTTTCTGGTGGATATGCTTATCTCACCACAGATTGATCACTGCCTACCCTGTTCTGTGAAATGGTCTCTTTTTATCATCTAACAAGTCTCACGTTTGAGATCTGCACACTGCTACTGATACATTGTTTTATGCTCCACATCTGAGGGTGTCGAAAAACCAAGTAACTGATGTCAGCACACAGGGGTGGCAATTATATGATGCTGTGCTGTGTCGTTTTTGGAACAGTATGGAGCCAGTAGAGAGCTGCATGCTTCCACCTTGAGATGTGCAAGAGTATTGCTGCAAAAAGCTTCCAGATCCAGTCTGGCACCTGGTGCATATTCTAAAGTTGAGGAATCTGCAATTAGATAGGGTAGCCACTAGCAAGAGCGTTACCAAAGGTACATAACTTGTTCTTTCGCAATAGAGGCTCTCCATTTATTCTTAATGTTCGCAAATATCCTATCTCTTTCATATAAAAGAGCAACACACCAAGTATTTAGGTAGTGTGGGGGACGGGTGATGGCATGATTATATATTATAATGAGTAAAGTACCCCCTGCCTGAAATTATAAGGATCATGCAAGTCACTTTGGAGTTCTGTGGCTGTATAAATGAAAAGTGTCAGCAACATAGCTGTGACTTGCAGTGTCCCTATAATGTGTAGCAGTGCTTAATTTGTAAATAAAAAGGTGCCGGTGCCCAAAGCCCTCCTTTTAAACATGCGGCTGCTGCATTTAAATGTGCGAACAGGGAATACTGAGGCGGCGTAATCCTGAAGCCATCTCGGGCCTCTTCAATCCATATAAAGCCACTCCCTGCCACTTCAGCTCACTCCTGCAGCTTTCTACTTTCTCCCTTTGTGACGCTTTTTCGTTTTTCTCTTGATCCGTCTTTCTCATATGAGGCTTTTGCTCTCAGCAAATGCTTAAAGTAGAAGAATAAGCCCCGGCCCTCAAAAATAAGTGCCGGTGCTCAGCACCGGGAACAACAAGTACAAATTAAGCACTGATGTGTAGCAGGGGGGACTTTATCTAATATATACAGCGCACTGTTACACTGACAAGGGCTTCGTTGTGGTAAAGGATGACAGCTGCAGAGACAAGGAAATGGCTTTTTTCTAGAGAACCGGTAAAACTTAAGATATTTTGTGAAGATGAGAAAGCTAAAGAGAGCACCGGGAACAAAATGGAGCAGATTCCATGATCTAGGACCTAGGAACGATGAAGCCCAAACACCTTTTTGGGCATAACACCGATGGGTTACATCATTAGTAGAGATCATGAACAGCAGAGACTCTGAGAAGCTTATAATGAGTCTTTTCGTAAAATTACGATTGATGCTAGTTGTCTTGATGGCTTAGATCTAGTACAATTGTTTCCAGGATTAACTTTAGAAGTGGGTCGGAGACGTTCAGTGTTAAGAACACTGAATGTTAGATGTGTCTTTTTCATCCATTTGTGAATGCTTGGCAGAGACATTTACTTTCTTTGGAGGTAGTTTACCTTCTATTGACCCCACATACATTGAGGTGGACGCTCCCTTGCAGGGTGGTACTTGCAGCCTCCACCAGAGGCCTTAACTGCAGGACAGAGAAGCCCTTGGATCAGGATTCATAAAGGTGCTAATTGTGCGCACATCCATCACATTAAGTGACATTTATGCACTTAAATGTACACAAAACCTGACTATACTTGCAAAATGATTTACTTGCACATACCATTACACCTGCAAGCTTGTGAGGAAGTGTGCTCCCTGGGGTGGGGAGGTTCACATTTGAGATAAACAACCACAAACTTGCGAGTATTCACAAACCTCATGCTGGATACAGATGAAGCTTTACTCATGTCAAGGGCAGGAGTAAATCTGTTGCAAGCAATGGAAATGATAACACTCCCAAAATTGATGCATCTGTAGGGAAGGTTTCTAAATCGAGAAAAACATTTTCCCATGAAGAAAATGTAAATAAACTGCACACACGCAAGGTACTCCTGCATTCATACATGCGTCACAAAACAGAACTACTTATGTGGAATTGATTGCTGTAGTTTCCCAGGACTACCCTTGAAATCCCCCTCGAGTTCCCTAAAAATCCATTATGTACTTCAAACGTGCGAGGAAATCCACGGAGTAAATTTCCGACTTTTGGAATCGGGCCAGTAAAAGGGTACCAGTGGTTGAAGTTATGTCTTTAATAGAAATGTTAGGAAAAGCTTGAGAATTTTCTGCAGTCATGAATTTGGAGCCCAGGAGGTTATCTTTATTTTTGTGAACCAGATCGGCTAATGCTATCCTAATGGTTATCACGAGTTCGTTTTGATTCTACCTCAGTGCAGGCCCAAATTCTGGCAATTGGAGAATCAATTGAACTGTATGAATTTTGCACTTTCTTGTGTGTTCGCCTTGGATGTTCTACAGAATATTCAGGTAAAATACATTGATCGCCTCATGCATGCTGCACCCCTGTGAAAAGCATGTACAAATCATACGTTGATTCATGGTAGTTGGTTAAAGTTTTGCTTTTTTGATAAAATAAAATTTAGGATCTGCAATGCTTCATAAGCAACAGCAGAAAATGCAGAGCTATCGGGTTTGGTCAACTGGTTAATGCAGCTGTAATTTTTACAAATTGACTTAGTACTGTTTGTTAAAAAATGTGTAGTATGTTCTTTTTGTGTTTTTCGGTACTTTGAAGCCTGTCTAATAAACGTTGCAGATAAAATTAAAAGTAAAAATGAGTCCAAACCTGCCTGTGTTACTATTTTTTTTCTGAAGTGCATATAATTGGTGTCTGGTGTTTACTTGGTGGGTTGTGGATCTGGTCGTGAATATTTGGGTGCGTCTCTTACTCGTTTAATTAACTTATTTTATTTTTATTTTTATTTATTTCTCAGTTGATTTTCTCTTTTCTTGCTTATCTCATATTCTTTTGGAATGACTTCTTTGCATTCTGCAGACGCATGGTCGTGGTATGCGTTATTGTAACATTTAAGATGCTGTTTAGATAGTGGTGTTTTTGTTCATCAAGTTTGTGTTTTGGTTGAGTCTGTTTCCTGTCATAGTACATTGGCTTAAATTTATTTCAGTATTCCCTTTAAAAAAAAAATGTTTTTTTTACTTTAGAAACAATAAATCGATTTATTATCGATTACGTAGAACATTTCTCTGAAACATGCAATATTTACTGTGGCATATTGCCTAACACTCTTTCGAGTTATCTCCATCTGCACCAAGCACATTTCTTTGCAACTTAAACAGTTTTTTCACATTAAAAAAGAAAGTTTTTATTTGGTATGATTGGCGTTCACTGAGGGATTACCAGAGTCATATCATTTTTCCGCTATAACATGTTTTATACAAATTACCCACTTTCATATTAATTGTATGTAAATGTATCTAATGAATATTAATTGTTCAAAACCTGAATAGACTTGAGCATTTGGATTGTCGGCCACTGTTAGTTGTAGGAGTGTAGATTTAGGCCAGTAGTTCGTCACTGTATTGCGGGTCATTGGTGCTCCACGAACAGTTGGCGCCATGCTGTTATGTTCCACTTCTGTAAGTTGCATTATGAAATGATGGACCTTATATGATATTTCATATCCTTGAAGATGCCACAAAGTTCCGTGATCCACTTTGTGTTCCTGACTACAATTTACGAGTGCTTAGTTGGGAGGGTGGTGATTTGAATTTAGCTCTGAGAATGGTGTCGGTTGAAGTTAGGGGTGTGCGAAATTTGTGCAGTTTGCTTTTGTATAGTTACGTGAAATGTTGGCAGAATAAAGCAAAATGCAATGTGTCATTCCGCACTATATTTTATTGTCAGTTTGTGACGAGAGACGCATGTCACGCTGAAATATGGTGAAACAAACAAAGGCACCACAAACAGCGCCTGCTTTCCGCTGTCCCCATGCGTTCACCGTACATTTTTACCACGAATGGCACATAATTACGCGAAGTAGTTTAATTTTGAGAATGTCAGGTAACAAGAGTAACGTGGAATTGATGAAATTGGTCCTTGCGATGTTAAATTTCACCCAGGCCTAGTTGTGATGCGTGATGATCAGAGACTGCTATAATAACGACGTTAAGCATTGGTAGCCGCGGTGAAGCCTGAGGTGTTTCACGAATGTGTGAGATCAAAAGCGTCTGCCTATGTGTTTAGGTGCTATTTTCCTTCTAAGGGAGAGGGGCGTGCCATACAGTCTAGTGAGTGTGAAGAGCCAGGATTTTAATACTTTTCAGAATTCGATCTGGTTGTTCCATCCTTATACTAGCAGGAATCGAGCTCCATTTCATAACCCCCTGCACCGAGAAAGAACTTCCCCCAGCAAGAGTTCTGAAGGGCCTGTCTAGCGTGGGGCTAACTTAGAGCACGGTCATCTACTTTGGCGATAGTACAGTCTGTTGTACTGGATGGCCGGATACGGGTACAGTCTCATCTGCTGCAGACCGAAGCACCGGTGTTGTCTCCTGGTTTTATTATACACGTGTCCGTTTCTGTGAGATTGCCTGTCTGTTCCTCGGCAAGCAGACTGTGGACCAGGTGCATTTGTAGTTTGCATTTAGTGTGTCAGTCTTTTCTTTCGTGTTGGAGGGATTTGCATGCATCACGGTTGGAGGTTTCTTCCAGGTGAAATCTGTATTCGTAGTGGCTTTCGTTCTGTGTGTGTGGCACAGCGGTTCAAATAAATATATGTCTCTGTGGTTTATGCTAATTGTGGATATGTAGAGTAAACGGAATGAGTACTTACTTTTTTAAACGAGTAGGCGAAAAATTACAGACAGTCCTACAAAACTAACTTGGGAAAGTGAAAGTTAAGGTTTGAAGTAGCCTTCTTGTCCCTCGGTGCCTGCTTTGTCTTCCTCAGTCATGTATCGCCATCTACTGGACACGCTGCAGTATTTCAGCATGAAGGCAAACTGAAGTCCGACGCCTCGTTAAGTGAAGGGGTTGTTAAAGTGACACTTTCTGGGTTCCGTCTGAGAAGACAGCCCTTAATTAAAAGTGTCACCTAGTCTGTTATTTCACCTACTTGTTGACAGCTTTTATTTGAAGGGCGGTAAAATAGAATAGTAACAGCAGTTACAATTGGTATTACTCAGCTCAGGGCTTGAAATGAAAATATAGAAGCGCTGGTACTACTTGTCAGTTCCTGTTTCCTGCTGAGCAAGGAAGTTCAGGTTCTGGTACCTGATAGTACCTGTCCATTTAAAGCTGCCTTGTAAGCACACACACGTAACCTGGTAATGTGAGTAATAAACGGTCACAGACTTGTGAAAAAACTGTTTAATTTACTTCGGACTGTGAGAAAGCAAATAATCGCAGATTGTCCATGCTGAGCATGACGAAGGAGATTTGCACCAGTGCTTGTCCATTCAGGAACTGAAAAAGCACGTGACACTCCTAACCAACGTCCCAGTCTCTTAGGGGCACGACACAGTTTGAGGTCCGTGGAATAGAAGACAAATGGATTCACTGTACTAGTACCCACCCAACCTTACCCCACCCACTGGCAGTGGAAAACAGAGCTTTACTGTATTGCATCAAAACATCAGCTCAGTCTGTGACTCTGTGTCCAGTTTGCAGAGCACAGTCTCTCTGGCTTGAAGAGCATGTTTCACCACACGCTGGTCTCATGCCTGAACACTGCTGACTCTTCACCATAGGCACCTCACTCTACGACGAGCTACACCCCGAACTCTCACTTGATACACAGATGAACAAAGGCTCACATATGCATAAAGTCTTCACCTTATTACTCCCGCCTGCCTCACATAAGACATGGAATAACTAACTTAGTACCCCTCCATGAAACTCCCTATGGTAGTTCCTCAAACCAGAAACATTGGCACCAATTCTGTTTTCATTCCCGCCTTCACAGGAACAAGAATTCACTGATGAAACCACAACTAGATATGTATAAGTACCTTGATTAGCACCCTCACCCCAATATTTACCATAATAGCACATTATTCACGCCCCATCAGGGGTGCTACTATGAACTGTAAATCTGTAGTATCCAACTCGACAGAGCTCTTGATTTTGAACAACAGCACCCTCACAGAAACATGGTTCACACCTTCATCGACGCTTCCTCTCGACCTCCCACTGCCACCCAGGGTTGTGAGATAATCCGTAGAACCAGAACTAGTAAAACATGTGGAGGGTGTTAGCTAAAATTAGGAACAAAGCATTCTCCTGCACAATGGTACAGTCCTTCCCAGCCAGGGACCCCCCCCCATCTCTCCCTGTAGATATTTGTAAATCAACACTCTGTACGGTTAGAACACATATCATTGATCACCCCCTGGCAGGAATAACCGATTTCTATAAAAAAAACTTACCGGCTTAGTGACAACTCGGCTACTCTGAACCTACAAGGACATCTTTTTCAGAGTTTTTAACCTCCATTGGAACAAACCAACACACGGGCAACTCAAAATTGTCCTCCAAGAGAATAAGCTAGCACTACTTTACAGCTTTCCTGTACTCACTTAAGATGGCGCTCTTATTTTACCTGTTACCAAACCTCTCTACACCACCAGTGTTCTTATCCCCATACATGCTGATTTGTGAGACCTCACCTCAGTCAATATTCTTCACTAAGTCTCTGCACAGTCAATCTAAAGAAAAATAACGCATTGGCCACGTCAGAGGAGTTAAGAGCATAGATCATAACTCATTAAGATGTATGATCTAGTCTCTTGCGCTGAATAGACCTCCCTTTACTGACCCCACCGAACCTATTAAGTAATTAAATGAAAGGTTATGCTCAAAATGTAATAAGCACGCTTCAGCCGAAAGTAAGTTCAGATTTCCAAAAAGCGGATAGCTTACTGGTTTAACAGTGAGCATGACAAGCGGATGAATGTACTATGTGTCCCTCTTCCTGCGCATCCACATTCACACCCCTCACTGTGCCAGTGGATCCAAGCGGCACGCGAGTGAAGAGGCCCAAGTAGAGCGATGCGGTCTTGGGTTGCTTGTGTTCCGGTTCAAAGAGGCCCTGGCTTGGGAGCTCAGCCCAGGCTGTGCCTATTGGAGAAGGACCAAGGCTTGTTTCCATATGGCTGGGTCTAAACCGAGGTGGCATGGTGGGCTTAAAAGATGGACTGGGATGCGACCCTGAGTAATTAGCAGTTGTTGAGATTAATTCAAGCATTCCGCCCATCACTTTGTCTATCTTACATTGCCTTAGTCCAGCACTGAGCACTTTCAGGTCTGTCACTGTGCATCTATGCACCGTGCACTTCAGTGAGAGTAGTGGGGCATGGATGGACGGATAGCTTCAGCAGAACTACCAGACTGTGGATACCATTTGTCTGTTTTAGAGTAGCTGATGCTCCTGGTGCTGATTCATGGAGTCATAGGGTAGACACAAGTATGGTTGCATTCCTCTGTTTACTTCAGGTTGGCTTGTGTATCTTTGGGACCGCCCTCATTAATGATGCATATTTGTAGCTGAGCCGCTGCCGGCGGTAGCCCAGACTACAAACAGGTTAGACTGCTGCAAATAGACTAACAGGCCAAGGGCCAGAAAGATGAAATAGTAAAACAGGCTCCATCCTCCATTTATGTATCTTGGCTCGGCTTTACGCAGGAGCTAAAAAATGTCTTGCTACCAGGGAAGCAAGCTGTGATTAGAAGCAATTACTCAAAGACACACAGATTAAATCACCTTCTGGCAGAGCACACAGAGAAAACAACACACAATGCACATTCGCTTAGATGGCTTGTTCATTTTTTGTGTACCTCCATTGTTGGCCAAGAAGGAAAGTGCAAGAGCTCAGGCTACTGATGAAAGTAATCCATAAAGATTATACTTTAAGCGAAAATACAAATAAAGTGATACATACATATGTATATAACCCCTTTATGGCAATACAGTGCCATATTAAAGGGCTACCCCGTGACGTGTACACGACATATACAGACGTGAACGTTTTTATAGTCCAATATTTTGATTCCAAGAATAAATGGAAGTTTTCAAGGGTAGAATGAGGACACACATGTAACCATCCTAGAGTGACGCACTACAGGTCCCTTACGGCACGGAAACCTACTCCTTGGGAGACATTTATACTCCTTTTAATGCAGTCATAGTCTCAGCGTACGAAGACTTGGAAAAGCAGGCTGTTCTTGTAACACTGGTTGGGTGTTGAAATATGAAACAGGTCATAGTTGTTGAAAAAATGCCTTTGTTTCTGCACATTTTTCGTTTATTAAACGTCCATAGTAATTTAAATTAAAAGAGAAGTGTCCAGTGTTTGTGCCGGCCCTAGCAATATGATAGGTGAATGCCACAGCTATCATATTATTAACTGAAAGACTCAAATAATTAAAGTCAGGTGTCAAAAATAAAATTTAATTGTTTTTTTCCTATAATTCAATACTAATTATTGCAAAATTTAACAGGTGCTACCCAAAAATTTCAAAGTTAGAGAATCTTAAAATACAATAGAAGGATAAACTGGGTTGGGAATGTGCTCCTTAATATAATTCAGAGGCTTTCAGATATTCATATCTTAGACCTCCTTAAATTCCCAATTTGTTTGATTTTGACAAATTACATCGTCTACATCACCAAGTATGCCCAATGGAAAAAGGCACCCAGCAGTGGTGGTAGTATGAGATTCACGGCTAAACAGTCTCCCAGAAGATCTGCTTGAATGTAGGTTTTTTTTCAGATTATAGAACTGATCGTCGTAAACCATTGCACATCAACCTACTGTGGTCCACAGAACAGCTATGGAGAACTCCCAGGAGCATAGGTGTTGCATCTGGCATAGGCATGGGGCCTACGCTCAGTTACATGAAGATTGTTATTGAATATTATGTGACAAGATTGATTTTCTGCATCGTGTAGTAGAGCTCATTTGCACTTTTAAGCATAACAGCGCACAAACACTGCTTTTCGACCTGTTGTAATCTATTCTGTGGGCATTAAACATGCCTATCTCATGCCCATCACTTTCATTCGTTCCTGGGCTTGCCTTTCACTAATCCCATGATGTCCTTGGTAAATGCTTTACGTTTGTCTCACCTTGAGGCTCTTTTGTTACGCCTTGCATACTGACCCTATTACATGGATTATTGCACGATTGCCAATATACTTTCGGGACGGAGAGCTACTTTTTCCTTTTGTCTCTCCCCTTCACGCCCAATAGCAGCTATGAACTTTGAATGCAAACGGTGCAAGCTCGATCAGCAGTTTTTGAGTGCTCGTCACATTGTTCACACTGTTACCTAATCGGAGACATGTTAATTTTGCTTTTGTCTCTTCCCTTTTTGCTCCTCTGCTTTCAAAAACCCTTGTATTTGGTAAATCCTTTACGTACATAAAAACACAGATCATTAAAGTGGCTCTTCCGGCACAGAGGGAGAGCCGATACTACAATATTCACTGCATCTGGGGAAACTCTCCCCATAATGCTTTTCAAGCATTCTTTTTCAAAACATTTTTGCCCATAATTAAACCTGTGATGGTTCCAGGACAATGGGACCACCACCAAACCGTTCAGTACAACACACTCTTTCTGTCTACGTAATTCCTGGGTTCCCACACCTGGTTAATGGGGACCCCAAAACCCCGCCCACCATTCAGTGTCTTTTTAACCTTTCTTATGGCTGGAACTTTTGTTTTACAGCTGAGAGTAGTTTGTGTTTTAAAGGCCTTGTTTGTAATATCATTGTAGTAGGCCTGCTAGCCCTTAAAGTATATAATGCATTACACCCTCTAGGCAGGGGCGGTTCCATTGCTATGCTGAAGGAGTGTCGTCCCACTGACTGAGCCAGAAGCAGAAAAATAAAACAATAGTTTTCTATTGTTTTATTTTTTTGCTTCTGGCACAGCCAATAGTGCAGGGAGGGGCAGTGCTGGGCCACAGGTTACTGGAGGGAAGTGGAGGGGAGAGTGCCCCTAAGTGCGCATGTGTGCTTGGCCGGCCATCCAAGCCCGACCAAACACACATGCGCACTTAGGTTTCTCCAGCCCGGCTGTATACACAGGTGGGCTTGAGAAACAGCATAGACCTCAGGCTTGTGTCTGAGTGGTAGTGAATGAATGTTCACCACAACGTGCTCTTTCTGTCTAGATCATCTCTGGGTCCCCGCACTAGATCAGTGGTACCCCAAAAAAATTACCATTCTGTGTGTTTTTAAGCTCTCTTATGGCTGGAACTTTTGTTTTGCACCTGGGAGTGGTATGTGTTTTAAGGGCCTTGTTTGAAAAAATATTCCAGTTGACCTACTAGCCCTTTAGTTCTATGCAGGGCCACTGGAATTATGTGGCAGAAAGGACCAAAATATGCGGCAGGGTTGACCAATTTATAAGGCAAAAAGAGTCCAATTATGCATTCATAAGGCCAAGCGCTCCAACTCAAGTAAATGCGATACCTGTTGCATTGCAAATGCTTGTTCATTTTGTTTTCCGGTTCTGCACCATTCCACATCAGACCTATTTCCCCTCCTGCTCTTAACCTTTCTCTCCTGCTTGTCTTGGAATAACATTTGCACAGTTGTGTGTGGAATTAGGAGTGGAAGACATCATCATTTTATTTAATGAAATATATGTAATTTTCCCCCAAGTTACACTTATTTGTCGGAATACTAATGTCTTTGCTGGTATTGTGAGTGGCTTTTAGGTTGCTGCTAAAGACATCTTGGGGTCTTTCAGGAAGCTGAGTTAGGAATGCATTCCGCCCGTTGATTCCCATTGGCTTTGTGATTTGCAACTCACATTTTCTGGCTTTCTATTTGCTGGCTTTATTTGCTTTAGAGTCTCCAGGCTCAGTTCATCCCTCCTGTTGCCTAACCTGTGTTTACTGTATTCTTCCAAGAACTCCCTTTCTATAAACAAGCCTTTAAATATTATTCTTATCTTGTCACATATCTTGTGCATTCAAAGGGTGAGGTCAAATGTCAGATGCTGTTTTCCGAAGGTGCTTGCTCACTTTTCTTTCTCTGACTTCAAAGTGAGAGGATTTATGTGACAATCTTGCTGGATATTGGGGCTAGGGAAGAGGTTTTTGTCTCGCACATGACAACATTTAAATTAACTGTGTAAGTATTTCTTAGTATATCAGAATTAGGAATACAGATGAAGCACATTTTTGTTATTTCTGAAGTGTATTGGAAACAAATCATAACACTAGGTGATGCTATTTCCACACCCTTTCATTTGTTCACTGTATAGTTGTATTAGTAAAACTATATGTCTGTGCAAATGTAATAATAATTTCAATTGAAAATGTGTTGTCTGTCATGGCAGTGTGCTACCATACCATGCATACTCCACTCTATGCCACCCCACTCTACACCACTGAACACCACAGCACTTTACTCTGCACCACTCCACTTTACACCTCTCTACGCCACTGCACTCTGCACCACTCCACTCTATTCCACTTCATGCTGCGTCTCTCTACACTACCCTGTGCTACTCTACTCTGTGCCAATGCACTCTTCGACACTCTACAACACTGCGCTCTTTGCCACTTTACTCTACACCACTGCACTCTTTGCTACTCTACGCCACTACACTCTACACCAACCCAGTCTAGGCCACACCATTTTACTCTGCAGAACTCCATTTTACGCCACTGTACTCTACGCCACTCTGCAACACTGCACTTCATGTCACTGCACTCTGTGCCAAAACACTTTGTGCCTATATACTCTATGCCAATGCACTTTACTCTGTAACACTCAACTCTATGCCCCTGCAGTCTACGCCAGTCCACTGTACACCCACTCTATTCTGTACCACTGCACTCTACACCATGCTACATCATTACCCTCTGTCACTCTAAGCAACTGCACACTACCCTGCACCGCCTTACTCTGCTCCACTCTGTGCCACTGCACTCTGTGCCACTCTACTCTTAATCACTACACTCTATGCTAATGCACTCTACACAGCTGCACTCTGTCACTGCACTCTATGCCAGTGCACTCTACGCCACTCTACTCCATGCCACTCTGTGCCATTGCTCTCTACGCCACTCTTCTCCACTCACACCACTGCACTCTGACACCCTACTCTGCTACACTGCACTCTACGTTACTGAACTCTATGCCACTCAACTCTGCACTATTGATTCTATGCTACTGCACTCTGCAGCACTATACTGTGCTCAGCACCACTCTGTACTCTTTGCCACTGAACTCCACTTTGCACTCCACACCACTGCACTCTATGCCACTCAACTTTAGTCTGTGCCACTGCCCTCGGCATCACTCAGCTCTATGCCACTCCCCTCTGCACTACTCTACACCACTGCTCTCTGTGCCACTCCAGTCTTTGCCACTCTACTCTGCGCCATTCTGTTCTACGCCACTCCACTCTGTGCCACTCCACTCTGCACTGTTGCACTCAACTATGCACTCCTCTAATCTATGCCACTGGATTCTACCGCACTGCATTGTATGCCACTGCACTTTACGCCACTGTACCCTGAAACACTCTTGTGCACTCTGTGGCAATCTATTCTACACAGATCCACTTTTTTCCTACTTGAGTTATGCAAATCTGCGCAACTCAAAACTATGCCACTCCAGTAGATGACACACACTGCCACTCCACAACACTCCACTCCACTCTTTGCGTTCCACTCTACGACACTCCACGCGGCTCTCCTCTACACCACTAACTTTTAGCTGTGCTGAACAGACGCCATGTTGGTGTACAACATGGCTAAGACACATTGGCAAAGCCAATAGCTTTGCATAGGTGAGACCTATTAACTTTGCCAATGCTTGTTCTTAGGAAAGGTATACCTTGTGTACAAAAGTCATGCAAGACACCATCAGGACTCTGATTAGAAAAGAAAAATATCTTGAGACCATGGCACTCAGTTTGCTTGACACATTTTCTGTTCTGTACAGTCTTTTGCAAATGAAAAAGTGTCAAATTTCATAACCGGCTTGGGAAAAAATACTGCACAAATTGGGAATTAAACAAGTATATGTCTGTTTACAGAAAATTCCACCTGGCCCTAAATGGAAGCAACATAATTTAGAAAAGTGCCCTGCATAGTTTCTGATGTAGCACTGCTTTTGAAATATTAATACATTTTTTTGGTCGGATATACTTCTAAAAGTGATTTAAGATGTTTAACAGGATTAAGATTTCCCTAAATGGCTAATTTGTCAAAAAGAGGAAGCCCAACCCTAACAAAAAAGCAGCTAACCTTGTCTCTTCAGTGTTATATTTTATCTGCTGGCTGTACTTTCATTTTTTTTTACTGTTTTAGAATAGCTAATGTCCTTAAAGGTTTGTGATGATATGTCTCGCCAGACTAAAGGATCTTTTTTCAGGCTCTGCTCTTAATATCCTGTTTATGCTTTGGTGTAGCTCTAACTGTGTTGTTCCCTTCCTTGGGGAAGTATGCCAAGACGCAGGATGTGGTTAGTGCTCCAATCTTTCAAAAGTGGGTATCAGAATCAAAACGTTAGAGACCGTAATTCTGTTTTCCTGCAGTGAACCGCTACCATCTTTGAAAGCAACTGATGGGACGTATCCTGTAAAAAAACAAAACAAATGATGGCCCTGGGAAGCCAAGCATATAGTGGTTAGAGGTGGAGGTTGGGTGGTGGTTGAAACCCTTTTTGTAAAGGAGTAACGTTCCCTTTAAAAATAGCCTACTGCCCCCTACAATTCAGTTACTCATTTTTCATGTGTGGGTATTGTACTTAAGAGAGATTCTCCACCAGTCTTGTGATTACACCGTTAGTAAGGTCTGAAGTCTAGCAAGGATGAGGGAACGAAGGGGCAGCAGCGGATCGCAGGACACATGTTACTTGGGTGCTTAATACTTTGAGTAGGAGGGTGTATGTCCTTATTTGTTGCTCGTTTTAAAAACTCTAAGCTCTTTCCCGTGGATGCAGTGTCTCATGTCCGTCTATTTGTGGGCAGTAATTTAAGATTCCAAACTTTTCTTGTGGAAGCTGTGTTCCATGACTGACGTCTGGGGATGCTCTCCTTTACTCGTGTTCTTATGAATTTGAAAACGAATGATTGGTGTTTAATATCTGTTTTTCAGATCATGTCTAATGGGGATGAACAGTTAGAAAAAGCAATGGAGGAGATCCTGAACGACAACGAGAAGGGTCTGAACACAAGTGAGACGTCAGATGTGTCTGTGGGAGATCTTCCCGTCAGTCACGCCAGGAATCACCCTCTGCATCTGGTGCTGGACCCTTCTGGTGCAGGTATAATGTACAAGAAATATGGGAGATACCACCTCTGCGTAAAGTGCAAGGGGTTGTTGGTGCTCTTTCACCATATTGTGAATGTGCTGATTCTAGGTCAGGTTAGCATTTTTGCTTGATGGGTCATTGCCAGTTAATCACTTTCATACTATAAAACTGGCCTGCAATACAATGCAGTCGTGCAATGTGGCTGGAAAATTGCGACAGAATTTCTCTGTGTGGAAAAGTAGGTCGGATGCTCCTTAGAATACTTTGATGAAGCACCTTTAATTTTTATCCTGTCGAGATCGAAATAGACAGCATTGACAAAGAGTTTGATGCAAGTTGATTCACTTTGTGTTATCCATAGCTGTCCTAGAATGAAATCCTCACAATGAAGATAACATTTTGACCTTTAACAATATAGAAACTGGGAGTAAATTCCATTTGCTAGACAGAATCCATTAGCAGAGTGTAACTGTAACCTTGAAGAACATTAAATTAAGTTTGCATTGTAGGTGGGGAACTGGGAATGCATGCACAAGAAAATATTGCATGGAAGATACTTTATATGAAAGAACACTATTTCCCCTGTATCTTTAAGAAAGTGTCTGTGTGCTGACGTCTTCACTTTCTAAACAAATAACCCATACATATCAAGTTTTTTTTACCATGACAGCGATAAAAAAAAATGATCCTGTGTAGTGTTCAGGGAATTGCATTGTTTCTTTTTGACAGACTAAGGCATCAAGACAGCAAGCTCTGCATAAACAAAAAGCCATATGCTAGCAATTAAATAGTCTCATGTCAGCAGAGACATTCTGCAGGACATTCTGCTCTTAACCTTTCTCTCATGCTTGTCCTGGAATGACATTTGCACAGTTGTATATGGAATTAGGGGGATAGAATCAGATATTTATTTCATGTAATATATGTAATTTCCCCCCAAATTACACTCATTATGTGGAATACCGGTATCTTTGCTGGTATCGTGAGTGATTTTTAGGTTGCAGCCTACCAGACAGCACAGCTGTCTGGCTTGCTAAAGACACCTTTGGGACTTTCAGGAAGTTGACCTAGGAATGCATTCGGTTCCGCCCGTTGATTACCATTGGCTTTGTGGTTTGTAACTCACATTTTCATAGCCACTCTGCATTCAGCCAGCAGGAGTAAGATTGCAGTGAATTTCCACACTCCAGCAGAGACATCCTTTACACAGCCCAGGAGGATGCGAGAGCCAGTCACCTTGGCCACTGCTCAGAACACCAGTGTCCAAAAGGCCACTATAATAGGACACTGCATTTTAAATGGATAACGTTGCCTTGTAATCCTATCTTGTGTAGGGTAATTACACAATTACATAATTTGATGCAGAATCTTAATGTGCATTAATCACAAACCGTAATTGGGGGATAACATGCCTATTTTGAATGCAGCTGAAACGCCACTGTTGCGAAGGGGGGTGGGGGTGGTCAAGTCAGCAATGGAGATGGACACATAGATGCAAGCTCCTGTGCTCTAGGCCCTGCAGGCAACAGAATCCTAATAGCCCCATGACCCTTTGGGCTCCCTAAGTGATTCAGAAGACACTTGTGACCCTAAAAGTACTCTTGCACAGGAGGCAGCCTCCCCAAGAGGGAATCTGAAAGCTAGGGGTGAGGTTGAGGTTCACTGCAGAGCCCAATGATCGTGGTGCAAGGCAGCTGTGTGTGCTGAGCCGGACGGCCGAGTCCAAGACAGTGGAGCCTGACCCTGGGGAGTTGCAATGATCGCCTGAATCCAGGATGGCGTAGAGGGGCTATCACGGTCATTGGTTGGTGGAGTAAAGTGGCCTGAGGCCTTTGATAAAAATGAGGCGAGGCAGCCCCGCTTGAAGTGAAAGAACGCCCACCAGAGTAACGATACTGCCTGAGGTGCAAACCACTCAGAGCCGGCAGTGAGAAGAAAGTTGTAGTGATGTGATTCCGTTCTCTGTTCTCGAATGCCTGTGCCGAGATGCCTCGCGACCGGGTGAGTGACACGTTGGCATTCGAGAATGGTGAACGGGAAGAGAAAACGGTTTACGAGACGGACGGCCATAGGTGCGCGTCTCCTTCATGAATTGAACTTATTTTGATAAACTATGGTGTAAGCTCAACTCGCCTGTGTCGGAAGCGATTCTATACAGAATTGGCGACGAGCTGGAGCAGGAGCCCTCACCTATTCAGATGCTGGCACGACACAGGATCTATGCTGACGACCCCGTTAACAGACTGATGTCCACTGTCACTTCCGACGGTGAGTTTGATGTTACTTTCGTCAGGAGAAACTCCGTTCATTTTTGGATTGCACGATATCGTGTGGAAGCCGATTTCCCAAGAGCTGACCACACGTCACCACAACGTCATCTGTGTGCCGCCATTTTGAATTGGGCAATCCGACGTCATCTGCGTGCCTCCATCTTGAGTTAAGGCAACCCAACGTCATCTGCGTGACGCCATTTTTAATTGGGCAATCCGATGAATTTAAACTACACGCACTGTGTAATGTGCTACGCGCTGTGAGGAGAAACTCCGATAATACTTAGAAATAATAAAAAAAAAAAAAAAATAAGGAAAACTTTTATATTTTACAGGAAATATAATAATAATATATATATATATATATATATATATATATATATATATATATATATATATTCAAAATAAAGAGATACACGTCTGTGCAGCAACAGTATGGCTTCAAACAACCCTTGGAATTTAACGCCACCTCAAACTTTTATATCTGCCTCTGGTACACCTACATTGAAATGGGAAGAGTGGAGCGAATATTTTAAAAATTATATTTCGGCCATTGATGATGAAGAGGATCTGTCTGTGGTAAAGAAATACAAAATCCTTCTACATTGCTTAGGACCTGGGGGACTGAAATTTTTCAAAAATATTAATAAAAAACCTAGACAAGATGGTCAAGGCGATGTGTACATCAATGCACTTGAAGCCTTGGATAAAGACTACAGACCTAAAGTATAGCTGTCGATCGTTACAAGTTTTTTCATCGGAAACAAGGGAAAGATGAACCTGTGGAGGATTATGTTTCCGCTTTAAAGAAAATAGCAATCAACTGCAGATTTGGTGTATTACATGACGAACTTATTCGTGATCAAATTGTTATGCAAACGTCTAATCCGGATATCCAAGATAATTTATGGGCTAAAGGAGGAGGCTCATTGCAAGAAGTTATTGACATTGTAAAAAGAGCGGAATTGACTAGGAGGTGTGCTAAAGAAGTCTTAAAAGATAATAAGAGTGATGAGACTATAATAGCAAGAGTGAAAGGAAAACATTTTACCAAAGATCTAAAAAAAGAAGTGGATAGGGAAAAAGGAATTCGAGCAAAAGAATTTAAATCGGATGACAAAAGGAAATTTTACAGATGCAGCAGTTATGATCATTTGGCAAACGACAGAGTATGTCCAGCCAAGAAACAAAAATGTTCGAGGTGTGGTGTTATTGGACACTTCCAAAGGGTGTGTCAGAGGAAAACTGGGAGTAGTAGTAAAGTGTTGGAGCTGGATGACACTAATTCTTCTGATGAAGATGATTTAAACGTGTGTTTTATGTGTAGATGCAATGGATGAAAATTCTATTTTGAGCTTGGGGCAGGAAAATATGAAGAGGAAGAAAAAACCAAGTTGCGAGATCACCTTGGGCAGTGTGACCATATGTATAGTGGTGGACTTGGAGTCTCCGTATACTATTGTGAATCGGAATGTGTGGGAAGAAAAATTCAAACATATGGTGGGGGGAGGAGTTAAGCTTACCAGATAAAACAATCAAAACATTTACTGGCGAAGTCATTGAGCTGTTATGGTTCAAGGAATTGAAATTCAAATACAAAGATAGAGAGACAATGGGAAAATTGTACGTTGCTGTAATGGGTCCATCTGTATTAGGCTGGATTGATCAGGGTAAATTACACATAGTTATTAGATCCCAACAACCCTGAACCTGTACTAACAGTGCAAACAGAATTGGAAATTGGTAAGTTAGTTTTACAAAAGTTCCCTAACGTATTTTCGGGAAAAATCAGAAAATTGAAGGGGTTTATGCACCTTATTCAATTTTTTTTAAAAACGCAGTGCCCCAAGTACATAAAGTAAGAAACATCCCCATTCCTTTAAAAGAAAATGTTAAATTACAATTGGACAAAGTACAAGATGAGAAAATCATAGAGCCTATTGAGTCTTCAGAGTGGGTGGCTCCATTGGTCGTGGTGAAAAAAACCAATGGAAAGTTACGATTATGCATTGACTTAAGGGACCTCAACAAGAACATTTTAATTGATCAATTCCCCTTACCACACATTAACGAAATGTTGTCACGTACTAAAGGCATCCAAATTGTAGAGATCTAACAGCTTTTACTACACCATTTGGTTGCTATAAGTTCAGACGGGTACCGCTTGCTCTGGCTTCAGCTGCAGCCACGTTCCAAAGATTAATGAACTCCATACTAGCAGGTATTGACAACACCATGGTCTTCCAAGACGATATCCTTATAATGGGGAAATCTAGAGAGGATCATGATCGTACCTTATTAAGGGTTCTTAAAGTCTTAGAGGAGAAGGGTTTGACGGCAGAATTTAATAAATGCAAATTTGCATCTGACCATGTCAACTATTTAGGACATGTAGTATCTGCTGAAGGTATAAAACCAAAAGAAGAATTATTGTCAGCAATACGTAAAGCACCCAATCCACAGAAGGACAATGTTCATGCTTTTCTAGGTCTAGCAGAGTTTTATTGCAAATTTGTTAAAAACATTTCTACTAAAAATTACAGTTTAAGACAATTGCTCAAGGGTAGAAACAGATTTGAGTGGCCAGAAATGTGTCAGAATGCGTTTGATGTGTTAAAGGCTGACATTTGCAATGCACCCCCACTGCAGGGTTTCGATCCAAACCTCAAATGTATTGTCACTACAGATGCCAGTTTTAAGGGGATTGGAGCAGTCCTTACTCAAGTGAACATAGAAGGCAAGGAAGATACCATTGCTTTTGCTTCCCGTTCGTTAACTTCAGCTGAAGAGAAGTATTCAGTTATTGAACGCGAAGCACTGGTATATATACGGGCTTTAGAACATTTCAAACAATTTGTGTGGGGAAACACAATCACGTTGAGATATGATCATAAACCGTTAGTAAAGGTTTTAACTACGAAGGGGCTGTATAAAGCCTCTCCGAGGTTGGCTAGAATGTCAGTGCGTTTGTTTGATTACAATTATATTGTACAGTACTTGCCTGATGTGAAGAACAGTATAGCAGATTTCTTAAGTTGCATGCCTTTGCCGCAGAAGGATACGGAAGAAGAGATGACAGAAGATATGTGGGTGACTATGGTAGAGGAAGGTGTGTGCCATGGTATAACACGGAATGAATGGTTAACAAAACAAAATTCAGATGAGACACTAAAGGAATTAAGTAATATTATCATGAAGGGGTGGCCAAAAAAAAAATGGTTAACAGAGATTTGTGGCCTTTTTGGGAAGTGAGGGACAAGTTGTCCATGGAGGAAGGTCTGTTACTCAGGAATGGGAAAGTGATAACCTCTATTACGTTGAGGAAGGAAATTCTTGAAATTTGTCATGAAGGTCATCTAGGCATTGGTAAGACTAAAAATAGAGTAAAGTATTGGTACTGGTGGCCAGGATTAGATAAGGATATAGAAGGAATAGTTAGGGACTGCATGATTTGCAAGAATGCGGATAAGACCCAAGTAACCTTAAGACCGCCCTTACATCCTATATCTTGTCCCAACATGGCGTGGGAGAGTGTAAGCATTGATGTCATGGGACCAATTGGTGAAGGTGACAGACAATGTTTCCTACTTGTGACTGTGGATCACTTTTCTAAGTGGCCGGAAGGGGGCATTGTAAAAAAAAGCTGACACTAGTAGCATCATTAAATTCTTGGATAAAATATTTGTCAGAGAGGGTTTACCAAAATGTATTGTATCTGACAATGGGTCTCAATTTACGTCATTAGCTTTCCAAGAATATATAAGAAGGAATGGAATTAAGCATCACACCACCTCAATTTATCATCCGCCTGGTAATGGTGCTGTTGAAAGATTTAATAGGGTACTCAATGGTATGATTCATTTGTCAAATTGCGACCATTTAATCTGGGAAACAGAATTATGGAGAACCCTCTGGGCAAATAGAATAACCACATGTATTAGTACGAATGCCAGTCCTTTTGAACTCATGAGGGGAAGGATACCCATCTCAAAGGACATTGTGGGTTGGCTCAAGGCTGCTAAGAGGGTGGAATGGTCTCCTGAAGAAGTGAGGATAAATGTTGAAAAAGCTCAAGGTATCTATAAAAAGTACTTTGATGATGATGTTCATAAGAGCAAGGAGTTTAAGTTGTGCGTCAGTGATGTAGTGAGAATAAAAAGCAATAAGTACGTGGGAAAATGTCAAAGTAAATTTTCATCCCCTTTGAGAGTGGAAGCTGTATACAATAACTCCGCAAAACTAAGTGATGGCAAGGTATGGCATGTATCTGAATTATCAATATGTAAAAATACTAGAGTGGACCGGAAAGAAAGGAATAATATTGCGAAAGACCACAGGGGTAAAGTATGGTTGGATGATGATAGTGAAGGGAGAGTACAGGATGACCTCAATAGTCCTAATATTGACAATAGTCCCACAACATGTTCATCTAACAGTTCCCATGGGCTTGTAGATGTCCCTGTTTTTGACGAAAAATGGAGTGGTCCTGGAAGGAGAATTGTGAAACCGAGAAGATTTGAAGACTATTATCTTTAAGAGTAGAAGTTTTGCTAAGCCTAAAAGATGTGAAATTTATTACATTTAAGAAGCAATATTTTAGCTATGATCTGTTGTATTACTTATAGTTATGATATACATGTAAATAGTTTTAGTGTTGTGATCTATTTTATTTTATTATAAAGAGGGAAGATATGTAGTGATGTGATTCCGTTCTCTGTTCTCGAATGCCTGTGCCGAGATGACTCACGACCGGGTGAGTGACACGTTGGCATTCGTGAACGGGGAGAGAAAACGGTTTACGAGATGGACGGCCGTAGCTGCACGTCTCCTTCATGAATTTAACTTATTTTAATAAACTATGGTGTAAGCTCAACTCGCCTGTGTCGGAAACGATTCTCTACAAAAGTCCCTTTGGCTCAGATATGGTTGGAGGCAGGGTTTGTGCCTCTTCAAGGGCTGGCACAAGCAGGAGAGAACAGGCTTGCAGTGACACAGCACCGTAAACTGGCCTTCCAGCTAGGGGGTGGGAGGGTGACCCAGTAGTTTGTCTCAGAATAGTGCCATCCTCTATGTGGAGTAGAAGGATTCTTGGAAATCGCAGCCTGGGTTGACGCTGCGGTACTAGAAAGACACTCGACTCTACTGACTGAATTCCGGAAATTGTTTGACCTAGGATGACATACTTCTAGGATGGGCCTAAGTGCTACCTGGATGAGCCGTGGTTGAACAAACACAACTGCTTCTTACATGTGGAGGTTAGATCCCTGTTTAATTTTGAGGAAATGCAACGGTGGTCTGGCCCCCCACTGGGGGATGATGCAGTCCTCTGAAGGCTCGGCCTTTTTCAGGTGCTGGCTAGTTGCTGCCGGACTCCTGGGCATGGGCAATGGTGGACACTAAACGGAACAAACCTCTGCACAGCAAAGGAGTAACTGGTCAACTGGTAGGTGGCAAAGCCCACAAAGAGTCTGAGGTGGTTCTGGAGACCCACACAGACAATATATTGGCAGCAGTTTGTGAAACTAAGGAGGCATTTTGACACAAAATTAAGATCATAAGAATTTGTCAGGAAAGGTGGCGGAAACTGATGGCATGGTCCTAACCCACGGTCATGGATCACTCCGCCAAACTTCAAAAACTGTTACATGAGGGTTACTTTCTAATGGCTAAATGACATGAAGCGTCGCTGTAAGTGAACAATTGTGGGTCTAATGGAGATTCCGGAGAAGGTGGAAGGACCCAGGACTGAATTATATGTAGAACAGTGGCTGGTGTCGAGTGTGTTTGTGGGGGGGAAGTAGGGTTTTAATCTCTTTATGATAGAACACACACACACAGGGTATCCAGGGCTCCTCCCACTGTACCTCCTCAACTCATTGTGGCATGACTACTCAGCATCTGAGCAGGACAATATCCTCCAAGTGGTGCGGTCTCAAGTGCCTTGGTGAATTGAAGGGGGTCTGGTGAGAATGTTCACAAACTATACCAATGGAGTACAGCGACTGCGTGAAACGTTCCTTGCTGTTTAAAAAAAAAAAAAAAAAACAGTTGCAACATCTCAACTTGAAATATACCTCACTGTTCCTGGTCCAGCTTAGGGCCACAGCTAGGAGGGAGTTCCCTTTTTTCACTACTCCAGCGGCAGTGTGGGATGGGTTGCAGGGAGGTGGGTATTGTTCACCGACTGACCTGGGGTACAGGCTTGCCAGGTTTGGAGAAACAGAAATCGAGATGTTAGTCTTGCCAGTGCGCCAGGACAACTTCCACAAAAGGACCAGGTAGAATCTTAGACAGTGAGAGTTGTGGAGGATGTGCAACAGGGATGCCCATGGTCTTCTAAGAATAAATGGACAGTCCTTGAAAGATTCTCTGAAAAATCCGCCATCACCTCGAGGGGAGGAAGTGGAAGATGCCAATTTACCAGTGACCACTCCAATGAGGGCAGAGGACTTAATATGATGAATACAGTCTGATCTAGGCAGATGGCCAAACCAATGTATGTGGTGGGGGAGGTGTGTGTGAGATAATTAGTCTAAGTGGGTGGCCAGCTCTGGAGACTACGCCTACAGGCACAATCCCTGTCTGTAACATACTCTGACTCTTCTTTACTAAGGTTGGTAATATATAGTGTACTCACAGGTGGGTGACAAACATTGAGCATGCGGGGTAGGTAGTTGTGAACTCACTGCATGAGGTGCTAGAGTGGGGGAGAGGGGTTCATGTTGCTGCAACTGGTTTGTTCAGATACTGCCTAAATGGCATGAGTGGGTTGATGGGAATATTCCAGAAGGTGCCCATATATGGAACAGTTAGGAACACACCGCATGGTGGGAGGGACACATCTCTTCGGCTCCTGTCATGGAATGTAAGCTGCCTGGGTAATAAACTGAAGTGAGGGGTGGTGATGAGGTGCCTAGCGCGTCACTTCCCTGACTTAATACTATTACAGGAAACCCATTTGATAGTCAACAGCTGTGGGTTTTTAGGTAGAGGCAAGTACACAACACTGCAGGCGACAAATACATGGTTAGATTCACAGGGATGCTGGGCGGCAGTGAAGGGCACATGTAACACAGAGGAGTTTGTTGTAGCATCATGGTTCCTCCCTCCATGAGGCAGGGTTGGGTAAAACGGGGGCCTGGATAGCCGACATTCCTGATCTGCTTCTGCGGGGCGATACCAGTCTAATGCTGCAAGGGGAGGTGGATAGAATATATAAAAGGGGGAGGCCCAGAGAGAATACCCAGCTGAAGTACTTCACAGAAGAACTGGGGCTGGTGGATCTATGGTGGGCCAGCCGTCCGCCTGGAGACCTGCCATTGCTCCTACACATCAAACGCATACCAATGCCCCTCAAGACTAGACTATTTTCTGGTGCCAGAGACTCAGTGTGGCATGTATTGGAATATAGACTACTTGCTTGAAAGGTACTTCAGACCACTCTCCCCTGGTTATATGTCTATGGTAGCCAGTTCCCCATTCTAGCCTGGGGTGAAGATTAGACTCATGGGAGCTGACAGACTGGGTCACGCGGACACTTTTCCAGGACGTGACAATCATATTTCAATTAAAGTGAGGACTGGTGACCTCTGGGGGTTGTGCCCTTGGAGGCATATAAAATGGTGGTGACAGGCCAACTAATTTCCTATGTGATAGAAAAAAGAAAGCAAAGGGGGAGCAGAATTTTGGAACTGGAGTCAAAACTACAAACTTGGAAAATAGGGTATGAAGCATCACTGGACCCCATTCTCACCACAAAAATAACATTGCTGTTGGTGGAATGCAGGAGCCTTCAGTACCATGAGGCCACGACTGTCTACAAAGCTAAAAAGAGCAATTGTGTATGAAGAAGGGAGCAAGGCTGGGAAAATGCTTTCCTAGCTAAGAAAGAGGAGAGTCCTAGATTGGTGCATAGAGTGTGTGCAGAAGATGGCACCTTGGTGGATTTCACTAAGGACATTGCTCAAGCCTTTGCACAGTTCCTGGGAAAGGTATATACAGCCCATACAGGTGGTGGAGCAGGGGGAGATCTAAATGACTTCATAAAAGGCATCCCAAAATGCAGGAGGGAGCGGTAGCAAAGGCCCTGAATTAACTCGAGTGAAAAATCTCCAGGCCCAAGTGGTCTACCTTCAAAATATTTTAAATGTGTGAAAATGTGGGTGGTTCAGTCAACTTGGGATATATTGTACAAATCAAGGGCCGAGGGTGTACTCCCACGGGACTTCCAACAAGCGACCATTGTCCTAATCCGTAAACCAGGGAAGCATCTGGAAGACTGCGTCCTATAAGCCAATATCGCTCTAAAATATGTAAATGAAAATATTGACCAAGATCCTGACGAATTGACTGATGCAGGCGTAGACAGCAAGATCACCCCAGATCAATCAGTCTTTATGCCATATAGGGCTATAAGGCACAAACTCTCACAAATATTCAGCTGTCTAGTGTGGAGAGGGGTGATGATGGAACCAACAGTGCTCTAGGCATTGGACACAGAGAAAGTGTTTGATTTCTTAGAATGGCTCAATCTAATGGCACTTTTCCGGCAGATGGGCTTTGGTTCTTCTTTTTCTGGCCTGGAAATGTCTTCTATATTGAAGACTGACTACCTGGCTCTGGGTGAACGGCAATGTCTCTGGGGAGGAGCACCCGACAGTGGTGTCCCTTATCTCCTCTGATTTCTGTGGTGACAAATGAACCACTGGCTAACTGGTTTCACTGTGATGCCCTGATCCTGGGACTGCCTTGGGTTTTTGAATGGGAAGATGTTATTTCGCTGTATGCTTAAGACCTCCTGATATAACTCGTGGACCCTGAAGAACTCCATCTCATGGACTCTCGAGATCTTTAGGGCTTTTGGGTCTTCCTCTTGCATTCATAAGAACTGGACAGTATCCTTCACAAACCCACTCACAGATTGGCAGCCTGATGAGGCATCGATGTGTCTCCTGGCTTGGAAGGAGAGGAGTTTTACACACTCAGCGATCTACTTGACCACGGATCCAAAGTTGTTCCATTACCACAACCTGGGATGAATACTGTCAGGTTTTTAAAGGATATGGGACACAGGCGAAGGCTCCTCCCAAACTCCTCTGCACACTGCAGAATTCACTTTTTGAGGTACCAGACCACTTAACAAACTAGTAGAGGTGGATACATGTTTGTTTCCCTGGAACGGTGGGATGTCAAAAATAGCTTTACCTATCCTGATTAGAAAACCCCAGGAGGAGGGTATTGTCCTCCCAGACCTCTGCATCTACTTTTGGGCAACACAGTTATTAGTAATTAATGAATGGTCATTTGTTGCTCAACGTGATCTGTCTTTGATGGCAGGCAGATGAGCTATAGACTCATGGGGTTATATTCAGCAACTATATGGTAGAGGCCAGCTTGTAAACCTCCCTTTCCTGACGGCTACAGTAATTAGGATACGAAGGAAGGCACGCCACATATTAGAATAGAAATATAAAGTGAGCCTAGAAATACCATTATGAGACAGAGAAGCCCTGGTTGACTTGCGGAAAGTAGAAGACTATTGGAAATGAGACCTTCTAGAAATCTCCAAATTGGGAGATATATGGACACCAAAAGGGATGATGAACTTCCCAGAACTACAGGAGCAATACAAATTGACTGGAAGCCAGTTTCTACAGTACGATGTTGATCCATTTTGTCTCGCTGCCTTGGCCCAGTTCCAGACATAACAGAAGAGAACCTGCTGGAATTTATGGTCTTGGCGTCCCCCTGAAAAGACATGCCGTATACGTACACTTTGCTACTTAATAACATTCAGCCTCCACTAAGTGATGTAAGAGAGAAATGGGAATGAGACCCGGGCAGGTTGATGATGACAACTAGGTACTAGGTTGCAGTCTGCAGATATCTTAGCGAAGCCACAAATTGAGTAGGTTCCAGATGATCTAGTTGAAATTGCTCCATTGAGCTCACTTCACTAGGACCAGGTTATTCACCGTGGGCAAGTCAGCCATTGACAAACGTCTGAACGGGTGTGGTCAAAGGGGCATGCTACTGCACACTGTCTGGGAATGTCTGAAGGTCCGACAGGTTAGGACGGGTATATACGGTAAACTCTTAATGGCTGTAGGTCTGTCAATAATGCTTACCCACCCTGAATGGATACTTAATCCTCCTCTAGTGCTAGCAATGGACAGGCAAGATATAATATGTTGCTGGGAGTGGGCAACTGTACCTACTGTAAGAATGCGAGCTTCCAATATGGGCCGGTGTCAACGGGCTTAAGAACTTTTATACAAAGCGAGGGGTGCCCACATAAATTTGCACAGTTATGTGGAACTTGGGAGGGTATGGCAGATGATTGATACCTGGTTACTTGGTCCAGGGTGCCCACACACAGGGAGGAGATCTGCCTCAGAGGGCGGTAATGTGTATATTGGTAGGCTGAAGTGGGAATGCTGCATGGATATAATGAGGGGGGCTGGAATCCGAGCATGAAGCTGAACCAGTCCGTTGCCGTCTGTGATCTTGTAAAGGACTGTTAGATTTGTAAGCTGCAACACTTGGGTCTGAGACTATGTTTGACTATCTAGTGCCTTTTTATGAGGAAAAATGCTCGATAAAACAGATTTACAAAAAAAAGTAACAATATTTACTGTTCCTTCATTGGCAGAGGAGACAGGGTCACCAATCAACAGGAGAAGGCCTTCAGAACACAGACCGGGGCCCAGCCCTTCATGTCTGTGTATAGTCAGCTGGTTAGCTTCCACGAGGATGGAAAGCTCAGTACTTATCTAGGGCTGCAATGACTGGGGTGCTTCAAGGATGTATGATGCGCTTCTTTGTAGGTGTTCCGTAGCCTAAAGTATAGGAAAGTGTTTAATCAAGGCAGATCATAACAGACTCGAGGGAGAGAAGCCAACCCTCTGTGTAGAGGTCGCTGAGTTTCTTTAAATGCAAGCATTCTAGTTTTTGGTACACCCTGTGACCCACCATCAGGGGAATGGCAGGATTGTGTTCCACCTTTAGGTCATACGAGTAGAGGCACGCTGGTATAGCCTTTTGACGAAGGCAGTACCAGGCCCAAATCGTGCACCCAACAATGTCTGTCTTCCTGTGCGGCGATTGTGGAGAAGTGTGGTGGTTAGTGGACAGGGGGCTATATTGTTTGCCTCTATATCAGTGTGTGGCTGAAACAGTGTGGTTTGGTAGCAGTAGTGTCATACTGGGCCTGTGCACAGCATGTCTGGCGCCCACAGACCACAGTGGGCAAAGGCAGCTTGAGCCCCTCCCTCTACACCCTAAGCTGTTGTCAGGCTAGTCTGATCAGACTGGACCTAAGCCTGTTCAGGAAGTGTTGCTAGTGAGGTAGTGGAATATTATCAGAAACAAGAACTTAGTTACAATAACCGTTTTAGCTACGGCAACCCTGCCTGCGAAGGACAGGGAGAGCCTAGTCCATATGGGCACACGCTTCTCCAGCCACGCAGTAGCCTTCCCATTATTTACTTGCCAAAGGTTAAGTAGCTCTCCTCTAACCCAGACCCCGTTTACAATGGTTAATGGGAAGGTCAATGATTTAGTCCAAGTTAGCGTAATGACAGTCTTACCTCTCAACCGTATGAATTCCTTATTCACCTGGGACGTGTTGATCTCATAATCACAAAAGTATAAAGTGATGTTGTCAGCATATAGCAACACCACCAGTCACCTAGCCTTATAGTTCAACCCCCTCTCAGGGTGGTGTCATCAGAGCCACGCAGCAGGTGAATTATTAGCAATCACAAGGCGGAAGGAAGACGGGGGGCAGCCCTGCTTCCCTCCTCTGCCACTGGCAAATAAAGGGGAGACTTTTCCAATAATGCACACTAGTGCCAGTTCGGCTGATACAATAATTTAATCCATTGGAGAAAATGCTTGCTGATATCTAGATGCTCCAGCTGAACAAGACCATGTATCGCCACTCCAGAGAGGTGGAAGCATTTGTGGCATCAGGACACCTGCAGCCTTCCTTTGAGGATCCTGAGTATGCAGAAGTGCAAAAATCGTTCGAAGGTTGTGGGCAGTGGAGAAGCCCAATGTGAACACTGACTGATCCGGTTTGACAATGATAGGGAGTTGGGGGAGAAATCTGTTGGTGATGAGTTTGGCCAGTAGTTTATTGTCGACGATGGTCATTTTTAAGAGTCTTTACAATTCACAGCTGTCAACGGACTTGTCAGGCCTTAGAATGGTAACTATCAAGGCTTTGCAGGGGGAAGGTGGAAGGTTCACAGTCTCTCTAGTGCTCCATATACCTCCAGGAGGCAAGGAGGTACGACGTGTACATATTCTTTGTAAAATTGTGTGGTCACTCCATCATATACCAGCCTTAGACTGCAGAGATGCCATGAATCACTTAGACCAGGGATACTCAAAGTACGGCCCTCCTGATGTTTAATTGCGGCCCCCTGGTGAACAGTAGCACTGGGCTGCTGTTCACTTGACAGCGCAGGAACAAACAAGGCTGCAACACAAACCAGTATACTTTATTTACATGTTGATTAAAGTAACAGTATATAAGAAAAGGTGTCCTAGACAACCTCTCATTAGAAAGACTTTTAGTTTTAAAGACATCTTGCACTTAACATGCAGAAACATGATAAACTCTGCAAACTTTATAAAACTGTATTTTACCAACATGCATGAACATTTTACCTTAGAAGATAAGATTATATGACTGCATTAGAGGCATTAGCAGTGACAGTTTTCAAATAGGATTTTGGAAACATTCATGCTGCCCCCATTTGGAAAACAATGCCATTATTGAACCAAGAGGCAACTCATTTGTCAGGTGCACTTTGTGCATAGTCTTGTTATATAATTGGAACAACATTATAGTTTTGTACAGCACACATCCTGAACTTGTATGTGTCAAAGGGCTCTTATATGTGGTAGTGAAGAAAAGGGAGGCAAAGTGAAATTAACCAATTGCCTAGGATCACACAATTTGGTTAAGTGGGGATGCCAGGACTGATAACCAGGTTTTCTGATTTCACATTTTGCAATTCACCGACCAGGTGAGTGTCTCTTTCCCTCTTGTGCTTAACATTAGATGTTAATGCTTTGACTTTAATGTTAGGGGCATGAGAATAGAGCATTGATGGCACACAGAAACCATGGAAAGGCTCATTATGTTGTCCATACTATGCAGCTGCTTCGTGTCCCCCTACGCCAACCTTTCATCACCCCAACCCTCGCTGTACTGGCATCTGTGCGGCCCTCGGGCATGCCGCAGAGAGATCTTTGCGGCCCCCAGGGAAATGTTTGCAAGTACCAATGACTTAGACTATGTCCTCCACAGAGAAGGCGACATTGAAATATTGCTGATTAGCATCCTCTAGCCACAAACGTGCATTGGAATCAAAATTCAGTGATCTCCTGTGGCGCAGTAGCTGATATCGAGTTATACAACTTTGTGTGATATTTGGTAACAATGTGTATGACCTTCCCAGTGCCTGAGTGCAGATTGCCATGCTGATCCTGTAAATCCATAATATATCTGCTGGCCCAGGGTTTATGTGACATGCGTGCTAACATCTGACCTGACGTGTCACCCTCCTCATAGCGCCATGCGGTTTCCCCATCTATAGATAGTGAGGTGGCTGTCCACTGCCTCTCGGTATTCCTGAAGCTTAGAGCTACTGTCTGCTAGCAGCCCAGCATTGCCAGAGGCATATTAGTCCAATTCCTGGGCGCAGATCTCTCTCTCCTGAGCCTCCAGACTTCGACTTGGGCCCCAAGATTACTCAACTGCTTAGCAACACAAGCCCTCCATGTAACTAGGAGAGTTGCTGACATTTGACAAATTGCAGGGGAACTTCGACCTACCGTCGGGTCACTTCTTAGTATATAGGGAGATAGTGGTAGCTATTGAGACATAAGTGGCCGGAGGAGCTCTGAGAGCCTAAGACACATCAGGGCTGCCATTGTATTTGTACCTCTTCAGGAGGTACTAGAGTTGTTTCAGGCCTTAACCGCGCCCTCAGAACTGAAATAGATGCCCCTTTGGATGCACTAGAAGATAGATGGGAGACAGATGTGGGGGCATCTATTGCAGATGATGCCTAGGGAACATACTGGAATGGACACTGAAGGGCTCAAGGAACGCAAGGTTTAAACTGATCAACTTTTATTTTGTTACATAGTGTGTACCTCATGCATGGCAAAATCAATACATTTTCCCCCATTCCCATGCCAAGTGTCCTAGACACAAAGCCCTTGTTGCCAAATTGTTACAAATGGTTTGGGACTGCCCGCAGCTCCCCTCCTACTGGGGAAATGGTATTTCTTTGATTATAGCTGCCACAGGCCGCAACATCCTTGGGACCCAGGGTGTGCTTATTGGGTTACTACCTGCATCCTTCTAAATACTGACTTGCGGCTAAATTGATTGATCTGATCCTACCTAAAAGCCAACTCATGCTCAAATGGAAATCGGCGGTAAGCCCTACGGTTGATGGGTGGTGGAGGAAATAGTTTCAAAGGCCAGAATATGAAAGAGTCATGCTCCTCAGGGAATCAAAAAAAGGCATGAGATCCATAGATGTAGCGAGAGCATGGGAGGGTCTGGTGGAAAAGCTGATAATGGAAGAGCAGGCCTCAGTGATTTCTCCACCCACCCCCTCAGGCAACCAAGGAGCTGTGGCTTTGGAATAGTCACCGGGGAGTAGCTGCATGGGAGCACTGGGCTATCGATTGCAGAGGGCCTTGCGAACGCATGCCTCATCTCCTTTGTCATCCCATAGTGTGGCTTATATAAACGTTAGAGAGGCATACAGCTCTTCGCTGACATTGCTGACCCAGCTAAGCTATGTATTAGACCACTAAAGGAAATCATACAGTACTGATTGGGAAGTGGGGGAGACGGAGGGGTAGGGCTATGTAACTTTAGTTGGGATGTTGAACTATGGAATGGCATAGAAGACGGGGTCAGTAGGGACCGTATGCAGTGGTTCATAAGAAATAGGGAGTCGGCCATGTTCGTCCATGGCTCCGGCTGAGGGTGTGCACTTGCTTAATTGTGTTCTTTGAGGTTTTGACCAATGATTGCATTGATGCTTCTTACTGGCCCTCCTATGTGAATGTACTGTTGTGAAAATGCCAATAAAGTTTGTTTACACCCCTCCATATAACTACCTTAAAAACCTTCAGTGTGTGTGCTGGCTGTGGGGACAGACAGAGAGCTCAAGTTAAAGTGTTCCATAATTTCAGCTACGTTTTCGTTTCGAAGCACTGTGTCATGCAGTGCACCAGGTGAAGGCCTGGTCGCGGGCGCCAGGCAGGATGATTATCAGCCTGATCGGAGACCTGGCTATGGGTCCCCTCCATTTAAATTCCATATACTTGATCCATATGTTTTCCAGATGTGGGCCAGTAACAGCCTTGAGAGAGCAGGACAGCTTTTTTAAGAGCATGCAATTATGTCCATTGGTTATTTTGTGGCAGAGGTGGATACTGGAGTTATTAAACTTATTCCAGAGGAGCAAGTGAAGGGAATGTTGGCCAGCGACAAACGGGAGGGCAAACCTTAGCAGAGAACTCCTGTACTTTGAAAAGGTACTAGACATGAATATCTAGAGAGGAGGCCTTACGTTTTCATGGTATCTGGCACCCAACCCAGATTTTTTAATGGAGAAGGGAACAAAAAGAGAGATATGTCTGAAATTTCCAGACATGTTAAGGGGGAAATATGTTACTATATATGAGATGGCTACAATGAAAATTAGGAGTGACATCTTGGCTCCCACAGGTTGTGCTAGATGTGTTAATGAAAGATTGATTCAGCATTGTATAAAACGAGCAAGCGAGTCTGTTGAGAGAACAAATGAGTTTTAACAGTTTTGATCCACTCCCAACGGTTTTGTAATGAGGAAACATCCTAGACTTTCAGATTACCACTATCTAAACACATTGTACAAGGTTAGGGTTTTGTAAAATGTCCAGGATGTCATGAAGGCTAGCCATAGGCTATGGGTGTGTGGTAACAAGAAGACTGATTACGGTAGTCTAAACAGAATAGTTGTTTGGAATGGTGATATCCTTACAATAACATTTAGGGTACCCCCCTAGGTGTTCTTACACCCACTGCATAATTGAGTTTGAGATCCTGCTCTTTGCTCAGTTCTCCTCTTTTCTTGGTACTGGGTCAGGTATCCGGCCATATTTCATTGATTCCTGTTACCTTCAGTGGTGAAATTTGACAGTGTCTTTGGAGCAGCTGCAATCATTGCCCCCTAAAAAATTTCTCCAGTTTCCATATTCCATATTCAGTTTAATTTTAATGTTTTTAAGGCCTAAACTGACCTTTGTTGGAGTGCCGCAGATATGAATTTTGATCCCACAATGCCACCAACTTTCACAGTTTTTACCTAATCTTGAAGTGAATGGACCACCTAGCAGTATTAACAGTGAAACTATATGTGCTCCAAAGTGACCAGGATTCTGGTTACTGGTCTGAGACTGAAAGTAATTTCTTCAAAGCCTCCTGATTCCCCTGGACTCTTGGTGGTAGCTTGTTTGAGAAGTCACAGAGTAATCTTGAGTGTTGGTTAGAAGGTTGATTTACATTTATTGTATCAAAATCATTTCTATATCTTTTTATCTCTCTTTCACCTTCTCTCCATCTAGCTCTCTCTACTCATAGTTATTATGTTGAAAGGAGTAACACTTTAGTAACCACAATAAAAATAACAAATTGTGGCAGTCTCCTACCGATTCAAAAGGCTTTGCGTAATGTAACCGTTAGCCATGTTTGGTGGTTCTTAGATCAGCTCAGGTTATAGGTCCATGGTAGGGTGGGAAAAAATACTCCTCGAGGGAAAGAGCAAGTCAGTGTCATCTTTATAGAGTTCAGCATCATGGACAACTCACCAGATCTCCATGGTGCTAAAGTGTTCTAACACTGAAGTCTAAGGAAGTGATGTGCAGATGAGGTGGATAGATCAAAGTCAATGAGTACCCTTTGTGACTCAGTACTGAGCCTCACCTTTTTTTAAGAAATATGATAACACCTAATTCCTGTCAAATCAAAGTTATTGAAACCCTGATAAAAGTCCAGGTCTCACGGTTCCAACTGGACAGAATCAGGATTTTACATTTCATCACGGTTACTAGGGCTTAGTTACCTACTGGTCATTGATGAAGAATTCCAGTGCTCCTGGGTGCCACAATCCCAGTCAAGCCTCATTCTAGGTGTCTGTGACACCAAATTTTAAAGCTGGTATGTCTTTGGAAGCACTGGGTGTGGGTAGAAAAGGTGGTTGTGGGGATCTATGGTTATAAAAGCATCAGTTGTTGGTGTGAAGGAGTGTCTCCTGGGGTCATCTCACTGCATTTGTGTCCTGATAGTTTTTTTCTGTCTGTGATGTTGGGAATCTGAAGAGTTTTTTGATGGGCCTGAACATTTCTTTTTTCTTTTGATCCCGAGAAGGTCTCCTTTTTGGCAGCACTTCCAGTCAGGATGCAGACCAACCACTGCAGGGAAATCAAATAATAATATTCTTAGCCCCGGGCATGAGGGGACAGTGAGCATCTACCTTTAGTCCAGAAATTATCAACATTCCATACAGGTCTAGTCCAGGTGCAGTCTCTTATTACAGAAGTAGAACTCTATTCTATCTTGAGATCCTTGTTGCCACTGCCAATCAAATTCAATACACTTCATGATGTGCAGCACTCCTATTGCCTTCATGGGTTAGGACTGAGATCTTCACAATAAAAGAAAGTGACAGTGGGCCTCAAAGAAGGAGCCATTTAACTTGTAACCTATTTGTAAAGTACTGTGAGATTAGAGGATAGAAGCTAAAGCGTGATGTTCATAATCGTCTTGGGCATGCTTTGAGATCAGATAAGAAGGCCGGGTTTAGTGTGTAATTTGCTTGTAAGGGCCTGTCAGGTTGGTGGATAGGCTTGATCTACATGTTTGTAGAGTACTCTGTGCTGACCATCAGCTGTTTAGTGTGTTAACTGTCAAGTATGCACTTCTGTGACATGATTCCCTTGCTGCTGTTGTATTTTCAGACATTTCAGCACCCAGGCCCGCCTCTCCTTGCAGCGATCCCCCAGAGGAGCACAGTGTCTTATTCAACAAGCTGACGTATCTGGGCTGCATGGGTGTCTCTGCTCCCCGGAATGAAGTGGAGGCCCTGCGGGCCATGGCAACCATGAGGACGCAGAGCTCAGCCCCTCTCGCCATCACTCTCTATGTGCCAAATGTTCCAGAAGGTTCAGTCAGGTGAGCTGCGAGGGAAACGCATGGTAACATAGGTACAGGGCATTGGAAAAACTTACCCCAGGAATTTTTAAAGCAACAAGTTAACAGTTTCCTCTTTGGGGAGGTTCCGGCCTGGTACTTCTGTGCCTCAGAGGACAGATATCCGGCTGTAACAAATCACTTCACCATTTCCAAGTCCAGTGATCCTCTTCTGCAGTCCATGGAGCAACACTTAATAAATACTTCCTAGAAATTCCAGTTTAGGGCGCAAGACACAAATACACAAATTTCGATGTGTTAAACTACATATGGCTATAGTACATGGATACATTTTCCACAAATTTGTTCATTTTTATATGTAGCATTTATCCAAGTAGTGTAACATTTATCCAGAGTAGCAGGTCAGTATTTCAACTCCAGATCACTTAGTTAGGTTCATTAGCAATCTGCCTTCATTACCTGTCAAAGTCTGCCCTTCATGTGCTTTTAGAACTGCCCTACATGTGCTCTCTAAGAGTTCCCTCACATTTTTTCCCCACCCAAGAGTTTTACAGTCAGTTTTTCATATGCTATGTTGTCTTCTGATTGTCGCTCCAGGAGTCCCTGAGCCCCTGGCTTTTCAGCCTTAGTGTGCCTGGTAATACCCAGCTACTGAGTGTTTAAAGTCACCTTTACCCAGAGGAGCACTTAGAGTGTTTCTTTCTCTGTTAAAGCTAGTTATTGATACTATTTCTTGTCTTGTGATTCCCCTCTCACACTCTGTGGTCCTCCTTCATCTACCTCTCTGCCTCACCTATGTGCAGGATCATCAACCAGGTCACCGGTGTGGAGGTCGCCTCGTTTCCCATCTACAAGGTATTGTTTTGTGTCCGCGGGTGTGACGGGACTCCAGAGGGCAACTGCTTTGCCTTCACTGAGAGCTACCGGGGGTCCGAAGATTTCCAGATCCACGTCTTCAGCTGTGAGATTAAGGAAGCCGTAAGTTGTATATTTCCCCAAAAACTCCTTTAGTGATGGCAGTTTGTTGTAATGATGCATGATCAATTAGCGAGAGTATGTTAAGATTTATTCCAGGTGCCATCAACCAAAACAGGCCACACACTCCATTAAGCTTTCCCCAACCGATTCCGAACCTCGCGTCTCCTCGCGATCCCGAGAACCTTCGGATCACAGTGTTCTCAGAGAGACCGCGAGGACACTGACACTACTGTAAGTCAGTAAATATAACACATCCCCCTTACTTAAACAACTACTAAATAGAACACCGTTACTTAACAACTACTAAATAGGAATACAGAACAATTATAAAATAACAATGAAAGGAAGTACACAGAAATATAAAAACACAGTATATAAAAAACATGTATGTCTCAAGACACAAAATCCTTTAGCCAACGTGGCTTGCGATGAAATCTGAAGTTCCTTTTTAACTCAGTAGAGATTTCAGGCATGTTGTCTTGATGCATAAGTCTGTTGGATTCACCAGAAGTTAGAAAGTCCTTGGATCCACTGTGCACATGAGATTTCCGCAAGTCCTGACTGTGAGATCCAGATGGTTTACTCCACTTCACAATCCTGGACATGCTCCAAGCATCACCATTGTCTAAAATCACAACATTCCGTCTAACTTCCTTGATGCAGAATGGACCCATGAATCCTGACATCCCTTTCTTCCCAAAACCAGGTTTCTTCACTAATTACCCTATCACCTACATACCATTTTACTTCAGATGCATTATGTTTGAAATCAAATCTATTTTTATACTTTTGCTGATAAGACCTTCTCAATTCAGGACCCTTATTCAACTTCTCCCCTAGCTGATCTGATTGTCGCAACATTCCATCCATCCATGCAGGATTCATTTTAGTACAACCCACTCTTCCTCTTAAATACACAAAAGTAGAAATTGAAGTGACCATATTGGGGGTGTTGCGATGTGCCCACCACATTTCTCTAAGCAAATCATGAAGTGGCATTCTAGTCCGAACAGCCTCTTGAACACAATATTTCACTATTCTGTTCATCCTTTCAGCAAGACCATTAGCTCGGGGTAGGTACAGAGCTGTTCTCAGATGTAATATAGCCAACGACTTCAGGAAATCTTGCATTTCCTGAGAAGTCAATTGCACTCCATTATCCGTCACTAATTGACTGGACACTCCTTCACGCGAGAACTCCTCTTTAAGAAATTCAATCACAGTATTAGTGTCTAGAGTGCCTACACACTTTGTTACAACCCACTTCGAGGTATAATCTACCAGAAGCATCACATAACGTTCATTTGCAGGTAATAAGTGAAATGGGCCCATGAAAACAAGCCCCAACTTCATCCAAGGTCTTTCTGGTACATTAACAGGGGAAAGTGGAGTTTTGACTACAGACTTGCATTTATCACTGTGTGCACAGGATACACAGTCTTTAACTACAGCCTCAACATCTCGGTCTAAACCTGGCCAACAATACACTTCTCTAAGCCTACATTTAGTCAAATTTCTACCCATGTGGCCTTCATGGGCTAAATTGACAATCTTATCCCTTACACCCATAGGAGGAATAGTTTTACTCCCTCTAAACAACTCCTCATCATTACAACAAAGTTCATCTCGTACATTCCAAAATCCCTTCAAGTCATCAGGAACATCTTTAAATTCTGGCCACCCCTTTACAATAAATTCAACAAGTATCTTCCTAGAAAGATCTTCTTCTCTCGCACTCTTCCATACCTCTTCAGCTATAGCTATTTCTCTCACCCAATTTATTACTCCGACATCATCCAACCTTTCATCTCCACTGTCAATGGGGGCTCGAGACAAGAAATCCGCTACACAGTTCCTTGTACCAGGTATATATTCCACTTGAAAATTGTAGTCTAATAGGCCTTCAACCCACCTTTTTATTCTGGGTGACAAGTCTTCATTCTTCTTTGAGGAAAAAATTTGGATAAGGGGCTTATGGTCAGTTCTCACTACAAAAGGCAAACCCCATAAATAAAACTTAAAATGCTTGATTGCCCAAGAACAAGCAAGAGCTTCCCTCTCAATGACCGAATAATTCTGTTCTGCATCCTTAAGGGAACGGGATGCAAAAGCAATAGCCTTTTCTTCTCCCTCCACCTTCTGAGTTAATACAGCCCCCAATCCATTAATGCTTGCATCAGTATACAATATAGTTTTAGCAAAACTGTTAAAATGCCCTAAAGTCGGCATCTTGCCAATACTGTTTTTCACCAATTCAAAAGACGCCTTACACTCTTCAGACCAATTGAATTCAGTACCTTTTTTAAGAAGAGACCTCAAAGGTTGAACTATACTGGAAAAATTCATAATAAATTTGGAGTAATACTCTGCCAGGCCCAGGAACGATCGTACACTATCTTTATCTTTTGGTTCAGGAGCCAGGATAATGGAATTAACTAGCTCCAGTTTGGGCTTTATGCCTTCACCTGAAATAGTATGACCCAAATAAGAAACAGAAGTGACCCTTAACTTACATTTTTGCATCTTTACAGTTAAACCAGATGAAGACAGTTTCCCTAATACTCTTCTTAAAATCTTGTCATGTTCACCTAGCGTTCTTCCATGTACCAAGATATCATCCTGGAAAAATAGAATGCCAGTTACACTTTCTAAAACCTTTTTCATAATTGGTTGAAAACAAGCGGCAGCCGAGGCTAGCCCAAACGGCATCCTCAAGAATCGGTACGCTCCCAACGGCGTCACAAAAGACGTCAAATGTCTAGAATCAGGATGAAGGACAATTTGGTGGTAAGCCGATGATAGGTCAAGAACACTGAAAAACTTTGAGCCATTCAACCCTGATAATTCTTCTGAAATATTCGGCAAAGGTTGACGATCCACCCAAATGTGTTTGTTGAGCTCCCTGAGGTCCACACACATGCGAATCTGTTTCCCACCTTCCTTCGGTGCCAAAACTACTGGGGCTAACCACTCAGAAGATTCAATTTCTTCAATTACGCCCAAATCCAACAATCTTGTAAGTTCTTTCTTGAGAGGTTCTAACATTAATCTTGGGACTTTTCTCACTTTCTGCACCGAAGGAGTTGCATTACTCTTGAGAATTATCTTGTGTTCAAAACCATTAAGGCACCCCAGCTTATCATTGAACACAGAAGAAAATTCCTCAAAAATATCAAGATTGGTATCTTGCTCATTCACCACCAAGACTTGACATGCAGCGTTAGGATCTAACTTAATACCCATATCCCGCTGATGTCGCCAACCCAACAAATTGTCCCCTCTTTTGGCTACATAAACCTTTCCTACAGTCATTTTATCTTGAAATTGAATTGTCATAACCTTATAACCTATTATGTCAATCTTGGTGCCACCATAACTCACTGGACTAATATCCGGTTCTTCTAAAGGACCATATTTATTGCCAAATATTGTGTGCCAATTCTTGTCACCTACCATGGTGTATGGAGATCCTGAGTCTGCCAGCACCTTAACAACTTTGTCATCTATTCTAACAGCACATTCAGGCATAACTATAGGTCCCTCATCCACAGTTCCTACACTGTTTACAACACAACCATCACCAGACTTCACGCAGAACACCATTTTGCCCATATCGTCAGTAATAGAATCTACATTCAACTGTTTTTCAGCTTTGCAAACCCTTGCATAGTGGCCCCTTTTTCCACACTTTCTACAAACAGAATTCTTAGCGTAACAATTTGAACTGTTAGCAGTATGTCCTGAGTTGCCACAACGGTAACATCGCATTTCTTTATTTTCTTTTCCTTTTTTGTTGTCGAAACTGACTTTTAACACTTCATCACGATCACTAGTCACTTTTATAGTATCCGATTCAGAGACAGAGTGTGTTCCGGGATCATGCATTTCTTTAATCCAGTTGCTGGTGCTTTCCATTCCTTCCACTATTGCAATCACCTCTCTCAGATCAGGGTTTTTTGTTAACAACTTTTCTTGCACACGTCTATTGTTGGTACAACGCACTAGCTTATCTCTGATAAGAGAGTCAGTAAGGTCACCAAAATCACATGTATGCGCTAAAGTTCGCAGGGAAGCAACAAAATGTCCTACACTTTCTGTTTTCCCTTGAGTTCTGGCAAAGAACTTATGTCTTTCAAGGACTATATTTAGCTTGGATTCAAAATGTAGTGCTAACATTTTGGTTGACATCTCGTACACATCTCTTGGTTCACCTTCAGCTCCACCAATCTGCAATATTTCCAAACTGTCATATATATTCCTGCCTTCCACTCCTAAATTGTGCAGAAGTACACTTTGTTTCCTTAAAGGGGAAAACTTTTCACCTCCAATCGCTATTAAATAGGAATCAAATAGATTTTTCCAGCGTTTCCACGGCAAGATTGGGTCACCTTTGTCCGATAAAAATGCAGGAGGCTGTGACATTGTAGTATTTGCCATTGTGACGACAATAATACTTGTAAATTCGACAGTTCCAACTAGTTCATGAATTGGTGCAAGGAGCTTAATTGCTTTACAGCTGAAGAATACAATAAACTAATCAAGTAGTTTGAAGAAAAATAATACACCTAAAATGGCCGCCAAATAACACCAAATATGTATCAGTGTACACGGACAAGTCAAACTCCTTTGAAAATTTTCAATTGTTTTGTGCGTATGCGCAAGAGAAAACAACCGGCAAATCCAAAAGTCGCATCGCACACATGAATGCAGCCCACCTGAACGCTGTGTCGAGTATCGCAGCGCCTCCAGAAATATCAGCAGTTTCACTGTCCTCAGTCACGAAGATCAGGAACGTTTGGCCTGTTGAAAACGACGCCCAGCAGTCAACTGGTGTGACTAAACAGTAAGATTCGTAGGTTCATGAGAGGTTAATGGTAACGCCTATCTCCTCCAGGCTCTCGTCGCCAGTGTTGTAATGATGCACGATCAATTAGCGAGAGTATGTTAAGATTTATTCCAGGTGCCATCAACCAAAACAGGCCACACACTCCATTAAGCTTTCCCCAACCGATTCCGAATCTCGCGTCTCCTCGCGATCCCGAGAACCTTCGGATCACAGTGTTTTTAGAGAGACCGCGAGGACACTGACACTACTGTAAGTCAGTAAATATGACACAGTTTAATGAACATGTGTACCTGCATGGGCCGCTTGGGGACTTGTCAGGGCTCTTCATGCACCGAATATTAGAGTTAATACTTACCAGTTGGTAAGGCTGGGAGTATGAAAGCTCAGGCTTTCTTCTAATATGGTCCAGCCAGAGCCACCATCCTTAAGCAAAGGTGGAAGAGCTGACTATTGTTTTGTGAGCACTGTATGTGTTGTTAATCTCTTCTCCAATTGATCACACATTTCTACTGAGACACGAACAAACCAAAAAAGGAAGATCCTGCCCAACCTCCGACAAGGGTTCCCCCTGTGGTTACCAAAAAGTGGAACTTACTGGGCCGTGCACGGTTTCAAATTTATACACTGCATAGTTTAACGTACCTAGGAAAGAAAGTTTCAATTACAAAACACAAAAGCACGTGATAGAAACTAATGTTCTAAGGGGGATATTTTGCTGCGGGTGACTCAAAACGTTTTCCTATTGCTTTCTCTCTGCCTTCTTTTCACCTATATCAGGTTTGACCACTGACACTTCTGGCAGCACCCATAATGGGCCTAGTTATTTTTCTTCAGCACCAAGCTGTTCAAAGTGTTTGTGGGCCCACGCTTCTCACACAATCCTTGAGCCTAAGTTATTCTCACATTTTGCTCCTATGTGGCCCCAGCTGCTCAAACCATCAGCCCACAAGGGTCACTTATGAAATGCCAGTGACTGAACAGAATAAACTGTGAACATGTCCAATGTTGAATTTAAAATAAAATGTGTGTTCGCTGTAAGAATGCTGGCTAGTTCTTCACAATTTCTCATTTTAAATAGTAACAGCACACCTTTTGACACTTTTAATGTCATGAAATTGAATGTAGCCAACTTTCACACGTTTTGGAAGCCCAAATGGGAATTGGAGAAGAACAGTAAGCGTAAAGGTAGCTAGATTGGCTCACTGGTGAATGAAGTCAGAGTAAATCTGTACAGGGAACTGTCCTTGATGCAAAGGGAGCGCTACCATTGTGGGTAGCAGTTGAACCGGTGGCTGACATGATGTGGTATGCTCACTGTCACTGAAAGCCAGAGAGTGACAAGGCTACATGCCTAGGGCAGCACATGAAAGAGAAGCCAAACTTTTTCAGTACAGTTGTTGTAGTCATAGTGTGAAGCTAGCACAGAAATGATAGTAAGTCAAGGGGAAGACACACGTTAGGACAACACAAATTATGTTGACCAATGATTAAACTGTTGAAACGCTCAAAAACGTAACAGGGCCCAAGCCCCCCTTCCCATGATGCCCTGATATCTGGCTTAAAAGCCTCTGAAAGCGTGCGGCAGAGGCATCTGTTGTTATCCCCTGCTCAGCAGCCTCCAAGAGCAGAACCCTAAGAGGAAAAGTTTAAAAATTGGTCTTGAAATTGGGAACAAGAGAGAAATGATGGCACGGTGGAATTCCAGGTAAAGGTATTCAGGTTGTGCAACTTAGGGTTTTTGAACACTCTGAACCAGTCGCCTCCTAGTTGACCTGACAAGGAGGGGATCTAAGTTAATCAATTAGAAAGGAATGCCCTTTCTATCAGAAATAAATAAGGAAGGAAAATAAACCCACATTACAGTAGAACAAGACATTCTAGTTTTGAGGACCCGAGTTTGACATTTAAAAATTTCATATGGATAAAAGAAAAGTTATTTTTTAGGAATGCAAGGAATCAGAGAAATTAAGTAGTAAGGCTTGATAAATACATTTTAAAGGAACCAATTTAATGGCAAGGAACATTGATGGGAAATGCTCAACACACAATGGAGTAAAACAAGCATCTCGTGATCTGTTAATATAAACTTTGATACTTGTCCCTAAATATGTGTAAAAAAAGATGCTAAAAATGGCGGAAACAGGTACTAAATAGTAATTTTGTGGTGGCCTGATCGAACAATGTCTGTGCTATATTTCTAATGCGTTTGCTTCACTTCCATCTTGAAGTAGAACTTTTTTCTATTTAGAAATTAAATAATACCTATTTAAAACGTATTTATGGTTTCTGAAGAAAATCATTCAGAGGTGGACTCTGCTGAGTCGTATACTAAAGAAGTGCTTAAACTAATGAATGCCAATATTGGACTTAGTTCTGTGTTCGATGACAGTTTGCTGTGCCATGGCTGCAGCTTAAATATTAGGAACGAAAAAGTGAGATATACACAGCTTGTCATACATAGCACAGGCAAACAGACTGTGGGAGTGGTACACTGGCCTCTAAATAAGGAGAGGGGTACGCTTTATTACACAAAGCATATAGCTCAGGAGAAGTTTAGTCACAAAGAATGAGTAGTGTTTTCTGGTCAAGAGACAATCCACCAGTTGGCTAAGAACTAAAGGATTTCCTTTATCTAAGTTAGAATTTACATTGACAACAAAGGGACTTTCATCTGGGAATGTGTCCTTGGAACAGTGGTCAGGCAGCTGAGATATTCTAGAGTTGTATAGCTAATGTGGCCGGTCTACTGTATGGACCTTTTATGGAGGCGGAAGAGATCTCGGTCTGCCACAGAATTCATTAAAGTACTCAGAAAGTACTAAAAATTGGCACTTTAATCGAGAAAGAGTGAAACATAGTGTGCAAATTACTATTGAGACCTATTGAAGTGAGAAGGTTGACAGAGGTTAACATGAGATATAGTGGCACACACTAGATTTTGTGTTCTGTAGAGACCCTATGTTTCTGTCCTTAAGAATGCCATAGACTCCTTTTGAGCCAACAGGCAGAAACATGTTGACAGTGTGAGTGGCGATGGGGGACTAGATCCCCTTATCTCCATGTTGAATTTTTAGTACCAAGTGGTATCCCTCGATTAAAAGAGTCCAGTTGGGTATATCACATTGTTTTTTAATTTTCATTATGTCACTGGTTCACAGTTAAGTAGAAGTGCCTCCCTGAATGTAGGTGTAGGCCCGCTCTTCACCAAACATGGTTTTTGAGGAGCGTGGGAAGTCCTATGATGAAGCATGACACCTGGTGGTATGTGAGGACAACCCATTACGTTTTTGGTGCATGCTCTGGGATAGGTTGATGTTAAGGCATAACATTAACATTTAGTAACTACTCTGGTGGCTTCTAGGAGGATTTGCTCATCCTCAGCCAGGCAATGGTCTGCGTACATGGCACAAAAATTATGGCAGCTGTGCTTGAATCACTCTGTACCACTAATAATTACTGTCAGCTAATGTCATTCCATCATGTTTAGATCGTCTGCACTATTACAAATCAGTCTTTTGTTTTAATGTTTATTGTTAAATGTTCTCCACATTTTATGTATAATTCACATTTCCAGCGAATAGTACCCTACTTTATACAATTTCAGAACGCAGCCCATGTTACCACTCAGCTTTTCATAAATTCCTTTGCAGATCTTTGTCTCATCAAAGCACATGAAGATATATGGGCTCTAATGCAATGAGGTTAGGGAATTGGAAAATAAATAATAATATGAAAAATTCAGGCCTGATATAGAGCTTGGTGGATGGTCTTCTCCATCACAGTGTGACTGGTATCCCATCTTCTTTATAACAAGAGCCTTAGGATACACAGAAGACAAGATATCTGCCTTATTACAATGGCTATAGGATATAGGGCAGAAGGGATATCTGTCAAGTTGTGACAGAGTAACCACTATCAAACTACAAACTAGACACTTAGGGGGTCATTATGAGACTGGCGGTCTGGACTGCCACTAATGTTGTGGTCCGAGCACCACATTAAAACCCTGGTGGTCGGATCCCCAGGGAACCACCAGCTCTGCCAGCATCTTGGATCCAGGCGGTCTGGAGGTGGCAGAGATCCTAATCCACCAGGGTAGCACTGCCCTGGGGATTACAACCTCGTTCTCCACCAGCTTTTTCATGGTGGTAACACTGCCATGAAAAGGCTGGCGGAGAACAGGGGCCCCCCTGTCCAGCACTCTTGCATTGTTCACTGTCTGCTTTGCAGACAGTGAACATTGAGAGGGTGCTGGTGCACCCTGTGGGCTACAGCATTGTTGCCGACTCGATTATGAGCTGGAGACCATGCTGTAGCCTGTTTCCTGCTGGGCTAGCGGGCAGAAAACTAGCTTTCCGCCTGCCAGCCTAGCGGGAAACTCTTAATGGGGTCGGCGTGGAGGTAGCCTGTGTGGCGGCAACCTCCCTGTCAGAAGTTTGGATGGCGGTGAAAACCATCTGCTGAACTTGTAATGACCCCCTTAGTCCTAAAAAGAAATTAACCTTGGCCCTAAGCTTTCGCTACACTATCTTCGTCCACGGTGCCCCCCCTTTTTTTTTAATAAAGCATAATTCACTAGATGTCTGTTCAAGGTTGGCATCAGTACCCTGCCCCCCTTTTGGTTACTATGTACTCTGCATGACCCCAGGAAGAGAGGCTGTCAGGGCTCAGTGCTGCTGTCCTCTGCAGAGTTACCTTCTCCCTCTGCCTCTCCGAATTCAAAATCTTCCCATAGAGAGTCCCAAACTTTGGTGGTCACTGCCATTGATCCCCTGCACCCTTTCGGCTTCTCCACATGTAGACCTGCTACATCCAGGCCCACCCACTTAACTATGTTTTCGTGGTGTTTTTTTTTTTGTGGTAGTGTTTTTTAGTGTGAACCTGGCCCAAAGGCATCAAAGCGCTTTACAGCAGAACCAGCCTTTGTTACATATTTCTGTCCTTTATAGGCACAGGGGTTTGCCCAAATTTTCCTACAGTCAAGGGATGCTGAGCTTGGACTGGGATTCGAACCTGGTTCTCCAAAGTCAACAGCTCTATCCTTCACATCAAAACAAGACAGTTGAAAACAAAAAAAAAGTGACATTCACAGCCAGTCAGGCAGTCTCTCTTGTGTTTTAGAGTAGGTTCTAGATCCATAAATCCAAGTTTCCCTAATCAGTCCTGTTATTCCCCTCCAGGTCAGTAGGATCTTGTACAGCTTTGCAACCGCATTCAAACGTTCATCCAAGCAAGTCACTGACGTCAAGGACTCCGCCCTTCCAACACCTGACAGCGATGTGTTCACTTTCACTGTGTCTTTGGAGGTGAAGGAAGACGACAGCAAAGGGAACTTTAGGTGGGTAATGGTTTGTTGAATAATTTTCTGTGCTTACTCCTGACTTTGCTTGACTTGTTAAGCCAGTTGTAGTGCTCTGTGCCTGCTAGGTTTCCCTGGCCAATGGCTGGGCTGGCGTGCTCTCAAGGTTGTGTGCAACATAATGGAGACTTTGTTGTGTTCAGTGTGCTATACTCCAAAGCGATTGTGTCCACTGAGCATTGAATAATGCTTAGTAGATGTTGTGTAGCATTTACTAGAAATTTCAATAGCTCCAGTTAGGAGGTGGGCCCCGCCCCACACTAGCAGAATTATACTTTATAGTGGCTGCCGCCTTTGGTAGTTATATCTGATAGAGACCTCTAGCTGCAGATTCCTTACCTTAGAATAATCTCCAGGCATCAAACTGGAGCTGGAAACCTTTTGAGCAGTACCTCTGCATGCTGGTAGGTGGGATTGTTTGGCTCTGCATCGGTGGCGTTCGACCTGGACGTGCCTTGGCTATATTGGCACCACCCCCAGCATGCTGACATCATTTTGTTTTTATTTCTGCACCAGTCAGTGCAGTTCCAGAAAGATCTACCTCAGTCAATTTTTGACTGACGTTTTTCAACATTTTGTCAAGCCTTTTTTTCGAGATTTTGTCTCCCAGTGTAAATAGGCTGTCCTCTGGAAAAAAAAAAAAAACAGTTGAGTTTAAGCCCTGTGGTTTCTGCAACAGACAGAAGTCTGTGAAAGATTCCCACCTGGTTTTCATTTGGTGCTTCGAGCACGAATCTAAGCGTCATGAGGACTGCTGTTCCATGAACCCCAAGGTGCTGAGGGAGTGCTTCTAGTTGCCCGATGCCAGTCGCTTCCTTGTCTGCTTACAGATGTTACCTGCGGTTTACTGTGGACCACAAGCATTATCAGTTTGTTGCGATTCCTTTTGGCCTTACCAGCAACCCTCAGGTGTTCACCAAGGTGATGGAGGGGCTGCAGCTCACCTGTGATGGTTAGGGTATCCAGTCTTCCCACTACCTCGACAATTGGCTAATGAAAGCGGGCTTGCCCAGGCAGTTGTCTCTCACCTCCAGACTGTGGCAGGCGTGCTGCATTCACCCGAGTTCACGGGAAGCATGCTGAAGTCACACATGACTCCCTCTCAGACAGTCCCTTTCATTGGAGCTGTCCTGGACAAGATGCAGTTTCTGGACCATCCTCCGGAACGGCAAGTCCAGGATATTCAGGCCATGATTCTGATGTTTCACCCTCTGGACCTGGATTTTGGTGAAACTGACTCAGGGGCTGCTGGACCTCATGGCCTCCATCATCCTGCTGATAACACATGTCCATTGGCATTTGTTGGCTCTGCAGTGGGAAATCCTAGCTGGCACTGCATCAGGGGACTCTGTCCAACTTGGTCCAGAGTTAGAGAAAACTGCAATAGACCTACAGTGATGGTTGACAAACTGTCAATGGGACAGCGACAGACCCCTCTCCCTTCCTCATTCACAGCTGACTATAGTGACAGATGTGTCACTTCTGGGCTGGAGAGGCCATCTGGGAGAGGTGGAGATGAGACTGCTCAAGTCTCAGGTGGATTACCATCTCGACATAAACCTATTGGAGCTGAGAGCAAACTGACTAGCATTGAAAGCCTTTCTTCCTTCCATCAAGGGAATGCTAATTCAGGTGCTCATGTACAACACTACCACCATGTGGTATTGCAACAACAGGGCGGGCTGGGCTCATGGACCCTGTGTCTTTGGATATGGCTGAAAGTCAGGGCATTTCCCTAGTGGTTCAGCATCTGGTGGGCTCTTTCCAGAAAGAAAAAACTCAGCCGTCAATGCCTAGCAGATCACAAATGGTGTCTCCTTCGAGAGGTGGTGCAAGGTCTCTTCAGAGATTTGGGAGAATATTGGTTAGATCTATTCGCCACGGCAGAGAACGCACACTATCAGCACTTCTGCGCTCTTGAGTTTTCTAGGCAAATCTCACTCGGAGAAGCAGTTTGCCTCAAGTGGAGATCAGGCCTCCTATACACCTTTCTGCCAATACCACCCCTGCCCAAAGTTTGCACGAAGATTAGGAGCGACCTGTCCAAGTCATTCTTGTGGCTCCAGATTGGGTACGCAGAGTATGGGATCCCGAACTCATGAGCATTGGTCCTCCGCTAAGGCTGCTATTTTATGAGGATTTACTGCCACAGCAACAGGACTCCGCCTTCATGTGTGGAGATTGAACGGCTACAGTTGACGGTTTTTGACCTTTCTCCAGAATGCTATGATATTGTTCTGGCAGCCAGGTGTCTCTCAACCAAAACAGTATACGCCAGGCACTTGGACACATTTGTGGCATGGTGTGCTTCCACAAATGTTGATCCTCTTTCTTCACCATTCTCTGAGGTTTTGTTGGTTTTGTTCTCACGTTAGCCTGGCAACGCTTTGCTCTGATCACTGTAAAAAGGGTACCTTTCAGCGATACCAGCACTCTTGCGGTTGCCGAATCATCCCTTCCTGTTTCTAGCCACCTCTGGTGTCTCGTTTTCTAAAAAGATTGCAGCAATGTTCTCTCCAAAACCCTTTATTACACCCCAGTGGGTCCTGAACCTAGTTTTGATTTTCTTGATGTGCTCACCCTTTGAGCTCTTGCACAGTTGCTCTCTATGTTTGCTGACTATAAAAACAGGCTTTTTTAGTGCCCATTACTTCACCCTGGGGGAATTGGTGAATGCCACGCACTTTCTGTGTACCCTCCTTACATGACTTTTTTCCAAGACATACTGAAAACATGTGCCTCTTTTTAAATTTCTTTTTTTTTTAACCAAAAGTGGTAACAATTTTCACATAGGCCAGACCATCACATTGCCTACCTTCTTTGCTCCGCCTGACCCTTTCAAATAGGAGGAGAGACTCCACTGACTGGACCACAAATGAGTGTTGTCATTCTACAGTGGTCTCACTGGAGAGATTGGGTGGACAATCAACTCTTCATTGGGTTTGTCGGGATGAAGAAAGGAAAGGCCGTTCAGAAATGCACCCTCTCACAATGGATATTGCTCTGCATTAAAATCTACTATGCACCGGCGAAGAAGCAACCCCCTGAAGACTTGCAAGCTCATTCTGCCAAAGCCAAAGCTGCGACCACTTCATTAGCTCATGGAGCCCCTGTCCTGGACATCTGTCAGGCTCCAACGTGGGCATCTTTGCACACGTTTACCAAGCACTACTACCTGGCTAGTCCGGTCCGTCGTGACAGGCACTTTGCCCATTCGGTCCTCCAAGACTTCTTGGTTTAATTCTGTTTGCAGGCCCACGACTAGGGAGGTATTGCTTTGGTATCTATTCTAAGGCAAGGAATCTGTGACTTGAAATCTCTATCAGATGAACAAGCCACTTACCTTCGGCAACACCTTACCTGGTAGACACTCTATCTAAATGCAGATTCCTTACCCACCCTCCCATCCTCCCCGCTCTGCACATGGATTTCTTCATATAGGGTAACCGTTATGAAGTCCTTAGTGTCTGCACACTGGTACATTAGCAACATTTGTGGCTCTATGCTTCTAGTGTGGAAAGATCATAAAAAGTAACTGATGACGACGTGGAGCCCATTTGCGCCACCAACTGGCATGCAGAAAGTTTCCAGATTGTCTGACATTTGGGGATTATTCTAAGGTAAGGAATGTGCAGCTAGTCTCTACCAGATAAGGTGTTACAGGAGGTAAGTAACTTATTTGTAAATTTCCTCTACTGGTGGTATAAGTGTGTTGATGCTCTTAAGAGGTTTCACAAGAGGTGTTTGTAATAGTAGCTGTTTTGTTGCTCCTGGAGTTCTGGAAACCTCACTGAAAAATGTTTGATGTGAGAGAATTGTTTTCATTCTTTGCTATAAAGCTTGATCTTTCACTTATTTCTCTGTCATAGTGGAGGGGCATCTCCCTTTGGTGTAAGCTGAAGGCTTGATCTGTTCCTTTTAAAGACTTTAATGCATTCCCAAGAGAATTCTAGCTACTAGAACCTTTCCTTACTTTGGAGTTAAAAAGCCTAGCCAGAGGGCTAAACCCAAAATATCTTTGGTCCAATTTATTCTGTATGTAGCAGGCTGTGTTGCTGGTCCACACTCATTTGGGCTCTCCCACATTTCCCTTGCAGCCCAGTGCCAAAGGACCGAGACAAGTTCTATTTCAAATTGAAGCAGGGCATTGAGAAGAAGGTGGTGATCACAGTACAGCAGGTCTCCAACAAAGAGCTTGTCATTGAACGGTGAGTATGGCCTGCATTTGCTGTGCATGTTGATATCAGACCGGGCCATAAGCCAGCCATGCTAGTTTGAGACTGACCATAAATCTGGGCAGCAGATGGAAACTGCCAGTCAGTGTGTGGATTCTTCGTACTACTGTCACCGTTGACCATCCACCTTCTTTGTGCCCCTACTACTATTAATTTTTATTACATTTCAGTTGCAGTTTTGTCTCCAGTCCTATCTGTGGCCTAGCTCAGAGCAGACCTTTTTTCTAATAGAAGCTTCTTGTCTTCTCCATCTATTCCTGCTTCCTGTTTCATAATCTGGAGGTACCGCAGTAAAAGAGTGTGGTGCACTAATACAGAAGTTACAGCTGATCTAACTACCCAAGCAGAACCCAACCAGCAATAAGTCTTTGAGCATCTTCGTCTACATTACGCGATAATTACCATCCCCCTTAGCAGAAACTATGAGCACAGATGGATGGCATAAAATAATTTCGGCACCAAAGTGGTGGGTGGGATGACTCTCCGAGCAACGTGCTCTTCTGGAAGCTGACTAGATATCAGGCCAGCCGATCCTGTGGGATGTCTGTTGGAAATGACTCCATTGTGTACAGGGGACCACATAGGCACTGGAAGTGGGGGTGCTACAGCACACCAAAATAGCCATACTTGAGTAACAAAGGTGAATGAACAATAAAGATGGCTTAAAAGTTTGTTTTTATCTTGTCACGCTTGCTGTGCGTTCAAAGACATCAGTCAAATGTCAGGCTGTCTTCTGACAAATTACTGCCTATTCTTTTGACTTGGAGATTAGTGGTTACTTTTCTTTCTCCGATTGCAAAGTGAGAGTATTTCAAAAAGTGAGTAATGTGTCAGGCTTGCTGGTGTTAAAGAAAAGGCCGGTTGATGTTTTTTTTTTCAACACAATTTAAAAATGAACAGTACAAATATGTCAACAAATGTTAACACTTAGGAAAGGACAAATTGAGTGCTCTTTTGGTAATCCTGAAGTGTGCACCAAGATGTTTATAGGATCAAAAGCAAATCAAGACACTTTACTAGGGGATCCAGCATTTGCTGAAACCTGATTTCCATACATTATTGTTTGTGTACTGTATATTTTATCAGCAAAACTATGTCCGTGCAGAGTTAGTGGCCATTCCAAGTGAAAATGTGTTGTCTGCGAATGCCAATTAACTACCATACCGTGCTTTAATAATATATTTGCGACAGTGTACCCCAACATTCACCACCAGCTACAAAGTCCCCCCTTACCTCTATTGCTAAACGAGCGTGGCTTATTTGCTCGACTTGTTCTTTGTGGGACACTTGGACTTTTTATAGTTCTCTGAGTTCAGTGATGTAACATGGATGCAGCAAACCCCACACTGATAATTGTTCCAGCACTTCTGGGAGACATGCTTTTTCCTTCCCTTCTTGGCATCAGGATGCCCTTCCCCACTAAATCACCAAGTTGAAGCCGCCAAAACATCATTAGCAAACAAGGTGACTAAAAAGGAGAATAAAAAATCTGGCTCAAGGAGAAAATAGTAAACATTAAAGGGTGAGACCATATGACAATGTTGATTCCATTGGAAGCAGGTAGAGAACAATAACCATACATAATGATGCTTCACAAAGGCAAAACACGCCTGCCCTAAAGATCCTGAAATGCTTACTTCAAGAAAAAGTTTAAATGAGTAGCTAAATACTAGAGTCATCTTACCAATCACTGGGGTGGGATCAGAGTGCACTCTGCATCTGGTGTTAGGTATTTTAAGAGAACTCCAAGAGCTAGTCAGCTGCTCTTTCTCATTCTCACTCTTAGCTACTACACGGTCAGTAAGAAGTGACATTACGTGGAAAGAAAAGTGAAACCGCTCACTGCTTCTTGGATCTGCTCTAAGAGTGGTGGATGTGCGTGACTGTCTGACCCCCCTAATCACCCCCGAAACAAACCGGGCTGTCCACCCCCACACTGACCTGCTGATCGCTGCTTCCGATCCCACAATGATGGCTAAAAGGGTTGATGTGTCTGCGATCCAAGTGGGTGGAACCTGCAGATGTCGGGGCACAGTCCATGTGAGATAGCTCAGAAATGTAATGCATGTAAGACAAAAGAGCAGTTTGCAACATAAAATGGTGGAAACAGCTCAGTATTACCTTTTTTTACGTTTGTCTTTTATAAGGTATGACTCATGGCCACCAGCTTGGCCTCTGGCACTGAAACAGATCACCTAGCAGGGTATCATGCCCGTGAATCAGCGCTTTAAATGGAATCCCTCCCTTCTAAATTAAAGACGTACCGGTACTCAATACCGGACAGCACCTGCCCATTTAAAGCACTGCTGTGGATGACATGGCTAGTTATTTAGAAGGACAGGACTTGTCTCCAGGCCTGTATGAGTGGTTGTCATCCATTGTTTGAATGTTTATAGGCTGCAACCTGTGCGACCTGGACTCTGATGACACATGACTCGCGGGCCCTAGCACCACACAGTTGGTGTAGAGAGGTGTAGACCACGAGGGACCATGTACAAAGAGTTGTACTCAACTCTTTCTCTTACAGACGTCAAGCATAAGGTCCATTACTGTGTATCCGAAACCATGGCTCTTACGACCACATTCTGCAGGTCTGTAGTAGGCATGTGGGGAAGCGCTCAGTAGAACTATTTGCAAACCCTAACTTGCAGTCTGTGCAGGACTGCCAGTTAACAAAGGGTTATTCTGATGAAGCATAGGTGAATGAATCCTGGTCTTTCAATGCATGACACACATGGCAATAAAAACACAGCTCAGGGTAGAAATGGCCGCATGCTGCAATGTTGCAGTGTATCTCAAAGATGCAGGAGTCCACTGTGCTTCTGTAACTATTCACAGGTTCTTCACCATTGGGATATGGGCGCGGTGAAGCAAGATTTAAGGTGGCCGATAGCCAAACATGCTTCTCACAGGGGCGGTGAGTGCGGGGTAAAACCGGATTATTTTTAGGTGTTGAAAGCTATAGGAGTGGTACAGACATGGACGACATGGCTGGAAGCAGCGGCAGTGTCGCATATGTTAGCTTTGCCAGTGGAGCGAGCAGTGAAACGTCATTTCAGTATAATTGGGGAGCACTGTTTCCTTTTATACAAATTCCTGCTTCACCATCTTATAAAGGCAGCCACTGTGTTGCTTACAAATAAATATGTTCTTGCTTGCAGAGTAGTTCCTTTTCTCTTTTAAAGGCTTTGGCAGGACAGGAGGTAACCCTGGCAGTTCTCTGGCCCCTTCGTCCATTGTTTCTGTGCTGTTCATTCCAGTTCCTTGATGTTTCATCCTGTTTGTCTTTGCCCCTGTCCACTGCCTAATTCCCTTTTGTGGTTTCCCTGGTTCCTCATATCTCCCCACCTCTGTCTGCTTGTAAACACTCACATATGTTTGACCAATGTGACAATCTTCCACAGAGATTCCGTGCCCAGATTTGGTGCAGGGGTGATTCCTCATTTACCCTTTTTAGGTTGAGCATGCAAGCGCTCTGACATGTTGTAATCTATCTGGGGACTTTTAATCACACCCACAGCACGCCCATCAGTATCACTCGTTCATGAGCTTGCCTTTCAAAAATCCTTTGTTATCATTGGCAAATGCTTTACTTTTGTCCCTCCTTGGGGCAGTTTTGTTATCGCCTTGGGCATCAACCCTGTTACATGGATAATTGCACGTGTTCCAATACGTTTGACTGCAAGCAAACTTCTTTTTCCTTTTGTGTCTCTCCTTCGCACTCACGCCCATGGCCACCGTGGTGCTTTGAATCGGCTTGCTTATGTCAACTGTTTTACTTTTCATTTTCAATTTATTTGGCAAGAAAAGTCCAGTTAGGAATTTGCAACGCTAATAGCTCTAACTCGACCAAACACGAGACCCATTGCATTGAAAATGCTTGTTTACAATGCTTCAGGACACCCTCTGCAGTTGTAAAAGCCCCAGGTAATGACTGTAATTAGGATGACATGTGGCAGGCAAGGACTGCCTGCCCTCCACCACTTTTGCATGAGACTCATTAAGTGGTTGCAAGATTACCAGCTGCTACCCCTTGGATTAGCTTTTGGTACACCTGGCATTACCCTCACCCTCTCTCACTCAACCATCCGTTATCCTTTCAGCAGCAAATAAGTGGCTGCTGAGGACCTATGGGTATGAAAAATGGGTAAATCTGTGATGTCTTTGGGCAACGTGGACATGAAAAAGTGCGTGGTGGTACTTCTGCTACCCTTCCGTTTTGGTGAATCGACATTTATGCGCTTTTGACTTCCTTATCCAGTGCCAGTTTATAAACTCGCCATCAAAATACATGTTGAAAACTTGTGGTTAATGCATCGATCCTAATACTTGTCAAGGTATGCTAGAACACGGAGGCCAACTCAATACAAGTACATGCGCACCTGGCTTCATATTATGTAGGGCTCGATCCTGGTTTAAGGACAGATTCCACAATTCTATTGGTATTGTTTCTAACAAAATGTAGTCCCTGTGATGTACAGTTTGAACAATAGTTAGTAGTTGGCTAACACAACACTCCCACCATTACCATTTCTTGGCCCCTCCTGCAGCACAGTGTCTTACAGCCTTTCTGTCTTTTGTGCTCTACTGCTTGATGGCAGGATGGAAAGGAGAGAGATGGAGGGATGAGCACTGGTGTGTTTTCTTTTGTTTCTGTTTTCATATTGCTACTTTCTTTCTGTCATTGACTTTTCCCCTTTAGCCAGCATCCACTAAGATATCCTGGAATATTTGTTAACCTTCTTACAGTACATAGGTCCCTTCATAAACTCACTGTCACTGAAGACGTTCTCGCCCTCAAACGTAGCAATGTTAAGTTTTGTAGCCATTAGAGACAACAGATTTGCTGATCTTTTCACACACTAAGTTTAGAAAACAGTCAGCGATGACAAACACACTTAAATCTGGGACATGAGCATCACAAAAGCAGTTCAGTTCATCTTTCTAAGTGCGAAGGGAATGAATCATACAGTAAAGAAGACTCACATCTCCAACTACATTTATGAAATAAAAGGAGTGACAGGGCTAGATGTACAAAGCATTTTTGCACTAAAAACGGCATGATTCGCAGAATCTGGCCGTCTGCGCCTGGAAAACTGTTTTTTTTAATTTACAAACACCAAGATGTGACAAGGTAACCGGTTTTCGGATCTTAGTTTGGGTTTGTGACCCAAAACAGAATCACTGTTTGGAAGGGACATGTCCAGGGTGTCCCTTAAAACTAGGGAATCTGAATGGGTTTTGTGACTGAAATGCAGTCCCAAAACATTCACACTTTACCACCAATTCAGAGTTGGTGGTAAATCATATGGAGATGGGGAGGGGTCTCTGTGCGGCCCCTTCCCCTTTAAGAATGTTTAAAAAATACTTTGTTAGAGCAAGCAATGGTCTTGTGTACCACTGCCTACTCTTAAAAAAATTAAAATGAAACATTTCATTTTTTTTATATTTAGATGCATCCTGTTTTCGTTTAAGGAAAACAGGCAGCATTAAAAAAAAATGATTGCTTTATTTAAAAGCAGTTACAGACATGGTTGTATAATAGCGATTACCAAATAGCAATTCACAAAATAACGCTGTTACCATTGTTCGCACATCTAGCCCCTGGTACTTCTACAGGAAACAACTGTATAATTGTGTAATAATTGCATATCACATTTAACTTGTTCTCCCTCGAAGATGAAGATGAAGAGGAAGGGGGTCATCACGCTAATCTCACAGCACTACATGGTTCGAAGGGGGATGGTCAATAGATAGACTGTGCAAAGTCTATATAAGATTATGTTGCCAACATTTACACCTCTAATACACGATTAATGATCCCTACATTTTGGTTGTCCTTTCAACCAGTCATACCTGAGAATTGATTACCTGCTTCCCTTGGAAGGTCATCCACATCTATTAGCAGATTTACTTATGGAACCAATACTCATTTCAGACTATGCCAGCATTGCTATGACATTAGAGTGCGACATTACCATACAGAGTAAGAAATGGATGGTTGAGGTTAAATGAGGAAATGCTAAAAAATTAAAAAATTATTAAAATAAGCTGAGAAATTATTACTCATTTTTTTAACTGATAACTCAAAAGATAACATTTCATCACAAACATTAGGGTATGCTTCTAAATCTTCCATACGAGAGTTACTAATAAGCGTGAGGGCCAAACATAATAAAGAGATAAAAATCTGCCTAGAGTACCTAGAAAAAAGAGATGAAACAAATACATTTCTATTTCACAAAAAAGACAACCAATTAGTAGACATCATAAGGAAGAGTAAAAATTAGTGTAATAAAATTCCAAGTAACCTAACTGGGACTTTTGTGGTAAAACGAGAAGCATTAAGATTTTGTGAGTTCCACAAAGTTGAAAAAGTATTAGTGAAATATTTAAAACAGTCCATACAAAGCACATCTGCAATTAAAGACAATAATGGATTGAGCCATGCAAAAGTAAACACGTTTATGAAAATCTTTACCTCTGAGATTATCACATCGGACCAGAAAAATGTCAGTCATATAGTGACAACATTCACCTCCCCTCACTTTCGGATGTGAAAGCGTCAGTGCTAGATAAAACAATATCAAAGAGAGTAATAAATAATCAGGGTAATTAAGAATCTAAAACATGCAAGTCTCTTGGTCTATACATTTCGTAGCCTGATTTTATGTAGTATTTTACTTTTATCTTTCATCACCTCTCTTACACCATTCTGAGAAAACACGTGGAGCCCCTCGTTCCACTGTGGAAGTATCAATAGTGGTGCTTTGTAAAAAACAGGCAAAGGCATTTTCATGACCAAAAGCTACTGACTCCTAACCTTGGTAACCATTGACTGTAAAATTTTATGCCAAGATTCTTGCCAATCGCTTAAATGATAATCTTCCTAAATTGATACTCCTATTAGAGACCGATTTTATGATAAACAAATTCTCATGTGACAATACAAGAGTCTTTTGCCACGTCCAACTGAAAGTCAAACATATAAACACATCCATTGCAGGCTACAATGTTGCTTGACCTTTTCGTAACGCAACATTTTAAAAAATTGGTACAGGAAAGAAATTTCCCAAAATTATTATGGCTTTTTATTTTAATGCACTGGTTAAAGTCAGAATACCAGAAGCCATCCTGAGCCCTGTATAATTATAAAAAGGTACATGGCAGCAATGCCCAATGTCTCCTTCACTCTTCCTTCTAGCAATAACCTCTGCTTCAATCTATAAGGCAATCAAAATGGTAACCTTTAATGACTTATCTCACGAAGTAACTGCCTATGCCAACAAAATACTAATGTTCACAGAAAAGGTTTATACTTCGATCCTAGCTTTAATTGAAATGATCGATTAAATAATAAGAAGTGACAGAATATACACTCAACAAAGATAAGTCAGAAGAGAGATTATTAAATATCCATTACACGAGGGAGGTGTTGAGGGACACAGCAACCTGGTTTCCTAAATTACCTAGAAACATAATTTAGCAATATCATCATTGAGTTAATTAAACATGTTGGGTTTCGTTTGTTTTTGAAGCGCACTATCACCTGCTGGGGTATCCTGCTGCTGAAGTGGTGAGTGTGTATGTATGTATGGTAGGTTGGTTAATTGAAAAGCTAGCCAGGTCTTCATCTTCTTGCAAATTTCACGAATAGAGGAGGTGGCTCTGATATGGTGCCGGAGGCCATTTCACCATTTAGGATCAATGTAAGAGAATGCCCATCCTCCTGATCTTGTTCTGTTTATGCGTGGGATGTGTAAGAGAAGGAGTTGAGCGGAGGCGTCTGGGTGTTTGGTGGAAGCAGATGCAACTGTTCAGATGGGTAGGGCCTAAGTTGTGTAGTTCCTTGAGTATGTGTGTGAGGAGATTGAAATAAGGATTCCTGTGTATCGATAGGTAGTAGAGCTCTCTGCGATGTGATGTTTGTGATGCGAGTTCTGTGTGGGAGATTGAGGATAAGTCTGGCGGCCGAGTTCTGGATGGTTTGTGGTATTCTAGGGAGTTGCTTGGTGATCCCGGCATAGAGAGATTTCTCATAGTCCAACTTGCTGATTATTAGGTTGTGAGTGATATTTTTTATAGTGTTGCTTTGGAGCCATTTGAAGAGCTTCATCAGCATCTTCAGGGTCATGTCCACTTTGTTCTTGACGCTTATTCTGAAGTTCCTTTTGTGGGTGCTGGGTGTGAACGTGGGATCAAGTTCACCTGCCTACCAGTTAATCTCATGGTTATGTGTCCTTGCCGAAGATCACTGCTTCTATCTTGCTAGTACTGAGCTTCAGACAGTTGGCTTTCATCTAGTTAGCAACCTCTGTCATGCAGGCGGTGAGCGTTTTTCTTGTTTTGGGGATCAAATTCGAGAGAAGGAATTATGAACTGTATATCGTCAGTATAGGAGAGGATATTGGTGTTGTGTGTACGGATGACGTTGACCAGAGGGAATATATTTATCTGTAGCGACGATGAGTACTGTTTCTGTACTGTGGTTAGGCCCGAATCCAGACTGCTTGGCATTGGGGAGATAGTGGTAGCTGAGGTGATTAGTGAGGCGTCGGTTTTGCTGACACCTTTGCTGGTATGGCAGGAGATAGATGAGTCTGTAGTTGGAAAGTATGGCTGGGCCTGCAGATGGTTTTATGAGTAGAGCCGTGACAGTGGCATGTTTCCAGGTGTCCGGGAATGTGGCTTAGTTGGTGGAGGTGGTGAAGATGAGTGTTAGTGCTTTGTTGATCCATGTGACCCTTTGGTGATGGCATGGTGGGAGCAAGGGTCGGATGGGGTCCGCGAGTGGATATTGTTTTGGTAACAGGGATTTTGAAAGTGGTGATGGCGTTCCACAAGGTCAGGATTTGTTCTTTGACTGTGATGGGAAGTTGAGTTGCGACAGTGACAGGGCCCAGTTGATGGTGAAAGATGCTGGATGTGGAGGTGATTTTGTTATAGAAAAATTCTGAGAGCTTGTTGCATAGGTCTTGTGAGGGAAGATGTTGCTGGAGGCAGCAAGAGATGCAGTGTAATACCGTATTTATCGGCGTATAACACGCACCTCTTTTTAAGAGAAAATTTCAGAAAAAAAATACCATTAAATTTTATCGGCGTATAACATGCACACATCATTTGCCCCCTATTTTCAGGGAGAAAAAGTGCGTGTTATACGCCGATAAATACGGTATGTGATGGGGAACATTTTGTTGCTGCTGGTAGTGCTGGCACTGATGTGATCTGCAAGAGGTATGCGCTTGGTGTTCTGTGTCTGCTGTTGGTAGCATCTTAGGGCTGATTTGAAGATGTCTTTATCTGTCTTAACATAATAACAAAGAATAATTAAAAAGGTTGACTTGTTAGATAACTATTTTCTCTGGAAAGGAAAGAAGCCACATATCTCACGAAGAAAAATAAGACTCGTAAGATCAAGAGGGGTTAATTTGGCTGACTTTTACTCTTACCAAGCAGCCTTTCTATTAGGCAAGGATATGTATAGTTCCAGAAAAAACACCACCATACTCCCCTTTGGCTTGTTATGGAGAAGGCATTACTAAAGTACTTGGGGCCTGATTTAGATTTCGGCGGATGGGTTACACAACACAATGCTGATGAATGTCCCGTCCGCCGAAATATAAATCCCATTATTTCCTATGGGATTTATATTTCGGCAGACGGGATGTCCGTCACCGTTGTGATCGAGTAACCCTTCAGCCAAAATCTAAATCAGGACCTTAATCTTGCCTTGTATGATAACACCATGCAAATGGTCTCTAATATCTTAGAAATCAGACCCCCTCCCTCCAAAGACATAATTCCAGACACCAACGAAGCGTTATCACAAATAGATAATATAATTGGAATCAAAATGTCAAAATTAAATTTAGCCTTACTCTGGCTACATATAAAAAAGCGAAGGTACTCCAGTTTTCTGGAAAGAATGGATTAGATGGGGAATCTGCTACGTCGGAGACCTTGGTACTCAAAAGGGTCCCAAGTCCTTTGCCATCTTAAAACAATCATTCAATTGAACAAAACAAGGAATTCTATACTTTCCTAAAATTAAAAGTTGCTACCTCCAAACAAAAATATCAGGATGTTGCCCCCTCATTACCTACTTCAGTCTCCAAGATTCAGAAAACCTATCATTTAGTCTCAAAAATCTATCGGACTGTTCGCCCAAAAACATTCCAACTAATAACAGCGAAATATCGAAATGGGAAATTGAACTTTTTCCCAAATGAAAAGGTAGATATTCCAAAATCAGGTTGGAATAAAATTGGGAACTCACCCTTGAGCAGTAGGATCACACCTACTTTATCTCAAACAAAATCCATATTTTTACATAGAATATTCTGGACCTCATTCAAACTATAAAAAAATAATTTGATGGTGATGGCAATTGTTTGAATTACTACAAGGAAACAGGAGCCATAAAACATATGTTTTTTTTCCAGAGAATTTGAGGAATAATTTACAAACTGAAATAACCATAGACTGCAAAACAGTAGCTACAGATGAATGCAGCACTGGCATATACCCTAACCTAAATCAACTGGACCTACAGACAATTGGCCTAACGCTCATGCAAGGTCTTGAATCAAGTTTTGTACTCGCAGTCCTTCAATATCTCCCTCAATACCTGGTGGAAATGGTTAGCTCACATCAAAAGTGCAGACAAGATAGCTCTATCCCACTCCCATTAGCTTCTCTCCTCCCAGGTATGTCGGAGGAAATATGTTGACAACTACAAACAATCATGAGTCAATCCTAAAACTGATACCTCACCTCTCAAAGTCAAAGTCAAAAGAATCTTTATTCGGCCAATAATTTTGACCATAAAAGCACATTAAAAATCCAAAGTAAATAGAAGCATCAAGATTGTTTAAAAACAATTGTGAACAGATTTAAGATTTCAACATATCAAAATCAACATTGCTTAAAGTGCACACATTTTTCTCAGGTTAATAGCAGCAACGATGAAATTAATAACAGAAATTCAAATTTCAGTAGAAGAGAAGGATTGCAGATAATTTAATCCGTTTTTTTAAGAGGTAAAATTTCTCTATATGAGAATTGGGCACAAGAAACTCACCCGGAAAGATTCATGTAGTGTGCAAAAGAGCATAAGATGCGTAGTAGATTGTGCAGTGACAGAATCCTAAGGACAACAATGGGGAAAGCCACTAAAAATGGACCATGTTAAGTCTCAGCCTTGTTAGATGGAATCTACACTGATGTTTATTTATCCAAATTAAGTATGGTTCCAAGCCCACTGTTGTAGGTATTTGCATATACCTGGTTACTGAAGGCATATCGAGGATGGCCATGAGTCTGATCTCCTGTCTGTCGGACTCGTAAGATTTATTAATCAATATTTTGGACTTTGGGCAAATAGTTATAGAGCTATCAAAGAAATGTACACTACCCAGACTGGAAAATATATTTTTTCATATAAGACAGCTACAGGATAGGGACATATTTTCCAGGCTTAGACAGTCCATGAGCACCTGCCTTGAAAGATTAGCATTTGGTGTATTCCATATTTTTAATCATCTATACATTTTCGGTCCCAGTTCCATGTGTATGATAAAACTTAGTGTAGGTAGGAGCCTGTACAGAAACTGTTTTCTACTGCCTGAAGTTTCCCTATTGCGGCGTAACCTCACTCTCTTGCTCCACATGTGCCTGCTGCTAAACATTTGCTTTTATAAAGCTGGGCCTTCTCCGTATCACCTTCTGGCCCAACCTTTTTGCAAACCTAAAGATGACATTGCCAACTGCCTCCATCTTTTGTGCCCTATTGGCCAATAACCTATCCCAGTGCTCGTTTGAGTCCTATAAAATACCTAAATAATTAGAAGTAGAGATTTTAGCTATAGGTCTCCCTTCAGTAAAAAAAGATTTTGATTTAGTACTTCTGGAACCATATGACATAATAAAAGATTTTTGCTGATTCACTTTTAATTTAAGACCAAACATAAAATCCTTAAAACCATTTAAAAGGTTTTGTAGTCCGTTTGCTGTGCACGTTATGAGAACCGCATCATCTGTGTACAGCAGCACTGGGACTACCTAAGTACCAATTCTAGGAACATCTTCACTACATGTTTTTAAGACTGTTTCCAGGGAATTTATATAGATTAAAAAGAGGAAGGGAGCTAGTATGCAACCCTACCTGACTCTTCTGGCCACCCTATTGGTGCAGTGCATTCACCAGATCGAGAGTAACCACCCTAGTTGAACAATCCCAATGTAAACTCCTGATTAAATCCAATAGTGGGGTCGCAATGCCAGCCTGACTCGTCAATTCCCACAACATTTCCCTGTCCACAAGGTCAAAAGCACAGGAGAGGTCCACAGAGGCCGTATGCAAAACCCCTCTATTGGCTTTCACATATTTGCCCATAATAAGTGTGAGGTTTAGGGCCTGCTCTGTTGTGCCTGAACCAGGATGAAAGCCATATTGGACAGGGCTAAAAAAAGGAGTTGGCCTCTGCCAAAATTCTAGTCTGCCGAAAATAACACGACCTAGGATCTTTGCTGTTGAGTCTATCAGCGAGATTGGACGATAACACATGGGGGAGTTCTGGTCACTCTTTTTAAAAATGGCAACTATTACTTATTCTCTCCACAAGGCACTCAGACTGCACTAAACTGCTGCCCTCAACACATTAGTAATCAAAGAGCCCAAACCACAGTTTGTTTTAAACAAATTGCTCGGTACCCCATTAGGCCCAGGGGGCTTTCCATTTTTAGCACTCATAATAGCATCAATTACTGAAGATAAATCTATGAGATCCGCTATCCAAGCTTCCTCCATGGGACATAGATAAAGCCCAATTTCAGTACCGTCTGTGTCCTCCCGGCTATCCAAATTAAAAATAGAGGTGAAATGATTAACCCATTCTTGTGCTGAAATATGGCAACCCACCTATGCGAATTGATTATCCGAAAAAAGGGGTGGTTGACTGTTTCCCAGAATAAACTGGAGTCTTTTTGCTTAGCCGCTTTGGAAAGGTACTCCCAAGCACTCCTCCTGATATCGTCCTTCCTTTGCCGGAAAGCGAGTTTATAATTTAGCCTTGCAACTTCGATATTAATAATATTGCTTGGAATAGAGTTTGTGGTTACTTTTAAAGCTTTTAGGGTTGTTGTACACTCATGGCTTAACCATAAGTGACCAGGTCTCTCCCTAAAAGGTTTATTTAAAACGAGCCCACTTAATATGGCACGCGAGATCACCCTAAAGTTACCCAAAATGTTTGCGGGATCGTCTGCATAGGATAGACAACCGAAAAGCTCTTATAATGTGTAGTGACCAGATTATTAAAAACGTATTTGGGTCAGTGGCTCCCAGTTTAGGTGTACCCCCTTGTTTTTCGTGTAGCTAACAGGGCACATAGTTATAGCAGATTTTTTTACAGGCCAAATTAGTTGAAATGTTAGGTATAAGGGATTGTGGGCACTGAAAAGAAGTGAACATACCTCATAATCCAGGAGGAGCTGAACTAAGTCCCTCTGTAATAATACAAAATCATTCGTACTGTAAAAGTGGGTGGATGATCAGAAGAAAAAGATAAATTCAAGGTTAAAATCAATTTATTAAGAGCGTCACCATATGGCGAGAGTATGAAGGGGCCCATATAAGCATCTTGTGTATTAGTAAAGCCACACACCCGATCCCCTTCATATTAAAATCACTCGCCCATATGACTGATGTGTAAGTTTTACCCCTTTCAGAACGCTCTAGGATTTGCTTGCCCAGCTCGTAAACTATACATATTGGATGTGCTGTAAAGAAGATAAAATAAAAAATAATTAAAAATGTTAAACAGGTTTGAAAAATGAAAAAATTAAATTTGGTGACATGGTCTTAATGCAATAGTTTTGACTTCCAGATTTGTTTTGACAGAACATGCCACAAAGGCAGCCAAACCCCCCTTTGCTCTACCAGCAGCAATTGCAGCAGTATTTGTGCAATAAGATTTAAACCCGTTTATGGCGATATTTTCAAAAGCCCTGGTCTCCTGGCAACAAATAATGTCAAAGTTCTCAATAAAACATCCAGTCCTCATCTTGAAGTTTATGCCATATCCCTGCTATATTTTAGGAGAGAAATTGTATTCCATTGCTGAGCTCATCATTTCCTGGAAGTCGGCAAATTTCGACCTAACCTGGTTGACGCATGAATATTTAAGTCAAGAGGTATCGCCCTCTGGTTCGTGGAAGATAAAGTCCCATTTTCGTTTCTTGGATGCAGTCAGTCATTTTCGTTCAAGCCTGACAGGGCCATATACCTGTTCATCAGTGGTAAGGGGCAGTTTGGTTGAAAGCTATTGCAGGAGTGGTTTGCTCGGCTCGCCCAATAGACCCGAGAAGCTGCCTAATGCAAATTCTGTAAAAATACCCAAGTGGCAATATATTCACAGGGCTCATTTTGGCTCTACCAGCATTACCTTGGACCAAAATGTCTCCAGCTGTTTTAGGTTTGTAACAATTTACAATAATGGTATTGCCCGAAAAATCCCTTTGCAATGGCCCAATTCCACCAACTCGTTGAACAAAGAGGATCTCTTTGCTCAAGTCCCAGTGGCAATATACTGTGCGGTTTAGCCAGAATAAAACCTTATTTCTGAGTGACCATGTCGTTTGAGACAAACTTGTGGACAGCCTAGTTATATTGGATAGGATGATAACATAAGGGCATTAGGGTGGGGGGCGGGTCAATAATTAATCATTCAATCAGATTTGTAGAGCCCTGGATCTACTGCGAGGCGCTTAGCCAAACAGCTAGGTCTTGAGCCTGTTTCTGAAATCCTGGATGGAGGGAGAACTCCTTAGGTGGACTGGGAGATTGCTCAAGGATTTTGCTGCCAGGTAGGAGAAGGCACGGCCTCTGTTGTGGCTGCCACAGATGCGGGGTGTGTGGGTGAGGCAAAGAGAGGCAGAGCATAGGTGTCTGGCTGGGTGGAGAACGTTAGTCAGTGGTTGAGGCATGCAGGTCCTTGGTTGCGTAGGGCCTTGTATGCGAGTGTCAGCAGCTTTAATTGACATTGTTTGTGAACGGGGAGCCAGTGGAGGTTCCTTAGGTGGGGAGAGCGGGGGATAAGTGGGTGGATGGGTTTTAAAGAAAGGGCAAGTAAACTGCAGGGCTGTGTCCACATATGTACAACATATACAGGGAGTGCAGAATTATTAGGCAAGTTGTATTTTTGAGGATTAATTTTATTATTGAACAACAACCATGTTCTCAATGAACCCAAAAAACTCATTAATATCAAAGCTGAATATTTTTGGAAGTAGTTTTTAGTTTGTTTTTAGTTTTAGCTATGTTAGGGGGATATCTGTGTGTGCAGGTGACTATTACTGTGCATAATTATTAGGCAACTTAACAAAAAAAAATATATACCCATTTCAATTATTTAGTATTACCAGTGAAACCAATATAACATCTCAACATTCACAAATATACATTTCTGACATTCAAAAACAAAACAAAAACAAATCAGTGACCAATATAGCCACCTTTCTTTGCAAGGACACTCAAAAGCCTGCCATCCATGGATTCTGTCAGTGTTTTGATCTGTTCACCATCAACATTGCGTGCAGCAGCAACCACAGCCTCCCAGACACTGTTCAGAGAGGTGTACTGTTTTCCCTCCTTGTAAATCTCACATTTGATGATGGACCACAGGTTCTCAATGGGGTTCAGATCAGGTGAACAAGGAGGCCATGTCATTAGATTTCCTTCTTTTATACTCTTTCTTGCCAGCCACGCTGTGGAGTACTTGGACGCGTGTGATGGAGCATTGTCCTGCATGAAAATCATGTTTTTCTTGAAGGATGCAGACTTCTTCCTGTACCACTGCTTGAAGAAGGTGTCTTCCAGGAACTGGCAGTAGGACTGGGAGTTGAGCTTGACTCCATCCTCAACCCGAAAAGGCCCCACAAGCTCATCTTTAATGATACCAGCCCAAACCAGTACTCCACCTCCACCTTGCTGGCGTCTGAGTCGGACTGGAGCTCTCTGCCCTTTACCAATCCAGCCACGGGCCCATCCATCTGGCCCATCAAGACTCACTCTCATTTCATCAGTCCATAAAACCTTAGAAAAATCAGTCTTGAGATATTTCTTGGCCCAGTCTTGACGTTTCAGCTTGTGTGTCTTGTTCAGTGGTGGTCGTCTTTCAGCCTTTCTTACCTTGGCCATGTCTCTGAGTATTGCACACCTTGTGCTTTTGGGCACTCCAGTGATGTTGCAGCTCTGAAATATGGCCAAACTGGTGGCAAGTGGCATCGTGGCAGCTGCACGCTTGACTTTTCTCAGTTCATGGGCAGTTATTTTGCGCCTTGGTTTTTCCACACGCTTCTTGCGACCCTGTTGACTATTTTGAATGAAACGCTTGATTGTTCGATGATCACGCTTCAGAAGCTTTGCAATTTTAAGAGTGCTGCATCCCTCTGCAAGATATCTCACTATTTTTGACTTTTCTGAGCCTGTCAAGTCCTTCTTTTGACCCATTTTGCCAAAGGAAAGGAAGTTGCCTAATAATTATGCACACCTGATATAGGGTGTTGATGTCATTAGACCACACCCCTTCTCATTACAGAGATGCACATCACCTAATATGCTTAATTGGTAGTAGGCTTTCGAGCCTATACAGCTTGGAGTAAGACAACATGCATAAAGAGGATGATGTGGTCAAAATACTCATTTGCCTAATAATTCTGCACTCCCTGTAGATGCAAAGCCACATGAGCAAAAGGACTCCTGATACCCATCACTGCTGATGGTCCACTGGGTGAGAATAGACACCAATATTTTCCCGTTATTGGCTTTGGAGGCTTCCCAGCAAGAACAGATCAGGATGTGAGGCAGCTCCCAGTGCTTGTGCTAATAGCTTAACAAGAACACATTTTTTTCTTGATTTAACGTAACTCATTTGCTTCTAATACTGTGTTGAAGAATGGGAGAGTATGTTGAATAAAGAAAAATGAAGGTCAGACCAATAGGAGCGAGAACTAAGGTGCAACAAATCGAAGGAGAGAGGAAATTGCGTCCTGGAGACCTTTAAAGACTTCTACCAACTTCATTAGCAGTGCTTCAGTCCTCTCAGAAAGTAAATCCAGCCCTGTTCACTTCAACCCATAACAGGCTTACTGTCTGGTAATACTCATGTTCGATTAAGATTTATTCTTCATGCCTCTCTGCTACACCATATAAAGATTAACCAGTCTTAACCAGTCCAAGGTTTTCACGTTTCCCAAGTCATGTGTCAGCAGACTACCCTATTCGGTTTTTTTTCTTTGCGTTCTCCTGAATTTATAATGAGATAAACAATGCTATGAATACAAGAATACAAATAAAAAACTGGAGCTGATTAGCTATTCTTCGCACACTCCTATCTGCTACTCCCACACAATGAAGTACTGATTTATCGAGGTTGGCAATCTATTTTTGTAGACATTTTTCACCTGCAATGTTATCCTATTTGTGAGAAGGTTTTAAGGGGTACAAAGCCGCCAAAAAAAAACACCAAAAAGGAAAATTACACTGCCAACAGAGCTGGCAAGTTGTGGAAATACCAGCATTCCAAAAGACAGGAAAGCCCGCTGGGATCGGTAAGACTCCTGAGGTATTGGCTATGTTACACTGTGCTGTGTCGGACTGCAGTCCTCCAAAAGGCACATCTCATGGTAGCTACACACTGGTGTAGAATTTGGAGAAGAAGAGGCGAACCAAACTGCAGGATGCCCCAACAGGTGCCTGTGTTCACTTCCACAGCTGATGGTCCATGGATGTTTCAATTTTAGCAAAGTCATTCATTGGACAATGAAATTGTTCATGACATCAGATTCACAAAATGCATTATAGGTGCTATAATGTCACCTGGAATACACTCATGACATCAGCCTTGCAGCATGCAGAACATCCCTGCTTTTGGAGGCATCAGATCTTCTTTCTTTTTCGGAGATGAGTCCCAAGAAAAAGCTTCTCCAGTGCTGGGCTGAAAAATGATCTTCAAAATATCAGGCTCCATGCTTTTGTATGAGTTTTAGCCAGATTATCCTCTGGTGTGCCTTTTGAATTTGGTTAGGATGCTAGGAGCAGCCAGTTGTAAAAGTTACACAGCAATGCACAGTGTGGTTGTCCAATAACTGTGATCCGTGTATGACTGATTTTTCAAGAATACACAACTGCTATGACCTCATGCACATGGAGTTAGACAAAAACCTCATAGAAGACATTACCTTATCGAGGAAGTCCAAGGGTAGGTGATACAGATGTCAGAACAGAACATGTTTTGATCATCAATAGTCTCACAATCACCTTGACCGAGAAGACGTTTGCTATAAGACTACCAAATAATCTGCACTTACAAGACAACCTCTTGGAATCTAATGCGGTAACAAACACCTAGGCTCACACTCTATAACTGTTGCTCATAACACGCAAAACCATAATGGCTCAGGCAAGAGTTTCCACTTCCAGTGTTGCACTGGTACAACTCTGTTAGGTACACAGCCAAACATTACAGCTGAAATGGAGGGCATCTTGGCTTAAAAAGGGGGCAACCATCAGCTACACTTTCAATGTGCTGAGCAGAGTTGATTTTTAAAGTGTCAAAAGCACAAATGCGCGATAAAATGTTCCTTTCCTTATCCCCAAAATTGAAAGGGCTCATCTTAGAAGTCAGGAGGTATCTATTTCAGTCTGTCTAAAACCTTTACTTTCGTTTGTCTGATGCCTGCATTCTACCCGTACCAAAAGCTTCTACTCTGACTACCACGGAAAGCTCAGCAGCACCATAACAACATTTAATACTTCGGTAAGTGGAAAAAGGGTTGGCCTGTTCTGCATGGCTCTCCCACTACGTGCATGTTAAAAGTATTTATCTTTCCAGGCTCACTGCTTGAATGAAGATGTTGGGGAGGTTGGTGTGGATTCGATGACTCTTCCTGCTAAGATTCTCTAATCTCCATTGACTGACAAATGACAACTAGGGTTATTCAGTGGTCATCGTCTGGGTCTACTTAGCAAACAGCGGGACCTTTCACTGGGGGGAAGGGGCAGTAGGGAGGGATAGAAACAGTTGGATAAGAATATTAGAAAATAGCAGCATTTTCCATATTTATTCTCCATAACGCTGGTCACCAACACATTTGTGTTTGGCAAGCAATTAAGTGTACATTAGGCTGCAAGGTTTCCAAAATGTAAGCACTTGTGTTGCCTTCATTACTTTCTGCAGCGTGGGGGGAATCTCTGATAACTCACTATATGGCACCCTATTTTCCCCTCAAGCGACACTTCGATCGAAAAAGTAAGAGGCATATCTGCACTGGACCAAACAAAGCACTGAAAACATGATTCCTTCTCTCGAGCCATCTGTTTTTTAAATTAGATATTGCCTTTTCCAGTTAAAAACACATTAAAAGTATATCCAGGGTAGGTTAACACTCTAGGGCCTACTCCAGCACAAGTAAAATATTGTTTGTTCACACCTTGTGTTCTGCAAATAAAGGTCCTCAAGCGTCAAGGTATCATGATGCACAGGGTGGGGGAAGCAAAACCATAAAGTTCTTGTCACAAAAACTGTTGATCAGGATACTGAATCCTACACTCACCCCCAATATGCATGGTATTAATAGAAATGGGGGCGCTCTATGTACAAGTCCAGTATATTGGGCAAACCAAACTCAGAATCGTAGGTTTATGAATTGGTATATGAGGTCGGACAATGAAGGGGGCATGAAACGCTCATCTTTGTCTCCGCCAAAAGACCCACCCCAAAATAGCAATAAAGCGTCCAGACAGAGGAGTGTTCTGCAGCTTTATTCGATTCCCAGCTCTTCAGTTGGGCATTCAGCGGGCTCCAGGCCATGCTGTATCATCTGGACTGCGATGTCAAAAAGGTAATCATAGCATTCAGACATGATTTTGACTTTTTACCAAGTGTCCCCCCAAACATAGATGCCATACCGGCGAACTAGGGCTGCTCAAGAGTCGGTATAGTCACCTATTGCCAGTGCTTCAGATCTTTTTCCTCTGGTGTATTTTCAATAATTGGGACCACCAACATGTCGTCATACCTGTAGTAGCCTCCTGAAGTCCCTTTCTTGATTTCCTTTATCATCTCCTCGTGTGTGATGCAGAACTGGAAAGAAGAGATTGGTCCTCACTGAAGACTTGGAATGAACGTGAATGATGGCTCCAGGCCTCCCATGGTGTAGGCGTTCATGAACAGAGGTCTGCATTGACTTTTCCATAGGTTCTTGTCACCTGGGGCCTGCAGAGGTCACGTTCTTCCATGTCGCACACGAACGAGTCTTCGGGCTCCGTTCTTTCCTTTTGAACTCCAGGAAGCAATATAGATTTCATCTCCAAGCTTGATGCTGATTCCTCTGCCAAGCCCGGTACCCAGCCTAGGTGGTAGAACTGCTTACAGAGCTCTGAGATCAGTTTCTTGGTTGTGTCTTGTACTCATTTTTATCAGTCTGGTTGCAGTCGTCCCCACTGCAGTAATACATGCTTCTCGGTGTGTGTCTTGTCCTGTTTGCAGTTGTCCTACTGCAGTAATACATGCTTCTTGAGTGTGTCTTGTCCTTGGCGTTGTCAGCCTGGTTGCAGTTGTCCCCATTGCAGTAATACATGCTTCTTGGGTGTGTGACGTGTCCTTGGCGTTGTCAGCCTGGTTGCAGTTGTCCTACTGCAGTAATACATGCTTCTTGAGTGTGTGTCTTGTCCTTGTCCTATTGCAGTAATACGTGCTTCTTGGGTGTGTGTCTTGTCCTTGTCCTTGTCCTACTGCAGTAATACGTGCTTCTTGGGTGTGTGTCTTGTCCTTGGCATTGTCAGTCTCGTTGCAGTTGTCCCCAATGCAGTAATACGTGCTTCTTGGGTGTGTATCGTGTCCTTGGCGTTGTCAGTCTGGTTGGAGTTGTCCTACTGCAGTAATACATGCTTCTTGGGTGTGTGTCTTGTTCTTGTCCTACTGCAGTAATGCGTGCTTCTTGAGTGTGTGTCGTGTCCTTGGCGTTGTCAGTCTGGTTGGAGTTGTCCTACTGCAGTAATTCATGCTGCTAAGGTACAGAGGCTGCGGCACAGAACAGCTGCAGTTCCCCCCCTTCTCTCCCAGGCCACACTGATAACTGCTAGCGTGGCTAATTTAGCAGCACGACCTTCACCCGCGCCCCGGAGACAGCCACAGAAACTGGTGCATTAACCGGAAACCTTTTGAGAGGAAGATTGTTCAGGACAAGATAATGTATTTGATGAGGGAACTGCATTTAACATTCCTGAACCATTTCATAAGTCGGAGTTCGTGGCACTTGTGGAAAGCCTTCTCGATGATGCGGCTGGTTGAAGGGCCTAAGGCACAGGGACCTGTGATGAAAGCGGGGGGTGATCATTGGGGTACTGGACTGTAACCTCAGCTCTATAGTGCCCCGCCAAACCGTCCCTCTCCCGCCCCATTTGGCAATTTGATTTAAACTGGCCTCTATAGCAACAAGGCAGTCATAAAAGGGCACAGTTTAGCGTCCAGAAGCCCGCTTATAAAATTCTTCAAAGCCACCCAAAAATTGTCTGAAGAGGTGGAAGTTGATACTATATCAGGTGTGCCATTAGAGATTAGACCCAGTTTTGACTTACTCTGCTTAGGTATTAATGCTCTTTTCATGATGGGAACAGATTCCTTAGCTAACTCGGCCCCCTCTAAAGGGGCCACTGTTGGTGGCCTCATACCCCTTATAGACGGCCCTGTGGCATCACTGGGGCAACTAGGAACATGAACTTGCGCTTCTACTTCTAAGCCTTATGTGCTTTTTATTGGGTCTGCCACAAGCGTGTCTACTTGGGGGTCTGCTGACAATGAGAGGCGTTGCTCAGCTAACTTTTATTTAGTTGGCCACAATGTCCACCTCCCTCACCAAAAAGCTGTTGATGGTTGTGCATGGGTGTTTGTACTGAGGGTCTGAGCTAGTTGCCAGGTTTGCCTTTCTTTTGCCCATAACTCCGCTGTTTCAGTGAAGAAACGGAATAATAAAAGAAGAAATTAAATGATAACTCACACATGCTTAGTCCATGAGAAGAATAGATGGGATCACAAACTACTCAATCGAGGCCCATGAAATCCATGGGTGCAGCAGTAGGGCCAGAAAGTCAAAAAAACAAGAGCCAATATGGAGGGCCCAGCCTGACCCGTCTCTGTCAGGCTAAGACGAGCCCGTCTAGGACCGGTCTTGGCCCGGGCGCATCCCGCCGTGCAGGAGAACTACCACGATTTTACAGCGCGTCAGGGGACCGCCCACAGAAGAAAGGAAGGCTCGCCCCAGCCTAGGCAGGCCCAAAACAGAGTCCACACAATGAAGGCCACGCCTACTTTGTACTGCTTCTCCTAGTGTCCCATACGGTGGGAGAGGGACTGCACTTTTGCAGCACGCCAGGGGACCGCCCACAGAAGAATGGAAGGCTGAGGAACGAAGGCCCACCCCAACCTAGGAAGGCCAAAAGCAGAGTCCACAAAAGTAAGGCTGCACCAACCCCTCTAGTGATGTTCCTTCCTGAGATGTCATGTTATATGCTTCTCATGGGGTCCTCACCTCTCAAGAATTTCAGTCCACTCCTCATTTTTTAAGGAGATAAGGAAACAGGCTCACACATGCACTAAACTGTCAACCTGTACTTCTTGTAAAGATCGTACTTTATTTATTTTCTTTGATTCTGTCTTCTTCAGTTATTTATAGGCCACATTTATGCAGAATTACAAACTTCTCCAGTAAGACTCGTTAGTTACTCCACATTCTCAGTGTGCGTTTTTCCATTCAGATACAGTTCTTGTAGAAACTGTTAGTAGCTAAGCCTACCATATAGATATGTTCGATGGCAAGTGTAGCTGCAGATACACATGCTTTGCACATCCCGCCATCTAGTGTTGGGCTCGGAGTGTTACAAGTGGTTTTTTCTTCGAAGAAGTCTTTTCGAGTCACGAGATCGAGGGACTCCTCCCATTTCAGCTCCATTGCGCATGGGCGTCGACTCCATCTTAGATTGTTTTTTTTTCCGCCATCGGGTTCGGACGTGTTCCTTTTCGCTCCGTCTTTCGGTTCGGAAAGTTAGTTAGAATCTCGGAAAAATCTACGGTATTGTTTGCGTTCGGCATCGGGTTAGTTATTACAGATCGACACCGACTTTTGAAGAGCTCCGGTGGCCCTTCGGGGTTTTTCGATCCCCCGTCGGGGCCTGGTCGGCCCGGCCACGTGTCTCTTCAAGGCTGATGGAACGGACCCCATTCCGCTTCTGCCCAAAATGTCATAACAAGTATCCGTATACAGATCAGCATCTGGTCTGTAACCTGTGTTTGTCTCCAGAACACAGAGAAGATACTTGTGAAGCCTGTCGGGCGTTTCGGTCGAGGAAGACATTAAGAGACCGAAGAGCGAGAAGACTGCAAATGGCGTCGGCGCCGACAGGACAAAGGCATTTGGAGGAGGAAGAAGAAACCTTCTCCATCCAGGAGTCGGACTCAGATGAGCTCGATCCCGAAGAAACGACTAAAACCGTGAGTAAGACGTCGAAACATAAAACTAACGAGAAGACCACAAAAGCCCAGGGGACGCCACTGCCAACAGGCCATGGCTTAACCCGGAAAATAGGTGACCGATCATCGGCACCGAAAAAGGGCACGCTTGTGTCGAAGTTATCCGACTCCGGTCGAGATACCGGCACACAGCAATCTCGAGCCCGAGACAGCGGCTCCGAGCAAGTTCGGCACCGAGACAGCGGCACCGAAATGGGTCGGCACCGAGAGATCACAACGCCGAAAATAAAGAAAGTGTCATCAGAGCCGAAAAAGGCTACCAAAAAGGTTTCCATTCCGAAACATCCAGCCTCGGAACCGAAATCAAGTTCCTACACAGAGGAACAGGGATTGTCCTCCCAAATGCAAGGACATAAGTTCAGACAAGAACTAGAATCAATGGAGCCAGACTACACACAAAGGAGGCTCCACATTCAAAAGGATACAGGGAGGATAAGCACTCTTCCCCCAATTAAAATGAAAAGAAGACTTGCCTTTCAGGAAAAGGACAAGCAGCCACAGGCAAAGGTGGCAAGACAAACAACTCCGCCACCATCTCCACCACCATCAATGCACACATCACCGGTAGTCACTCCACCACTGATGCAATCCCCAACTCATACTGCAATGAGTCAGGATGATCCCGACGCATGGTACCTTTACGATGCGCCGGTATCGGATAACAGCCCGGACTGTTACCCAGCGAGACCGTCGCCACCTGAGGACAGTACATCCTACACGCAGGTGGTCTCAAGAGCAGCAGTTTTTCATAATGTCACCTTGCATTCAGAACCAATAGAGGATGACTTTTTGTTTAATACACTATCCTCCACTCATAGCCAATACCAGAGCTTACCTATGCTACCTGGAATGCTAAAACACTCCAAACAGGTGTTTCAGGAACCAGTGAATGGCAGGGCCATAACTCCGAGGGTGGATAAAAAGTACAAGCCACCGCTTACAGACCCTGTGTATATCACGAAGCAATTAACACCAGACTCTGTAGTAGTAGGGGCAGCTCGCAAAAGAGCAAACTCTCACACCTCTGGAGACGCACCACCTCCAGACAAGGAGAGAGAGCTGCAAATTCGACGCTGCGGGGAAAAGGGTTGCAGCACAAGCAGCAAACCAATGGCGCATTGCCAATTCACAAGCACTTCTGGCAAGATATGATAGGGCTCATTGGGACGAAATGCAACATCTCATAGAACACTTACCCAAAGAGTTCCAGAAAAGGGCACAACAAGTGGTGGAGGCAGGACAAAGTATCTCAAACAATCAGATACGGTCAGCAATGGATGCAGCAGATACAGCTGCAAGGACAGTAAATACTGCAGTAACAATAAGGAGACACGCATGGTTGCGTACGTCAGGATTCAAGCCGGAAATACAACAAGCCGTGCTGAATATGCCTTTTAATGGACAGCAGTTGTTTGGGCCGGAGGTGGACACTGCTATTGAAAAACTGAAAAAAGACACTGATACGGCCAAAGCCATGGGCGCACTCTACTCACCACAGAGCAGAGGCACATTTGGCAAAACACAGTTTAGAGGGGGGTTTTGAGTACAAGCTACAGAACCCACAACCTCTCAAACAAGGCCCACTTATCAAAGCTAATATCAGCGGGGAAGTTTTCGGGGGCAATATAGAGGGGGACAATTCCAAAAGAATAGAGGGAAGTTCCAAAGTCCCAAAACTCCTCAAAACAAACAGTGACTTCCAAGTCACAAATCCCCAACACATAACACCAGTGGGGGGGGAGACTAAGCAATTTTTACAAACATTGGGAGGAGATAACAACAGACACTTGGGTACTTGCAATTATCCAACATGGTTATTGCATAGAATTTCTCAGATTCCCTCCAAACGTCCCACCAAAAACACACAATATGTCAAAACAACACATGGATCTTCTAGGACTAGAGGTCCAGGAATTGCTACAAAAAGGAGCAATAGAATTATTACCAATTCAACAGAAAGGAACAGGAGTTTACTCTCTGTACTTTCTCATACCCAAAAAGGACAAAACACTGAGACCTATATTAGATCTCAGAACGTTAAATACCTACATCAAATCAGATCACTTTCACATGGTGACATTACAAGACGTAATCCCATTGCTCAAACAACAAGACTACATGACAACACTAGACCTAAAGGATGCATACTTCCATATACCAATACACCCTTCGCACAGGAAGTACCTAAGGTTTGTATTCCAAGGGAAACATTACCAATTCAAAGTGTTGCCATTCGGGATAACAACTGCGCCAAGAGTTTTTACAAAATGCCTGGCAGTAGTAGCTGCGCATATCAGAAGACAGCAGGTACACGTGTTCCCGTACCTAGACGATTGGTTAATCAAAACCGACACGCAAAAACGGTGTTCACAACACACAAAGTATGTCATAGAAACCCTCCACAAACTAGGTTTCTCACTCAACTACACAAAGTCACACCTTCAGCCGTGTCAAACACAGCAATACTTGGGGGCAACAATCAACACAACAAAAGGGGTTGCCACTCCAAGTCCACAAAGGATACAAGCATTTCACAATGTAATACAGGTCATGTATCCAAAACAAAAAATACAGGTCAAGATGGTGATGAAACTACTAGGCATGATGTCCTCATGCATAGCCATTGTCCCAAACGCCAGATTGCACATGCGACCCTTACAACAGTGCCTAGTATCACAATGGTCACAGGCACAGGGTCAAATTCTAGATCTAGTGTTGATAGACCGCCAAACATACACCTCGCTTCTATGGTGGAACAAGATAAATTTAAACCCAGGGCGGCCTTTCCAAGACCCAGTGCCTCAATATGTAATAACAACAGATGCCTCCATGATAGGGTGGGGAGCACACCTCAATCAACACAGCATCCAGGGACAATGGGACACTCAGCAAAGACAGTTTCACATAAATCACTTAGAACTACTGGCAGTATTTCTAGCGTTGAAAGCATTTCAACCCATAATAAGCCACAAACACATCCTGGTCAAAACAGACAACATGACAACTATGTATTATCTCAACAAACAGGGAGGAACACACTCAACACAGTTGTGTCTCCTGGCACAGAGAATATGGCATTGGGCGATTCACAACCACATTCACCTAATAGCACAGTTTATTCCAGGGATTCAGAATCAGTTAGCAGACAACCTCTCTCGGGATCACCAACAGATCCACGAATGGGAGATTCACCCCCAAATACTAAACACTGACTTCCAAAGATGGGGAACACCACAAATAGACCTATTTGCAATAAAAGAAAACGCAAAATGCCAAAACTTCGCATCCAGATACCCACAGGACCAGACTCAGGGCAATGCGTTATGGATGAGTTGGTCAGGGATATTTGCATACGCTTTTTCCCCTCTCCCACTCCTTCCATATCTAGTAAACAAATTGAGTCAAAACAAACTCAAACTCATACTAATAGCACCAACTTGGGCAAGACAACCTTGGTACACAACACTACTAGACCTCTCAGTAGTGCCTCATGTCAAACTACCAAACAAACCAGATCTGTTAACTCAACACAAACAACAGATCAGACACCCAAATCCAGCTTTGCTGAATCTAGCAATTTGGCTCCTGAAATCTTAGAATTCGGACACTTATACCTTACACAGGAATGTATGGAGGTCATAAAACAAGCTAGGAAACCAACCACTAGACACTGCTACGCAAATAAGTGGAAAAGATTAGTTTATTATTGCCATAATAATCAAATCCAGCCATTACACGCATCTGCTAAAGACATTGGGCCTGATTCTAACTTTGGAGGACGGTGTTAAACCGTCCCAAAAGTGGCGGATATACCACCTACCGTATTACGAGTTCCATAGGATATAATGGACTCGTAATACGATAGGTGGTATATCCGCCACTTTTGGGACGGTTTAACACCGTCCTCCAAAGTTAGAATCAGGCCCTTTGTAAGCTACCTACTACATTTGCAAAAGTCAAAGCTAGCTTTTTCATCCATTAAAATACATCTTACCGCAATTTCAGCTTATCTGCAAATTACGCACTCAACTTCATTATTTAGGATACCAGTCATAAAAGCGTTTATGGAAGGACTAAAGAGAATTATACCACCAAGAACACCACCAGTTCCTTCGTGGAACCTCAACATTGTCTTAACTCGACTTATGGGTCCACCTTTCGAACCTATGCACTCATGTGAAAAGCAATACTTAACATGGAAAGTTGCATTTCTAATTGCTATCACATCTTTAAGAAGAATAAGTGAGATACAAGCATTTACCATACAAGAACCATTTATTCAGATACACAAGCATAAAGTAGTATTACGAACAAATCCTAAATTCTTACCAAAAGTCATATCACCGTTCCACTTGAATCAAACAGTAGAACTACCAGTGTTCTTCCCACAGCCAGATTCCGTGGCTGAAAGAGCACTACATACATTAGACATCAAAAGAGCGTTAATGTACTACATTGACAGAACAAAACAAATTCGGAAAACAAAACAGTTATTTGTTGCTTTCCAAAAACCTCATAAAGGAAATCCAATTTCAAAACAAGGCATTGCTAGATGGATAGTTAAGTGCATTCAAACTTGCTATCTCAAGGCAAAAAGAGAACTGCCTATTAAACCAAAGGCACACTCGACTAGAAAGAAAGGTGCTACCATGGCCTTTCTAGGAAATATTACAATGACTGAAATATGTAAGGCAGCCACATGGTCTACGGCTCATACGTTTACCAAACACTACTGCGTGGATGTGTTAACAGCACAACAGGCCACAGTAGGCCAAGCAGTACTACGAACATTGTTTCAAACAGCTTCAACTCCTACAGGCTAAACCACCGCTTTTGGGAAGATAACTGCTTACTAGTCTATGCAAAGCATGTGTATCTGCAGCTACACATGCCATCGAACGGAAAATGTCACTTATCCAGTGTACATCTGTTCGTGGCATGAGTCGCTGCAGATTCACATGCGCCCACCCGCCTCCCCGGGAGCCTGTAGCCGTTTTGAAGTTGATCTTAAACATTGGTAAATTTGTAAATATATCACTTTAAACTACATTATGTACATAAATACTCTCTCCATTGCATGGGCACTATTACTATAATACACAACTCCTACCTCACCCTCTGCGGGGAAAACAATCTAAGATGGAGTCGACGCCCATGCGCAATGGAGCCGAAATGGGAGGAGTCCCTCGATCTCGTGACTCGAAAAGACTTCTTCGAAGAAAAAACAACTTGTAACACTCCGAGCCCAACACTAGATGACGGGATGTGCAAAGCATGTGAATCTGCAGCGACTCATGCCACGAACAGATGTACACTGGGTAAGTGACATTTTCCATATATATATACATATATATATATATATATATATATATATATATATACACACAGATTCTGGACTTATTCTTACTTCAAACTTATTATATGTTAGAGAAGTGGCAATTCTTAAATGCTTTGTAAATGCATTTTGTCATTAATTTTCCTTGTATCTATTCTTCTAACCATGTATATTATGGTAATACTGTCTCTTTGAAATCTTTATAAACCTGTGATTTATAAATGTTTTCAAATAAGAGGATACATGCATTCAAACTCAGACATATCTCATTAGATCCCATTTCTTAATTGTATGATTTATTAATTTCTTTAATAGAATTCAAGGTATGTTCATCTGTTTGTTTGCTTTTTTTTAATATCTTTCTGGTTCAGACATCTTCTGTGCTCCATACTTTATATTGCAAAGGGTATCTGGGAGGCCATCTTATTCCACTACTGCCTGGGACAAACTCTCTTGGGATGTTAATCATGACCCAATCTGGAAACGGTAGTTTACATTTGATTAAAGATACAAGATTATGAGAGACCTGGGCCTAGTTTTTCTCCCCAGTGTGAATACTATAATGTATTTCTACTTGTAGCTCTAAAATGTTTGTACTGATTTTATTAGGGTTATCCCTTGTTGTACTTATATTATTTATGTCGCACCAAAGAAGTTGTTTCTTTCAAACATGCTTCATCGATGCCAGAGGATTATGAATAGGCAATTGATGCCACTTGTGATGATGATACATCATGAGATGCCGTGTGATATGCAAATTAGAGTATCCTCGCACATTCTTTTTCTGCCCGGTGCCCAAAAAACCCTCGAACGGGTAATGCTGCACGTGAAATGTAGTGTATGTAGATTATGTGTTTTTTCTTAAAGGTGACATAATCATTGTCACCAACGTCTATGCTAAGAAATATTGCCAGTACAAAAACCCAATTCAGAAAAGAAGTGTTCGCCCATTTGGCAAGGTGGCAAGCAAAGGCAACAAAACAAATAACAGCGATTGCGTTGAGTGTCCGTCAGGTAAAATATCTTAGCTGGCTGAATATAAACGAAAATCTATTTACTTATTCATTTTATACTCTTTGCATGTATAGCGTACGCAACTCTTTCTCATCCCCTCCTTCATAATATGCAATTCCAGGGGATAAGCTCTTTGGACGAACAGGACAGCTGATGTTTTTTGTACATACTAATATTACAGAATCAACAAATAGCGAACCATAAGCTCATGCCTCTTTACCAAGAAACACTTGCAAGCGCGCACACATCTTTCATCTTTTTCTGTCTCATCCGTGCGCTAGGTTTGACGTCATAGCCTCGAAATTAATAATGTAGACCTGAACCTGCATCAACTCCACAATATCATCTACCAGGATATCTTCAAGGTTCGCAGGTACCTTGAGGCTATGTTGGTGTTAGATAGTGTGGGCCTGATATAAATTCAGGTCGTGACGTCAATAATACAACTTAAACACTCACACCACCTCTTTTTCTGTCACATACACCTGTTTGGCTTTCGCTGTTTTAGATAGGGTAACCACCTGGCATTGAGGCAAATTCTGGACAGGACTGTAAAAAATTCAGGATAAAGGGTCAAAATTCAGGACAAAAATTCAGGACAAAGGGTCAAAATTCAGGACAAAAATTCAAGAACAAACGTCAGTTTTACAGACACACGCAAGAGAGGCCATGCCTCACTATGTTGTCAGTGCATTTATTTACTCTTTTTTAACATAGCACTATTTATTCACTGTGGACATTTTGTGATTGCCTCCTGGTATGCTACATTCAGGTGTCACATTACGTCCTTGTTCAGTAGTAAATTAATGCCCTTTAGTACTGCGGCAAGGCCATCACCCCTACACAAATCTACCCGATCTTTCCTGAAGAGAAAGTAACAGCAAATTTTTTGACTATGTTTCTGAACATTTTAAAACCCCTGGCAAACAGTTTGGGAAATATTAAGGTAATCAACCTTATGCTAGTTTAAACAAATTGAACAAAAACATCTAGCTTACCCCAACCGCCCATGGACTTTCAACCTAATTTCTTTTTAAAGAGGCAGGGCAGATGGTGTGGGCGACAGTCTCACACCTAATGACAGGATGTGATGTACCCATAACTTGTCTGTAGTCTCACTGCACTAGAGTGTATGTCTGGGACTCTACATTTATCTCAGAAATGGGTGCCCGGACTACCAATTAAAGATAATAAAAGAGGAGGATGAAATCGAGATCAAATGGGAGATCCGCGGCAAGTAATTCAAAGGGTTGTTGCTAAAAACTGGATAAATAAAGAAGAGAAGAACAAGGTGGGACAATTCCTAAAATCAGACAAGATGGGTCCACCAAGACTGTTCGAAGGTATTGGGTACCTGGGGAGATTTTTCTGCACACAGGTGCGAAACAGAAGGGGCACTGTCAAGTAGTTGAACAAGCAACACCCATCCACCTTGGCAAACTCTTCTGGTGCAATGGTCCGCTGTTAGTGCTTTTGAAGGGTGAACAGGGGCCAGACCACTTGCAAGGTTGTGCAAGGCAATTGCCCGCTTTGTCCATGTCTTTATATGATTTTGAAATTGAGCAAAAGCCAAACTAGAGATCTGGGTTATCCCTAAGTGTCAAGTACACATAGAATCTTCAAAATATTTGGGATGTAAATTCCACAAACAAAAGTTACAAATTTAAAAATTTAATTATTGTTTCTTTAACATATGGCACTGTTTTCGCCTTCATATACTACTAGATCTCAGATTGAACCGGGAACCAGTTACCTTTTGATACCTAGTGATTCATATCTACCATTCTCACACTGATTTCCAGGATGAAAATCTCTGCAGAGCGAACGGTCCCTCCAAGCCCAGTTTGCTTTTTGGTCTTCTCTTCTGCTTTCTGTAAAGGCCACGTAGCACTAGTGAAGATGGTGTGCTACCCCAATGACAGTATTATTTTGCAAACCTTCCCCTGCTTGCCCTTCATTCCTTCTTCAGACAGGCCCCACATCTGATTTGGTCACTGCAGCGCCATCGGGAGCTCTTTCCACTCTAAAGCTACCCATGACTGCGGGTGGATTAGGTCTTCTGGACTTAGAATGCTATTATTCAGCTGCACAGGTCCAATGGGTGGCTCACTGGCTTTCTGCCCACCTCCTTGTATGAGATGGGGTTTACCAATAGTGACTTTTAAGGAAGGCTTAATGCACTGCTCATTGTTTCCTACTGACCATTCTACAGATCACCATCCGGGGTTATCATGCACGGCTCTCTTGCCTTGCCAGAACCTGTAAACTCACTGACACGAAGAAACCCCTTGCTCCTGCACTACCTTTGCTAAGCCTTCCCGCTCACACAGGATGGCTGTGCTCAGAGCAACTCCATCAGTGGCATGTTGCAGGTGTCTTAAAATTGGGGACTTTGTTTCTGAACAGTGAGCTACTAAATTTCCAAACCCTTGTGGCAGACTACCATCTTCACCCTGGTCAACTCCTTACTTACAACCACCTTAAATAATAATTAAATGCCCTATTTCATGTCTGCCACCTAGCAACTAACCCTACAAGAGGTGTGCCAGAAGCTCTGTACCATAGGAAATGGTGGCAAACTGATAGAATTGGTGTACAGACCTATCCTGCAACATGGAAACCACTCCAGGTCTTCTCGTCATACTACCTGGGTGATTGATGTAGCCAAACCTCTGCAAGATATGGACTAAAATACTGGACTTTCCCCACAAAGTATCCCACAGCTGTCACTTTAAGTAAATTCATAATGCTTCCTTGTGAATGCATTCTGCCCATTGCTTGCCATTGGCCTTGTGGTTTGTAACTCACAATTTGTTGCTTTCAATTTGCTGGCTTTATTTGTTTTAGGCTATACAGCTTGAATTCATCCCTTCCCTTGCCAAAACCTTATTTACAGTATCCTGCCAAGTGCTCCCTTTCTGTAAACAGGCCTGTAAATCTTGTTCTTATCTTATCATATTTGCTGTGCATTCAAAGAACAAAGTCAAATGTCAGGCTCTGTCTTCGGTGGGAACTTAGTGATTACTTTCCTTTCTCCAAAGTGAGAGGATTTATGCGACAATCTTGCTGGATACTGGGGTTAGGAAAGAGTTTTTCTATTACATGACAACATTTAAATAAACTTCAGAATATATCAGAATTAGAAGTACAAATCAAGCACATTTTTGTTAATTCTGAACTGTGCTGAAAACAAATACCTTTACATGATTAAAACAAATCATTGCATTAGGTGATGCAATTTCCACACATCATCGTCTGTGCACAGTATAGTTTGATTTGAAAAACTGTGCAAATATAATGGTCATTTCAATCAAAAATGTTGTCTGTAATGGCAGTGTGTTAGCATTTCATCCATACTGCACTCCACTCTGCTCTGCACCATTACACGCCACTGCACCCTATTCTGTATCACTCTACTTTACTCCACTCCATGCCACTGCACTCTTCTCCATTCGGAACCACTCCACATTATGCCACTGCACTCTATGCTACTTCACACTAAGCCTCTCTATTCTACTCTGTACCACTCTACGCCAGTGCACTTTACGCCTCTCTACACCACTGCGCTCTGCTTGTCTGCACGCCATACCACTCCAGTCTAGGCAACACCAATCTAATCCGCACAACTCCACTCTCTGCAACACTGCACTGTACACCACTGCACTCGAAGCTAATACACTCTAAGCTAACGCACTTTACTCTGTAACACTCAACTGTATGCCCCTGCACTCTACATCAATACACTGTACATCACTTTAATCTACTCTGCACCTCTGCACACTATGCCACGGCACTCTACACTACTTTACTCTATGCCACTTTATGCAACTCCACTCTAACCTGCACCTCTCCACTGTAAGCCACCTCACTCTACTGTGAAATAATCTACTTTATGCCACTGCATTCTATGCCACTGCACTCTACCCTGCACCTCTCCACTCTATGCAACTGCACTCTACTCTGAAACAATCTATTCTACGCTACAGCACTCTATACCACTCTGACCACTGCACTCTAGTTCAATGCACTCTACACCACTGGAAGCTGACACTCTGCAACACTGCATTGGCCACCACTAAACTCTACAGCACTCTGCTCTGTACTACTACATTCTGCACCAATATACTCTATTCCACTGCATTCTATGTCACTCTACTCTGCCCAATGCCACTCTATACTGTTCTCTGTACCACTCTACACCACTGCACTGAGACTCTACTCTGCAACTCTGCACTCTACACCACTCTACTGTATGCCACTGCACTCTAGGCACTATACTCTACACCACTCTACAATACTCCAATCTGCACCACTCTACACCACTGCAATCTATGCCACATGAATCTACTCGGCACTCTGACACTGCACCACTCTGCATTACTGCACTCTCTGCTACTCTATTGTATGCCACTCTATACCACTGCACTCTGCGCCAATACACTCTAAACAACTGCACTGTACGCCACTGCCCTCTATTCTGTACCACTGTACTCTATGCCACTGCTCTCTGTGCCACTCTACTCCACTCCACTCTACATCACTGCACTGACACTCTACTCTGCAGCGTTGCACTCTCCACCACTGTACTATACACCAATGTACTATGTACTACTGCATTCTATGCCACTGCACTCTATGCCACTCTACTCTGCATCACTCCACAGCACTTTGCTCTACTCTGCACCACTCTACACTACGCCACTGCACTCCCTGCAACGTGAGTCTACTCTGCAATCTATGCCACTGCACCACTCTACACTACTGCTCTCTCTGCCACTCTATTGTATGCCACTCAATTCCACTCTACTCTGTCCTACCCGCTCCATGCCACTGCACTCTAAACCACTGCACTCTACGCTAACACACTCTAAACAACTGCACTGTACCCCACTGCACTGTACTTTGCACCACTGGGCTCTACGCCACTGCTCCTATGCTACTCTACTCTACTCCACACCACTATGCCACTAACTTTAAGCCATGCTGAACAGCAGCTACTCTGGTGTATAACATGGCTAATGGCTAAAACACATTAGCAAAGCCAATAACTCTTTCGTAGATGAGACCTATTGCTTTGCCAATGTTTGTTAGTACTATGAGGTACCGAAGTACCTGAAAGAACTGTGAAAAATACAATTACATCATAATAAAGGCTGCTACAAAATGCGCAGATACATTTTGGTTAAAGAAAAAAAAGTGCTTCTCACATACAGATTTGAATAATATACGGTTTGTACCTAGTACTAAAAAAAAAAATAACACTCCATTAAAACCAAACACTCCACAGCTCACCTTGGAACACCATTACAATAACTCTCTGAAAGAAATATCTTTGCCACCAGAAAACTTCAAGTGACTCCTTTTAGTAAAGTCAATGCAGGTTCTCATGCTCCTTTGTATTTGCAGATTTACCAGTTGGGCACATTTGCATGTCTTTAGGGAAGGAGACCCCCTGGCAAGAAGGCCTTTTCTTATCTGTCTGCCCCTCCCTCCCTCAGAGCACAGGTGATCCCCTGCCTTCCAGCCCAGCTGGGGAAACTCCTCTGTCCGTAATTTCGCCCTGCCTCCGTTGCCCTTCAGGTGAAAGGCTAAAATTACGGACAAATGCCATGCGTTAAAGCTTTCATCACGGACAACGGACAGCAGGGCGAAATTACGGACAGTCCGTGAAATTTACAGACGGGTGGTCACCCTAGTTTCAGACCATCTCTAGCTGCTCTGCCGCGGTCTGTGAGTCTGTGTCATATGAATGTGAAGGAAGCTTGCAGCGCAAAATGCTCCATTCAGTTGGCATCCTTTGTGTGCTACATTAAATGTGCAGCAGGTGGCCCTCGTGTAAAGATGGAACGGGCTTCTTCTTCGAAATCCTACAGTCGATATTCTTATGCAGGATTCTCTTGAGAAACTGCCAGACATGGTGTTGAGAAAACTGTTGTGCTGTTGACACCAGGTTCTTGAAATAACACAACTTGTGTTTCATAGGCTGTAGCGAATTTGAAGCTCACTAAATAATATATATGACGGAGTAACACATTTTGACGACAAGTAAGGGCAAGCCAGGAGCTCCCAGTCTGCGCATTTCCTTGCTAGCTGCAGTACCATAGCCTCAGGTTGGGGTTGCAGGGTACCCCGAAATTTTAGACCCCCCAAAATTTACCTCAATCTGAGTGGCCATATTTCACTGGTTCGTAGATAGTTTTAAACCTTAATTTCATAATGTGTCCCTGT